>NC_089691.1:16984084-18184084 GCF_031753505.1 Anomalospiza imberbis | reverse complement strand
CTGGACCATGAAAGTGTGATAAGTGAGAGCTCAGTAAGTTCCAGACAAGAAGCTGCAGATTCCAAATCCAGCCTTCATCTCATGCAGACGTCGTTCCAGCTCTTATCCACGTCTGCCTGTGCGGATTATAGTCGCTTAGATGACTTCCAGAAAATGACTGAGAGCTGTGGCTCCTCGGATGCTTTTGAAAGAATTGATTCATTCAGTGTGCAGTCCTTGGATAGCAGGAGTGTCAGTGAAATAAATTCAGATGATGAGTTATCAGGCAGGGCTTCTGCTTCAGCGTCTGCTGCTGTCAGTCCTTCCGTGCCAAAGACAGAAACGGTTGACGCCCTGAAAAATAAATCTGAAAACTTGAATGATGTTCCTGTGTTACATGCTGAGGAAGCTGAGATGGAAGAGAGTGGAAGAAGTGCAACCCCTGTTAATTCTGAGCAGCCAGATGTTGTTCTGGTTGCTGCTGTGCAAACTGTTGAAGAGCAGGTTGTGAAGGAGGAGGCCGAGCCCCAGCAGGATGCTGGGGAACAATTGGTAGAAGAGGACACTGAAAAGCAAGAGCTTAAAAAGGTAAGTAAAACATGTATTGCAAACACACCTTTTATTGCAAATGGAACTCCTGATATTTTCTTACATTGTCCTGTATTTCTTATATCAGCTTATTTGAATTAATTAATTGATGCTGAACTATCTGACCCTGTAGAAAACCGTCCCTGATAGCCTGCAGTGGAACAGTACTGGTAAAATTTCTGATCAGATAGTTGTGGGTTTCACTTGATCCAGCTGGTTGTCATTGTTGTGAATTGTGAGTAGGTGTGGCAAAGAGGAAGCTTCATAGGTCAAATGTGTTATTTTCATTATTTGGTGTTTACATTGGTATATTTTCTTGTAATTTTGTTAGTTATCTATATTCATCTTTGCAAAATCTGGTATTAAGAAATTATTTTGAGGATGTGAGCCAAGAGCTTTTGACCCTTGAGTGAAAGTTTTCCTCCCTCATCTGAGGCTATTCTGCTGCTTTGTGCTAATGTTTCCCAGAAAAGACCTTCCCATAGGAATTATTCTGTAAAGAGCTTAATGCTTAATGTAAGCCATAGTTTCATAGACTATCAGCTCTACTTAAAAACTTCACGTATAATTAAATATCACTGTTGCTCATTTTGTTGAGGAACTTACTTGAGCCACGTGTGCTGATTTAGTTGGATTTCTTCCCCTGTAGAAAAAACCAGGTGTCTTTATGTTCAGCTGTGTGGCAGAAACATGGTAATCTTCACTAACTTCTGCCTCAAATTCCTGAAACATTGACCAGTTCAATTTTAAATAATCTCGTGAAGGAATGGGGTGGGGGAAACAAAGCCAGCCCCTCTTGTGTTTTAATTGTCCCATTCATCTGATCTTTATCTATAAAACCTTGTCCAGATGATTGATTCATTAACTGAGAAGCTGGAGAAGAGGGAAATACAGTTACTAAGCACTAGTAAAGAAAGGGCTCGCTTGGAAGAAGCTTATGATAACCTCAAAGAGTAAGTATGAAAATACACTCAGTGCTGTAACTGTGACTTTGATGTAATAAAATCTTAGACAACAGATATAACAAGGAGCTTTATGACTGGAACAAAGGTTACTGGGGATGTGCACTGTTTGTGAAAGGTGGCAATAGTGATGGCCTGTGCTGTGACGGGACTTTTTTTAAAGAATGTTATTTCTTGGAGCCAAAATCTCTTGAGAGGGGGCTGGGGAAAGAGTTTTCAGTAAGCAAGCAATAAGAATTACAAATGTGGAGAATCAGTCTTGGTTAATAATAAAGATCTTTATTATAAGACTGGATTCAGCTATTAAGAGAGACTGACTTTGCTGATACAGAGGGAAGAACCTGATTTACTAAGTAATTTGTTGACTAAAATGTAGACAGGGAAACTATGGAAAAAGGGCTGGTTGTAGGGAAAAACTGAAATTATTATTTAATTTATTTAAAGTTAAAAGGAGAAAAATGGAAACTTGTATATACCAGCTCATTGATCAAATATTGAGTTAAAAAATGTACAGATATGTGGTGCTGTTGTTTAATGACTAAATCGATCCTAACTTAAAAATATAAATGATTCACCCTTTATATGATACAGATTATTAATTTAAAAGGTTAATTAAAAAGGACTTTATCAAGGGACAAAACATGTAAGATAAATCAAGCATTTAGTTGTTTCCATGGGTAAATTACTGAATTAATAAAGGTCTTTGATTAGGACTTCTGATACAGATGTGAGGCTTTTTGACTTTAGCTTATCATGTGTAATACAAGTAAAATACTTTTTAAAAGCATTTAAGACAACCTGTTGCAAACTATTTGGAGTGTCACTTACCCGTGCAACTGTTCTGAAATGTTCCTTTTAAATGCAGTGAAATGTTTAGAATGAAAGAAGAGAGCAGCAGCCTTTCATCTCTTAAAGAGGAGTTTGCTCAGCGAATTGCAGATGCTGAGAGGAAGCTCCAACTAGCCTGCAAAGAGAGAGATGCAGCTAAAAAGGTAATTTGGCTTTTTTAATGAAATTAATATTTATTAGTTTATGACACAATTGAATTTCTTGAGGAAAAACAACTAACATTAACCCAGGGAAAAGCATGAGGCTGTTAGTAACCAGCATGAGCTGTTTCCAGCCATCCAGGCTGCTTAGTGTTCAAATCTGTGTTCTTGCATCCATGCTGTGAGCCAGCTTGGGGAACTCATTTAATTGGGGAAAAAACGAGATTTAATGTGTGCTCTCATTCACCTTGTACCAAATAAGTATTTGCATTGGTGAGGGAGAATGGCCTGGGGATGTAAGGGAGTGGTGAAGAATGGGAACGGCTTCTTTAGGGGATTAACTGGGAGGAAAATGAAGGGCTGATGACAGATTGATTTGGAACGAGCAAAGAAATCTACAGCAGCAAAGTTTATGGGGTTTAAATGTTCTTGGCCTGGTGTCACAGCATTTCATTTCTCTAGCTTAATGCAAAGAGGAAACTCAAATCTAGCTGCAAACCAAATATTTTTCTGCTGTTTGTGTTGATACAGCAGTCAGTTGAACTAGAAAGATTATTCAGTTGCTACGTGTGACTAGGACAGGTTGGTTTTTCTTTATTGCAAAAGTTTCAAGAAAATTAAATGGATGGGGAAGTTGGAACAAATTGTATAGAGGATTTACAGAGTCTCAATCCTTGGAGGTTTTTAAAACTTGGTGCAATAAGGCTCTGAGCAATCTGTTTTGATCTGATAATCTCCAGAGTTCTCTTCCAACCTAAATTGTTTTCCAAGGCAAGCCTTGTGAGAGGAAGGGCAGAAGTAAAAGGTGATCAGTGTAACTCACTCTGTGTTTTTCCCTCCATGTATTTTAATAAACAGTCCTAAGTATTTTATCCTATTATTTAGGAAGTAAAGACTGTTAAAGAGGAATTGGCTACTAGACTTAATACCAATGAAACTGCTGAATTATTGAAAGAAAAAGAGGAGCAAATCAAAGGATTAATGGAGGAAGGTGAGAATTAACTTTATTTTTTGTAGTAAAAATGTGTAGAATAGTTTGAAATGTACCAGCCTTGCATACAAGCCTTCTCTGTGTGGGGAAAAAGTACTAAATTATAAGCATGTTGGATGTTTCTGAATGTTTGAAGCATTTAGTGAATAGCAAAGAGCAACAGGAGGGGTCAGGCAGGTACAGGTGGCTGGAAAGGTGCTTCCTGCAAGTTGCATTAAAAGGTGCTGAGAGGTAAAATCAGCATGTGCAGAACAACATTCCACATTCCATTCAGAAGAAATCTAACAAGGGCATTGATCATGGCATTTCTACAGTGTCTCCTTTAATACTTCTTAATTTTGGCAGTAAAATATAGATACTAAATGAGAAGATTTTTTTTTCTAACATGATGAGCTCACTTGCTTTATTTTCAAAGCCTTTTACACCCTATCCTATCTCAGTGTAGCAACGGTATCTCAGGATAAGAAAGAATTAAACTTAAGAACTTGCATCAAAAATTGTAAGAATAAGTATTTCCATATTTACTGGAGTATTATTTTCATGGGACTAAAGAGCAAGGCTGGTGTGACTAGAGAGAACCCATAGAATATCACCAATATGCACTGGCTTCATGTTCACAGGAGAAAAGCTTTCTAAACAGCAGCTGCAGAATTCCACCATTATTAAGAAATTAAGAGCCAAAGAGAAAGAGAGAGAAAATACTAACACAAAACAGAGCAAAAAGATTAAGGAATTGGAAGAGGAGTTGCAGCATTTAAAACAGGTGAGATATTTGTTGATTTTTTTAAAAGCTTTTTATATTAGCTGCAAAATTGCCTTTTGGGAGGGTTATTGATAAACTGACATTTTATTATTTTCTGGAGACTTCTTTATTTCATGGAATCCCAGAATGGTTTGGGTTGGAAGGGACCCTGAAGCCCATCCAGTTCCATCCATGGGCAGGGACACTTTCCACTATCCCAAGTTGCTCCAAACCCTGTCCAGCCTGGCCTTGGACAGTTCCAGGGATGGGGTAGTCACAGTTTCTCTGGGCAGCCTGTGCCAGGGTCTCACCATCTCACATTATTGGAGCACTGAGTTGTGATTTATGTGTGTACTCCTTGTAAAACTGCAGTGTGGGATCTTCTCAGCTACTTGTTTGCACTTGCACTGCTGTTACCGTGTGAGCTGGAAAACCTGTACCACCAAAACTTGGACAATTAGTGATCACTTTGAGTCAAGACCTTTCAAATTTCACACCCAGGATTGTGGAGTTGTGTGAAGCTGTGGTGAAGAGCAGCTCCCTCCTCTGGGCAAGGCAGGGAAGCAAAACCTTTCTCTTTCTGCCCAGTGTTAGATGGGTTTAGCCACTTCATCCCAAATTGGTTGCCACTGTTGTCACTGTCCTCAGGCAGTCAGTTGTCAGCCCCATGTCCTGGGGTTTGTTTCATGTTTCTTGTCTGCACTGACAGGTGCTTGATGGCAAGGAAGACCTTGAGAAGCAGCATCGAGACAGCATTAAACAACTGAACAGTGTTGTGGAGAGACAAGAAAAGGACCTTACTAAACTTCACGCAGAAGTGGAGGAACTTGAAGAAAGGAACAGGAGTGTGCAGGCAGCACTCGACAGTGCATACAAGTAAGCAAAGCAATCACACCTTCACACTGTGGCTCTTTCTTGTGCAATGCTTGTGAAATATTTAAAAGTAACAAAGTTACTTTCCAAGTTGCTGTTGGCATTTAAATGTACTGGGGTTTGTTTATTTGTTTGTTTGATTCTTTCTCCCCAGGGAACTTGCAGATCTTCATAAAGCTAATGCTACAAAGGACAGCGAGGCTCAGGAAGCAGCCCTGAGTCGGGAAATGAAGGCAAAGGAAGAGCTTGGGTTAGCACTGGAAAAGGCTCAGGAGGAGGCTCGGCAGCAGCAGGAAGCTTTGGCAATTCAGGTGGGTCTGAAATGCAGAAATAAACTCTTTAATTCAACAAGTGACTGCCCTGAGGTGCTGTGTACACCTGATGTAATGGACCAGGTGGAACTCGTTTTTGTGTACTTAGCAAATACCCAGAGGATTTCTTCCCTGTGGAAATTGTTCCATATTAAGGGGTGATTGTGCTAACGTTTAAAATACTAATTTTATTTAAAAATACTTATCATTTTACTTGTCTAAATGAAATTACTTTGAGAGGCTCTATGTTAAATTTCTGGTAGTCTTAACTCTTAGAATTTTTAGTGATAAATAAGTCAGGGTAACTACTTGTGTGTGTGCAAAAATGAAGCCTTTACTTGTAAACAAACATATCCTGTTTAACACTGTTTGAAAATGGTGTGGGACTGTGGCAAGGAATAGTTGATGATATAACTTTTGGCAAGACTTTAGTAACAATTTCTTGTTCATTTAGGTGGCAGACCTGAGGCTGGCACTGCAACGTGCAGAGCAGCAGGCAGCAAGAAAAGAAGATTATTTACGGCAGGAAATTGGTGAACTACAACAGGTACTATAACAAACAGATGATGCCAACTTGCATCTGCAAGTAGGACTTCTAAAAACCCAAAAATAAAATGCTACCATGACATGAACAGCCTGAAAGAGAGGCTTTATTTTCCTTGTTACCTGCAGTGGCTGTCCTTTTCAGAGGAGCAATAAAAATATTAATGGAAATGTTTTTTTAAATTACATAGTGGAAAAAATGTCATCATTTTTTATGATGCCTCTTAAATGGAACACTGTCCTTTTTTAATATGAGACAAAATACAGGCATTAATTCTGTGATAGTTGTGTAAAATTGCTGGCAAATGCACTTCTGAATGACTCTTTATCTGCTTCTTAAGAATATTTTTATTGTTCTTAAGGGCCACAGTATAGGTTGTTGCCAAAATGTTTCAAATGATGTCCAGAGCGTTGGAATTTCTGGGCCCTTGCTCTATTATGTATCTAAAAATGTTTAACTTCTCTCTTGGAATTTCACACTTTACTTTGAGTTTGAACCACATGAATGTTGGCTTGTAAAGCAGTAATTTTAGAATGTAAAGCAGCTGCTGTTTATTTAGATGAATTCTGTATGAATCTTTCAATCCATTATGATTTAAATTGTATTTAATTTGTGATTTCAGAGACTCCAAGAAGCAGAGAGCAGGAACCAAGAGCTGAGCCAGAGTGTAACCTCTGCTACACGGCCCCTTCTGCGGCAGATAGAGAACCTGCAGGCCACGCTGGGAGCGCAGACCTCTGCTTGGGAGAAACTGGAAAAGAACCTTTCTGACAGGCTGGGTAAGATGGTTCAGCTTCTACTGAACTGGGGCTCTGGGTGAAGGTGTGAGATGTGTCAAGGTAAACGTAAAGGGCTTAACACTTGCCCAAGGTGTAGCTGGTGGATCAGGAGAGATGAGCACCAAATGCTTTCCTGTAAGGAAATGGTGTGGGGGGGTTATGCCAAGGGTCTTGGACAGGTAATCCACTGGTTCTCTGTAAAACACTCTGTAACATAAGATTGTAAGGTGGAGGGGGTGATGTGTGCATGTTCCTACAGCATCTAGGGGCATTGAGGCACTGAAAGCATTCCAGTATGGACCCTGATGCTGAGATTCCAAATTGTAAAGTTTGGAATCACTTACCTGACTGCATAGGTGATGATATTGTTTGATACAGTAGTAACCTAGTGTTTTAAATGAAAAATACATTAAAAGCCCAAAGGTGGACCTAAAGAAATTATATCCTTTCTGGAGGCAATCTGTAGCTGCATTCTGAAAGAGTCTGAAATCTATTCATTCTGCATTGCTTTGATCCTCTGTATGTGGAAAATATTTAATTTCCTTTACAAAAGAAAACAAGACGTATTTTTTATGAAAGATTGGTTGCATATAAAAAAAATCTCAAATTCAATTTTGAGATATAACTAAATGGCTCATATGCTAGATATTTGATCGAAAAAGGTTAAACTCCATGTTTTTTTTCTTACTATTAGGTGAGTCTCAAACTCTTCTAGCAGCAGTTGCTGAGAGAGAACGGGCTGCTACAGAGGAACTTCTTGCTAATAAAATTCAGATGTCTTCTTCTGAATCTCAAAATAGTCTTTTAAGGCAAGAAAATACCCGGCTTCAGGCTCAGCTGGAAGTGGAGAGAAACAAATTGAAGAAAATGGAAAATGAGAACAGCAGGTGAGTTCAGTTTTGGTTAACAGCATTTCTTTAGAATGTAGTGAAATGGAGTGTTGATATGACTGTGCAAAATGTTGGCAGAATGTTACAAAAATGTTGCTGAGGATACTTTGTTTCATGATAAAGATTAAAGAGTGTTACATTCATAACATTTTGTAGCCTTGCAGCTGTGTTTGTTTTAAAGGCATCTGAATCTACAGAGAATAGAATGGAGAAGACTTATTTAACTTTACTTCTTTCCTTCCTCCGTGTAGGTATGAGGTTGAACTACAAGGGCTCAAAGATGAGTATGCAAAAACCTTGGAAGATGCAAAGAAAGAAAAGGTATTGCCTAGTTCAGCTTTAAGCTCTGTTATTCTTGAAGTCTGAGCTAACAGGAGATTAACAGCTTGTATTTCTCTTTGCAGGCGCTGCTGGCTACTCAGTTAGAAATGGAGAAGATGAAGGTTGAACAGGAGAGAAAGAAGGCTGTTCTTGTCCAAGAAGCAGCAAAGGAGAAGGTGCCAAAACCTAACATAAGTCTTATTGATATTGTCTTTATTTTAGTAGACATCTATACCTGAAACTTTTAGTACCTGGTAGTACTTTCCAGTGAAATAGGTGTTGTGTTAGACTCACTGAAATAAGTTTTGAGTAATAGTCTATTTAACCTGAGGAAAGGTAAAATATGGATTGCTGTCTTAATCCTCTGTGTTCTTTGAGCACTCTTGGATCCTTTTTCTTCTGAGGCTACTTGTTTCCTTTGCTTAGACTACCAGCATTGCTTCCATTGAATTCTTGTTTTGTTTCAGTGTGTAATGTCCACATGCTTTCCAGCTGAATCACAAGTCACAGAGCAATCCTCAGTAGTCATTAAATTCATTACCACTAATTAGCAGTTAGTATTCATTAAAACTATTTCTCTTGTTTGTTACTGTCTCCAGTTCTAAAATCTAAGTGCTTTCCTCTTCAGAGGTTAGCATGCTTGTAGATGCTGCTTGGAAAAAGGAGCCAGTCTGTTTTGAAGAAGTATCAATGAATTATTAGCATGTGAAAACTCCTGGAATTTAATTCATACACTTTATTTGAAAAGAAGAAAAAGGCCTTAACATTCATTCTAAGAGATGTTCTTCTGGGTGTGAGATAGTCTTTCTGTGATACATTTGGATGTACAAAACTGCCTCTGAGTCTCTCTTGGCTACTTGAAAGAGAACCTTTTTTCAGTGTAATTTGCAGCTTCTTTCTTAATTTCCTGAAAGGTCCAAGATCTTGAAGATAGGCTGTGTTACAGCACAGGAATTCTTTGCTGTTGAACTTTCATATGTTTTATGTGTGGGGCAAGTAGAAAATCTATCACATAGTGTTCTGTAGTTGTTGGTGGAAAAAGGGAAGCTATTTATAGAATTTCTTTTAGCATGTTGTGAATGTTTTTTCTAACTGGTGATATTTGTTGTCTGTTTTTTAAGGACCGAAAGTCATTCACAGTTGAAACTGTATCAAGTACACCATCAATGTCCCGCTCCAGTTCCATAAGTGGGGTGGACATGGCAGGTCTTCAGACCTCTTTCCTCTCTCAGGTAGGATAGATCACCCATAATGGCTTTTTTCTTCTTGACAGACCACTTACTTTCCTCCTCAAGGACTTTTAGTAGCATAAAAAAATGACTCTTCAAGAGTGTATTGGCCTTAGACAAGGTAACATCCTGTGCAGAAACATCTAAAATCTGCTTACAAGATGTCTGTGATTGTAAAACATGCAACTGATTTCTTTGTACTTGCACTGCTGGTTTAGTGCACACCCCTGCTCCCTAGGCAGCATCACTGACTGCTGTGCTCTGCTGTCCCCTGCTGCTGCTCCTGCCCTGTCAGTCCAGTTCATGCTGCCACCGTTAAATGGCACCTGTAGAAGTGTCAGGAGAACTTGCCAGTGGGGAGCTATCCCAATTTGTACCTATTCACCTCAAAGCTTTTTTGAAAACAAGCTTTAAGCATTGAAATGCTTGCCTAGCACAGTGTATTTTAAATCTTAAGTTGTGTCTTATTTAGGAGAGGGAAGATTCCAAAATGGGCATGCTTTTGTCTAATTTTCATCTTCTCTAACCTTCTGTTTGTAGGATGATCCTCATGATCACTCATTTGGACCAATAGCTGCCAGTGGGAGCAATCTCTATGATGCAATAAGGATGGGATCGGGTTCAAGTATAATTGAAAACCTTCAGTCACAGCTAAAACTAAGAGAAGGAGAGATTTCACATCTACAGGTATCTTTTCAGAAAGCTTGGTCAGTGTTAGGAGAATTCTGTGAACCAGCACAGCTGTGTAGGGATGAGCACAAGAAGGGTTTGTTGGTTCCTTTTTTGTTTTGGCAAGGACCTATCCAGAAAACCTATCTGTTTGAAAAGCAAAATATCCAGGACACTGAGATTTGAGGAGAAAGTGAGAGTGGATCTGTGCTGTTTCACAGTCTGGCTTAAGAATAAGCCTTAATTATACTTGTATTTTGATACGGTGTTTCATAAATACAGTGAATTCCTTCCTTCTCCTCCTTGTTATGTTTGTTTACCCTAGCTGGAAATTGGAAACCTGGAGAAAACTCGATCAATAATGGCAGAAGAGCTGGTTAAATTAACAAATCGAAATGATGAACTTGAAGAAAAAGTGAAGGAAATACCCAAACTACGCACACAGTTAAAGGTAAGTGCATTTCTGGTGTAAATCCATTGTAAAATGTAGATAATTGCTTTTCTTTAGGAATAGTGCTATCAGTTTAGGAATATATTCAAATCTGTTTCTAAGCATAAGTGACTGAAGAGCCTGGGTTTTGGTGGGTTTTTTAATATATATATATAGTAGAATCTAAAAATGCCTTCTGTGTGGTTAGGGAGTCGCTTCAAAACACAGTTGCTGGAAACATGTGCTGTGCATAAGACTGTGTGCTAAATCAGGGAATGACCATTTTTGTTTCTATCATTTAGGAACTTGTCTGGAACTGGATTTTTTCGTTAGAGGGAGTGTTTTGATTAATAGCATGGGTTTGAGGTTGATGCAGAAGTTGAATATATATATTCAACTTAGATGTACAGGAAATAGGACAAATAATTGAATCCTAATGTTTAAGAACATAAATTGAAATATTTGAAGAGTTTTGGAATAATTTTTGAATACAGAATGTTCAGTTTTGTCATGAAACATTTCCCAAACTGGTCGCTCCTGTAGTAAAACAGTGCAGTTTTCTAACTGTTTTTAATGCTTATAGCAACTGAACTTCAAGGTGCTTCAGTATGTCCTCTGAAGCCAGCACTAATTCCTTTTATGATCTTTGGAATATCTTCATTTAACATCTAGAATATAAACTTAGCTATATTCAAAGCACAGAGTACTTTTGAAGAGTTTACTGTGCACTTCACTGTGGTTACACTTCGAGGTAGTGCTGCACTTCCTTCCCCTGGCAGTTTTAAACACTGTCCCAGCAGCAGCATGTTTGAAGCTGAGAGTAACAACCAGTGAGATAACACCGTGTGTCCTTGCAGGATTTGGATCAGAGGTACAACACCATTCTCCAGATGTATGGGGAGAAGGCAGAGGAGGCTGAGGAGCTCCGACTGGACCTGGAAGATGTGAAAAACATGTACAAGACTCAGATAGATGAACTTTTAAAACAAAGACAAAATTAATTCCTCGTGGAACTGTTAGCATTGTATGGTGACAGACTGCAAAGATAACTGTTTATGTAAATGCTGAATTTAAATGTCTTGTAAAAAAGCCCTGTATTATAGAAAATGTGACTATATAATAGAGTTCATATGTTGACAGAAGAATCAATGCTTTAAGTGTCCTGTTCTGTCTGCAGTTAAATTATTTGTGCAATATTTAATTTTTTTTCTTCCATCGTCCCTTTATTTAAGTTGTTGCTAAATGGTGGGTCATTTTACAAAAACAGCAGAAATTATGGTTGTTACCTTGTGAGACAGCACTGGAAGGCATGAGTAGTACTAAAGCAGCCCTTGATTCATAATCTTTGTAAACCTATGAAAATCAAATTAGCAGTCTTTCTCAAGTGATCATAGGAGTTTTTCTAAAATCTCATCAGGTAATTTTTAATAACAAAGTAGCAGGGAGTTGCTGTCTGAAGCATTCCTGGTGGATATTTTATGACATGAAAATCTTAGATTTGTGCTTACAACATCTGAACATGTCAGGGTGATTATTCTTAGACAAATCAGATTAGTCTGACTGCTTTACACTAAGTCCTCTAAAAGCAGAGTATGGGACTCAATAAATTACAGCTTCATCTTGTACATTGCTTGTGCTCTCATGAGCAGTCTGGAGACAGCAGCTCTGCTTGTAGTGGTAAATGTGTTCAACTGTTAACACCAGAAATCTGAGCTGTTAAATATCTGTTCTAGATTTAGTAGCTGATTTTTAACAGTAGCTAGAACAGTTCAGAAGAACGCAGGAAAATGATTTTTTAAAATAAGTTGCTGCAGATCTCATGGTTCCTTTTATATGAGTAGCAAGGGTTAGACTTCTTGTAAAACTGAACTGTGGCTTAATAACAGAGCAATTCTCCAGTGGCTGCAGAGTATTTCTCATGCCATTCCTTAAGCAAGGTATTGGTCAAACAGCACTCACGTGACTTGAAGTTGAGCTGCATTTTTGGTAATGTCAGAGGAAATGTTTGAATGGGACCCTTGGGAATGCTGAGAAGAAGCTGTCGTCTTCCTCTCTGCATTCCAGAGAGCAAATATTTTGCTGCATCTCAGAGCCTACTCGTGTGAAATACTGGGCAGTTGAAATTCTTTGCTTATCACACCAGTGCCTCTGTTGGGAGAGGTTTTTTTTCCCAGACCAGTGCATGTTGTAATTTGGGAACTCTTTTCCTACTTGGGTGTTTGGTGGCCTGACATACAAAGGATGTGAAGGATGAGGAGTTGCTTCTGGAGAAATGCCTCTTGGTAATATGACTTTATTATGGGTGTTAAGGATGTATTCCTCACTGAAGTTACACAGATAAGGGAATGTTCATGGAAAATCCTAGTCTGATTAGAGATTCAGGCAGTTACTCTGTGAAGATTTCATTAAAGCCATAAAGCCAGAACACTTAAATTTGTTGTAACTCCCCATCTGTCATAGAAATTTCTAACTGCTTTAATAAAAATACTTTTTTCTCTTCCTTTTTCTTTTTCATTGGGAGGTGGGAGGGAATTACTCTCTTGTTTTCATTTCAGTTTTGGAAACCTTGGTGGTATGATTTTTCTTCTAAAAACCTCAGAATTTAACACTTCACCTTCATATTAAAGCATGGTTAGTTGCTCTAAGTTTCTGGAAAACCCCAGACCAATCAAACCAAAAATCAGTCCATATTAAAACACTTGCTGGAATTTTACTGATTTAGAATTATGATACTAGGGTTACTTGAGCCTTTTCTTAAGAAAACAACTCTTTGTGATGGTCAAAGATCAGAAATTCTGTTCAGCTTTTATCTACTACAGCGAGCCAATAACTTCCTGATTTTCACCTTTTTTTTACAATCTTGGCTGACAAATGCAGCAGCAAAGAAAAATAAATTATTTTATAATCCTGAAGGACTGACAGTTCTGAGAATATCTTGGGCTATCTTGTTTTTTCAGCAAAAGCTTAGGTAAAAGAGAAATTTTAACATGCAATCAGCATTTACTGTTTTAGATGTAAAAACACAAAAGGTATTAGATTTTTAAATTTTACTAAAGTAGATGTAAATATTTGTATTGATTATTTTTGGATTCTATATTCCCTTGTAGTGCAACCTTTAATATCACCTGAGAATCAGATGGCCTTCAGTGTCTTAATCATCAAAGCCTTAGAAAACAAAGTGGCTGTTGGAAGGTAACATAGACTTTAAAGTATCCTGGTTTGCTCATCTTTGATCTAATTGTATGCTTGTTTTGAAGACACGTTAATGTCTGCTTGAACACAATTCATTGCTCTTACTGAGATTGCCTAGCAGAGTAGCATGCAAAATGAGAGGAATTAGGTTGGAATTCTAGTACTCACTTTTGTCTAAATTTATTATTTTAGAATATTCCTTCTGAAAGCAACGAATTTAGCTCTCATTTCACTGCGTATGCAAGTATGAAGAAATGTTATTTAAAGGTTACTCAGTGTAGTGTTTAGAGGGAGCTAAATTGCTGATGGAAAGGCCTCTGTGGATGTAGGTGGGTTTGGATGAGGAATAGATTACTCTGCTACTCACTTCCTTTAGGAACTCAAGAGCCCATGTTCAAAATCCCATGTCAAATTCATGTGAGAGAAGGGTTGGTTCTGTTTTTTTCCTGCTACACGTTTGTTGTAATTTATGTGCTTACATTTTACGAAGGGCTATAATGATCCTTAAGAGGTGAAATGGTTCTCACAGTGAAATTAAACCCCTTGGTTTCTAGTTGTAAAATATGTATAAACTGTAAAAAGCACAGGTCAGCGTAAAATAAAATTTTCTGCTAACAGTGTGCTCTGGTTCTCTTTGAGAAAAGACTTAAAAATAATTCTGGGGAGGGTGAGTGGGTAGGTGTGAACCTAGTGCTGTGAAAGGAAAATAGTACTTAATGTAGGAGATCCCAGATATAGTTGGAATACAGGTACAGATGCCAGTTGAAGTCTTGCGGTACCGTGTGTATTTATGTACGAGGAGCTGGTTTATTTCTAAATGCACAGCAGCGATGGGGTTGTGGATAATGTGAAATTTAGACTAATTTCCTTTATTCAGGTAAGCGGTGTCCCTGCGGGGTCAGCACCGCTGCCGGCGCCCGCGTTCTCTCTCGGCTTTCCTGGCTCGGGCTAAGCGTTTGTTCCTCGTTTCCCAGCTGGGACGAGGTGAGAAGAGCTGGGCTGTGCGGGAGGATTCAAAGCTCTGGAGTGTTGGCGCCTGTGCCTCCCCCGGCGCTCGTCACTGCGGGAATTGGGTCAGACCGAAGGAGGGTGCGGGGTGCCGGCACAGGCAGGAGCGCTGCCGTGTGTCAGGGAGAGCCGGGAGGGCATCGCTGAACCTCTGCCCGTGCGCCTGGGGGTGTTGGTGAGCGCGGCGGTCCCGGGCCGGCCCCGGCCCCGCTGCTGCCGGCCTGGGCTCGGGGGGACGCCTGGAACAATGGGGTGCCGGAGCCTGCGCTTCCTGCCGGGCCGCGGCAGGAAAAGGCCCTTTTCCTCCGCATCCTGCGCTCGCCGCTCCCGGGGCGGCAGCGCTTAATTTCCGGCAGCAGAAGGAAGACGCGGCTGCTCCGCCGCCGCTCCCCCGCGGGCAGGTGCCCTGCGCTGCGGGCCCCACCTGAGCCGAGCCGAGCCGAGCCGAGCCGAGCCGCGCCGCCGGAGCCCGACCCGCTCCCGGGCGCTGCGCCGCCGCCCCGGCCCGGCCGGCTCCTCCTTCCCTGCTTTCCTTCCCTGCCTTCCTTCGCTGCCTCCTTCCCCGGCTCCCGCTGCCCCGGGCGGGGCGGTCCCGGCGGCCGCGGCTGCTGCCGGCGGCGGTGCCGCCCGCCCTTCCTCACACCCGCACGGGCGCGTCCCCCGGAGCCCGGCGGGGCCGGGCCGAGCGCTGCCCCCGGACATGAGGATTGAGGCCGGCGGCGAGCGCCGAGCAGGAGGAGCGGCCGGTCCCGCGGGCCGCGGGGCTCCTCGGGGCCGGCGGGGCTGAGATACGCGGCGCGATACGCGGTGAGATGCGATGCCGTGCCGGGGCAGGGGAGCGCAGGGCGGGGCGGCGGTGCCGGGTGTGACAAGCGCGGCTCAGGCACCAGGTCCGACTGGGCCCGAGGCTGGGTCTGGGTCTGGGTCCGGTTTTGGGTCTGTCACACCCGGCCTGGCACGGGATGCCGGGCACCTTCCCGAAGCGGCAGCCCCTCAGCCAGCGCCCAGGCGTGGGGAAGGGACCGCGTGTTTTGGGGCCACCGCCGGGTTCGTGGTGGGAGAGGTGTGATCCGTGTGAAATAGCCCGGGCCCCGGCTGTGTGCCGGGAAAGGGACCCGAGTGACGGCTCAGCACAGTGCCCGGGCTGGGGCAGCTGCTCTCCTTGCTGGGAACGTGTCCCTAGGAGCAGGAGAGTGGCCCGAGGAAATCTCCTTTTGCAGGACGTGCCTAACCCCACCTTCCTCCCCCACTCTAGGTTTCTGTAGCTGGGAAATTGAAGTGGGTCCTCTCAAACCAAACAGGTAAAACTACTTGTATCGTAGGAATTTTGCTAAAGGCTTCAGTTGAAAGCAAGCATGCAAATTTTAACAAATTATAACTCCAAAAAAGGTGGAGTTTAAACACAGGCCATACATTTCTTTTCCTCAGGAAGTAGAATGGTTCAAAGCAGGGGTGTTAGATGAGAAGGCTGTATTAGCAGGAAGGTATGCAGTCAGCTTTAGGGAATACAGATGTGTGGGCCTGTGTGTACATGTGAATATATACAAATACACTTCTATTATATATAAAATTATATATAGAATATTCTCAGTAGTCAAGAACTTTCGTTAACATGATGTTAAGCACTAAAAATAGGCATCCTGTGAGACTTAGCTGTGACCCTCTATTTGTGTCTGCCTATTTTTCCCTCAGCCAATTATTAGTTCAAAATGGAGAACGTGTTGTTTTCATACTTATTTTAAAACTAAAAATCCTTCTTTTCTCACCCTTCCCCCCACCCAGTTCTTCTACTTTTTTTCCCTTCTCACTGGATATTTCATGCTCTATACTTGGTTTCCACGCTGAGCTCTCAGGATCCCTTGGCATTTAGCTAAAGTAAACACACCCATTTTAGCTTGACTGGGAGTTTGTAGTGCGTAATAACACTCAATGACTAATGATTCAAAGATAATCCTGAGGCTGTGCAGTCTGGCCTCTCAGTGAAAGTTTGGTCTTCACAGGAAAAAGAAACCACCCCAGAAATGCAAGTACAAATTCTTTGACTACACGTCTGACTCTGACTGAATTTTGTCCTGTGCGCCTGAAATGCTGCAGATATGTTAATTTCTCTTTTTTTTTCCTATTTTATTGATAAAGTACAGAACTCGCAGGTTGCCATGTTTATGTTGCTTGTGTTTGGATTGCTACTGCAAGAAATTCTGGCTAATTCCCAAGCTGAAAATCCTACTGAATTTCCAAACATTCCAGAAGAGCCGTTCTACAGCTACAAAGCCATCAACTTGCCGGATGAGCATATCCCCTACTTTCTGCACAATAACCAGCATATTGCTGACATCTGTAAGCAGGATGCTCTTTGCCCATACAAAGTAAGTTTGCTTTTTTCCTGTTTGTTTCTTCAAATGTCCTATTGGGGTGGTTTGCCCTTGGGAATTGTAGCAGTTGAAGATGGTGATTAATTGGTCTCCTTGCCAATTAGTCAGGGAAAGGATTTGTCTCAGAACCTATAAAAGACAAGAGTAACATTGCTGTGCAAGTGTGTCCACTTTGGAGCCTCTGCTGTGCATGAGGAATCTGGATGTTGTTTCTCAAACTCTTTTTGAAAACAGACCAAACCAAAAGCCTTTTATGCAAGATTTATGAGCTAGATGTCGTTTAAAAGCTAACAACTTACTTCGCTCATTTCCCATTTTCCTGTTGCAAAACGTGATTCTGTGTTGCAGAAACACTTGAAGAAACTAAAGTCCTGCTGGGGTTATGAGAAATCTTGCAGATCAGAGAACAGATTCAGTTACCCAGTGTGTGACTATGTTGAAACTGGGTGGTAAGTTTAATTTTAAATGTCTGCTGTACATTGTGGTAAAAAAATAGTGTAGTGCTCACTTTGATATAGCTGTGAAGTAAACATTATTGTGACATTTAGAATTTAAAGTGTGATTTTTTGTGGACACCTGTGTATATATATAATGTGTGTATTTATGCAAAATGAGCCTTTCAACATGATTAAAAAATTTAAATATTAAGGAAGAAAATACTGCTAAAAGTGCTTCCTGCCAGAATGTTTTCATTATTCTGATTTAGCCTTGAATTCAGATTCCTAAAATAGCTGTATTTCCTTTCTTAGCTTTAAAAACAGAGGAAAAATGTAGGAAAAAAAAATGTGCACCCTTTTAGGGGAGAATAGCTTTAAATTGTCACTTACATGCAGCTGATAAGTGCTTCCTGTTTTGGCATCTTAAATGCCAATAAAATAACTGGCTGGTTCTTCTGTTCCATTTTCAGTGGAAAAATGTGATCCGTTGAAGTTATTACTAGGATTGAGCAGCAGAACCTTGATTTGTTTCCTCTCTCCCTCACACATCAGGGCAAGTGACATCGAGACAGCCCAGCAGATATTTTGGAAACAAGCAGACTTCGGCTATGTTCAGGAGAGGCTCAGTGAAGTGAAAACCCATTGCAAGCCTGCAGCAACAGTAGGTATTTCTGATAGATGTGATACTTTGCACTTGTTTTTAAAAATAATTTTTGTTATTGACGGAATTCCACTTGTTCTTAACAGGGGGATTCATCTCTGACCTGCTCCCAGTACCTTCAGCATTGCAGAGCAACGAACTTGTACATTGATTTACGAGCTGTAAAGAGAAACCACGACAGGTCTCTGATTTGCCTGGGTTATAGCAAAAAAGGGATGTCAGGGAAAAGGATTTGAGAATTTGTTTAACAAAGCTGATTTGCTTGTTGCTATGGGTTTTACTTTTTTTACTTTTTACTGCTGATCAGAGGCTTGTTGCTGAAGCCCTGGAAAGGTTTACCCCTCTTCATTGCTGGCTGCTGCTGGTGGTGTAAAAACCCAAGTTGTCACTTTTATGGAATGATGATGGGTTATTGAAATCCTCCCTGATGGAAGAGAGGAAGACGTTTTTGTGTCTTCAGTCATGTCCTTCCTTGATCGGATGATGTGCAAAATACAATTGCTTTTATCTGAGGAACCAAGACCTTTCCTGTGCCTTTATACCAGATTCAGGAGCTGCATTTTTAGGTACTGAGTGACTGAGGAGAGATCTGAACCTGGATCTTCTACATCCTGAATTAAAAAGCTAAATATTGGAAACTGGATGAAAAAACCATACCAGTGGTGCTGACATGACCCTCTGACTTGTCTTTGAAGTCAGTGTCTTGATCTGGTTCATGACTGAAAGTGATATTACCCTTCAGAATGGGTTTTGTCATCATCACAGCCTGTCCTGAAAGCTGATTTAGACAGTGCTTTTAGCTGGCAACTTGTTTTCAGGAAGTTTATTCTTGTATCTCACTCTTAATGTGTCATATAAAATCCTTGGGTAGAAAAGTGGGTTGTGAGATCTGAGGTAAATTTCAGTAAGAAATTGTTAGAAACAAACAAGAACTCCAATCAGTGATGGTCCTGTCATGGCAGTGATGCATCACTGTCATGAAGCAAAATTTGATTAAATTACTTATGTGGGTATGTGTAAATAACTCTTAATAACATCCTGGGTGGATTATTGCTGCTTTCTAAGGTGATGCCCAGACCTTCAAGGACACCAATATCTTTATTTGGGAATTGTGGGAAATTCTTGATTTACACTGAGGAAAATACTCAGGTTTTAAATATGTATGAAGTGCCTTGCTGAACTGAGACTAAGCAGCACTGGCTTGAGTATGTAATTGAGATTGCAGGACACTGGTAGCCCTGCTGCACAAAAGCTGATAGACTTTTACTCATTTGCATTAGATTCAAAGAAGACTTTTTCCAGAAGGGAGAAATTGGTGGTCATTGTAGCCTTGATGTTCAAGCATTTTTGGCTGAAGGTCAACGCAAGAGCCCTCTGCAGTCTTGGTAAGAATCTCTTCTCAAGGCTGCTTCCAAGTTCACTTGCTAATTAGTTTTTATTTTTGTCATTGGCATTACCAGCTGTGTGTAGAGGATTTCATACTGAGGAAAGACTTGCTCCATTTAAGGTCAATTTGAGAGTTTGATATTAGAAACCTCTGGTAACTACATCTCTGCAGAAAGTCTGAACCACACTGTGTAATTGTGTCCTGCCTCAGTTGCAGCAGAAAAAAATGTGAAAACACCTTGCAGTTGGAAGTTGTAACCTTCAGGTGTTTTCTGGGCAAGGTGCTGGTGCTGTGCCTCTAATCTGTGTGTGGAAGGGGTGATTGTTTTGTGGTGAGATGCCTTGAGGCTGGCCCTTGTGTGTGAGTTCCCAGAGCCCTTGGTGAGGATGATCTGGATGTCTCACACGGCATTCCCAGGGAAGCTGGGCTGGGAATGTGAGGAATGTGAGTCCATAGGCTGAGTAGGAAGTGCAAAGCATCACAGTTTGCATGCTAGCACTTCAAAGCTGCCTTGCCAGTTAATTGATGAAAGAACTGGAGCCATTAAGATCCAGATCATAATTAATTCTTATACTTTGCTTGTGTTTTCTTTTTCTTCCCCCATTTTTTATTGATGTTTGATTTAAGTCAAGAGCTGTTGCAGAGGAGGAAGACTTTCCCCTCTACCTGCTATTGTCATCACAGCTGCTCATCCTTGTTTAGATGCAGGAACAATAAATACTGCCTCTACATTCATTATTCCAAACAAAGCATGGAAATCTCACTTAAGTGTCTCTGGCAAGGCAGATCAAATTGTGTGGAGTCACAGATCCAGGCTCTGAGGCTCTTTTTACATCCCTGCTGCCTTGATTTGGAGATCAAAGGTGCTGTTCATTCCTGAGATCAAAGGCAGTGTTTAACCTCTAGAAGCCCTGAAGAACCTTCCATTATAATTTCAAATAATTTTAATTGTCAGACTCTATCAGTTTTCAGCAGTCCTTTTAACTGAAATGGACTGGAAGGACAGTTACTACATCTGAGACATATGAAGTACAGTTGTTTAAATGTGTTGATGTCAAAGCATATTCTGTGTGATTGAATCTTTCTAGGTTTGCAGAACTCCAGACATTCACTGCATTAGACTTCAGGCCTCTAGAAGATGGGAAGTGTGACATTGTTATTGAAAAGCCAACATACTTCATGAAATTAGATGCAGGTAATTGGTATCTTTAGTTTTTTGATTTTTGTTTTTTTTTTTTTTTGTACAGCAGTAAAAAAAGCTCATATTCAACTTGCCCATCTACATTATGCCTTTGTGCCAGTTCAATTGTAATATGAAAAATTATGTGAATTTTTAGTTACTTTTTTGGTGTAGTTCCAGTGACAAAATTGGAAACCGAAATTTGAAAATCTTATCATTTCCCACAGTTGATTAAAAAAAAAAAAAAAAAGTCAGAACGATTTCCTGTTGTTTGCCCTGCACAGTTGTTCTCTGGACTGTGGTTTGGCAGTGTTTTGTCTTTGTGCCAGAGGCTGCTCTGACTGTGTTTCTGCATGACAGGTTCCCTACCATGACACACCAAGTATGGGTGTCTGTGTCCTGCAGTACGTGCTCAGCAGCAGGATCTGTGT
Source organism: Anomalospiza imberbis (assembly GCF_031753505.1). Classification (NCBI taxonomy): domain Eukaryota; kingdom Metazoa; phylum Chordata; class Aves; order Passeriformes; family Viduidae; genus Anomalospiza; species Anomalospiza imberbis. Next base: position 18,163,119 of record NC_089691.1, on the reverse strand, counting down.
GCTTTGGAGGACAGGGAAGAGAAGTGGTGTTCCAAGAGCAGCACCCAGGCAGGAATCTGACCTTTTTGGAGCTTCAGCAGCCTTTCTGCTGGCGCAGCACCGTTTGCAGGGCAGTGTTGGTGGGGGAGGCTGCTGAGGATGTGGACAAGCAGCAGCTGCAGTGGGGTGAGCTGTGCTTGGGTGCTCTGTCCCTGTGGCACACAGCAGCTGTGACCCCAGCTCCTGCTCTTCCCCGGCCACTGCCTGACATTTGAAGCAAAGCTGCTGCAGGGAACTGGGCTGTGTTGCCTCCTTTGTGTTCCCTCCTTGGTTTCATGGGAGATTTTTGTGCACCAAGAATGAACAAGAGAGAAGACCTGAGAGATGACTTGGGCTTGGGCTCTTGTGAAAGTACAAGTTGGGTCTTGTGGTCCCACAGACAGAGCTTCCCTCAGCCCCACTAAAGCAGAGCCCAGAGCTGTGCCGAAGGCCGGTTCTCATGTTTCCTCGTGTCTGACTGGGCTGTGTTAAAGCAGGAGATCCTTTCATATCCTTCAGAAAGCAGCTGCAGACTGTAAAGAGAAATAGCACATGAAGCTCATCTTATTCTTTCTTTTGGCTGCTCTGTTTTTTTTTTTTTTAAACACGTTTTAACTCAGATTTCTTTCCTTGATTCCTTCCTTTTAGAGGTTCCTCTTTTAGGGTGTATTATGAGGATTCAAGGACTTAGAAGCAGGGGAAGCTAATATAAAATGCAGGATGCTAATCAGGAAAAATGCATAAACCAGTAAAAGTGGAGCAAGTAATGCAGTGTTTTGCTAACAGCTCTTTCTTTCTCAGGTGTTAATATGTACCATCACTTCTGTGACTTTGTCAATCTTTACATTACCCAGCATATCAATAATTCCTTCAGTACTGATGTCAACATAGTCATGTGGGACACTGTAAGTCTGCTCTGCTTTTAACATATTTGTGATGGGTTATATTTCTGCTTTATAGAGGCTCTGAAGGTTTTAGTAGCCAATCCTTAGCTGTCTTGTGGCCATAGCCACGTGGAACGGATAAATTTCTGGATCCTTTTAATAAAGGTGCATGAGTAATAGTTAGAGAACAGATTTTCTATGATAAACCATGTGCTGTTGGAATGCTCAGCTTTGCTAGCACATAGTCATGCCTTTTTTTGGTTATGCCATAATTTGCCCTTTTTTTGACCTCAAAAATAATCTGATCAGTATTTCTAATTTGTAGCATTTGAAGTTTTAACTGGTTTTTGTAGGTTTTTTTCTCATGGAATATTGACATAGATTTGCTCAACTGTTTGCTCTATATTTAAAAAGAAATGCAGTCTTGCACAATTGTAATCAGTAATGTGCAGCCTGTAGTAAAGAAAACAGCTAAATTAAATCCTTATATATCTTCAAACAGAATTTAATATTTAATTCCTTCAAGTAGCCTTCTTGCAGTTACTTCCCTCAGTCACCTCTCACATTGCCATGATAACATAAAACAAGTTTTTACATGGGGCTGTTTCTGCTGTACAGCTGAGTCAAAACCATGTGTTTGAGTAATACTAGTTTTATTGGACAGTGTTTAAGTTGTGTAGGAGGGTATTAAACTAAATAAAAAACAACTGGGCAATTTGTAATATGCCAGATAACGTGCATAATTAGGTCCAGAAATAACAGTTCTTGAATATGTCACTGTCCCACACCTGTTTTGTGATCATAAATTGCTGAGTTTTTTCTCTGAGCATTTAGTGCTAGGATAACTAATCTTCAATGGAGAACTGCAAATACCACCTGCTTGTTGTTTAATGAGAAACCTGTATGGCTAGAAGAGACTCTTTTTTCTAATACTATTGTATTTTAAAACTAAAATCAGTGCTGTCTGTCAGATAAGTGAGCTCTCTAGGTGCTGCACAGGACCTGCTAATCCAGCTCTGATGGCTTTCTGAAAAGCTCAGGTGTCAGACAGCATTGTAAATTACTTTGAAAAGCAACTCTTTGTCTTATATCGCAGAATCAAATAACTCTTTCAGATGTGCCATTCAAAGTAGTGCCACACTGTCATCAATTTAAATGAGCATTACCTGCTCAGGCAGCTGGAGTTCATTGCTATGCAAAACCAGGTGATGGCACCAGTCAACTACTGATGAACTGTGCTCATCAAAAGGTGGATTTGAGTTTATTATTCATTCTCTTTTTTGTCTTCCTTGATATAATTAGATTTGGCCATACTTCCTGCCTGCTGTTCTTATTAAAGAGTAATGCCCTTAGATGTAGGTTAAACAAAGCAGAAGATGAGTAGGAATTCCACTGGGTGTTGGTGTGCAGATCATCTGTGAATGCAGGGAAGAAATGTTTATAAAGCACTTTTAAGGAGAGCAGAGAGGGTTAGAGAGTGGTGCTTTCATCAGTTCTCCACTTCTAATCTGGGAGAGCAGTTCTTGTAATACATGGCCAGAAGGGAGTGTGGATTGTAAAATTTATTAATACCTAATGGCAGAGCAAGAGGAAGGCTTCTTGAACTGAAGGAAATCTGGTGCCCTTTAGATTGTTTTACATTTCACCAGATATCTCTTCTCTCCTGCTATCATTTGTAGTCCTATTTTCAAATTTCTTATTTAGAATGTTCCCACGCAACCTTCCAAGCAGCCTGAGCTAGCCCCAGAGTTGAAAGGAAGCTTTAGTGAGAATCTGCACCGGGGCTACCGAGGGCACATTTAATTGCATTCAAAGAGCCAGAGGTGGTGACTCAGCCCTGGGATGTGTAGGAAAGGTGACAGACTGAAGGCAGGAGCCCCTGCTGCTGGGAGAGCGTTGTAGGGAGTAGATGGCTCTGTAAAAGCTCCTCACAGAACGTGTCTGCAAAGAGGAAATTTTTTTACTGCTCTGCATAGAAACGCCCCTAGGTGTTTCTTCCATCAAATCAGATCATTGCCTTCAGTTTGTGATACATGTGCCATATGCAAGTGACAATCCCAAAACAGGCAAAAATGCAAAATAAGCTAGTTGTGACTTTTTACCTCAAACTTCAGTGCTGCATTTGAATTCCCAGAGGTTTTATTTTTTTTTTTTTTTTTTTTAAATCTCAGGAGTTAAAATTCTGGCCTCCTACCATCCCTATGTTTGTGTTACTTCAAATTTAACTTGTGTTCTGTTGACTCTGGGAAAAGTAGTAAGGAATTCTCACTCCTAACTCAGAAATTATAATCTGCTACTGAAGAAATTGTCTAGTTTGCTAATTTATAGAAGTTTTTATTAAAAAGTAACCACCTGAGAGGTAATTTGAGTTACCTGCCAGTGCAAACACAGAGTTTGGTGCTGCGTAATGTCTGTGTTCTCTGTTAGGCTGCCTTGGGTCCTGTGGTGGTGTTGTATATATTAACTGTATTTAAACTCATGTACAGAACCTGTAAATCATGAAGAGAGGTTCTAGTATGCATTTTTGTAATTGTTACGCCCTTGGGTTTTTTTGCTTTCCTCCCAGAGTTCATATGGCTACGGTGACCTGTTCAGTGAGACATGGAAGGCATTTACTGACTATGAAATAATTCACTTGAAAACTTTTGACTCTAAAAGGGTATGGAATTCTATATTTTTTTTAATTCATGGTCACTAGGGAGCAAATATGACAACTTCCCAAACTTCTTGCAGTAACGGGTGTTCCAGAGGAAAGCATTAATACTCTCCATTCATGTTTAATTTGTGTAATATGAGTATTGTGCCTTAGGAACAAGAGACAGAACTGTAACCCGATTCTGTGATGTGTCTGTCCTTTATATAGATGGACCTAGCTTTTGTGTCCTGAGAGGTGGTATTTATGAATGGGTTTTCCTTCTGCAGGACTTCCAACTGAAGTTAAGCGTTTTCAAATGGTCTTTCTGAAGTCTTCTGATTCCTCCTGAGGTGTTTATTTCCCCCTGGAACTCTTGGCATTCCTGCTGCTTATCATTAAAAAAAAAAAAAAAATTACACCAAAAAAATGCATCCATCCAGAGCTCATTTCAGCTTCTTCAATCTAGTCATAAACTCCCTAACTGGTTTCCTTCTCTTTAGTCCGTGTTTGTTCTGCTTTGGGGCGTTTTCATCACCTCTTCCCACACTCGCATGTCCCAAACGAGAGCTGTTTTGGGATCTTTGTTCTATTCATTTGAGGAAGTCGGGCTGTCCTTGGCAGGAGCAGTAATTGCTGGCTCATTAGGAGCAGGGCTGGCAATGAATGGGCCGGGGGAAGGAGCAGTGGGGTGTAACTCCTCTGATCCCCTTCCAGGTGTGCTTTAAAGAAGCCGTGTTCTCTTTGCTGCCTCGGATGCGATATGGATTGTTCTATAACACACCCCTGGTGAGTCCCTTTGTCCATCCATTCCCACCAGGAGGGTGTGGCAGGGCGGAATCTGAGCTGGGGAATCCCTCCTCTATAATGAAATACACTGCAGTGAAGGCTCCATCTCCAAATGGAACGATCTTCCCTAAATATTGGGATTTTAAAGTTATTCCAGCTGGTTGTGTGCAGTCTCCTGTGTCAAAGCTCAGGAGGTGCAAATTATTCCTCTTTAATGGGTAGGCACTGTGAACTAACTGGTATTTTTGCTCACACACTCAGGCTCCAGCACTAGAGTTTATATTTCTTTCTAAACTAAAGTGCCACTTGTGTTGCAGTGAATAGCACAGTGCGTGATACTGGGCTTTTGTTCCACAAGAATGGTAAAAACCTGATCACAAAGCTCAGTTTTCTGAGCGAAATAACTTTGTGTATTAACAGTTCCTTTTTTAATTTCAGATCTCTGGCTGTCACGGCACGGGGCTGTTCCGAGCCTTTTCTCAGCATGTGCTACACAGATTAAATATCACCCAGGAAGGACCCAAGGTGTGATAACTGCACAATGCAGCTGCAACATGGAGCTGGTGGTTCTTGCCAGAGAACAGCAGTGGGAAACTGAACCCACTGGGGAATGGGGGTGTACCTGTGTACTTTTTGTCCTTTCCTGTGGTGTTTAGGGCTTGTTTTTAACCTGCAAAGGCCTTCAGAGAACATTTGTCTGTGTTTGTGGAAGTTGCCCTTATGTCTTATTTCTGTAGGACAGACTTTAGAGCATTCTCCTTCTGACCTTAGTGTCTCATCCCTGTGTCCATTCTCTGTGCTGGAGGCCTTGGTGTCCTTCCTAGCTGAGTCAGACACAAGTTCCATGGAGCAGCAGTGGGGATCCCACAGAGCAGAGCAGAGCTTGCCCTTTATCAATCCCCTTGGATACTGCTGAGCTCGGACCAGAGCTGGAAACAGAGCAGTCTGGTGCTTGCATGCTTGCCCAGCACCATCTGCCTGGTCTGGGCTTCTCTCCTGCTCACACTGATGGTTTTTGCACGTTGCCTTGGTGGCCAGGGCAGCTCTGGGCTAGTTGAGGTTGAAGTGTCTGCTGGAGAGTAGCCACGTATTATTGCTGAGGGGCACATTCAGAGCTCTGCACAGGCAGTTAGTTATGCTTCTCCTGCTGACACTAATGGGAGCCATGCAGTTAAATCTCTTTATTTCACTTGGAACGCTGACCCCTGTGAGTCCAATTAATTAAAAGAGGTAAAAGGAGGAGCTGTTATAGAAGTAAAATATTTTTTTTTCCCAAGGAACTTGTGCACAAGCCATCCAGAAAGCTGCTCTCCTGCTTTCAAAAACTGCCAGATAATGTGTAATACAAAGGCTCTTTTGTACTGAATAAAAAATATTTAGTTCTTGGTTAATAATCAGAATTTCACAAAGTTTTTGATGTTTTGAATCTGTCAGAAAATATGACATGCATTTTAAGGTGGTTAAACCATCTATTTATTACATGTGGAAGGAACATATTTAGTTGCTCAAATAATTGCCAGAAGTAAATATGGAAGAGTTTGGGATTGGTTTTTTTTTGTGAGGGCTGCCTCTTAGCTAATACAGTGCTGCTTCTTTCTTTTTAGGATGGGAAAATTCGAGTCACCATCCTCGCACGCAGCACAGATTACCGGAAAATATTAAACCAGAATGAGGTGTGGTCCTTTATATCTTTAAAACATATTTGTTAGAAGTTATATTTTGGTTATTGGATTGATTTTTTTTTCCAGGTACAGCCAAAACATCTATTTTCTGGCAAATCTTGGACAAATATGTCCAATGTTTATATTAATTTCTTCTGAAATGTCTTCTAGGCAGTCTCCATTTCTGTACCCCAGACACTGAACCTTGCTGCCCTTTCTAAATATCCAGTAGAAGACTACAAATGTAATACTAAAAGTATTTGCTCTGAGCAAACAGACACTGCAGATCTTCTGATAAAATTAAATTATTTCACTTTCAAATTATTCCTTTTATTTATAGCATCTCCAGTGTTGAAGTCTAAAAAAAACCCTTTGTAATGCCTGCAAATTGAAAAGTACAAGCCCTTGTATCAGAGTTTGTGCACTCAGAACATAATGAATTTTCATATTGATTTATGTTTTTGAATCATGCAACTTCGTGGACTTGTGTAAAATCTTCTTTTGTGGTAAAATGATATTATTTAATGTTTTCATACCTGCTTTCATTCTTTAATATTATAGCCTGACAAAAATGAATTTGGATTATCACCCCCACCTTATGTAGGGGGAAACTGAGGCTCATGTGATGCAGCAGCTCAGTGGCAGAGCAGACAAAGCAAAGGATTTGTGTTTTTCTGCCGGGCTGTCCTCAGTTGATGCCTCCACTGCTGCACGTAGTTTGTGTTCTGGTAAAATGGCAAAGACAGAAGTTGGTTTTATCTTCACCAGGTCAGGAGTGCAAGGGAGCAATTAACTGAAGGGGGACACCAAATCCTTGTCTTTTTATTATTCTCCCCAGCTTGTGAATGCTTTGAAAACAGTGTCAACGCTGGAGGTCAGAGTGGTGGACTACAAGTACAAGTGAGTTGGGAGAAGAAACTGGTGTGAGCTGCTGCTGCCTGTGGCTGCTGCCAGCTGTGTCTGTCCCCAGGGCTGACCTGGCAAAATCCAAGGACTGGGAAGGAAAATGCTGAGTGAGGTGGTCGAGCACACCCATTCCATAATGCACTAGTTAGGGTTAGTAGGCTCAGCTTAAAGCTACTGTACAATGAACAAGGTTTGAAATCCCTTTTGTTCCCTCTCCCAAAGCCAGCTGTGTTGCCATCACCTTTTTGCATATTGCTCTGCAATAACTGTGTGAAAAGGGGTTTCTCTTCTATTATGTCAGTGTCTTACTTTATATGAGCCTTAGTTTAGTAATCAGTAATAACTCTGATTATTTGCTGCTCTGGTGGTCCCTGAAGACACCACTTGAGGTCAGTTTGTGGTGCCAGGTGTAGTAGGCACTGTGCCAGGAAGAAATGAACTGAAGGAAAAGTTCCCAAACAATGCATGCCCATCCCAAATAGCAGCAGCTGCACCTGGAGCTGTCATGAATCATGTAGGAAGAGCAGGAAACTGAAGCAGCACTGAGACATCCTTGTTCTGACCAAACAGAGACAGTGGGAGGATGTTTATTTGTTAATTTTGCATTACACTGAATGCAGTTCAGAAACAGGTCTTTTATGCTGGGTTTCTAAGTTTTGTTTGGGGTATTTTGTTCTTAGTTTTTGGGGGTTTTTTAAGGTGATGCATTTTTTTAAAAGGCGAGTAAGAAGAAAAACCCTTAAACTTGCAAATACTTTAAGTTGACCAAAATATTTTTGAAACAAATTCTTGAGAAGTTTTGAAACCTGCCTGAATTTCTTTTCGTTCCATGCTGAGTTACTGCTGGCTGCAGCACTTGTGATTCTTAGTATTGTTCCTTGAAAAATCAGTTCTCTCTTCCAGTATTCCCTTCAGCCAATTTTGTGCTTTCCCCATGTTCTGCTGGGTGGATAGAGCTGCCACATCATCACCACTTTTGTTGTGCTGTCTGCAGGGAGCTTGAATTTTCGGAGCAATTGAGAATTACCCACAACTCTGACATATTCATTGGGATACATGGAGCTGGCCTGACCCACCTGCTCTTTCTGCCAGACTGGGCTGTTGTATTTGAGCTGTAAGTCTGTTTATCTCTCCTTCCCTCTCTTGCACACACAACTGCTCCTGTTTGTTGCTGTGTGTTAATGAAGCCTCTCCCTTCCTGGTATTTGACCATCAATGTTTGTCTTGCAGCCTTGTGTAGACTTTATATTTGGTGGCCTCTTCTCCTGGGGACCAAAACAGAGCTTTCAGTATAAAATACAGTGTCATACATATCATACAGGCTTAGCCTGTGATTTCCTAATCTTCCATGGTATAAATATAATGGGAAAATGGCAAATAATGAGAAAACCTCATTGCTCAGGTTCTGCCTGGTGAGTCTGAGGTGTAAGGATGTTTTAGTGATCCAGGTGAATGGATTATGCATGTTCAGGGCTATTATTGACATGAATTGATTACGTGCTAGCAATCCCCTGGAGGTTTTTATTTCCTCCTTTTTCTGCTCAGGACATGAGCACCAGCTTGCTGGCCAAGGTCAGTTTTGTGTTGTTGCGTTTTGCCTACATTTCTCTTGTAGCTTCCTTTAAAAACATATTTTATCACCAAGTAGGGGTGTTAGCAGACACTCCAATCTACTGAACAAAGCAGAAATCCAGAATGCTTGTTAGATGAACTCTGAATTCTCTCTCCTGGAAAATTCTGCTGTGGGAAAGCTGCAGAACTGTTTTGCAGCGTAGTCTTGGCTCCAGAATGTTTTGTCCAGTCTCCAAATAAGTTCAGAAAGTCAGGGGCTGTTTTTCACATGTCCAGGAGCTGCTGCAGCTGGACAGGGACATATGTGACATGCAGATGTGCCTCAAACTGCCTCCAAGGCCACATCTGGAGAGCAGAAAGCAGCCCTTGCTGTTGTTTCTGAATTTGTCCATGGTTTTGATGCCTCAGAACTGGACAACAGACATTTCAGTTTTCTCCTGTTTCACCCTGGTAACTTCAGCATAACCTCTGTAGGTAAATATGTTTTTTCTGCTTGTCCCTAGATACAATTGTGAAGATGAACGTTGTTACCTGGATTTGGCAAGGCTGAGGGGCATTCATTACATCACTTGGAGGAAAAGGAATAAAGTATTCCCTCAAGATCAGGTAATGATGGCCACATTGGAAGTGTGAAGTGCTGTAACTGAAGGACTTCACAGTTATCCTGCTGTGCCTGCCTATGTTCTGGTATTTGAAATATGATATTCATTCTTAAGGCCAAATTAACTTCCCCGTTAAGATTAAGAAATCATTTGATATTAATGGTTGAGGGAAGAAGAGAAATGAAATTAATTGGCCATGAACCATTCATAGCATGGCTGTTATGCAGTTCCTTTGCTGATTCTTTTGCCTCAGAGCAGATCAGTGGATCAGGAGTAATAAATTTAAATGGCAGATCCTCAATTTTTTTCTTGCTTTTTTGAATGGAAGATGTATTGATCTTTTCTGTCTAAAAGTCCTTATCTTGTTTTTCTAGGGACACCACCCAACACTGGGAGAACATCCAAAATTTACAAACTACTCCTTTGATGTGGAAGAATTTATGTATTTGGTGCTTCTGGCTGCAAATCATGTTTCACAGCATTCAAAGTGGCCATTTAGGGTAAAACATGATGAATTCTAAATTAGACTTCTGGCTGAAATACTGTTTTTAATTATTCACAGAATGGCCTGGGTTGGAAGGGATTTTAAAGATCATCTCATTCCACCCCCTGTCATGGCAGGGACACCTTCCACTATCCCAGGTTGCTCCAAGCCCTGTCCAGCCTGGCCTTGGACACTTCCAGGGATCCAGGGGCAGCCACAGCTTCTCTGGGCAGCCTGTGCCAGGGTCTCACCACCCTCACAGCAAAGAATTTCTCCCTTGTACCCAATCTAAACTCACTCCCTGTCAGTTTGAAGCCATTCCCCTGTCCTGTCCTGTCACTACATGCCCATAAAAAAATAAATTCCCCCCTGTGAGGGAAATAACCCATTATTAATTTGTCAGACAACTTCTTAGCTCCATAACTTGTCTCTATAACTCCTTTCTAATCTGGGAGGTTTTGATATGTACAAACTATTTTTCAGACTATTTCTGGTTTTTTGCACTGTATTTCTACATTCCAGATTCTGAAATATTTTTTATACAAAGATATGTCCACCCATTTCATGTAATGTTTTCTGGGGTAGATCCAGGGTCAACAGACACTGCAAGCTTCTGCTTTAAATTTAGAAACATTTTCACATTAGAGAGCATAGTCTTATGATTTTGTATTTAAATATAAACTTTGACTCTTGTCCCTGTAGTTATAAATGCTCCAATACAAGAGATCTGCACAGTAGGTTCAGTCAGTTTTCTGTCTCAGAGCAGGTAAATATTTTCCTAAGTGAGTACTTAAAATTTCAGGTAATCTGGGTATTTCATACTTTTTCACAAAAACTAGCACTCTGCATTGGAAAACTTGAGCAAATTGGAATAAAACTTGATTTTTTGAGGATTCTAAAGGGAATAGCCTTCTAGTTCTTTTAAGGACAAGTGATAAAATGTACAGAGTGTCTTTCAGTTGCAGCTGAAAGGAAAGGAACTGATGAGGAACCTTGTTCTTGGAGTCACTAAAAACCTAATTTTTAATATTCTTGTTTCCTCAAAATGTTGAAGAGCTAATCCAGAAAACTTTTTAAATGAAATAATTCCAAAGCCAGTAGCACAGTTCACTGTTTTCAGTGAAGGGAATATTAAACCAAAGCTGAGTTCTTTTTGAAATTCCCCCTGGAGCTGAGATGTTCTAGTGGGGAAAATACAGGTAGTAGTTTTTTTTGTCTTAAGTGGTGCCAGAAGGATGTGTAGAAGAATCAAGTTCAGTGAGACAAAACCCTACAGTTCTGTGTTAAGTTATGGATTTTTGGGGAATGTGTTCCCGTGCTGGACTTGCAGTTCAGCCATACAGTTCAGGTGGCTTGGGGCAGGCACACATTTGTATGGAAAAGCAGGAGAGCTCTGGTAAATACAAACATTACACTGCTCTAGTTGTAGATGGCATTGACTTCCCTTCCCCAGCAATTTCACAGAGTTTGGGTGCATTTACTGACCTGTCTGTACAGGTAGGGATGAGTTACTGTAAGCACAATTTTCATATAGATCTCTCAGACCTTAATCAGTGCATAGGTGAAGCTGGGTAGAGCTGAGACCTTCATGGATTTTGTGTATGTGGTGCAATTCTTCCTGGAGAGTGTTGTTTTACTGAGGGAGAAAACTGTTTCACTTTAAAGGACCATAGAAGCAAAATTGCACTTCTTAATATGAGGGTGTGGGGGAACAAAAAGCCCTTGAGCAATACCATTTCCTGTCTTTGTATGTGTCTGTTGGGGTTTTTACCTTGTGGGATTTTTAAAGTAAACGAATTGTATAAAACTTAAGCCAGTAAAATGTTTGTGTTTGAATGAAACCAAGTCAAAGGAAAGATGACATTTAATTATGAACTGTGCACATAATTATTTTTAATAAAAAGCTTTTTAATTTTTAAAAAATGTAAAATTTTTGGTAGTTTGCCAGGTTTTAGAGGCAAATGTTTTAAATACTATTAATTGCCTGGAGCCACATGTCTCTGCTTTCTCTTGCCATGACAGGCTGATGTTCTGAGGTCCGAAGTGACATTCAGGTCTATTTACTTAAGAATCATTGAGAGGTGATGCTGCCATCCTGCACTGCTGGCTTTAGTGCTGGGCATTTGAAGATTGGTTTGTGAAAATCTTTGTGTATGTTTAACTTCCTGCGGTGCAGGTGATGCTGCTGAAGGGAGTGGGTGAGTGCTGGAGTCTGCACGGGAGCAGCTAATGAGGAGCTGCTCTTTCAAGTCATCACTAAAACAAATGGTTGAACATATGTGTGGAGGAGAGGCTGCGGGGATTTCATCCAAGGGCAAAATATCCTGCCAACATTCACCGGTTTCAGCAAATTTGAGTGCAGGGTCAACAATTGATGCCCATCATGTTATTCAGCCTTTATGCCTTAATATTGCTAAGATGAAAGACTGTGTTGATTAACTTTTCAAATAGCACAGAATTTTCTTGGCAGCAGAAGGAGGTTTGGTTAGATTTTTAGGTTTTGCCAGTAAATCCTGAGGGAGTTTGGACAACAGCAGAGGTTTGGATTGTGACTTGAAGAGCATCTGGACCATCTTGGGTCTGTCTGGAAGCTGGAATTTGAGGGAATCCATGAGACTTTTGGGCCACTTGATCTTAAGGCAGGATATAGCTCTGGGTTAAGTTTTCCTAACAGACCATGGGAATCTTGTTCCTTGCTACTTCTGATTTTTTTTAAAATATTTTTTTGGTCTCTCCAGTTTACTAAAGTTTAGAGTCTAAGAGGCACCTTAGCATCAGTGTGATTAATTCAGTTTTGGGACTTTGTGTAATGTTGCAAGTCCTGAATGCTTTTGGGATTGCCTGTGTTTCCTGTACAATGTAAACCAAGAGCCGGATTTGGAATAAAAAATAAATTATGGATGCACGTGGTTTCTTTCCTTTTTACTTCAGAATTCTTCAAGATGTAATTTCAGTTTTTTTCTTTGGAGAGTTCTGTGGAAGTTGGTAAGTGTGAGAAATGGTTTGTGATGGGGAGGTGGCAAATCAGCATTATTAATCTTAAGAGTCTGATTATAAATATTAAGGCAATACATTTTTAAAAGCCATTAAGTAATAATGGAACTGTTTAATTCTTGCTGTTAATCTTACCAGTACCATTAATGAGATAACTCAGGCTTTAGCATATCTCTTAATCCTGATTTTTTTTTTAAGGAGAAAAACTCAAAAAGGCGTTCTCCTTGAGTGCTTTTTATGTGCTCAGAAGGGTAAAATGTTTGATTTCAACACTGAATAATTGTTTCAATTTGCAGTGTTTGCCTTAAGTTGAGCTCTTCCACTCCTGAACACACGTTTCTCATGGATTGGGCTTTTTGCCTGAAGTAAATGAACTGCTATTGAATCCCCTCTGGCTTTGGCTCTGAAATGGCCACAGAAGATTGGGTTTTGTTGCTCAGTCATGAATTCTCCTCATTCTTGCATTTCAGGTCTTCACCTCAGGGCTGGGTGTGAGAGTGCTACTGATGCCTTAGGATTTTAGCTTTTATATTTTCAAATCCTGTACTGCATTAGTGTATAACTCTGAACTCCTTATAAAGTGTTGGTTAACTGTCTTCACATTTTGGTCAGACAAAACAATCCCCCTAGGCTTGAAACTCAAGGACGCCCTTCAGCCTCAGGCCCTGAAAAGTACCAACAAAAGTGAATTGGGGAGGAGTAAACTGGAGGTAGAAGACTTCATTACCTGAAGCTGTAAGTGGAGGATTAAGCCCTGATATGTGAATGGACCAAACTTATAACTGTCTGAAAAACTGCCTTGGTTGTAGCCCCTCTCTGAGGCTTTGGACTGCTCAAGGTGCACCTGTTGAAGGCCTTTAGTAAATACCTGCTCTTAATCTTGTCTAGCCTCTGCTCTAGGGAGCCACTTGTCTTAGGTTGCAAATGCAAGGTGTGGCTGGGGGTGTGTGTTCTATTGCCAGCTGTCAGAGGTGGGGCAGTTCTCTTCTGTTCATTGGGCCACCTGTTGAAACCAGGTGGGGCAGTTTTTTTAATCTCTTCCACAACAAATCCTCCCTCCCAGAGATCTCTTCTGTTCATGGCCAGTGAGTGTCCCTGCATCCCTGCATGGCTGAGAAAATTCCATCATCCCACTGGGAGATGCTCTGCCCAGGGGGAGGAGCCAAGCATTCCTACCTGGATATAATCTGAGGATTGAACACCACAGCAGCCTTTGCCTACTGCATTCCCAGAGGAGCAGCTTTCTTCTCCACTGCATTCCCAGAGGAAGACAAGGCCCATCTCCACCAGCCCTGGAACTTCAGAGGAAAACTCCACCCTTGTCCAGGATCCCTGCTCCAGCAGAACCACAGCTGGTGCTGCAGGAGGGCTGAGCTACCATGGAATGGGACTGCTGCCACACCCCGACCCACAGGGGGTCAGGTCAGATTCTGACTCTGTCAGTGTTTTGTATTACTGCATTTTTATTTTTCCTAATAAAGAACTATTATTCCTACTCCCATTTATTTGCCTGAGAGCCCCTTAATGTCAAAATTATAATAATTTGGAGGGAGAGGGTTTACATTTTGCATTTCAAGAGAGGCTCTTGCCTTCTTTAGCAGACACCTGTCTTTTCAAGCCAAGACACCACTCCAAGCCCTGCTCAGAATGGGTCAGGTCCCTCCTGGGTCAGTGCCAGGGCTCAGCTCATCCCAGCCCAGTCCAGCTGCCTCACCCAAACCCTGCAGTTTGAACTGTGCCTCCAGTGCAGCTGAAAACAGCATTTTGTGTTTGAGGGGAGAGAGATGCACACAGGGGATGAGAGAGGAGCAAGTGTAAGGTTTCAGATGGGTAAAACAGGCAGAGAGTCATTCTCAAGCTTGGAGCTCAGGAGCCTTCTGGGAATGTGGTTATAAATCAAGTGAAATGTGTGGAAACCTTGTTGGGACAGAGCCAAAAACGAGGGGAGTGAAAATATTCATGTCACAATTTGCAGGGAGGTACAGGAGGGGGAAAGGAAAGGTCTTGAATTGCCTTGAGTCTGAGCCAGGAGAGGGGAGCAGAATCCCTGACCAGGGGGGTGTGAGAGGAAGGGACAGGGCTGGAAAACTGGGCGGTGACCTGGGAGTTGTGCTGGAGAGATGAAGGAAAGGGCAGGGCAGGATGGAAGGGGGTGTTGCCAGGGTTGAGTAGAGCTGACAGCCCATTCACAAGTGTAATTTTTACTGGCTGCTGTCCTCTCTTGGAACACTGAAATATTTTTATAATATAAAAATATGATATATATAAAGCACAAAAATAATCTTGGTATATAAATATAATAGAATAAATAATGTATAAATATATATGATATAACATTAAGTATTTGTTATTACCATTATCTTTTGGATAGGTGAATAAAACTCAACGAACTATCTCTTAATTTCCTTTATGTTTTCTTGATTTCCCTTCCCTTTCCAATCATTCCATGGCAAATCAAAAAGGAGGAGAAGTAGAAAAAAAAAGGTGAATTGCACTATTATTGAGAATAAATTTGTTTTGAATACGTATAACTTGTACAGTGGCATTATTCTTTTGACTTTTTTTTTTTTTTTTCAAATCAGACCTTGTTTTGGCCTTTAGAAAAGTACTTATTAATGTAGTACACAAAGTGCATAGAGCTTTTGAGTAGTGGGTGAGAAATCAATTGTCTGGAGCTCAGCTGCCCCATCACCTGGGAACAAAAGAGTGTCAAGAATATTAATTTTGGTTGCCGGGTGTTTGAGGGTTGGGTTTGTTGAAAACTGAACAAAAGATGACGTTCAACCAGGATTTTAAAAGAGAAAGTTGAGAATGCATCAGTTATTTTCTAGATTGAGCTGATAATAAAGTCGCAGTCGAATAGATATAGTCTCAGTAAAGAAAACATACAGAAAAAAGAGCAATTTTAGCAAATCAATCATCACTGATAAAGCCTGGAGCAAAGGAGGCTCGGGCCACCCTTCTGGCTCTGCACAGCTTCCTGACAGGAGGGGACAGCCGGGGAGGGTCGGGCTCTGCTCCCAGGGAACAGGGACAGGAGGAGAGGGAACAGCTTTAAGTTGTGCCAGAGGAGGATTAGAATGGATACTAAGGAAATTATTTTCACCAAAAGTTGCCAGATGCTGGAAGGGGCCGTGCAGGGAAGTGATGGAGTCCCCATCCCTGTGGGTGTTGAACAGACACGCAGGTGTGGCACGGGGGGACGCGGTTTGGTTGTGGTCTTGGCAATGCTGGGGTAAAGGTTGGACTCGATGTAAAAGCTCCTTTGTGACTTACAGACTCCACGATTCCACGCTGATCATCCCCATTTCAGAAGCTGAAATCTGCTGGCTCTGCGCACTCCCTCCCTGGCCCTGCTGGGGCTGTGTTTGTGTCTCGGTGCTCGCAGAAGGTCACCCCGGCCCCGGTGCCGTGCTGGCAGGGCACAGCCTCGCCTCGGGGGTCTCTGCAGGCTGGAAATGCCCCTTGCCTTGCAGGGACACCTGTTCCAGGTAAGGCAGGAGAGCTTTCTCTACCCATTGTACCAGAGTGCAGTAGGTGTCACTAGAGCCCTTCCCAACGCTCAAAGGGAATCTCATTTCAGATTCAGAATCTGCTCACCGACGACAAAGCAACTGCTCCTGCAGTCATGGTTTTGTTTTTCCTCCTTCCTGTTGGCAGAAGCAAAAAATTAATCCATGGAGATTTGAGCTTTTAGCCTAGGATGATTCAGATGCTAAAATACTAGTATATTTTTCTTCATTTTCTCTTAAGGCAACTTAGTATCGGAAAATAATTTTCAGGTAATCTTTTGTAACAAAATCCTGCTTCATGTTTTGCTCTAAAGCCACTTTGTGCCACATTGTGACCTTTTAGTAGTTATTGCAATTCCTGTTTTGCTGCAAAGTCTTGATTTTCACTTACGCAGCACATCACCCAGCCATGCAGTATATTCTGCACCTTCCACTACCTCATCACTTCTCCAGTGCAGCTCACTAGGAAGGGTGGTTGTGTGCACATGCACCTGGTGTTGTGGAAATATGAGCCACAGACACTTGAAAAATAGTAAGAAAATATTGAAAAACGATGGAGTTGTTATTCTGTATATTTTTTAAAAGCAGCCACCACAAAGAGTTGTTTTTAAAGAAAAATATTTGAGCTTTGCAGATTGCCCCGTTTCCAAATTTATCTCCCAGCTGGTCACTAAAGATGGGATTGGTTGACTTTTCTTTCCAGCTCTGGGAAGCTTTGAGCTGACACAGGGCTCTGGCTGCCCAGGGAGGGCTGTGGTGTCCAGCATTATCCCTTTGCATTGGCTAAAGCCAGGGAAGATGATTTGTCTGCCCGACATCTGATCCACAGCTTTCAGCAGCTGAGCAAAAAAAAAAAACAAGCTGTAAACGTTAATGCAGGGTTGGAATTGTTTGAGTTGCCGTGCAAGAAGGGTGGAAAGCAGGTGAGGTTTTTAATATGATGGAAGCACTGAAATAAGGCTGATGTGGTGCAGGAGCAAGGTGTCCCTCGTCAGCTTTGGTGATTGAGTCAGGGCTTGTTGGCATCCCCATATGTGAGGAAACACCTAAACTCTCATTTTGCTTTCACTGATGCACTGCTGGGTTAATGGTTGGACTCAATGATGTAAAAGGTCTTTTCTAACCCAAAGAGCTCCATGCTGACCAACTCCAGGTCAGAACTGTCTGGTGGGCAGGTCCTGTGAGAAGAGGAAGGCTGCCATGGACAGTGAAGGTCAGTAAATGACTGGCACAATTCATCATCTCTCAGCCATTCTCCAGGGATCTGTGTCAGGTGAGGATCATGGACAGACCCTGAATGTGCAGTGAGGTGTGGGCAGCTCTGCCTGTTTGGCATTTGATTTGTTGAGCATCTTGCAGGTAATTAAAATCCTCATCAGGTTCATGCGTTGGGTGCAGGAACCTGCCCCAGCCCTTGGGACAGGCAGGAGGGGACTGGGGGGCCTGTGAGGGACAGGGAGGGATGGCTGTGCTGGTCAGGGCTCTGGGAGGAGCCTGGCGCCAGGAAGGGGGCAGTGGTGACCACAGTGGCCATCACTCATTACCCATGCAGGGCTCTGCACAGCAGTCAGCAGCAGGGCGTGTGTTCCGAGCTGACAGCTCCCAATTGTTTCCTCACCAATTACTGCGCCCAGGCCTTGATAGCACAATGAAATGTGCCTCCTACCCATCACTTCATCTCTGTCACACTGCCTGGGTGTTCTTAGTCTGTTATGACTGGGAGAACTTCAGCAGCGTCAGAAAAATAAGCAAGCCTGTCTCTGGTGTGAAAGGCTTAAAGACAGGGTGGATGCTGTTAAATAAAAACGCCTCAGTCCAGATGAAAATGTACATGGAAAGAAAACCTCACGGACCAGCTGAGCCCGCTCAGCTCTGTCTTCGTTTGGGACTCAGTGGGGGATGAAAAGAGTGGTTTCTTTTGCTAGACATCTTTATACTTAGTAAAGTATTCAGCCTTTCTTATAATTTATTCATTGTGGTGTAGCATAGTCTAAACTATCAGCCCTTCCCTCTCTGTCCTTTTACATACGCATTTTTGATGCCTCTTAATTCATTATTTAAGTAGCCTGCGTTCTTCTTTACAAAACACTTTCCTCCCTGGTACCTTAATGCTGTCAGTTATTTGTGGATCCATGTCAGCAGCCTTCCAGCAGGGAAAGGGAAGGGGCAGGGTGGGATGCTGATCCCCCAGCCCTCATCTCCAGCACCCATCCCAGCTGCCCTGCTTGGGGAGGAGCAGAGGGCTCGGCAGGGAGAGGAGCTGGGTAGTGAAAGGAGCTGAGCAGCCAGAGCTCGAGTGCTGCAGCTCCAGCAAAGCACAAGGAAGTGCTGATGTGATGCCCCATGTGCTGTTTTGAGGCCTCAGAGTTCCCCTGACAAAGAAAGTGGCTCAGTGGCACTTTAGGGAGGGTGGGAGAATGGGACACTGCAGCTCTTGGTGCGGTGGAACCCTTGCTCCTGCTGGGACCTGGAGTCTCCCTCCTGGCACTCCGTGAAAATCCATTTGGGCAGCACATCCCACCCTGCAGAAGTGTCGGAGCTAGCGCTGGTGAGAGCCAGGGGACCCCTTTGATGGAGGTGCACCTGGAGTGCCAAGTATTCCCTGTCTTGTCACTAATTACAAAGTTGGATAGCTGTCAACAGGAACATTTGCAGCTGAAAAACGAGTCTGTACATTGTGAAGTGTGAGCAAGGCTTTGATTGGAATTCTTGCAGCAATCTGTTTGCTCCCTGGATGAGGTTTTGAAAGGCTGCCAAACTTGTCATTCCCCCCAGATTCCATGGGTAATGCCTGCGCAGGAATGGAGGCTCCGGAAGGTGTCGTGTTCCTAGCACTGCCTTTCCCTAACAAAAGAAAACTGGATAGATAGTTCAGTTCAGACTATTACAACACTTCCTTAAGGAAAAAGAAATAAAGTTAAGTAAATTGAGAAGAACATAGATGGTCCAAACCTCCTTCTTACGGCCTTGGTTGCAAAAATGACCTGGACATTATCTATTCCATGTTTTTAACATTCCAGCCAAAGAAAAAGTTGGGAATATTTGACCTGTTAGTGCATGCTTCAAAGAAAACATTTTCAAATGCTGTTGTGATAAATCAAGCTTTACTTACTTAATAGCCACAATGTTTTCTTTTTGAGTCAGAACCTCAGGAGAGAGTCTAGGACTAAAAACCAGAACTGACAGCTTTCTGGCCATTTAATGTAAGTTCCATTTTATTTGAAAGCGTTTGATCAGATTTGAAAGCATTTAGTATTAGCTTTGTGCAATGACATCAGCTGAAGATGCTGCTGTCACTTTGGGGACAGCAGGAGGAAGCACAATCCCTGCAAGGCAGGAGCTTGTTTTCAGCAGGAGGGACTTGGCTGAGGACATCCCAGATCCCACTGACTCAGTGCTTGGCTGAACACTTTTACCTCATGTTTGGCAAATAATAAACAATTTTGCTTATTTCTGTGGCTTTGGGGGTTTGCCCCCTCCTGACAAAACAGTGTTAGCTTGTTCCCATATTTACTTTCTCCCAGCTCTCCAATATCATATTTACACAGTCAGTACTCTTCTGCTGGCAGATTATTTTTAATAGAGTGCTTTATTAAAGTGTCTTTCAGGAGAATATTTGCACTGCAATGCACATCAGAGCACTGCTGTGTGAGAAGGGCTTCTCCTGAATGCACTAGTACAGTGCATTACTTCCTAATATCTAATTTTGTGCTTGGAACATTTAGGTGAAAGAGGATAAAAAGGAATGTGACTGCAAATCCTGTGTAGATCCTTGCGCAAATCCCACCATGGGCAAGGTCTTGCTGGACACTGACATGTTGTGGAGTAAGTACAGCACATTCCATGCAGCTTTTTTGTCCCCTAGAATATCTTTCCATCACTTATAAATTCCTGGCACCAAATTATTTGTTTTATTTTTTTTTACTTTCTTTTTTCTCATTACTGAGAAGAAATCCCAAGTTTCTCTCGTTTGGGGGCAAGTGTCAATTAACCTTCTGTATATTCTGTTACTCTTGGAGTTAACAAGTCCCCAGCTGCTTCTTTTTGATGTTATTTTTTGGTTATCCTTTGGACTTTTGCCTTCAGTCAGAGATGAGGGGTGGTGGCTGGCACTGCCCACACAGACACCCACAACTCATCCCTCCTGGGACTTCAGTGGCACTGAGATTGCATAAGAGGAGGGGTCTGGTGGCACTGGAGATGGGGACACCATTCTGCTCACCATTCTCCCAGCCAGCACTCCACAGAGAAAAGTTTAGGCAGATCTGTTGTAAGCAGCTCCATTTAGATTTGTTCTTTTTCACCATTAATTATCACTAGAAGCAGTGAATTAAAATCGTCATGTCTATGGAGGAGTAGGGCTGCTCTGAGTGTGTTTATTTTTCTGTATGTCTGCTCATGCAGATTTCCTGAACCCCTGCAATTTTCCTAGCTCCTCTCTGCTATTTGACATTTATTCTTTGTGTACTTTTCCATCTCATTAATTTATTAAACATCAGTGGTGATGCAGGTCTTTGATCCATTTAAAAATTAACCACCTATGACTGTCTCCTAACCAATTCTTGAGCCATGGCAATATTGCCTCTCTCCTGGATATTTTGGCTCATCAACAGGCCCTTGCCAGTGCCTGTGCCTGGGATGATTTTAAAGATCATGTGATTTTTTTTTTTTGAGTTTCCCATATTATTTTCAGATTTGCTTGTAGAAAGGTGCAGTTTTGCTCTGTAGAAATGTGTTGTTCAGCAAGGTTCAGGTGGGTTGCTTTTGCTGACTTCCCCCAATAATCAGCTTTTTTGGCAAGGAAAAAGAAATCTTGGCTTGGAAATGGATTTGTCTTGAGCGTTTCTCAAAGAAGGGGTTTAATGGGAAAGGATCTCTGCACTAGCAGCTCTGTTGCTTTCTCCTTGCAGAGCTTTTGGGTGAAACCATCTGGCTCTGAGAATCTGCACTTTTCTGTGTGCTGCTGACTCAGGTGGTGATGCACCCCTCTTCTACCAGAAACTCCTGGGTGTTCCTCATGCCAAATCCATTACTTCAGTATCCTCCTTTACAGAGCTGCTTGATTCCTGTCCACATTCCCAGATCTTTTATTCTGGATCCCTGCTTTCCTCCTACAGGAGGTAAAACACATCCCTACAATGTACCACAGCCCCTAAAACCTAATGATGCACTCAGAGTTCACCGCTGAACTTTGCTCCCCAGAAGGTGGGAGCTTCCCTCCTTGGAAGGAGTCCTCCCAAAAGCTGCCTCTGAGTTGCTAAGAAACAGCTTGTCACTGTGGCAAGGGCTGTAGGCATTTCTGTACAGGTAATTAGAAGTCACTCCTGCTTTATTATTAACTATTTGTTGACTTTTTTTTTCCCTTTTAAATAATTTTCCTCCCCGTCCCCAGAGCGTTCAGCACTCATGGTACATCTGCATCAATTATGTATCGTCTGTGTGATTTTTCTTCCTGTGGAAACTTGACTTGCAGAGGCTTTTTGTGATGCTCTAGCCATGACCTAACCCTCCTTTGCTGAATAATTCCTACCGAGACAACACAGTTTCCCTGCTGTGTTTTCCACGCTGCTGTATCTCAGCAAGGCAAATAAATCAGGCTGTCTCCCACCACCAGGCAGCCTCGTTTGCCCAATTTTGCTGTTCCATTTCTTGCTTTATTGAATAAGCATGTATTTATGTACCTTGTGTCCTTTCTCTGCCTGCCCATTTTTTATTGAACTCCTCTATGGGCTGCACAGGTTGGATTTTCCTGACAGAGTTTTGGATCTTAAAATGCTATTTCTTCAGACCAGCTGTCACTTCTGTCCTAACCTTGTCCCATGAGGTCTCTGTGCACCGCTTACGTGTCTAGCTCTGCCTGCCCCTTCACCTTCTCCTCAGCTCTTTTAGTTTTAATACCTTGTACACAAAATCTGGTTGGGATTTCCCCCCCTTTTCTTTAATTAGGGCGACTCTCTTATTTTTGGCACTCTCCAAAAACCAGCACCCCTACAATGAGAACCCCTCCACAGCCTTTATGTTCTTCATGACTCTTCTTTGTGTTGGTAAAGCACCAAGCTTGTGTCCCTCCAGGGATCAGCAGGGAGATGCTGCTGCACCAGCCCCAGCCTTAAATCTCTTCCCCAGCGATGGAAGCAGTCTCCAGGCAGACTGAGGGGTTTATTTTAGCTCACCTCAGCCTGCACTGGAGCCGTGGTGTGTGGCTCTGGGTGGCTCCCAGGGAGCCCCAAGCTCCGCTTGGCTGCAGCCAATGCCCGGGGACAGCTGGGGAGAGATGTGGGAGAGCAACCCCACGGTGGGGATCTGCTGCCACCCCACGCCCTGTCATTCCCCACCTAAGGAGCTCAGGCTGTAGGACTGGAGAGGGAGGTTTTCGTGCTGAATCACCCTTTTGGGAACACGCCGCTTGGCGGGATTTCCTCCCACCCCAAATCCCCATTTCTCTCTGGAGAGCCCTGTGGAGCTTTGGGGATGTGGGGGAACAGAGAAACCTTTTCCCTAATGGCTCATATTGCTGCTCAGTGACCACCTGCCAAATCCAATGTCAGGAGAGGCTGGGAGTCAGTGCCTAATGAAGGCACGTCAGGCTGGGAATGAGGTTTTTATACCCCGCACAGAGAACTCCAGGATGTTATTTATAGCTGCTCACTTGCACCACAAGCACCTGTAGAGACTTTATTCTTTAGCCCCTCAGTGGAATCACAGATGACAGAAAGAGCTGAAGATGTAATGACCCTTGAAGTAGGAGAAATTATTTACCAAACCGTAGATAAGACGACAGATCTCTCCTGCACTGTTGTTTAGGGCATCCAATCTATTGCAGATGTTACCATAGCCATGCTGTTTAATTTAAAATTGCCCTGCCTTCCTTGTGTCTCAAATTCTTTTCTTGGGAAACTAAATCCTTTCATAACCTAAATGCAGCAGAGGAGATGAAAGCGGCTGGTCTGGGGATGTATATGGCCATTCCAAGGGAGCTCTGTGTAATTGTTTTTTAAATGGACATGCTTGCTCTATTTGTTTTTTTTTTTTTGTCTGGTTCATCCTGGTTTTTTTTTGTTTGTGATATGTCTTCTGACATATGCTCCTTGTCTAGCAATGAAAAGCTACCAAGATTAAAAACCTTCATTAATTTATAACTGGCATAGGAAGAGTTCTTCTCATTTTACTGACTTTGCAAGATCCGTAGCAGATATAATGCTGGGATTAAAAAGGAATGGTTATTATTGGTTTCCTGGCATAATTTTCTTTGTGAATGGGTCAAAATAATAAGGATTAACAAAATTATTAGATATTGGAGACAATAGCCCAATCTGTCTGCCTTTAGCTTTTAAAATCTGTCCCTTAACAGGGCAGGTGACTGAAATAGAAGACTTGCCACTCTCTGGAACTGAACATGGTCCCTATTCCCAAAAACCTTGTTCACTTCTGACCAATTCCTCACTACCAAATACCCAATAGGTCTTTCTCCACTGAAATCAGACAAGGATCCCAGCTTCATCTGCATATGAGGGAGTCTCACATTTGCAAGACAATGCGGTGGGTCCTAATTTTTCATGTGTGCATTCAGCTGCAGTGCCAAGCAGTGAGTTGTGTAAATCTCTCCAGTGTGAGCTTTACTTATCATTTATCAACCACTTGTGAGCACTAATTTTAGTTTTCCCCCTACTGAGACAAGGTTTTGGGAGCACTCAATGGTTGTCCAACACATGCAGGTGGAGATAACCCTGGGGATTAATCTCACCCATGGCTTTATCAGGGTTCAGTGAGACCCATGGGACAAGAGAGGCCTTGCACAGCTCCTGGCTTGTTCTTCCTGGTGGTGCTGCAATCAAAGCTGTCAAGGAAAATGATCTACAGGCAGTAGCTTGATTATATTTGTCCTGAGATACTCCTGCACTAAAGGATTTTCAAGTTTTAATCAGTCTGCATTAACTGTGGTGCTCTTGTAGTTGATCATGGAAAGAAAGCAACTGTTGATTGCACTAAAAGCATTAAGTGACCTCTGCTAATTAAAAGATAATGTCAGTGCAACTGAGTGGAGTGCCTGGGTCTTTAGCCTTTTAGATAGACACTAAATGAAAATCAAAGAGTTTGGAGGAAATATTTGTGGTAAAGTTAAAAGACTTGTTTCTGGAAATAGCAGGTCATGTTTCATAAAAGTTATTTAATCCATTAATGATATCTAATGTGCCATAGAACCAGCAATCTGCTGAAAAAGAATAAGCTCCCTCCACAGTTGTGGGATGTCTTTACTTTGCCTTAACTGGAGCATTTTGCTTGGGAAGCCTATGATGTAGTGAATCCAGTGTGTCCCTCTGGTGTCCATAAATAAACCAAATCCTTTTTCTCACGAATGCAGGCCACTTTTTAAATGACCCAGACATTCAGTGTTAAGTTCTGTGCTCAGTAATAGTGTAGTCAGTGTCTACAAATGCAGCCTTGCCTTTTTTTCATTAATCTCACTCAGTGTCTGGGAGAGAAAACAAAACAGGTGGAATAACAATGTACAAGCACATCCCTTGTTCCTGGGAGACGATCACTGGTAAATATTAGCTTCTGCTTTCTGTGTTTATATAGATGCAGAATGGCAGCCCTTTGGACAGAGAAGCAATGGCACAAATGCTCTATGAAGTCACATGGAGATGCTGTTGTGTCCTCCAAGGAGCACCAGTGGCCACAGAGCTCCCGGAGGAGGTGCCAAATGTTTTTTTGTTTGTTTGTTTGTTTGTTTTCATGTGGAAGGAGTTAAATCCCAGATGGCTTTAGAGAAGGGAACATAATGGTTCAAATTGTGGTGTTGAGAATGAGGTTGACTCCATGCATAAAGCAGAGGCTCATGGGGAGAAGAGGGGAGGTGTCTGCATCTCTTCAGATTAAAAGAAATGTTCTGGAAGCTGAAGGTAATCTCTTGCCAGGCATTTGTAACCGAGCTTCACAGCTGCCAGATTGCATTTGATCACATGCAGCAGCCCTGGCTGGGGAGGCTGCAGGGTGAGGAGCAGCACAGCACCGGGGGCGAGCTGAGCTCTGTCACACACTCCACCCAAAGGGTCTTCCCAGGCAGAGGGTGCCTGATTTGCCACCATCCCAAAAGCTATAGGACGAGCTGGGCTCAGCCTCCAGGCTATCAAGATTAGAGGGGAATTTTCAGACAGGAAATGCTGATTTTTCTCTGTGCCAGCCACACAACTCAGAAAAAATATTGTTCATCTGAAGGGAAATGTAAATGTAAGCCTTTGACACAAATATCCCCTTTAAAGAAACCTTCCTCCATCCCCCACCCCCACTGGCAATAGAAAGATACATTTACTTATGTGAAACCTGAAGAAACTTAACTTTGAAAGCTTCCAACTTTGAAAAAATGCCCTTTCTGTTTGCCCTTTACACTGAACTCTGTGGAATCCGCCCTTTGTTGTACTGAGGTCTCAGCAGTGCCTGATGCCTCATTTCTCTCTTTTCAATTTTACAATTAACCATTATTTTTAGTGTTTTTTTAAGAGCAATATATACACCTGAAGATATTTTAAAGAAACTATTTTAAAAGGTTATAAAAAATAAAACAAATACTTGGCATCGAGATTCTTGGAGTGCATGATGAATATTTTAACAGCAAAAAATCTAGCCAGAGAGAAATGAAAGGATTTAGTGCTCTAAATAAAACTCTTTGTGGGTTTTAATGTGCAAAAATGGACAACACTGGCTTTAAAGCCTCTCCACAAATACTTACATCTCTGCCCTGGCACACTCTGTGTATGTTATATCCGTAGCCAGTAATGGTCTGTTATGACTTTTTAACTGCGGAGGGAAGGGATCACACCAGTTTTCCCCCTCTAGGACTTTGCAAAATAACCCTTAGGCTTTGAGCAGAGAGTTTGGACCTTTGGGAGGACAGTTGTGGGTATACAGCTCAGGTTTTGTATCCTGTGATGGAAAGTGGAAGCCAGAGAGAGTGGAGGGATATTTGGGAGGTGATCATTCCCCACAGAGGGGCTCAGCCAGCATAAACTGGGGAAAGCTCCGTGCTCACATAATTCTAATTGTCTTGTGACTGCAGTGAGGTTTCAGCCCAACGTGGGATAAGGTGTGGTTGTGTCTCTGCTTCATGTTTCCATTTCTTTCCCTCCCTCACACGCATCCCCACACAGCTGGAAAAGAGCTTTCTGTGATACCAGCTGTGACAGAGGTGGAGCATTACTCCAGTTTTTATTTGTGTAATTGATCAACTCACTAGCTAAGAAAGCCTTTATTTTTTTAAATTAACCAAATGTATTAGTGTCCATGAAACATGTATTTCTGTAATTATTTCTGTAAAATAATATCTTTGGCCTGAGCAGGAGCCCTTCACTCTTGCTGTAAGGTTGCCTTGTTGCAAACCCTCCTGCTAATCGAATCTTATGTATTTTCTTCCTTGCTGTTATAGAAACTCTTTTTGCTAAATGTAGTGAATGCAATTGCTAAAGTGATGGTGCCAGTATAAATTATTAAAATTACATGGAGTAATAAAAATGTGTTGTGTATGAAAAGACAGAGAATAAGGCAGTAGGACTCAAGCTTTCAAGTTACTTCAGAAAATTCTCTATCTATAATCTGGACAAGTGGTACAGTAACTGCAGTTGGATTTTGTCTTTACATATTTTCTAAAGCAGAATGTTTGGATGCCATACTTTTCACGCTTTCAGCTTTCCTCGAGGAAGATGAGATGGTCTGAAGAAAAGAGGTCTGCTCTCAGGTTTTTGATAATTTTTGGAAGCATCTTGGGTAGGAACATTAAAAACATAATGTCCAAAATCGTAAGTTACTTCTGAGAATGTATGTGGTTTATTTGTAACAAGAAGTATTGATAAAATTTGATTTTGTGAAGATCACTTTGCATCAAATATATAAATCCATTAATTTAGTACATAATGTCTGTTTTCTTGTTATCAAAACAGAGAAGTTATTGAGAAACATGAGAAACCTATTCCCCTCTTCATTATAAATTAATAAAAATCATCCTTCTGAGTTTTTTCTTTCTTGCAGCAGGCACTCAGAGAATGGACATGGAAAGTGCCATGGAAAGTAGGAAAGAGACACTAAACAGCACAGATACAAGGTTAGTGTTATACTAAAAAAAGGAGTTCAGTGCATAATCTTAGCCCTTGATGGAGAAGATATCGTGAAATGTTGGCTTTAATTGCCATGGGACATAGATTAGCAGATGGTCCCATGGATAGGCTGCTCTCCGTGTCTATAAATAGCATAAGTTAATTTATGCAAGATCTTCCTTTTCTTTTACAGCTATCTCCCAGTGTGTCAATATCTCATTGGCAAGGAAGTATCCAGCCCTGGAGCTGGAATGGAGGTCCCGTTTCCAGCCGTGGTATCCTGTGATTATGTTACAGCAAAAAACCACCTGATCAAGTAACTCCTGATTGAACAGACAGGCTGTGACAGTGTGATCTGAACACACCTTCATTTCAAAAATAACTATCAGGTATCTGCAAGTCAGCTGGAATAATGGCTGGGAGCAGTGAGGGAGGCAGCAGCTCAGGGAGCTTCTCCAGCTTCCCTCTCGGGCTGCTGCTGATCTTTTGTTTTGCACATCTCACCCGCCTTCAGCTTCCACCTCCCACTGCTGGGTGAATTCCTTTGCTTGAGGTCTCTCTGCCACAGTCACAGGTAAGTGGCAAAAAGGTTTTGGGACCTGCCATGACTGCGTGCAGCCAGCATCCGTCATCCCTCAAGTCAAGTTTGGCCTCCCTGACATGCAGACCCCTGGTGCTACAGCTGCCTCTCAGCTCCTTATCTCTGGAGCTCTTTTTCCTCTTTATTGGGCTTTCCCGGTCCTCCCACTCTGTGTCTCTCTGCCCAATTTCTGTCATGGAAACCTCTCTTTTTGGTTCACAGCTTTGGCTTCTCTGTCATTCAGGAAGCCTCATGTTTGGAACTGTCACGGAGTAATTTGGTACCAGAATCTCATGGATATTTCTGCTTCTGGCCTTGTTAAGCCATTTGTGCCTTGTCCAAAGAACTCCTAGAATCCCTCACTTTTAAGCTCTTCATCCATAATTATGCAAATGTCAGCATTACAAATCAGGGTCCAAGCAACCTTTTTGTCCAGTTCTCCCTTGCCACTCCAAAGAATTAAAGAGGTACCAGTAAATATGAAATAAGCAAAGAATTTTCTAAGCCACCTAAGTATGGGCAGTATTTTAAGCCAGAGCACGTTTTTCCCCAAGAGTGTCATGGTGTCTCTAAGCCCCACAGATGGGCTGAGCCATCCCCCTTCACCACCTGGACAGGTAAATGAAAAATGTGACAGAGGACCTGCAGTGACTGACTTTGTGCCCTTTTGAGCCTGATATCCACCAAAATCAGCCACCAGAAGAATGTATTGGTAGATCAAGGTCCACAACCTGCTTCGTGATAAGTCTGAACACTCTGGTTCAGCAGGGATATTCTGGATTTACCTGCATGTAATTTAGAGCAGATTTTGGACCCTGCCCATGAGCATTATGCTTTTCCCTACAGGAAGGAAGATTGATTCTGACCTTACTTAAACTAAGCAGCTTTAATCATTCGGTACAGGAACACCAAGACTGGGCTGGGGGCTGGGGACACAGACATGGGAATCCTATAATCTTTGGTTAAGTTGTAATGAAATTGTCCAGGATGAGAAGGAAACAGATGGATTCTGATTAATTTCTCACAAGTGTAGACCTCAGCATCCGATGTAACATATGTGGTGAGCAAATGTCACTCATGCCTCCAAAGTGCAGAAAAAATCACTATTGTCAGGATATATTCATTGGCATATTGGCTGCTGAACTCCCAAGGGTGCAAGGATGCTGTGCATTACATTTAGTCCCGAATTAAATATTCAGAGGCAGAGATACCTCACCCTTTCCTGTATGCCTCACTGGTTATTACAGTTGAGCTTAATGAATTGAAAGAGGGAGGGGAAAGGAGATTTCCCCCCCTCCTTTGTAAATCATTATTTACTTTGGAAGGAATATCAAGATGAGTTGGTATTTCTGCTTTAGAGTGTTCAGCTGACTACCAATAGAGCCTGAGTCAGGGAAAATAATGCAGCTTTGAGCTGTAAATGAGTAACTACACGACTTTCATTTCATAGTGATAGAAATCAGAGCCCAGCTCTGTGTTTGTGGAGTTGTTCGGGGTGTTGTCACTTCTGTAATCTATTCCATGTAATTGCATATTTAAAGAAAATGTAGTTCATTTATTGATTGCCACTATATTGTTTCAGGCAGGTAAGATAAGAGGCCAGAGCTGCTTTCTCTTGTCTCCACGTAGTCTTAGGGAGTGGAAGGAGCAATGCATGTGAGTAAAGCGAGGCCCCATCTGTGCTGAGGAAAGAAATTCATTACAGCTGACTTGTCCTGTCAGAATTACTGCCCCAGACTGTTTCTTGGAAAAGGATGTCACTAAGATATCTGTTAGAGTATTTCAACCACAAACTTGAGAAACGAATATTGAGCACTGGGGCTCCTCTGTGGCTCAGGCTCTGCCTTGGGTGCAGCTCCCCATTTCCAGTCACTCCCTCTGCAAATCAAGCAAGGTGTCTGACTGTGTCTTCTCTTTGAAAAATTAATTCCTCATTAGAAAAATGGGGGGAAATGCATATTTTTCTCTGTAACTCACTGTAGATTGAAATTTAATGTCTGTCTTAACTTGCACATTTCCCTCTCCACCTTTGGCAAACAGCTGCTCCACTGACATTATGAGCTGGTTTGTTTGTCTTAATGATCTCCTATGTAACAAGTGAGTGTGCATCTTTTTTGGTGGAGCAGCTGAATAATCTCGAAAAGAGCTTTATTTCTGATTGAGGAAGATGTGGCTGATGAGGCTGGGGAAATCTTGAGACAACCACATTAGCTGCTGTCATACACTGGTTGAAATTGGCCCTTCTCATGCAGCCTTTTGTTTTTTCCTGAATGGAAGATGCAGCAAAGCTCAGTAAATAGTTGGAACTACACTAAACAATCCCCATCTGCTGAGCCAGAACTTTCGTTTTGAGACCCCTAGTTTTGGAAAACTCGACCTGAGGTTCTTGTTTCCCTTTCTCACTGGTCAAAGTTGTGACCTGTACTGGACTCAGAGCTCCTCTAGCCTTGTGGAGCACAGCAGTTTCTGGTTTGACTCCATTGCTCATTAGAGACAACTCATAGTCTCTATGCTTCAACCTTTAAAAGTTCTAATGAGACAAACAGACTCTGATTTCTCAGGAAGCTGATATGC
Source organism: Anomalospiza imberbis (assembly GCF_031753505.1). Classification (NCBI taxonomy): domain Eukaryota; kingdom Metazoa; phylum Chordata; class Aves; order Passeriformes; family Viduidae; genus Anomalospiza; species Anomalospiza imberbis. The sequence goes on along the minus strand of NC_089691.1, from coordinate 18,132,824 downwards.
AAGTCACTGTTGGTTTTGCTAAAATTCCTGATTTTTTTCTTTTCTGGGTTGTTTCCAAGGTTTTTTTCCTGTCATTGCCTTAATTATGTACCAAAAGGAGGTAACAATTTGTGCATCTGCAAAGCTTGTGAACACAGTGCTCTTCTTTGTCAGATGGAGACTCTAGTTTCCACTTTTTTCTGGGTTTTTTTTCCATGACAATGCATCACTTACAGTTGCTTCCTTTAAGCTGGAGTCAGTGCAATGAGTCTAAGTTTGAGAATTGCTTATTGCAACCAGATTGCACAAGGCAAAAATCACTTAAATCCTCCAAAGTCACTGAACAAGACTAAACTGTCTCATTTTTCCTTGTTTTATTACATGGCACTGGAATTCCTTACAAATGTTACAGTCTGCTTTGCTGTCTTGGAGACCAGGAGCTGTGCTGGGACTCCTTGACCCATAAAAGTGACATTGCAAAGCTACATCAGGACTTCTTGACCCAGCTTGTGTTGTGTGAAAAGCTCAGAGTCTCATGATGCCACCCCAGCTGAGCACACAGTTTGCTGGACAAACCTGCCCACTGCTTTGCTTGGCAGATGTTTTTGTGGATAACCAGGCAAGCCTGAAGCCATGGGAAGAGGTGAAGGAGCCAAAGAGAGTGGTGGAAGATGGATTTGTAGGGAAGATAAAATGGTGAGTGCAGAGATTTGTGTTAATTAATTGCAAAGCTACAGAGAAAAGGAATATAGAACCAATACAGAATTATCTTGTGGCCAAAAATATTTCCCTATATCAGATAAGTCAGAATGTACTCACTCAAGTGAAGCCTTTTTCAAGGAGCAGAGATGAGGAAGGGACCTGAGTGCACGTTGCCTTTGTCTCTCCAGCTGAGGCATCACACATGAAAGTCCCAATTGCTGCTTCCTGTGTACAGCAAAGCAGTAGAGATATAAAATTGGGGCATAATGATGAATGAAACTGTGGGATGTGTCTTGATTATCCCAGGTTTCTAATGTATAATTGAATTATTTTCTTAAGTGTATTTCAAGCCCTTTGATTTCTGGCCTCTGTTTTTAATTACTCAGCCCCCTCTTGCCCTTGTGCATTATTATGCTGCTCATTAGCATTCAGTGAGACTACAGAAGTTTGACTTCTGAATAAAGTAGCGTACAAAAGAGAAGGGATGCTTTTTTATCTTACCACTTAATAATTTAAATGGAACCCTTTTCTTTAATCAATGTTTAATAGTACAATAGTTGTTTGTTTAAACTGTGCTTTGCCTAATTTTGCAAACAAAAAAAAAGAGAGGCGGGATAAACATGTTTAGAAATAATAAGCTTTGTAACCATTTTAATCTTCAGAAGACTTAAAATATCTCCAGCACTTCTAATGTCGGTTCATCTCAACAAGGCAGGAACGTGGGCCCTGAATGTCTCTGTATCATTTATGCAGTGCTAAGAAGCACCAGCCCATTTTTTATTTGAGGGAAGCAGAAAACCTTGCTAATTGCAAAACTGAAAGCTACTCAGCAGCGTTAATATTGTTGGCATGGCCGCCAGCTGTGATGATTAGGATGTGTGACAGAGGGAGAGATAATTTGATCACAGGCCTGGGGACCAGAAGCTCCTGTGTCCTGCTCCTTCCCAGTGCACCTGCAAAGGCAAGGAAAATACAGGGGTGGGGGGTTAGTCCGGCCCCACAGTGCCCAAGCTTTCTGGAGGGCCCTGTGGGGCACAGGGGATGCCAGAATTATGGTGCAACTCCAGGGTGAGGGAGGAGATGGAAGCTCGACTTGCCAGAGGAAATAGCTTTCTGGGGGGTAGTAATTTATTACTAATTGGGTAGTAATTAATAATCAGGAGTGGAGGCTCTGCATGTATGGAGCTTGTTCTGTGTCACCAGCAAAATGTGGCTTTGGGTGGGATGAGACCCTGTGGGACAAAAATTGGGAACCTGAGCCGTGGCAAGGTCAGGGGGACCCTCAGAACACAACATAAAAGAGATGGACTAAAGCCTCTGTCCCTCTGCCTGGCTTCCTCCTATGCAGAACAGGAATTGATCAGGGATATGTTGAGGATTTAGAGATATCTGGGGGCCGCTTTGGAGACATTAAAACTAGTGAGCATAATATCTGCATTTCAAAGTACTCTTTAGACCTCTTAATTCGTTTTGACAGCAACCCAGTGCTAGAAATGGGGCTGTTTCTGCTGTCTGGATGGGAAAACTGAGGCTAAGAGATGGGGAGGAATTATGAGCACAGGCCAGGGAGAGCTGTGAACTGCTGTCTCCTGTGGCTCAGTAGCCCAGTAAAAGTACCCACAGCTGGTAAATTGCTCCATCCACGTACCAGGGGGTTGTTGATCCTACACAATTCCTGTCTGATGTCCTGACCAGCCCACTTTCAACAAACTGTACCCCAGGCAGCAAGATGAGACCTTTCTTCCTGCTAATTTGTGTCTCCTGTCCTCTAAATCTTTCCATTTCCCATCAGTACATCCTTTTACCCACATCTGCATCTCACATTTCCTTATGCAACCGTGGACTTCCTTCCTGCTTCTGCCTTTTCTCTCTCCCCTTTTCTAGGCTCACTAGAGGTCTGGAGGGGTGCTAAGTATCAGAAACAGTAGGCAAGAAGGTGACAGGTAAGGAAGCTCCTCAGGTAAGGAATGAGATGGAGAGATGTGGTCTCATGCTGTGGGCTTGTTCCCTCCTATTTTGACTATATTGCAAGTCCTGCTGATTAAAAGAGCATAGCTGAATTGTGCTAACATGAGATGAGGAAGAACTAAGGCTGGGGACTTGGACCCTTTCTTTCAGGCTAAGTGAATTTTTCCAGGATGTGAGAATCTGCTTCTGGATTATTAATTTTCTGTGAACGATGGTGTGGAAGCTGCTGGGATTTTTACTGCTTTTCACATGCAGACTAGAGAACTTGCACAAAGACAACTCAGAAGGCAATTTGCCATTCCTCAAAGTAGCCAGCGAGGGTTTTCCTGAGATAAAAGTAGCTTGCTCTACTCCACAAGGCATTTTTTCAGTGATTCTTCCAATTAAAGGAATGTTTGTCCAGGAGGATGACGATCTGTATCACAACAGGATTTAGGTAATATAGCCGAGATCAACCTACTGTTGCACCGAGCCCTGTGGTTACCTACGGTGAGACACTGCCCTCTCTCACAGAAATGAGACTCGATTCTACACGCATTTAAATGCCTGACAGCCCCCGAAGCATTTCTTTGGACGTCACTATTTAGGTGAGCAGCAGAGCTACGGGCGAATCTGAGGGCATAAAGTGGAGGGATAAAGGTTGTAGAGAGTCAGTGGCAGAGCAAGGAGGAGACTTCGTTTCCCGGTGGCCGCTGGAAAGGCAAAGTGACCCCGACTTTGTAGCCAGGGAAACACCAGCTTTCATTTTGAACATTTAAACCGAATTTGTGAAGATGATGATTTATTGATAACCCGCAGGACTGTGGACATGCGGTAAGAGGAGTGGGGAGGTTACGGCCTGAGCCCCCGCTCCCTTCTCAAGTTGCAGGTGTTCCGAAAGATGCTGCGAACTCCGGCCCGGCTCCGAGCTAGGAAACATCTCCCGCGTCTTCCCTCGGCTGAGCAGCAACCACTCGGACGCTGAAATAAGGTCAGGACTCCGTCAGGCGATTAAAAGCCCGGGCTGAGCGAAGGCTCTGTCTCCGGAAGGCAGCGCGATCTTGCCCGGTGCAGAGGGAGCGAGGGAGGAGGGGCAGCGCGCCCGAGCAGCTCTGGCTCTGCGCTCCCGGTGCGCGGCGGGGTCAGGGACCGCGGAGAGCCAAGGGAGGATGCTCCGCGGAGATGGGAGAGACGCCGAAGCCGTAACACCGTGCTTCCTCCCCAGGCTCTGAGGAGGAGGAGGAGGAGTGGGAGGGGAGTTCCAAAGCCACTTTGGGCGCTGCGCCGCTACGTGCGGGAGTCTGTGCGGAGCATCCTCCTGGCAGCCTGAACGCCGAGTGCTCTCCTCGCTCCCCTGTGGGTGATTCCCCTTCCCCGCACGCTGCTCCTGCCTCCGCAGCCGCTCCCCGGGCGAGGCGGCGGCCAGGTGAGCGGGAGCGGGGCTGGGGCACCGCGGGGCCGGGCTGCGCTGCGGCCGCGGCTCCCTCCGCCTGCCCGGGCTGGTGCTCGATGCCGGGAGCTGCGGGCCGGGCCAGGAGCTGAGGCTGCCCTCCGGGAGGTGCCGGGGCCGGGCTGGAGTCGGGGTTCTCCCCGGCTGTCGGGGCCGGCGCTGGGCGCTGCGCGTCCCGGGCGGGGGGTGCGTGGTGCGCTCCGGGGGGAGGCAGCTGGGAGAGAAGCGTCGCTTCAGCTGTTAGGTAACTTGTGTTTCGGAGCGCAATCACGGCGAGTGTGGGGCTAACAGTGATTTATCTGCTCCCCACGAGGCCCCGGGGCTGCCCGGCCGGGGGCAGAGGGATGCCCACAGCGGGTACCCCCGTGCCGGCAGTGCCTGCGGTGTCCGCGCTCCCCAGAACGTCTGCAGCGAGCCCTGGGGCTGGGCAGGCTCCGGGAGAGTGGCTGCGAGAGTGTCAGTGCGGAGCGCTCCAAGGATTGGTCCTGGAGTTCGATCTGTCTCTGCACTGGGGCGTGTGCGCGAAATTCATTTACTGCCCCCGTTCCTCCAGGGATGAGGGTCTAGCAAAGGGTCAAGCTTGCTCTTTACAAGTCACTCTATTTTTTTTTCCCTTCTTTTTTCTTTTAAAAAGTGTTTATAATTTCAGCTACCGATTTTATAGCTCCTGAGATACTTTCATTTCCCAGAGCAGTTGGTTTCCCACCACTGGCACTTCCACCTTTCTGAGTGGGAGGATTTACTTTCTTTAAAACAGAGCTCTAACAATACTCACTCCTTTCAGCGAGGCACGTGTCATCTCCTGACCCCAGCAACTTCACTCTGACAAAAGAAAAGCTGGAAATAATCACTTAAGAGATGCGACTTTGCCTGTTTCAACAAGTTGCTTTGTTCTCTGCTCGAGTAATTTCCTCCAAGGCGCGTGGTCACTGTCGTTAGCAGAGATGGGGTGATACGAGTGATGTTAAACCTGCAGTCACCGGGGATTAATGCACGGGCATGACATCACCGACAGCCAATGAGGGGATGGGTTTGGACACGTACTGACCCAAACTGGCTTCCAAACTGGTGATCCTGCCGTGCTCCTGGGGAATAACGCCGGTCTGTGCGAGCGGCGAGGTTTCCTGGCACGGTGTCACCGTGTTTCCCAGCCTGGTGTCCTCCTCTGGGATAGTCAGCAATTCATTGAGCAGCCACACGTGTGGGGTTAGTTCGGTTTGTTAAAGGTTTCACTTCTTGGGAAGAGATTATTGAAAACGGGCATATCAGTGCCCAGGCACAGGGAGAGCTGATGTGGCTGAGCTGGCTGCTGGCAGAGTGTAAACAGGCAAAGAGTTCCCAGCCCTTGTGGCAGGAGAGCTGCCTGGGCAGCGTGTTTGAGCACACAGTGCTTTCACCTGTAGTGAATCGCTTTCCTTCGCCTGATTGCTCGGAGAAGAGCTGCTCCCGGGGATGGGCACAGACTCCGTGGGAGTGAGGAGGGACACCGCGCAGCCAGGGGGATGCTGCCGTGGCTGGTGAGGCAGGAAAGAGCCTTGCCCCGCTGTGCCGATGGCTCCCGCTGTGCTCTCAACCCTCGCCTTGGTGCCTCCGTGCTGCCAAGGTCCAGCAGGTCTGAGGCCCTTGGCCTCAGTTCCTGTCCCTTTGCCTTAGGGTTGCTCAAAAACTCGGGGTAGCTTTTGGAGAATCACAACAGATGTTGCCTGGCATGCTCTGGCTCCTGGCATGTTCATTTTGGAGTTCAGGCTGCCTCTTCTGTCTCATGTTTCCTTAACCTTCATCATTTGCTGCAGACTCATCCAATTCCCCTGCAGGTCAGGCAGGGGCTTCCCCACAGGCTGTGCAAGACCCTTTTGTGGCTATCACAAATATTTGCACTCAAATCACTTCTATTTCTTTTTGCTAGAATTCACAATGCTAAACAATAAATTTTTGGGTCCAGACTTCACCCCTGAAGTCTTTTAATATTTTTGGTTGTGATTTGTATGTAGCTACACACACACAGTCCCTTGTCAGTGCCATTGCATCGATAGCCCTTTGCATTGAGGGACCCACACAGAATATTAGCAGTATGACTGACATGCCTCAGAGCTCTGTGTAAGATCCTTATGCCTTCATTGCCAATAAGACGTGACAGGATACATCTAATGAATTACCTTTAAATTAGAAAGCAGTAAACAAGCCATTATTGGATTAGAGGAATATTAAAATTAGAAGAACGTAACCGTCTTTTGATATCCTGTGGCACATTTTTACCAGCTAGGAAATGACATGGGGAGCTGCAGAGAGAGAGACGGTCTCTAGAGAACTGTAATGATTTTCATCTGTGTGAAATAGATTTTTTAAAAATGCTATTACTTAGTGTCTTATGTTTAGATGATGCTGTAGCAGACTTCTTTTTTTTGTTCCATTGTAGTTTCATATTGATGTTTGATATATTTGTCTGAGTGACTTCAGTGCTTGTGGAAGGTACAGGTTTGACATACTCTGATAGCTAAAATCTCCCAATTATTGAAGAAAAACACAGGCAAAGGGGAACAAGAGACTTAGTGATAGATTTTAGTCCAACACTGAAGAGCTTTCTGCTTTTCCATGGTCCAGAGATTGTCTGGGTTCATGCCACTTATTCCATGGCCCTTTTCTTCAGCTGTTTAGAAGGCTGCTCCAGCTCTGGTGATTGGGGAATATTATTTGAATTGCATAAAAAAAAATCACCTTGACTTCTCTGAGTTTTCTAGAAATTGATAAGAATCCACCAGTTCTCCTGGTCTCACAGCTCAGGTGCAGGTGTTAGCTGGTGCTGCCTTCCAGATGTGATTGCTCTGGATTGGATCTGAATTGGCAACTGGTTGGTGGTACTTGGGAGCAGCCCCTGATCTCCCCATGCCAATCTTTTATTAATTGAAGGCCAACACCTGCTGTCCTCTCTCAGGGAAAGCTTCCCAATTAAGGACTGGGCTGAGAGTGAAAAGGGCAGAATTTGGCCAGTGTTAGGAAAAAAATGTGTTTCCTCCAGTGTTAGGAAAAAATTGTACGTGGAGAAGTAAATAGTAAAATACTTAATGGAATAAGTAATGGAATACTTAATGGAATAGTAAAATACTTCAGGAATAGTAAAATACTTAAGGAATTAATTCTCAGCCTTGTGTAAAATAAAGTTTCTTATGACATCTTGAAATTATTGTGGTTTTGTAATTCCACCTACCTCAGTTGGCCATTGGAAAAATGAGCTTTAAATCTAGAATTAAACTTGAATTTGTGAGTGCAAAAATTGTTTTCTTTGGACTACCGATATTTTATAACTCTTTAAGACCGATCTTTTATCCTTTTAAACTCACTATCAATATGAATATGGAGCAGCAAGATACCTTTGAGTCCTAAGTCTCATTCCAGCCTCTGGAGGAAAATCTTGAGCATAATGTTTTGTCCTGGATTTTGGAAGCACACTCAGAATAAAGATCTCTCCTATACAAATACTTTTCATCCGAGGTATTGGATTTTCCTTGTCTCTCTCTTAGAGTTTATGGCCCTGGGACTCCTTTTCTCAAGGTCTAGTAGAACTCCTTCAGCATCTCTTTTCCCCTTTGAAAATGTGATAACCATCAGGCAGGCAGCTGCTTTGAAGCCGGTGCCAGCCCTGCAGATCAGGAGATCACAGCACACTTTCACCTGGGGTCGGGCAGCTCGGGCTGAGCTGCTTTGCAGTGCCAGAGCATCCTGAGTGCTTGCAAGGACGGGGATTCTGTCAGACTCTGGCACCGAAGCCTCTTTGCTATTCTGAAGAGGCTTGTAAGGAGGAACAAAGGACTGCGGATTTCACCCGTTTTGCTCTACTTTATATTTTCCAGCAGTTATTTTGGAAAAGCTGTGAGCTGAAAGGCTGATTTTCTCAGACGTGGTACAACTGTGCCAGAGTGAAGCTCAAATGAGGGAAAGTAGCACTGGGTATCTCCGTGACTCCAAAGGTGACCCTTTGTTTTTATTCCCCTTTCTGTGCTGTTTCAATTTCAGTTACACTTCACGGGGAACATCTGTGAATAAAAACCCTGGTGGGGTCAGGTCTTTCTCCTAGAAGGATATTTCCCTCTGCACAGCACCAGTACAAGTTTTCTCCCTCCTTGCACAGCAGTTGTGCTACATGTGCAGTGAGGTATAACAAGGGTAAATACATTAAGGAGCAGCAATCCCACCCTTGGTGTTACAGGATGGTAAAAGGTGGTTAAAGAATTTACTCCCCAACCCTCAGTGCAGAGCTCTTGCCCCTTTTTTGTTCTCCAGCCTCTTGCCAAGCATGACTCAGTCATGTGCTACATCCCTTTGAGCTGAAGAACATGGAATCAGCTTGGACTTTGTGGTTCTGGAAGCAGCAAAACTCTTCCTTATAGAGGAGAGAGCAGAACTCAGTGCTTTAGCTCTTAAAGCATTTGTAGGCTGTTTTTATGAGCCTGCAAGAGGCTCAGAACTGCTAAACCAGAATCATTTGAGTAATGCCTAGACATGGATAAACCAATTAAGAGGGGTTCTTTCAGCTTTTTAAAACAAATTGCAAATTTCAGGTTTGTATTTGCATAATTCCTGTTATTAATTCATGTGTTTGCATTTCCTAAACTGTGTGCCAAATTCCCATTTGGTACAAGTTTCAGAGTGTTGATCTCAGTGTAAAGGGGAAAAGGTGGAAATTGAGTTGTTGTAGGAAGCACTGTGTGATTTTTCTTTTCAACAAAATTAAGTGAGCTTCTTTATTTTGCCATGTCAATTCATTGTCACCTTAAGTATTCAGTGAGAAATCCAGAAATTCTTAAATGACAGGGTAACCAACCTCTCCTTTGTGCATCTCTGGGATTTATATGTAATGTAGGTTAACAAAGCTTCCAGCATCCATTCTGTGCACGTGCAGTTGAGGAGTGACAGTACCTCGATGTCCTTTGCTGTGTTACGTGGATTCCAGGGGTGAGGACGATGGTATTTTATGCTGTTGAGCACATGCAGGAACACCCCTGCATGACTGAATCTGTTTGAAGGACCAGGCTGTGGCTGCTTTAGTCTGGAGAGCAGTTACCCTCAGATTTTCTTGCTGCCTCCATTATTCACTGAGAGTTATGTGTGTTTGTGATAGTCTGATCAGCAAACACAAGTGTGTTGCAGATGCAGATATATTGGGAAGTACAGTGGTTTACATTAATGGGAAGGATTTATCTTGTTGCAGTGTTGAATTTATGATGCCAAGCTGTGATATTTCCCTGTTTCAAAAATGTTATATTGCAGCGGGCTGATATCAGGGTGATAAAATAAATGTTTCTTTTTTAATTCAAGCCACTGTAAGATGCTAATAATTTTGGAGACAGGAAGAGAAATGCCACGTTTCAGAATTTAATGTAATGAGTCCATATTACAATTTCCTGGCAAAATTAACTTAGCTTGGACTCCTAAATGAAACTTCTGGTTATGTTTAAACTATTAAACAGGTGTGGTTGAGTTCTTTAATGGAAGTATGGATCTATGACACAAGTAAGGGGGGGAATGTGCCCTGCTTAAATTAGTCTTTGGGACTCTGTTCCCTATAATTTACAAGGACCTCTAGTGACAGGGAAAGAGGGAATGGCTTTAAAATGAAAGAGAACAGGTTTAGTTTGAATATTGAGAATAAATTCTTCACAGTAAGGGTAGTGAAGCTCTGGCACAGGTTACCCACAGAAGCTGTGGCTGTCCCATCCCTGGAAGTGTGCAAGACCAGGCTGGATGGGGCTTGGAGCACCCTGGGGTAGTGGAAGGTGTCCCTGCCCATGCTGGGGTGAGCTTTGGAACTCTAAGGTCCCTTTCAGCCCATACCTTTCCATGATTCCAGGACAATTCTGAAAAGACAGTAGAGAAGCTCTGGTTGCTGGTGATGGTCTCTTCACTGGGCATTTGGGAGCTCATGTTCCTTGCTGGTTTCCTTCCCATTTCCTGGCAAATGCTCAGCAGGCAGGGTTACTAGGGAGGAAGGAAGGCTCATCTCTTCCTCTTTGCTGTTATCTTCTCCTCTGGCCAGTGCCAGGGTCTGTGGCAGTGCCAGGGCTGTACTCAGGATACCCATTTGCTTTACTCCTAGAAAAAGTAAGAGAGTGTGAAGGAAATCTTCGTAGTCTTAATGACAGAAGTGTTGTGGCTGCCTTGCTCTGGGCCATTGCTTCCTTCCCAGGGAAAACTGGGATGCAACTGGAATTGGCTCAGCTTGGATCCAGGCAGGTGTCAAAGCCTGATCCTGGCTGTCTGGTGTTGGCTGTGTCACTGTTTGTGCTGAGCACTGCCAGTTCAGTGGCTCTGAAGCACCATGGTTAAAAGTCAAGTGCTATGAAAATTTCCCCAAGCACAGATCTGCAGCAGCGAGAGGACCTGCACATAAACCAGGCTACTGAGTCTCAAAAAGGAATAGTTATTTTGTGGAATACAGGGAGATTGTCGTGTGTGTGTATTCCTGTTACACTGCTCACTTAAACAGTGCCTCTGAACCTCTGAGTTAATCTCCATTGTTTGGAAGCACATCACAAAGTAATTGAAATTGGGTTATTTAACTGCAAAGTACTACTGGAGTAAGAGTTTAACTGTGGAAATACCTGCCAGTCATGTGGTGTATGGGCTTAACTGGGGCTGAAGGAGGAAAAAGCAAAATAATTATTTTAGTACTGAACTATCCCTGTATTTGTGGTGTGCTGCTGAAATTTATAATTCTGTTTTTGTTTGCTAATAGATCTGTTTCTGTTCAGGGACTGAACTGAAGCAACAAAACTTTGTTAGACCAAATACCTTTAAAAAAACTGCTGATTGTATTAATTTAAGAGAGTAGCAGGTAAAAGGGACTATCCCTCCTTTTCTACACCAAATTGTCATGGAGAGATGGATCTGAGGTGAAGTGGGACAACTTCTGGCAGAATGATTGTAACCTTCCACCTGAGAAATGACACTTGGTTAAGTGTTAGAAATTAATTGGTATAGTGAGCTTACCCACACTCTTAAGAACATTTCCCTCCAGAACATTTCCTCCTTACAATGTTTCTAATGATTTTTTGTGACATGTATTTCAGTTTAACAACAGAAGAATAGTTGCAGAAGCTGTAAACATTAAGAATAATTACTGTTTATAACTCTGAAAAAGGGGCAGCCACTTCAAATACAATTAGTGCAGCCAGTTTAAATACAACTACTCACCCTCCAGTGTGTATCATTCACCTGTGAAATGCTCCAGGTGAGGTTTCCTCACTGGTTGCACCCTAGGCTGAGGTGGGTGTTGGTTTTGGGTGGATGAACAGGGAGTTGCTCCCTCCCAGTGTCTTTGCAGACAGCTCTAGGAATGAGAAGGAAAACAGATAATTCAAGCAAAACTCCTGGGTTTTGCATGTGTTAAACATCCTTTTTCTTGAACATGTTCTTCAGTAATGGATGAACTATTGCTGCTAAATCTTGCTTAGAAATGTAGTGGAGACAGTCAGCTCTTTGCAATTAGCATATTTGGAATATACATAATTGTATTATGGCTAAAGATCTGATCTACCTTCTGTGCTTTCCTCATGTAAGAGGAAAAATAAAGCCTGAATAAAGCCAAATTAGTCTTATTTTAAATGCTTTTTCCCCTCAACAGAAGAAACATCTTCTGTTACAGTTAATGAGCACTGTTGTCTTTTGTTTAAAGTCTTTGTTACAGAGGCTTAGAGCAAAAGGGCTTTAATAATAAAAAGGCCTTCTTCTCTGGAATATCTGTCTGATAATAGCCTGTATGATTTAAGAATAATGCTGTAAAATAATTGGCTTTCAAACGAATAATTTTCTATAACTAATTGGAGGGCAAGTGGAAAATCTGCATCCTCCAAATAAATGTATTGTGTCTCTTTAAATACCCAAACAATTTTTCCTCCTATTTTTCCACCCTCAAGACAAAAATAACATCAAATCCCATTCAGGTTGTACTTAAATACGACCAAACTGATAATTACATTATTACAGAGAAGGGCAGGATAGCTGGAGGATATGTACAAGGTGCATTAGTACTGCAAATAGAAGCTGATTTACTTATTGATAGTGGAGACACGTTTTAGTCACTTTATAGAATTAACAATTGATCAGCTTGTTAGGTTCTAGTTCTTCATAAGCACAGCATGTTTATTCATTATTGTCATTACATGGTGCAGGCAGCCGAGGTCATGATTAGCAAGGCAAAATCTAAAAAAAATTTAAACTTCATTAAATATAACTTCCGCAATGGACAGTTTCTGAGCAATGCACCAATTCTCACTTCTCTGACATAAATATAACTTATACCTGCCTGGCTAGTTTGCATTTCATTAACATTTTTCAGAACCATCTATTTGTTTTGCCAAATGCCAGCGATTCAGGCTTGTAAAATTGTAATAAGATGGGCAACATAAAAGCATTACTTTCAAATTGCCTTGGTCACTGTAAATATCCCCCAATCTGCAGCACTGGAACTGATAAACGAAACATGCTGCTGGAGGAGAATGGGAAAATGTTATTCCAATAAATATATCCATGATTGTTTGTTACTAAGGGTAAGTTATGTTTTGTAAATCAGCATTGACTTAGGCTTGTGCAAACCCGATAGGAAAAATTCCCACAGAGGCTTCTCCTGCTGTATATGACTAATATATTAAAGAAGATAAATAGTCATTTTTAAAACTTATTACACTGTAGCATTGAACACAAGAGGAAACCATTTCACAAATCTGAAACTTAAGGTCACCTTGAAAAGAAAAGGACACTCTAGATGACTAGAAAAAGTCTGTTTCCTCCAGAAATTGAGATACCAAGTTTACTCTTTTCAGTGTCTTTTATAAAGCTTTAGAATACCCAAGTATAAAACCAGAGTCTGTTTTGATGTGCAAATATTTCAAAACTGTGTAGTGGATAGGCACTTAGACACTCACATCTAACGAGTGCTACAGATGAGCATCCAGTCTGAGTAATAAGGAAAATGCAGAATAATAATTGATAAAAAATAAAACCGAGAATATAAAGCTTTTTTGCTAGAGGTTTTAATAATATAATCTAGAATTAAGGCTGAACTTTCCAAAACATTTCATTAGACTGTTTCAATAATTTTGTACCTCTTCCTTTTTATTTATAAACATTTAAAAAAAAACTATCATGATGCCTCCTTTAGTCATATTGAACACTATTAAGCTTTTGGTTCATAATTCAGACTTTTAGGAGTATGAAAATGTGCTCAATAGCATTTTCTTAGGGCTTGCTAATAAAGTTAATGATTTTTTTTTTCTATTAGTCAGTCCTAGCAGAGATAATACTGCTTCCTTGTTTGAGCTGTAGCAAATCAGGACAACATTGATTTTCTTTAAGAGATGAATAATGAGAGACCTACATTCTTAAATATGTAGATAAAGATAAGTAACTTAATTAAAAAATTATCAGTGGAAGGTAGTAAGATGAATTAGACGTTTTAATTCGTTGTATATGTCAATAAGCTGTACCATAACCCAGAATTTTACATAAAATCCATTTATGATATCTTTTTCTCCAATTTTCAGTGTAATTTCATAGTGTCTTTGGCTGCTAACTATTTTGGAAATCGCTCATGTCTCAGAATGTTAAATTCTTGGAGCTATCTGCCCTAACTTCAGCTGTGTAGGTGTTGACTCTGCAGATGTTTCATGTCCAGAGCAGTGCAGCCTGATGAAAATAGCTCTGCCCTGATCAATAGTGATGTTTACAGGCTCTGTCCTCGGCGGTGAAGTCAGGTTACAGAGCCTGATTGTTTTTCCAGTGACTGGCAAATTCTGCTGTTTGATCACATGCGCTATGAATATCCCAGCTGGCGAAATTCCAGGCTAAATTGCTTGCTATTTTTTGTCTAGCTTTACAAATTATACATGATGAGAAAAGGGACGGCTCGGGGCCTCCGTCTCTCATCGTCTCTCATCCAACGCTGCTTTTAATATCGAGGAGGCATCACCAGGGGGCACGGGGTAGAGGAGGAGCTGGGAGGAGGAGCTGCTCGATTAAGATGTGGTAGCTGGTGTTATTAGAGGAGAAGACGAACAGCCTGGTGCTGGAAGGGCTCCTCTGTGTCTCACACTCAGGGCTTTTTCCAGTCTCATTTGAATGGAGCAGGCACCCACACCAGTCCCACGCGATTCTCTGGTGGCAGTAATGACGTGTACGGCTCTGTACCTGGAATGAAGCTTTCACAGTCCTCACGCTTTGACTCTAAGGGACTCATGAGTCCTGCTGGTTTTCAAGCTTGACTCTCAAATCTCAGTGCAGCTACAAATGCATCATTTGACAAGCATGGCTGAGCTTCTCCTCAGGCCCTTGGGTCACTGCCTTTCTGTGGCAAATGCACTGTCCAATGGCTGGGTTGGAGTTCAGTTATTCCTGTCTTTTTTAGACATCTCTGTTTGGTTTCTAGGGCGGGACAGAGATGCTTCACAAAGATCTGCAGATTTTGCCTTCTGATAACTCAGGGCTGTCCTGTGTGAAGAGACTCAGCTGGGTGCTGAGAAAAAAGGGGCAGCTTGCAGGGGGGCCATACCTGCAAGGAAGGGGCTGGGGAGGCTTTGTAAGATCTCTGGGTAAAGCATTGCTTGGCAGAGAGGACATGATTTGAGCCGGATGTCTCTGCAGAGCTCCCACGGGATGGTTTGACAGTAAAGTGCAATTTGGGCGGCAAATTTTACTCTTTCTGCTCTACCCAGCAATGCCCTCCCAAATTGCGAAGTGTTGGGGATGCTCTGGTGCTTCAGCCTTTGTTTTACGTGGTTTTATTAATTTAATCTTACTTCAGCTCTTGGTTAAGCATAATATTTGTGTCTCTGAGATGAGACACAAACACTGTGGGTCTTGCTCCTTTAGGAGTAATGGATGGGACCAGTGTTTCTTGTCCAGAACAAGACTTTCAGAATCAAAGATGTAAATATGAGCCAAGGAAAATTAATTGTCTGTATTTTTATTACATGGCAGATCTTTCTTAGAGATAATAAAAAAAAATCCTAATAATAATTTTCTAAAACAAATTTTAAAAGTTACAATAATAATTGTTTTTTTTTTTTAAATTCACCCACCCACAGCACAGATTATTCCTGGTCCTGTGTGCCAGGGGAGCACAAAACCTCTGGATTTTCCCTTTCATTCATGGTTTTTGCTCAACACTCTTCAACACACAGCCAGGCTGTGTGTCTGTGTTTCGGGATATGCACCTCAGGACTTGAGTAGCCAGGGGTCTCTGGTAGGTGAGATCTCCAGGGGATCCCAGATAACCTCCACCTGTTTCCAGGCTGTTGGAATGGAGCTTAAGCTTGGCTTGAGCTTCAGAGAGCTCTGCTGACTTCTCCTGAGAGAACAGGAAACTTCAGAAAGCAACACTTTCCACTTAGGGTGACCGTCACAGGAACTTTCCATTATTGAATTAGAAATTTTTCATGTTCTTGAAGACTAAATGCTGAGACCTTCAGGTTAAAAAGTCAATAGATTATTTATGCTATGCTGCTTTTCTCAGGTGATAAATTGGATGGTGCTATTGCAAGCAGTGAAATAATTAAGAATTCTGGTACAATTGAGAAGTCAAATTAGAAAGGTTTAAGAAACCAGCTGTCTTTGGCTGGAGAGTAAAAATAATTTAAAATGATAAACCATACTCTCCACTGGCCATTTATTCTGGTTTATGCAGCAATATCAGTGTTCCAAGTGGGTTCTTCTGTCTTTCTGACACACAGCTGCTACAAGACACTTTATACGCACAAGTACTCCTCAAAATCATACAATCTGAATGAAGCTGAACAAATAAATACCCAAGTAGCTATTCTGTTTGCCCAAAGCCATCAGCCTAGAAAAAGAAAAATGACCAGGAAGGTAAAATAAGGGCTGTTGCACTCTCTGGAAAATGTCCTTTGGGTTTGGCTCACCAAACAATTTCTCTGAGTAGAAAAGTGAATTTTTTGCCATTGTCTGTCAATTTTAAGGGAGGATAGAAGTGGACAGGACTTCATCCATGGTTTGAAAATTATATATTAGACTAAATTGGCAGTACACAATTGTGTGAAAACATGAGGGGTTTGCTTAGTGCAAGGCACAGGTCTAAATGAAAAATATATATCTTCCTTTTTGGATGTGGTGGTACCCTCTGGTGAGTGAAGGTTTGGCTGCCTGCAGCCTCTCTTGCCAATCCTAGCCAAAAAAAAAAAAAAAATTGTAATTTGCAAGGAGGGTTTTCAATTGGTGAGGGGAAAATATAAATCCAGTAAGTAATTTTTTTCCATATTTTGCCTTTAAATTAGTGTTGCTGTTTCTCATCTAATTAATGACCAGTAATGAAGCAGAAGACTTAAATTCCTGCTCTGGTCCTGACATGTAGCACATTTTTAAGCAGTTTTTAATGTAAACCAGTCCTGTGACTGTCTTTGCTGTCTTGCCTGTTGCCAGGCCATGGAAATTCTGTGTGCAATAAGCCTGGAATTTGAACCAATGGTGCAAGCACTCCATGGGCCTCTTTAAAAACGTATCTCACAGGGCAGGAAACTCAGGTGGGAACAGTTAAACTGAGAGAGCACCACTTTTGTGTTCCAGTTCATCAATCTTTAAAGAGACACTAGTAGGTCAAGTGGGTACATCACTGATCAATGGACAAGAAGAATCCCTTCTTAAACTAATCACAATTCACCTCCAATGGGCAATAGAGAAGGTAAAATAAAAAGACACAGCCACTGGGGTCCTGGTGGGGGAGAACTTAATTAGCTGAGCACTCACACACTCTTTAGAGAGCTCTCCCTTAGAGTCCATACGGGATTTGCAGCTCATTACATTTTTGGAGGGCAGGTTCCCTGCAACGTGACAGTGACAAAACCTCTCTGTCCCCCAGTCTCTTACTAAAGGCTCCTTGTTGTGTAACTGCCCCCCAGGAACACCCAGGAATTGCCTGGCCATCACCTGAAAGGCAAATACCTGCTGGCCAGGACAGCAGCAGCTGTCTCAGGACCCTGCAAAGTGCTCACGGTTGATTTTATTGGAGTTACATTGGAGTTACAAGCAGTGTGCTATTAAAACTCTGTGTGGTAATAGTAAATGAGGCACATTGAAGAGATATTTTAATGGCATTTTTGGTAGGGAAAGCTTCTGGAAAGTTGTACATGAGCTGAAATGGCTATTCAGTTACCCATCTGAAATCACAAAAAGTGATATCTGAGATGTTTCATACTTGTTGCTAATTCCAATATAATTGAAATGTGGAGGTTGCTCTCTTTATTGTAGTTAAGTTTGAGTACTGTTTCCCCCAGGACAGAAATTCACAGACTATTTGCTCAAAAATGGAGAAAATGTGTGCTGTGGGAATCTGAAAGCCAGGGTTCTGTGAACAGTCAGATATCAGAGAAATGGAAGACTCGTGCAATCCATTTCCTTAAACAAAAATGTTCAGCAGAAATATTTGAGTGTCTGCCCAAGGTGACTGAAAATACTGCTTCTTATTCAAGTGCCAATATCCATATCCTCATACAAACTCGGGAAGCACAATCCAACTTCTGGCAAACAATATCTCATTGCTAAAAGAGAGAATTTAATGTGCCACTATGTTAACTTTTTTTTTTTTTTTTTTTTTTTTCTGTGAATCTTGAGGTGTGGTTTTTTCCCCCCATAAAATCTCAGTTTCCTGGATGAAAATAATTGGAGAAGATTTTTCTTTTCTGTTTTCTAATTATTTTTAAGAAAGGTAATAGCTCTCTAGCGGTGATGAGAAGCTGATTAAAAGCTGATTGTTGTCTACCCTGAAAATAAACAATCAACGATTTGTTACTTTCAACAGATCTCACATCTTTAAGGCATTCATAATTGCCTTCAAGAGAGGCAGGGGAAGTGAGGGGAATCTCATACTTCATTTCCAAGCTTGAGCATTTCAAAGCATAATCAAAATTAAACCACTTACCCTCCCCCTTGCTCTTCCCATCATGCACATGGTTACATGATCATGAAGAGGCTTTTCCAAGAATGAAGAAAAGAAAAATCCATTGTAGGCAGATTGGGAACTGAAAGTCTGAAGTTCAGGCTTCTCTGAGCTTTGTGAAAAGGATTATTATTAAAAAAAAAAAGGATAGGGTGTTGCTCATTCAAAGCCTGGCTGGGGTCATACCTCAGCCAGAGGCACTGGCTGAGCCTCGTGCATGGAAACATGTTCCCTCAGCTGGGACAGGAGAACCCCCTGACAATTCAGGTACTTGAGAAGGAAACAGCATGTTAACACCTCTCACTGTTTCTGAAGAGCAGGTATCAGCTTTGTGTGGCTGCTGCTCTGCTCTCCTGGTAGTGCAGCCACAGGATGGTGTCTGGGACATTTAGAGATTTGTTCCTTTTCCACTGCAATAGCACCCAGAGCTCTGTGGCTTCCTTGAGCCTGTGAAGGGATGAAAACAGCATCCAGCAGATGATTAACCTGCCGTGGGAGACCTTTTTCATGACTGCTCAATAGGTACCTCAGGGGGGTCTCTTCCCCTGCCTCCCAGCCCTTTTTTTGGGGATTCACAGGTGGGCTGCTGCCAAACAGGAGAACTTCCCAGAGCAGGCAGGGAGAGGGGCTGTGAAAGCAAGAAACCCAGAGGGCTGAGATTCACAGGGAAGGAGGCATGAAGGACTGGGCAGGAAGAGGAAAGGATGGAGGAAATTCCTTCTGGAAGTGAAGAGCAAAATTTATGGGACTTCTGAAATTTTCTTGCATAAGGGAATGCAGTTCCTGGTGTGCCTGGAAATAAAATAGCTGGGAGTGTTGCTTTATGCACTCATATTGGGATTTGGAATTTTTCTGGTTACCAGCAGAAAGGCAGCAGCTGCTGGAGGGATGTAGAACCCATGCACAAACAGTGTGGGCAAACTAGGTGTGATGGGCAGGGCTCCCATCCAGCGTGAGTTACAAAACCATAGAAAAGCAAACACAACTCTAAGGTTGGTTCTAAATATGCTTTTGCTCAGTTAATGAGAATCCAGACTGAACAAGACTGGGTTCTCCTTTAAATGCAATTCTTTATTGACCCAAGTCCATGTCTCCATGCCACACAATTGCCTCATTTTTGTCAGTCTGTGATGTGACACCTTTTATTTCCGAGTAACAATTCCTAAACTGGTGTGTCAGAAACCATATTCTGGAATTCTCCTGCTCAGTAGAGCAATGTTTTTCCAGAGTAATTTGAGGAAGTTACTGATAAGCAAAAAATGTTTTCTAACATTGAGTAAGAAGCTGATCCAGATCAAGAATCTGGGTTATAGCTGCCTGGTCTGTGCTTCCCTCACCTGTGCAAGTTTTACGTTTCATCATTGAGATTCTGTATGTTAGGGGCAGAATTTAAAACCACCCCAAGACGACTGTGTTGTTTTTGTTACCAAAATGGGAATACCAGAAATGCTCCCTTTCAATTTCCTAGCCGTTATCCTGTCCTGCCCCACGCCTGCCAGAGAGCAGGGACAGCACAGCACAAGGTACTTTGCAAGTACAAGGCTTGTGTAGTGGGTAACACAGGTGATAAAAAATGTGTGTTCAGCCTGTAATTACACTTCTGGAAATTTAGTGCTGTATTTATGAAATGCTTTTCTTTAGAATCTTTAAATAATTAGCTAATGAGTCCCAAGTGGAACAATTATCCCATATACCCAGACAGTGGGGATTCTTCATCAGCAAATGTGCATCCAGTGCTCATAAAACATGCTTGTGTTCTAAAAGCAAAGGTGGCTGTTCTGTGCTTTCCTCCTGGAGCATTTTGGGAATGGAAACAAAAGCAGGGACAGGTTACATTGGTGACACAGAAATGGACAGGGCCTGACACAGCTTAGGGAAGCACGAGTGGACATGCTGTGAGTGAGGTGTTTTTGGGAATAACAAGACAATAAAATATTCTAGTGCAGTAGAACCAGAAAGAGCCACATTTGTTTGCATGAGGACCCAAAGAACCTCCAGAAAGACATCTAAATACAACACACCCTGACTCAGCTTGCATGAAAAACCCAACATGTGCAGGAGGCATTTTCAGTTTGTTTCTGCCAGGATTTTCCTCAGTAACCTCTGACTTGATTCAGGGTATTGAGGATGACACTGAACAGTGACTGACTACCTCACATTTATATACCACTGGTTTTTTTGCTCCAGGGCATAAAGATTATGTCCTGTTACATACCCTGAGCAAACCTGTAATGCAACCCTGTGGATGGAGAGGGGAGCCTTGACCATCCCACAGGTGTTCATCCAATTTAAAGAAATCTCCAGGAACCAGGCTCCATGAGATTTTGAGCAGTTTGTACCACTAGTTTCCCTCACTTAGATACAGAAAGTTTCTCTTCATGCACACAATTAATCTTTGCAGGACACTGAATTTATTTTAATGCTATTTGCAGTAGCTACAGAGAACCACTTTAAATCCTGCCCTTCTTTAAAGAAAGCCTCTTCAAGGAGACAGTTGACATGTCTCCAACAAACTCTTTTTTCTTGACTAAACAGTTATTTTCACCTTTTCTTACCACTTGCATTTTCTGCCTCTCTTAATTTTCATGTTATTTCCCTTGGATTTCCTCTTACTCTTAATTTGAACAGCCACCCTAAGGAATTACCTGCTTCTTGCACGTGAGCCACCACACACCCAGAGTAGGTCTGGGGCCTCCCAGTTCATTATCCAGAGACACAAATGGACATAAGTTTTCCTCCTCCATCCCTTCCATCTGTTCCTCCCTCCTCTGAGTGACCAAAACAACCACCAGCTCACCTGGGTCCCTAGTGAGAGAAAGGAAGGTGAGTGACCTGCTCCACAGCAGGTCAGTTATCTTTGCCTTCCATGGGAGAAATTAAATTCCTCCATCAGCTCAGGGTATAGAAAACAGTGTTTTAGGGCTCAAGATACCCTGTGTAACAACTTTAATGCTTTGCTACCTGGCAGGCAAAGTTTACAGTAGGGGAAAATGTGTTTTTTGCTGTGTCTGAAACATTCTGCTGGAGAGATTTCCTTCAAAGACATTTCTCTCCACATTTTTTTGGTGTGTTGCCTGCTTTAGATGGGAACTGCTCTGCTTCTGGGAGGGCAGCTGGGAGTGGAGCAGGGCACTGTCTCTGCTCTGTGTCCTCTTTGAACAGGGTTGGAGTAATTTCTGCTCTCCCTTGAACAAAGTGCCTGAAGCCTGCACACCTCTTAAGCAGGGCTTGCAAAGGGGGGTGGAGAAGATTTTGAGCTGCAGTGAGGGATTAAAAGAACCTGGATAATCACAAGGAAAAATTCTTTCTGATAAGGGTAATTGAAAGAGTTGAAATTCTGTGCTGTAATGAGACCTCCTGTGTTGGCTGTCCACACTGGCAAGTCTGTGCAACCTTTAAAATGAAACCTTGATGGTGATACCTCCCTTTTCTGGAGTTTGGCAGAATGGTCCTTAGTGGGGTGGTGATGAATAATAAATAATGCTGTATGGAGAAAAGGGTCTATTTCTGCCTCCACTTGACAGTCTGAATAGCTGCACTTTGCTCTCTGAGCAGTCCTCTTGGTCTTGGTGGACTTCATCCTGGAGCAAAGATGAGAACTCACTTTGTGTTGAGAGAGCAGAGGAAGCAACAGCTTTGATTTTAAACTCTTCCTTACTCTGCCTGGACTTCAGGTTTTCTGGCAGTCAGCCCTCTCTCCTTGCCCTCAGTCCTTTGCTTGAATTTATTTCCTGATCCTGTGCACTGCTCTTTCTGCTGCTGTGTGATCTGAGCTCTGCTGGCTCAAATTTGGAGGCCACAGACTCACTTAAAATGAGTCCAGCTGAAAAACACCTCCAACAGATGATCCACAAAAGTCACTGCTGTGACTCTGGCACAATTAACTAATGAAATCTGTGGTGTCTGGGCTAGAAAATTCAGGTGATTTAGGCTTGTTTTGCAGGATATCCTCCCAGGCCATCATCTTTACATGCCCACACAGACTAAAGGTTTGTTCTCATGTTTAGAGGAGGTGGTGAGGACAGATTTACCCTAGAGAAGTCCAAGTGCTGCTGAAGACAGACCTGGTCCCTCCAAACCCATGGCACAGAGGATGTCTGTGTGTGGATGGTCTGGCTGCTGGTGTGGTCGATGCCTGCTGTTATGTGGATATAACAGCAGCTCAGTTCTCCCTCCTCAGGAGGATGTGGGGTTTATTTCCTCTAGCTCTCACTGGCATTGTTGTATTTTCCTCCCCGCCACAGTTCCTGTGAAGTGAGATTTTGAAATATTTCTGTGGAAAGGCCTGACTAGGGGTGACAGACTGAGCTGCTGCCAGCAGAGACTGATGTCGTAAATGGGACGTGATGTCATAAAAAACAGTTCAAAAATTGCCCATGAACTGTGTAGGGAATCTGCTGGGGTCTGAGAGTGCTGGGCACTGCTGCAGTGACCCTGTGTTTTTTTGGATACTTGCCTGGATGATTTTTGTGTAGTTCAAAGTGAATTCTCACTTCACTTTGCCGTGGGGAGCTCGATGTGGCCAGTCTTCCATCCCTCAGAGATTCCTGTAGGGAGGCAGAAGAGCTGATGTCAGTTCTGGGAGTAAAGGGAAGAGGGAGTAGGTCCAACAAAAGTTTTATTTTCTTGCACTGTGAGCTTAGTCTTGTGCTACCTTCCAGTACCTGAAGGGAGCCTACAGGAAAGATGGAGAGGGACTTTTTACAAGTGCATGAAGTGACAGGACAGAGGGGAATGGATTCAAACTAATACAGAGTAGGTTTAGATTGGATATTAGGAAAAAATCCTTTACTGTGAGGGTGATGAGGCCCTGGTGGCACAGAGTGCCCAGAGAAGCTGTGGCTGCCCCATTCCTGGAAGTGTTCAAGACCAGGTTGAATGGAGCTTGGAGCAACATGGAATAGTGGAAGGTGTCCTTGCCCATGGCAAGGATGAAATAGGATGGGCTTTAAGGTCCAATCCAACCCCAAAATTCTGTGATTCTGTGATTCTGTGACTGTATCACATGGGTAACTTTAAGTCCTCTCTCAGTTTGCCCAGTGCCTTCCTACCTGGTGCAGCCCTTACTTGCTGTGAGTAAGGATTGGCAGAACCGAGGCCTTTGAAGGTCTGACACATCCCCGTGGGATGTGCCAGCTGGGAAAACAACGGGAATGTATCGGGAGGTACAAGCTGGAAGGTGCAGTGCTTAAGGTGAGGTTAATTAGCTGTTGGAATAACTCGGCCAAGGTGGATTTACTGACCCTCAAAGCCTTCAGACCAAGCTGCAGTTCCGTGAGCCGATGTAGAGATTTCTGGGTGAGGGTTAAGGGACCAAATCCAGAATGTCAGCCGCGTTATTTCCCTGTGCCGGCGCGCTGCCGGGGCCGATGGGCACCCGGAGGACACGGCGGTCCCTGCGAGCTGAAGGCCAGCGCGTCCCTGCGGTGCCCACGCTCCGAGGGCAGCCCGGACCCTGCCGCAGCGACGCGTTCAGGTGCTTAATGAGCGGCGCTAATTGTCCCGGACAGCTGCGGAGCACAGGAGCGCTGCTGCGCGGAGGCGGAGGGCCGGGCTCCCCCGGGCCGGGCGGCTCCGGCGAGCGCAGGGAGAGGGGCTGGGGACAGAGAGAGGGGCTGGGGGTACAGGGAGAGGGGCAGGGGGTACAGGGAGAGGGGCTGGGGGTACAGGGAGAGGGGCTGGGGGTACAGGGAGAGGGGCTGGGGGTACAGAGAGAGGGGCTGGGGACACAGGGAGAGGGGCTGGGGACAGAGAGAGGGGCTGGGGACACAGGGAGAGGGGCTGAGGACACAGGGAGAGGGGCTGGGAGTACAGGGAGAGGGGCTGGGGACACAGGGAGAGGGGCTGAGGACACAGGGAGAGGGGCTGGGGACAGAGAGAGGGGCTGGGGACACAGGGAGAGGGGGTGGGGACACAGGGAGAGGGGCAGGGGGTACAGGGAGCGGGGCTGGGGGTACAGGGAGCGGGGCTGGGGACACAGGGAGAGGGGGTGGGGACAGAGAGAGGGGCTGGGGACAGAGAGAGGGGCTGGGGGTACAGGGAGAGGGGCTGGGGACACAGGGAGAGGGGCTGGGGACAGAGAGAGGGGCTGGGGGTACAGGGAGAGGGGCTGGGGACACAGAGAGCGGGGCTGGGGGCACAGGGAGCGGGGCTGGGGGCACAGGGAGCGGGGCTGGGGGTACAGGGAGAGGGGCTGGGGGTACAGAGAGAGGGGCTGGGGACACAGAGAGCGGGGCTGGCCCGGTGCAGGGAGCGGGGCTGGAGGAGATTCCCGAGCGCTGCCAGGAGCTGGGAACGGGCAGGAGCCGCATGGAGAGAGGCGCGTGGCCGCCAGGGGGCAGCACCGCCCCGGTGGATTCTCGGGAAGCGCCGGGAGCGGCCCCGGCACCGCGACAGGGACATCAGTGACCTGTGTCGTGACAGGGACATCAGTGACCTGTGTCGTGACAGGGACAGTGACCTGTGCCGTGACAGGGACATCAGTGACCTGTGTCGTGACAGGGACATCAGTGACCTGTGTCCCGACAGGGACATCAGTGACCTGTGTCGTGACAGGGACATCAGTGACCTGTGTCAGACAGGGACATCTGTGACCTGTGTCGTGACAGGGACATCAGTGACCTGTGTCAGACAGGGACAGTGACCTGTGTCGTGACAGGGACATCAGTCACCTGTGTCCCGACAGGGACAGTGACCTGTGTCGTGACAGGGACATCAGTGACCTGTGTCCCGACAGGGACAGTGACCTGTGTCGTGACAGGGACAGTGACCTGTGTCGTGACAGGGACATCAGTGACCTGTGTCAGACAGGGACAGTGACCTGTGTCGTGACAGGGACAGTGACCTGTGTCGTGACAGGGACATCAGTGACCTGTGTCGTGACAGGGACAGTGACCTGTGTCGTGACAGGGACATCAGTGACCTGTGTCGTGACAGGGACATCAGTCACCTGTGTCGTGACAGGGACATCAGTGACCTGTGTCGTGACAGGGACAGTGACCTGTGTCGTGACAGGGACAGTGACCTGTGTCGGACAGGGACATCAGTGACCTGTGTCGTGACAGGGACAGTGACCTGTGTCATGACAGGGACATCAGTGACCTGTGTCCCGACAGGGACAGTGACCTGTGGCCCCTGCACCCTGACAGGGACATCACTCACCTGCAGCCCTGGTACTGCACCAGGCCACGGGACAGCATCAGCACACAGCCAGGGATGGTTTGGGTTGGAAGGGGCCTTAAAGCCCACCCCATTCCACCCCCTGTCAGGGAGTCAGGGACACCTTCCACTGTCCCAGCTTACTCCAAGTCCCATCCAACCTGGCCCTGGACACTTCCAGGGATGGGGCAGCCACAGCTGCCCTGGGCAGCCTTTCCAGGGCCTCCCGACCCTCGCAGGAAAAACTTTTATATAGCATGGAATATAAATCTCTTAATTTAAAACTGTTCGCCCTTGTCCTGTCAATACCTGCCTGGGTAAAAAGTTGCTCTTCCTCTTTTTTATAATGCCCCCTCCAAGAACTGTCACTGAATACTTACCCTGTGTGTAGTGATTTAGCCCCAAAATGGGTTCTGGGTTGCTCAGCCAGTGTGGAGGTGTTTTCTTTAGCTCTCTCTTTTGTCTCTAGCTCTCCTCAAACAGCAGCAGTTTTCAAATGCACACAGTGATCAGATCTTTCCCTCCTCTTCTAAGAAATGTCAGATATTGCTCTGTTTTCCCTTTGTCCTTTATTCTGTATGAGATAAGAGTTTGGCCAGGCTGACATTGGGGTTAAAGTCAGGCTGGCAAATCCCCTGAACAGTACATGGCCCCCAAATTTCTTTCCTTCTCACCCCTTGTTTTACAGAAGATGAGACTTTAAGAGATGCACAGTTATATTTTAAGTGAGGAATTATTCAGAATGGAGAAATTAAGGTCTTTTAAATATTTAATGAAAGGAGGTTTTCTAAATTATTTAATAGCTTATTATAAAAGATGGCACAAAATGGTTTAGTGATTTATTCTTTGCAGAAAGTAGCCATAAAAAGCATTTTACAACATGTAAATATTGGTAGGAAATGTACCTAATTTAAAGTGTTATCTTATTCCCTCTGTCAAAGGAATTATACAGTGCCTACACAGTTTTCAAATAACTTTAGACCTTTATTGTTTCTGTTCTTGAAACTCTTCCCTGGCACAGGGAAATGCTGTTTATACCTATTTTACTCGAGTGCAGAGGCACAGAGACACAGATTGTGCTGGGACCAAGGCACAGCAAACATGACCATTGCAATTCCCTCCAGATCCCAGAACCCACAGACTTCATTTGCCCTAAATACTGACCCTGGGAAGTGGTGTAGCCTCTGGGGAACTCTGTGCAAAGCAGGAGTTGCTTGTGGCCAGTCCATGCATAAAAATACTGAAAATGGAGCCCTTCCCCTCTCCCACTCCCTCCTTTCCATATCTTTGCTGGAGATGGAGGTGGGGTTCAGCTGCTCGCTGGCCAGAGCTCATTGTATAAAAACAAACAAGCAGCTCTGTTTCCAAAGTAATGTGTAATGAGACAAGACAGGGGCCAGCAGCTAAACCCACTGTTCACAAAACACACACCAAGCATGCTTTTGCCATGAAAAGCCTGGAATTCCTTTTACAGTTATTAACCAGGTGAGCCTCTTGTTTCTGTTCTGATCTGTCTCCTGTATTGACATAAACCAGCTGAAGCTGGTTTCAGGAGTTTGCCTTAATCTCCCCTAATACAACTCTATTTTTAAAGAAATATCACTGCCTGGAAGGCATCAGAAAGCCTGGAGATATGCAGGTGGATGTATCATCTGTCACTTTCGCTGCATCCACTTAATTGGAACGAGTTGCACTAATCAATACTCCCTGTGCCTTTTACCAGTGTTTAACATGTGTTTACACAACAGGTTACACTGATGTTTGTATTTACCTGCAGATGCATCTGCACGGGGTTTTATTTTCCTCTCTAATAAAAATTATGGAACAGATAAGCACTAAAACCCAAGTTAGTGTATTGCAGTATTGATTTCTACAAGAGCACTGTAAGAATGTATTTATCTACCTGTCCTATTATGAAATGGGTAAAAATGTACCACATAACCATTTCAGTCAGTCGATGCTATATTGAAAATCCTGTTTGTTTGCTTCTTCTTAATAGGTCTTTTGAGGCACACTGTTGTTTTATGTTTATTTTTTATTTTATGTATATTTGTGGAAGAAAGGATTAATGCAGGATGGTAGTGCCTTTTCTTAAGACAACTCTTTGCCTACATTTTGTTTTGATAGCCACTGCTGATTTGATAGAACTGCTGATTTTGGCTCACCCTGGAACTCCACCTTGGAAAGTGAAGAGAATAAAATCTGATTAATTATAGATTGCTGGCCTGGCCCCTCTTTAATTCCAACAATTACTCTATTTTCTCATGGCATTCTGAACAAAAAGGAACTGTTAGGGCCATGCTGGATGGGGCTTTGAGCAGCTTGGTCCAGTGGAAGTTGTCCTTGCCCATGGTTTGGAACAAGATGAGCTTTAAGGTCCCTTCCAACCTGTGATTGGAAGGTTCTGTGACTCTGTGAGCGTGTTGAGCCAGGGGCTTTCCCTCCTGAGCTACTGAAAGGTGTCTGCCTCTGACCCCAGACGAGCTCTGCCCTCCAGTGTGGTGCTGTAATTTTGTGTTTCTTAAAAGCAAATTTCTAATTGAGCAAAGAAGGAGAGAAATGAAAAGAATGCTGGGTAAAATGAGAAAAGGTTGTTGTGATCGCTGTCTAGGTGAAGACCACATTATTATTACTCTCACAAATTGCTCTGTGTCATGTTTTCAGTAGCAGAAGGTCAAGTTGTGCCCAGGGATGAAAGTGAGAGAACAAATATAAACAGCGAAAGCAAAGAGGCCTGAGTGTCTATAAAATGGAGTGTTTGAGCTCCTTATTCTGCAGAGCATGTGTCAGAGCTGCTGTAAAAGTGTTTCCATGTGGACATTTCAAAGTGTAACTCCTGGGTTACAGCATGAGCTCTAACCTGTGTGTTTCTCACTGAGAGGCCAAGAAAACTAATGTTAAATTCAGCTCTCTCCTTAAAAAAAAAAAAAAAAAAAGAAAAAAAGGAAAGAAAAAAAAAAAGAGGCTCAGTCACCTGGGAAAGATTTGGATGAACAAAATCTGAAATGGTACACTGATTTTAGAACTTACTAGATGGGCTGGGTGTGAGAGCTGATGCTGGAAGGGAGGAGAGGCAGCAGGGCAGAGGGTGCAATAATGCATAATCCCAGACACTGCTGTGGATGTGACCCTCTGCTGAGGCAGCTCCAGGGCCTGGCCAAATCCTTATGAAGACAGTGACAGATTTTCCCTACTATCTTTAATAAAGTCTGCCTCAAACTGTTGGAGGCTTCGTGGAACCATGGAAATGGAAATGTGTTTGCACTGTGGTGCAGCCTTAGACCTCACAGCTTTCCCAGCAGTTGGGTGGAGAGAGGGCACGTGGTGGTGAGACCCCAGTGGGCTGCACACATTCTGTTTGCAGCCCCTAGAACAGCAAACTCTGCCTCTTGTTAATGTAGTGATACCCCAGAGCTGCCTCACCACAGCTTCTCTGCGCTCTCAGAGAGAAAAGAGAAATACAACTGCTGCCTTTCGCCCCGGATTGCGCTGTAGATGGCACTGTGAATCTAAGATTTTGGTAACAAAGATGTATTTTACAGCACCTTTGCAGACGTTAATTGCAGTGTAATGTGGCTTTCTTTCTAGGTCCCCGAAGTGAAGGAAAAACTCTGAGATGCAGAAAGGCTTATTTGCTGCTGCAAATGGGAGTCTGGAATAACTATGAAAAACACACTGAAATAATTGTGTTTGACTGGAACAAAATTCTTGCAAAGTCTCCAAGGTAAGAGCACTTTTTATCTTTCAAATGACACTGAAGATTCTCTGTTCTGGTTAGCAACAATATCCACTTGAATCCAATAGAGAATGAAGGCTTGACATTTCTGAAAGCAGCAGCTCATGGACGCTGAAGGGCTCAGCACCCCTTGCTGCATCTGTCTGCCAAATTTCATTTTTTCTCTGCCTTTTCAAAGATCCTCTTGTATTTCTTTACATTAGCAGGCTGAAAACCTGTGTCCTGTCTACCTGCAAGGCAGACTAAAGTCTGCAGATGTGTAATTTGGATGATACTGGATGCTTTTAGCAGCCTTTCAGTTTGGATATGACCAAGTGGATGCTTTGTAGTGATACACTTATTCCTGGAATTGAATGTTCTTACACAGGGGTGAGGTTATCCTGTTAACCTGCTGAGCCCTGGTTTCACATTCCTTGTTTAATGTCTCAAAAGACTCAAACTCAGCTGGGGAAAACTTTTGAAAATAGGTCAGTACAAGACCATTTCCACTGAGACCAGTTTTGCTGCTGCACTGGGAATGGTGGGAACATC
Organism: Anomalospiza imberbis; assembly: GCF_031753505.1. Classification (NCBI taxonomy): domain Eukaryota; kingdom Metazoa; phylum Chordata; class Aves; order Passeriformes; family Viduidae; genus Anomalospiza; species Anomalospiza imberbis. The sequence goes on along the minus strand of NC_089691.1, from coordinate 18,103,382 downwards.
TGGGTCCACTAAAGTGCTGAAACAGCAGCTGTTGAGCATATGATGCATGATTTGGGACCTGTCCATCATCACACCTGCCCCTTCCACCAACTCCCACCAGAAATGGCATGTTCAGAATGCCTGAGCTGGGGTATTTAATTCCATAGGAAACCTGGAGAAAGGTTTTTGTCTTTGTGGTGATATATCAGAGTGACACCAGAGCTGGGGGATCCACTGATACTTTGATCAGATCTGAGTGTTTGCATTTAGAGCAACAGAAGGATGGCACTGGAAGCTGAGCAGATGATGACACTCTATTCATGAGCTGCAACCTGTGTGTTTCTCACTGAGACGCCAAGAAAACTAAGGTGAAATTCAGCTCTCTCCTAACAACAACAACAACAACAACAACAACAAAAAGGTTCAGTCACCTGGGAAAGACTTGGATGACCAAAATCTGAAATGGTACACTGATTGTAGAACTTACCAGGCCGTTTTCTTAGGATAATACTGGACCAACAGCAATAGTGACATTTCTGCTGTTTTCACAGTGACTCAATCCCATTAGCTGCAGTGACATTATGTGGTTCAGCTGCATGCAAGAGGTGAATTTGGTTCAGCCACTCTGAATTAGCCTGGGAGAGCTCCAGGAGAGGGTACTTATAGGGTGGGTGAGGAGCAGTGATGTCTTTATCTTCTGGCCTTGATTCATGCTCATGGAAGTCTCCCGTATACAGCTGTAAAAGGCCATCAGGGTGTTTGTTCCTGTGTACAGCTTGGAAACATATTGGGGTCAAAACAGAGCATCTTCTTAAAGCCAGAAAAGGTACCCTCTTGCCAAATCAGTGCTTAAAGTGTGGCTTCTTTACATATAATTTTCATTCTCTGAAATCTGTAGAGATGGTGAGCTGTTTTTTTTTTTTTTTTCAATATTAATGTAATTTTTAAAAAAAATGTAGACTGAAGGTGCTGGAGTTTGCACCACTGTATTTCTTTCTACAGTGTAAACCAGAATTTGTTGCTAAAATATATTTACATGCAGCAGGCTTCTGGTCTCTTAATTTTTGATATTAATAAGTACGTTTTTTATTTGTTTGGGCTTTATCAACATTTGTAATTAGAGAAAAAATATTGTTCTGCAAAGTGTGAAAAGGGAAATTGTGTGAGCAATTTAAAGTGAGAAAACATGGCCTCTGTTTTGGTTCATTGGTAGATATTTATCAAATTTAAACAACATCCAAGTGTGTCACCTGGTTGTGACAGTAGGGCTGTTTAAGTCATGTGTTGCTTGTGATTTCTTTTTTTAAATTTGTCTCTTGAGCACTTGAACATTGGATTAGCTGAAAAGTCTTAGAACTTTTTTAGAAAATACTTGGAAGACTAAGAACTGGACTCTGCAGAGGAAAAGCAGTTCCCAAAGGACATTTTGGTGCAAATAAACTCGTGATAGGCTTGCCCAAATCCCAGCGTGCTGATTAACTGCAGACTAAGGGCACTGCCATGAAAACAGTATTTGGTTCAATTTATGCAAATCTATAAAATGTCTCTAATTAATTTGATGTATTCCTGCTTGCAGAATTTGCTGAAATTGTGGAACACAGTATCTAAGGGTTCAAGTACACAATGCCCATTTATGTATCATGCAAGCAATAAATCATCATAACTCAGTTTAAAAAGATGATTAGATTCCCTTTCTATATGATGAATGGCATAACATAAGCCATTGAGGGATTTAATTGTAGATATTTGCAGAAAAATTATGGAGGATTTGGGATCTTAGTTGTAGGAATAACATGAATAAGAGTAACAACACCTTCTTTAGAGCAAATATTTTCTGAAATGCAGTTTCCAATGCCCTGACAGAGAAGTGAGTCCTTGCATGTTTGACTGAGGTGCTGCTGCTTCATGAGTGTTTTACCCTCAGCAGATTAGCTGATCTTCAGGAAATCTCCCAAATATTGTGTGTTTGGGAGACCCAGCCAAGTCCTGTGCATGGCTACAGGGGAGTTGGAAGCTTTAGTAAATATGTCCTGAGAAGTGTTAAGTAAAAATGACTTTTTTTCTGCTACTGGGGGAGATGCAGTTCAAAAACAGTAGTACAACTCATAAATATGTATGTTTAAATTTGAATGTGGGTGGGTCTTAATAAAAGACAAAAAACCCCCATCCCTTATCTCAGATTCATAGAACTGTATTGCACTCATAATGTGTTATTATAAACATGTGTCTGTGGGCAATGTGATGTGTGCTAGACATTGCTTCTAATTACAAAATGTCCTTAACAAAGAATTGATCTCAACCAAGTAATAAATATGATTTTGTGAGTGTTTGCCTTGCAATAAGCCACATTAGTTATTCGTCTAGCTTTTCCTTCCCCACATCGTTTTTATGTTATTCCCTACTCGCATTGTTCTTTCACTCAACTGCTTCCTTTTCTGCCTCCAGGATGAGATTCTGTGCCAAATCAATGCTTCTGTCTGACTGGCTCTTTCTGGTCTATGTGTTAATGGTCTGCTGTAAATTGTTGTCCGCCTCTAGTCACCATCCCCGGGGGCACACAGGTAGGAGCTTTTAAACTCATTATGTGCTACTGAGACCAATTAATACCACTTGCAGCATGTTAGACCCCACTTTCTAGCAATGGATAATTGATGAGGCTGTTGACAGCATGTTATAATCAGTGCAATAGGTTAAAAATACACCACCAACAAGGAAAAAAAATGAGTTATTGTAAATTTTCATGGCTTTTCTCTAGTTATTTATGTACTGAAGCTTGCCAGGGGGTTTTTGGAGTGACTTCATGACTGCTAGGACTTGGCATTTGTTTGTGTCATTTTGCTTTATCCTTATCCAAAAACATTCTGAGATGTATCTGTATCTTCACCCTCTTAATCCTGTTGTTATCAACTGACTTTACAGCAGTATCATTTGCTCTGGTGGACAATAAATCGAAGCCCTCAGACTCATGTTAGCCACTTCTTTCACTGACTGACACAAATTCTGACCTGTGCTTAGATCAGCCTCTGATACGTTCCTTCTTTTCCTAACTGACATTTAAGGGGATGCACAATTGTAGTAGGGAAATATCTAGCAGGCACGATGTGTTATCATATTATAAATGCCAGAAAAAGCTCAGAACAAGCTGGATTGACTTCCAGCCTGGATCTTTGTAGCAACATCTCTGGTAGGATTATCTAGGCATCAGCTTGAAAGCAGAAAAAGATGTGCCAGTGCTAATGCCAAGGTATAAAATGGGATAGCTGAGCTAAGACTGTGCCACCTTTGATCCCACTAGAGAGAGAGGTAAGGTGACAAAACACCCCCTGTCAGCGGTGCTTTTCGGGAGAGGTCAAAAGTCTGGCTGCAAACCCCACAATGGTTCTGTTGTCAGCTTCACGCTGGCTTGGGGATATCTGCAAGTGTTACTCTCTGTGATATGACACTGCTCTTAAATCAGGTGTTACTGCTCAAATCAAAGAGGCAATGTTCTTAGCTCTGAGCCAGGCTTTTGTGGGTCCAGGTCTAATGTTGGCATCCACTCCGCCCAGGGCTGGGAAGTGAGGATGCATTCGGTAGAGGCTCCATCCTCCAGAAGAGACAAACTATTGATCTCTTTCCTGGCTGCTTCCAGTGGTTGTCTAGGCAGGAGCTGAAGGCTCCTCCTGAGCTCACCAAAATATCTTCAGAACTGGCAAGCGGGACTGACAGACCTGCACAAAGCTGCTGTGTTTCTGAGAGATACAAAACCTCCTCCTTACCTTCCCCCATCACCAGTTCTGCTTCCCCTGGCTGTGCAGCACTTGTGTTTGCTGTAAAATACAGCCAAGTTTATGGAGAGTAACTGCATTGTGAGGCAAAAGCCTGAGGAGTGATCCCAGTGAATGCAGTGGTGGAGGATGCCCCGTAATGCCACTTTGTTCTGGGAATTAGTTGTATCCCTTCCATGAGGAAGGGGGTCTGTGCACAATCACAAGTTAAAAGCAGAGCATTTCAGAGCTGGCTCTACAGAAAAACCTGGAGAAGAGCCTTCTGCAGCTTTTGTTATTTGGGGAGTGGTCTTGTCAGAAGAAATATTATTGTCCTTTCAAGATGCACTTTGCCGGAGTACCTAAGGGAAATACCTGTAATAAGGCAGCAGTGATCTTGTGTTGTGGGTTTGTATGATGAACACAGTGTATTCTGTAAATCATGACCATATTTTTTACATAGAATTTCAGAATGCTTGAGAGCATACCATAAATTGACACCAGGAGTTCTTTCCACCCTGTCAAAGAGGTACCACAAAAACAGTCAAGTTGCTTGACTTTAAGCCCATTTGTGTGCTCTGATTTCTCTGATGAGCTAAAAGAAGGTTCTGCTCCTCATCAATAGCTTGGTCCAACTGTGGAGCTGGTTTTCAAATGGACACCCTTGAAGCTGGAGCCTTCATGTACATTTTTTAGACTATGGAGTCCTGTTCTTCCCCAAATGTGATTTTCCCTCCTTTGTACACTGAAGTGACCCCCATCCCACTTTGATTCCATGTGGTAGATGAAGCAGTGATTCCATTTTTGATTCTCCAGCTCCCTGCATCTGACCCTTGGCACCACAGAGGGTTTAGGGGTCTGTCCTCGAGGGGCCTGTGTTTCCCAGCCTCATCTTATCTTTGTTGCCTGACACAACCCATAGATGTACTTTCTAGTGGATAATCAAATATCTGAGGGAATTTATTATGTGAGCAAGGTGCTGCCTTGTTCATCAGGAAAACAAATAATTCAGAGCTTTTAGCAGAGCCTGTTTTGTGGAAAGCAAATAATTAGCCTCATTTATTTCATACAAATTAACATGTTCTTGGGGAGCAATGGAGATACAGTTTTTGCAGTCAATAGGCAGCATTCCCATTTTTCAAAGTAAAATGTCCTGAATCACATTAGAGGGATGAATCCAAGCCTTGGGTTCAGCAAAGGCTTTGTCCTTTAGGTCCAGCAGCTGTCCCCTGGCAGGTACCTGCTGAGCTGGGAGGCATGAGGGGCCCAGCCTGGGATGCTTTGAGAGGAGCTGGTTTTTAAGAACAGGTTGTGTCTGCTCCTGACAATCAGTGTGCTTCAAGTGATGTACTTGACATCATCAGCACCTTTAAATAAATGTGTACTCACTACAGCTAAGAAACTTTATTAACTAAGAGCAGACAAGAGAATTTAAGATGGAAAGTGGGAATCGACTTCTTCTTTTCTAAATACTGCCATTTTAAAGGAGCCTAGTCTGGGAAAAGACAATTACTGACCTAGGTCATGCTAGATGGTGCCTGAAAAAATGACATTTGTCAGCTGTCTGCCCTATTCAAGCAGGCACAGAGACTGGATCTTATGGACCCAACGGCCATCCTGCTCCTGAAAAGTGGGAGAGAATGGCATTGAGAAATCCTTTCCACAATGGAGGCCTCTTCCCTGCAATGAAGTGTAAGACAGACCTGGTTCTTTCTTTTGCTCTGTGAAATATTAATCACAAATATCTCCTGAAATACCTGTCAAAGGAGAGGTCAATCCTGCAAGCCAATCCTGCCTTGCTTTGGAGCAGTTTGGATCTTGAATCCAGCTTGGAGGCTGCAGCCTGTTTTCATTGGAACAATAATTGCCCGGACTGACAGAGGCAAAAGGCAGAGGAGGAATTTTCCTTCTCATCACCATTAGATCATTGAAGATGCTGCTTGTGCAGATTATTTTAGCAGCCCCCTTGTATATCTGTGTGGAGAAGAAACATGAGAATGTTCATCTGACTTTGTTGCTGTGTGAAGAGTTTGTTTTTTGCCCTGACAATAACTAAGGGAAGCATAAGCACCAATTTTACTCTTTTTTTTTTTTTTTTAATGGGCAGTATTCCAGGTTCTTGAGTACCTAATACCAATATAATGATCAATTCCATGCTGTGCTGGATGAAGGAACATACATTTAGTACCAGAAAAGGTTTGTTTCCACCTCACTGCTCTAAGTCACAAATGAAGAAGCATTGAAAAGGCATTTTGTCGGGTCAGCTCATGTGAGGGCTGGCCCTGCAGACCCTGGGCTGGCACAGCCAGCTGAGCAGTCTCTGCCATGAATTACTGGTGCAGCCTGGCTTTTTTGAGACTGTTTTACGTGATGATGCTCGCCTGCAATGCTTCCAGCTTTGCTGAAGGGTCTGAATTTTTGGGCAGAACGTTCCACATCAACTGCAGTTTTCAACAACTTTAAGGACTTCTTTTCTCTGCTTTCAAGGCTTTATGGACAGACTTTGTTCCCACTGGAGTCAGAGGAAAAATTCTTTACTTACACAGGCTCCAGGATTTGATCTCCTTAAAGGAGAGCTGAAAAATGCAGCTTTATATTAGAAATACTGCTGCTTTCAAGAAAACAGGGAAAACCCATGCTGCTTGTTCTCCCTTTATTTTGGGGCTGGAGCATCGTTTTTATTAGATGGATTCCTGTTTCCACCAGAGGGCCCTGCAAGGCTGTGGAACGGGCTCCAGCACCGGCTTCCTCCTGATTTAAATCCCAGCTCTGCATTTTGCTAACTAGAATTATGAGTCCTTTGTATTTCCACGGGTCAGACATGGTTACTGCACAATAAACTTTAGCCCTTTGTTCTATTTAACTCCTTTTATGTCTTAATGTTTTATTCAGTGTGCTATTTATGTGGTTTATTACCCAGCTTCTAAATATGGGGTAGCTACAATATACAACCCTGGCTGTAATCTCTTCAAGTAATAAGGTAGGGAAAGCAATTCACTTGAGAAATAGGTTCCCTTTAAGACAAAAAGGAGCAGAATTCTCTGTGTGAAGTTTGCTGGTGTACTTATTTTTGAGGAGAAAAAAAGCATAAGAAATATTTATTTTCCTTTTAAATTTTTTTTCCTTAAATAACAATGACAGCTTTTGATATATATGACAGACTTTGACCGTGACTTCAAATTAGATGCATAGCTATGTTACCATTAAGTAACAATTCAGTGTTTATTTATTTTTTTTAATAGGGTAAAGTGTAGCTTCTGGTGTCATTTTCCAAGAATGCACACTTTTAACTGTGTGGAATGTGATTGCATATGAAAAGATTTGTGTATTCGTGGGAGCTGAGGGGTGGGAAGGGGAGAATTACAAACTAGTAAATGTGCAGGTTGATGCATCAAATGTCATTGTTTCAAAAGGGGGTGTGGAAATTCTGTAATAAAAAGGAGAGAGTCTCATTTAATACAAATGGTCAAGCCCAGTTTGTCAAACTGTCGAGCAGGAGACTGATACCAAGCTCTTTCCTGCAGTGAAAAAAAACCAAAGTGACCTTATTTTAAAACCATAGGGGAAAGCTTGTGAAAATATTGTCTTTATTTTATTCATTTTACATTGACACCATAATTTTTTTTACATGGCTGCCACCTGCTGTAAATTATAATCTTCACATTCCATTGACCAAAATTCTAACCAAGAAAGCTTTCTTTACACTGTGTCTTTTCTTTTAAATCTGCTTCTCCCAAACTTAGATCTGATAACAGAAAAAAATATTACATTGCAAATGGATTGTCTTATGCTAGTGTGAGACAGAAATGGTTAGATAAGTGTAAATCCACAAATAGAATGGAAAAGATCTTGTCCTTGGTCTTCACTTGAGTGAAGTGATGCAACAAAAAGCTCTGTTCTGGGTTTCCATGGAGGTCAGCGTGCTGAGTCCTTGGGAGGATGGATGCCAGAGTGATGAAGGCAAGAGATTGAGATGTAAAGGACCTGCATCGAGTTCCTTGCTCTGAAATGATTAAAAGACCTGCCTAAGATGAAGTCCTGACCCCACTGAAGTGGGAGTTTGATTCTTCTGTCATTTAGTTTCCAGCCCACTCCGGATGTGTCTCAGCAGAAAAGTTAAACTTCATAGTTATGATTTTATTAAAGTTTAAACCAGTCACTCACGGAATTCACCACTGGCAAATCACTGCCATATTGAAGGATGGAAACTGTTTTAGGGCCTGTTCTTCTATTGATCCCCATGTCTGTGCTCACTGGCTGGGCTGCATTGCCACAGCCTCCAGTTCCATTTATTGTGACAGCAGAGCCTGCCCCAAACCTAAAGTCCCATTTCAATGTTTTTGTAAGGCCTTTCATCCCAAATGGCTGGCTGCACAGACTTGAATAAATGTCCATGGAAATGGCTAGCAGTTTCTGGTGATTTAGACTGTCTGATTTTGTCTGTGCTACCTGATAGAGGGTGGTTCAGAGGCTGCCTAGGGCGGGCTGACTCTCCATGGTGGCTTTCATTTGCCCACCTGGCTGTGGGTGGGTACAAAATATTCACCTTGTATTTAAGAGCAGGAAATCTGTTGTCATCCTTGGCTGTAGCATCCAACGTGCCCCACCTGTGCCTGGTCCACTCACACTCCAAGGAGTGCCCAGCTCTGCTCTCGTGCCAAGCATGGTGCTCTCCCCTCCAGAAAGCTGCCCGTCGACTTTAACCTTTAAAGTTTGTGGTGTTGATGTTCCTGCTTTCAAGGACATCTTTGAGCAAGCACTTCTTCTTGGAAACCAGAAGATGTTTAATTAATAATGGAAGAACCTGGAGAAGGCATTTTTTTAAAAACATTTAAGTGTTTTGTTGGCAGAGCACCTCGGGATTGCTGCTGGTAGCCCTTTGCTGCAGCTGTTTTTCAGTGTTTGGCAGCATTCTTGCATTCCTTCAGGAGAGTGACAACTGATAGCAGACAATGGATTCTAAATCAGGAGATTAAAGATGTCTTGTAGGCTTCAGCAGGGTAATCTCTCCTCATCACACTGGAGATGGAAGCTACACCTGACATTCATTATCTTCCAGGGTGGCAATCTTTAACAATACCTCCAGAAATGCCAGAAGTTATGAGTGAAAAATTCTAGGATCAACAGTCCTGTTGCTTACTGATTGGTCTGCCTTTATTTATTTCCTTTCTTTATTTCCACCTATTTTTTCTCCTTATGGATATCATACCTATGCCTTGCAGTCCATGAATGGTCACTAGTCTTCTGATTTATCTTGTTATTTTGAGAAATAATGACCAGGCAAGCGTGAGACAAGATTTCTCTTAGCTTTATTTCCTTCTTGCATCCTCCTGATACCAGTTCTGTTTTATACCTGTGTTTCCTTTGAGTAGCATCTTAAGATGCAGTGAATATTTTGGAATAAGCAGATTTCTTTTGATGTCTTTTTTTGCACAAACAGACACAAATTAAATGGGGTGGAATGGCAGGCTCTGTGTTTAGCAGGCCTGGAGTGTGTTAACAGCTGTTTGTAAGGTGCTGCATCACGTTGGCTGGTTTTGCCTGATAGCAAAAACAAAATTGTGATTGTAAAGCAAAAATTAAAATGTACCAAAGTAGTCTTTAGGGTTCATTTTATTTTCAGGTTGGATGTAAAACCTTATAGTATCTTTTGTACTGTGTATATCCCATCTTCTACAGCTTCCTTTCTTTTCTCAGGACATTTCCTTCTTCATAACAGGAAATAAGGCTGATGGAGAGCAGGCACTGACCTTCCTTTGTGGTGTCCCTGGATTGTCTCTGAAAGGGACACCAAATCTCTCCTGACTTGCCATGTTGAGGAGCTGCCCTTTTCAGAGGACATCAAACAGGAAGGTCTTAAGACTGTGTGTCAGCACTGACACTTGTTACCAAGTTTTCTCAGATTTGTCTTTAGAAAACATAATTGATTGAAAATATTAAAATCAAGTCAGAATATAACTTGAGAAAAGAGCATCTGATGTCAGTTGGCTTAACTCTCCCCAGCAACATGAGTGTCTGGCATGAATTGTGGCTATGCTAATGATTTCTGTCCATTTCAGCAGCTGCCGGTATTCTTCCAGATGGAAAAAATAAAGCAAAACCAAAAAAAAAAAAAAAAACAAAAAAACCACCCCAAACCAAAACTAAGTCAACTGAATTTCTCATCTGAAACAGTTTGAATGGAGAAAGAGGTCCTTGCTGCTCTCTACATGCACTCTATTAGAGTTAGTACTGTTGTGTCACTGAGGAAAAAAATGTAGCTGATAATTTTATTTTCTATGTTTCTAAATGCATATTTTTACAAGAAAGTCTGATTGCCCTGCAAGGATTGTCACTTGCTTGGTTGGGTGTCCAATTCTGTTGTCTGTTTGTAGGAATGGCTAATGACAATAGACTTTAATAATTTACTTGCATGGAGTTAATTTTTCAGCCTTTGTTCCTCTTCCAAGGTTTCAGAAATATGGAGACAATATAATGGGTTTTATTATCAGCCCTATGTTCAGTGTTGTCTGAATTATATAGAAAAAAGCAAGAGTTTGATATTTCATTCAGAAATGCTGTGATAGATGGGCTATTTTTCTCCCCTCACCACACACTATTTTTAATATTTTATTTGGAAATACAAAAGACCCCACAACTTTGTGTTGACATTCTTTAGAAATTGAGTAAAATTGCTGCCCTCAGCAAAATGCAATTTACTGCAAGGGATGCCACAGTCCCCAAACGAGGAGCCAAGATAATTAGTGTGCAACTGACAAATAAGTCTGCTATGCTAATGTAATGAAACATCCCTTTATCAGGCTGCATCACATGATATTTTGTGCCAAGCCAGAGAGAAAAGAGAGTTTACTCTGAAAACATGTCCTCTTCTGGGGCAACTAATCTAATTCAGCAGTGACTTGAAAGAATTTTCCTGACCCTTCCTGGTATCAAGGGATTTGGATTGACTGAATTCTGGATCAAACCCAAAACCTGAGTAGGGTTTTTTGCAAAATCATTTCCATTTTTCTTTTGGCTGTAGCCAGAACAGCATCAAAGCAGCATTAGAAAGAACTATGGCTGCAGAAGGACCAGTTATTCAGGGAATAAAGGTAATTCAGCATTTTTTCTGTTTTCTCTCCAAAAACGAGAAGAGTGCTTGCCCCAAATTCTGCAGCCTAAATAAGCAGCGATCTCTCCTCTGGCAGCCAAATCAAAGCCATGTAGGGTGTTTGTCAGCAACATGACTTGCTTTACAAAGGAAGTGTGATTATTCTCATTTAAGAGATGGGGGATGGAACACTTGTGTGCATGGTGAACACTTGCATGTCTTGGGAGCCAACAGGTCTCAGGTGCAGAACCGAGCCAGGCGTCAGGTTTAGGTTATCCTGCCTGGGACTTGGTGGCTGGGCTGTGATTTATGTGAACAACACACTGAAATACCATCACTGCACTGTGCTGGCCAGCACAGGTACCACCTGTCAGAGCTGGCAAGTGACTGGGGAGCTCCTTCCCAAACTTATTTCCAGCATTTCTCAGTCCAGAGTCTGTTAGCTGAATTGGTCAAAAGGCACTGCAAAGAAAGGACGCTTATTCTTATTTACTAGGTTTTGCTCACTATATTTTTTTGGTGAAATATGACATGACCTTTCAGTCTGAGATCTGTTAGATGATAAATATTATCAGCAGGGTCATTCCTTGACCAAGGGAAAACTGCCTGTTGTGCAATGATGAATTCAGTCAGGGAACAAGCAGAGGAAAGATGTCTGCTTTGTGGCAGCCTCAGCAGATGGTTGTACTGAGAGGATATTGCTAATTGCCACTGCTCTTATATTAGCATGGTGATTAGGGACTGGTTTGCTACTTGGCTGTGGGGATGGGGAGAGAAGAAATGGGGTCCTTCTGTCTCAGGTGAGTGAGGTGAGATGTAAAGGACACACCTTGTGTACCCACTGGCTGACCCTCGTTTCATGCAGAGTGAAGCACAGGTGACACCAAGGTTCCTGGAGCTGAGGGGCAATATGTACTGGCCTCAAGCAGAGAAGGGATCAGTGATGTTATAACACACTGTAAATAAAGCATTAAACAAAGTAATTCTGAATATAAAAAGGAATTGGTATGAAAATCACAAGGATAAACACTGTGCTTCAGTAGGACTGTGTGTAAAAATCTAATTGCAAAGTGCTCTCTGGGGCAATGAGAGTTACTTAGTCTTTTTTGCATAAATTTGATGACTTAAGCTATCTGCTTTGTGAATGGACTGCATGATAGAGTGAACAGGATGTGAGTCTTCCAGGAAGAAGAAAGGCAGAAATCCCTTTCAGTGGAGACAGGATCTCATGATGTCATTGAGCACTTGATAGGCCAATTGAAATTGAAAAATCACATTTAGATTTCTGAATGATGAAATCAGAGGGAGATAAATGGGTCTGCACTGATGATTACATGACCTCTTGGCCAGAATCAAATAATATATTGTACATTTTCAGTTAAGCCTGTGGTCCTGTATCCAAACAAGTGCTAAAGTTCAAAATGCATTTGAGCAGTAACATGGTAGAAATGTGCAAAGCTGAGTTTATTCTTCATGTTAGGTGCTGTGCAAATCTTGTTTATAGGGATGTGTGAATTACCAGGGCTTTAATGCCCCAGTTAAGTTTTTTTAACAGGTAAATGGATTTATTGTGTTTTGGTATAGTGGCAAATCAAGGCTATCTCTTTACCGACAGAACACAACTATCCTAAATGAGTCCTCCTGAAGTTATGTACTGGGAGTGTCCTGGGCTGGGTGTCTTGCTCAGATAGAGCTGAACTGGACACATGGCAGCAAATCAAAGCAGATACCCTTGCAGATTCTCTGTAAAAGCAGATTGGTGCCTGGTGCAATGTACAGCCTGTAATCACAGGGCAGCCCTGGCTTTTGCCTGAGACTCCAGTAGAGTGATTTTTGTAGCATTCAGGACTTTCTGGAGAGTGGAGGAGTTCTGGTTGTGCCCCTGCTTTTCTGGGAGGTTGACTGTACAGGGAGGACAACGTGTCAGGCTTTCAAACTGTTACAAAAACCACAAGATAACCAAACCAGGTGAAATGTGGATTATGATTCTCCCATTCTGCCAGTGGTGTGGTTGAATATCAGGTACTACTAAGAGTTTATCAGTTGCAGTTCACCTGTTTCCCCCCATACACCAAAAATCAAGCATCAGCCCCTTCTTTGTTGACTGCCACACCACTGCCAATCTTTGGGAGAATTCTGTATAGTGGGATTTAAAGAGGAGTTAAATTAAAAGTGGAAAAACGATCACTTTATGGTTTTTTGTAGCAATTTGACAGGAAATATGAAGGTATGAAAAGTACAGAGACTGACACTTGTTTCTTTGTCTCAGCAGCATCTCAGAGTCTCACAAAGCAGAGTACTGATTGTGCAGCTAAACTGCTGGGGAAAGCTTTGTCTTTTCCTCTTTCCTGGTCCCAAGCCAGCCAACTTTTCCCCTGCTTCCTTCTCATTCTCCTTGATTTGGAGGAGTTTGTGCTATTGATGTCTTGTTGTAGTCTCCTATTGGCATCAGAAATTAATCTTCTTCATAAATCGCTCTGTAGATGGTACCCTAACAATTTGTGTTGGCTTTCAATTGTTGTCACTGTCTCTGCTTCATCATCCACAAATAATGATGTTGATAATGAAAATGTTATGCTATCATTTACAAATTCTTAGCCCGTCTGTTATCTTTGAGGAGATGATAAGTAGATAGCAGAATATCAAAGTCTCATTTTGCTCTACATGTATTCTGAGCTTCCAAGTACTGAAACAGGACAGATACAGGCTTTTAAAGTTAGATTTAACAAGATATTTAGATACCTATCACAGCAGATTAACAGCCAGTAGGATTTTTCAAGGGAGCTTATACAAGGTATGTGCTGAACCTCCATTTTAAATGCAATGAAATTCTAGATCTGAAGACTTGGAATTTGTGCTGGTGTAAGATAGATGAGATCCTGCACGTGACAAAGCTGTGTCACCATTCCTCTCTCAGCTCCAGCACCTCAAACCAGCTGAAGAGCTGCGGGGTCGAAGTGGATCGAGTCCACGAAGTGATTTTTCAGGCAGCACCAGGAGCAAGTCCAGGCAGGAGGCGCCTCTTTTGTCCTCCTGCAGAAGGAGCAGACTCTTACAAAGGCTTCTTCTTCATGCCTGCTTTATTTTACTTTCCCTGCAAACCTCAGCCTTGCTGGGCATTGCCACGAGGTGCAGAAGGAGCATCCCTGTGCCCGTGGCTCGTTCTCCATCCTCTGCTCGGTCCCTGTGCTGAGCCCCGCTGGATGGCAGCAGCGCGACAGCCGCAGGGTCTGGCTGAGCAGTGCCACGCTCCCACTTGGAGCGCATTCTCCCAGATTTCCACGGGATTTTCTCCCTCCTTAATCTCTTATTGGCCTCTGTGTGTCCAGGAGAGGCGCAGCTCGGTCTTCGGTTCGCTCAGTGTCCAAGCCCGTGTGCTGCTGTTGCCGATTTTCCAAGAGCAGGGGCAGGCGGCGAGAAGGGGACGTGTCCCTGGAGTGGTCCTGCAGCCAGGACCAGCCCAGCCCGCTGCTTCTCAGGCAGATCTGCACCTGGGAAGGGAAATGAAATTCAGCCTGAGCGTTTCCTTCCCAAGTTTTATTAGGCTGTATCAGCAGCAATTAAAACAGGCAGGTATTTACTGCCTGGTAGCGCTGACAAATAATTTAATTTTGCACTGCTTAAAAAATGATCCTCATCTTAGCAGGCTTTGTAATTAGGTTTGACCTTAAGCAGCCCCACATTCCTCATGTTAGTATCCTCATGTTAGCAGCAATATCTGAATTTCAGAGTCTATTTAAAATGTAAATTATGTTTCTTAAAATTTGTAGCAACATCTCGTATAGCATCAAGATGTTTAGCATTTATGTTATAAAGGTACATAATAACTAAATGTTTCATAACCAGATGTCATGATTTTATGCTGAGTGCTCAGACCTGCAATACTTTATATGTGTGCTAGTATTTAAATGAGATCCAACTCAGCTCCAAGGCTAACAACCTAGTAGGATGAAAGTGTGGGCAGTTCACCTCAGTGTCACTGCTGGATTTTTTAGCTATTCGTGTGTGGACTCTGTACTGTGAGAGAAAATATCTTGCTGTCAGCTACAGTATTTACTAATTAGCCAAGAACAATTTAAAGAAATGCATTGACTCTCAACATTTAGTTTCAGGAGACCAGATGTTAAAAACTAAAAAGCTTTGTTTTGTTGATTGAAGTTCAGGCTCTACCTAGATACCCAAAATATTACTATAATTTGAATTCTAATTTGTGTGGGACTTTCTCATGTTGAAGAGAGACCCTTGTTTGTACAAATCTCTATTTTAGATCACACCTGCTTTCTTTGGAGGTGGTTTTAAGTTTAAGAGAAAATGCTTGTGTTTACTAGGGTGTGAAAATGGCATTAAGTGGTTGCAGTAAGGATAGTGCTGTTTGTTGCAAGCAGGAAATATGAGATCAGAACAGACTATTTCCCTAGAACAGCAGTGCTATAAATGCTGAATTATTAACATTAAATCCACAGTATTTCCTTTTGGATATGTAGAAGAGACTTAATCCCAGCCACAGGTCTTTATGATGATTTTAGGCAAGAATATGGAGACAAGTGAGGAAAATTGCTGTTTGGAAAAAAAAATGCAAGCTTGGAGCTGGTATAGACATGACCTCTGTTATAGCCCTTCATCTTGGAATGAAACAAGATTTTGGCAACTTGTTCACCTCCTTCTGAACTTGCTTGCAGATACAGTGACACAAAACTGTTTCAAACTTATCAACACCAGCACTGCCTGAATGCATTATCTGATGCTGCACTATGGAAATTGGGGCTGTTTGATTTACATGACTCTCCCAGCTGTTGGATTTATCTGGTTGGCTTAAAAGCCGAAAGGAAAAATTGCTTTGAAGGAGAATTTTTTAAAAGTAAAGAGGTCCCTTAGCTTGGGTTAATTGTGCCATCCAGGGAAGACATTTCATTAGCATTATTAATCTAGGTCTGTGACTGGCCCTGTGGGAGAGTGCTGTGCATGCTCCAGGTGACAGAAGATGGAATATCCATGAGGAGGACAGAACAGCTCTAGCTGACAGACACATAAAATAATCCATATGGAACTGGGGAGTTTGAGGGAACTTTGGAAGTTTTAAGGGCACAGCCTATAAGTGCACTGGGATTTAGTCCTGTACATTCATTATGAAATGATACAGTTTAATCAAGTGATGATTTATGCACTTGTAACAGTGGTCTAGACAGGCTGCTGTGAAGTTTATCCTGATGCTGGTGTCTTGTTCCAAGTGTTGGGATTGGCTGCAGGTGATAAGAACAATACTTTGTTTCTGTCCTAAGCAAGTGACTTCTTCTCTTTAGTTCGTTACATTTCAATTTGCTCTTATTATGATATTTGTTGATCCAGCAGTCCAGCATGTTCTGAATTAATTATGAAATACCTCAGAGTAAATGGATCTGGGACTGCTGCAGAGAGCAGGAGATTTCTGTGGTTTGCTAAGTTTAGTGAGACTGTGTATTTCACAATGCTTTCCTAAAGGGGAACCATGTACTCACCTTGGATTTCAAACACTTCTTAGCCCTGAAGGACTGAAAGTTCTAAAGGAGCAGGAGAGATGATATTTTACAGTGCCTCCACCTGTCACTGACTCCCCAGTAATTTTTGAGAGTGCTGGGCCAGCAGAGGCTGTGCCAGTGCAGACTGTGACCCAAACGCCGGGGTCCATCCCTCCCAGCACAGCCTGTGCTGTTCTCAGGTGTGAGCTTCCAGCTCACACTTGGTTTCTGTTCCACTAGGTTTTGATTATTAGATACCATCCCTTTGAGATGGTATCTAATAATCAATGCATTAGATATCGTCAGCAAATGCTGAACAGGAAAGGTCATTGTTTTCAGTGTTCCCTTAAGACTCTTCTGAAAATCCCACCAGGAAAGTCTCTTATTAGTCACATTTGTTACATGAACAACGTCATTCCTCATCCTCAAATGACAGGGAAACGCCAATAGTAGCCCACCTTTAATTTCTTTAATGTTGTTTTGTGTTCATGACAAAGATATAAAATATGTTTAGCAGGATTCCATTAATAACTGCAAGTTGAGAATAGAATAATGATGGAAAGCAACTAGTTAGCCAGATCATATAACTGCAATGCTTTGTAGTGCCAGGAAGGACTTGCACCAGGTTGCTTGCAGAGTTGCTGTTTTAAACCTTCTTGAAACCTGGAAGGTGTGTAATTTGAGAACTTTGATGGATTTCTTTATATAATAGTTCTAAGAAGCCTTGCCCCCAGTGACCTAATTATGTCACCTGCATGCTGCACAACTTTGTACTTGGGCAAGACTGCCACGGGCATGTGTGCTTTGCACTGAAATTTTCTTAAAATTGGGCTTCATCTTTTCTTCCCCCCTCTTCCAGTACAAGCTGCTTGACTTTAACATTTTACCTTAGGTTGGATGCTCCACTGTTGTTTTTTTTTTTTTTTTCCTTGGGGTTTTGCTTATGTTTTGGTTGTGTGTGTTTTTGGGTTTTTTCCCCTTTTTTTTTTTTTTTTTTTTCCAAAAGGCCAAGGATGCAATGATAGAACTAATTTGTATTTTTAATCTGTACCTTGTAATTAGAGCTAGGAGGGGCTGGAGGGAGATGCCAAATGAGTAAGAACTTTTCCTTTAAAATCTCTCCAGGCACATAACTGAGTTTTGGGAGTGCTTTAATGGAAAGCACTAATGAAATTCCTGCAGAAAAGGAAAAATAAGCCAACAAAATTAAGACTTAAGCCTGCTATTTTTATTCAGGACTGGGGTTAAAAAAGACTCTGGTACCCCCTGGGCTCACTGTCAGATAAAACATTTGAATCACTAATTATTATATTCATTTTGTGTGGATGAGTTTCTGCCCCATTGATTTCCCCAGTACTGAGATTTTTAGGTGATTGAATATGATTTTGATGTTACTTGGAGGTTTGGCATTGTTTTACCTCAGCTTTGTTTGAAAACTAGGCTGTTATTACTGTGAGATCAGTAATTTTCATGAAGTTTTGTTTTTCTAGAGGGCAAAGCTCCAATGCACAATCCCCAGCCTTTTTAAATCTTGGGAACTGAATAGCTGTGGAATTGTGAAGTTTTAAAAATACCTCACCTTTCACTCAAGCAGAGTAATGAATTAGAAACAAAACACAGTCATGGTTATAACCTCCAGGAGGGTGCTGGTGGTCAGAAAGGGTGGAGGTGGCAGAGCAGGTCTCTTGTGAAGCTGGAATAGGTGGTTTCCATCCTTTTGGGTGGGATTCTGCCAATAGATCTCCAATGGTAGAGCAGCACAGAGCTTTGTGCATGGATCTGCTGATAGGATTGCTCTAGCACAGAGGATTCTTTGTTTCTAGGAAACACATATGCAAATTTTTCTTTCTATGTTCTCTTCTGAGTGCATGTGACTCCATTAGCCCAGTGAACTCCAATGCCTTCCTTCTGCCAGCTGATCCTCTAAGGGTCCCCTGACTTCTGCTCTCAGTGGCTTTTCTCCTTATTCTGTAACATCCTTTATTTAAAAATACCAGTTTATAGAATCACAATGATGGCTCTGAGCATTTCTCTGAAGGACAGACATTGCAGAGCTAAGCCATGTTGTTCATTGGCACGTTAGGCTGTGCATGGGATGGATGCTTTTTCATTCCATGTGCAAGAAGGAACATAAGCCTCAGCTTGTGCTGGCATTCCCAAGGACAAATGAGAACAGATGTTGAACAAGATTTCTTTTGATAACGAAGAGACCCAGTTAAAATGAAACTTGGGCCTTTTACTTATGCAAGACTAGCTTTTAGTCTTCCTGTAGAAGAGATATCCAGGTGAATACGCTGGGTCTTAGCTGGCATTGCTTAAAACTGGATTATTGCCTCTCTTCCTTGGTGAGGGCCATGGATAGTTGACTTTCCCTCATGTCCTTCTTTTTGTAAGCAAAGCTGGCTTTTTCTCCATACTATTTAGTACCTATCCTCTATCACTTGAGTTTTCTAGGGTGGTTGGTGTTATTTTTTTGTTTTCTGTGGCTTAGTGAAGGCAGTTTTCTCTCCTGTTGTACCTCGAGGACCAGGCTGAAGATACAGGTGAAGTATCATCCATCGTCTGAAGAAAAGACCACTAGCTATCAGGATTTGTGAACTGGAGAGTAAATGATGGCGATTTTTATATTTCCAAAACTGAATTTTGGAAATGAGCAATATCCCCCAACATCCACGGCGTTCTTGGCTATACCTCTAACTTAAGTATATTAGTTTTCCAAGGGATGCAAATAAAATTAATGGGCCTGCCTTTGTTTATGGGCTGTGTCTCCATGCAGGCACAGCCCTGGTGCAAACACTCCCATCCTGGTGTTAGCAGGCAGCTGTAAACCTCTATTCCTTATGGCTCCCTTGTAGCTCCGTGCTCTGATGCAGCTCAGCATGCAGATTTTTGAGTAAGGAGAGGCAATAGTTTTCAACATAAACAAGTCCACTGGGTCACATTAACCTCCTTCAGTCTCTGTGTTAAATAATTAAAATAAACTAGGTAATGTT
This sequence comes from Anomalospiza imberbis, assembly GCF_031753505.1. Classification (NCBI taxonomy): domain Eukaryota; kingdom Metazoa; phylum Chordata; class Aves; order Passeriformes; family Viduidae; genus Anomalospiza; species Anomalospiza imberbis. The sequence continues at coordinate 18,084,079 of NC_089691.1, read as the reverse complement.
TAACTATATGTATTTAGAGGCTTTCTGGAGGAGCTTATTAGTTCAATATTCTAACACTGTGTCTTAAACCTTCCCGAGCTCCAGGATCCCTTATTAAATATTTAGTGCATATTGCTTAAAAAGTCAAGATTTGCTTTATTTCTTAGAAGAAATGTCTATTCTAAAAACTCGCTCAGCCTTTAAAACACGGGCCATCTATAAATACTACTTTTCTCAAGTTGTCATTTCTTGCCAGCAAGGAGTATTTTTCATTTGTACCAATCTTAATAGCACCCCAAGAATTAATACTTGCAGGAGGCTCTGCAGTGCATCCTTGCTGTATTCTGTAGAACCACCTCAAATACCTTTTTAAGCAATTCATTTGACAGCAGCTCCTTTGGATAGAAAGAAGATGTGTGTCAGCTGCTGACTGTGCTTCAGAGACATCAATATTTCTCCTCTTCTGCTTCTAAAACTGTCAAAATGAAATTAGTTAATTGGTGGGTACTTGAGTGTAGTTGCTGTGGGATAGTAATTATTGGTGACAAGAGCTGCTGGATGTGCACTAATACAGTACAGCAAAACCTAAAATTTGGAAATGTAAGGCATTATCCTGCACTGCTATTATATGACTAGTCGTTTTGCCACAGTCTGACTTGCTAGAGATTCAAACCTTCAAGTTCAAGGACTTCTTGCCAGGAGAGAGAAGGTTTTGCTTTGTGCAGAGCAGAGTTTTATAGGAATTGCCACATAGCTAAGCAACAGCAGCTTAGTGGATTAAAATAGCATCAGTGATATCTCCAGTCTCTGGAGTAATGAGTTCTAAGCAAGGCAAAGACCTCCAGGAAGGGATTTTGTTTCTGTGGAGTCTCTATCAGATGTTAGTGAATAATAAACAAATAACAAATTGTTTCACTGAGTCCATTCTCATTTTGGCTAATTGCCTCTCTTGGTTCAGTACTTCTGAAGACAAGACACAAACCATGTTGCATTTACCTTTACACCCAGGTCTGATTGCTTACTGAAAGCAACAAATCCTGTGTTTTCTCTCTGCCTCTAGCTAGAAATGGTCACTGCCTGCTCCAGGATTGTCTCTCAGTACTTTAATTAATCATTTTCCATGTTGTTGTGTGGTCTGAGGTGTCAGCTGAGAGAAAAGGGTCCCTGCTCAGCCCCCATGAAAGCAGCACCTTCCAGTGTGAAGGTATCTGAGGAAACCATTTACAGAATCCTGCAAACAAAGCTCTTTTCCACTTCTAACAGACTCCCCAGAGATGGTCTGTGTGCCCTAAAACATGAACTACCCACTAATGCACCCCTATACAGATGCTTAAAATCACTCAGAAGCTGACAAAGGCTAATGTGTTGGACTGGCAGCATGCTGGATCTCTAACACAGAATCTATTCATCCTGGTAATTTCCATCCACCTCTCATATGAAACTCACCTGTGCTTTAAGCTGGGAATCATGATCAGTCACAGCTCTGCTCTCATAATGCTAGGAAGGAGAAGTATGAGGTGAGAAACTCTTTTAAAGGGGGTAGTTCCAATTTTGACAAGGTGTTTCATGCACAAATATGTCTGTTTCTTCACTTGCAGTATTTTCAGCTTTAATGGGGTCTGCATTAACAGATTTTTCTTCTCTACTGACTGGAATTTTTTCTGAAATTTGATGGGCATGTAAAAAGTTAACTAAAAAAAATATTCCTTCTGGTTTGAACTGACAGGAGTGTTAGAAGAAATAGAAATCTATTCTCTCTCACCCAACTTCAGTGCTTTTTGAATAACAATATATCACTGAAGTTCCTGATGAAATGTCAATGATTTTAAAGAAATAAAAGGGGAAATGAGTTATGATTTTCAAAAGACTGCACCTTTTAATCTTAGAGAGCAAAATGCATTCCTGAAGGAGAAATAATGCTGTTTTTTTTCCTAGACCATTGCAAATAGATGTCAGGTTTGTTGCCAAATAACATGTCTGATTTCATGTCTAATAGTTAGTGGAATTTAATGAGTACAAACTGAAAAGTGGAATGGTTCTCAGTAGGAAGGGAGCTCAGTTCTTCTTTTGACACACCCTGCTGTTCAGTTGCTTGTAAAAGATATCCACAGGTGGCAATTCAGTGCTCTCAGTGCCTTGTCTGTGTGAAAGAATAAATGTGAAGCCAGGGCACACTGGGAACAAATCCACCCTGGCTCAGGCTCAATAGGTTTCAAGAGGAGTGAAAAAGGGCAGCCTTTTAACTAAAGGAGGGTGTTGGTGGTCTGAGATTTTACTATTGATATTTCAGGTACTCGATATTTGAGGTAATTATACCAAAAACTTATGTAAGGAGTGAAATTTATGCTAAATTCAGTGGTTCAGTCCTTCAGGTGCCCCACTGCTGCAGTCAGTTTGGAAGACATACTTTAAAACTCTTTTCTGGAAATCGTTTGCCAGCTGGCTCCACCAGAACACTGTACTGTGGGCTCTGTGGAGAGACAGCAGAGAAATCCTTGTGACAGCTGAAGGGGGCTAAGAGAGAGATGGAGAGAGACTAATTTACAAGGGCTTGTAGTGACAAAGACAAGGGGCAATGGCTTCAAACTGGAAGAGAGCAGCTTTAGATGGGATATTGGGAAGAAATTCTTGACTCTGGGGGTGGCTGCCCAAAGAAACTGTGGCTGCTCCATCCTTGGGAGTGTCCAGGGCCAGACTGGATGGGGCTTGGAGCACCCTGGTCTAGAGAAAGGAGTCCCTGCCCATGGCAGACAGGTTGGAACTGATTTTCCAGGTCCCTTCTAATCCAAGCCTATCTATGATTTGATGATTTTATGATTATCACACTTTCCTTCCACTGTCCCATCCACCACCAGTGCAGAATGTTTGGCTCAGGGACTCTCATGTGGTTGTTCCCTTCCTTGGAGTTATCCTGGTACCTGGGGGAATCACATCTTGGAGATTGTTCAGTTGTCCAGCTCTTGCCTCTAGGATGTGTAAGAGTTAAGAGTCTCTGAGGAACAGGTGATGCTGAAATGTGCAATTTACTCACCCCATGTGAAACTGGGGGTGCTGGCAATGGATGTGGTTTCTGGGGCTTTCCTGCTTTTTTACCTACTTCAGGTAAAAGCAGGACACTCTAAGTGAAGTGTCAGATGTTTTTAATATGTGAAGGTCTAATTCTCTCTGGTGCTGAGCCTTGTAAACCAGTGCTTGGTAGAACTTGGAGTTAGGATCACTCTATACACGGCCAGGACAAATTATGAGCATGTTTATTGTCAGCTCATTGGTCTGGTTTGCTGTGTAGTTTTGAATTGTGATTAAAGATAAATCATCATTTTGCAGCCTCACAGAACATGGAGTGCTTGGAACAGAATAGTGAGAAACCTGTTTTCTTGGTTGTAAGTGAGCTCTTCTGGGGTTTTGTTGCTGAAGATGGATCCCTTCTCAGCTAAGGCTACTTTCAAAGTGTACATATTTATGATAACCTCAGGCCATCTGCCACTGATTTCAGAATGAGTTAAAATATTCATTCTAGATGTGTCCTGCCTTATCACAGCCACTGATTCACAGTGGAATGTGTCTTTTGCTGTATTTTCTTGTTTTAAACCCAACAAGCTTTTTATACTCATTTTAGAATCCTTTAAGTCTTCCATGTTTTTTGTCTCTCCCTTAACCTTTGCCCAAAAATAAAGGGGAAATTTTACCTTAGATTCTGTACTGCCATTTTTGCATTCTCAGAAGCAATTTGTTGGAGACTGCAATTAAAATTATTACATATTTCACCTGTAGTTCAGGAGTAAAAAGTAAATGACTTTGTTAGAAGTATTTAAACAGAAATCTTGCAGGCACTTAATCACGTATGAACTAATGAAAGACTTTTGAAAAGCTGTTTCTATTTCTGCATTGTTATGTTGAATACCACCATGCCTGTTCCCTAACAATAATTTTTTTTAATATTTGCTAAGCAAAACTCATATTTTTATTAAACGCAGAAATGTAGGCATTTTTACATTACAGGACTCAGACTATTTCATTAAAGAAAAGTCATGGCAGTTCAAGTGGGTGAGTTATTTTCCTAGAACGTTCTGTTTCCAAGGTAGAGTTAAACTGGGCTAGCCAGCACTATCAGTGTGCTGACAATTGAGTTCTCTCCAGGTAAGTGGTAGTGCAGAAACCAACCTGTTAATTATATTGTTTAATCTCAGCTGGTCAGGTTTGCATGCTCAGAAGGTGGATAGTCACTATAAAGAAAGCCTTGTAATTTCTTGTGCTCGAAAGAGGCGCTTGCAAATAATTACGAGATGCAATCACATAAGATCAGGAAGCCTTGATGGATTGGTAATGAGATACAGAGCCTTTCACCTCAAGGTTGTCCCTAAGCCAGATCTGCCTGCTGCTGTTGGGAAGTGCCCTCAGACAGGTGCTTGGTTTGCAGTGAGCTGCAGCTCTCAGGGCTGTTGATAAGTACAAATTCACTGAAGAAAAATTGCCGTGCCTGTGGTTTTCTCTCTGGCTGTCTCCTTCCCTCTTATCCAGATAGGAGACAGAATTTCTGCAGTTTTCTTGGATTGTGCTGACTGAGGGAGATTAATGTGATTCTGGGCAGGTTCCTGCTGCTGGGAGCTGCCTGCTGGGCAGTGATGATGCTGCTGGACACGAGTGCTCTGGCATGGGCACTGGAGGGAGTCCAGCAGCAGGAGGCAGGACAGCAGCTCATGTTTAAAGCAGAGCCTACTAGTAGTTCACATTTAAAGGCTCACAGAACAGTGTGAGGGAGGCAGTCCAACCCCACACAGCATCCCGAGAAGCTTTGAAAATAACAGGAGTTGAGCAGGTGTGAATGGAAGGGAAGTCTCTTTGCATGGGCTATCCAGCAAGTGTGCTGTACACGGCTGTGTGGCACTAATGCAGCTCTCACTGTCTCCTGCTGCTGGGATTCACTACAGATTAAACTGACCTTTTCTTGGCTTCTCAGGACCTTCAAGCAAGGGCTCTTGCAGAGGAATGTGCCTTTATGGAGCTGCTGCTGCTCTGTAGGAACAACTATTGCAAACAATGGCTGCTTCCCACCCTGTCCCTGCTGAGGCACTGAGTTGAAGGAAGTATCAAAAGGACACTGAATATTATCTCAGTATCCATGGATTTTCAAAGCTATCTACTATTCTGACAATTTATATTGCAAGGCAATGTGTGTTTTGAGATCAAGAAAAGCCAACCACCCTGTCAGAAACTGTTTTCTAGTGAGTTAAAGTCAACACAATTTTTAAGGGTAGAAAACCTCCCCATAAACTGTGGGTTGAGAAGAAACCTGGTAATAGTTTCCCCTTTTTCATACGCTGACTTCAAGAGGAAAACCCAGCTGCTTTATTTAGAGTACCATCCTTGTGGAAAGAGTGAAACTAATGACAACTGTGCCAGGTCACCTCTAACTTTCTCAGACAGGAGATGGTGGAGCATTGCTGTTAAAGTCAATGGCTCTTGGGGGAGCCTCACCAGCACTGCAGAAGGTAATGACATGTCCTCTCCTGCCACCTATGGCTGCTCCATTATCCTTGAAAGCAGACATGAAATTTGCACAGCTTTAACAGGAACATCTGCTTCTCTCCCTTGGTTGTTCCTTCACATCTGCAGCGGTGGTGACAGGGCACGTGTTCTTCTTCATTCACCCTCGTTGCTCTGACCTTTCCTGTGGCTCATTGTTTATGCTCTGTCTCCTTAATGACTATTCTAATTCATCTCTGCATTTGCTGATAGTCTTATTAGGGCCAAGGGAAAATTCCCCAGGTGAGGAAGCCTGTTGTTTTCTGGTAAGAATGCAACTTTGTCAAATCTGACAAGCTGGTTGGGATACTTTCAAGGGACCATTCCACTACATTGTTTCTGCAACTTGCCCAGTTGTGACAAGTGTTCCTGCTAAAAAGAGCAATCTCTCTCTTCTGTGGTAAATGAAGTAAATCTCCTTTTCAGACTTACCTGCATGATTTGCTTTTTTCTGGCCAACATCTAGAAAAATATCCGTGTGTCTTCCTGCTACTTAAACATCTAATTACTGTTATTTCAAATAGATTTCATTGCCAACATAAGAATGGGACATTTAAAAGCCCTTGGGAATTTGAGACTTTCCCTTCAATTCTAACTCCTTTGAGCTTCTAATCCAAATATGCTTTGTCAAGTGTCCTGGAGCTAAGCCGGTGTCTGTCTGGTTTCCTACAGGCACAGGGAAATGCTATTATTGCATCTGCTGCATCACAAAAGAAATGTGCTCAGTTACTGGGGGGCAAATTTCCATCTCATGGTCAAAAACCCTCTTCCTAATGCAATAATCTGCAAGAATCAGGAGTTCTCTTAGTCCTTTGAGGGATGGCAGTGAGGATTGGATTTGATTCAAGGATCAAACTCTTGGACTTTCACCCAGAGTTGAGATCTCTTTCTGTTGAAGCTGTGACATGGAGTTGGGGAGGCTTTTGATGCTACTCTCCAGTTTGTTCCTGTAGTACATATTACAGGATATGGTGGCTTCTATACCATTATAAAGTTATGTTTAACTTTTCACTTTAAGCTGAATGGCTTAGTTAAAATGGAAAATCTACCTAATTGTTGTCAAGGACTGTCAATTTTAATAAGAATGGAATAAGAGCTGGATTCCTGGGTGCTTGGAATGGGATGCGTGGAACAAAAAAATAATGCTTTAACTGATAGTTTGTTCATTTCTGAGAAGGGTCTGTTAACACTCTGTCTTTACTGATTCGAGCAGCCTTTTTGTAGTAATTCACATTTTAAGCCTGGGTGAAATGTCTTTATTGTTGCTAGTTGCCAAGTGAAAAAAGCTAAATTTATGTAGAACTAGCTGTACACTGACTTCAAAATCAACTTTTTTGCTGCATAAAATAATAGGGTTAATAATATAAATGGCATGGAGGAAATTAGGTGAGAGATCAGCACAGTTTGTGTGTTGTGGCAGCACCCACTTGTGCATGCCCAGTTACTGAGCAGAGATCTTTATTTTTGCCTCTTTGAACTGCACCCTTCTGGGATTTTCTTGGGTTACGGCCTGTATTTGGAATGTTAAAATTTTAGTCTTGCACCTTTATTCTTAGGTAAAGGAGATTAGAAAGTGAAAGTTGAGAGGCTCAAGAGAGCTGCAGAATCTTGAAAAGAAAAAGAAGTATTAACAGTGATGCTTTGACAGAGAGTCGTCAGTATAAAATAGGAAATGTACAGACCCTGACAACTTCTGAATCCTGACCTTTAAATTATTATTCTGTTATTAGCAGTGTAAATTAGGATCAGGAGTTTAAATGTGGGCCTATGGGAAGCAGTTACCAGGTTGGTTCTCACTTTATTTCATTGTGATTATATTTCACTGTGTGTCTGTTACAGTGCAGCATGAAGTGGTGGGCAGTCTGCAGTGAGGTTTTGTTTTTGTGCGACAAAACCCCCCATGTTTCAACAGTGCTGACTAAAAAAATATCTGTTGACATTCTGGAAACCTCACTTATGCTTTGCACTTCTGGATCTAGCAGTTAAACCAACTTAATATCAATTAACTGTTCAGCCAGGTTGGATAGAGTCTGTACATGCTGAAACCGCTTGGAAGTCCTCATGCCACTCAGACTTAAAAATGCATTTGTTCAATTTAGTTTTATGACCTGTTATTGCTTAACTGGCAGCTGGATCTTATATTTGGACTGCTGTGATGCTTTCCCTGTCTATTCCATCGGGTAAACCCAAGGTAATCATTACAGCTATATAAAACCTGATATAAAATGAGACAAACTTTGAAAATAATTCATCAGTGGTGATCAAGACACAGGGATTAAAGAGCAGCTGAGGAGCTGGTGGCCTGGTGCCCAGTGCTTTAACTGGTCTGATTGCTTGTGACATTCCTCAGAACTCCATTTGCCCGATTTGCCTATCACATGAAAACTTCATCCCGCTTCTGCAGTGAAATCTATCATTCAAATTCAGTCTTATCTGCTGGTTCTGGTTTTTGCAGAAAGCAGTTCTTCCACTGGCAACAAATGCTGCTTTATGATTTTAATAAACACAGAGCAATTAGTGGAAGCAGGGATTCACAGCCTATCTTTTAAATTAAGAATGTCTAACAGGACAACCAGAAGTGTTTCATAAACCACACCATTTAATGATAACAGTTATGTTTAGATCTTTCTGGAACAGATTGCCAAATGAAGTTTAATTAATGAATAATTATTTATTTGCCTACCTCTAACTAGTCCCATCAAAGTAATTTAAGGAGAGAAAAATACCTTTGCATTATAAAAATAAACCCCCGAAAAGCAGAAGATCTTTATGCCTTGTAAGTATGAGCTGTTTTGAGTACAGTACATGTTTCCTTGGTTGCTCTCCCCAGTTTTACAATTCCTATTTGGACATGGGAATAAAGATTCAATTTTCACTTGAAATGAAGAGATTGCTTTTCCCCCAAACATCTACTTTGTTTTCTGGCAGCTTCCATTTACTTAATCTGCAGAGCCTAATGACTTAGATGACAATTAGTGTTTCACATTCTCTAAACAAATACCATTTTTTTCTGATGAACGACCTTGAACTGGGTTAAAAATACCTCTGGTATTTAGTAGATTATAAATGTTTGTTTTACAAAAGTAAGCCTGAAATGATCATTAGATATTTCAGGTGCTGGAGGAATGCTTAGAAAGGCACAAGGCTTAATCCTCAAAATATATTTTGTTGCATGCATGAGACAGACTTAAAAGGTTTTGGTTTTTTGTTTTTTGTTCTTTTTTTTTTAATTTCTTAAAAATTATGATACTGTTAAATGAACTTCTGTCATGCCATAGATGAGCAGCAATTAGCTGCTCTGAGTCAACAAGCACAGCCCTGAGACTGGGTGTGGAGAGCAACTGCAAATGGCAGAGAGCTCCTGGTGCCTGCGAGGGCTGCGCTAGTGACACCTTGGGCAGGATGGCTTCATTATTGATGTGGATGGGACTGCCTTTCTCAGTTTGTGGTCCCAAATATGCAACTTTTGCTTTCCTATGGCAAGAACAACCCTTTTGTAAGAGGAAATCAGCTCTCACTTGAGGCAGAGAATTAAATTTTTGCTTACAAAGTGGCGAGTAACCATAAGCCTGGCCTGTATGGATGTGTGTGTACCTGCTTTCTTCAGGCAAGCAGAAATCTCTCCAGGGAACTGGTTTTATTCTCTTTCCCTTCTCTCATGATAAATTTGTGAAGGAAGGAACAAATGAGAGAAAAAGAGTGGTCTGTGTGTAATAGCAAGAGTGAATGTTAATGGGACACCTGGGAAATTCTTCTACATTAGAGAGCACAATGTTGCTCATTTGCTACAAGTTATGATTGAAAACCAAATCTTTCCTTTGCATTTTCTCCTCTGCCTCACCTAAAATAGCCCCACAGCAGGAAGCTGCCCGTAGGAAATTATTTACACTGCTTTACTCTGAGATGCCTTATGAGGTTTTAAGTCTTGGATTTTGTCTGTACAAGTGATGTGTGTGCTTGAAGCAGATGAGTACTGGTGCCCAGCTGAAAGGCAGCGGTCCTCATTGATCGACTTCAGAGAGCCCCCTGGCAGATAGAGACACTCATGTTTTAATTTGTTTTTGCTTCCAGGTCACCCTTCATCCACCTTCCCATTTGCAGCATTTCCCCCCCTCCTCCCCCCTGAAGTTCCAGCACCTTCTCAGCTGTTTTGATTTATTGACCACTCAGATTTAATGCTTCATTCCTTGGAGAAGTCTCTGTGCTTGTGTCTGATCTAAGGTCACCTGTGCTACTTATTCCAGGGGACTTTAATCTCCATATGGATGTGACCTCTGACACTCAGCACAGAATTCACTGTGTTACATGATTCTCTCCAGCTGTGTCAGCAGCTTCCTCCACCTGCTCTGAAGGGTTATGATTTCATTAACTCTTTGGGTCTCATTATCAGGGTTTGAGGTCACTCACCTGTTTTCAGCTAGAGAGGTACACCTACTGTACCCCGGGTGTTTCCTTCTACTTAGTTGCTTGTTTTGAGAGTTGTTTGGTTTTTTTACCCCATGTGTTACTTCTCACTTGAAACAAGTTAAAGTGGTTCAGGGCTGCTTCCCTGATTCCCCAGTTAAAATCTTCATTGTGATTTTGCACATACCACACTGCTGGTTTCCACAAGAGAAAAAGCACAAATGTCTTGATGAGAACAAAATCTGTAACTTTATAAATTGTGAGAAAAACTCTTTGGTTTGAAACCTGCACATTGTGGAAGCTCCATCCTCTATTCTTACATCTGTAAAATGGCTGTATCTTTGCTTGCTTTTTCCTTACAGATGTTAGCACTAGGAAGCACAATCCTGCAGTGTGTTTGAGGATTGTAAGAGTAATGGTTAGCAAACAGGATTATTTTTTCCCTTTTTTGTTTTTATTTTTGTTTGGTTTTTTTTTTGTGTGTGTGTGCTCCATCTTACTTTACCTGCTACCATAGGCAGGTGATTATGGAAAAACATTTCTTGTCTGTTTATTCCTAGAACAACTGAACTGGGCTTTTGGGGCAGTTCTGGACTATCTCTGAGCACTCCCTTACGACACATAAGTGAAAAGGTTGAACTTTAAAAGTGGAACTGGACTGATTTGTGTATTCAGAAGTAATTTCTGAGAAAGTGTGGGTGCATACATATATCTATATTGTATACCCTTGCAGGAGGAGAGCCTCTAAGATAAAACCTTGTGACATGAATGTGAAATTATGAAAAATATACAATAACTGATGGAATGGTAGTAAAGAAAAAGCTCTGCTGATATTCTCATCCTCTAACGTGGTGTGTAAATTTTACTTTCCAAGTGACTTTTAGCTTCTTTTCTTGAGAAGAGTTGTCATCTTAAGAATCAGCCCTTTTCCATTTTTACCCCTCAAAAAACCTTGCCCTGTGAGCTGGATTGGTTCTTGCAAGTATGTTTGGCAAAGAATATGAAAAATAGCAAGTGTTATTTCCTCTAATATTTGTGTTTTTCTAACAATATTTGCCTTCTGGTGTGTGCTTCCTATGCTCATGTATTTGTAAGCAAAAGCCAGCATGAGATGAAGGCAGATGATAAACTGGCACCAAGCTTCTTAAAATGCTTTCCTCTTCCAAACACCATCAGTGCTGACTTCTAAACTCATTTGTTTCTCTTAATGTTGTCTGCAATATTTAGTTCCATAGCTGTTCATCCTCGTATTGACATCCATCCTCTTACCCTTTAAATAAATGATGCAGTTGATTTTGTGCAGACCAAGCTTGATGGTTTTGAGGCTTTCTGAGGAATGTGCTGAGCTGGGCTCATCCTACTCCAGATTCGCTGCTCTCCACAACGTTGTAGCTCCTCTTCATCAGAGGTGGCAGATTATGAAACAGAGATGAAAACTCCCTTTAAATTTGTCTTTTCCTTATGTTTCTTAGCCAAGAAATTAGAAGAAAGAGGTGTTTGTTCAGGATTTCTGGTAGAGGCGTGCTGCCTGCATGTATATTGCATTGAGACAGCACTCCCTGGCAGTGATCAGAATTAGTCACAGAGATGAAATGCATGTGGACAGAATTGGTTAGCAACCTTCTGAAAGCCTCCTTCTTTCTTTGATATGTTCCCTGTGGTTTTGAAGTGCATCACTACCATGTTTGATATTTTATTAACAATAATTGTATTCCCCTCTTTTCTTTTGAGCATTTCAAAGAGTTTTAGAAGTATTAATTGGTATCTGCCCTCTGACTTCTATGAGGAAAATGAAAATAAGGTCTTGTCAAATATGTTTGTTGAAAAAAAAAGTATTAAGAATAATACTGAGAATATTAAGAATACCACTGAGAATTAACAGTTCAGTAGTGATTATTGAGTCATCTGTACTCACAACACTTGTGTTGGCTTGTAAATGTCCAAGTCCAATAACTTCGTGGTTTGTACTTGTTCTTCAGAGATGTCTGTGTTCTCTGATATCCTGGGGTGCTGCCTTGCAGCTCTACACAGCACATTCTTCTGGGATAAAAATCCTACAGATGACAAATAAATGGTCACAGAACCTTCATATGGCCACTTCTTGAGGTTATTAAGAAGCATTCTAGACCTGGGCACCCGAGGGCTGCTGTTATCTGTAGGTATCTCATTATGGAAGGCAGCAAAATTCACAGCAGGGAGAATCCTGGATGTTGCTTCCATCAGGGAGCCGTGTCCCATTGTGTCTGTGCCCTGTACTGGGAGACAAAAGTGTCCTTAGTGAGCCAAACAGCACTGGTGTTTCTGGGGAAGAAAAGCTGTAAAGAAGGTAGGATATGGATAGCAGCACACATGCCAAACCGCTGATGAGAGGAAACACAGAGCTGTGTGGTTTTCAACACCCATCCCCTGTCCTGCACCATGCCTGGCTGGCCCAAGCTCTCCCTTCAGTATGCAGAAGATGCTCTGTGACAGAGACCTTTCTGTGATGGTGCTGCTGATAAAATGTTTCTCCCTCTGGAGAGTTTTCATATTTAAAAGGGAAGATGTAACCAAATTTCAACCCCAAATACCGACAGCCCTGAAGTCACAGTTCTGAATAGGTTTACAGGTGATGAGCTATGAATTTATGGGCTTTGCTCTCCACAGCTTTTCTCCCTCCCACTGCATTTCTCCCTGAAATGGCTTACTTGATGTGTCCAGCATAGAATTCATTTACTGTGATCTTCACATTTTGAAAACTCTTTACTCCGTGCTCTTATAATGACTTGTCTTCCAGAGAATCCATCAATTATAAAATATTTTAAAGTATTTCTTGAGTGTTTCTGCCAGTATAATCTCAGCTGCATGTTAAGTGTACTTTAAACCTGAGATGAAGGTTTATTTAGTGCAAGATGAATATTCAAACATGTAGGAGAGAATTCTTATAGTCTTTCTTTTTGCTGCTGTTGGGCACCTGAATGCAGATACAACAGGTTTCAGTCGATCTAGGGAGGAATAGATTGAGTTAGGGTTGGTTAAGATTTTCTGTGAGTTTTCTGAAATGTGAAAACCACTTTGCAAATGAGTGTTTATCCTCTAGATTTCTGAACACTGGCAAAACAGCACTGAAAGGCACCACTTTAACCCTCAGCATTTGTTCAGCACCTGCTCACAGATGTGTCTGAATATTAAGGAGAAATTCATATGGTGCTCAACAGCATAAAAAGTGTCAGGATGTGTGTGAACAAGCAGGAGGAAATATCGATGTGAGCGTGTAGGAGGGGAAAGACTATTACAAGGGCAATCCAATTAATGCAAATGATGCATGCAGATGTCTGTGGCTTTTTAGTGCCTCCACTGCTGTACTCCATAAGAGCTGTGCATTAGAGGTGAGGGAGGGGAGTGCTGCCTTCCTTTGTGTGGCAGTGGTGGTTTCAAACCTGGGATCCCACTCCTGCCAGGAGATGAAGAGGGGACACCTTCCCTCACCTGCTTGTGGAGCTGCCAAACAGGAATGTGACAGTAAAGCAGCTCCTAAACCAAGGGCTGCTTTCATGAGGTACCTTAATCTCAGCTTCTGCAAACAGCACTGTGTCTGTTGACTCCTGGCACTTCAGGGCACCACTGTCACTGCTTTAAAAGTCAAACAAGACAATTGAAAGAGAGCCCCAGGTTTTTGGGGCTGTATGCTCAGGGCTAGTGTGTTTGATTTCCTTTGGTATTGGCTTGACAGGACTGTTCACCTAAAGGAAGCAGGATTTGAGGTGGAAAATAGACATCCTTGCAGCTACATATTGAGGCTTGGAGATGGATCTTGTCTGTCCTTATGATGTACCTTCTGGAAAAAAAGGTTTCTTCTCTTATCTCAGCATCTGATGTCTGGTGAATAGTGACTTTGCTTAAGGGCAAGGCCTGGCCACCTTGTTTTTCAGATAAGATACATGGCAAGCACAAATATGTGGCCTGGGCAGCGCAAAATTTTTGCTTTTATTGCTTCCTTTATAAAATCTCATTCTCAAGAGACCAAGCAGTCTCTGACCTTGCTCTCCTGAAGTGAATAGAAACTTTGCTGTTGATTCCAGTGAATGCAGGACCACCACAGTGGGCACTGTAGGAAACCAAGGGAAATTTTCTCCTGTTTACTCCAAAGAGTTTTGATTCAGGCTATAGCACTAAAAAACAGATAATGAAATAAATTTTAAATTTATTTAATAAATAAGTTAACAACCTCTCTTAAATAACAATCTCATTTTACAAAATCTTTTCTGTCAGAACTTGTGCCACTTGTGCTTTTCTCCAAGCATTGTCATGTCAGGTATTTTGAGGACTAATATTTTGGGATGAAGTGGCAAATTTGCTTTCTCTTTTGTGTGTTTGTTTTCCATATTGACTTACAGAGAAACTGTTGTCCTTCTGACTAGTAGCTGTTTTCATTTTTTTCCATGTTTATTATTATATGAGTATTAGGTACTTGCATGAAAAGTCAGAGTCTGCCAATAAACTTATTTACAGTGGCTCTATAAGGTACTTTTATGTTATCTTCAGCATTTTTCCAATTTGCTGTAAAATACCTCATGCATTTTTCTACTGTAGCACATTTTGCTCAAGACTTGTGTAGCTTTGTCCTCAGGGAAAAAAACCCCAAAAATCTGTGTATATATAATTTCTTAAAAAGTAGAGTGCTCAAGTAGAACACCACATTTCCACTCAAAGATTGAATATGCATAGTTTCTTGTCCATTGAGGTTGTTATGAATACAAATTTGGCAACGAAATTTAGGCAACCAAGTGTTTTCACAAGTATTTCAGCTGTGCTTGAAATACTTGTGAAACCAAAACATACACAGCAAGGAACATGGCCAAGCCAACTTTTAAAAAAAGTTATATGTATGTATTTAATACTTTTTTTTTTTAAAAAGAACCCCCATAGAAGCCTAAATTGCATTGCTAACTCTTTTTGAAAGTTAAGATTTCACACCTAGTCAAGTCATAACATTTTCTGCACAAAAATTACAGTGATCTTTATCCCTCAGGAAAATTTCATTTGTAAAGGTGTGCCCAATGTTAGTTAGCAGAAGATACTGTAAAAAACCAAACCAACCTAAAATATCCGCACAAAAACCTCCAAACAGGGCAAACACGGAGTGAGGAGGAAGGGAGGTAACTCTCAGGTTTGTCACTTGGAGGATTGTCTGTTTGTGGAGAGTTCTCTCCCTTCCCCCTGCATTTCTTTATTCTCTGTGCCTTTGATATCAGCCACACCTACACCAAGATCTGTGCTGTCTCTATTCTCATACTTTGTGCTGCTTTGATGGTGACTATTTTTGTTATTCTCAGTGTTGTCTCTCTGTCTCTCTCTCTTGTGAAATAACTCACCCTGCTCTGTAGTGCTGTTAATTTACAAGGTGCTTTACAAACACAGATAAGAGCTCTACACTAAATAAGACAAGACAAGTGCAAGATGAAGCACTTGAAGGTTGTTCAGGAAAGTGAGGACATGGAAATGACTTGTGCAAGGAGCTGAGGGGCTTGTGAAGTGGAGCTTCTGAGAGAAGGTTTAGGCAGGATGGAGAGGAAGTTTGGCAGTAGAAGAAAATGATCAGCTGCAAGGAGCAGTGAGGTGAGACATGAAGGCAAGAGTAAGGAAGAGAAAAGGAGGGGAAAAGTCAGCTTGGAGAAATAGGGGACAGTGGATCATGAGAAAAGCAGGAGGACACAATATTTATCAGAGGTTTGTTCAGAATGGTCTGGGAGGGAACTGAAGAAATCCATACAGCTTGGGTGTGTTTATTTTTTTTTTTCTTTTTGAATAAAATTTGACTATATATGACAGCTTTACAGCCTACCTTGTTCTCAGCCTGTCGGTGATGACAAACATAGCAAGCAGTGCTTACATGTTGATGTGTTAAAAAGTTTCCCTACCATTTAAGATGTCTCTCTTGTATTAAATATTATCGTACACACTGAGCCCATTTATGAAGGGAAAGAATTAAATATAAAACCTGATGGATGTCAGGAAGGCAAAGGAAGATGGGTGTGCTCTGTCTTTTTGCCTTCATCATCTAATTGATTACTCCAACCAGCTCTGGCTTTGTAAGGGTGAGGGAAGATAGATTGGAAAACTGACTTAGAAAAAGTAATTTCATAAGAAAGAATAGTATATAAACCCAGGGAATGAGCCAGATCCTGCTGGAACCCTGGTTGCTGAGAATTTTAGGCTTTCTGTGCTGACAGACACTGACACCCAAGAGAACACTGCATTTGACCTGAGGCCGTGGAGAACGCTTCCAAAATGGAACGATGGAACTTGGATTGTGGGTGTGTGGTTTGAATAGAAGTGTGTAATATCACATGGTAGAAAACGTAGAGTTTAAAGTTTTAGAATATAGTAATATATATAAAGCAAGATGGAGGTTTTAGGGGGGAGGATCCTTCCTCTTCACCTTTTTCTCCATGGGTTTGGGTGGTTTTGTGTAATTGGATAAAAAGTCCACATTGTAAGCCACGGGTTGTTGGTTATTGAGTTAAAAGTAAAAATAATTTAGGTGTCATTTCTTAATTGGACTGTTTATCCTTAAAAGGCCTTGTGGGGAGAGAGAGATGGAGCTCCATTTTGTAATTTGTTAGTGAAGGGCTGTAGAACTCATGGCTTGTGAGACTGTGACACAGATAAGAACTAATAAACATCTGAGTCCAAATAAGAAATACCATTTCATGATTTAAGCCCGACCTTGGCAGAAAAGAAGCAAAAGAATTGGCAAGATCCTACAAGACTCTTTACTTCTCTGCATTCCTGGGATTTAAGCTGGCGCTGAGGAGATTCAGTATCTTGTAGGGCTGCACAAGCTGGCTCCTTAAGGCACTGATGTGTTTTTTCTCTCCATCCCTTACCTCTGGAATTGTTAGGCCAGCACCAAGTGAAGCAAGGGACGTGTGAAGTCGTGGCCGTGCACCGGTGCTGCAACAAGAACCGGATCGAGGAGCGCTCCCAGACCGTGAAGTGCTCCTGCTTCCCGGGACAGGTGGCCGGGACCACGCGGGCTCAGCCCTCCTGCGTGGAAGGTGAGAGCCTCTGCTCACTCCTGGCTCCTTAGGATTGTTTGAAAGGTTTAGTCTCCTTGATGTCTGACTTCCCACTGCCTCCAAAAGCGTAATCCCTCCTTTTGTTAATTTCGGAAACATCTCTGTGCGTTGATGATAATGAGCCTGTGCATAAATCTTGGTGTAATTAATCCTCTTAATATATGTACTGGTCTATTTCATGCCTGTGCCAATAAAACTTCTTAATTTTTTCCACACAAAAATTGTCCTCTGAAACTAGTTTGAAAACAACATGAGCCAAAAATTCAAGCTTATGATATTAACTCTTCCAGATGTCTTAACACTTAGTAGCTTGGCTAAAAATTCACTGGATAATAAATGCAACCCTAAGACTGGGCATGCAGGTGGTGCTGGGACATCTGACATGGGGAGCTTTTCTCTAGATCAACATTTCACCATTTAATGTGCCTATTTTTTGTAAAGATTGCTGCTCTTGTTAAGTTAGTAAATCTACTCCAAGACAGACCTTTTCTTAATCTTAAAGTTACCAAAATCCCTCATTTCATTAATTCATAAGCAAGATCCTGTTTTTATTCTTTTGCACATAAAATTGCAACCGGTTCACTTAAAAGTAAAACAAAAAGCTTCGAAGTCCAATTCTAATCTAATATTCAGAAATATTTAGTGTCAGACATAAAACTCTAAATACATGTGAATCTGTTTTTTGATTTTTTTAAAACCTATTATGAAGCTGTCAAAACAGATATTTAAAAAAAGTAGATTTAAAAAAAAAATTGTAGGTGCCTACTGTTTTTATGCTTTGTGATTGAGTAATACAGTTAAGTTTAACAGTGCATTTTCTTAGGGACTTTTCTTGTTACGTCAGAAGTGTCTTCTGCATTTTTAGGTGACACATCAAATAGCAGAAATACTTTTACATATAACAGATAATACAAGACAGGCATTCTTTTAAACTCACTTAAAGACTGAAAAGATGACACTGTCATTCTAATACAGAAATATATAAATACTGCAGAAATTTGATTCGGCCAACAGTTGCTGAAGGAATTTAACAGCTGTTTTTATATTCAAATATAGTTGCAATTAAGTGCAACAAAATATTATGAATGTAAGATTTTGACTTTTCAAGTGGAAGCCTTTGATTCCTTCTCACTCCTTAGAGCAATGCTTTAGCAGGCTTTGCTTATTTTTGCAAGCATCTGGGACTACAGTGAGTTGCTGCAGCACAGAAGCTGAAACTCTCTTTCCTCAGCCTCAGGATTTGATGTTTTCTCCCACTCTGTACATACCCTGCAGTAGACTCCTACACTGTGAAAGCAAGAAACTGTTTGAGTCTTCAATTTGCCTACTACAGACTGATACAGACATTTAGGGTCTTTTCCCAGCACCTTTGTCCTGAATGCAGGCTTGTTTAATTTGCCTATAATTTGCCCTGAGTTTAAATGGAAGGATACACCTGAAGCATAAGAAAAAATTAAAAAAAAATATATTTTATAAAGCACTTGGCTTGTAGCTGTTTTTTATTTTCATTGAACTACAGATCTTATCCAGCAGTGGTGATTAGGGCAGCAATTCTCTCTGCTGTTGATCACTGCTGTGGTTGGTACCTGGTTTTCCTACCTCAAATGTGGCTTGCCATTCCTCATTCCCACTCCTCCAGGAAGGATCATAGTGCCTCCTTCCATCCCACACTCCCTTGTTTTGTGTTTTTCTCTGTGTCCCAAGCTCTGTTGGGTGCTGCCATTTTCTCTGGGTGTTTTTCACTCCACCTGTACTGGCCTTACCAGAAATGATCTCTCACCTCCCAGGAAGCACAGTCAGGTTTCACCCACTCTTTTGTCCACGATCTGATGCCCACGTCCAGTCAGTATCAATGCAAGACCCAGATGACTGGTGAAAGTTCATGCATTTATTTTGTAATGTCATAAGACAGAAAGATTAGTTTATAAAAGCCAAAGCAGTGTTCCAGAAGTGTATTTTTTCATAACACTTTTCAGTAAAAGTGCAAAACAAAAGTAATTTAATGAATCTTTCAGCAATATCCTGGTGTCAGCTTGCCTGCTTGACACCCCAATTTAAAGGTTGCAGAAGAACAAATATGTCTTGAAATTAAAAGGAAAAAAATGCTTTACAAGAAGGAGACTCCATTATTTTTGTTCATATCTTCTGAACGTGTTATCTTCTAAGGCATGTGATTCAAAAGTTTGTGCACATTGTAGCATAATGCAGACTAGCTGAATCAACGTCCTAAGCCTTATTTTATTTTGAAATCCAATATAGATTATGTAGGATTGTGTACTGATATATTTCATAATAATTTTCTGCGTTTTGATGAGTGCCATGAATAATGCAAAACTGAGAAATGCATGCAGGTGTTTGTGCTGTTGTTAACAGCAGGTTTATAAAGTCATGACTACATTTCTAAAAATAATAGGCATGGTCTTAATAGAAATTGGCTTAAGAGTAGGAAATTAATAAATTTGCCCAGTTAAGGTGTACAACTGTAGCCTTCCAAAACATATTGCAAAAGTGGCAGTGTGACTGCAAGTGGGTTTTTAGTCAATATTCTAGTGCTTGCCAGAGGTTTCCCCATTCTTACCTGCAGTATTTGCTGACATACCTCTCGGGTTTACGTCTCTGTGCAATTCTATTTTCTCACCCAGTGAAGGAAGAAACTGGCATTTCTCTGTCCAGTCTCCCACATGCATATATGGATTAAACAAGAAGCCTCAGCTTAATTCCCCCTTTCAGCAGTACTTGACTGAAGCATGCAAATGAAGGAGAGAAGTCATTTTTGTAGTCAGTGGAGATGGAAAGGCACTTCCAGAGGTCAATTCAAATGTTGGAGTCAGCCTCTGCTGGTACCTGCCTCTTTACCATTTGGATATAGCATTTACCCTTTCGAGGGCTGGTGAAGTGTTTAGTCACTTTTTTACCTCAAACACACTCCATGTCATTCACTATTAAACCAGTAATTGTTGATTTTTACCTTTTGAAATCAACTAATTGAACATGGCACAGACAACCTCCCTGCAACAAAACAAGGGTGATAAAAAAGTTATTGTTTCTCTTTCCTGCTTCTTTTTTTTTTTTCTAGCTTCCATTGTCCTGCAGAAGTGGTGGTGTCACATGAACCCCTGTTTGGATGGAGAGGACTGTAAAGTGCTACCAGACTATTCAGGTTGGTCTTGCAGCAGTGGAAATAAAGTCAAAACCACAAAGGCAAGTACAGAGATCACCTATATTTAAAGGTGCCAGTCTGCTGATTGCTCTTACTGCATTGTGTCTGGGGGGTGTGAACACCAGTCTTGGCCTTCTCAAAGTTTTGGAGAGCTGTGATTAATTAGTTGCTCTCAGAGAGGAAATATTAGGTCAGAACTGCCCCTTCACTCCTGCCGTCAAACTGATAATGGTCCTGATTCTGTCTGCAGTGAGCCAAAGAAACTGTTTCATTGTGCTCAGTGCTAGAGGGATAATCATGTTCCAGAACCATTTCTTCAATTTGCAGACTGAGTAAAGGGATCCAAGATCTTTACCACTGTCACATAAACTTAGATTCCTGTGCTGGACAGCCTTTTACACTTACCAGTCTGGCTTGGGAGTTGTTGGGAACCTGCACTGATGACACTGTGCTGCACTGAGCACCACTGGAAATCGGGCTGGTTCAGAATATTTCTAATTACAGGCCACCCTGTAGCTGGCCTGATATTTTTTTTAAACCATACCTTTGCTATGTCATCTTATTTCTTGATTAATGGAGAGAAAATATGTCCTCTGCCTGCTTGGCAATTTAAAATGAGTTCAGTGCATTGAAGTTCAACAAGTCACAGCAAACTGCATGTCTAAATACATCATAAACCAGGAGTCTTTAGCAGGCAATGGCAAGGAGAGACATATGCTCAGCTTTTCCCTTTACAGCCTCTTCTAGCTGGGAAAGAATGTTGTTCATTAGGTTACAGTCTGAGTTAATAAGCAATACTGTCAGCAAATGTTTAGTGAAGGCTGCTCTGAGGAGTGAAGACTGCACTATTTTCTGGATGGATGAGAGGAAATTGGATGTTTTGGGCAGCTGTGGTGTGGTACTGCTGATCTATAGACACTGTGCAGTGGCACAGAGGAAATGCATCCCTGCTCATGGCAGAGGGGCTGGAACTAGAAGACCTTCAAGAACCTTTTCAACCCAAACCTTTCTATGGTTTTATGGCCAATGGTATTTATCAAGTGCCAAAGATGTAGTCTATAGCATGCCTGGGTCCTGCTGATCTTCTGTGGTGGATACTACACCTGAAATTTGGCCTGCAAACTCTGGAATCAATGTGGGTAACTGGGACTCAGTTACTGCAAGATAAAGATTACCCTCAGCCTCTCAGTTTTTTCCCAGAGCTGATTTTTAACTACTCATTTGTAGATAAGGAGTAGCATTGTAGCATCACACTGAAGGGTGAGACTGGTGAACAGGCGTTCTAGAAATTGTACAAGGCAACTTCATCTCTGGACATACCAGAAGAGAGCTGACAGTTTATACCAAAAGGACCTTATTGAAGAAGAGTGAGGCAGGTTAATTATCCTTTGAGTGAGGGTTAATTATCCTTGATGCCTTTGGCAGGTACTCGAGGGGTGTGGGGCAGAACAAAGACTTTTATGTTGGCACTGATGTCTGAATTGTCAGATCCTCATTCATGCAGCTGCCTCTTCCTTCCTCTGGACAGCTGTGAGGAAACTAGAATGGAAAGACAAGTTCCTTCATCCCAGGGAAAAGGGAAGTATGGTGTAACAAATATTTTTATTTTGAAAATGAACCAAAGATTTGTCTCAGATCAATAAACAAAATATTTCGTAGGTATGTTATTAAAATTTTACACAAAGAGGGCTATTTGAACTGTCAGACCCATAGCCCAGACTGTTCAGCCAACTGTGAGCCTCAGCAATGGGATGCTCAAACCAGACACAGCAAAACCCTTTGGGGCAATTACAGAAAGTGTATGCATCCATGAATTTTTTCCAATTTAATAGTTGCCTTATGTCTAAAACACAATAGTTGAGCTCCATTCCATACTATTTTTTTTTCTGTGTTATGCACCAGAGATGATCTCATTACAATCGAAATTTGTAATAAATATTTAAAGCTTTTTAAAACCCTGGGATCAGTGCTATGTGGGACAGTGGCTTCCACAGGTCAATTATACACTGAAAGAGGAAATGTCATTTAATCAACTTTAAGTTCTCTATCTTTTCATTCCATGAAAGTAAGCAAAAATAGTGTAACTAAAATATTTGAAGCAGAGAGGAGACTGCTGACACTACTCAGTATTTAGATGAATAGTTAGTGTCTGAGTGGGACAGTTAAAATGTGCAAAGCTGAGGAATTTGCATCTTCCATCAGTTCCCTCAGGGAAGGAAATAGAAACTTCTCTATGCTGAGTGTCTGTTTAGTTTTGTGACACATGTAGACACTGCAGAGCAGAGCTGACAAAGCTTTCCTCCTTCCAGCTGCCTGTTCTCATCCATTTCCAGGACAGGAAATCCAGCAGGACCCTCCTCACTGTGCAGCCAGAGCTGCTGGGTTTGTGCCCTGTGTGTGCATCAAGGCTTGAACAGATCCCTGCAGCCCCTCCGGGGTCCTGGGGGAGTTCTGCTGGCTGGGGGAGATTTCTGCTGCAAGAACAATTTATTCCCCCCATGTGCTGCCTGGTCCCTGATTCCCTCCCAAAGGATGCACCCCTGGGAATGGGCAGCAGTTTGCATGAATGGTCCTTTGGGATGTAAATCCTACACTTGTGCTGGAGGCATTGATGTTGGGAATGACATGAAGCAAAGTAAAAGAGGAGATGTCCAGGAGATGTTGGAGGCAAATTTAATGGTGAACTGCCATTTCTTTATCTGCAAATCCCCCTCATGCTATCAAATAACATGTAATTAACATTTCTATAGAGATTCTGCTTCTCTGTGTGGTTTAAAGGTGTGCCGGGGGTGAGTTCATTGTCTATTTGTGTGCACAGTTCTTTTGCAGTAACAATGCACCTGATATCATCCTTTTTTTGGTCAATTCTATATTATTAACTCTTTCCTCTTCTTTTTTAGGTAACACGGTAGCAAAGGCTAAACCTGAGGGTCACCCCCAGAACTCTGGCACGTGGGACTGTTCCTTAGCTGTTACACAGAGACCCTTTTTTGTCATGCTGTTATTGACTTCATCCTTCGAACTTGCAAAGGAGTTGGGAAAAAGGACAGCACTTCTCCTTTCAACTGTGGCTGCAGTTCCTCAGCCTGGATTTTGCTGCTCAGTGGTACATTATAATTTCACAGGAAAAAACAGGGAGATTTTGCTCTGAAATGCACCTTGGATTCCCAAGGATCTGAGACCTGGCTGAGAATTGTGGAAGAACACACCTGAGCTTCTCGTGGTGCACCCAGGAAAAGACTTTCCTAATGACACAAAGATATGTAAAAATGTTTTAAACGAGTTTAGGTCATGAATGTAACTTAGGGGATCATAGAAAGAAAATGCTGACATTAGAACTGGGACAGTTGATCTCTAAGGTCTTTTCAACCTATATGATTCCATGGATTTGTCTGAGGTGTTTCTTGCATACAGTACAACATAAAAATACAAAGCTGATCCCAGTGAATTGATGGGACTGTGTTAGTAAATTATGTCTTAGTGTATTTTGAACTGTAATTTAGTACCTATCAAGGTGGTATGAAGGTGAAAAGTTGGAACTTATAAAATTAGTAGCAATTATTGTAGGGCAAACTTTGGTTATAGCTGTGCAATTAGATTTCTTTCCTTAGATAGTTCTAGGTAGTTTAACCTTTACATTCATAAGTGATGGCAGGAAAGCATGAGGAAGAGATAAAATTTGAAAGCAGGCATAGTTTGTCTTGTCCTAAAATAAATCCATTCTCTAGGGGAATAGCAAAGTATACATATTCCTTGCCTCTTTGAATCTAGATATGGAAAAGAATTTAGCCATTAGCTAGAAATATTCATATAGATGCCTCAGAAAAAGGAGAGCAGGCTTGTACTGCATATGGAAGGCTTACTGGAAGGGGAGTAATTTTGTTTGCATTTTCATTGCTTTGGTTATATCCTAATAGGTAACAGACTTAAAATTCATAAGCAAAATTCTAGATAAAAGTGAATTTTCCGTTTCAATTAGTTCTTGTTTAGAATGATTATAATAATTAAATGTCCACTTCCTTGACAGACTGAATTTCTAAGTAGTTACATTTTGAGACACATAATTGTTCCCTATTATTGTAGATGCATTTCATGCTCTTTTTCTTATTTGCCTGTTAGAATTTTTTGTCATCAGTCTTCATAAATAGAATAGAGGGTAGAGGTGAAGCTGTAGCCAGTCTGCTCCCTCTGACATTGCAGCAGGCTGAAGTGCAGTGGTGCAGATGAACTGCTGCTGACCCAGAGACAGAAGTCATTGTCATGCTTTATGTAAATATTGGAGTAACAATGCACATCCAATTTTTATATAGACTGAAAGGTGAAAAAAAAAAAAAAGCTGTCTAGTACCAATGTAAGTCATTGTGCATAAGGCCTCTAGTGTATGGGAAAGATCCCATCAGCAGTGGGAAGCTGTTCAGGGTCATAATTATTAACTTCTGATTTGCTGGAGTGAGTGGGAGCATTCAGCCAGTTAATTCCACCAGAGTCAGTGGTGGAAAGATCTGACCTTGTGTTTTTTGGTTTTGATTTCCTTGGTTTAGGTCACTCTCAACTGTGTATATGATTATAGCTGGGATCATAGTGGTCATTGTACTCAGTGATAAGCAAACAAGAGATTTTCTGCTCTGTGCTTGGACAGCTGAACAGTTAATAGACTCTGCTTGCCCTAATGAGCTCTACATTCCCAATATTTTTCCATTGTTTTGATTTTCTGATTAAATTTCAAAATTACCTTTACTATTTCTATTGTTTCTCTGCATATATATTCATGGTGTCTTCAGGGAAGATCCTTTTTATTTGCTGTTTGTACAGTGTTGACTCATAACTGGAATTTATTTATTTATTTTGTTTAGTGCTCTATGGTGATGCTTAGTTAAAACCATTGCTGAGATATTCTAGGTGGGAAAAAAAGAGTTTTAGAGAAAAGTTGTCAATTTTGAAGCTAAATACAAAAAAAAAAAAAAAAATAAGTTACTTTGCAGTGGTCATACACTAGATTTGTGGTGGAATTGAGAACAAAACCAGAACTTCTCTAATTCAGCCCTACCCCAAAGGGGTGCAGTATGTCACATGCCCTGAAATAGCCCCCTGGAAGGTGCTTTTGCTGTCACTGAGGAAGGGGGAAAGCTACAACATAAATTTGGTAGCATGGGATGATGAAATATGGCCCAAATGAATGACTTGCCTTCCTAGAAGGCCAGGCCATGACAGAGATTTTATATTCCTAAAGAAGCTTTGTTCCAGAGGATCTTGGGTCGATTTACAGCCTTTCTGACTCGTTGCACAGATGCTGTGATGTGTGCCTGCCTCTCTTTTTGGAGCATTGCTGCTGCTTCCAATGCTGTTGTCTGGCATCTGACACCAGCTCTGCCCTTCTGCTGAGGGACAGCAGAACTAAAGTCTGTGCCAGCTGCTCTGCCAGTGGAAGAGATCCGTGCCTGAGATCCTTGGTGTGTTCTCTCTGGAATGGTTTGTGTTTAACTGCTGGTTCTAGAAGAGCAGTTTTTGCAAGCAGCAATCCTCACCATCTCTTTGCAGGCACTGTTGAGCTTCTGGAGGCTAAGTCCTGTGGGTCATCACACCCAGGGTTCTGTTTGGACAGACACTCTCCTCTCCTGGTTCAGAGAATAATCCTCTTGCTCTAAAAGTGGCAATGTCTTTCCATACAATTTCAAACAGAGCTGATTGCAGACACCCACTTCTCTGATGATATATTAATATCTGAGCTGAGCTGGTTCATATCCTGATTACACCTCTATCTTATTTCTTAACTGTGTTCTTTTTGTCCCTCATCAGGATGACCCCGATGCCTCTCCTTTCATCCAGGTGACATTTGAGTAGGCATAAAACTGTGGCTTTGTCATGTTCCCTTTTCTCCCCTCTGCCTGTCTTTGTAGGCTCCCTTGCAGTTTTGGTGAATATTTTTGAACACAGATTGCCAGAATTATGTGCTCTATTTGGCATCTGCCTTTGCTGATTTTTGGGAGTGTTGAACACTGCCAGGACTGACTGGTGAGGAGCTCCATCCTGTCTCACTTTGAGCAGGAAGTGCCGCTGTTCACTCCTCAGCCATTCCTTACCACTGTCCTTGTCTTCTCCAGCTAGATAAGGAAATGTCTGTGGTATCAAAATAAATGCTTGAATATATAGATTAAACTAGATATATGGCATTTTATTTATCTAGAAATTAAATTATCATAATATAACCCCCTTCAAAGTTTCCCTTGCATCCTACAACTCTGTTAAATTTATGATAGATTTTTTTCCATTTTCCATTTACCTCTAAATCCTATCTCCAAGGATTTTTGTTCAAATCTGGATCTAAAGAGAGTGGATAAATTTTTTACACTTGCTGTAAATTTTCTCAAGGGTTAGTTTATAACAAACCTACAACAATAGAAAATGGCTTTGAAGACTCACAGTTTGCTTGCAGACTGAAAAGACCCTGACGTAAGAGAACAGTTAAGACTTCTGTCATAACAATAGATGCTTCTACATCTATTGAGATAGAGATGATCCTGTAACAAATATTTGGAATAAATTAGTACCTCTAAACTGCAGTAATGTCATTTAAAGAACTGCTTTTTTTTGCAGCACAGTGTCTCTCAGCAATGCATTGGGGTAATAATTCTGGGCAAACTCAGAATGGATGTGCTCACCTTGGAATTTGGAATATATTGGTTATGTTCAGGAGTCTGGTTTTTTGAAGGTTAAGGCTGCAGGGATTTTCACTGCCTGGAAATGAGAATCCTACACCTGAAAATATGAAGTATGTACTGTTTTTCACTTCAGTTACCTTAGAGTTTAGTTGAGAAACTAGGATCTCATTTTCAAGAGCAGGATTAACTGAACAATGATAAAACTTGGAGCTTTTTTTCCAAATTATGACTTTGCCTTGATGAATAAGCAGCATATCTCCAAATAATTTCCTTTATGTCTTGTGCTGCTAAACTTACTTAAAAAGAAAAACAAACAAAAACATGCCTGGGCAGAGTTAACAGCTTGTATTTTAGAGTCTAGAACTCTGCTGTGTGAATATGTCTCAGTTACCAGATTTTTCTAATTTGGATGAAATTTCACAAATGGGGGTTAGAATAACAGCATGTGCCAACCTTCAGGAGACCTTTTGCATTTTATAAAGTACCACAGTGTTATTATGGTTATGAGGACAAAGTCACCCACCAGGAGAAACTGAGTAAAAACACTTCAGGGACCGTTCTGCCCTGCTCTGTGTCTGTGAGTGTGACACTCCCATTAATACATAGAAATCACATGCACTCAAAAGAAGAGCAGTTTTGGCAGCACGTTTTATTGGTAGCATATTGTTATTACAATAATTTATGCAAAATGATAGTCCGTGAAATGTTGCCAGAAAAATCACTACAGGCTGCTCTGAATGGGGAGGCTCAAGCCTATGAAAAGTCGCTGTTGCATTTTACCAGCCCAAGACGGGTCCTGGAAATGATTATATATTTCTGGTCCTTTGAGATGTAATGACTTGTAAAAGGTGCAGACATGAGGGAGACTTGAGTGGAAAATCAGCTCTGTTTTCACTCTCCTGTCCCATTCCATAACAGAGAAGAAAACACTTGCTCCTTCAGTCTTTGTACACTTTTCTAGGACTGATGCTCAGAGATTTATAAATCTCTTCTAGCCAATGGAAGTTTTTTATTTTGGAAGGTATCTAAGAGCATGGTCAGATCTCAAGTGGTCAAGCAGTGATCTTATCAGGACACTGGGCTTTTGCTGAAATGCAGATCCCCTATTTCCTTGTGGTTATAAAGTAGAATGAGGTACCTCAAGCTGCTGTGAAGGTTGCAGCTTTTAAAGCCCTCTTAACTCTTTCAGTTGTCTGTCTCAGCCATAACCTGCATTGTATCTGCCTCATAGGGGTTATTTAGGGACAATGGATAACCCAGCACTAGCAGTAACTTCTTAATTTTGGGGTATAAAACTACCCAAAAATATTCACATCTTTGTGAATGAAATTTTGCAAAACTGACCCCACTTTCATGCTTGGTGTTCATGCACTGAAGTCCTCCAGCAGAGAAATGGGAACACAAATGTTTTGTTTGCTCACTGGAGCTGTGCTTCACTTGATCACAAGCCACGCTACCATGAGGTTGCATGGGTTGGTACAGGAATTTACACAAACTTGTATAAATTGTAGTAATTCAGCATCACTTCTGCTCTTTAGTGTTCTCTCTGGGTGAAGGTTTGGGGCTCCCCTTCATGGCTCTTGGCTATAGAATCCTGATTTGTGATCTTTGCAGTTCAAGGTTGTGGGTGGATGTACTTTTTTTTCCATTTTTTTAAAAACTTTGAATCACCAGAGAGGTTTTTCACAGAAATGCCTCCCAGTCAGGAAACTTCTTACTGGGTCTTCTGAGTAGAGGGAATGGTTGGCTCAGACATGAAAAGAAATCTATGAGGGGCAAAGTCCATCCAATGCCACAAATGCTCTCAGTGAGCCAGAAGAGTGGCAATGTGACATGGGAAAGATAACTATACCTCAAGACACTTCATGTTATTGATACAAAGCATTATTCAAGACATTTCAAGGACTGTTAACCCGTGGCCTCCATATAGCTGAGGCCTTAGAGAGACACAATAATTTGCAAAATTATTTTCATGCAACTTGAAGGAACGTCTTCGAGGCCATCCATGAGCCACTGTGAGGAGGAGATGAACATTACAGCAGTGGAAAAACAGCCTAAAAGGCAACACAAAATAGGTACAGAATCTATTTATCTGCTGTACAGTACTATGCAGATCCACCCAAGCTCGTCGTGCACTGGGTGATTTTCAAGTTTGCAGAATCGTGATGATTTTTTTTTCTTTACCACATTTTTTGACAAATATTCCCATTGCTTAAAATTCACTAGAACAAGTGATTTGCAAGCAAAATTGTCAGCTGTTTGCTTACCCTTTAAATTAAGTAGCTCACAAAGTAATCTACTACAGTGGTAAAATCAATGAAAAATGCATTACTCTAACTCCCAACAAAATAAAATCGGTGCTTTGTAAAACAGCCCTGCTATTCACAGGACTAAACTCTGCTGTCACTCGGATTCCTGTGGAACTCCTGGAGCAGATGAGTTCACACGGGCCCAGATGAATGCACAATGATGTTCTCTATCTGCCTTTTGAAGATGTGCCTGCAGTCAGCAGGAGGCATTAGCAAATCCGTGAGGAATATTGCAGGAAGAGCAGAGGAATGTACTGCTGCTTTCAACAACTTTTACAGGGCCTTTGGAAAGTCATGGGAAAACTGCTTCATCCTGCAGTAGCCCATGGCTTTCACAGCCTCAGGATTAGGCACTACCCCTGCAGGGAGCACAAGTGCCTGCCCGTGGTTTAGCAGTGAGCTCAGGGCTTCTTGGCTCTGGTTAATGTGCATTTTTTACACAGGGATGGTGCAAGATGTAATGTGGCTGTGCTGAGTGTCTAAACATGTATTCCAGGCCTTGTAAAGAAGAGGGTCTTGGGGGTACTCACGCCCTCTGATGGATCAGGGTGTGTGTGAAAGGATTGGGCTTTGCCCCCACATGGTGCTGTGTCCAGAGACATTCTCTCTTTTCATGTGCTAAGAATCCAATCT
This sequence comes from Anomalospiza imberbis, assembly GCF_031753505.1. Taxonomy (NCBI): domain Eukaryota; kingdom Metazoa; phylum Chordata; class Aves; order Passeriformes; family Viduidae; genus Anomalospiza; species Anomalospiza imberbis. The sequence goes on along the minus strand of NC_089691.1, from coordinate 18,054,351 downwards.
TCTGACAGCAGGAAAACACAAACAATTGCATAGGGGATGTGAATTCCTGCAGCAAGGGCTAGAAAGAACGTTTTTTGTCACTTAAAGCAAAGCAGACAAGGTAGCACATCCCACAGGACACTAATGAGCCACCTGATAACTCCAAGTGCACACCTGACCTCTTGACACGGGAAGCGAGGATGACAGATGTACTGTCAAAATACAAATCTATCAACTTCATCATGTAAATCTACCCACAGATGCTTTACAGTAGAGATCTGAGGGCAAACAAACATTTTAACTTACAGAGTAACCTTGTAAACAGGAACTTTTTACAAAAGACTCCAGTTAATAATTTATGAATTGTAACAGTGTCATGAGAAAAGGATACTGAGCATTGATTTTTGGCATTGAATGACAACAAAGCCAATTCTCCAGTTTCCACAATAATGATGCACTCACTGTTCTAGTGTCGGGGTGTATTGGTATTCATATTGCAATTGCATAAAACCCTGTCTCTCATCTTTTATATTATTCATTTTTTGCTTTCCATCTCTTTCCCAAATGCGTTGAGTTGTTCCCTTAAACACACAGATTTCTATTCTGCAGATTTCTGTTCAGAGTCACTTCAGGATGCTGTTTTGCTCTTTAATTAGGTCTGTAAAGAATTTAGTGCTTAGATCAGGAATTAATTTTGTTTTCTTGTTTATAAGTAATTTATTGTGACCTCTTGAAATGATAGCATTCACCCTATGTGAAGACAGTTAATTTTCCAAGATGTGGCAAGCACAATTTTTAATTAGATTAGGGTAATCATGTCAAAAAAGGACCTTTCTTTTATGAAGCACAGGGATATTTGCATCCTTTTAGCAAAACCTTATTTTTTTTCACATTAATGAAAATTAATCCTAGCAACAAACAGATCTGGAGCATCAAAGTTCATGCAAGAAGAATTTTTTTTGAGCTGTTTATAATACCTTTCAGGACTCTTCTTACAGAGCTGCATTTATGGTACATGTTTATTTATGATTAATGTATCAATATTTTAGTTTCTATTTTAAAGAGGCTTTATCCAAATATCTGTAAGCATTTTTGCAGAGAAACCTTTAAAATATGGGTTGGGTATAGCTCTAAATGTTGTGGTTTTTTCCCCCTTGTACCCTTGAACAATGATGGCACAAATCCAGCCCCTTTTGGACGTCCTCTCGTTGGGGAACGACCCCGATGGATGGGGAAGGCTGGCTGGGCTATGGGGAGAGGCTTTTCCGTGTTGTTTTGACATGAATTCATGAATGGAATCTTGGTTTATCCATTGGAGTTCTGGATTCACGGCATGGAAAAGGTACGGGGTTTTCAACCATGGGGGATCTAAAGTCCCCATGAGCACCTTTGAAGAAATTTTAGTTTATAGTTCTGATGAGGCTATTTGAGTCTGCCAAATCCAATCACATTTTGCTGCTCCTTTGGAGAGAGGTACTTCTGTAGATCTGTGGTTTAATGGGCTGATGGCAGTTTCAGAGATGCTACAGTTTTCTGAATTGCTGCAGGTGCACTGATGGGTGAGACCCTATAGGCCTATTCTGAGCCATTAATGCTCACCACATCAAGAATATTTCAACAGAGTTATGTTCCTGGATCATTGATCTGCTGATCCATAGGTGTGCAGAATTATGTTCTGTCAGACAAGCTGAAAGAGGCAGGAATGTTTTCTGTATTCTCCAACAATATTTATTATTTCCTTATGGGAGGCCCAATTCAAGGATTGCTTTGGAGATTCTAGAGATGTTTTTAATGCAGGAATGATATTATTGAGCCTACCAATTGTTTTTTACCTGCTGGATAGGTAGATATATATATATCTGCTATTCATATATATATGAATAAATAGCCTGTGAAATTATGAACTATTTCCTTTCTTAATGTTTTTTCCCACTGCACATTATGTTCTGGAGTGTGATTCCTTGTATCCTCAAATCTAGGACAAATCAATATTTGATGACTGATGAAGTCACTCCTTTACATTTTTTTAATATATATTTTTTAATCTATCATGTTCATAAATGTCCTGTTCTGCACCTATGGGGTTTGGCTCTCAGCTGATTTCAGGGAGTGGCCAAGCAGGAGGCTGGGAGAGAGTGTCACCAGCTTGAGAGGAATGCTGGCTTTGGTGCTGCTCCTAGCCAGAGTCCTGCCATGGAGATTGTGTTTGGGATCCAGCTGCAGGCTGTGACACAGAAGCAGTGCCAAGCTGGTTGAATAAATGCAGATAGGTTGGTAAATGCAGTGGATATCCTGGTGTGCCCCTTTATCCATAGAAATCCTGCATAAATGATGGAGCCCAAAGGTTTTCCATCAATGTTGGAAAGCAATTCTATCCCTCCCTGCTCTATTGCTTGTGACAGTGAGAGCTAAGAGCTGTTCCCATCCTGTCCCCAGGGCACAGGTCCAAGGGAGAAGCCAGACTGGTGTTTCCCTAGTGTGGATTTCTGCAGCCCAACTGCCTACAAGCCAGTCTGCTGTGTAGCAAGCAGGTAATGTGAGATGTAAGAGCTTTGCCAACTTGTCTATCAAATATTGACTGTGTGCAGCTACTCTGAGGCTTTAGAGGCAGTGGAAAATTTGGCTGCGTGGTAAAAGCTGCTGCTATGCTCATTCAGCCTGAGATGTAGATCTAAATTTTCCTCATTTCTGTTCTCCTCTTCCTTCCACTCCTTATATCCAAACTGCATAAACACACATTCAAAAAGCAATGGAGAGAAAGTCATTAAAACCTCCTGCACTGCTCCTGCATGGACAGAATTAGATGAGAGTCATTTATCCTTTCAAAACAGCACAATTTGTTCTTCAGGAACGTTTACAGTATTGTGCAGCTGAGGAAACTCTCCATAAGAGCATTTGGTTCTTACAGACAGGTGCTGCAGAATGGTTTCCTGTAAAGGGCTAAAGCTTTGCCAACTGCTCTGTAGCTGCAACCAGCTGCCGTCCTGACACAACAGAGCCACCCTGAGAGGTGTGGGAGGCTGGTGGCTCACTGGTACCCTCTCAGTAGTCTGTGAGGGAGCTCAGTAGCTCACAACAAGCCACTGTGGAACCCACTGGAAATGTTTCCTTTCATGCTGCTGGCGAGGCTGTTCCACTCTGAGGCTGCAGCATGCGTGGCACAGCAGAAGTTGCATTATCACTTTTGCTGCTTACAGCTCCTGCTGGGATGGATTTGCCTCGGTGGTAGATGAAAGCATGACTGGCATGTAACAGAGAGCCAGTGTCATGAGGGAGACAGTGGAGATTTTCCAGTGGCAGAGGAATCAGCTGCTGGCTTTCATCCCTCTCCAGCACTGGCTTAGCCAGTTGGGTGCTGCAAAGGAACAAGGAGAATCCCATTTATCAGTATTTTTCTTCTATGTGTGGCAGGAAAGGGTTGAATGCACAATGCTGTGCTGCCATCAGGTTGCAGGAAGGGAGAGAAAGACAATGCTAGATGAGAAACAGTGGAATGTAAACACTATTTTTTAACCCCTTTCTAATTTTTCTAAATTATCTTAATATTTAGAGGCAGAATCATAGAATAACCTGAGTTGGAAGGACCCACAAGGATCATCAAAGTCCAACTCCTGGCCCTGTACAGGACAGCCCCAGAAATCACACCATGGGCCTGAGAATGTTGTACAAACACTTCTTGAATCTTCTTCAATCTTGTAGGCTAGTGTTAACTGAAGGTGAAATGGAATACTTTGTTACATATTATGAGTGACAAACCTTTCATTTTCATGTGTTTACTAAATAAAATGCTGGATTTGCAGAGGTATTCCTTTATAATTGAAAATATTACTAAAAATCTGAAATTAATTTATTCAGCTTTATAAGCCTACGAGAACATTTCTTACTTTATATTCGGTTCCTGCAACCCAAGCGAGACTGTCTTCTGTGGCCCTGGAGATGTCTCTGCAAATCTTAATAAATCCTCAAACTTCAGTTAATGTCTTATGTGTATTAGTCACATGTGAGTTTAATCGCCATTATGAGAGCCTATCCTGGGTCATGCAGCCATTTCCCTTGGAAATAATTACCCTCAGTTGCAGCATAATGTGTTAATAGAATTGCTTTAAAGCAGGAGAGCAGCCCCATCAGCACTTGTCAGTGCTCCGTGTATTTTCAGGATGTCTCTCACTTTTGTGAGCCACTGGAACCACACGGCTGGGATGCACTAAATAGTCCGGTGCACGCTGGCAGCTGTGAGCGATGAACTGACAAGTGATTTATCCAAAAGGAGACACCTAACACTCCAAAGGGGCTGTTTCCCAGCGTGCTTGGTGCAGCTCGGCAGCCCTGGTGAAGTGGTCTGTGGAACTGCTCGTGCCTGGCTCTGCTCAGGGTGTCAGAGCTGCTGAACCAGGCAGTGCAGCTGCACATGCCAGCAGTGCTCTACAGGGAGCTTTTCTTAGTTCAGATCACCTCAAAACCAGCAAATGGGAAGGAAGTGTGGGCAGGAGGCATCTCAAACACACCAGGGGAGTGGACAGGGGCTGCCTCTGTCTGCCCCAGTAATCCTGGACCTGCCTGAGCAAGGTGGAGCTGCTGCAGCTGGTTGGAGTGAGGATGTCTGTCCCAAACCTGCACCAAATGGCCAAAGGTGTGTCCTGGGGAGCTCTGAGCTGAGCTCCTTCATAAGGAGAAAGTGACTGACCCCATGTCCCACACCCTGTGGAAAACAGAAGAAATGAACAGTGCAAGAGGTGCAAGAAAAGAGGAATTGGCAGCTCATTTGGCAGCATGATGGTTTTGCTCAGAAACAGCATTTATTTTTCATGGCATCTGCAATCTTCCTTCACAAAACTCTCTGTTCATTACATTAAATTAGAAGCAAATGTAGAAAATACGTGACTATGGTTCAGTATATATTTTCATTGCTTTGCTTTTGCAATTAACTTGTTGGCATAAAAGTCATTATCTGATGACATTTGGGAAGAAAAAAACCAATATTGTCTGGGGCAGAGGAATCATACCCATCTTTGCAGCAGCCGTTAAGACAAACACTTCTCTGGTTTTGTGCAAACAACCTGATCACTTTGGCAATTTAAATCAGCTGATATCATCACCATGCTCCAGACTCCATCCCAATGCCAAAGGTTGATAAGTAATAAATGTTCAAGTCAAAGCTGACCTAATGCAGGCTTCCCAGAGCTTCGAGAGAGCTCACAATATTCCAGCCACAGCAGGTGCATTCTGTAATCCTTTATTAAAAACTCCTGCCACACATCCCCCCAACATGTGGTGGGGTCTTACGCAGATTAAATCTGACATGCTATGAAGTCACTACAACCTTTTCCTTACTCCTAATTAAAGGAAAGAAAGCCAAGAAGAGAACGAAATACTTCTAAAGAGAAATGTGAGGCAGATGGGTAGAAATGATTGTTGTGTGTGGCAATCACTAGCCTTCAGATTCACAAGATGGGGAAGGTGCTCGACCTGCTGTTCTTCCTGTATGTGTGCTTAAATTAAATCATAGGCTTTCTGTGAGAGGTAACTGACTTTGTTTAATTAAAAACCTCTCTCCTGTTCTACCTGGACTTCTAATTCCAGGGCGATGTGTAGGCACACGGTGCTTTGTCTTCTCAGGGTAATTAGACTTAGTAATGCAGCTGTCCTGTTTACAGTGTAAATCCCCCTAATGATAAATGGAGTAGACTTTTGGAGAAGCCCTGATGATACTTCAGACAGGGAGAGCGGATGATCTTTGCAAATAACTGGTGGGTAGAAAGTAAATCATTATCTGCTAATAAGCCTCTGATTGCTGGGTGTTTTATACTGTGGAAGATTAGAGAACTTGACTTTGCTTGATTTTAGTCCTGGCTGCGGAGCTGAAGCACGAACAGGAGCAACTGGTTTGTATGTGGGTGAGATTCTGACCTTGTGTCTTGAGAATCTCTTTGAGAGTTCACACTATGGCAGAAGCTCTTCTGTGGTGCTGGTGAGAAAAATGTGACAAAAAGGCTTTAGAAATGGATAGTCTGCAGTAATATGGGGGGCAGATTCTGTGCTGTGAAGTACCCAGTGACCTCAACCAGGTGAGAGGACCTGCTTAAACACTCTATGGGCAAATAACAGAAGACCTCTGTGTCCCCAAAACCCCACAGCATCAGGAGAGAGAGCTGACTAAGGGTGGAATGAGGACATGCTTTTACCCTTGTTTGCAGGTGTGCTCCTGAGGAGAGCAATGTGTGCCAACTGCAGTCCCTGACTTCTGCTGAGACAGAGCTGGGCACCAGGAGGGGGAGGTCACTTCAACTGTCACATTTCAGAGACCAGAGACTGCTCAGCAGGGAAGAGATGAGGAACATATGGTGTGGGGGGAGGAGGTGACAGTGGCAGTGAAGATCAAGAAATATAATGAGAAGCAAACTTTTTGTGGGGTGCTGCCTTTAGGAATGCGGTGTCAGAGGGCAGGAACTGGTGAGAGCGGGGCTGTTTGTGCAGAGGGGAATCAAACAAGGTAAAAACAGGAGCTGTGAACAGGGATGAGCCTTGGGAGGGAAATTGCCTTCTGTCAGGTGTGTTCTTCCCATGGCATATATCAGCCTGGAGGCCGTGGGAGCTGTGGTGTGAATTGGAGGAGCATCTTAAAGATGGATGTTCTGTGTCCATTGGCTGCTCTCCAGAGGAATAAAACTGGGCCCTCTGGTTATTCTCTAGGTCTGGTTGTGAGTCAGGTATTTTCTGGCACAGATAATTGTACGAGTCCAGTCGTGGGAGGAGGGAATGGTTATAGGAAGAGATGTGCCACCAGCCCATCATGCCTAGGGCTCACTCACTGGGACCTCGGGGGCAGCTCTGGGAGGAAGCAACTGGTGAGGAGCTCCTTCAATTGGACTGAATCCCATTTCTCCTTGCTCTATTATATTTCAGCTGCAAGGGATGAGTTGGGTGGCACTACCTTTCCTTGTTCTGTCACACTGTCATTGCAGCTGGTGTGGCCTTGCACAAAATAATTCTCTCCACAATGTCTGCTGCTGATCCCAGGTGTGCTCAGCCCACCAAAGAGAGCTTGAGGAGCTATTCATCACCATGTGCACTGACCATGCTCAAGAACTTCCAGACATCTGAATATCTGCTACAATTTGTGGTACTGGCTGTTATGGCACAGTGGGAATTGTTTCCTAACGGCTGAGGAATTCAAGATTTGAAAAATGCTGTTATCTCAAATTTAGACCAATGTTGAGACCCAAAATCTCAACCATTCTTATTCATCAACTGAGGGAATTTAAAGGAACTGGTTTAGTTGAAAAAACCCGTTTCAGTAAATTGCAATTACTGCAGTTTGGGTTCAGACTTTTTAAAATGTAAATTAAGTATTTGCTGATCATTATAAATTTCAAAGGAAGAAAGCAGGTCTATGTGAAATTCAGTCTGTTTCAAGTGAAAAAGTATATTAAAAAGTAGTTTAGGTTACAGACTTTTTTTCTCTCCAGCTAACAAATTTTTGAACAATTCTTCATTTGCAATGTTTTGAATTAGGTGAAATGGCATTTTCTGATGTTTCCTCAAAAAATTCCCAAATTGTTTTAATGATGTAACCAACAACACTCTTCCGTGACTTTTTGCCAATATGTTGGTTTATGTATAATTATACTGGAATTACATTAAAAGTTTATTTCATAATGAAAATAACCTCAAGAGAAATGAAAATGGATATAGAGTTGCAAATGAAACACTCTGCAAAAAGTGAAATTTGCTCTGCAAGGAAATCTGTGCTCCACTTTCAGGTCTGAGGTGGTAATAAATTGAACACAGAATGTTTCACAGACAGTGTCAGATATAAAATACATTAATCTTGTCAGAGAGTGTACTAACTCTCCCAGATTTATGATCAGGTGCACTTAAGTGCTGTTCTTCTCATTAATCTTGATTTACTAACAGTAGCCTTCGGAACAAGGGGTCAGAAGAGACAAGAAACTCATGGATGTGCTGCTTGGATAACTCACCTTCCCCTGCTGCCCTGTGCCTTTCAATGACACCCTTCCATCTTTAATTACTGAAAGGTCTTTAATCTTGTCTGAGTAAGGGCAGAATATGATGAATGTGAGGGGTTGCCTGTGCTACTCTGGGTTTGTTTTTTAACAAGAAATTTCATGGATGTTGGTGGGAACAGCAAGATAATCACATCTACCACTAGCAGGACTTGATGCTGAGAAAGTTCAGGAGGAGAGGGATGCACTGGGAATGGGGGGAAACAGCAGGAGAATTATTGAGTGAAAACAGCCATGTAGAATAAATACAGTTCCTGAAGAAACTGCATTTTAAAGTCTTCTTGACACACATAATGTGTATAAAATCCTGTCCATCTGCAAAAGAATATCCCTTTGTAATTCTTAAAATTATGGAGAGTGGGAAAACCAAGCTTTCACAGGAAATAAACTAGTAATTCCACTAGGTGATACCGGAGACAAATCAGTCTGCCTGCAGGCTGGTGTGCTAAGTAGGATAACATCACCCTGGATTCTTGTCAAGGTGGTAACCTGGAGGAGTAAATAACAAACCTCCCAAATCTACTTGTAATTCGTTATCGGAATGGAACAAAAGGATTCATCTGATGAAGCTGCAAAACTGCCAGATGTGAGAAGGTAGGTGTATACCAAATGGAAATAATTTCTAACTTCCTCTCTGGTATGGTCTGTCATCCAAAAAAATGTCAAGGACAGGTTGAAGCATTCAGCACATTCTTCCTGCCCTTGCTTTTCTGTACTTTCTCTATGGTTATCAACCTACTGGAGCATCTGTATGTTGTGGGCAAGGTCAGCGGTAGTGTGGACTAAAGGACTTTGTAGTTCTTCCAAATGGGAGTAGAAACTCATGACACTTGATATGATGAGAGCTTTGGGAAGAGTTTTGCCATGAAACAGTTATCTGAGTGGTGAATTTAGGTCAGGAAGTAAATTCACCTTAAAGAAATATGCTTGAAGTGTACCAGAGTCAGGACTTGCCTGATACCCCCTAGAAAAATATTCCACAGCTATTGATAAAACCCACCTTATTTTCTCCACAGCTCCCCTAGATGCTTTATTCTGAGCTTTAAGAACTCTCAAAGGCTCACAGATGCCATGGGGGTTTGTGGATGAGAATTCAAACTTTGATGTGGTTGGAACTTGAGACACTAATTGCTTTGAGAAATAGAACCAGGGCCTTAAGCTGGCATCAGATACTGGCTGGAAGCCATGGGGAAGACTTGAGCACAAACCAGATATGCCCTTGGCAACATAAGCCATGAAATAAGCAGTTGTTCCCCATTCCCAACCAGCTGGAGCTGGTGTACAGTTTCCACACTGAGTTTCAAAACACATTGAGTTATTATAATCCAGCCCAGAGGTGACAAATTCATGGATTACTGATGCCACCTAAGCAGCCAGACTTTGCAAGGTGTCAGACCCAAGGCACAGCCCTGAGAAATATGAGCAGCATGCTTTTCCACAGAGGGGGAGATGATGTTTCCACGAGCTGTTAAAAGAAATCCTTCCCCTCATCCTGCGTTTTGGCTGTGCTTGGATTCATTCACTTCAGCCTCCTTGGATGCAGTTCAAGCCATCTGCTCCTCTCCAAGAGCTGTGCTCCTGGAGGTGCTCTGGCGTGCTGTGAGTTTCAGTGGTGGGATCTGTGGAGAATGAGGACACTGTCCTCTGCAGGCTGCTGGTAACCAAGCCTGCAGCACCTTCTCCATCTCTCCCAACCATCCTTCCTAGTAAAAGAGAGGAAGAAGGGTTACATGGATGTCTGTGGGTTGTTCAAGGATGGGAGAACAGAGCCTGCCTCCATGCTTAGGTGTGCTGGGCACCAGTGACAGCAGCTATCTTGGGGTGAACTGTCCCCTTCTGGTGTTATTGTTATGAATGGTTTCTTCAATTTTTGTAGCAAAGGCTGCAGACTAATGTAGGAATGGAAGGGAGGTGGTGACAACAAGAACTGGGTGTCAGCAGAGCTCTCTGTGCTGTTTCAGGGGCTGCATCCCTGTTCTGTGCAGGATGTTGGCCAAAGTGAGACAGTTGGCTGGGAGCAGGGAGGTGTCAAGAGAACGCATGTCAGAATCTTCAAGGTCAAGGATCACCTTTTGAAAAGGTCGAAGAAAATATTTATCATTGAAAGAAGGACTTTGAAGACTTGATTTTTTGAATATTTATTTTGAATCCTGGCTTTTTTTTGGAAAAAAATGAACTTTGCTAGAGCACAGGAACACAGACATCAGTTTGGTTGTAGGTGAAAGTTTCTTTTCCAGGGAGAGCCATATGTACTTGATTAATAAGCTGACACTTCTCCATGACTCTTTGTTTTGCTGGCTTACAGATTCATGGAGTGACCTTCTTGGTAGGGATAAAGAGAATAGGCAGAGCGAGGGCATCTAAACAATAGAAGAAAATACATAATGATTTTTTTTTTCTGACTGGTTTGCTCACTTAGGACAAGTTGAGGCTTCTTTGAAAGGCAAAGCAGTTTTAGTTGTTCTAAGCCATGCTGGTGTGTAGTTGAACATCTGATCTCTGCTCTCATTAGCTGGTAATAATTCCAGCAGAGTCTGAAATTCCTAGTACTTCCAGAGTACAAGACTTCAGATTTTGTATTGAAAATATGGTGCAAAATATGTTCACCTCATAAGAAAATCCAGATAATAACATGATAGCTGAACATCTTCATAAAAAGTTTCCATGTGGTAGTAGGCAGCTGATCTATAATTTCGTTGGGAGTCAGAAGTCTCTTTTTGGAGGAGAACATGCTGCTGATCATTTTATTTTCTCGCTGTATGGGTTTTCTTCATGTGTTTATTTTTAATTCAGATAATTCAATGCAGGAATACTTTCTGCATCTGAAACTGAGGAACAGTTAACCCCTCCTCTTCATTCATCTGGTATGTACTAAAATATATCCCAGAGTGTGGAATGTGTCCTAGACTTTTTGATGAGAAGGAGCAAAGTTGAGAGAGGTGTCTTTTCAAGAGTCTATGGCATCGAGTCATGTCTCAGTGAGGCAGTCATGACTAAATGTAGCAGCCAAATTGAAATCCTGCCTAGTCTGACTTGGTTTATTGGCATCTGATCTTGCAGTCACCTGACAGTGTCAGGCTTCCCCCTTTTCTGCTCAGTTTAATGGTGTTGCAGAATGAGCAACTGTCTTCAGAACTGATTCAACAGATGATGAAGTTGGAAAAAATATTTTATGTAATTTGAGAAGGTTTAGGGCACTGCTCTCACAACTTCATCCTGGTGGTTTCTGTTTCCTGAGCCCTAGTGGGATTGGCTTCTCTCTGCTTTGCTGGACTTTGTGCAAGACTTGCATTTCTTTTTCAACTGGGTGCATCTGGTTTAACAAATTAAGTATAGGTCAAAGAATTTGATGTTCTTGTAAGGTGACAGAGTCAAATGCTCAAAGGCCTTCCTCCCACAAATGTCACCAAGGCCAGAGCTGTGGGTGGAAGGAGATGGCCATCTGTGGGTAGGCAAACCAATTATTCAGCAAAGCCCCAATGTTTGCTAAATTAGCAAGAGTTGGTAGTAACTGCAAATGCACCATGCTCAGAGCTTAGATCTACCAGTGCTTCTCTGTGTATTGCCCAAGTGTCACTCAGAGTGAGATGCAATAGCAGGTTTCCAAGTTAAAAATTCAATGTTTCTTTAAAATATGTAAAGCATAAATTAACACATATAATGAAAAGCTGGATTATTTTTATCCCTTAGAACTGCTGCTCAGAATGTTTCTTTGTTTTGTCAGATTGGAAAGGCATCAAATTGTTTTATTCATTATTTCTCCCCATAGGTTACTTTCCAACTTCATGTGTTTTGTGGTGTATAGTTTGGAATCTTTTCAAATTAGAAAGTGCAGACAAAGAGACTCCCAGCTTGTTTTGACAGTGTCTTGGATATTTTATGCACCAAACCACCAACTAAACACCACCCCTTGACACCCCCTCAAATATAACGATCTTTGATTTGATTCACTGCATGGACCTAGAATTGATATGAAAACCTGTGCAAGGATTAAACCATGTGAATAATTTAAAAATTGTGTCTAAATACAAGTGCAGCAGGGTTCACCCCTGGAAACTCTCAAAAGAGCATAAAGAAGACCTTTCATGAATAGTTTAAGAAGATATGGTTCTCTGTTGGGATTGGGGGAACAGGCTGGTAACCTTTTCTGTCCCCTTGTGGATCTGTCTTCCATAATTATCTAATTCACTGCTTTAAATTTATTTCAAAATAAGGAAGGATTGTTTTCAGATGGAAAGCTTAGTAACACTACAGCTTACTTGGTCAGAGAAGCATGAAGACAGGATAAAGGAGAATATTTCTCGTGCCAGAGGTTTCTCAGGAGTTTGTCAGACCTGGGTTAGGCTCAGCTTGGAGAGGGATCAGCAGGACACGAGGCTGAGCTGGATTTATGGGGGTAGTTATCTAACAGTAGCTTTTGCCTCTCAAGGTCAGCCCACCTGAAGTGCATGTACACAGTGATGTTAGAGAGGAATAAGCCATAAAACCATAAAGTGTACAGCAGACTGAGGAGATGTCAAGTGGATTATTACTTTGACAGACTCAGGAGACTAAAGCACAGGTGCAGCCTAAGAGCAGCTGATAAAGTAAGTGCTGACTGCTAACGAGAGCTCCCAAAGCTTCAACTGCTCATGCTCCATGCCTTGGGTAGGAGCTGCTCCTTCCAAGGGTAAGGGTAAGCTAAGACACTCCTGGATGGTGGATAACCCTGCTAATCCAAACACAGCTTGCTCTCTCCATCCTTGAGGAGCTGTGTGATTTTCACCAGAGCTGCGTAATCCCTGGTATGAGAGAGCATTCCTTAGGAAGTTTTGGAAGGGCTGAGGACAGCATCCTGGATTACAGCAGCCTTGGTGGACTTCAGCCATCAGTAATGGAAAACCTGTGCTCCTGTGGGCAGAGAGAGGAGTGGGGAGAGAAAAAGGTGCTGTGGTTTTTTGGTTTGTTTGTTTCTATCAATAGGGATAAAGGAGTTGGTGTGTTTTATGTGCACCACCATCCTGGCACCTGTGTGCCACAGGAAGGTGGTGTCTGCTGAGCCTTTTCCTGCACACTTTTTTCCTACTTCCCCTCGTAGGAGCTGGTTAAATTTGTCAGATAAAAAACCAAGACACTGAGAGATGGTTTTTCTGTCTTTGGTTGTTCCTAGGTGTAGGTTTTACCAGCAGTAACTGGACCACGTACCTCACTGACTAATTTGATGTAACAAGCTTTGTAAAAACAGATTAAACTATTTTCCATTCACTTCAGGAAGGGATAATTAGGTGGGAACAGAACAGACAGGAACAAGTCACAAGTACTGTGCTATCAGACACTGCCTTTGATCATTGTGTTACTCCCAGGTTTGCAGTCACAAATTAGGGTGTTCTATTTGTAGTGGATGGGTCTTCAAGCACGTTGTGCTCAAAGCCGCATTTTTCCTTGATTTCCTCTTCAAATGCCTTTTTTCATGCAGAAATTTTCAGGCTACTCTGGACTCAGAGAAACTGTGCTATCTCTGAAAGGTGTTCACAGGGGAAAAGGCAACTTTCCCAGTCTCCAGGTACATAAAGTTTGCCTTCACTGAGTTTGAACTAAGAAGTAGGCTCTCATTTGTGCTTCTTTGAGGTGCTTTCTCAGAACCAAAATTAATTATTTAATCCTCTGTTCTTTGAGCCCTGTCTCTGCTCTGTATACTAAGTTTCCTTTCTACATGGCTATGACTGTGAAGGCTGTGTGGCTTGTGAAGGTCTAATAAAATAAATGTAGTAACATTCAGCAAATCCACTCAGTGGCCAGGGCTGTGAGTGGTGAGATACAGCTGAGAGTCCTGGAACTGAACTGGACAGACTTACAGACCTGTCTTGTGGGTTTTGTTCTGCTCCCTCTCCAAGTCCTCAATCAGTGGGATAAGGAAAACCTTCATTTCTGTCATTTAGATGTGTCTTTAGGTTTGTCCTCAGGGGAAGGTCTTGATGACAAATGCAGTGAGTCCAATAAAGGAATGAGAAATAATCAACTTCCTTTTGTAGTGCGAGTTAGGAGCAAGGTGAAGGAGGGACTCAGGGGCTGTTTCATCCTATTACTTTTGAAACTGTGAAGTCTGTTAAACTTTGTTCATCTGATTCTGCCAGGTTTGGTAGACAGATCCTCTGTTATTGAGTCTCTTGAAACTAAATGTGATGCCTTAGGGCCCTGGAGGGAAATGGAGCCACTGGAAGGCTCTCGAGAAAAACACAGTGAGGCTATCACAGGGTGAAAGTCCCCACAGCCTTTGAGAGAAGGCTCAAATAAATGCTTGAAAAGAAAAATTTAAAGGGAATCAAAGGCAGGGAGGCCTTCAAGTATTAGTAGAGATGGAGGAGAACACTTGCAATGCTTTGTCAGTCTAGCATATGGAAAATTTCCTTCTGGGACCAGTGTGGGGGAGGCTGGGTTTGAAGTATAGGGCTCAGCTCAAGCTGTTGGCATTTCTCCTTCAGTGCTGGGTGAGTGTGATGATGTCCTGTGTTAGTGGCAGGTAGGTCAGCCAAAAGGATGATTTTCATGTTTCCTCCAGAAAAATACTGACCTATGTGCCCCAAGCACAGGTCATTTCTACTGCCAGTTCTCACCTTAGGAGTGAAGACTCTCCAAAAATATTAATTTGGTTTGAAATGGGGAATATTTTCTGCCCAAACACCTGGGCTCTGTCTTTATAGAAATTAAATCCAGGCACTCAGGCCTTAGCAACATAAAAAATATCCCCTCTAGGTAGAGGTGTGAGAGAGTTCTTCCTGGAATTTGTCATTTCACATTATTGCTGGGAATAAAAGGAGACAGATTGCATTGAAACCATGGGGAGATGCTGATGAAAGCAATTTGTGCTGTGGGAAAGTGAGATATCTGTGGTGGAAGTGAGAGGGCTGAGGGCTGGAGCAGTGGGCATGAGGGGCACAGCAGCTGCAGGGCATCCCCTTGGTCAGGTGTCCCCATCAGCTGCTGCAAGGAGCAGCAGGGCAGCTCTCTGTCCACGGTGCTTTCCGTGTGTGAATTCCAGCCCTCAGGTTCTCAGCTCTCTGCTGGGTAACACAGAAAGCTTCAGGTGCCCACCGGACACGGGGTTTTTCAGGAGTGCCACACTTTCCTGTGCCTCACCTTGCTTGGCCATCTTCGAGTCAACACTTCCTTGGGTGGCCAAATCCCTGGGCAGGAAGAAGGCCTAAGGCAGCAGGTTGACTTGGTATCATTTTCCATTCTTTTTGCCTCATTCCCATGACAGAGATTGCATTAGAAACTGAGAGGCTTATAAATTCTGAGTTACAGCTGTAGGCAGTTCATGAAGGGGAAATTGGGACTGGGGAGGGTTTGAAATTTGCATATATACCACACCCACTGCCATTTAATTTGCATTTTTTTGCATATATCATGGTTAAATAGTACCCATGCAGTACTTTTAAGGGGTAAGGACTGTATCAGTTTGTCTATGCTTTATATAATTCTTGCTTTAAGTGTAATTTTATAGAGTAGTTTGGAGAGCATACAGTATGAACTTAAATTTAATTTCACAAAAATGATCAAATGACACTTATCAGCCATAAATATAGAGTTCTCTTTGAAAAGAATGTTGTTTTCATAAAGATCTTGGATTAACAGCACTGCAGTCTGCTGGTTAACAGCTGAAAAAACGTGGTCCAGTACAGCAGCAAATTTTCCCACACACTGGGATTGCAGGGGCATCTGCCCTGATCTGGGTGGGAACTCAGGACTTGTGTCTGTCCAGTGGTGTGTGATTCCTCCAACTTAAGGGACTGTGAGTTTGGATAGTGTTTTGAAGCCAGTTCCTTCCTTGTTTGCATTACATGGATGATTTTCCAGGATGAGTGCAGCAGCAGAGTGACAGTGTCAGTCCTTCCCAGGATGGCAAATGGCTGTGACATAATTATTAGATAATTGTGACTAGTGTCTCATGTGGGAAGAGAGAGACCGAAGTTATCTCAAGATGCTTTTCATATTTTTTTTTACCATGAGCTTGTCACAAAATCAAATGTCGGAAGTAAAACCACCTGACGCGCTTTGCTTTGTGCCTTTCCCAATGGCACAGGAATTGCAACATCCTATTTAAAATTTGTTTTCCCTTTTAATTTTGCAACTGTTCTTCAGCTGAAAGACCAGTTCTGCAGAGCTATTTCTGCAATTTTAAGAAGCAGAGAGGTGCCACGCTCCTGTCATTGCATTTCCCTTAACCAGGAGGACTTGGAAATTCCTTTAATCCCATCCCAGGAAAAACCTCCTTCCTCAGAGATCTGGTCCCGTATGTTCCTCTGCATTTTTACCCACCTAGCCATCTTTCAGCTGTAAGTACATCTTTGGTCATGTATTAAAACCCTTGGACTACCATGCACTGCCACCTCCTTGTCTGCACACCCTCATGAATCTCACTCTGTAACCACCTTCTCTGCTCCTTTTCATTAAAGGCAGCTCTTCCCTGGCAGCCCAGCCATAAATCCTCTCTGAGGCACAGAATATTTCTCTGTGGCAGCACAGAGATCTTGTTGTTCCTTTTGGTGGCAGTGGCCTCTAACCTGCAGTGCTCCAGCCCCACGCAGCAGCCCCTGCCCCTCGCTGTGTGTTGGGCTGCCCACAGGCTGCCTGCAGGGCTCAAGTTTGCCTTGAACAATCTCTCAGCTAAGAAATAACAACATGTCACTCTGGCAACCTGAGCTTAAATTGGTTTGAGTCTGTAAGGAATGCTCTTGGTTTCTCTCTAGCCTCCCGGCAGGGGCAATAATTCAGTTCTGAATGTGCAGCCTATTATTACTGTGGGCTTTTGACACATGGATGTGAAACCTCCTCTTAACCTGGCTGGGCCTTGCCAGCATGATGGACACCAGGAAGGTCTATTCTGTTTTGATCAGCACCAATGTGCTTGGGAGCACGTCCTGAATCGGCCGCCTTTGGCAGCACCCGAGTGCTCCAGCAGGGCCTCAGGAGGCAGCCAGGGATCTCACCCAGATCCCGTTTTATCCCTAACCTCAGGCACTTGCACAAACTTTATCTGGAGGGGAGACTGGAGATGTGCTGTTACACAAGGTGCAGGCACTGTAGTGTGGGTTTGTGTACTTGAGATCCAAGCATTTTTCTTAGAACTTTATATACTTCTTGTTGTTTTATAGCATTCCAAAGCAATTTGAATTTCTTCTGCTTCTTGATCTTTCTCGGAGCCTTCCAGCTTTGCTGCTTTGCTTCTGTGTTCAGGTGTGGCATCCAAACAAGTGTGCTTGCTGCTTCCCTTTGTCCAGGTTGCTCAGGTGGCCTCCAGCCCCTCTGCAAATTACAGATGGGTGTCAGTCTCCTGTATTGCTTTGTCTTGGTGGGAAAACAGGCATGCTCACGTGAGCTCGGAACAAATCCTTTAAGTCTATCATCTGTGTTTGCACTTGAATGACTCTTTTTAAATTCAAGATTTGAACTATCACAGCTGTGGAAGAAAACAGGCATGGGTTTGCTTGGTGGGCTGCTAAATAGGATTTCTGAGTAAAGCCCCAGCGATTTAGGAGCACCTTTAGAGATCTGAGCCCTTGGAAATAACGGTATGGAATGTACTGAACAGAGAGGCACAGCACTGAAGGCATCACCCTGTGCCTTTCTACCCTGTCATCTGCTGGCTGTGGTATTTCCAAGCTTGCTCAGGTGTTGCTACAACCTTAAAATCCCCTTGTTTACCTGCAAGCATCCTTGGTGCCATCAGCAGCTGCCTGGCCTGATGTGCTCCTGAGCCCACAGCGATGGAGTGGAGCTGCTGTGTGCCTCCATCTGTCTTTCCACATGGCTGAGGCTGGGGCTGCATGTGCATGGCAGCGAGTGAGGCTCAGAGCAGTGTGAAAGGCAGCCAGGCTCTCGGTGTCTGCTGAGCAACAGGAGCAGGAGCCACGAGCGCGAGCCCTTCCACAGACTGAATGAGATGGAGCAAGACACCAGGTCAAGGAGAGACATGTGCAGCAGAGGGGGATGTAGGAAAGAAATCCATAAATATTCAATGAAGGAAGAGGGAAAACACACTCTGATTACAACTCTGGCTCTAATGTATGCAAATGTAACAGTTTCCACCCCTACTAAGGAATCATGTAGTACATACATTACATGATGTAGTACTGTGTAGCAACACAGTTTATGACTCCTAGGAGAAGAAAATCATAATTCACTGCCATTAATAAAAATAATAGTGCTTTCACCCAGAAGAGCTTTCCTTGGAAAGCCTGCACAGATTCTATCTAACCTAATTTAGGCAATGTCATGAGTTGGAACAGATCGCTATCAAGTCTGTCATGCTTGTCATAACATGGCACTTGAATCGAAGACATCCCTTCCCAGGAGAAATCCCTGTGAAGGAACTGTATTATTTAATGGAGTTTAAGATCTCTTTTAAGTTTCAGAGCTTGTTTGTTTAAAAATGGTTCCAGTAAAACTCAACCGTTAGCCAGGTTTAATTTAAAGAGAAATGAGTTTGCACATCCATGATTATAAGGCTGCTATTCCTCAAAGTTGTAATTAACTGGGGGTGCAAAGGGGAAGCTGCTGAAGAGGAGCAGAGCACACACCACGTGCTTTGCAGCTGGCATTTATTTTCTTAGGGACAGGGTTTCCTGGAGCCTGTGAATGGGCACCAGCATTTATGGGAAGAGACATTCCCTGGTGACAGCCACCTGTCTCTGTCACACCTTCCCTCATCCCTCCCGCATTTTATGCAAGCTGCTAATTAGCTTTCAGTTTTTAGTGTGTAACGAGGCAGAAAACCTAAGAAGGAAATGAGACTGTGGTCTCACCCCCCAAAAATCCGTGGAGTCAAACAGCATCTTAATGAGTTGAAACCCTTGGATGGTCACGGGCGCAGGCTCACGACTGCTCATTTAATTTCTGATTTCAGGCAGCAACAGTGGCTGTTGGGAGGTGTGGAAGCTCCCATCGGCTGCTCCAGTGCTGCTCCCACTGCCAGGTTTTCCATCTCCATTTGTCCCCACGTTCCTGAGTGCCTGGCGGGTGCCAAGGAAAGTGGATTGCTCCTTCATTAGCAGCACGTGTGGGCTGTCTTCATTTAGGGAGGCTGCTCAGGAACCTCCTGTTTGCAGGAACTTTGGCAGCTTGTCACAGTGTGTCAAGATCTGCTCACCTCCCCAGATAGCAGAGTTTATGCATAATGCAATAAATAGAGACGGGCAGAATTGCGTTGTGTGCATTTAGCAGATTTCAGGCTGTGTGAGAGAGGAGTTAAAATAATGCCTTCCTGTCAACCTTTCAAAGCATTTAATAATCTTTTTTTACTGTTTATTTTCTTCAGTCCCCTCATATTTATTTGTTTATTTATACAAAATCTTTTGGGTTTTACATCTATCTGTTAAAAATGAGTCGACGTCTTTTTTCTTTTTGGATGCTTTAGGAGATGTTGGGGAATACTTGAAAAAGAAATATATTGGGAGAGGCATGAGAAAGGTGTTTAAGGAACTGAAAGCACAGGGAAAAAGAATAATTCTTTTCTCCCTTGATGCCCTGCCTGTTCTCAAACTTCTGTGACCGGGCCACATGGTGGCCTTTGGAAACTTTGGTGTCTGATGCTGAAGCTGTGTTCAAAGCAAAGCCTGCCCAGTCCTGTGTGAGGCACAGGGCTGATCAAACCCCACTGAAGTCAATGAAAAGGCTTTCACTGGAGGCAGTGGGCTTTGGCTCAGATGCTAAAAGCATTATCATCACTCTCTGGCTGATCCTCTTGATACCAGTTCTCTCATCAAACCCTCTGACAGAAAAGGAGAGAAAATCCAGTCCCTGCTGGTTAAACCAGCAGCTAAACACAGAGTTTTGACAGATCTAAACCACTCCTATGGAGAAATCAAAGTTTTTCAGCACAGAGCTACAAATGCACAAGTGTTAGAAGCTACACCAATCTTCAAAGCATCCGTGCCCCCCAAACTATTAAGGTGCAGCTTTTTCATGACCAGAAGAGCAGTAAATGCTGCAGGGATTGCCTTGCATCCTGCCCAGCCCGTGGGCATGGGGGTCTCCCTTGGGAACTGTGGCAGGGGTGTGGGGATGTGCCAAGATCCCAGGAACAGGGCTGTCCGTGTGGGGGAGGCTGAAAAATGGGGCCAAGGAGGGAGGCAGTGGGGGATATCAGCTTGGGAGAGGGGGAGACTGAGAGCTGGTGAGCCAGAACCAGGTAGAGGCAGGGAAACAGAGCTCGGAGCCCAAAGGGAAGAGGTGTTTAATGAATATTCAAGACAAAAAAATTACATGATTAATCAGGACTGGCCTTATTTCTAGTCCTGGGATCTTGGTACTAAATGAAACTGTAGCAGAGGGAATTTGAATCCTGATTTTGTTCCTGTTCCTACTGCAAAGGCTCAGTTCACAGCTTCAGTCACCAACAGTTAGGTGGTGGATGCAGGGACACAAACCCTGGCTACACGCTTTTATGCAGCTTCTAACTCAAACAAGGAGACAGAGCTAAAAGACCCTCCTGATTCAATCAAATGTCTCCTTCCAGCCAGCAAAAGTAACAGGCTTTGGGTGTTAGATGGCCGGTGTGAGTGGATTAATCACTTGCTTTTTATTATCAGCTGAGTTTCATCTAGAAATAAATCCTGTCTGATCTCTGTGAACATGACACAAGATTATTCCAGCAAGTGCAGAGGTTGGGATTTGTGCACTGAAACGGGTGGTGAGCAGGGCTGCAGGGGGAGAAGGTTGGGAGAGGATCTGTGCCAGGAGGGCTGCACTGGGTCATGGTTTTGGGAGCAGAGAGAGAGGATTGCAAAGGTGCCCCATGCTTCTGACCTGCAGAATCCAGCACACGACACATCCCTGGGACAAACTGCCCCCAAAAGTCTTATGAGAAGTAGCTGAGTGTGCTAGGGGTGTTAACCCTGGAGAAAAGCAGACTCAGGGAGGACCTTCTCACTCCCCAAAAGAAGATTGTAGCAGGGTGTAGCAAGTTTCTTCTCCCTGGAACAAATAATAGGATAAGAAGAAATTGCCTCCAGTTGTGGCAGAGAAGATTAAGATTGGATATTAGGAAGCATTTCTTCACTGAAATAGTGGACAGTGTGGTAAGGTTTGTGGGAAACTAGACTGAGAGAGCATGATGGAAAGAAGTGTGGGAGAGGATTTTGTCTGAGGGGGAGGCAGTTGTATCCAACCCCTCTATCAGAATTGTGCCACAAGGCTCAATTTTCAAGATTCTTCTCATGGGAAATTCTGCATGCTGTTTTAATTAGCAATAGAAAGACGTTTAAAGAAGCTTCAGGTTTCTTACTCCTTACTCATGCTTTACTTATCCATTAGACACATGCCTCACAGCCTTTTGTTCTTGGTCTACATTTGCACTTTCTGTTGTTTGTCTTTAGTTTTGTTGTTTTGTTTTCATTTTTTTTACTTCTGCTTAAAAAAAAAAGAAGTAAGGAGTAAAATTTAAAATTATCTGGTTAAAGAAATAGACTTGGCTTTTCAGCTAATTTTTGTATTACCCTTTCTCTGTGTTTGTATGGCAGTGGTGCCTAGTTCTGGGGGTTAAAACTTGTGACTCCCAGCAGAGCTTTTTGAGATCCTGCAGTGATGGCAGACCTAGTCCATGCTGGTGCTGTGGCTTTCCATAGGGTTTTTGGCCACTGCTGAGAGCAAGCAGCGGGGCTTGGTGTGCTAAACCCATCCTGGACATGTATGAAAAGATTTGCTTTCCAACTGACAGAACCACTGAGATGAGAAACAGCCCTTAGACTGCAAACCAGGCTTTTAATTTACTTTTAATCCCTTATCCCCAAATCGGTTTGAAACAAAAATGTTTAGTAATACCATCCTTTTTGCTGAATTAAAAAAGGATGTTTCCTCATTGGAACATTTCCCCTTTCCACAGCAAGTTGCTCTCTGTTTTGGAAAATCTTTCACAGATGTCAGTTAACATGTCAGAGGCTTCTGATGTGATCTGTGCCCTCTGAAGGACACTTGTGTTTATTTTTACCCTGACTCTTGCCTCGCTTCCTTTTGTCTGTTGAGCTCTCCAGCAGAAGCTGTCCCCCAGCCCTCTGTCTTTTGGTATCTCATGTGATTCTGCTCCCTGGTGTTTGTGGCTGTCATATCCTCAGAACCCTCCTGTGCAGAGCTGGGGTGAGGCTGGGGCTTCTCTGACCCGCTGCCATGCCCCAGCCCCTGCAGCAGGAGCTGAGAAAAGGCAGGAGGAGGAACAGTGCTCAGCATGAGGTGGAGGAGGAGGGGATTGTGTCATGGGGGCAGAAAGGGAGCAAGATAAAAACAGGGATGATAAATGAATGGGTGGCCCAGCCCAGCTTTGGTGGCACTGCTGGCAGTGGGTGAACCTGTGCAGGTCATGTAAGCATCCAACTGGCCTTGCTTCTGCACCAAGGAAGGACCAGGGGCTTGGGAAAATGAGTGCAATGATACAAGCAAATAAAACTCACCTTTTCTCATAATTTTGATCCTCAATTTGGCAAAACCCCAATCTTTCCCTGACTTGTCCAGTGAACCTGATTAAGATGACACGGCAGGATTTTTTTTTCCCTTTCCTGCTGGAGAAATATAATTTTTTCCCTGTCCAAATGGAATGGGTGATTTTCTTGTCAGTGTTTAAATTGGCCTTCTTGGGAACATACTCTGAGATGGTGATGTCTACATTACAGAATAGAGACAACTCTTGCCTTGACAAAAGGAAAGAAAGGTGGTGGTTAATGGAATAAAAACTATGTTCAAAAGACATTATAATAAAACCCTACAGACAGGGAGCTTTCTGACTGTGCCTTTCCTTAGGGTTTCAGCTATGAGTTCCTCAGGAACTCTCAATCCAGATTAAACTAAACCCCTAGGGAGATTTTATATATCTATATCTGTATCTATCTATCTATCTATCTATATCTATCTATATGTATGCATTTCTGTGTGTGTGTATATATGTAAATACCACATAAGCCTGTAAAAAATCTGTAAGAATCTCCCTATTGACTTCAAAGGCATTTAAATCCATGGTAGTAATGCAACTATATATTTGTAGCTGATTTGAGGATTTAGGGAATCTCTCTCCGAACAACTTGTGAAGGCTGTTTGAGATTACAGCATTACTCCAGGTAGCTCTATTAAATTACAAATGCTGTTCTGATTGCACTCCCAGTCTGCCTGTGCTGCTGCCTTTTTATTTCTGCCTTGGACTCAAAGTCCCAGACGTAGTGATGCTGGATTAATAATGGATCACGCTGCCGCTGGAGCAAGGCTTCTTTTACTGCCCAGAGGAGGCATGGGGCTGGGAAGGGAGAGGTCATTTGGAGGGCAGGGAGTTAAAAGGTCAGGTAGTGTGGCTTTGCCACCTGCCCAAGGGAGCTGGAAGGGAACCCAGGGTCCTGAGCACCTTTGCTAACAGCAGAGAAGTGATGAGTCAGTGTTGTGGTGGAGAGGGAAGAGCCAGGAGATTCAGGACTGTTGCATTTTTAATGGTGCAACACAGAATCATAGAGAGGTTTTAAAGACCATCCTGTCCCACCCCCTGCCGCAGGCAGGGACACCTTCCACTATCCCAGGTTGCCCCAAGCCCTATCCAACCTGGCTTTGGACACTTTGGACACTCTAGTGATCCAGGAGCAGCCACAGCTTCTCTGAGAAATCTCTGCTCCCAGTGTGAAGAATTTCTTCCCAATATCTAACCTAAACATGTTGTCTTTCAGTTTAAAGCCATTCCCCCTTGTGGAGATAGCAGGGAATTGAACAGTGAATCTGAAAACTGTGCCAGTCCTGTGCTGGTACAAGTCCACGACAGGCAGTGGCATCTCACATGTCCCTTTGCTAGGCTGGGACACCTGGGACACAGCAGCAGCAGCACAGAAATGAACTCTCCCTCTGTTTGCATATGGCTGAAGTGGACACGTGCTCCTCCTGCAAACCATCACCTTTTTTATTCCAGAGAGCTCTCCAATGTTAATGGTTTTGCCTGAGCATCTGTAAAATGAGCTCCACAGGATGAAAAGCTTGTAAGTAAATAAAGGGACTGCTGGTCTATGCTGTCACTGCCCTGGTGTGCTGTTTTGCAGCAAGAAGGTTTCCTTCTCTGTCTTCCTGAGCTTAGTTTTAAATAGCTTTTATAAAACAGAGCAACCTCCTGAGCCTTAGGTTATTTTACCATATTAGATATTGAAGTATTGCTGAATGCTATTAAGCAAATGCAGGCCAAAGAACACAAACCAAACCAGTAATGTCCTAAACCTAAAGGTCAAATTTCTTCAGGGATTTCACCTGCTTCTAGCGAGTGGTACTGAAAGACAGGACTGCTCTTCTGTGGGAAAGTCCTGTCTCTGCATGGGTAACATATGTTAATCTCAGCCATATAGGACACACAGGTTGCACCCAAATCACTAGGTTGGCTCTTGTTTCCTGCAGGGAATTTTTCCATTCAACTGAGCTCAAATTTTTTTTTCTATTAGCTGATTTATGCCTTTCAACTTGAGCTGTATCAAAATCAGCGTTTAGTACTGTATATTTATTTTGGTTTGCATGCAATTTGCAAATGATATACTGTACTTTTATACAGTTAATGTGTTCATTTTAGTGTATAATGCATGCGTGAACTTTCTGAATTTTGAGCTGAAAATATGATAAGTGGGTTATATTATGCAGTGAAGGAGTTGTTATATGAAAACACTTCCATATCATCAATTAGGTACCAGCTTAATACAAAATGGTATTAATACACAAATCAGTGAAGGAAGTTGTATAATAAGATTCTCATGAGAACATAAGGCTGATATTTATTAAAGATGTAAGTTCCATGTTAAGAAGGAATACTTTGTTTTATTCATTTATTTGATAAGCAGCTCTACTGCTCAGAAAGGAACAATTTCATTTTATATTCACAAGCAACTCTCACGTGTTTCTCGTATTTCTCACAGAGTTCAGAAGTTTGAGAAGCAACACAGATATAGTAAAATCCAGCTGCTGGTTTATAGTCCACAAGTATTGCTTTCATTTGAGCACAGAGAAACTCAGTGGCTTTGGAAATGACTCCTCAGACAGATGGAAGGGCTGAGTGGGATCCCATCCTGGTGGAGCTGGGTGGAATTCTCAGTGGGCTCCCTCCTGTGCTGACGCAGTGTGGTCCAAGAAGCTTTTTGCCTGGTTGCTCTTCAACATATTTCACCTGGATCCCAAACTGCAAATGTCCCTCCACCTCCCAAGTGTATTTCAGAGCAGGCTGCACACCCAGAGAGCCTAGACCTGTTAAAGTCAGCAGAGGGGGATCTGGAGGTAAGAGTGTTCTTGAAGAGTGTGACGTGTCTGGGTTGGGTGTTCAGGGTCAGCTGCAATGTTTTGTGTAGAAATGGTTGCAGCTCTTTGGAATGGAATGGAGTGGAGTGGAATGGAGTGGAATGGAGTGGAATGGAAGAAGTTCACTTGGAAGGGCCCTATGATGTTTGTCTTGTCCAACTGCAGAGAGACCCAGTGTAAAACCCAGCACATGTGGAGAGCAGGGAATGAGCCTTGTCCTGGGAACATCACCTGGCTGGTCATGGTGGCTCCCCTGCCAGGTAGGTATTATGGAATATTGGACAGAGGCTCACATCAAAACAGTTGTTAAGACTGGAGCAAGATGGGGGCTCAATTCTACATATTTATATTAAGAAGTTGAAGTCTGTATTACTCCAAGGCATAAGCTTTCCCTTAAAACCCTGTGATGGGTGGGCATTAGAGTCTGAGCTGCTTTAAGAGTGATCAGAAGCCAAGAGCTGACTCTGCCAGTGGTGTCAGTAGTTCCCATTCATCTCACTTTCAGCAATATTTGGAGCCAGAATTAAGATGCCTCGAGATGAATGGGAGTTGCTGTGTACTGCCTTTGTTCTCATTTGATTAAAATCCAATAGTTTTTGAGTACTACATTTGATGAGAGGGTGCTTATTATTGTTTTTAACAAATATTTAGATGCTCTGGTGATTTAAAGGCTGGCACAACCCCTTCATCTGTCTGCAGCTCACAAGTGACTTATTTTCCCCCATTCATTGTAATGTACTACAGGCACCTGGATGCCAAGAAGAACCACAGATATTTTGGAAGGGAACTCTACACTGCTGGAGGAGCTGAGAAAAGCAATCCTGTAAGGGAACAGTGTGAAATGCTGCACAGACAGCCATGGCAAGAGAGCAAAGCTTTGGAAACCACAGCACTGGAACAATTAGGGGGAGCTTCAGGTACCAGCACACTGCAGAGATTTTGTAGCACAGATTCAATCTAGAGGAGTCATTTACTGAATAATAGAAAATAGAAAGAAAAGCTTATACAATACCTAAACCAGGGTAAGAGCAGAGATTGACAACTGTATGATGAAAGGGAGAGGGAGAGAAGTCAGTCTGTGTGTGAGAGAAAGAAGAGTGGTGATCAATAGTAACAACTGCACCCTGTTTGTTATAAAAAGTAATGGGATATACAGGAAAACATAAGCAGGGTGATGAAAGCATGGACGAGGTGATAAAAGAGCCCATGAAAGTCAGAGGGAATTTGTCTTCAAATTTTCCAGGCATTTGGTAAGAGTGACTCTGCAGGGAGCTGCAGGGTAGCAGTCTGGCAGTTTGTTTGCTTAATATGGCACTGAAATTAAACAATAATTCCATTAAAAAACAAACTAACAAAATCCCTGCTCCTCCCAGGAACCTTAGATGTAGTTGTTGTGGGGCAACTGACACAGAAATCAGTCAAGAGCTGTTTTGCAGTGGTATAAAGCAAGAAAGATTGCTGCATAATTATTAATTTCCTTCCCCTCCCTTGGCAGTTCCAGCCCCCAAAACTGAGGACTACTTCAGTGTGCACATGAGTCGGGAGAATATGCTGCTCCAGTGGTGGCCCAGAGGGCACCAGTTTACAGCTGGGGACACTGGAGCATGTCCAGAACCAGTGCTGAGCTGCCCAGACCCATTTTGGAGCAACCTGGCCTACAGGAAGGTGTCCCTACCCATGGCAGAGGGCTGGACCGAGACGAGCTTTAAGGTCTCTTCCAACCAAAACCACTCCATGACTTTGTGGTTTCCCAGCCATGTTGAAGCTGGAGACAGGGACTGGTCCCAACAGTGTCACCAGAGCAAATGTTACTGAAAATACCCTCTTCCATGCAGCCCTTGAATCAGGCATGAGGGGCAGCCAAATTGTAGGAAATCTCAGTTCTTCCCATAAGTTTACATCCAATTTCTTGTCCCCAGCATGCCACGGTGTGATGGATAAGCATCCAAACCTCAGACAAACCTGAAGCAAGGGAGCACTCCTACCACTAATGAAGACACATTGTCACTGGGCTTGCTTCAAAGACCATTAAAGTTTCCGAGTGGTTCCAGTGGGGACCAGAACAACCCTTTTCCTGAAGAAACAGAGGCATATATTAACCTTAATTGGGAACAGTCTCCACGAGGATTTTCCCTCTGAGGAAAACGAGCATTTTACAGATATAATTGTTTTGGAGGGAGTAATTATTCCGTGGATGCTTCCCGAGGTGAATGATGGCTCTTGTTATGTTTTTCCCCCTGAAACTGGAAGAGTTGTAAGAGTCTTGTCAAAGACCAGTGGCATTACCTGGCAAGCAGGGGCTGGGCTGCTGCTCCAAAACGGACACACACCAGTAGGAGGAACATTTGTACAGTTTGGCTGAATATTCCTCTATTATTCTTTACCCTGCAGCACAACACAGTTTGCAGCAATTGATTGACTTAGCTGGACAGTGAGATAAAAAACTACAAATAAGACTGTGTGGGAGCTGTTCTTCTGCTGTGATTAAATGTAAAACAGCCCAGCCAGAGCTATGTTTTGCCCGGGGTCAGATCAACAGAACATAGATCCTGGGGTTTCCAAGTGTTAATTTTCACTCAATTTCAGGAAGGCTGGAAATCATCACCCTAAAAAGTGATGGGACATGAGGATTAGCGGGAGCCACAGGATAATCACTTTTTCCTCCTGATCAGGGAGATGATGCAGGGAGATGATGTGCAGTAGGGAGAGGCTGACTAAAGAAAGAAAAAGGAATATAAATCAAATCAGAGATGGGACAGACAGAATCAGACGAAACACAGTAGGGAGGAAGACCCCCAGAAAGAGTTATCTTCTGCATATCACTCTGCTGCCAAGTCCTGATTACAGTTTCAAGCAAAGTGTGTGAAATCCTAAAGGTGCCTCCCCATCTCTTGGTGGGGAAAGCTGCCCTTGGGAGATTGCCTGAACAAGGAGTGAGTCAGGGCTGATCAGCACAACCCACCCCTCCTGAAAGGGTTACTGTGAGATGTGGTGGAGGCAAAAGACACTTGAAATGAGATAAAGTAATTTTGTATATAATTTGCGGCAAAGTTTTCTTTCATCATTTCCCACTTTTCTGCCACAGCTTTCCTCTTTGTCTTACCAGCTCTTGGCAGAGATGTTTGGATTGAATAGGGGGCTGCTGTTGAGAAACTGTGGTTTCAGCACTGCAATAAAGCAGTCTTACCCCAATGAATTTTAAAGGCCATTTTGGCTGCCTTGAGAAATGCTGATTTATTACTTGAATGTGTCAGGTTTTTTGCAATTAGCAGGACACTGTCTAGAAGTTATAGACCATCTTAGGAAGAAATAGGCAATTCTCTTTTTTCCAAGATATTTTTATGAAACATGTTCCTTCATTCAAGCAGCAAGTTAAATACTCTTCATTAATAAAGTGGCTTCCACATTCAGATGAAGAAATTTTTGCTAGATTTTTCTTCAGAGTTGACATTATCACCAATTATTGCTCTCTGCAAGAAGTTAAAGCCATGGGCAGGTTGGTTGATTTGTTGGTACCATGCACAATATCCCCTTGGGCAATTCCATAAGCCTCATTCTGAAACCTCATGAAACTCAGCTGCATTCCATGCTAATACAGCAATTTTAAAAATAGTTGTGTCAAATATTACATTTCTATAGATGTGAGAGGCTGTCTGTACCGCATGGCATTATCAGATCTGAGAGCAGACAATGAGGTTGGCTCGAATGCCACACAATTCATTATGCAAAATAATTTTCATTTGATGACATTCAGACCTGTCACATTTCTTTTCATGAAACCCTGCATTTTTTTAAAATTAAAAAAGCTTAGTAAGAATAGAATTTCAGTAATTAATTGGATAACATATTCAAGCAGATATCAATTAAAATTTTAATTATAAGGAACAGTTTTTCTTGAATTTTTCACAAGATGTTAAATTTTTAATCAGTTATTTCTGGGGAAAAAAAAGGTTTTTTGAGAAGAGAACTTTGTGAAGTTTAGACAAGGACTGTGTATAAAAACTGAATTGTGATAAAGAAAACATACTTAAGAGATCTTAATGATCTAAGGGACATAATTTCTCACCAAACACCACAGCCTCTGTGCTCTGAGAGCCACATGTCCTCTGTGCAACTGAGAGAAACAGAACCTGCCTAAATGAGACACGAAACTTCACCTTGTGTGAGCCAGCAAGGACAGTTGCACCAACCTACATGATTTCATTCCTGAAAACAGGTTGGAAATCTGTGCTCAAAAATTCAACCTTTTAAGATATTTTCCATGCCATTTTGGGATAGGGAGGATGGAAAAAAGCTTTTCATTTTCCCAAGGACAGGAATTCTGAATCTAAATAAGCACATTTTGCTGAATGGCATAAAACGAGAACATCAAGGCAACAGCTCCCACTTGATACGTTTTCAGCAACTGCACATCCACGAGGGCCATACAGCTCTGAATCAGGCTCTGCTCTTGTAACAGACAAGTGTTCCTGAATTTGCTGTTAAAATGCTTCTGTTAGTGCTTGGTGCTGGCATTTCTAGGAGATACCACAGAATGAGGAGGAAGACGTAGAGTGAAGACAAAGCAGTGAAGAGGATGCGTGCCTCAAATGTGATATTTGGGAATTGGTGAGTAGGAAGGAGGTGGGTCAGCTGAGCAAGCCTAACAGGATCACTAGGTCATTTGCTTGTGCTCCATCCTAGTATCAATTATTACAAATACATTAAAAAAGATGCTTTCTGGCCCCTTAGAGTTATGGGGTGGAAACGTGGCCCATTTTGGCATTTGAAATAAATACATTATCCTTTGCTTTGCTATTTATAATAGGAATCATTCACAGTTATTCCAATAGCATTTGTCCTTGGCACATCCTTCTTGGTGAAGGTACCTTTTGGTTTACTGTTAATGCACATTGCCTCAATGATTAACTTCACAAAGTGGGAATAATTGAAAGCCCAACGTTAAACTGCATTCAGAAGCATTTGGTTTATCAGACTCCTGCTGTGTCTGCCATGTGCAGATTTTGATGTAGACAAGTGAAGTCATGGGCAGTGCAGAACATGCAAACCTTAATGATGGCTCTGGCTCAGCATTCACCCTTATTTACAGCAGCAAAAAGTCCCATTTTAAAAGCAAAGTGTGACCTCAGGAAACGTAAGGTTTATATTCCTGCCAATTCCTACTGCACTTTCCCAGGGAGGTGTTAAACCCATTATCAGCCATCATGGACAAAATCAGCATTTCCACCTTTCAATGGCATTTGATTGAGCAGATGTGGTGAATGACAGGCTGAAGCACAAAGTGGGTACTTTGCACTGCTGTCCACATGTCCGTGCAGCCCATGGAGACGAAAGGCTCAGCCTCAGCTCCACATGTCATTCATCATGTAGGATTGCTCCATAAAGCTGATTTTCCTTTGCTTCTTTGAAAGCCTCCTGTAATTGAGGCTTCAACTCTTTTCTTCCTAGGTCTATAGTGTAGGAAAAGACAAATTATGGTGTTGAAAAATGAAGAGTTTATAAATCTCCCAATTTTGTGACAGAAATAAACCAAGGAAATATCAGAATTTTTTATGGATATGCTGCATGGGCTGTGAGTTTTGTCAGCATTCCTTATATATATGGATTTTATCCTTTGGCCATTTTATAATTGCATTACTTGGAAAACTTGGTTCGGGGAACATCACCTTTCTGTTGTTTTCATAGAAGCAGGACAACACAGAGCAGACTGTGGACTGCTCATGTCTGCCACAGAGATCCAACTGCCGTGTTTCATTTCCAAACCCTCTGCTGCCCGAGGCACCTGCAGCTTGTCAGACAGGCAATGAAGCTTTGGGAACAAAGAAGTTGGCCAGCAGCTGGCACACAGGGATGCACTGGCACACACCAGTCTGCCAGGGATGCACTGCTGTGGAGATCACCTGTGGGGTTTGCAGCAGGCTTCAGTAAGACGGAGGCAGGAGTGTCAGTGTTCAAGTGCTTTTTTGAGGGAAATCAGAGCCCGGTGGAAGTGTTGGTTGATAACACTGCTCCGTCACCCTTTGAGGTAGGCAAGAAACATCCTGTTACCACCTGACACCGAGATACATCCAAGCGCGCTTACACTTGTACTTTTAAGACTCTGTAAGCCACAGTGGTACAAAGCAGTCGTAGCATCAGAGAATTAAGCCCTGAGGCACAAAGGCCAGATCTGTACTTGAAAAGGCTCCTTTGTGTTGCTGTGCTGGCAAACCCTCCAAGAAGGAACCAGGCGTTTGTAATCCCACACAGAGTAGGGAGAGAGATCTTAGATAGGGATACCCAGTTTTGTATGCCGGGACTTTCGTGGCTAACACAGGGGGCTCACAAAAGATGTGAGGGTCACCGAGTAACCTTGCTGTGCAGACAGAAACTTCTGAGTGGCTTAGCAGAGGCAGATATGAGCAAAACAAGCTCTTGCCAGCCTTGTCAGGCTGACTGCTGCTGTTCGTGGAGGTGCACGGAAAGATCCTCTCAAGAGCAACTACACACCCACCATCTGCTCTAAGGAGGTGCTTGTTCTTATTCCTACACTGCTTTCCTTGTCCTCCCCATGGGGATCTTCAGGGACCTTTGCTGGAATGAAAAGTCTCCTGTTTCTTTCACCTCTTTGTTCTCTCATGTCTCCATTCTGAACGGCTTTGTTTCAATCCTTTCCTACTAAGAAAGATTCGAAATTTTTCTGCTGAGTATGAACCAGCAACCTTTTCGGGCATCAGTCATCAGGGAAGGCCGTGCCTCCCTTTCCTCATTCACAGCCAGAGTGCCAGACACTCCTTCAGAGCAGAAGCTGTCTAGAAGGGTGGGTTTATTGAGGAAAAGGAGGTGGCTAAAGTTACTTCCTCTCGAGAATCTGTACAAGTTCCTGTCTGCTTTTTAGAACCACAATTCTGCAGAAACAAAGGAGGAGCCAAACAAGTGACACACACGTCAGAGTGTGTGGCTGCTTGTTTTATGCATAGCTCAGAGCTTTTGGGTTTGCGCCTGCAGAGTCACCATATTTTAAAAATGGTAATTTCTGAGACCAATCTAAAAGGCTAATTGTTGCTGTTACTGATCTGCTTTAAAAGCCATGATTAAAGCTGAAGAGAACTGCCACAATTCCTGCCAGCTGCGGGAAGCTTTGTGACTGCCTTGTCCCAATTACAGGGTTTTTTGTAGAGAGCACACTGTATTAGCATAGCTGCAGCTCCCTTCTAACAACAGGCAATCATGAGAAACATTTAATGGCAGGCTTTGGACCATGTCTTTCTTTTCTGTACAGTGTGAGTAGTGAGGGTATCTGGTGCCCATAACACATATTTTTTCCCCATAGTTAATTAACAGGTTTGGAAAATGAATGCCAAGGTTCAAGTTGATATATTCATTGTATTTATTTCTTTTTCCAAAAAAGAAACAACTGTCCAAAAGTTTAGGAGGCAGTTTCCATTTGTTCAAGTGGCATCATGTTCTGCTCTGACAGCAAGGGTAGAAGAAGCAGGGAGGAGAATTTGCTTAGTGCTCACAAAAACCCTCCAGCTCTCCACTCTCTTGAAGTCCTATCCAGAGACTTCAAGACAGGGAAAACAACTGTGCAAAAAGGTGGCTAATAATACCTAGGGTTGACTAGGTCACAGTAAAAGGAAGATTGGACTAGACCAATCTGTCTGCTCTGTGTCTGGCACTTGCTTTCAAGAGCCAGCAGCTCAAGAAGCTGCCTTCAAAAACCATCCAGACAATCCTCCCAGTGGCCCAGGCTCTCCATTAGAAAGCTGTTCACTAGAACCCCTTCTGTCATGGGCAAGGGATCTTCTAGGAACATCATTTTGTGGTAACACTGTCTAGTTCGGTCATATTCTTCCTGGGAGTTGATCCAAAGCCCACTGAGGTCAATCAGAACCTCCCACTGACTTTATAAGGGCTTAAGCTCTGTTTAATTGGAGCTACTAATCCAATTTCCACACCAGTGCTACTGTGAAGTCCCAGTGCTGACACATTAAATTTAGCTCACTGCCAGCAGTAGCATCATTACAGTTCCTGCTGCTCTCAGCTCTCTCTGATACACATTTGTTCAGATATCTGCAGCCACAAAAGCTTGGGCAGAAGTCCTGCAAGGCAAGCCGATTTGGGCCTTGTCCACTAAGAACAGAAGACCTCCAGGAACAGCCTGGTGTTCAGGTAAAGTTGCCCATGTAATTCAAGGAGGTGGCACTCAGTGCTGGTCCCATGGCTTGGGGCAGGTTCCTCTGCTGTGAGCAATGCCACAGCTAGGGAGGGCTATGAACTATGTCAGTGGAGACCATTGAACACCTTTTCCAAAACGGGCCATTGCTAACCAGGTTTGTCACCAATTTCCTCAGCCCTTTGAACAGAGAGAACTGGAAGATCTTTTAGTAGTTGGTGGTGTAGCACTTGACAGCCGAATAGGGATGCACTAACCCACATGGGCACATGCAACTTTTGCCCCAGAGACCTTGCAAAACTACACCCAACTGTGCTAGAGGTCAAGGGTATTGATGAGTTTCTCAAATTAATTCCTGGTTTAGACTTAGTTTTATCTTATTGGTCTGACTTAAAGATTTTGAAATTTCCTCTCCCTTTTTTTTGACTGTGGTTAGCCTCAGGAGCCACCCAGCTGGATGCACAACTCTAGGGCTAAAGAGTTAGTGTTTTCTCACTTAAAATTCCCTTCTTGCAAGCCATTAAGGTGTGAGATTGATCCTTTCAGTGTTCATGGAGAGTTAAAACACATGGGGTAGAGAAGAACTAAAAAGACATTTCTTTGGGGACCCAGGCCAATACTGAGGAATTTGATTCAGGTACAATGCCCAGCTGGATGTGAGATAAAGCACACCAGTGCTTATATCTTGCTTTCCAGACTAGCTGTGCAGAACCACAGTGATGGGTTTTGCCATAGGTAACACCATACCTTAGGGATTTTTGAAAATTAAAAGGTCTTATGGCTGAAAATAATTGTAGTTCACAAAAAAGGGATTTGCTTCCATAGCAAAATGGGCATTGAGCTGTGCAGAGTCCTTCAATTTAGTGCTGAAGATTTAAGACAACTGTTAAATCTTATATTTCAAGATTTCCTGAGTTTCTTCTGATTTCCAAGAATACTGGAGATGAAATAGCCACTATAAATCCTGTAAGTCCAAAAGTGCCAGGTGTATAGCAGCAAGTATTTTATCAGCTTCTGTTTATCTGGGTTTTCTTAAACCTTGTCAGATACAATGATGATCAGCACTGACTTCCTACCAAACAGGTCAATAGAGGCTTCAGTCTCTGATCCAGATGCCAGATGAGTTGTCCACGAAACATCCATTAGGACACAGACCTCAGGTGTAGGAAAACACAACAAACAATTACAGAGACTTCCTGGAATAAAAGTATTTAAGCCATGATCACCTGCTTGCTCAGAAATAACTGATGAAATTGCTGATATGATTTCTTGTGATGGCCTGCCTGCTTCGTGTCAGGAAGGTGCACCTTTGTAATGTCTCTTCAGATGTTTTTAAGCCTGCAGCACCGTGCTGAGAGAGAAGTGTTTTAGCAAGAGTGTTGTGCTGTCCTTGTCCAGGGAACGAGTGAAATGCTGACCCCTGAGAGGTGCTGGCCAGGATGCCATGCATGAAAGGAAGTATTTCCCTGGTGGAAATCTGCATCTGGTGCTACTGGGCCGTGCAGAAGGTAAGGGGTGGTCCTTGAGAGTAGTTGTGATATGTGCTGTGGGCACAGGAGGTTTGGAGTAGCAGTGGGATAAGATAATTCTGTAGTCTGAAAACACATTTGTCTGTTGAGTCATCTATTATGTTCTTAAATTGTGGTAATTGGAATCCACA
The DNA here is from genome assembly GCF_031753505.1 of Anomalospiza imberbis. Classification (NCBI taxonomy): domain Eukaryota; kingdom Metazoa; phylum Chordata; class Aves; order Passeriformes; family Viduidae; genus Anomalospiza; species Anomalospiza imberbis. The sequence continues at coordinate 18,019,262 of NC_089691.1, read as the reverse complement.
CATTACCAAGCCAAAAAGACAATAATTAAAGCCAAGGCACAAAAGGGAGTTAATGCTCCAAAATTATTTTGTGCAGAGTTATTTGATAAAGTAAGTCTTTCTGTTTCCTTATAAAAATCCCTGCTCTACAATGAATTTTTCTAACTCTCTGGAAAATAATCTAATTATAGTTAACATTATTATGTTCTTTGGTGCTTTGAATAGAGCAGTGGGTAATATTGTGCTTACTCCAAAGCAAATAGCTGCATGTTTCAGTCTGACATTTCATATTGATAGAAACAAAAACATTTTGTTAAAAACAATGGATAAGGGAAATAATTCATTTTCTAGATAATACAAAAGAGGGAAAAGCACCATCATGTTCTCAACAACAGCAGAAATATGCTTTGCCAGACACTCTTCTATAAATACATTTAATTATAATATTGTATTCTTCTCTAGGAGAAAGCAAGTGAAACCCAACTTTCTCTTTCCTGAAATCTTCCCATATATTTTCCCAAACAAATGAGTATCTTAAGACTCGGGCATTGTGATCACTTGAAAGCTTATAACAACACTGGAAAAAGAAAGATTAAATATGAAAGAATGGTATAAAGTCTGAAAACGTGCATTTAAATCTTCTAGTTCAATCTCAAACAGACAAGCCTCATCTTTATTTTTCTTCTTTGTTCTATCGTAAAACCCCAACTGGAAGCCAATGAAGTTGGAAATGTATTGACTTTGTTTCATTTCTGGTATAATTAGTCACCTATAGTTGAATACTGACGTTAGATGCACAATAACCACCTTCAGCCTCTCTGCAGAAATGGAAATGCAATTGGAATTTGCTGCTGTCTCTGAAACGGGTTTTGTTGAACCTAATTTGTTTTCACAGCAACCCTGTTGCTAAATGTTCTTAGACCAGGGAGGTTAAGTAACTTGATGTAAGCGTAACCCATGTTCACGTAGGCATGGCTGCACAGGGAAATTTCTGGTAATTTGAGTCACAAAACCAAGAATTTTTGCTGGTTATGGAATGAGAAATGTCTCAGGAAACTGAAAAGTCTCAGGAAACTGGGCTAAGGATGCTCAAGGGGCTGGAGGTGTGGGAAACTCTTAGCAATCCCCTTTTTTCCCTGTGGGACACCATGGAGATGGTATCAGGAGGAGGGATAAACCCACTGATGGGGGAAATAGTAAAGGTAAGATGATTTTTAGAAAGTTGGGAAAAGTAGGTTTTAGAAAAAACTCCCCAACACAACCGAGGGCATCCTGTGCTATCCCTGCTGCTGCACAGCCCCACAGGCACCACAGCCCTGCCAGAGCAGCCTCGTGCATGGCTCGTGAGCTGCCCATGGTGGATGAGCTCTTCCTTGGCCGTGTTGCTAGCACAGACCTTTTTTAACTTGCAATCCCGCCCACTCTGCCCTGCCTGACCCATTCCATTTGCACCAGGAGAATCTGCAAAGGGGCTCCTGGAGGTGTTGGCCCAGGGCCTGGGCTCACATTCTGTGAAATGTGTAATAGAGTCAAAGCAGACTTTGCTGAAATGGTGCTGGAGTGGAAGGCTGCCTGTCTGCTCTCTGACTGGAGAACTGACACATTATATCTCCCTCTGTGAAAGCAAATATTTTTTCTGTCAAAATGCCTGTAATACAATCCATTCTCACTCTTTCCTTGGTGTAGAAGCAAAAGCTTGAATGATTTTAATCAGCGCCGGATTTTGTGCTCCTGTTAGTATTAGAAATCCAAGAACATACAAAGCTGTACTCCAAAGACAACTGAAGCTGTTCTTTTCTAAGGTCACAGCAAATGTAATAATGCCAACAGCTCATAGCGCTCTTCATTAGGCTGTGTAACTTCCCAACACATCAATCACTCAGTGGAGGGTGTTTACTTGCTTTCTTTAACAGGATGAGTGTATTTTTAAATTGGTAACCTAGTTTAATTCTCCTTTATGAGACAGATGTGTCTGACCCTGTTGCTGTGGGAATTCAGTGATGCAGAACACAGAGGCAGAGTTGGGATTTCCCTACCCCAAAGAGATAAAGCCAGACAGGTACCCAGGGCACTGTGCATCCCCCTGTCCCTCCCTTCCATCACGTGGCTCAGCACTGGGTGGATGATAACTGAATATGTGGAATCTGCACTTGAAAATGCCTTCTCTCTGTGCAGGTCAGCTCTATTCCGAATCTCTGCTGTACCCCAGGAGTTCCTGAAACTTTGGAAAGAAGGTTTTGATCTGTTGCAAACCCTGATTTGGTATGGCACTTACCTCTGGGCTGGGCAAAACCTCTGAGGAAGTTAGCAGAAAGTCACTTAAAGAGGTGAAATGGAGCCCATTAGATGCTGCTGAGGATGAGCACTGAGTGTTACTGCTCCAGGCTCTGCCTCCTGAATGTTCTCTGGATGTCTTCTGTGGCCCCAAACAGCTGTTCCTGCAGGAACTCTTCCTGTCTCCTGGCTGAGAGCAGGGGACACTCTTGCATCTGTCCACCAGAGACTGTCCACCTTCCAGGTTCCTTGGCACGCAGCAATGTGGATTACGCACACTTTAGTATTACTTAATCAGAAATTCGGGCTCAGGGGTTTGTTTTGGGTTTGTTTGCCCTTGTTTTCTAAATAGTAGTAGAGAGCTCCTGGGAGCTTGCTGCGGATAGCCACACTGACAGCTCTGAGCTTTGGTGTGGTCCTGGTGCTTGCCAAGGCTCGCTGCTCACTCTTTCCTTAATTGAGGGTTTGGATGAGGATAAGGCTTGGCTCACACCCCTTGTGAGACTTCACACATGCAGAGAGCTGTGCTTGATGGGAAGGCAAAAAGAAACAGACTCCTTCCTGAGCCTTTGCTGTTTTTCCCTCAACCCCTACTTGGAAAGCAAGGAAGATGTAAAAGTGCTCCATGAGCAGCAGGAGGGGAGACCTTGCTGCTTCCCAGTGTAGGGATTATATATTAATACATCAGGCTTCATTGGCTTCTGGTTACACAGAAACACACAGAGAGCAGCAGAGGGGCTGGGAAAAGCATCGAGTCCCAACAGCTCTGTGATCCTCTGGCAGCACAGGCACACATCCCTGCTTCCACGTGTGGGGCACTCACAGAGGCAGACCAGGGACAGGGAGAAAGAAGAGAGGAAACCAAACCCCTCAGCTATGTGTCATGGCAACCAGAGCCAGCAGGTCACTGCAATCCAGGGAGCATCCCTTCCTGCTGCACCCATGTAACAGGACAGGGAGGAGCAGTGCAAGAGGAAGCATCATGAGAACACAGCGGGTCCATGGCAGAGCTGCCCCACCAGTGTGTGTGTGGTTAAGAAGATAAAGCACTGCTGGTGCTGGACAGTGTCCCTGAGAGGCAGCACCATGCCTGGAAGGGTTCTACCCTGCTCTGTAACAATATCAGATGTGTAAGGTTTCAGTAGATGTGTTACACTGAATCTGTGTGAGTGCACTCAGGTTGCAGGGTGTCTTATTTTGGTTCGAGTTGGTCACGCTGGAAGAGAGACAAATGATTGCAGGGCTGCTCCCAACCCCTTCATCCCCCAGCCTGCAGTTACAGACACAGGACCTTGCTCTTGGCCTTGTTGAACCTCGTGAGGTTCATGGACCCACTCCTTGAGCTCGTCCAGGTCCCTTTGGGTGGCACCCCATCCCTCAGCTGTGCCAACCACAGCCCTCAGCCTGGTGTCATGGGCAGAGGCTGATAACGAAAGGAGATGCGTGTTGTGCAGACCTGCTCAGCAGAGCTCTGTTTAATACAGCAGCACTCGTGGGTGTGTGGCTGGGATGTGAACGGCTCCCGTACCACATCTATTGTCTGACAAGTGTGGCAGTGTCCCTAGAGCAGCTGGGCAAGCAAAGAGAAGAGCAATTTTCTGAATACCTTGTGCTGAGAGGATGCAGGGCTACAATACAGCACAAGCACTCCATCTACCTGAAGTGCAGACCTACTGCTGCCAGTAGATTAGCCTTAATGCCCTTGGAACGTTTAATTCAAATAAGCAACCTTGTTTCTGGCCATATACAAAACATCTCTTTGTGGTGGAAATCTGCTTTTTGTGGAGATTATATTTGTGAATGCCAGGAGGTACTTGGCACTAAGTGCCTCATGCATTTGTATCCCTGCATAATCCATGAATTGCCTGAAGATGCTCTTTAGCTGCAAAATTCAGATCTTAAAACACTTTGCTGTCCTGGAATTCTCAGTTCCAGAAGTTTAGGTTTATCTGCTGAGCATTTCTCCACCGTGGGAATTTGGTTTGGGACTAGCTGTTAATAAATTAAATAGCACCTTTTTTTTTTTTTTCTTTTTTGGTAATTCTTTTGCAACAAAGGCCCATCAGGGAATATGGAGATAATCAGCTTGAAGAAAATCCTGAGAAATCTGTCTGCACCTCTCCAAATAGGTCACCCACCAGGCAACATCCCCGAAAATTGTATGGAGTGCCTCTGAGATAGCTTCCAGATTATTTATGGTGTTATAATTCAATTAAGTGGTGGCAGGGGATCAGTGAGGGTGGCTGTGAGATCCTCATGTGCTAGGTATTTTTGGACCCTACAGAGGAAGAAATGAGAATATTTAGGATTGAGTAATTACACTGGTTAGGATTTAACAGGGAATTTATACTGCAATCTGTGGATATCAGCCTAGATGGGTTACTTCATCTGGAGGCATAGGAATGAAAGCACTTGTCAAACAGGTAGCTGGGATGCTGCCTATAGATAAGCAGTAAATGATCTATGGGAAAAGAGAGTGGATGTGCTTGGACAATGTTTTATGACCTTTCCCAAACTATGGAGATAGATGCTCTAAAATGTGAGTCTGCCTTACAGGCAAGAGAATTTTAGGTTAGTAAAGCAGAAAAAGGTTATGGGTTAAAGCCTGACAGATTCCTTTCTGTAAGATACTGAGAGCAGATTTTCCTTGAGTCATTTAAAGGAAATGGGGAAAAATTGCGTAGCTGAAAGAATAACATGGTGCTTTAGCGTAAAGCACCGAAATGCTGGCAAAACACTTTTGTTGGGAGAGAGCATGAGCTATCAGGGTCAGAATTGTCCCACTAGAGGTGCAGATGAATCTTGACTGAGCTGAGAAAACAAGTAGAATGTTGCCTGGGTTCAGCTACAACAGAAAAATAGTGAAATATTTGTAAAATTGGTTTTTTTACACTCTGGCCAAGTGGAAGACACCTCTTTCAGAGGTGTTACAGGTCTTTCAAACCTTGATCTCAGTGCAAGCCAGCTTTAGAGTAATAATACACAATTAATAGTGTATTATTGATTAATAATGTATTATTGCTTTAGAGTAATAATACACCTATTAGATTAATAGTAAACAATCCTCATTTTCTTAAACCATGAGGTTTCACTGCTGAGGGCTTTTTAACTGGTTTGTGAGAACTCTTTCTGCCTTTCCTCCTAAGCAACAAAAAGTTATGGCTCTGCAAAATGTTAGAGCCTTATCCTCACCTTCACCAACTTCAAGTGAACAGAAATAGTTTCCATTAGTTAAATCTGATTGGTGAGGTGAGAGGGAGGGCATGGATGGCCCTTCTCCGTTGGGCTGCAGTGGCATTTCTGTATGTGGCTGCAGAGAAAGTTGTTAATGGCATCATCAAGTGGTCCAGAATTGAATCGTGACTTGTCAAACTCTCAAGTCCCACACAAGAGTGGCTGTGTGCTTTCAGACAGAATTATGGCTGAGCAAATCCCTCTTGTGCTGTTTGGGATGCCCTGCTCCATGCTGAGTGGCCCAGGGTGTGCTGCTCCTCTGAAAAGTCACTGGTGATTCCTTTTCCTTCCCTGCAGAGGTACTGGCATCATCTGTTTCCTATTTAAATTCAAGGGTATTACTTTGATCAGTTGTTGAATGCAATCGTGGAGGTGTCTTACTGTCCTGACAGGACTCTGCAGCCACGATATCTGTTATTCTGTGTGGGAAACCCACATTTCTAAGCCCCATTTCTGAGCCATCATTAGTGACCAGCAAATTGAATTTATCTCTTGGAAAGCTGTGAGCAGACACCCTTTGGACTGGAAAGTGGAGTTTAGCATCACCTGCACTAAGATGCAGCTAAACTGGGTTCAGTTCCTGCCTCTACCTCAGGTGTCCAGCAGCCAGGGCAGGATCCAGAATCAGAATGAAATCCCCAAGGATGGGACTGCAGAAGTATTTGGGACACTTCAGTATGGTGTTCACTGAGGTACAATGTAGTTGTGAAGCCCACTGGTTTCCATGGCAGATTGCAGGAAAGGGATGGGAAGGAAGATGAAAATCTGATTTTGAGTTACCATAAGCAGAAAAGGGAAAAAAAAAAAGCATACCTGGATCCAAATCTCCTAATATCCAATAGCATATCTGGATTTCTTCAGTGGTGATAACTTCTGTATCAAAAGAGGAAACTAGAAGAATAGCAGGTTCCTGGTATAAACCAGGAATTTTTTCTTGTTTAATGCTCCCTGTAGAAGGGGCATATAACTCTGCCATGCTTCACTCACCAAGAGAAGTCACTCCTGTTTCTCATTTTCTCCTATCTCTGGTCACTATTAATCATTAGGCAATTACATTCTTAAAGATAAATCACCACAAGTTTCTCTTCTGTAAACAGAGAAACAGCTTTTCTTTGTAAAGATTGATTTAGCTGCCCTGCAATTTCCTGTTTAATTAAACAGGATCAGCCTGACAAATTCAGGTTTTTAAGCACTTTGTTTCTGGCTTTTTTTCCTTCTTCTAGGAATATACAAAGGATGGAATTATTTTTCATGGCGTTGAGAGGGCAGCTAGGTTAATACCAGTCACTTTGCCCTTGGGCATTGATTATTATCAGCAATGCCAGATAATCTCTTACAAGGAAACTCCAAGAGTGATTCTCCACCATCCTGCCTGGCCTTCAGCTGATACCAAGTGAGTGTCAGACCTTCCTGAGGCAGCAGATGTGTTCTGTCCAGATGTGGGGCACCTTTGCTCTCCTCTCCTCAGCCACATTGAGCCCTGCTCAAAGGAGTGGAAGGTGTATTCATCCATATCACAGAGCTGCATGCTGGGTAGGTAAAGACCAGATACTGAAGTGCATTTCTGAGGGAAATCAAAGCCAAATCCTCAGATGGAGTTTGGGCTACTAACTTAGAAATAATATACCCCTAGATACAGCAACAAATGAAAGGGTTGGGCTGGGATCTTGTGGTTCTGAGGAAAGAAGTTTGAGGGGTGTCTGGGTGTGAGTTACCAAATATGAGAGTGGGAGATGCAGCTGGTGTGGAGCTGTTCATGCCCTCCAAAATCAGGGTTATGGGTACCTGGTGAATGAGGCTGAATTTTAAAGGGAATTAATGTGCACACAGGACAGTGAGGTGCTGGCACATCCCAGTGTGGGAGCTCCAGGAACGGATGGACAAGGCCAGAAAAGGATCAGCCAAATTGCTGAGCCTCATGGGGATAATGGGGAGAGTGGGAGGAGGAGGCTGGGGCAGTCAGAGGGGTGATGGAACCAAAGCCTTGGGTGCCATTCCCCGTGGGGGTGCATGGGGTTGGAGGAGGCAGCAGTGGCAGCCGTGCTGCTCTCCAGGGGCCCTCGCTGTGCTGAGCACCAGATGTGCCCTCCTGCACCGACTTGTCTGGGCTGAAAACACTCATCAAGGTGATGCTATGCAGCCTGGGAAAACAGGAGACAGTCACATTTTTATTGGCTTTCAGATAAACGTTCCCTGAGGTTGGAGCCATCTGCAGATTTAGTCCTGACACTCCTTTCATTCATGCCTCTGTTTAAATGATTTCTTGAAAGGAGAAATCCAAACAATTGTTTTCCCCCTTTCAACGTCTGCCTTTGCAGCCACCTGGGAATATCACTGATCACCCAATGAACAATTAGCACTCAGCCTTGCCATACTCTCAGTACCATCATTACACCAACAAGGCAAAGGTGTCATGTTCCTGCTGCTTCTTCCTGCGATGGTAACAAGAGCAGGGATTTTTCTGGAAGAATTTTCTTAAATACTCCCTTTGGGGTTTTCAAATGATACTCCTTAGCTGCTGTGACATGAGCTAACCCTGCCTTTTGTTGAAAACTGCTTGTCTTTTGTTATTAGCTCTGTTCTAGGGTAAACAGTTGGAAATGAACCTACTGGTTCATATTAATGTTAGGTTTCACATCTGGGGCTGTGGTTAGCAGCTGTGCCAAAGTCCTGACAGGTGTACATGGAATAAAGGGTGTTTTGATGCTTTTAGGAGAAAAGAGGGGTAAAATTTCTTCCAGAGGTGGAGGCTGTAGTCTCCCAGTTGTCTTTTACCCCTTTGCGATACAAGAACAAAAGCCAAAATGTGCATGAAGGTCCTGCAAACACTCATGTGGGATGGGAAAAAAGCAGGAACAATAGAGACTGGCACATCTGCGTCTTCCAGGAGAACCTCTGATCAACAAAACCAAAGTCCCACTGGCCTGTAGTGTCCTCTCCTTGCTTCCTGCAGGCAACTTAGGCCTACCAACATATGAGCACTCCTGCTCTGTGTCACACGAATGGTGGCAGCAGGTCAGGGATGTCCTGGCACGGAGGGGGTGACAAGCCCCAGGTACAGTCACATCCTCTCTTGGCACAGGGGGTGTGTGGGATCCCTGACCACAGAACAGCACTAACAAAAATTACTCCCATCTTCCCAAGGGCTCAACCTCTCAGCATGAATGCAGAGGTGAAGAGGGGGCACAGCAGGAGCTTGGGAGCCAGACAGGAACTCTGCAGGCTGGCGAGAGCTGGCCTCCAACGCCGCGGCAGCTGGAGCTGCATGCGAGCGTCACCCGTCTCTTTGAGGGTTTCCTTGCTGCTCACCCTGCTGAACCATCTTCTCCCTCAGGCTAAGTGGTTCATGGCTCTTGGCTTATTGCTATTACAAGACATTTATGTTTCATGGCAGATGGTCTAGTGTACAACTTGTTGTTTTGCTTTATTTTTTAACCAAGGTAGGTCAGCAGGCAGCAGTTCAGTCTCAGCAGCTCTGGGTTGAGATATCAGTTTTATCCCACATTTCTTTAAAGCAAATGAAAGAAGAAAGGAAAAAAAAAAGTTGGGAGAGAAATACTTTCATAGTCACAAGATTTGTCAGTTTTATAGTATATTTGGCACTTATTTTGTGATGGCCAAAGTAGGATGTCCCAAGCACCTTTAGAAAACTGCTAAGGTACAAAATAATGAGTGAACAGTACAAAGCTTTGTGACTGAATGGGTGAAAAAACACTGGCTTTCAGCTAAGCTGCATGGAATTTGACCTTGGCACAAATGATGGTGCTTCCCCACCTCCTTTCCAACCTGTGCCTTTTCAGACAATTTGCAGATTTAATTTACAATGCATTTCCATATACAGAGGAAAAGTGCTACAACTTTATCTGTCCGTGGAGTCCCAGTAGTCTCAGCTCACCAGATGTTCCTTACTCATTTAAACAGTGCATTGAGCTTTGCTTAGTGTGATAATTTTGAAATGCAATGAGTATGGGGACACATAATGAGGAGTTAGAGGTAGTGGCTGTAAGGGTAAAAAGTTTCAAGGAAAAGATCAATTGTCTTGTGTCCAGCTGCATTACCATAACTGTGGGTATAAATTGTTGTGCAAACACCTACAGGTCACTCTGAGCATAAATTATGTCTTGATTTCTTTTCTTAAGGCCAGAAACTTGATCAATAACCTTCATTTGAAAACAAGACCTCACTGCCAGCAAAGTCTTTAACTCAAAACCTTGTGATTACCAGTTGGGTTTGCTGCAGCAGGGATTGTACCTGGCTCTGGGGTGAGAAGGAGTGTAAAGGACATTTTTTACAGCCATGCCTTCCTACCCCCAGGGGCAGGAACAGCTGAAGTGTTTTTCCAGGGACCAACTCCTGTTGTAGCACTTGCTCCAGGAGCTCTATAAGGGGCTCTCCCACTGAGTCCATTTTCCCACCAGGGAGGGTGGAGCTCCCACAGGCCCTGGCAGTGAGAAGGCAGAGGGAGAACATTCACAGTTACCCTGCAGAGACCTCACCTTAGAGACTTCACTGCTAAGTTCCACTCCAAGTCCAAGAAATAAGTTGGAGAGAGATATTTATGTCTGGGAAACAACAGCCCATGGTGTGACAGGAGCCTCAAAAGGACACTGAAAGGTTAAGTGACACCAAAAAGAAATTTCATTTTCACCCAGTAGAAACCAAAAAAATAAAAGGAAAGAAAAAAAAATCAGCATTTTCACTAGTTGAAAGGCAAACCAAGAGTTCATACTTCCTAAAGAAGTTGAAATCTAAGAATCCATATAGTTACTTGAATATTTTCCCCCTAAGGAACGTTGGGGTTTTGTTTTTTAAAGCTTAAAATAGTTTCACCTCCCCTCCAATATCTTGCTGAAATATTAAAAATCTCTCAACCTCACTCAAGCTCACAATAAATTATTTTTGCCCTATATTTACAGCAAGGTCAATTTTTTCTCCCTGGATTTCTTGCATATAATTCATTTGAATGGGGTGGCTTCTATGTCATCTTTAATCTTCTAAATGTATCTTAAGCCCAAATTACAAATCCTAGAAATGAGTGACCCATAATGAATTCTTAACCATAACTTTCTGGCAGAACAAATATACTTCTCAAATATGCAAACTGTTAAATGTTTTCTTATCATACTAAAAGTGTGAATTAAATTATAATATGATGAAAAAGTAGCAGTTTGCAGTAATTCCAAATGTGGCAAATCTTCAGTAGTGCATAAAATTATTCAGTGAACTGTGGAAAACATCAGAGCAATTCTAGCCTTAAAGCTTTTCTTCCAACAACCAAAAAGTGCCAAAAACAAGCAAGCATAGCTAAGCATTTCATCTTGGAAGCAGCTTATTGAATTAATAAGACAAGTCAATTAATGTAATGCTCTGTTGCTTCAGGATAAAACATGAAAAGTAAAAATATGGAGCTGTTTACTGTAGTGAGATCAAGCAACCATGAAGTCTGTAAAGTTAAAGTTGCTAATTTCTCTAAAACCTAAGGAAATGATCAGCACAGCTATTGTATAGACTCACTTTATATGCAAGTCTTGAGTGAGATGTGGATATTCTGCTGTCCAGACAGGGTTTTAATACCAATTTGTTCCTGCTAGGAGTCTGGTTTGCCTCTCTACTGCATAAGCTTGAAACTGAATTTCTGGTTCATTCACACTGGGCAAACATTGGAACAGCCTGCCAGGGAAGTGCTGGAATCACCAGCCCTGGAAGTGCTCACAAGTGCGGATGTGACACTCGGGGACATGGTTTAGTGCTGGGTCTGGCAGTGTTAGGTTAATGGTTGGACTTGATGATTGTAGAGGCTTCTTCCAACCCTAATGATTCTGTGATTCTCCATAGGTTTTGTTTGATGGGCTCCCCTGTGTCTGAGGGTGTTTCAGTGCTAACTGCTGAGGAAAGTTACCTCAGAGGTGTGCAGCGTGTTTTCAACAGGTTACATTTAACCTCTGCATTGTAGAGCAGTGAAGAAAATCAAAAGCTGCGAGTAGAAACGCTCTGTAATTCAGCAGAGCAGCCTGTGTTTAAATCATGGCAAGGTCCTGATAAATTGAAAGTTAAGGTTGGTAATCTTTGCTTTCAGGTCAGTTCCTCAATTTTCATTTAACTTAATGCTAGGCTTGTATGTGCTCAGAAATCCTGATTCCAGGTGTCAGAAAAAGTGTCTGAGAAGGATGGAGTCAGTTAATGGTGAACAGCTGGCTTTCCTGTGTAATAGACCCTATCTTCCCAGAAATCCTCATTATGCAAACTTTGGGTTTGATTTGAAAAAAAAAAAATCCTGATCAAGAACTTTTCCAGTTGTGAAGTCCTATTTTTCATGTCTTCTGCCCAAACCACTGCCTTTGATTGCAAGGGACTAATTAGATCAGTTTGAACAGGGCTGCTGGGGGTTGAGGAGGACTACAGGAATGCCTGGCTGTTGGTAGGGATGAATGCCTCAGTTATTCAGGCACAAGGTGACTTTCATGTCTGACAGCAATTTGGGAAGAGCAACTTTCTCATGGCTATTCTGGTAAAATTCTGTTGGGTGTGAAGGGCAGCCGGTGGTAGGGAGACAGCAATACACTGACCAGGCCTACACTCATTTCTCTGAGGTTGGTTTTGGGAGCTCCTTTCCAGTTGTCAAGGCTTCAGAGGGTAGAGCTACAGAAGGTGCTTAAAGGTGGAGCTGCTGTAGTCTGCAAGAAGATATTAAAGGAATATCATGAGGACTAGAAATCAATGACAACTCTGTGTTAAACCAGTTTTAGTTTTGGGGCTAAACCATTCAAGCAGATTTAGGCTGCTCTTCCCAATTTTGCCACAAGGTCTTCTAAAGCACTGACTGTAAGAAATCCTTTCACTCTTACTTTCCTTTGCAGATTTTTTCCATGCTGGAAAAAGGGATGTATTGTGGTCCCACTCTAAGTATTTTTTGTAGATTGCTGCTAGATGCACAGTGGAGATGATATTGTTGAGAAAAGCCATTGTGATGTTTCTGAGAGCTTTTGAGGGACATCTTTAAGTCCACAGGATCTCACAGATCATGTGCAATGAGCAGTCACAAAGTCAAAATTTAATTAGTACGGAGGGGCAATTTTTTTTTTTAAGTCAGTAGTGGGACTGCAAAGCAACATTATGATCCAGCTAATACTGTGAGAGAGATCCAGTGATGGGGGAAACTGCAGAAAGCAGGCATTAACCCTAAATATCCAGTCTTTGGTGGGGAAATTAAGAAACTTCAGCCCAGAAAATCTTCCTAGGCAGCAGGTACAATGTGTGTGGGTAACTCTCTCCTGTTTTGATCCTGTCCCAATTGTTCTCCTTGACTTGCTGAGCATTGGTGAAATTTTTGCCATGCTCTCCTTGAGGTCCGTCCTAAAGGATAAAGACTAGCAAAAATACAAAATAATCTAACATGAATTTTAATTTGTCTAATATATGAATACCTGGAGTATCATTTCAAAGTTGGCTGTTTCGGTTTTTGTTGCCCAAAGCTGTAACAAGGCACTGTTGGAAAGAGCCCTGTAAGACTGAATTCAATTCTGCTCAAATCAGAGAAATAGACACAGGTTACATGAGCTAGAGCTCATGTAAACAAATCAAAGTGGTCTGATGATAGTAGAAAGAAAAATTGATATAAAAAGGGTGTTTCAGTTATGGGAGAAGATTAGAATACTGTTTATAATCCAACAGTGAAGCAAATGATGAGATGACTTTTGCTGAATAAAACCAACAGGCTCTTATCCCCTGTCTTGTTTTCTGTGCCAAGTAAAAGAATAGGCTTTTGTGTAAGCAAAGTATAATTTTTTCTGCCTTGGACAAAGACAGAGTAAAGATGAGCTGAAAGGAAGATAGGCTATAATAACACTTAGAAATCAGGTGCTGAGAGAGTATAAAAGCTAACTGAGAATGTGATATTCTTATAATAATCACATCTCAGCACAGATGAGAAGCAAATATCACTTCAGGCTTGTAAGTCTTACAGCTTTGGGTGCCAGAATTTCCCTGTCCTTGCATTTACGAGTCTTCCCTCTCTCCTATTCCAGATGAGGAGAAAGCAGTTCTGGGACATATCAACAACAGAATTTCCCTGTCCTTGCATTTACGAGTCTTCCCTCTCTCCTATTCCAGATGAGGAGAAGGCAGTTCTGGGACATATCAACAACTGCTATGAATTGTTTTGCTTTGTTTTCCATCCAGTCACTGCTCTCTTTTGAGACTGTAAGTTTTTGGGAGTCAAAGTCAGAAGAAAATGAAGCCAAATGAGTGAAGAGCTCATGGAAGCTGCCTCTGGCAGGTGCACATCCAGACTGTGATATTTCTTTGTTGCACTGGCTGTTTCTACTTAGCTGATGTGTCTTTGAGAGTCGGGTGGCCAAACAGAATGGGGAGATATAGCCAAGCTGCTGAGGAAAAACATTGTAGCCTGGTTGTTCCTCTTGAGCAGCTTTGAACATATATGCCACCAAACTCTGCTCAAAGAGCAGGTAATTCAGCTGAGGTGGAAATGCCTTCCTCAGTAGGAGAGCTTTACTTGGACTGTTGTGCTGTGCTGTGAAGACATAAGTGCTGTCTTCACACACACTCATCAGTCAAATCCAGACTAGACTAAGAGCAGGGAAAGTTGATGGAATACAAATCTGCTTACTGTGGGTCCAGTGCTGAATGATAAACTTGCCCGTGGCAGAATTAAAGGAAAGCTGTAGAGTGCCTGGAGGTAGCACTGCAAGGCACTGACGTCTTTGTGACAGGTCTCCTTCCCTGCTTACGTTCATTACGAAGATTTAAGTGGGTCTCAATGTGACCTAGCAGTTCCTCTTCAAGAAGTAAAGCCGGTGAAAGATTTGCCTAAGGGCTTGAATTCAAGAGCCAAGTGCATTTTTAAAGACATTTTTAGCTGATCTTCAGCATTAATTCAGTACTGAGGTTCTTCAGGTTACAAAATGCTTGAAAGGCTGTTTAATTTCAAAAATACTTAGAGGGGGTATTCTCTTCAATTAGAGAAGGACACAGAGACCATTATCTTTAGACTGTAACATTTCCTAACTGTTTCTCTGCTCTGTATCAGTGTCTGTGAGACACCAGGAGGGCTTTAGGGAATTGGGGTCAGATGTGTAAAAACTCTGGACCATTCTACATGGAACATCATGAAGGTTCTACTAATCTAGATAGCAGCATCTATCAGAGAGAAAATGTAATTGAAAGAGCACCAAAATCTCAGAAAAAGCTTTGGCACAGGCTTCCCAGAGAAGTGGTGGAATCACTATCCCCGGAAGTGTTCCAAAACCATGTAGATGTCCTCAGAGACACGGTTTAGGGCTGGACTTGACACTGCTGGGTTAATGACTGGACTTGATGATCTTAGAGGTCTTCTCCAATCTAAATGATTCTATGCCTGTGCTTGGATTCCACACTGCATTTCACAGCAGCGTGGCCAGTTCTTCACTTTTTATTTCAAGTCCAAAAAAAGTCTGATCAAATCAGTAGTGATAAATTTCCCTCCTGCAGAGGCTTAAACTGGTGGCAAGCCCCCAATAGTTGGTGTGCTCAGTTCTCAGATCTGGTCAAGGCAGAGGAAACCTTTGGAAAAGCAGCAAACAGAACGGGTTCAGGGAAGGTGAGGAGCTGACACTTAACTCCTCTGCTGCAAATCAAGTAGCAGCAGCACCTGCTTTCTACCCAGGGCACATCTGAGAGAGACCCTGTGGCCCTGAGCTGGGGATTGCTGGTCTGGGCAGTGAAATACAGGGAGCTGCTGGCACAGATTGGCATCTCGCCTTCCAAAGTACACAGGAAAAAGGAAAATAGTGAAGATCACATAAATCACTGTTGCTGTAGGGGACAGCTCCCTGAAAGGGGTCTCTTCTTTAGTCTGTGGGGCAGTAGTGGTGATAATGAAGATGGATGAATGTAATTGAGTGGTGTGAAAGAGAGGGGATGGGATGAAATGAAATGAAATAGGAAAATAGGAAATGAAGAGGAATGGCAGGTAGGAGGAAGAAATTACATATTCTCCTGAGCAATATTTTAGGTTATGGGTAGTTTACTTCATCTAGGTGGGCCCCTAGCCATCACTTCTAACTGAATCAAGGACAGTAATCTGAGAAAGAAAACAGATGAGAAATAATGGGAAACAGGTTAGTAACTTGATGCTCAGACATGTGTATTGTTTCTGGTCAGACAAATTTGATCATATTGCTTCATGGTGAGAAAGCAAAGATAATCCAACCATGAGTGTTGGATGAAAAGATGCCATATCCAGGTTTGTTATGTGGGAAAGACCTCTGCACATTTCAGAATTAGGAATTAGAGGTACATGTCAAACAAAGGCAAAAGTTTTAGCAAAGATCTGCAAAATGCACCCACACAGGAATATTTGTCAAAAATATTTCTTTTTTCCATGACTTAGTTGCTCTGCATAGTATCCTCTCCCATGGCAGTGGTGTTCACACTCATAGGTGAGACCAAGTTATTTGTGCTCCTGATTGGCTAGTTCACCATTTTTCTGGTGGAAGGCAACATGGGCTTTCTCCCCTCGAAGTCAGCTTTTACATGAAAACCATTCTCTCAGATGGATGTCTCCAAAAAAATCATGACCTCCAAAAGAAGAACTGTTGGTAATTTTTTTCAGCCTGTCAGGGTTAAGCATGACCATTTTCTATCTGAAAGGCTCAGAGCAGCTTCTACTATGGAGCTATGAAACCAAACTAAGGCAGGACTGTGTCCCTGTGGGAGAAAAAGATGTTGGAGTAGACCTGGTGGTGATCTTCCAAGCATCAGTGGTTTGAAAATCCCAGCTGAAGGGAGATGCACGAGCTCTGGTCAGTTGGTGCTTGCACACGATTGCCCACACTTGACTGCAGGCCCCCTAATTCTGCTCTCTGTGAGTCAAGCTCAAAGCCAGGGTCTGCGCTCAGCAAAATTTCACTGATGTGAATCACAGGTGAACCATCCTCAGCCATGACCTGAAATCCAGGAGCCCTCAGTTCTACTGCTGGGCCTGCTGCAGGTTTTTAGCATCACTTTGGGCAGGTCTCAGCTCTTATGAGTTTCAGTTTCCTGCCTGGAAAGCAGAGGATTCAGTTCCTTTCCTCAGAGCAGCATGGTTTTATAAAGTACAAATATTTGTGAAGTTAAGTGCTTTGACTGTGTGAGCCTCTGAGAGAAGAAACCATAAATATGTGTCAGGCCTATGATCTGAATTCAAACCAGTGAACTAGAAAAAGTGTTGACAGCCTGAAACCAACTGCCCTGTACACACATCTCCTTCTGTCTACCTGAAAGATTATTTGTGGAATGTGTTTCTATTTTTCTCTGACGAAAAAATAGAATACCAAGCAAAGAAGCATGACCCACTTCTTTGTCAGGCAAGCTCTAAACCCTGCTTACTGGGATGTGACTGAGGTGTTGATAAAAGAGAAGCTCATTTTAGGCCACAATATTCATCCTGCCCTTGAAGAAGAAGAAACAAAGCCTGCCACCTTCAGATGAAATGGATGTGCTTTCCAAGTCAAAGTATGTTTATCTCCTCCACAACTTCTCTATGACCTGTAATTATATTTGGACCAGGCAGTGAAACAGGTAAGCGGCAAATGAATGAGGAGAGTTAGGAACGTAACTAATCATTTTATAATAGGAAAACATCCAAGCAGTACACCACTGACAGTGCCTGCAAACTCTGCTAATAGACAATCAATAGGTCTGATAAGAGCATCACTCATCATAAATTGCTTCGCCTTCAGCAATTTTTCTTGGTCCTTCCTCTGTGTAGTGCCAAGTATGGGTGAACATCATGTTGATCCTGATGTTTGCCATAGGAGTGGACTTCCTTCAAGGTTTTGTTTCTGCTTTTTTTTATATAGCATATAGTATATTCAAAAGAAGATCAAGTCATACCACACTGAGCTTTTTATTACCAGAGATTTTTGGACAGAAGCACATAATCTGAATTTTCTGAATTAATAGGCAGATGGTAGCTACTTTTTTTTTTTTGGCATTTTTTTTCCAACTTATACATTTTAGATTTACAGAACTTGATTTCACACATCTGAAGAAACACTGACATAAATCTAAATTTATATTTGATGCATTTACAAATATTATTTTTTTTTCCATTTCCTGAAGTGTCTGTCTAGACTTCTGCCAAAAAGCAGGAACTTTCATTTTTTCCTCTGTTAACATAAATACCTTTTAACATTTTGCAGAGAATGGCATGACTGTCACTTTCCCATGAGGATATGAGGACCATTCACTCCACCACTGAAACACATCAGCTTTCTATCGGCCAGGATAAGTAGCTCTGACATCTTCCTGCTACACACTGTGCTACTGTGAATATCCCTGAAATGCAGAATATTTGTGACTCTAGGCTTGATGAATTCTTTTTTATTATTGTTTTCAACTTGGCTCTCTGAAACAATGAAGGTTAGTTGCATCTGACTCTTAATTGGACTTCATGTTCTATCAGTCATTATTTTTGCAAAGGCCTTAATTGCCCTCTAAAACATTTTAATTAAAACAGCAATTTGTCCATTCCGCACTTCACGAGCAGATTTTTGCGGCAACTTCAAAGAGACGCAGATGTTTACTGAATTTGGTGGGGTGGTATTTGAGGCTGCCTACTGGCAAAGAAAAATTCATAAACATCTCAAAGAAACTTTCCTGTGGTAATGACAACATTTCCTTCTGATATTTTAGCAAGTCTAATATTTCCCAATCTCAACAGGCATATTTCATAGGCACAGCACAAGCAGCATTATCTGCTCACAGGATGAGCCATGGCAGTGGCTCTGCTGTGGGGTAAAAACCTCCCAGTGGTGACACCTTGGGCTTTGCCAAAGGGTACAAGAGGCCACACATGGGTTTGTTTGTGGGGCTCCTCAGAGTATCACTAGACTGGGAATAAGGAAACCAAAGTTCAAATTCTGTTGGATTTTCCACAGCTCCCCAGTGTGATTGTGGGAGGCTGTTTAGCTTTGTGTGCCTCAGTTCCAGCTGGTAAAAGGCTGATAACAGCACCTGGCTTTGAATGGACTTACCTGCTGGTCTATCTCCTAGTGCACCAAGGGATGCTGGGGTCTTGAGGTTTATAAAGAGCTGTTTGAGTAAAATTCAGAAATGCTAGGAGTTTATTTTGGAGGAGTTTCTCTTTACTAGTGGCAGCTGAGCCTGGAGCTGACCTTATAATCCATTTGTGAGTAAGCAGGCAGGCAGTGTTCCCCTCTGAACTGAGATGAAGGTATTGGGGACACATGGCCAAGGCAGACTACATCTAAAATATAGAGGAGGGTCCAGGTATCTTCTATGGTTTGGGCAGGTGGCTGTCCCCAGAAAATACCCAGCCTGTCCAGCTGAGCCACCAGGGAGGGTGGTCTCCATGTGCAAGGATCACCATCACTCTCAAGTGAGGGTGAGGCTCACTCTCCTTTCTGTCCACAGAACCAAAATTCTTAATGCTGGAAGCGACCTCTAAAATTATCAAGTCCAAATGTTAACCTCACACTGCCATCTTCACCACTAAACCATGTCCCCAAGTGCCACTTTGAGGCCTTTTCTTGAACATTCCAGGGATAGTGATTCTACCACTTTCTGGGTCATCTGTTTCTTCCCTGGATAATCTTCACTCATATTTTTGAAGGGAGATAATAGAAGTACTTGGAAACAGCTTATCCATTTCCACTGCAAGCACTGGGAAAAGATCAGCACGGAAAGCCAGCATGGAATATGGCGTGACACGTCATGTAGCTGCTTTAATCTACACTGTAATTACAGTGACAATTTCTGCCTCTTGAAGCATCAGGACTGAAGTGGTTACCCTGAAGGAGAAAGAAACTCAGTGGGAAAATTTCAACCAAATCTAGGATGGGAAGCGCAGCACTTCCTCTGCATTGGATTAAAAGTGATCAGCATGGCCAAAGGCATCCTGTGAGAGACAGGTAAGCAGGCTGAAAGGAAATTGGAAATATTAAAGGAATGAAGCTGGACTGAACAGAACTAGTTTTACAATTCCCTATTCCTCCTTGATTTGCTAGCATTAGGCAGACTGAAGGGTAGATCGTGCAGACTTATGCGTGACAGAGAGACACTTTTCCACACCAATAAACCCCCTGAAATTAATTGGACTGCTCACAAAAGTGCCTGGGAATGTGAACTAGGCTCGCATATTTCAGCCCTCAGATTTGATCTTTCTTCAGCAATGCCAGGGCCAGACTGCCTGGTGAACAGCTACAGCTCAGCCAGAAATGGGAGTTCAGGCTGCTCGCCTGGGTCAAGGTCTCTGTGGGCACATCCTTGCTGAGGAGCATCTCAGCTCAGCTGAATTCACCATAGCAAGAAACAGATTGATAATAAACCGAAGGAAACTATTCTCAAAGTGAAGGGATCAGCCGCAAGTTTGTGCTTGCCACAAACTGTTGGGCATTTGCTATGCTGTGGAATTGCTTATGTGTATGCCTTTAGCTGGTGGCAAATGCTCTAATGAGAATTAGCCTGGCCTGCATTGAGGGAAACCTAAGTTTAGGTAGTTCTCCCATGTGTGCTGTGGGGTAAGAGCACAGGTGTCCACAGAGGCATGCTTAAGCTGAGGTGCCTGTTCAGTAGTTGCAAATGGGCTCCTGAAACACCAAACCATATGAAAAACTCCCTTCACGTGCCGGAATGGAAAGAAGTAGCTTTGTTGTTGTTTCAAAGAATTAGTGAGCCAACAATGCAAAGCTTAGAAGGTGGTTACTGGGTTTTTACTACAGTCTCTACGAGCTATACAAAGTCTGAAGACATTGTACGTACAGTACATCTTTAATAAGAAGGGAGCTCACAGTCTACCAAACTCTGCCAAATAAACTTTTAATACATACTGTACTTCACTCAGTAGTTGTCCATCTCTTCTTCATGGAATATCTAACAGCTCTAAAAATATTTTCTTGGAGGAGGATAGAATTATCATCGTTATATATCAATCAAGTATGGTTAATGAAGCAAAGCCAGCATGCTAGTATTGCACAAGGGGAAAAGCCTCCAGAACACAAAGTGGAACAACAAATGCCCTCAAAATTCTGCCGAAGGGAACAGGAAGCTCTGGATGCTGCATCGGTAGGATTTGTGTAGCTCGTGGGCGTCCTTGTACCACAGCAGGTTTGCTTTGCCTCTTCACTGCCACATTTCTCTCTCAAACAGGTAGGGAACTTCCAGACCATTGCAAAAAAGGAAAAAAAAATACAGCAGCTGCAGCAAAGTGTGGTACTATTCAATTTCTTGAAGAGTGAGGCTTTTATTTCAAAATATCATATATTAATATATATATATTTCTATATATATATATATATATACTTTAACTGGTATAAAGTAAATTGTAGATCCAAACTTATACTGTTGCTTGTACTTTGCAATCTCAGAAACTTTACCAAAGGAACCACTTTCTTCATTTTTTATTTTCAGCTGTCAAAAATCAGGGCCATTATTTCCACCGAATCCTTTCTTTCACACAGTAAAGCCACTGTTGTTTTCTGGTAAACAGTCAAAGTGCAAATAAGAAATCCATTTGGCTTGGAAAATGCTGAGATGGTTTTAAACTTTCAATACTTTGTCCTCATAAATCAGCAGGGCTTTCACTGTCTCCGTGCAGACGTGGGCGCTCTGTTAAGTCCTTGGGTGGATCTGCAGTGAGAAAATGGGAAAGAGTCAGTTATGCATAATATATTATTTTTTAAATATAGTCTTTTGCAAAAGAAAGACCCAGGCTCTGTGGGATACAGCTGATTGATATAGCTGAGTTTAAATGCAATACCAGAGGGGTGTGTGTCTTTTAGCACTGCAGGCGTGAACAAATATGCAAGAGACAGATCCTAAGCAAGATCCTACCTCTGCCTTGGGAGATATTGGATGTGCATTAACCACCTGGGCTGGTGGTGCTGGACATCACAGAATCACAGAATGTCTTGGTTTGGCAGGGACACCTTCCACTATCCCAGGGTACTCCAACTCCTGTCCAACCTGGCCTTGGACACTTCCAGGGATGGAGCAGCCATAGCTTCTCTGGGGAGCTTGTGCCAGGGCCTCCCCACCCTTACAGGGAAGAATTCATTCCTAATAGCCAATCTAAACCTCCTGTCTGTCAGTCTGAAGCCATTCTCCCTTGTGCTCTCCTCTAATGCCCTTATGAACAGTGTCTCTCCAAGTTCCTTGCAGGAGCCCTTCAAGCAAGAAGGCCAAGCCAGGACAGATTTGGGCCTGGGGCTGTGCTCACCCCAGCCTTCCACCCTCCCCTTCCCAGAGTCATTCCAGTGACTTCTGCTGGACAAGACAGGCAGGAACATACATCCACCTTTCAGGTTTGTTTGGAACCCCTCCAGCCCACTTCCCCAGAGGGCAGGGTAGTGACAGGCCATAGCAGCTACTCCATCCGCTCGCCTCGGGTGAGGTAACACACCCTGCAGCAGACCAAAACCCATCCCTCCTTGGGACTACCACCAAAACTGATCTGAGTGCTGCACTAATGCTGCCAGGGGAAACACCAATGCCCAGGAGTGTTTTAGGATGCTGAAATAAGAAAACTGCCCGACAGCAAAAATAGTGCTCTCAAGGAAATGCTTTTTGTTGTGCTTTTGCTTCTTTTCTGTACTGGTTCAGGCAAATGATCACCACAAGGGGTTCAGCCCTTTGCAGGCATCTGGGTCAACAATGAAACTCACATTGACTTGAATATGGTCAGGCTTGGAATTAAATCAGGGCTACAGATTATTATCTAAGCATGAGGTGATTAAATACAGCAGTGAATATTAGAGCAAAAGAGATTTACATGAGATCCAGACAGTTCAAATTGAATGGAACTGAATCCCACCAGTTAAAACTGAAACAAATGGTTTAAACCACATTAAATCAGTCAAAACAAGCTCAACCCAGATTAAACTGGTCAAAACAGGATAAAAATGGTAGAAATCAGTTTAAACCAGTTCAAACCAAATCAAACCTATCAAAACCAGTTCAGATGGGCCAAAACTTGTTAAAACTGATCAAACCAGGCTGTAACACAAAGCACAGGCTGAGAAACTGGAGAGGGACTTTGAGCTGGGATCCTCTGCCCACTCCCAGCTGATCAACACATTCATTTCTATGCTCCAGAATATCAGCAGCATCCAGCACGAGCTGCTGCTCTTCTACTTCCACTGGTGCCAGCTGCTGTGCTGAAAGTGGCAAGGTGACCTCCAGCTGGTCCTAGTACAGCTCCAAGGGCCCCACTTTTTTAAGGAAAGCACTGAAAGTTCTTAAATAAATTAAAAAAAAAAAAAGTGACAAAGGATTAAAAGAGCATTGAAACTCCTCCAAAATGGAATGACAATATTATTTCCTTCCAGTGTTTGTCACCTGCCTGACAATCAACAGAAAACAAATCAATTTAAGGAAGCTGTGAGCTTTATAACTTTGGCTTTAAAAACTTAATTAGTGAGCTATGCTAAAGGGCTAAACACAGAAATAAATGCATGAAAAGGAAGGAATGAAGAATGTACTGGTAAAGACTTCACTGAATCTGTTGTCCACCTCCTTCTGACACTAATCAGTATTAATAACATCTGAGACCCAACCATGAAGTTATGCACTACCCTAGAAGATTATACATATTGTGTATATCCATGTATTCATAAATATATAAACATACACACATGCTTATATGTGATTTACTGTGGTCCTGGAAGGATGTACTAATGGGTATCTTAATCCCAAGAGTCATAAATGGGAATGTTTTCCTTGTCAGGACAGCAGCTAACATAAATGTATTTAGTGTAAGGAAAAGCCTTCATTAAAACAGTTTACAGCTTACAGCCTATGGAGACTTGCTGTAGCCTTCTGCCTAATCACCACAGAGACTGATTTGTCTTGTTTCTTCTGCTTTCTTAACTTCCTTAACTACTCAAATTAGACACACATGGCCCAGTCTTGGACCCTGGATTGTGGTCAGGGCAGATTACATTGTATTCTCATTCTCTGCTGCTGTCTGAAATGGCAAAACAAAAGAAAAATAATAAAAAAATAAGCCTGTTTCAGGATCTGATTTCTTCCATTATTTTATATTTATGTTGCTAGACTTGACACAGTGGTACAGATTCAAGCAAGTTCCAGGGACTAAGAAGTAGAATTTCTCCTTGGAAAATGCAAGAGACAGTTGCTGAGCACATCATGTCATGTTGCCTTTGTCAATTGGGTTCTGTAATGATATTTTAAAGCAACAAAGCAAAATTCTACTGGAAGCAGCACCATAAGGTACTCCCCTCACAAGCTAATTAAAATAACTCCTGTGGGTAAATGAAGAAATATTTTTTCAGTTATGAGCACTCACTCTGCAAGTATTTAATTCAAATGAAATACAATAATGCATACTGAATAGATTGGACCATACATCTGCATATTAATGAAGCTCCTAAATTTCTAGCAATCACTTCTGTTGCCTTAAACTAGTTTATATGATGAGGACTGGGGGAGTTAAGAGCAGGACAGCTTCACTGAAGAAAGAAAATGCAATTCCTCAATTATATAACTTGTAGACAGACTGCAGAAGGGCTGAATTATTGTGTGTAAAATGCTTCATGTTGCTTCTCAGTTCTTCTACATCACTTTCTTCCATTTTAACTCCCCACTTTCCTCACTGGAAAGGACATGTAGCGAGTTTGTGGTCTGGGATTTTTAAATTTCACTGCAAGGCACATTCATTAGGAAAAAGCCTTCCAGTGGTGCTGCAGTGTGAAGAGCTCAGCTGTGGGCACAGAGAGATTTGCAGGAACAGCACCACAGAAAGAAACTGAGTCAGGGAATCCCAGTTCCCTCCTTCCTTCCTCTTCTCTGGGCGGTGACAAAGAGATCGCCTGGATCTTGTTTTTGGGGGTCAATTACTGCTTCCTACAAAGAAAGCCTCCTAAGTCAGTAGGTCTCCTGATTATTTAATGTCTTGGTGTGGCAGAAGGCTCTGCTCCAGAAATGAGGATTGCAATACAAATCATTCATCCTGGGGCAGGTCCTATGGAGGGAAAGAAAAGGATTCAGGTGCCATGGGGATCAATTAGGATAAAATCTAATCCTTCAACAGGAGGCCTAGAAGACATGAAAAATGGCTGGAGTTAGGTAGGATTGGAGAGAAAGGAAAAAGTCAGGAAATCACAACACTATGCTGCACATTCATGTGAATTAGCAGCTGGGCATGAGTATGTGGAATTTCTTTTCAAACAGGGGAAAAAAAGATTGAAAATTCTCTTTTTCATTTACCAGGTTTCAAAAGCCATTTTTCAATTCACAGAAAATGAAAACCTGTATGTTTATAAAAGCATTTTCAGTTGACAACCATGTCATTTTCTTGGAAAAAAAATTCAATTGTGATATGAAAATTAG
This sequence comes from Anomalospiza imberbis, assembly GCF_031753505.1. NCBI lineage: Eukaryota > Metazoa > Chordata > Aves > Passeriformes > Viduidae > Anomalospiza > Anomalospiza imberbis. Next base: position 17,994,425 of record NC_089691.1, on the reverse strand, counting down.
TTAATTAAAATTGTTGAATACAGGTATAGGTGACAATTTTAAGACAATGGTTGTGAAACAATCACACAATGCAAAAGAAAAGCTAGAGTCTCTTTTAAAAAACACTTTTATTCCCAAGGTAATCACATGGTGGGAGTTTAGGCAGCTCATTCACACCCTCTCTCTGCCTTTTCCTGGCATGGTGTGGTGAAAGCTGTCGTCACCTGTTGGCCTGTGCTACCTGAACCTGCAGCATCTCAAGAGCTTGTCACTAATGAGTTCATGGGGTTGGAGCTGTTCTGAAGTGAGTCCTGCAGGGCAAACAGAGAGCTGAGTCCTCTGCTACAAAGCATTTGTACAGCTGCTAATCCAGATGTTGCCTGGAACAGCCAAGGAATGGATATAGGATTCAGCAGATCCCTCTGAGCTGATGTTCTTCCCTTTAGCCACCAGAAAGGGACTCAGTGATGTGCATTAGGGGTATTTTGAGGTGACAATCTCTGTAAGAAAGTGACCTGGCAATTCAGCAGCTCCAACCTGCTGATTTACCAAGCCTGGACCCAGCTGACCAGCCTGATCCATCTGAATTACCAGGCCTGGACCCAGCTGACCAGCCTGATCCATCTGATTTACCAAGCCTGGACCCAGCTGACCAGCCTGATCCATCTGAATTTTCACCCAATTATGGCCAGAAGCTCTGGGTGATCATGACAGTGGTCTTTAAGCCTTTTACAGCAGGCATAATGATGGAAAAGACATGGGTGAGCAGTCATTAATGATTCTCTTTCAAGTTAAGACCTCCTGGGTGCAGACAGAAAGGAGACTTACTCTGGTGGTCTTGATTTTATTGCCAGTTGCACACATCCATCCAGAATTATCAGGCAATGTCTTACATTCCTCTCCTTCTAGGCAGGGCTCCATCTCACACCACCATTTCCCAATCACTATAGAAGCTAAAAGAGAAAAGACAATGTTCACAACTATGTTACAATCACCAACTCTAATTAAATGATATCTCAAGGGTCTAACACTGCAGTTAAAAGGCAGAGTGTCCCTTCAGCTGGAGTTTAGCTGTAAGGATTTCATATTTAATTACTTGTTTAGCATCCTATATTGCCTAAGACAGTGCACTGCTTGCCACAGCCTCCTCACACAGGAGATCTTGTCTGCTCCTGTGCTGTGGCTGCAGGGAATGCTTGATGGCAGCAATTCTGCTGCAGACCAAAGGACCATCCAGCCTAACAGCCCCTCTCCCTGAGTGCCAGTCTGATTTTCACAGGCGTGCACAAGAACAAGGCAAGTCTGTAGAGATTGTCCTCAGAATATTCTCCAGGTCTTCAGGACCTCTGGTTCAGTGTACTCCACTATGTCTGCTTTGCTTTCAGGACCTACAGCTGGATTTTTTTACCACAAATCTGCCCAGAATTATTTGAATCCATGGAGACTTTTGGCTTTCCCAGTATGCCATCACAGGGAGCACCACAACTAGAAACAGAGTTAGGTAAGGTAACCCTGAACAGCAGCAGAAGCTGTTTGTTGAAACAACAACATATTATGTATTTTATAGAAAACATATTATCTCTAAAAATAACTTTTAATTTCCAAATATTTAACACTGTAAATAATGGCAGTGTTTGGATCCAGTTGTTTGAATTTAATTGGCACATATGTTTACAACCTTAATGAAGTTTCTTGCCTGGGAATTGGTATCTGACTATATCCTTAGCTGTATCTTAATGACATTTTTTGTCTGGGGATTTTGAGAAACTTTAGCTAACCTTGCAACTGTGACGAGCTGGCTCATGAGTGGCTCTTTCTGTGGTTTGCTTTCTCTGGCAAGAATTAATTTCATGGTTGCACTCAGGAAGCCTGTCAAAGCTTTCTGCACAGTCACTCAAAGAGAGATGCTTAACCCATTCATATCATCCCTCATGGCTGCTTCAAGCCCACAAAATACCTTTGAAGCAGCTGTCTACCTTATGTATATTAATATATATACACACCAGCTGACTACCATTCAGCTCTGGAAAATGCCCTGTTGTACATGCATTGATTTAAGGACATTACAGAGCTTATAAATAAATTCTTGAATATAAAATTGAATAGAATAGTTCAGTTTGAGGGGCCCTACAATGATCATATAGCTCTCAGTGTTGTCTTTCCTGGTTCTTCCCACAGCTTGTATCTGATTTTTATCACACATAATTTCTCCATATATACAAGACACACACACAAAAAAAAAAGCCCTTTACACCTGTACTGGCAAGGCAGTTTAATGATGCTATTCACACACCTGTTTCAGGAGGGCATCATTGATGCTGCTAACAGCAGAGAAAAAAGATCTCTCTCCTTGCTATGCAGGAAAGGCACGAAGGCTGAATCTGTGCTCTAATAATAGATTGTGCAGTGGGCAAACTGAAAAACCATATCCTGCTAAGTACTGGCCTTCACAGCAATCACCAGAGCAGAGCATCCTCAGGATGTGTGAGAAGAATCCTGTGCCATGGAATCAAAAGTGGTGATCATGATTATTTACTAGGAGCAGTGCTCTAGCATTAAATAACCACAGAGAAGGATCCTACAGTGCAAGGCACCAAACCCCACAAACCTGAACACCCTGGCCTGGAGAGTTTACCATGTAAAACAGAGATTTGAGCTGAGGACAGACTGAGAGGCAGCATGGAGAAGCAATGCTGCTCATAGCAATTAAAATGATCTCACTACTTATGAATGTTGTTAAATACAGCCCAAGTATTCAGATCTCGACCTTGAAAAATAATCAAATGCAAAGTCAGTGCTGAACTTTAATGGCAACTGACTCATGTAGTAGTGTATATACATACATGTTATTATTGATTTATGATCACAGTGCAATTATACACAAGTGCCCATCAGTGAGCACCCTCACCTGGGCTGAAGGCCAGGCTCCTTTGATAATGGGGGAAACTAACGGGGGAAATTTGCAGGTGAAAAACTCCTCTTTGTCTCTAATATGTAAGTAGGCAAAATCCTTTGTAAGTCTGAAGCACTACAAAGCTCACTGTGGTCTAGTCCTTAGCCTCTTACCATGGCAGGGGCATCCAAAACCCAAAGAAAATGACTTTCTTTGAATCTTGTGTTTATAGGTTTTCTCTTCTTTTAAGAGCCTTTTAATCTTTAGGAGCAGTTGTCTTGGGTACTGCTTGATTTCAAAGTTTTACACCTCCAGCTCTGTTCAAAGAGGGAGGAAAACACTTCAAAATGAATCACAGTTTGCAGCATTTGAGATTGGGCCCACCTGTAGGAGGAGGGGAGAAACCTTCCCCAGGGACATGATGCAGCTTTTCTATGTTTAGGTTATGTCACTTGGAGATGAGCTGAAGCAGTTGGGTCAAATTGCTCAAATTAAGATGCTCCCCCTCAGGGTGGTTTTTATTCAAGAACTCGCAGATCCTGAGGAACCTGAGTTTCTCAGTGACCCAAACCACTCATCCTGGGTGAGAATTCGAGATTCCTGATAATCACCAGGCAGCACGGGCTGTGAGTGCTCACATCATGCTGAATTACACACCTGCAGCATTCGGGAGTGCTTCTCATTGTGTTCTTCTCACTGTATGGGGAATACACGAAGCACAGGAGTTTCTTCATGCAAGGCTGAATTGACTGAGACAGATCCCTCTGCCATGGAGAAAGGAAAAGGATGTGGAACAGAAGAGCCTTGACTATTCCTGCTCTGCTTGTGTTTTGTTTCAGTGCTTTTTTTTTTTCTCCCTTTTTTTTTTTCCATCACCTTCTAGGTTAAAAAAGGGATCGTTTATATCTGAACTATTTTCAAGAAAATGCCTCTTTTATAAGAATATCTAACTCTTAATATATCACCAATGGAGCTGAGGAAAAAAGAAACTTTCTTCAGGAAATTCTTGGGGTGTATTTTTCAGCCCAAATAATGTGTTTCTAAAATCTTTGTTTGCAAAGCCATAGAATAATTTTAATCAAAATATTTAACTTTTGATGTATTTAGTCTGCATGGATTAACACACACAAAAAACATTTGGTTTAAATGGCATTTGCAAATCATGGGCTCCAAATAAATAAACTACAAATAAGAAATCTGAAGATCAGATAGAATACAGGGAAAAGCAATAGAACAGCTTATATTTTCTCATGTTTACACAATTCTATTGCATTTTAAAATATATTTGTTCCCAAACATCTTGCCCAAAGCCTTAGGCAGCTGCAGGGAACTGCCAGTTTAGCTTGGATTCAGCCTTCAAAGTTCATGAGAACCTTTGGACATTGCACAAGGGTATTGACCGTGCTTTGATTTGCTCTTGTGCATTATCTGGAGCACAAAGTTTTGATGCATGAAGGCAGCTGGCTGGGGAAAAGTTTTCCCCTTGAATTTCAGCATCAAAGTATTCTATTAATGGGCAGTAGAAATCCATGGAATACCTTCATATATCTACACCTAAAAGATCAAATCAACATGGAAACATGAATTGTTCAATCATCCTCCTCTTGAGTCAAACAAAGTTTAGAAAGAATACACAGTCCATTTGATTAAACATGCCTGTTGAAACTCCTCAATTTATGTTTCACATTTCTCAGTCTTCAAGTTCTTGCATTAAACTGAATCTACTCAAGTTCCTCAAAGCTGTTTTACCTGATTAACAGGACATGGACAGAGAAAATGTGCACACACAGCCCAGACAGTCACAGGCAATTGCTTCTGTCATTTTTGCTACTCCTGTCGGTAGAGAAAATGCAAATTCTCTTTGTTTTGTTTTGCAGATGAAATTATTGTTAACTTTTCTGCATTTGTATTTAGGAAATTGCTTTAACAATATGACAGAGTCTATATGGCAAAAAGTACAAAGGCATTATATTTAACAATGTAACAATAAGACTATCCTCACAGAGTAACAGATAACTTTAATTCATGTTTATGGAATACCCTGAAATATGGAAACAGAGCAAAGTATCATCATGCATTTTTCAACAGTTTAGAGGGAACATGCTATGTATTAAAATGTTCCAAGATTGCTTCTGCAGTTGCCATTATAAAGCCACAGCAGCTCTCTTTTTGCCTGTGATAAAGTGGGCACGTTTTGTTTATATAGAAATAGAATACAAAGGAATGGAGACATCAGATTGTGACTCCTCCTGATCACAGGTATCGTGCTACTGCAAGGAATAAGAAGCTCATTTTCACAGCCAGTATGACACTCATTGCAGCATGGGAAAGTTTTCCCTGTAAGTACAGAGCATTCCGTTTTAATCTCGTTTCCACCAGCGAAGATTGATATAAATAAAATTTAAATAGAGAACACATTTCACAGATGTCAGAAGTGAAAAAGACTTTGTCAGCTTAATGAAAAGATATCAATTTTCCCCACTTTATTCAATATATTGTGAGTCATTTTCTAAATGGATTAGATTAAAGGAAAGTTCAAACTCCCTGTGAGAGATTCTTGCACTGATGGAGATTTTGGCAATAGCAACAGCACAGAGGTGGGTAAAATCTTTCAAGTAGTTTCTCTATTTTTTTTAAAGGATATAAACTAGAATGGGAAAAACTGTAACCCGGTGCTCACCTATTCCTTATACAACAAAATCTCAGAGAATTGAATGAGACATGCAGTTTCTCTTAGTTTATTGGGATGTCATGGGGAGCATGAATGAATGAATGAATTACAGGGGTGGGAACACACTTTCTGGGAGGATGAGAAAACTGGACTGAAAGAAAGTGTTATCTGAAGGGCTATGTATTTCATAAACAGACTGAGATAGCAGCCACTCTGGGAGCCGTAGAGAAGAAATCTGATAAGTTAAAGAATATAAATCTGAAACAAAAGATTTCAGGTTGAATATTGCTATCTGGGAGAAATGCAGACTGTTTCCTACAGGGAGTCCAAACTATCAAACTCTCTGCTTTAATTCAATCTTACTCAATTTTACAAGTATCAATCTAATGCTCCTGCAGTGCAATGCTTCACAGACTTTGATAACAGACCTCTCATAGCTCTGGGAAAATGGACATTTCTCCTGTATAAAATAGAAGCACAGTGCAATCAGTCTAGCAAGTGGTGTCTCACATCTCTAATTGCCTCAAATTCAGTCTTGCTGAGTTAATTTAATATTTTTTTAATTGTAGTAAACATTAAAAAGACATCAGCATCTTAAACTTCTTTTATTTTTTTGAACACTCTGATCTTTGTGTTATTCTCCAGGCTTTTAAAAATGTTCTATTAATTCACTGATAGAATTGAAAGAATTGAAGATCTTAATATTTTTTTTCCATTCAGAATTCCTGATTCTCCATTGCAAAATATTAAGCAGCCAGAGTAAGATATTTTTAAGAGTGTATTACATGTCTGACCAATGCTGTGGGCTGCACCATTAAATATGAAAGGGAAGATTAGATGCAAAGAATCCATGAACAATTTCCTTGGAAGATCTGCATAAACCAGCAAAAAAAGGGCGCTAATTCAACAGCATGAGAAGAATCATTAGTGAAAAACCACTTACATTGCCATCTCCTAGCAGCCAACAAACTGCTATTAAATTAGGAAATTAGTGAATGAGGAAAAATGACATAAAAATGTTTTGTGCTTCCCTCGTAACAATGTGACCAACAGAGGTGGTGGTGGCTAACGGCCTGAGAAGCAGAAACTCCCAAGGTTGTTTAATCCCAGCTCTGCTTCTCACTTTCTCTCTTACTACAGGTAAATTGTCTCCTTGCTATACCAGTTTGCCATTTGCAATTTTATTTACTTAGAGGATGAGTTATTCTTCCTGTGTTTCCTTGTATGTTGCCCTCTGTTTCTTTTGCCCTGCTGAACTTTAACACTGAATTGCAGGAGTTTGGGAGTGACAATTTTTTCTCCAACTGTACAACTCGAAGAGTGGGTTTCTCAGTTACTATGAAAATAAATTAAAACATTAAAATTACGTGAAGTGCTGCCAGAAGGTCCTTAAGCACATTCCTGCCTTTGAGCTGAATGGAGATGGTCTGTTAAACAAAACAGCTTTGATTTTCCCAAGGAATTTCTTGCCCTCACTGCTGTTCAGATTGGGAGCATCAACTGCTGCAGCTTTGTCATTTTTCCATGTCCCTTTCTTTGCACCTCTGGAAACAACTGCTGCTTAGTCATGTGGCTGAGGGGCTTCCACAGCTGAAGTGGGACCAGGATTCCTCATGGGCAGCACCTTCGTGGTGAGTCCATGTGCATCTTCACTTCTCTGAGTCCATTGACAGTGACAGCATCCCGTCCTCTGGGCACCTCTAAAGTGTGCCCAGCTGTCCAGAGGTAAAACACTCTGATTTGGTAGCTAGGCACATAGATAAAGCACCCAGAATTTAAGGAGAACTGTAGAATTTGCATAACCATTTTCTGAGTCAGGAAGATCTCAGCAGCAATGGCAAGGAGAAGAAATCAAAATGTTTCTCAGCTGCTCATATCTCAATTTGTGAGATCTTTTCAAAGTCTGGGATTTTAGGAAATACAAAAATGAAGCCAGCAAGAAGCTGTCAGGCTGAGAGGCCTCTTGTGGCACTCCTTCAGGAGATGCCAGCGGGTCCTAGGCCAGTTGTGCTGGCAGCTGGCTCTCAACCCTGCTCTCTTTTGATAATCCTGTACTCAAAAAGTGTGGTAGGCTTTTTTAAGCTGTAATTGTTCCACATTCCACTGAACTCAGACATGACTAAATCTTGACACTTTCTCTGAAAGTCATGGATCATAGTTGGTATTCTAACAGAACCCTCAGCACATTATCTATCAGGAAACTTGATTTCTGCAAAGGAAAGGCAGAGCAAGCCTCAGCAAAACAGATTTTTGCAGATATCTGTGGCAGAGAGAAAGGACATGAAATGATAAAATAAATCATGTATGATAAACTTGTCTCCCCAGAAGTGCATAGTTATTCTATGACCTTCCAGAGTGTTAGAACACAGTCTTGTATTTTCTCTTGGAATTTCCTAAATTAGGAACAAATATCCAAGGCAAGCATCAAGCTGCCAACTTTTTTTATTGCTTTACGTGTGTGAGTTCAATGGTGGTTGACATAACCTCTCTGCAAAGGGAGTGGGGCATTTGAGAACAACCTGCTGGCACTAATGAGGCTGATGAGAACATGAAATCCAACATTCAGGGAGCTGATGTGAATGCAGGTGACTGAGGACCCCCTCCCAACCTGTCTGGAGGTCTTTTGCAGGTTAGGGAGACCCACTGCTGCTATTTATTACTGAAGTTTGGAACTGCCTCCACCCTTCCCAGCAGAACAAGGCTGAAAGCAGGCTGCTAAAATATTTGTGCAATGAAGAAATGTTATTTACATCCTCTTTGAATGGCTTCAGATAACCTAGTGAAAGTTTAATCTTATTGTTATATATTTAATGCAATGCCAATGAAATGCAACCTATTTGTACATATTTGGAAGTACAATAGGAAATTACTTATAAATATGCACAGACATGTTTCAGACCAGAGTTGAGGACTGGTGTGCCATCAAAGAATTAGATCTCCATGCAATGGTAATTTTCCAGGAATAATAATTCATTAATAAAGTAAATGAATGAGTTGAAATGCAGAGGGAGAAGTGCCAGGCTGTGAGATGAATATTAGGGGGGAACACAAAGGTTTGTGGGTGGCCTTGGAGTGCTATTCCTCCAGTCCTCCAGTGGCTGCTGGGACCCTAAGTCATACATATATATATATATATATATATATGTAAACCGACAATCTTACAATATGTAAAACACAATCTTTAGTGTGTTATCCAACAGTTACTGGAGAAGCAGGGAAAAAACCCTCAGTTTCTGCAGAATTCAGACCAAATCTGGTGTCTGTAAAAGCTGCCATTTGCTCAAACATGAGCTCCTGTGCTGCTGGTTTGGGTTTGGGGATGTGGAAGGGAAAAGCTGCGAAATGGGCTCAGGAGGGTGGAAGTCTATTGTGAAATTTTGACTGAATGAGGTGCCAGAATCACAACCTAGCAGCCAAGCACTCTGTGAAAGAACACTGGAAATGAATAAATTATATAATTGTAATGCATTTATAAGGCATAACAAAGCATGCATAATATATTGGAGGGTTGTCAGTTATGAAATTTAATTCTGGTGTGCCACTTGGGTATAAATTGTGTAGTGTTTCTCTCATTACCAGAGAAACTCTAGTTAACAGAGAGAATTTCTGTAAATAAATAGCCATAGAAAATTCTTCCATAGAATCTACAGAAATTAATAGGATATAATGTGATTATGTGCCATTAGTCAATGAAATTTTTTTTTTTTTAATGCTTTTCCAGTGAAAAATGGTTTTTGCTTTGGCCTTCTTTTTGAAATGAAAACTAGTATATTGTCCCTCTCTTCCTCTGTGAAAATTACTAAGTTCTCTGTGCTTTAAAGACCTGTGGCTGGAACTCCAAACTCAGAAAATGTTGAAATATGTGGCTGAGATTCCAAGTGTCTCTGCAATAGTGGAGGCTATCAGCTGGGTCCTGGAGAAAGCAAGGGAGGGCAGGAACAGTGGCAAAAGAACTGAAAGCATGAAAGAACCTGAGCAGTAAAAGGGTGAAAGAGTACAGGTTTAGATTAGATATTGAGAAGAAATTTTTCTCTGTGAGGGTGGGGAGGCCCTGGCACAGGTGCCCAGGGAAGCTGTGGCTGCCCCTGGATCCCTGGAAGTGTCCAAGGCCAGGCTGGACATTAGGGTTTGGAGCAACCTGGGACAGTGGAAGGTGTCCCTGCCCATGGCAGGGGGTGAAGGAGATGGGCTTTAAAGGTCCCCTCCAACCCAAACCATTCTGTGATTCTGTATTTCTCCTAAAATCTGGATGTCAGGGAGTTTTTGGGAAAAAAGACTGCAAAGAGGTGTGAAGTACATGAAGCCATCTGCTGTTCTTCCCTTAAAAAGGATGGAAAGAGGATAATAACCAGACCTGGAAGATTCTTGGAGCAAAATCCCAGGGAAGGGTGGGAGCAGCCCTTTGCTGGTGTCTGTTCCCACCAGATATTTTAGTCCAGCTAGAGAAATTTGTTTATTCAGATCTCCACCAACCCAAGCCCACCCTTCACAGGGTCAGGTGCCCTGTGCTCCCATTGCAGGGGATGATTCCACGTGAAAGGAAAACTAAGGGAGGTTTCATTGTTCTAATGATGGCACTCTGAACTTGCACGTGGTGCTTGCTGCTTTATGCACAGTGGTACTGAAAGGCAGAGCCTGCAAAATTCTTGAGGAGGTCGTTTAGTTAACTTGCAATTATCTCTGCTGGGAAAAGACAATAAGGTCCAAATTCTCTTCCATGAAGTGGGAATTGCTGTGGTATAAATAACACACCTTTAGAGCACCCCAATCTCCACAGTCCAGAAGAGCACATTTTAAAATCTGTGTGGAGGAAGTTGTTTTCAAAGGTCAAGTTAAATGAGCCAACTGAAACTACACAAGGTAATTAGTGATTTATTAAAGGTGTTGTATCCATTCAGCTGTCTTCGTTCTGTGATGTAAGACATGTCTAATTTTGTTTCAAAGATTAAAGGAACATTTGTTTTTTGTAAACAAATCCCTAGCTGCTATTACAAATTACATCATGCATAATCTTGACATGATAGATTGGGAGATATTTCAGTACAATGCCAGTGCAATTGGAACAAGAACTGCGAGACTGAACAAAAATTGATGAACTGAGCACACAATATTTTGTATTTCATATCATAGCTTAATTACTGCTTCAATATGCATGGAATAAGAGAAGTAACTCAATTATAAAAGCTTATCAGCAAGAATTACAAAGAGTGAAATTCAAGTGTGGATATTAAACTGACCTTAACTGACAAGCTTTCCTTTGAAATGATGTTTTCCTTCAGTGCTCATAATGCTTATTTACTCTGAGACCTTTTACAGAGCTGAGAAGTCTTTTAATGGGCACTTGAAATTTCATGGCCACGCTGTTATTGGCACAGCTCATGTCTTTTTGCCTCTGTTCAATTTAACTCTGAGTTGTATTATTTTAAAAGATCAAAATTCACTACCATTCACAGTGATATTTTTCCTCTCTCTTTTTTTTTTTTTTTTTTTTTTACCCTGGAAGAGGCCCTGGATTTCATTTCTTCTAGGTAACTTTTTGCTACTAATAATTTATACAATGACCTTACCCTGTTGTCCTTAGAGTAAATAATCCTGAATTTATTCAAAGATCATTTTCCATTGTAATGCACAAGATGTGCTCTTGAAAAAATAAGAAGGTAGAAGGAGCTGTGAGCCTCAGACTCCAGGTACTCCAGGAATCTCGTGCCCACTCTGCTCAGGTGATTCTCAGCTATGAAGCCATAAGCTCTGTTCTCATCATTACAAAAGGGAGTTTGTTTTTCACAAACATCTGTCCTTGTTCTACTTGATCTCATTAATGCTCATACAAAATGAATGTACGTGCAGCCTGAGCGTGCCCAGTGCAAGCTCTTCACAATTATGAGCATGAATTAGTGGAAAAGGTTTTGCAGAATGTGTTCAGCTCTGCTAGTTGCAAAATGTATGCAAGCAGGAACTCTGCAAAGACAAAGAGCTAAACAAAGACACTGGGAATTGCTATAGTTACCAGAAAACTGAACAGAAGCTTTAAATGAAATTTTATGATTTTATATTTTTTTATTTTTACAATCTCCCTTCCTCCATCATTTCAAAGCACTTTAAAACAGAACAAGGTTGAAATAGCTGGGTTTTCTAAATATTAATCTTCAAAAATACCTGATCAAATAGAAAAGATAATTGCCTAGCGAGCTCCCTATTTCTGGGCATTATGATGCTGTCCTTAGAGTTAATATTTCTAATTTTCTGCTTTAATAGTGATCACCAATAGAAGCGAAGGTGGGTGAATAAGAGAAGCAGGTCAGTGGAAAAGTGCTGGGAAAGCTGTAAAGACTGGCGGTGTGCAACTGGTCTGAACTGTCATTGCTCAGAGAGCTGAGTCCATCTCTACAAGTGCTCTGGGTTTATCAGCCATCACCTCAGACACTCAGGCCTTACAACAGGAGCATCTCCTGGTCCATCCTGCATGACCACAAAATGACTGTACCAAATTGTCACAGGATCCATGTGCCCACCTCGTGAGGCTCCTCAAACACAGGACAATTAAGAAAGAAGCACAGGGTGAAGGTGTTCATCACTGGACATCTCTTTCTATTTAATCAATTTAATTATCCATTACCCAAATTCTGCAGAAGAACTTCTCTCCTGACTGGCACCTGCCATTTATAATGTGCAAGGTCCTTGACAGCCAGACACGACCATGTGCACAGAGAATGGGACCCAAAAGATGGGAATGTCCACAGAGTGACTCTTACCCTCCAGCACTGCCAAACTGAGAGCTCCAAAAGGAAGCTTTCTTCCATCCAGAAAATAATTCCCAGAATAGTTTATCCCGAGAAGTTTCTGCTATTCTGCTGCTGCCATTTTGAATATGATTTTATTTTTTCCATTTCATGTAAGAAATCCCTTTGCACTGCTCAGGCTGATCTGCCACAGACTCTCAGGGCAGATATTCTTTCCAGCACCACTTACAGTATCTGACTTCTCATTCGATCAATCGATCTGTGTGAGTGATTTCTCCTTTCACTTGCTTCAGGCCTCTCCTTAGCACCAATCCTTCCCCTTTTGTCAGTAATTCAGTCTCCACACCTGTGATCCCAAAGCTGAGGCTGGAAACTGATGGCTCCCCCATAAGACACTGAGCACAGATAAAGGAATGGTCTCATACTTGATTGTCACATTTAGTACAAACACTCTAAGATACAAATGTTGTTATCTCTTTAACCTTTAGAAGCTGATTTTTATGTTTTTTGCTGCTCCTTAGACAAATTTCTCCTGTCCCGGACCTTGTGATGACAAGCAGCTGAAAAGGCTTTCTCACAAAAGGCAATCATCAGAGTTCTTTAATTTAGCTTTCAATGAAGGTAGAATATAATAATTTATTATGAGTGCTTTTTGCATGGGCTTCCTCAAATATTTATAAATTCATTTAAATAATTAATACAGGAGTTTTAATAAACTGTTTCTATTCACAAAAGGAATGTAATTTGCAGAAAGGACAGTTCAGGTGCTAGGAAACATGGGTAGACCACATGAATTAAAAATAATGGTTTGCATCAAAAGTTTGTATGACCTTTTTACGAGTTGTCTGAGGTTGTGTTCCTGTGGTGAAAAATGCTTCTATTGATCTGGATAAGTTGTGCACTACACAGGGTATTTTAGGGAGGGAAAAAGAACAACTTTATATTAACTTGGGGATTGTCAAGATCAAAATTTATCCAGAGAAACAAAATATATTATGTTAACTATTTCAGCATAAGTCTCCTTTTCCCCCCCTTTTTCTTTTTTTTTTTTTTTGAGAAGTTTTTGCTACACACTATTTTCAGGAAAGAGAAAAAAGTTTTTTATCCATTGGAATATGTTTGCATTTATCACTAGAGCAGGCCATTATTTAATCAAGCATAAGGTATCTAAACCAGCCTATGATCATCCTAATATAGATAATAACAATAAAATCCTACTAACAAAAGCAATTACTTCACAGGAATGCAGCCAGTTACAGCTTCCCCAGCCTGCCTGGGCATCACTGATTTCCTCTCTCCACCTCTGGTGCTGAGTTGAGCACACAGCTCTTGTAGGATGGCAGATTCCAGTCACTGAGTGTTGAAGGGGAGAAAGTCTCTCTCCATCTGTTTTCTCCCCAGATCCTGTTCCATCAGGATGTGGGTGTTTAGTTCATGCTGGTGAAGAGTCCCTGAGCTGAGCAGGGATCCAGGCATGGCAGGGGTGTTAGGCTGCAGGGAAAAACTTCCCTGCCTTCTCTTCCTAAAAAACCAGCCTGGACCTGATGCTTGACTTCTGCCCTACGACCTTACAGCACGCAAAAACCAAACCAAACCAAACCAAACCAAACCAACAAAAAAAAAAGAGGATTATTACGTTCCATCCTTTAGCTGATAATTGCTGTTGCTGGCCCAAGGCAGGTCCCTCAATATGTGTGTGGGATGTGCTTTCATCCTGGTATCATTTCTCCTCTACAAGGTCACCTTTATACTTTGCATGCAGCACCCGAGTGCAAGGGGCTGGACACAGCTCTTTGTGAAGCAGGTCCACGAGCTCCTCCTATTCTGGCTCTCCCTTATTCCCTTCTCCCTTTCAGATACCAACTGCCTTCACTGCTCCAGGCAGCATCAGCTCAAAGTCACAAGAACACAAACTTCTCACACAGAAATAGGAGGAGGAAAGGAGGCAGACTTTTCCCTCCTCTCTTCTTTTTCCCCTCAGCTCATCTATGTAAGCACTAAAAACCCCCCACACACCATCACATTTAGAAAGGCAATCACACCTATTTCAAATACCAAACAAACCCAAGCTTATCTTGTAACTTCTTCTGCTACCTTAAAACTCAGGGGTGCTATGTTCTGCAAACACCTACTCTTTGCACAGAGCACCAAAATCTCCAGCTCCAACCCTGGAGAGAGCACTGGCAACTAAACCAAGGCAGATAGCAGGGAAGGAGAGCAAAGTATGCAAATTCCACTGGGCACACTATAATTACTAATTCATAGCAGAACTGATCACAGCATTTCACGCTTATCCCATGTAATTCAGTCACAGCAGTATTCATTTTACTATTAATTTTAATAGAATAATTACCTTTATAAAGAAGAAAGAAACTACTGTTGGAGGGTCAGATCCTCAGGTGGGGAAGATATGCTGATTTATGCTAGCCTGATGAATTTTGTCATCTTCCTTTGAAAGGAATTCAGTAATTGACTAGTTGCCAGACTTACCGAGATAATCTATGCTAGAAGAAGCAAAATAAGAAGAAATGAGGAAGCAAAGACGTGCAAACACTTAATGGTAAAATTGACATATCTGCATTTGAATGTTTATGCGTGTGCCTGCCTGGCAGACGCACACACACACACACACACGCACATACAGACACAAACACACACGTGCCCAAACAGCCAGCACCCAGTTCATTCCCAACGCTGTCTGGCAGCAGACACAGTTCCCATAGTGACACACAGTGCTGAATTTATAATGCTTTGTGTCCAGATTCTGCTCTGCAAAATGGCAAAGAGGCTGGGATTCCAAGATCGTCCTGTTTGAATATTAGCAGACAGAAGGGTTTAGAGTATGAGCTGTATTAAAGACCTACAAAATAAGGAGCAGGCAGCTAAATTATTATCTCAAGAACTGAGAGAGATATGCAAATCACTTAAACATTTTGCTCTTGGTCACCAGGAAGTTTTGATATGAATACTTCATAACCTGCAGCTGCCATAGTTCATGTATTTTTGAGAATAAGCTTAGACCTCAGCCCCCTCCCAATTGCTACCTCCACAGAGATTCTGTCTTTTCTCCTGTTTTTCTGGACATTTTGTTTCCTTGTCCTTTTTCTTCATTCTCCTGGCTCATAGGAGCAGATCTGCCTTTAGTCTGGAATGGTGTGTCAGAGACGAAGCAGAAGATGTTAGAACTTGCCACCAGGCAGGAGATGGGCAGCTTCTGCATCTGCTTCTGGCCATTAAGCATCTTCAGGTGCTGTAATTTAGATACTTCAAGGTGCTGCATTATATTATAATGAATTGCTTTGTGAATTACTACTGAGATTAATTGAATTTATGGCTCCATCTTGGAGAATGTGTCCTCTTGTTGTGATTAAGATAATGCATTGCTTGAAACAGAAGTTAAAATACATGTCAATTCTGGCAGTCAGCAGTGCTGTCATTTAAGTTTTCTACTTCCAAAAAAAAAAAAAACAAAAACAAAAAACAAAACAAAACAAAAAAAAACAAAAAAACCAAGATAATTGTTTCCTTTCTCTCTGCTAGGGTTTTAAATTTGAGTATTTTATTTCAGGGTTCTGTTTAAATTGAAACTACTGCAGCATTATATGCAAAGAGAAACCAATCTCAGAGGGGGAAAAAAAGAACAACCAAATATAGATTAAAAAGCTGCCTCTCCAAAGGTTTTGAAATATGAGAAGCCTGGCTCTGCATGTAAGATTAATGAAAGCTATGTGTGTGATTAATAGTTCAGCTCAAATCAGGGGAAAGTTTTGCCCTAAGTATCTGCAGTTCCAAGTGTTGAAACCCTGATATCACCCAGCCCTGCAGCAGGAGCACTCTGAGTCCCGACTGTCCTGCTCTGCACAGACAAGTGAGCAACAGAGAGAAATAATACCTATGCTTAGAATCAACTCACATCACTTCATGACCAAAACATAACTCCTCTCCCTGGATATCTCTTTTTCATTATTTTTATACGTGGTAATGTATCAGCTTTGTTGGCTTCTTGTTAAGAAAGGCAGATATGGCAGCGGTGGCAGAGGCTTTGCTCACGTCGTGGCTCATGAATGGAGCTATTCTTGTACTTTAAATAGTCACTATTTTCCTAAAGAATGGACAAAATGAATATTCAGTTACTGTGCATTCAGGGCCTCAATTTGTGGCCAGGGAGCATTCAAGGCTTCAGTTCTGTGTTGGGAGCTCCTGGGGAGATCTTCCAGCTCTGCCTTGCAGGGAACAGCAGCCCTGGCCAGGGGAATGCAGAAGGGCTTCTGCAAGGAGGAGTCTTTAGTGGCTGATGCACTTCAAGATTTTGTATTTTAATATAAATGAATAATTCAAACACTATCAGATTTTTTTTCCTATTAAAAAGCAGGTGGAAATAGTCAAATTAGGACAGCTTTTGGCCTCCAAAGGCTTCTGTAGTAATGCTGCAGCCAAGTTGGTGTCTCATGACACCAGAGCAGTTTCCTGTGCCTTTTCAACTCTTCTGCTGCAAGGATCTCAAAGCACTTTTCAGGCCCTACCTTGACATTATAAAATCCTGCCAAGGTAGAAGGGAAAGCATATTCTTGTCCTTGGATCACTGTGGATTGTAGAAGCTGCTCTTGCAGGATGTGGGGAAAAATGGTAAAAATATCCCTGATCCTTCAGTGAAAATATTGGGTTGTATTTGTGTTCTCTGCCAGAGAGAAGCAGAGGCAATCCTTCCCACTTTCTGTGGGCAGTGGAATAGAAAGGAGCTCATGAGTTCCTGAAGAATGGCCGTAAGATTTTATCTTGCTAAATAAGAATAATACTAAAAAAAAATTGGACCCCAGAGAAATCTCTTAATTTACACATGTACATTTCTTATTACTGTTTGGGAGGAAATTCTTCAAAAGCGGATAAATTATGTAAATTTACTTGTTACACTCATTGTATTTGGTCTTAATTTCAAATGGAATAAATATGAGAAAATAAATTGTATAGACAGCACTTTTTGCTTTAAATTGTAATTTTTAATTTAGAAAACCACTGAGGGCAAGTTTTTTAGGTGCCCAAACATAGGATCTAGGTAACTCACAGAAGCCCTCAGTCTTTGAAAGTGAGTTCTAGAACACCATTTTGCTCTAAGGGAAGAGAGGGAGGAGCAGGCTGTGTCTGCAGCTTCAGCAGTGCAGCAGAAGTGTGTCTGTGTTCCTCAGCAGCCTGCAACACCCACCAAAGCATCACTCAGCGTGATGCCAAATGGCTCCCCTTGATGTAGACCTGAAAAAACTACACAGGTCGGGAAAGAAAAACCATCTGGACAAAGCTGTGAAATGGATTACCCATCAATATATATCTATATCTGCGTATCGAATTCTGTGTTTTCTTTTTTCCAGGGTGCTGAAAGAGATGGGCAACAGGGACACACCTTTGCAGCATCTTCCCCCCATGCAGAGATGCTGAGAGAAATCACAAGGAAGCCAAATCCCAGCAGAATTTCAGCAGGAGCCTGCTAAACTCTGGTGAAGCAAAAGGGAGTCAGATCAGCACAAAGACAATAGAACTGTCTGTTTAATATCCCTAAGGGGTTGCCTGGGACTGGTCTCTTAGACCAGCACACTGCATTACATTTGTGTTCTGCAGGGGGACAGTAACAAATGGAACTATCAGAAAGGGCCATGGATGCCTCCTCTGTCATTTTGAAGAAAACTAGAATTGTAGGAAATCAGCCACACTGTATGCAAAGGAGGGTCTAAATGTACTGGAATAAGATTGAAGAGTTGACATTTAAATTGCAAGGCTGACATTTTTATGCATTTTTACATGCATGCTCTCATGGCTCTGTGGGTAGATGGAAGGTAGGAATGAGGAGGTGATGCCATCACCTCCTGATGATGGCTTGCAAAGGCAAAAAGAGAAATTGTTATTTATGGCAGTGCAGAACCTATCTTTATAAAATGCTTGTCATTCAGCACAAAGATGTGGAAATCTTCTTGTTTTGCTGAAACTCTTGGAAAATACGTGCAATTACATAGCAAGGTTTCACACATATTTCCAGTGATGCCATATAATGTCCTTTCCATGTCAGCCTGTTGTACAGCTTCCCTGCAGCCATATTTAGTTCTGCTGGCCATGGGATAATGGCAATGCAGCTTCCAGAAACTGAAGCTTCCCTTCAGCTCCCCTTCAGCAGAGTCCAAAGGTCTTACACCTGCAAGCACTGATGTTTTGAGAAACTCCAAAGTGCCACCAAAACACTTTTTAGACTGAATAACAAGACAGAGTTGAAGAAAGTTTACACATAGAGTCAATGCATTCAGTTTGAACAGTTATGCAAAGAAAATATTATTGCCTGAAACTCCCAAAACTACCTTGCAAAACCTCTGAGGAGCTGTATGTTTTTGGCAGGTTACCTTTTTTTCCTTTCTTTTGGGTTTTGGGACGTTGTTGTTGTGTGGAGGTTTTGGACCATAACTAGAGTTACTGCCTGGTACAACTTCTTAGTCCTGCAAACAGCATGCACAAAAAAATCCTACTTTCCGAAACGTCTTGTCTGACTATTTCTCAGGAAAGCAAGTGCTGAGAAGTGGATAAAAATGGTGCAAATACACTTCTGGATTTAGGGATCAGAAGAAAACCTCACAGCTCCAATCCTGATCCTTTTACAAACACAGCAGAGAATAGAGAGAGCAGCAACAATTTCAGTGCCCATCCTCACCATGATGTGAATTGTATATTACCACAGGCAGACTTCTGTCAAGGCCCAGCTACAAAAACCTCCAGCACTCCTCAAAAAACAAAAACTCACTGCCCTGATTGAACTAGAAGGTGATGACTGCAAATATGCTTTACCAGTGTGCAAAACAAATAAGGGTAGAATTGAACATTAAATCCACCAGGATTTCATAACCCAGGACTTCTTCCCAACCAGAAATGCAATATGTTAGCTTGCTAATTTTGATCCTGTCTTTTTCTATCTTCTTTGTTTTAGTGGTGAGTAGATCTGATTGAGAATTAGTTTGCTCCATTTAATCCTAATTCATGTGTGTCCCTGAGACTTCCAACCTTGTCTGCCTGTCCTGCTGTGGGTACCTAAAATGCAATAATCTATGGTTCACAAAGCTTTTATGATGACAGCAAGTCAGAGACGGAGCCTCAACGGCACCAAACTACCCTTGTAATCAACCTCAACATAAATGTTGTCTTATGCACCTCTCTTCTCCAGCAGGGCAGAGTTGTTCCTGTAGGGATTTCTATGGCCGTGGGCAGCTGTCTTTCCAGCCTACCATGTGTGTTAGCTTTCATCTGCACCAGTAGATCATGGAAGAAGAAACACAGATAATGTGTTAGTCTGGAAGCAATGCACGAGGGATATCACAGACAGATTAATCTGGCGCCTCAAAGACAGCATAATTCATTTGGATGAAAAGGGGATTCTCCTCAGCGAGACAGAGAAAAATCTCCTTTTATCTTTTTCTTGGCAGAAGAGTGAAACACGAGAAGCTCTTCATGGGAAATGGGAATGCCATTGTAGCTGCTGACACCCTCCTGGCCAGGGGCCCTCAACTAGCCCCATGTCCAATTTCCTCTCTGGCCACTGGCTTCCATGGGCAGCTGGGTTTGTGGTTCAGTCCCCTAAATATACAATAGGCACAACATCACCTCCTCCTCCTCCTCCCAGTATAAAGGCCAGTGATGTGATGGACACCATTGGAACAGCCAAAACAGGAGAATTTCAGCCTCTCTGGGGAGCTGGGACTGCAAACCTTCCACAATTCCTGCTGGTCTGTAACACAGACAAACAAGTCTTCCCCCTGCAAAGGTTAAGTCCAGGCCAGTGATGGTCACAGGACATCACTGCAGGTGGTACAGCTTCAGCACTGTCAAACTCTGCCCTCCAGCCTTCCCTTGGAAAATATATTATTGTAAACACAGGTAATTTCTTGTAACTGTCAAGAGGCTTTATTTTTGCCTTCTCCACTGTGATGAATTCCCTGTTAACCAGAATAATGTGACAAGGAATAATTGTCAAAGAGGTAAATTCATACTCAGCTCTTTTGATGATTTGGCCGTTTTTGAATTTGCACAGCCAGCAAGCAATGTTTTTGGTTTTTTTTTTTTTTTTTAATATATAAGACTTGAATAAAAACAAATGTGCTCCCAGTAAAATACCCATTTTATAATGGGAAGAGTTGTGGACAGATGTAGGTCAAGATTTCAGAGCAAGGATCACTCATTGTCTCTCTATTTTGAGGTGGGTAGCTTGCCACTCCCTGAAGATACTTGGTTTTCAGACCAAGTATAGGTCAACACAATGAGACTGCTATGAAGGTCTGTTCATTTGGTGCATCATTATGCTCCACTTCATAAAACCTCAAGTAGACTCCTCTCAACTCTAACTGCTATTTCTGCTGTGAAGATGAGCAAAAGGGGCTATACTCATTTCTCATCAGGAACCTGAATCAACACTCCTGGAAGAATCCCATTAGCTTGAATGTGAATTGCCTGATGCCAATACAAAGTTATAAATATGGAGTAGCACCACTGGCACAGAACTGACACCGCTGTAAGATATTGAGGTGTGATTACCTTGGCCTGTTTTATTCTGCGTGCTGCTTCAGTAATACACTTTCTGAGGCCCACCAAAATTTGCAGTAATTCCCTAATTTGCATCAGATGTCTATCCTCCACTCAGTGGCTGTTTAATGGCCCTATAATTCCACAGGGCAGTGCCACTGGGCACACAGCTCTGGCGTGGGACCACCTGAAACACGGTGTTCCTTTTGCAGCATTTTATTAGCAAAAGGCCAGGTAATGGAAAGAGTGCCCAAAGAGGTGTAAAAATAATAATGGCACTGAGATACTGATGTATAAGGGACTGGGTTTAGATTACAGCAGGATAAGCAATACTGAAATTCAACAGCGAATTAAAAAAGGTATCTAAAATTTTACTATAGAGGGAAATGTGAGACAGAGGGTGTAACAAACTGAGGCTGGAGAGGAGAACAAAATGTATCATCAGCACAAGGAGTTCAGCAAGAAAGTGCAACACTTCAGCTTGACACCAGCCTTTGGCAAAGGCAATTGTTTACGCTGGTGATTTTCAGGCAGGAAAATAAGATAAATGAGCAACTTGCCCAAATAAGCTGGGAAAAGAACCAAGAAGAAAAGCCAAGACCAAGGCTATGGTCTTCATTTCCGCTGGCTGCAGCGGATTTCCCTGGAAAAGGAAATTATAATGAGAGGTACTGGCCTGAGAACCCTCCCCTGAGAACCTTCCCCTGGAAACGCTCAGGGTGTGGAGATGGGAATAGAGACTGGAGAGATCCCATCTCTCATGGCTGAAGATGGGAATAGAGACTGGAGAGATCCTCCAGGGAAACAAAGACCAAAGGGGCAGCTAAGCCAAAACACATTGTGTCACTAAACCATGTTTCTTTCTTGGAGGGATGAAGATTAATCAAGAAAGAACTAAAGTGAAGCTTTGATAAAATGTTTAAGTGGCCACACTCGATCTACAAATTATTTGCATCAACTAGAAGATGAAACATTAGTTTTCCATTATGCTGCAGGAAATAGCAGCTTGCTAAATAACTCTTTTAACTTTCCTCTGGCACCTATTGATTATATCCAATAGAAATTAAGAGTAGAAGGCAATTAAGTTCAAAATTTAATGGTGTTCTGCTCCTGTTAATTTACTGCCTGACCTGATCAATACATTACACTGGATAACAATCTATTCCACTGAGGCTTGGTTTCTCCAATGTCCCTTCCACTAAAATTACAGTAATGACAAACAACTAAATTTTCAGCAAAAAATACTCAACACTGCCCCCCCCCCCCCAAAAAAAAAAAAAAAAGATACAAAATAATTAAAATTTGGATTATTCACTGTAGTGGTAAAAACAGCAGCTTAAAACTAAACTGACTTCTACAGAACAGAGCTTGGACTTCATGAAAATATTAGATAAGCTACAACCTCAGCCAACAGAACCCTCTGGAAATTGAAATCTCAAGTAAGTTTTAAACATCTCACATACACAGCAGTACAAAAACCACCTCCTTAATCTAGAAGGCAAAATTGAAGTGGGAAATTAAAGATCAATGGCAGTGAAAGCAACAATATTGTGCTGTTGTTGTTCTTTTTTCTACATAATAGTTTAGGTCTCCAGGTGAATACACAGAGCACAGACTTTATGTATAACCAGCTCCATCAAAACCTACAAGCACAAAGTTAATTTGCATTACGTTGCAGGATTTTTTGGTCCTTTCTCCAAAACCTTGTAAGCACTTTTTAAATAACTCAACCGTTTCCTAAAGGAAACAAGGACATGGTGACATTTCTCACCTCCTCCTATTCTCAGAGGTGGCACGTGCTGGGTCCCTCAGTGCCACGCAGCCTTGGGTGGTCTTGGAGACCACAGAGATGCTCCTGCAGTCCTGTCCTGCAGGCAGAGTCCTTGGGGTGGACAATCCACATGGTGGCCAGCAGGCCAGCATTTCTCTCTCTGGAGCATTTCTCTGGACTGGCATCTCCTAGCAGAGAATCCCCGTGGGACTGGCTCTCCCTGTGTGTGTCTTAGTGCTCACACTCTTGCCTATACAACTGCCTGAATTGCATCACTTTTTTTGGCAAAATTCAACGTGTCAGCATAAAGTCAAAACAAAATATGATGAGGCTTTCTGAAAATATCCTCTTTGCTGATCAGCTGCATCCCTACTGGCATTCACTGTGTAGCCAGCACACCATTAATCACTATGAAACATTTTCATTTATTTTGACACCAAAGAGAAATTGGAAGGAAGGATATTTTTGGATGGGAATGAAAAGCAGGCTGTAGGAATATCTCCTTTTACCTTGGTATTTCCCCAGATTTGCTGTCAACCACGACCCTGTGGAACTGCTCCCCATGCTCTGTTCTTATCTCATCCTGCACAATAACACTGATCTGAACATTGCACATCTTTAATGCATTTATTGTACATTCTTTCAGGTTTCAAAAATAAGAAAACAAATCCAAATATTTGAGGTTATTTACTGCATCCAGTATTACCTACACAACAAGTCTGCTGACACTGCAGTATGGCTTCTCTTCACTCCTGTCTTGCCCACAGCCCAATTTTTCTTCTCACTACCTGAAGCCTCTGCTCCTGCCCTTGCTGGATGCCTGCCTTGTTTTACAGCATAAAGTAGTAGATTGTATTTTTTTTGCTAGATTTCAGAGTGCAAATATAGCCCCCTTGGTCTCTGCAAAACTCCTGGGAAGAACCTCTCAACATCTATGGTGTTGTTAGTGAAAAAACCCAAACCAATACAATACGGTAATAATTCCAGGGACCTGTCATTTTTAGCTGAAAAATTATATAGGAAGCAACAGCATCTACATTATTTGACATATTGTAGCATGCCATGAAGTGAGCAAATACAAGGGTCGACATAACCAAAAGACATTGTACAAGCAGGACACTACACCAACATGGCTGATTTGTAGTCTACAAAAAGATACATGGAGCAAGACCTAATATTTCAGGGAAAGCTGGCAGAACAAGTGCATGATCCATACCCTGAGCACAGGGATACTGCAGTAAGCCTTGCCCATAATTCTGCCCAAAACCTGTGGACTCAGCAGAACCAAGAAGGGCTCTGGCTGGCCCTCCTGCTGCTTCTGACTTGCCAGCACTGCTGATGTCCCTGGCTACACATTTCCTCTGAGTCCCTCATTACTAAACACTCATGTTTAAGAAGGCAGAGTAAAAAAGTAAGAATACCAGAACAAAAATGTAACAGAATTCAGCAAAATAACATTAATACCTCCTAAAATGGCATAGGTTCCCAGCAAAAGCACAGAGCTGCACTCACAGTGGTAGTGAAGATGCAGGTCATTAACATGCTGGTGATCTTTACAGGGTTTCTCTACTAATGATGCTATATTGAAATGGAAAGAGCACATTTATCACTTTGCACTTTTAGCAGCATTTAGTAATAGAGACCAGTGCATTATATTTGCTTCTTATCTCATACTATGCAAAGCAGAGCCCAGCAAATGCTTCACAGCTAGCAATTTATTTGATTTAGGACTGTATTTTGTGTTCATGAACAATCTGCTAGTTGAGTGTGGTGATTACACTTTGGTTATTTCAGAACTATTTGGTGAAAAAAAAGAGTGAAACGGGACAGTTTGCTCTCTAGCTACTGCAGTAACATTTCAGTCATGCACCACTGAGAGTTTATTAGCTGGGTTGAAACCCTCCAGTCTAAACCAGCAAATTTATTCCTGGAACACTGCTCCCTCACAGGTCACCATCTGTATGGATTAGACTGAGACCTGGAGGTTGTTTATAGAAATGAATTTATATGGCTGTTTCTATTAGTTTAATAGTAATCCAATAATAAATTATTCTAATCCTATTTTTCTTTTAAAATGCCAGACTATTTTTCTTTGCAAGCACAGACAGGAAAGGAAAAAAAAAAAAAACAACTAATTAAAGAATGTTAAGTCAGCAGGGCAAAGTTCCTTACAAGGTTTAATATATAAAAGGATTCAGAGACAATTTTTTTTCCTATACCAAATATACTTATTTTAACAGTTAGCCTGCAATATTTTTGTCATTTTTGCCCCAGACTTCAACATTGAGTCAGAGCAGCATTTTCACACCGCCTCTACTGACCTTTATGGGGCTGGGCTTCCTCCCTCTCTGATGCTGAGGAAAAAGGCACGCTCGGTGCAGGCGGCTCCTGGAGGAGGGAAGGGCAGCCTGGCAATGCCCTCCGGGCTGCCCGGGCTCTGCTCAGCCAGAACAGCCCAGGGGTGCCAAAGCAGCCCCGAGGAGCTGCTCCCACCAGGGCAGGGCTGGGATCAGTCAGTGCAGAGCATTGGGAAGCTGCCAACACTAACTTCCTAAAGGTTAATACTTACAACTACATTTTGGCTGATATTTCCAAAGCTGCCTAGTGGGAATGGATGCCCAGTGCCCATTAATTTTAATAGGAGCTGGGCAGGCACAGTCCTTATGAGGGTAGGACGATTTCAGCCTATTACTGGTGGTGACATAAGGTTTGATGGTGCAGGAGCCTGATTATCTGCTGGGAGCACTGAAGCTAATGCAGCTCCTATATTTTGGCTTGAAAATTGAATATGCAAAATGCATGAAGTGTGTGGCCATGCTTACCATAAATAATGAGTTTAAAATGAGAGTGGTTCAGATGGAAAGGGTCTAACCCAAAGCTAGCTACAAATTAGTGCTCCTGATGATTTGAGAAATACACTGATAGGATTCAGGATTTCACTGAAGACCTGTGAATAAGGGTTGTTACATTCAAATCTTAAGCTTCTAACCTGGTTTGTCAATTTATTCCTTCTATTAGGAAATTGTATCAGCTTTCAAAAGGTGCCATGAAACAGTAAACCACAGACCTGAGTGATTTGCAATTAGGTTTGAATTTTAGGAATTTCAAAACCTCCTCCATTCATTCTATTTATCCAACCTGGCTACACAAAACACATTTAGACCATGTCGATTGTAATGACAGATAATTTCTCATCTAAGTTTCCATCAGGCCATGAGTTAATGAGCAGCTCAGCTGGGAAACCTGAAAACTCAAATATATTTTGCTAGAATCCCCACTTGTGGACACCAGGGGTCATTGGTAGAGTGCAAGCCAGGTAGCAAAACCATAATTTACTTAATTTGTGTTGGCAAATGCTGTGGGGTCTTTTTTCTGCAATAATCACACAGAATTTACAAGGGCTGTTTCAGAGGAGCAGTAGAAAAGGATTCTGCCATGCTGCCTCATTATTGCTCATCCAGGGAAGTCCAGGATTGCCATATCTGACAAACAGAATAGATTAAAAATATCTAAGTCAATATTTACAATGGAGAATTAACTGGTTCCGCTGCTAAAGCTGATTTATCAGCAGGTTATTGCAAATAAATGAATACAAAAGAAATATTAATGTTGGTCAACCAAACAATAAAAAATGATTGTATCAAATAAAGCCAAACTGTTACTAAAGACTTCAGGAGGGTTTTTTTTTTGGCTTCTAACATAAAAAATGAATTTTATGAGTCTGCTGTACAGCATTTTGTCTTGGCTTTTATGCCTGTGATCCACCTATTGCTCACCAGTATGCTGCAGTGTTATTTGATCAAATAATACCAATTACTTTGCATTTTGTGGCGAGACAAAAGACAGTGGAAGTCTTCAAAACCAGCTGTCATCCCTGGTGGGAAGCTGTTGCCAACCCCCTCTTAGAGCTAGTAGTACTCTTCTAATTTCCAAGCTAAATTTAATGATGGGGAGTTTATATCAATTAAACCCCCACTGCTTTTTAGCCTTTCTCCATCCCTGGTCTGACAGCAGATTTCTGATCCGACAGTAGATTCCTACTCCTCCATCCTTTGCTCTGCTGTCCTACAACTCTTCTCTCCCAACAGAGGCTGCCTGCTCTCCTGAGCAGCCAAAGCCTCTCTCCACACCTGGCCCCACGAGTTGATTCACCTCATTTTTTGAGGCAGAGTGGCTGGAACTGCACACCCATCCCAGGACAGGAGCAGTCCCAGTGCTAGAGGGAAGCACTTCACTTCTCCAGCTCTGCCACAAAAACCTCACCTGATTCCCTGCCTGACATTCAGATCACCCCAATTCATCAGATAAACCAGGGAAATGAACAGCACCAATGCAATGAGAGCAGCCTCTGCTACTGAGCTGAATCCCAGTGGAAACAAAACCTG
Source organism: Anomalospiza imberbis (assembly GCF_031753505.1). NCBI lineage: Eukaryota > Metazoa > Chordata > Aves > Passeriformes > Viduidae > Anomalospiza > Anomalospiza imberbis. The sequence goes on along the minus strand of NC_089691.1, from coordinate 17,967,442 downwards.
TCCAAAAGGATACAGATTTTTTCCTCTGCTGCCCTGCTCCTGTGCTCTGTGGTGTAAAGCAGTGGTCACTGTCCTGTTCCCCATCCTGCTCAGAGCAAGGGGTACCTGTGTCCTTGAATAACCAATATTATTATATTATATTATATTATATTATATTATATTGCAATATAATTTAATATGATATATATAATGTAATCTAATAATATAATAAATATAATATAATATAATATAATATAATATAATATAATATAATATTATATTAATTATATTATATTATATTAATTATATTAATTATATTATATTATATTATATTATATTATATTATATTATATTATATTATATTATATTATATTATATTATATTATATTATATTTTGGGTATACAGGCATTCACTGCACTAATGAACTTGGGGTTTTATATATAACAGGTGCTCTGGTTTTAAAAAGTGTTCATCCAGTTGGCAATTTTCAAGAGGAGGAAATGAAACTTCTATAGGAAATAGAGTTCATTTGTTATTTGCATAACTATATTACACACAACCATATTTGATGGTGTTTCATTGAGGGGTCTGGAGAAAAAGGAAAGGGCATTTTGTAATAAGAAAATCAATAGAGAGAGATGTTTTCTACTCTCATTTGAGTTAATGGGAGATTTGCCTTTGTCCTCAGTTAAGACAGTGTCATTTGCTTCTCCATTTCATTCCTGAGTGATGGTTTGTGCTGATGTTTCACCTTGCTGTTCCTGAGTTCTGGGCACATTTGGAAGATAAAAAAAAAATGTACTGACCATGCACATGCATCTTGAAAACTCTGCTGTAAGGCTGCTGCCTAGGAATTGTAATCAAAAGGAAACGATTACACAAACCCACATATTAAAAGCAATCCATCTGCCTGCAGAATAGCTTTTATGTACTAATGACATAGGGCAGAATGCTTCAATTGTGGAGCACAGCTCCTCTCCCCACCACTGTCTTTGCATGATGGTTTCAAAAGGGAGAGGCAGCACTATTTAAATAATATTGAAATTTGCCATCCTCCATCTTGCTTAAACTTGAGCAGTTATTGTAACAAACTGAATGGCCTTTGAGAACAGTTCCCAAAGAGGAATAATGCTTTCTTTGATACACAGGATTAGTAAACTGCTTTTTGACACCTGCATATGGAGACCTGTTCCAAACTCTGAAGGCTATTTACCTGCCGAGTAGCACACTTCCTCAGCAAAAAGTCTAAGATCTGATAGAAATCCCTTGCTTGCAATGTCTTTACTTGATTCCTAAACTTAAGACAACTCTGCAATATTAATATATAAAAATCTCCCAAAGCTAACTACAGACTGACAAACTGCTGAGGGGCTTGGGTCCTACAGTGACCTGGTCTTATTCTGAGAGGAGGAACTGCAAATGTGTCTCTGATCAACTGTATGGATAATTGATCCTCTGAAATCAATTAAACACTTGTTGACTTGCCTGCTTCCAGTTGCAGTTGCCAGATTAATTCACATAGTTCAACACAATCGACAGTCTCAGTGCTAAATTAGTGACTCCTATTTGAACTCTCTTCATCAGTAAAAGGATAAATGATGTGTTTGCTTCCTTCAAAGATTTGGTCACTGTCTCTTTAAAATTTCAGTGTGTAATAGCTTCAGGTTCTTGTTTATTAATTTAAAGAGAGCTCACTGTGGAGGAGCATTTTTCATTCTTACTTAATCATCCACTTATTTTGTGTTCAAACCCTAATCCTACAAACCACAATCAAGCCTTGTGAACTAGCTCCATGTTTATAGATGGAAGGTAGCTTTGAAAGAAAAGAAAAAAAAGCTTCCTGCTCTGCAATACCCCAATCAGGTATTTTTTGTAGTGTATCAGAGACACCTGTAGGCACGCAGCATTTCACAGTGCACCAAAACCACAGTATCTGAGGCAGAAAAGATGTGTGGTGTGAGCTTGTGCACAATTAGCCACTTAATAATGTGGCCTTCCCTGGCAGAGATGAACTATCATCAGAATTCCTGCCAGGATTTGGTGTCAGAGGAGACAGCACAGATGCTAACCCGACCCTAATGTTTCCCTAAGCTCCCCTTGGCCATGGATTAGCTGGACACTGGTCCAACACATTCCCTGAGGACTGTGAGCAAGGATTAATAGCCAGTCACCATCCTGTTCATTTTCCTAAACCCTACTAACCATGCCCTCATTTGGCACAAACCAGCAAATCTCTCAGGGTTTCAGGAGTCAGTTTAAAATCTGGGTATCAAACCACTTCCTGAGAGCATTTTGGATGCTGCACTTGGGCATGTGTGCTTTGCCACACAAGGGAAAGGTGCTTGTTTAAAGGCAGGGTGCAAAGGTTTAACCCTCCTGCTCCTAAGATACCACACATCCTCCATCAGCTGGATCACCTCTCCACACAGATGCAGTAAATGGTAGCAAATCTTTCTCCTGCTGCCAAGCAGGGCAGATACACATCAGACTGTACCTTCCTGATGTTTGGAAATGTCTCCCTCAGCACTGCTGGCTGAAGGGTTGTGGTGAGAAGCCTTCCTTTGTCTCCCTGATTTCTCAGGATTTTCTAAAGCCTTCTGAGTTTACATTCTTGTAAACTTTCTCAGGCAACTTTCTGTAAACAACCTATTGTTTTGCATTCTTTCATAGAGGCGGAGAAATTTGATGTACTGGTGGTTTGTCCAGTGTCGTTGAAGGGGTGGCACGTTCACCCTCCAATCCACTGGCACCTTTTGAGAACTATAAATGATTGGAGTCAGAAGAAATAAATTAGTCTCTTCACCGTGACCAGAGCTGTGGTGCATCGTTTTCCCTTGTGTCCTCTGGTGACATTCCTTAGCACTGCTGTAGCTGGTTTTGCCCCCGATCTGCCACCTGTATACTTGCACATGGGTCACAGGGGGCTGAGTCTCCTGCTGTGGGCTCACCAAAGCAGATTTGTGTCTGCAAAGCAGTGAAACCCCTTCTCCTGGTTTTCTCTGCGCTCTCCAGGCAGGCTGAGCAGCCCCGAACCTGAACCCATGGTCCTGCCTGTGGCTTCATCCCTGCACAGGATTTTTCTCTAGGCTCTCTTTTCCCTTCCAGCTCGTGCTTCTTTTCCTTGTGGTGCCTGGCACACACTGGCACGGCTGCCTGCCCTCCCTGCCTCCAAACCCTCTTCCCAGGCTCTTCCAGTGCTGTGATTAACACTTAATGCTACCTATCAGAGGAGAAATCTCCTACTGTTTTTCCATTTAGCCTCTAGTGGGTTTATTGCAAGTATATGAGTGAAAGGTTACTTTCCTCTGTATGGAGGTGAAGTAATTATATGTTCCTGTGTGTCTTCACACTGCTCCAGAGCCATGCCATTCCCTAATTTCACTATAGGGATGCTGTTTGTGCACCTTGGTTGGCTGTGAGGGCTCTGCTCCCTCTGAAATCTGTCAGCTGGAACCTGGGAAAGAGACCACCCCTCACACAATGGAGATAGTGCCATGACTTACTGCTTTTTTCCCCTCTTAAGTAGAAAAAAGAAATTATTTTCCTGCTGAAATTGGGATTTAAGTGAGCTCTCTGCACTTCTCCAGGGGTGGGTTAGTCAGCTGTTCTATGAGCTTCATATTAAAAAGGGTGGTTGCGTTGCTGTGCAGGAAACCACAACGTCACTGGAAAAAGACAGAAATATAAAACATAGGTGGGGAGACAAATGATAACTGCAATGAAGAGGTACTCACACAAACCCCCAGCCAGAGGCTCTCATTAGCTGCACCACCCTCACACCAGAAGACAGGAGCACCCATTCCCCTCTCCCCAGGGCCCGCTGCAGTTTGCATGCAGCAGGAGCAGCACAGCCTCGGCTGGGAGATGGGGAGCACCTTCCTGGGAAGCCCTGCTGCAGCCTGGCCCAGGTGAGCTGCAGATTTGCTCCTTGAGTGTCCTGCCTGTGTGCACCTTAATCACAGAAAAACATCCCTGTGTGTCTGAGCAGCTCTGGGTGTTGTCAGGCACCACCCATGGCAGGGTGGCTCTGCACAGAAATACACATACACACACACACACACACATATATATATATATGCATAGATATGGATCCATATGCCCACACAGAGATTTGTTTGCACATCCACTTGCTCAGGGAGAAGCAGAGCCTCTCTGCTCTCCCCAGGCTGCTCACTGATGGTCTGGGTTCAGGAGATGAGGCTGTGTCCTGACACAAAACCTCACCCAGCGCTGGCAGGGTCAGGCTCACGCCTCCCCTCTGCTCCCTCCAGCCTCTGGGAAGGCAAACTGGTAATGAGAGCTTCTGTGCCTGGGTAAATGAATTAATTACTCTGCATGGCTGCTGCCAGCTCTGCTTTTGCTCCCTCTGAATCAGCACCTCTCAGGATCGGGCTGTGATTTCAGGGTGGCTGCAAGGGCGTATCAAAAAGACAAGATCTGGACAAAACAAAATCCTAAAATATTTCAGTAAAGTTAGACTTCTCTGCCCCCTCTTTGGTTTTTTGTTTTTTTTTTTAATAGCTCATGCGATATTCTGTGACTTTTTCTGAGCTTGCTAAATGGATGTCAGTGGGGAAGAGAGACATTTTTTTCCTCCTTACAAATGAAGTCATCTGAATTCACCAAATAAAAATAAATATGAGCTTACTGCTTGGTTCCAGTGGTGCTGCAGAAGGACAGGGCTATAGATTTTCCCAGGAGTGTGGAATAATTCACCAAGGCTGCTCGTTATTCATATAGACAGTGAATTAATAATATGGGACCCTGAGATCTCTTCTTATCTAGGCCGAAGCACAGCTAGAGGGATGAGAAGCTGACTCCTTGGATTTCAAAAAGCATTTTTTCCCCCTTTCTTCAAGAAATAAGAATTGATTGAAAGTATTTTCACAGAGTGGGGAAAAAAAAGGCTTTCTGGTGATACCACCTAAAGTACACATTAGATAAATAGAAAACTATTGGCTTTGTGACTGTGAACTGTTTTCACTTGATGTAAGTGCTGATAGATACAGGATTATCTCTAACAAAGCATTTACTAAGGACCTGACCCAAAGTCAATAGGAGTCTTCCATTTGACTCTACAAGGCTCGAATCCTGCTTTCCCTGCAGGCAGAGGCAGGAAGTGTCTGAGCATCCCATGCCCACCTCTCAGCTGGTGGGTGGAGTGCTGTGGGAGGATGCTGAGGCTGAGCACCAGCACAAGGGGCTGAGCTGCACCTCTGTCCTGAAGGAGCACTCCTAAATCACAGATGCTTGCTCCACAATCGGTGTCTTGCCCATAATTTAAAAATAAAAATAAATGAACTGATGTCAGCAGGGTGGCTGCAATTACTGTCTGCCTAGGGAGATGCAGACCAGGTGGGAGCTTTTTGTTTGTGGGTCCTGGGTGGGAGAAAGCAGGGCAAACACAGCAAATGGAATGTGTGCTGTGAATGCTGTCCCCTCTCTGCTCCAGCTATTGCACATGGAAAAATAAGGATGAGCAGCACCAATCATCCAGCAGCACAACTGGGGAGGTGTGATGTGCTGGCCCAGAAAGGAATTAAAAGTCAGGGTGCTCCCACTGGTCAGCAACCTCACGTTTGCTTTGGTAGTGCTGCCCTGATGAAGTGTGATGTAAATTCACAGGACCACACGGTGGCTAGTGATCCTCAAATAACAAAAATCTGAAGTATGTACATGTGTGCTAAGATTTCATACACTGTGGAATGATCTGAAACTTGAGGCGATCCAAAATCAATCCATGAAATATGAAAATACTGGCTTGGTTTTATTTTATTTTTCTGTATCAGTGAATGACTTTTCTCTCCCCTGATGCATGACTGGTGTAAAACAGGACAAGAGCAAACCATGGAGTAAACCACTAATCCTGCTGCCTGAGAGTTAATGCTTCAAATCCTGCGTTGCAGAAAACGTGGAATGGGATCACCTCACGTGTCTGCAGAGGCCTTTCTTACAGGTACAATTTAGAGGGAATAATACTGCTAAGAATTTTAGTAGCACCTTCCTTTTTGCTCATTGGTTTTCACCAGTGTGAAACCCACCTCATTTCCTAAAAGCACTGGCAATACGCACAACCTGCATGAAAATTCCTTTGTGGCTGATTTCAAAAGCCAGTGCAGGTGCTTTTCTGTTCTTCCATACTCTGTGGTCCAACAAATTTCACTGATAATTCAATACTACTACTACTGCTACTACTACTACTACTACTACTACTAATAATAATAATTCAGATAATGCAAGAAATATGATGTTGCCTGTGAAAGAGTTTAAAATAGCCTGGAAGAAGATTGAAGGGAAGGGAATAGAAAAATGAAGCATTAAAAAATATGTGTGCCTGAGAGCACTGACTGTAACATAGGAAACTCCAGTATAGATGAACAAATTATATATTATTCACAAGCCTTGAAGAACACACAGACATAACTACCTACTGACTGTACAGGATGCTTCAATACCACTTTAAAGGATATGGTACAAAGCATGATATTCCCAGTATAAAAGTGATAGTATTAAAGTTATAAGTATCTTTTTTTTTTTTTTTAATAGTAATGATATGACAAAGGAAGAAAACCTCAGCCCACAGGAGAAATTGCACCAGTGACAGAGATTTCTGCTGAGGTACCCGAGAGCCTTCATGAGCCCACAGGAAATGCTGGGCATTGCTTTCCCCAGAAAAAGGGACTTGCTTTGGAGAGGTATTTGGGCAAATGAAGAAAATAATAATATCCATGGCAGAGAGCTGAGCAGCCTGATGCCTGTGGTATATGCTGTGGCCAAGCGGCAGGCAAGATAAATTGCAGAGAGGGAAGGGAGCATTTCAAACCATCCTTCAAACAAAAAAGACCTTGAAGTAGTGAAAGGAATCATGAAAGTAAATGTGCAACAGAATAGGCAAAGAAACAGAAACTGGTGTCTGTGTGTCATGGCAAGGTTTGGCTTTTGTTTTGCTCCCACTGATGCTACTGCATAATTCACTGGTGATGGCGCAGCTTTTAGGACAGTGTCTATGAATACAAATAATAATTTATGACTTCTAAGGTTGCCATGGCCTGGCCTCACTATACTTTGTTAAAATGAGACCCCAAAGAAAAAGTTTGCAGGACTTGGCAGGAAGTGGTACTTGGGAATACACATCAAGTTCATGCCTTTCATAGTACAAATAACCTCAGCCTGAATTTTGTCCCATGCAGGAGGAGGACTGCATAACAGCCCTATGTACTGGGATGGTGTGCTACCCATGATCACACCTTAACAAAAGGGACAAAAGGACCATTCATCAGCCCTGACACTTATTAAAAATGTTAAGATGACTCCTACATATAATTGTATTCTCTGAAAGAGAAAACAAAGCCAGCTCTCCACAAGCCCAGCTGTGTCCCAGAGCAATAGCTGGTAGAAGGCAATGCAATCTCTCCTTTGCAACATGGACTCAAACTGTCAAAGCAGCAGCCTTGAGGAGGTGTTTTCTGATGAAATTTAACTGGGAAGCACCAAAAGCTTGATCCCAATATCATTAAGTCACAGTGTGGCAGGGCAATACTGAGGTTCAGCCTGCTTTATACACACTAGTACATAGCCATGGGGTGGAGATAGCTTGAGGTGATAATCAGCCAACAGCCAAACTGCTCACAGGGGTCTCCCAGTCCTTGCCACCTCTCAGGAGTGATGTCTTTGTTTGGGTGTGAGTACACTGCTTCACCTGAACACCTGTGGATATTTGATAAGGACTCACACAAGATTTCTTAGTGACACATTATGGCTTGAAATTATATACATTTACACACTGTAAATAAAATCTGGTGTGAGATTAACTGGTCCTTTCAATATGGTTGACAAAGAAGGTAGAAAGTTGCTGGTGACCTTCTGAAGTGTTCTCATGCACAAAATAAACAGCAAATCCCAAATCTTTGTGTGAGTTAAAGCACTGACGTCAATGGGACTCCCATGGGAAGTTTTGGGAGTTTGTCTTAACAAGAATGGAACCACCAAAGTGGAAAAAGTTTTGACTTAAGCCAGGTCAGTGTGTCAAAAGCCACAAAGCAAAGTCTGGGATAAAACAAAGGCCAAAGCAAACGTCCCTTGGATTAATTTTTACCAGCAGCATATTGGGCTTTTGAACTGTTCTCCAGCCATCTACAAAAGCAGCTATGGGCTGACTACAACCAAACTTGAAAGGAGAAGACATTCCTTTGTAGTTCACATTTGCTGGCTTTGAAGTCACAGTGAGTCTTACCAGTGACTTCAATGGGACTTGCCTTACACTTTCATATTAGCCATTGTTTTATCCTAACTCCTTTCAAAATTCCAGACAATAACATTTCTCTTTATTGTAATCCTGACAGAGCAATTAGGCTCCAGTCCACACCTGCACCTGACTTTTTTCTTAACACAGCACTCTTTGAGCTTCTCTTCTCTGAACAGAGTTATGAGGGCTGAATTAATGGTGTCTCTGCTCTATCTGCTGCCTCTGTGTTTCATGACCTGATGAAGAACATGAAATTCTTCAAGGCTTGTACAGCTGATCTTTGGTTACAACCAGCTGTAGTTTTCACCTACAGTTTTATGAGTGTGCTTAGCAGAAAAAGAAAAGCTTCTTTTTATCAGGGTAATTAGGCAATAACAGAATGACAGGATGTGGACTAAAGCATAATCATTCACAGGTGCATTCATAGCATGGTTTTAATCATGAGTTCAGAAGCTGAATTGCATTCCTAGTGTAACAAGCTATGAAACACTGCTTCGTAATTTAAAAATCTGAATGTGTTTTTTAAATAATGAAACATTTCCTTTCATATCTTTAATATATAAACCAGATATCCACATGCCACAAATACCTGCTGAGAAAACACAAGGTTCTCGTTCCTCTAAGGCAGCCCCTAATCTTTCCCCTTCTTGGTGTCAAATCTGCAAGAATGATCTTTGTCTGCACAATATTCCATTCCACAACATCCAACAATATTCCCGTCTAACTACACTGGACCACTCCCTGCTCCATTCTAATGCCTTGGCAGCCTGGGATTGAGGAAAGTTACCCAGAACAGAACATTTTTTTTCCAATATTTGCTTGCAGAGCTCCCCACTCTCTCTTGGGGTGAAGCTGAATGCCAAACACAAACCCAAAGAGGTGCTCCCAAAACTGGCAGAGACACCACTACCCATGGGATTCCAACAGGAAGAAGTGAGGAGAGCCCAGCACAGAGTCTACAGTGCTGCACAAAACCAACCTGTGGCTCTCTGAAGCACCTGTGGGCTGGTACAAACAACACAACGTTCACCAAAAAGAACAGCAAGGGATTTTTACAAGATGCTCCATTCCACAAAGCTGCTGCACTGAGGGATTCTGCAGCACAGAGCAGCTTGTTCGGGAAGGGTGACTAATGGGATTAGTACCACTTACTCCCCATCTTCTTATGAGATTTATATTTTACTAAGCACTTCCCAGCCGTGCATCTCTCCCTGATTGCTGTGTGGTTTCACCTTGCAGTGCTGGCAGGGGAGCCCCAGAGAGGAAAACACCCTGTGGAGCTAAACCTCATATGAAACCCAGACACAAATAACATCGTGCTTTTCCTTCAGGAAAAAAAAAAAAAAAAATTAAAACCCAAATCCCCATGACCAGCAACAGGAGCAGTGATTTAAAAGACAAAGATTTTTTTCCTGCTTTCTGTAATGTTCATTTCAGGACTACAATACAAGATTCATTTATTTATCTTGCCACTGACTTTCCAAATGACTAATTAAATCAAAATGAATGGCAGTTGTCCTTTGAAATATTTATGAATCAAAACTAATGTGGTACTGAAGGGGCCCCGTGAAGTGACTCAAGGGATAATTTTATCCAGGTATTTATCAATAATAAATCTCTTGTACTCATCAAAGCATTGCACTGGGCAATATTCTTACAGTTTTCAGTTAAATCTTAACATGACCCATGTGCACAGAACTATGCACTGAAGTAGGAAGAAAGTGGTCTAAATATATACTCATGCTTATAGATTTTTCTATTTCGTTACATAAAGAACACAACAAATTTCCTATGCACAACCTGTGGACTTACAGCTTCCTAGCTGTAATGGGTGGTACACAAACAGAAACATACACACAGGAGGAGCTACTTGCCATCAACACAGGAAGGTCTGTTTCTTGTAGTCCCAGCCACTTTCCCAGGTAGACAGGAGCATTTTACTGTTTGTGATCTTTCCTCAATTCGATTCTTATTACAGCATCTGTGTGCTGCTATAACTTCGCACGTTCCTCCTTCTGGCAATAAAAAAAAAAAAAAAAAAGAAAAAAAAAGAAAAAAAGAAAAGAAAAAGAGAATATTGACACTCTGGTTAGGAAGAGCAGCAGTGGCTAATCAAAGCACCCAGGCGTGCTCCTGTCTGTGCCTCTGCCCAGCTTCTGTACAGGTGGGATTACAGTTTTATTTCTGTCTTGCTGGGTGCTCCCAAATAAGCCAGGTACTGTTACACTACATTTTTAATAGAAAATGTAGATAAGTTCACTTGTCTTTCTTATATTAGAAGTCTCTATGACATCCACATAATTTTTGGCCTAAAAATAATGTTGTCAATGTCTGGGCCTGAAGAAATGTAGGTAAAATGCTACAGAAAATGTGCAATCACTGTTGGCTGGTTTATACTTGTAATATTGGAGACCTCTTCCCCAAATATTTTCTCATACAAGGACAGAGACTAAGGGAATCATCTAGAAATAAGATTTTTCTCCAAATATTTGATTCTGTGCTAGTACTCAGCCCTTAGGGAATGACAACGAGTCTCCCCAGATTACAGAGTGGCCCAACAGCACTTCCTTTTGCTCCGCCACTCACTAGATTGGCAGATTTAAGGCAGGAAACATTTCCATTGTGTGACATCACCAGGTTTAATTTGTCTCCTCCTTAATTGTTCTTTCTGAGCAGCTGCAATAGTTTTATTAGAAGGAGAGCACAGGGGAGTGATCGACACATCCACGGTGGCTTTGGGCTTATGAATGCTTGGTGTTTGTGCCATATGCTGAGCACAGAAATGAGGTGTCAGGTGTGCCATTCCCCTTCACCTCTGCTCTGCAGTGCAAGGAGACAAACACCACGGTGGGCTAATGCCCTGCCCAGGTAATTTCTCCATTCCTCAGGTCAGATTGCATTTAGCTCACAATCACTGAGTGTTTAATGGTGTCAGGCTGTTCCCCACAGGTATCTGGCTACTTTCTGAAATTGCAGCACAAATTTGGCAGGGTTTGTTTCAACTTAGTACAAAACCTCATGTGCTGCCCACTAATGGCAGGATGTGCAAGATTTTCTAGAAGAGCTTTATTTCTTCATGCCATTAAGAACTGCTAAGTGCACAGTGCTTTTACTACAGCATAAACCACATTACTCATATCTTTGGATTTCACTATTTTTGAAAGAATATTGAGAGCTTTTGACACTGTGTGCTGTGTGGCCAGGTAGGAGAATAAGAGGTGTGGAGATGCTGATCCACATCTGGCTGTCAGCAAGGGGTTTTGGTAGAGGTCTGGCAGTCCAGTGGCATTTCCCTACCAGGACTTGAAGTTTCTAGAAATGTGGCATTTTTAGTGAAGCACTGGGCAGGTAGGCAGGGAGAATTCTGCCTTGCCTGATGTTGGTCATATGGCTTGCAAGCATGAGATTAACTCTGTAGTGAATATTGAAGTCATCTGGAGAGACATGCTGCTGCACCTCTTTATTATTAGATGTGTTTGGGCTGCTGACACAAGCTTTTTGAAAGCCAATAGGTGTCAAAAAAGAGACATCCCAACAATTCAGAGAGCCATCCTCTGACAAACGGGCTGTGGAGTGTATCTGAGGAGTAAGAGGAATTGTGATAATCAACTCAGCCCCAAATGCTTGCATTTTCTATGAAGTAATGCTTCACACAAACTCCCTGTTTCCCTATCCAAATCATATTGAAAGCAATGAAAAGATTCTCATTGGTTTAATCCATCTTATGGTGGTGCCCTAGGAGAAGAGAGATTTGTGATTTTATTGATTGCAACTTCAACGATAAAGTTAACGTATACAGTAATAAGCATTTCTAATTTTAGACTACATAGACTGTGTGGTAAATATTTGTGAATAACCTAAATGCTTAATTTTCTCTATAAATTTGTTGTAGGAGTACTAAGAACCACATGACCTAGTCTTGTTTATTTGGTTATCTATTCAAAATATTGGGGTGTGGTGGAAGAGTTTTATAACACCCTTAATTGTTATGTGGAAGCTCAAGATGCTGGAGCAGTAATGAATTTAGCTCAAAATGTGTAGTTGTTTAGGAGGGTCGAAACATAATGACACTATAAAAGCAATGAAAAACCTTTTTTTTTAAACTGCTAGAAAGTTAAATACATTAATTGGAAGTTTTATCTACACAGTCTATAAAAGTATGCAAATATTAATAATTATAATAATAGAAAGACCCCCTTCCAGTGCTGACAGAGAAGAAAAAATCCACCTCACATGGAGAAAATTCTGGAGGTTATACAGCCTATTTTCCTGAAAAATCTCTTAAGTGGGATCAGATATTTGCATTAAAGCATGTTTAGCCTATGGATGCCTACTGGGTAACATTGCATGCAATCTGTTTTGCTTGTATGGATTTTACCAACAGTGCATGTACATGTGAGACTTTTAAAAAGCCATATACAAAATGGGAATAGAGACAGATATAAACAGACACAGTGAGAATAGGAAAAAAACTCACTGAAAAAGCATACTCCTTACTACATCATTCACAGAAACATATATACCACGAATATATTGAGAGTGGGAGGTTCTATTTAAATCTACTTCAGCTGCATAAATGAGGAGATTAATTGAGTGGGGAGAGGAACACAAATCCATCTTCAGTTTCCACTGAAAACCACTCACTGTGTTCAGATGGATATGTGAAATACCTTTGCATTCTGTGATTTTTATTTTTTATTTACAACTTTTTTCTTTTGGGCGAGGGGCCTGGAGAGCACCAAGAAATACTCTAATTCAATATCTGATGGATTTCCTGAGCCATTTTTTTTTTAATGGTTCATCTGGATTATGGGAAGATCTGGCAAGATATTACATGGCTGGGAGTTCTGAAAAAAAAAGTGAATTATTGACCTGATAGGCTGTGAGTGCAGAAAAAGTTTGAATCTTTTTCATAAACCCCACAAATGTCTCTTTTTTTTTGAAGTTTATGGTCTATTGAGCGACAGCAGATTCTGGCTTTGATTCCACAGCAATAGCCTCATCCAACTCATTCAAGTCAATATGGGATTTGCCATAGGATTTAAAAGGAGAGGAAAGGGGTCTAAAAATCCTCAGAGTAAGTGTCTTCTGAATGTTATGTTGACAGTTGCATTTAATGAAGTGGCTGTTTTATCCACCTGCTTTTTTTTTTTAATTTTTTAATATATATAATTTCTCTCTGCGCCAAGAAAATCAGAAGATTAAAAATGGAATTGGAACTTGCAGATCAGGAAGAGAATTGATCTTCCTTCAAGAAGCTTCAGAAATGAATGAAAATGTCCTGTCATGACTTATACCTTCTTCCCACCAAACATTAGCAGGACTTGATAGTGAGAACAGCTGGTCCTTTCTGAGCACTCAGTTCACAGGAGACCACAGCTTTGCGTGAGGGAAATGTGACCAAAGCCAGAGGGACAGAACTGCCTGCCAGGGAGGATCCTGGAATGTTGAAGATGGCAAATCTCTGTGTCATTGCAACTCCGCTCAAATTCCCCAGCCTTCCAGAAATCCTTGTTCTGCACAGACTTAAAATAGAAAATTGTAGAGATAATAGATCATTCTTGATGTAAAACAGAGAGAACTGTTTGTTACCCCTACAAAAGGTTTTGTTCTAATTGGAGGATGCTAAATCCTGAAATAATGCTCATTTTTCTCTGTTATAAAGCCACCTTGAGTTTACACACCACAGAGTGAAATATTTTATCATCAGTATGAGTCTGCTGTGGGAGGCTGTGATTTAAAATGTCTAATCACCTATAAGGTCTGAGTGCATGCCTGGCAGAAGCCAAAAAGCCATCTTCTAGTCATCTCTGTTTTTTATACCTCTAGCTAGGAGGTAATAATAAAAGCATATTTTGCACTTCAAAATTTTAACTTGCCTCTGCATTCCAGCCAAGCCTGAACTTATCAGTAAACAAACATAAAAAAAGGCAAACAGCACTACTGATTTGTGTTATACATTGTAGAATCATTAACTATGACTCAGGTAGCAAAACTTATACGTCCTCTCTTTGACAGTGATGACAATTTAATAGCATTTGACTCTGCTGAGTTACATGGAGTGTCCTGCAGCAATGAGAGAGGTTGTTTATCAAAATGATAAACATGTTTTCATTTCCTCCTCGGCTGCATGTATGTGATCAGAAGTCTAAGGCCATCAAGAATTCACTTATTCTGGCCACCAGACAGACATTAAGCTATTCAGGACCATCTGTGCTTGAAATGAGTTCCACTTAATGGACCTTCCTAGGGCAGGTCAGTCATAATGAATGCATGTGTGCATGAATGCACGAGCAGAGCAGAGCTTTGGTGAGACTTCTTGGGCTGTTTGGCGCTGGCACAGCCGGCTGACAGATAAGATGTGCCTTTCTTCTCGGGGTCACACGCCCAATGATTTTAGAATTCAGATCCTCTGTTACATTTGCTTCTAGCTCATTGCAAATGCACCTCACAGCCTAATCCAGATGAAGGTTGTTGTGAGAACCTGTTCCTGCTACTTGCAAATAAAATAGCGGTGCCCAAACAGCATCATGGGCTTTGCTGGCCAAATTCTGCCTCTGTTACACCACTGGTGATTCACTATGGGAATGCAGGCAAAAGAAATCATATGGACCAATTTTATCAACATTTCCAGACAGTTCATTAGGACTATAGCTGGTTTGTGGTAGCTCTATTTATTTGGAACAGCTTCAAGTAGCCAGTCTAAGTGCCATTGCTATCATCCTGCTAAGGTCATAGACCCGTATGTTATTCTGAAAATGCTTAAGTGTATGCAGATGCTGCTGCTAGATCTAGGAGAATAGAGAACATTTAGAAGAGAATTTAAGTTCTATAGACTCCAAGCAAATGTTTAACAATGTGACAGCAAAAATTCTTCAGGCACTTGTAGACTTGCTGAAAAATTGCTCCCAGAAATGAATGGATATAAAAATTTGCACCCTCTCCACCCCATGTCTTTATACAACAAAGAAAAGAAAGGAAAAATAACCCTGTGGCAGCCATTTTTTTTTTTATTATTTTTACATTTACTATAAAGAATTCAGGTTTGGGGGCTGCAGTTTAAAGAGTTTTTAGTTTGAATAAGCTTTGGAAACTTCCCAGGTGTAATTAATACATTCATAAGCTTTAATCAAAATGTTTATGCCAGCTAATGTGCCAGAACTGCAGACTACACTGTGCACAGGGGAAAATACTATACTTTACTTTAAGAAATAATAAGCCACTACTATGGGACTTACAAAGCAACATTTTTGCTTCTGACAGGAATATGTAACAGATGGAAAAACAAAGTCCCATGCTACACCACGAACTACTTCACAAGTGAACAAATAAAAACCTCCCCATAGCCACAGTGCAATTACACTCCAATTTTTCTTTTATGTATCATCCTCTGACATTGTGTATCTGCTTCAGAAGGGAAAGGATCAAGCTTACAGGATGCATTTTCAGGGCAATCAGAGAAGGCTTAGGGTTTTCACTCATTTTCACAAGGTCAAGGTTAACTGCCATCAACGAAGTCAAAAAACAGCTGAACTTGGCTCATAAACCTGATGTAACACAAAGGCACCATCAAAAACTTGACCTAAGTATAACCCATCAGCATTACTCCTGATTTAATTATTTTCCATTATGATAACAGATACAAATAAACTGATGAGCTATTCTGTAGATATGGAATTACCATAACCATGAGAATTTATAATGCTCCACACATGCTCTGCAAGTCTCCTGATATACAGTGGATTTTTTTTTTAGCCCAGTGGATCAGAATAAACTGCACTGTTCTGTTTCCTAAATTTCTATTTATATTTTGTTTAATATTCAGTATTTAGTTGTTCATTATGCAAGATCTATATTATTATTTTCATTTTGGGAAATTCTATGCAACAGCAGCAACATAAGTGACTCCCACTGTGGGTCATTAAGTTTTGGGCTGGGATATTATTTTCTCAAATGCTGCTGCTGTGAAAGGGTTCTGGAGACACAGGGTACCCCCTTGAAGAAACTGCTTCTTCTCTACAAAAAAAAAAAAAAAAAAAAAAAAAAAAAAAAAAAACAGAACAAGAGGACCATGGCTAGTGAAATTTGTTTTCCCTTGGAAATGCACCTTGTGTTAAGATTCAAAAGCCCACTGAGGTTTTTCTGATGCCCAGGTCACTGAGAAGAGCAGTGCTGGAAGTCCCAGCTCTGCGAGCCCACAGGACAGAGCCCATGGGATGGTGCAACATTCCTGTAGGTTGAGACCCCAGTTCCTGTGTCATGGCACAGCACCCCCATTTGGAGCAAGACAAATAATGAGATTGTCTTGCTTTGTGCTGGCTCATGGTCAGAATTTGAAGAGCTGCTGGACCAAGCAGGTCATTTACCTGTGAAAATTCATTTCACACTCAGCCAAAGTTCTGATAGATTCTGGAGTGAGAATTCCTGGGCTAAGAGGGGCAATGTGCATTCTCACAGGCATCTCTGGTTATTTATCTTAGAAACTCTTAAGTTTCTGAGAGTAATCTTGACAGAAAAGGCCATTTTAATACAATCAAACTTTTCTGCACAA
The DNA here is from genome assembly GCF_031753505.1 of Anomalospiza imberbis. Lineage (NCBI taxonomy): Eukaryota > Metazoa > Chordata > Aves > Passeriformes > Viduidae > Anomalospiza > Anomalospiza imberbis. Next base: position 17,950,666 of record NC_089691.1, on the reverse strand, counting down.
ATGAAAACCAAAAGAACTTCTTTTCTAAGAGGAAAATAAAATCTTTAAAATATTTTGTTCAGCAGAATGTTAATATTTCAATTTAATATTAACTTTTTTTTTCCATTTTTATTTTATTTCCCATTCAGTATAATAGGGGAAGCAGGGATATGAAAAGCTCTAATTAGCACAAGGATTTGTAGTCTTTTACAATTTTCTATTAATGCACTCTGCCATCAGCCACAGGAGGCTTTTATCTGAGAGATTTACAGATTCTTATAGTTACACCCAGAATAGAATAGACTCTGATCATCACAAACTGGTTTATTCACAGAAATTAAAAATACGTATTTTCTGTAAAGGAGAAATGGTATGGATTCTGCTCTTGAACTCACAAGAAAAACCCAGAGCACACCAACATGTAAGCTGTGCTTGGATCTCGGGCTGGCTTATGGATTTCCATATCAAACCAATATACACACCAGAGAACAGGCTTTTCTACTAAACAGCCTTGCAAATTGATCTCCTGAGAAATTTGTGCGGGACCTTATTCTTATACATATTAAAATAATAATAATAATTAAAAAAAAATCTTACAGACCAATCAAAGTGAAAATGGTCTCCAGAACAACAAGGCAGCCTTCTAGCAGCTCCTGCCTCTGGCACACTGCAGCTCCAAAGGCAGAGGAACACCCAGCAAGGCTGAGGAAGGTGAGGGGGCACCAGGGCAAGGGTGGCTGGAGAGGAATGCTGATGAGGACTCTGCTCCCAGTTCTTATTTAAGCAGGGTTATGAGTAGTTTTAATTAGCATTTTGCATGCCTGTGTAAAGTATACCCCCAAAATGACAGAAAATCCCACCTCTTGTGTATGGAGCTGTCCCTGCCAGGGCTGTACCCACTTCCCACAGGACTGATTGCCTCTCTGTCACAGGGAGTGTGCCAAGGGAATGGAATAAGGACTATCAGCACTCCTGTATTGATGAACTACAAAACCCAGACATGTAACTCACGAGGCAGGCAAGAATCCAATGTTCTCTTAGTGGGGATCTTCAGTCTTTTAATGAGATTTTTTTTTTTACTTCAAAGGGAGGCCAACTTAGAGCAACTTTGAGAAATGGAGGTTAGAAATTAGAAGTCTTGGTGGGATTTACAGCTCTGGAATGCCATTAAGGGATCTGTGTGAAGAGGCAGGACTTAATTCAGAAAGAGAAGAATGTTACTTTTGAGAAATAACTGAAGTTCCATATCAAAAAGTAATAAGCATTATTACTTTAAATTTCACTGACTTTCAGTGAGATATGACACTCCTAGAAGTCTATATCACTTGTAAATAGGATGTCTTGGTCTAAATGATGTATGCCAGAAAGGCTGAGCATAAAATCTTGTAAGTACCTTTAAAAAAAATCATGCTCTTAGTCACTTGGGTGGTTTGGAAAATTTAATATTTGATATGTCAGAGAGGATAAAAAACCTGAGTTTGGACAAAATAGATGTAATGTGCCTGCATTGAAGCAGTGCTCCTCCTATAACTTAAACTGCAGGCAGCAGTATAAACTAGAGATTAAAAAGACCTGCTGTGCTGTTCTGATCATTGCTTTGCAGCTGCACAATTCTTGCCCAGAACAAATTTTCTAGGTATCAAAGCTGTGGAGAAATATACATTTCTGCTGCTGAAAAGAAATTAACATTTCCAATATTGACATCTCTAGTTCCCTGCCAGGCAACAGAGAAAATCCAAAGTGGAATTAGGCCTGAAAATACCCTCACAATAAAATTTGAGTGAACCACAGAATATTGTTCTTGGAACCTCAAAATGTTTTTTAAATGCTGCCACCAAAAGACATCCAAAGAATCAGTGTTGAGTTTCAGGAAAAATAAGCAATGAAAGAAAGACAGGACTACTCTCTTTTTGGATGGAATAATTAAGTTGATAAGAAATAAGTAATTCAGTCACAGCTGCTGATGAGAAATGAATATAGAAATGTGCATGAGAAGTGGTTACTAAGAAAGGATTTAGAAATTATTCTATGTTAGCTATGGAAGCACAGCTTGGTCCTGCCAGAGTCTCACTTTTGCCCAAACACCAGATCTCTAAAACTGCCTAATACATGTATTGTATTAGATGAATACATTCTCCAAACTTCTCCAAAATGAGAAACCGTATTCATTTTCCTTTCAACCTTAAAAGAGATTAAAAATTTCTTATGACGCTCCCTTTTCATTTTCATTTGGTACATGAAAATATCACACTTTCAGGATTAAAAAAAAAAAATTTATAAAATTATCCACTGATTACAAAGCAGCTCTGCAAAAACCAACTTTCAAACCTAGGCTTTGAGTCATCACAAAATGATTCAGGGATCTTAAATCCTTGTGCAAAAGCAAAACAATATTGCTCTATACAGTTCATCTTTTGATATGATGGTTGCAGATAAATTCATCCCCAGATAATTTTATCCACTAAGGTGATTAGCCTATGGAGAGCCTATGATGTGTTTACTGAGCACAGTGGCATAGTTTATGGTAATGCTCTTGTCATGCTTTATAAATGTGTGAGATGCTTTTATGAAGTAGTTAGATAAGGAGTGGTGAAAGTAATGTGATCCATAAAGAATGCACAGTGATGAAGAGCTGGGATTGCCCAGATACTACAGACAGACTGATAGAGAGAATTATAACCAGTGCAGAGGCTGCATTAATCTTCCAGTGAATGGCAATAAATAAAGTAACAGCAAGGAATGGTGTAAACAAATTTGGCCAATGTATAAAACTGAGATGTCAGGGTGGGATCAGAGTGATTTTAATGGGATCTCTTACGGATGAGTTGACTAGCCATGGTGGCAACAACATTTTCATCTATGGGCTTGACCATGTCCTACAAAACCCATGAGAAGGAAAACAAAGACTGCAAGTTACAGCACATGCAAGCAAAAGTCACTGTGAAGTGCTGTGTGTGATGAGCAGCAGCAGTAAATCCTGTCCTCTGCAGCAGCTGAGCAATGCCAAGCAATCACGTCCCAGGCATTTTTCAGTGGACAAGTGTGCCCATTATCCCACCCCATATATTTCTGGAATTATTCATACCGTGACCGCCAGCAGCTGGTCCTGCATTTGAGCAGAAAACCATTCCTTTGCCAGGAACTGGCTGCACACTGGTGCAGGACAGAGGATGGGACCAAAGGCTCGGAAGCAATCAGTTGTTTTTGCATGGAAAGCATTTTTCACTGCATTCATTATCCATAGCAGAAGAACCTGGTAGTCTCCAGCCTAAGGAATTTAAAGCACACTCATTTCTGAACCTTATTTAGCTTCAAGCACAGTCAAGCACTTCAGTAAATGTTACGGACTGGGTGTGTGAGCAGCAATATTTTAACTTTCAGACTACTATACTTCAGTTATGAATTTATAAGTCAAGGAATTCTCTCTCAATCTATTTTAACTTTCAGGATACTCTGCTGTGGTTATGAATTAGTAAGTTTTAAAATTCCTCCTCACAATGATCTATTCCCTCCAGACTTAAGCATGATTGAGCTGTTTTACTTCTGGTCAGGACCAGACTATGGCTGAGGAAGCAGAGGATGAAGTGGGACTCAGACCGAATTTTTCTCAAAATTTAACTCATCAGTGCAGTCACATCTGTGGGAATCCTCAGTGGGAGGGCAGTTGCCTCCTCCTCACTGAAATTTTAAGGGAGAGGACAATGGCAATATTTTATTTCATGATAGCTTTTGACACCTCTTATTTTCTTCTTTTAGTTTTGTTCTGGTGAGGTTCATCTCAAACAAAGCAAGTCTAACTGATTTTCTCTTTTTCCATGTTACTCTAATCACTTCCCAAACCTCTCTTCCCCTACATTTTTCCATAGTCACTTTCCTGAGCTGCTTTTTTTTTTTTTTTTTTTTTTTTTTTGCATGAGTCTCAGTGTTTTGATGTCTCTCTCCTCCCTATTTCTGTTGATGAGCAATATTTTATTTCCTGCCACCATGATTTGCTCTGTCTTTCCACTCCAGCTCTCTGCATACAATTGTAACCCTGATTTATTCTGGTTTCCCACTCTCTCTCTTTCATTTTTTACCTTTTTTTTCCAACTGCATTGAATATTTCTCTCTCTGACAATTTCTTTCTCTTCTCTCTGGAAGCTCCTGATGAACAACACAATGCAGTACTGCCTCCTAATAATTGATCATCTGGCTGCTGTTCAGATTTGTACTGCTCCTTTGAATACATGTGCAATCCAGTTCACCCTGTTCCTTTATAATGTGAATAAAAAGGGCTGCATACTCGAGTGGAAATACAGGAAGCCTAGCGAGCAAATAATTTTCTACTTTGAAAGCAACATGTGACATTACAACATTGGCTTGAAATTATTATTAGTTTTTTTTATATTAGTTAAACAGTAGCTATATGCAGGGAGCTCTGCAGTTAGCAGAACATAAGAGGCCAGGCAGAAAACACATTTATTTTTCTCTCCCCTGTTTACTCTTGGTGATGATCAGGATTCATCCAAACACTATCTAAGAGAATTTGAAATCAGATTTTTCAATTAAAAGTTGCTTTTTAAACAGATTTCTTTAAAAACTAAAATCTTTTTGATGAAAAACGTTGACATTTCACTGGCCAATGTCAACAAATTTCAATTCAAGATAAAATCCCTATGTCAGCATGTGTTATAGTTCACATAACTCAACTACTTTTAGCAAATGATTCCCAGTTTACTGTATAGTACTACAGCCAATAAATGACACCACACTCACACCATCATCAGAAAGGGGAAAGTGTCTTGAAAGCTGAAGTCCAGACAAAGAAGGAAGTAAGGAATTATTTCAGCTATGTCTCTTATGGTCACAAAGAAACAATTTTATATTAAGATAAAAACAAATTCGACTTTTGTTCCAAAATAATCTAAGTGATGTATTCCAGGGAAATTATGCAAAAAGAAAAAAGACACACGCACGTGTCCTGGGCAGGTCCTGCAGCTTCCTGAGGAGAAGCAGCCCCTCTGATGGACTGTTAATTCTATGATTCTGTCCTAATTCCAGCACTGCCTCCAAAGGGTCCCTCTTCCCTTGGCTCTTAGACTTGTCCTGATTCATGTCCAGCTTAGTCCACTTTTGAGCTAGTTGGAAAAACCCCATTTCCCTCATAGCCCTAGGTTTTGCTTCAGAGAGCTCAGGTTTAAGTGCCATCCCACAGGGGTCATGAAGATCCAGCTCCAGGTGAGCTGCACCAGAGAAACAACCGCAATGCTCTGACCCCTCAGTTCAGTTGCTGCATTTCCAGTCTTGAAAGTATTGGACTATGTTGGCTATAAACTGGGCTTTCATTAGAAATAAAAAAAATGAGAAAAGCCTGTAAACTAGAAACAGGACAGCTCTGCCAGCTCTCCTTAATGGTGTGCTGGTAATTAGAAGCAGAAGAGGTCATCTTGCCCAATTCTTGCCCAGTATCAAAATGTTGCCTTCCACACACTCATGAGCATCTTGCTCAATTTATTTTCTCATTATTTAAGCAATTGGACTTCTGCTGGTACAACGGGGGATCCTTTGAAGATGCCATTCTAGTTTTTAATGGGATCTACCATTGGGCTGAACAGAAAAAGAATGTTCCGTTTTCTTTTGCTCCGTTTTCCTCATTAACACTAATTGTGATGCTGTGACCAACTGAACACAGCTATTCCCTGTTCCACATTTACAGATGTCAGATATGTTTCAGATGGTCATCACATCCCCCATCATCATTATCACCACTTAGACAAGCTGTGCATTTGCTGCTTCACTTCACCTTTCTTCATGAGCCTGTCCCCATCACCTTACTGATGTCCATGGCTCTTCTCAGCATCACTGACATCACTGATGTTTTTATAATTCCACTATATAACAATGGCATTATTATTAAAAGAGATAGAAATGATGTGCTGTAAATCGGATGAGTATTATTATCTCCATTCAAGAGTGAAAATCTGCCCTATTTTCCCAATCCAGCATTTATCTCTACTCAGCTCTTCAGTACTATTAACTAAAACATAGACTAACAGCACAAGTTAATAAAGTTTGAAGAATATTTGATGATCAGTGTATAAACTACCAGATACATTGGTATTTATTACTGCCTGGGCACATCAGCCCTGTGGAGATGGACAAGGAATAAAAACCAGGGTGTAGAAACAGAGACAGATGCTCTGTAATAGAAAATCCAGCCAACAGTCTGAGATGGAAGAGGAATGCCATATCTAATTGAAATGGTGCTCTATGCTTCCCAGCAGTGTTCTCAACAAGGAAAGACACTATTACCCTCCTGCTCTAGGAGAAAATGCCATCACCTTCCTGTTTTTTCATCCACTTTGTAGTGGCTGGCAATTTTCCAGCATTAATGCCTGAATACTTCTTTTCTCCACATATATTAGTTCTCTTTTTTTCCTAGATACACTTACATTATTTTTGGGCCTTCAGATTCTTCTGATCCTTTTTATTATGAGCCTTGTACTTCAGTAATTTATGTTGTAACACATATTTTACTGTCACTGGTAGACTGGCAGAGGCCCTGTTTCCTGTGGATAAAGCCATCCCCAAATATTTCTGTTAAAACTTGAAAGATGCTTTTTGGCTTGGCAGAAAACTAAAATAGCACTTGCTATGGCCCTAAATAGCCATGGCCCTAAATGCAGTAAAAGGGACAGATTTTCAAGCCCAACCTACCAAGTTATCCAGCACTGCAAATGTGGGTTCCCTTGTGTTCCAGCAGGAGCCTTCTCCTATCAAACTGCACATCAACACAGAAGAAATTTAACCCTGCAGCCAGAGAAACTACTGACTTTCCACTGAACAAACAAAAATGTAATATCAGCAATACCTTTAAGGCAGCCTTGGTTGACAAACAGGTGCTCCCTCTGTAAGACAGTTTTCTTATTGATCTGTGCTAACATCTTGCAGAAGTGAACAATCTCATTGCCATGTCAAAGGCTAACCATCTGTGAACAAGTAATGCAGCCAGAAAATCCTTGTTGCTACAATAATAGCTTTAGGACGTGGGTTTTGTTTCAATCACCACAAAAAGAAACCTTCAGGAAACTTCACAGAAATTCTTTTTCTGATAAGTTAATGTACCTAGAAAAATACTTTTGCGTACACAAATTTCATCTAAATAAATTACAATAATTTACATACTATCAAATGAGTAAAGTATCTAAAATAATTGGAAAGTTAATTTTCTCCCTTCTCCTCCTTTGATATTGCAATCACCTCACAGTCTCATGCATCATAGCCCTTCTCTTATTTAAAAATCATCATTCTCTGTGTGGGACAAATCACCTCTTCAATACCTGAATATATATGTTAATACTTTCAGGATCAGATTTTTTTTTCCACATCAATAAACAGTATTCAGCCATGCTGGAACCACAATTTTTAGTCTAAAAGACCATCCTAAGAGATGGATGAGCAAGCACAGTGTCATACTGAGAGACAGAATAGTGAATTAATGATTCTGGAACAAAAATCTAATGGCAGGACTTTCTGAGACTAGGAGACAGTCTTGTGAGAAACTTTCTGATTCAGCAAGATAGGTCCTAAATAATTGTCATGTTGGAGAATATTGAGGTCCCCTGGCAAAAATTTTGACTAAGAATTTTATAATCTGACTGTTCCCTTAGAAATGTGAACCAGGAGCTCACTTATTTCAAGGTAATTAATTATTATTATTATCATCATCACTAATTACTGCCTTTGATAAGTTACTGGACATTGTTGAGTCTATATCTAAGTGTCAATTGTATAGTTTTATAATAGAAAAAATCTAAGTTTCTGGCTAGATCTGGAAGGCCTTAACTTTGTCCTCCTGCTCCCTGGCTATGGCCAGGGAACAGCCTCATGGAACACCAGCAGTGTGGCATCCAGAAACAACTCTGGTTCCCAAACCCTGATGAAGACCTGTTTTCACTGCAGCAATCTCAGGTCTGTCATCCCTGGCAGATGTAGCTAAATTGTCTGAGGGGTCTGTTATCTTTGTGCATAAATATCCCACCTGGCCTCTTGTGGGCTCCTCCCCATTATCCCTGTTCTGTTGACTTGTTTCAGCTGAAAATTTGCACAAATTGAAGTATTGGTTTCAATTATTTTAAAACTAGTCTGGATAAAGAAAATATCAACAGGAAATAGGAACCATAACACTGTCAGTAATTCAGTGAAGTCACGGTTCTCTATTAGTGGGTTTTTTTAACCCAAAACATCAGAGACAACGAACTGGAACTTCTTGATGTATATTTGCATATTTGTTTACTTTTCAAACTAATTAGCTTTTAAAGTATTACCAGGGAGCTGAACAAATGTACCATATAGCTCCAAAAACAATACAAGAGAAACTGTTTGCAATTGAATGAATTTACTTTGCTGGTACCATGGATGTGTCAGCCCAGTGAACACTTAATGTTGAACATTAATTATGCAAACAAAAGAAATGGCACAAAGCTGCTGTCTCTTAGTTTTTTTCCAGGATTCAACCATGTTTATTTTGGAGGTTTGGTGTCCTAAATAAATTCCTGACTGTGACTGCTTCAAGCAGGATGATGTTTCAGATGATTGAAAATATGCACTGATCAATGCCCAACACAAACAAGCTCTCAGCTGTTGTTGCTCACTCACTGACCCTCGCTCAGGAAGAAATTCTTTTTATTGTGCTGTGAATTTCATCAGTTGGTTGTCAGCGTGATGGACTGATGGTGGCTCTGCTCGCTCTGGCCAGTTTCTGACAAACAGCTTCCCAGTCAACTACTCATGGATTTATGGCTTTGCTTCTGATCCTCAGGACAGGGAGAGTAAGCACTTGGGCATCAGAACAAAGCAAAAAAAAAAAAAAAAAAAAACCAAAAAAAACCCCAAAAAGCTGCAAAACTGCACTGAAGCTTCTTGGAGAAATTTACATTCAAATTGAACATTTGGATTAAATTTAGGTTTAAGCTAACCACCCTACCCCTCCCGATAGTTTTGGCTGTCAATTAAAAAAAAAAACAAAAAAAACCCCAAAAAAACCAAAACCAATAATGAAGCCAATTAATATCTGTTAACAGAACTCAGTAAAACAGCATTATAAAGTGAACAGAAGAAGACAAAAAAATATTGACTGCAACTTGTTGATACCCAACAGTAAAAAATAAATTTTAATATGGTAGTGAACTAATGTCAGTTAGGAACAAAATTCAAATGTTTCTAACCAACATAAGAGTGACTTTCTGAAGAAGAATATTATTGGGAGTGATGAACAAGAGAGGTGGTTGGAGCAATGAATAATGAGGACACTGAGAGATGTCAGGAAAATACGAAGTTTCACTGTGTCTTCCAATGTCAAATTCAGGAGTTAAGACAGAACATTAAGTTAAAGATTCAAAAAAATAATGGAAAAATCTCACATAAGGCACATGAGCTGAAAGTTTTCCATGAGCTCACAAAGCAGTTAGAAAAGCAAATTCTTTTAGGGGTTATTAAACACAATCCCTGCATCACAAACTGCTGAAAACTGGAAAGGTCTACAGGGAAATTCTCCTTGTTGGTTTATCACTCCTGTGCTCTGCCTTAGCATGTGCTGCAACTGCTACTGGAAACAAGATTGGATTCCTGACCTGCCCCAGTATGGCTGTTTTTAAATTCCCAGAGATGGTCCCAACGTCCCAGAGGTCATTCTTCAAGTCATCTGAAAATAGTAACCCACTGTAAAGTATCACCAAGCTATTTAGGACACATATTCCTAACATAAATCATATATTGGGACTTTCATATCCCTTTGCAGGTCTTGCACTTCCATTTTTTCCTGCTCTTATCCAGGGCAAATCTCCATCTCCTGTGTTCTCTTTATATTCAAATCACATCAGCTTTGACGTTCCCTCTCCAACCCGTGCTATGAAATGCCATCACAAGCACACCCTAAACTTTTATTTATTTCCTCCCCATTTGACAGCCTGCCTTGCAGAGCCTTGTCCAGAGTCACTGCTACAGGACAGAACAAGGCAGGAAATGTCAAAGTTGTCATGCACATTCCCCAGTTCTTTGATTTCTGCTGCCAGCCACACCTTCTCCAAAACTTCTTTGTTCTTGGGCTTCAAGCTAAGGATGAATCCCCCACGTGCCTGAGAAATCCTCAGATATCCAAATGTCCCAGCTTCACTGCTAAATGGCCCTTAAACATCTACAAACCTGGAACACAAATACTGCCAAACTAGATCAGAACAGTTGTCCATCATCTCTTCTGCACTCCCTGTGACAGATGAAACACAAGGGGCTTCAAAGGAACATTAACGGAGCCCATAAATGGGACAACTGCAATATAGGCTGTCTACAGACTTATTTTCTGGGAAATGGGAACTCCTATTCCTTTGGGAGCTTTTTTTTAATCCTAGAGAAATTCATAATGTTCAAATGATCCAGAAAAATACACTTATTATTATATGTCCATATTATTATATGTCCCTACTACTGCTGGTGTGTCATACCTTTCACATGCATTATGCACTGTATTAATAAATAGTTTAGACCTGGTTCCCTGCACCAATTTTACAAATTTCCTCGGTATCTGCATTCATTCATCAAAAGGACTGCAAATATAACAGTTATTCTGCATTCCATTTTGTGCCTCTTCAGGAGTTTTTCTCTATTGTACATGGTCACCTACGTGTCAATTTTTGCTCATATAAAGCTATTTCCTCATCTCTCAAACATACCATGTGGCTCCTATTTTAGATTTCACTGGTGCTTGAAAATTGATGATAAAAGGGGCAATGTGAATGTGTCAGTAGACGCATCTTAAATACTCATAATGATATTCAAGAGTTCAGTATTCAATACAGTATTTCCCATTTTTATCCTGGTATGATGGAGCAAGCATTTCAGTAGTCACCAGATTAGGGCTCACCTATTTCACATTGACACTGACATTTTTTTTTCTATAACCAATGTTTTTGTAATAAATCACCCTCTGCAGTTTCACCAGATAGGCGATTTTCCTTCACCACTCCAAGGGCAGGAGGTGGCTGACCCCTGGGACTACTCTAGCTCTGCTTTCAAATCATTCTCCATTTTCATGCTATCCTCTTGGGCCTGAGCTCCTTTTGTGCTGCTTTGCAGTCTCTGGAACAATTCAGGAACAATTCAGGAACAATTCAGGAACAATTCAGCACACGTTCCCTTGGGTGCTCTTGTCTCTACTGTTTACATCCTGACAACATCACCTTCCTTGTTCTTCCCTTCCAGGACCCGTCCCAGATCCATTATTCATCTTCAGAGCACAGTGTTGTGAACCATGTCGCAGGTTCAATTCACATGTTGTGAACCAGATGTTCTGCTCAGGAGAAAGAACTGGGGCTTTGAATCCAGTGGTTAGGATTTAATTAGAGCCCTGTACTGAGGGACATCCACAAGGGCTGTCTGTAGCCCAGACATGATCCTGTAAGTGGTCCTTTAAATGCATATCTCCCTGCTTTGAATACAAAGGCAGAATAATGCCCCAAGGCTAAAATTATCCTTAGTGATTTTCTTTCTGTGTAAACATTGGGTTTTTTTCCCCTGCTTTTATCAACTTTTTTCAGATCATCTGCCCTTCCACTACCCTTTCACCTAGTTTTCATCTCACCCTGTGAGTCTTTGGTTTTTTCTCTATCACCCAAGACAATCAGTCTCTAAGTCAAGTCTTTACATGTGCTTCCTAAAATTTTTTTATTCTATACTTCTCCAAAGGTGCCAGGTAATTGCCCAAACTTTTTGTAGATCTAATTTATGGTAAATATTTTCTTTGTACTAATTATTTAGCGTTAAAAATAAGACATAACTGCAACAAACAGTCTTGCACACCTTTGGAAGTGCTTTAAAAGAGGGTTAGCACACTAAAGGCATTACTGATGGTAATTCCATTATTTGCACACACATCCCCACATGTACACACACTGTTACACAAGCATTATTTAAGTTCACTCTTTCTTGGCTCCCAAAAGATAGGGAGGTTTTAATTTTAATATTGGTTTGCATGCAGTGAGAGAGAATTTTAGATTACAGCAGGGGCCACGAACTACATGCACTTTTTAGCAGTGGCTGTGCACATCAGCCTGTGAAAATTCTGGATGCACATGCCCAGGGTGGGCAATTGTGCACATCAGCACCCATCCATGTCTGCAACTGTCTGTGCTGAGCATGCCAGACTTTGGTCTGTGTGCAGATATAAAGACTTTTTCATGTTATAGGCACAGGGCCCATTAGAGAAAATCATTCATTACAGATGAGCAGTACATTTTTCTGCGTTTTTTCCAATCATTAAAATAAGTTTCATATATTTTTAGCTCAGTTCATTAAATGCACGCACAAACTTACCCACATATCTGTAATTCCACTGGACTACTCCTAGCAGTTTAGCTCAGTAACATTACACTCTGTGTACTGCAGACTTTGTGTTTTACTACTACTGCCATGAGCTTTGCAAACTTAATTGCCAGAGTGACAATGTTTCAGACAGAGCTGTGAATTGAGGCTGCTGTTGGAAGGCTGTGTGTCACAGCTGAGGTGGTGGAGGGCAGACACTGGATATCAACTGGTTTGTGTGTAAGTGTTACAATTTTATTCATGAAAAGCCAATTTTTTGTGAATGCCAGCCAGGCCTGCGAGGTGTTGGAAGTTGCTAAAGGATGTGGCAAGGTCTTTCTACCACCCTGCCTGATCCTTGCTGGCAATCACCAAAGAGCAACTGGGGAAAAGGCAGAACGCCATCACCCTTGTGCACAGCTTTTAAAACTTACTTTAGACTGTGGGTAAGAGATGTTGATTCCCTTTCCCAAATATAGTAACAGGTTAATGACCTTATACTTGGATTCTTTTCACAAACTAAAATACCTATACATAAATAAATAAAATTAAAAACATATCTAAATACTAACAAAAAGTCCCAGCTGTTCTAAAGCTGAGGAAACCCATTTCCAGTCACCAAACAGCAATTATTATTATGACTTTCATGCAACTGTAGGCAGTATTATGTTTGCTCAAAAGACCAAGTAATAGATAATAAAAGGGTCATCAATTAATGTTAAATTACATTATCTATTTTCATCTATAAAATCAGAGACTGAGTGTGACTTCACTCCTACAACATGCTTTGAAAAAGGCAAATAAAGGAGAATGAGAGAAATGTTATGAATTGACTTTGAAGCAGAGCATATGCTGTACTTAAATGGAGATTATAATGTCAGTTAAGGATGTATTTGCACATACTCAGAGTGAATATCTCCAAAAATCTCTGTGCATGTGTATAAGTACATACTCATTCTTAAACATATATACCCATAAAGGTTCAGCTGGCTCAGAATTTAAAATTCAGTTGTATTTTTCTCAGGAGCCTCTGACTATCTTGAAAGATATGTGCAGTTAGCAGATAGCTGGAGGTGCATTCCCACAACTGCTCTGCCTTTACCTGCTGTTATTTTCAGAATACAAGAGGAGAGTGAGTGATGTCTTCTACTCTCCATCTAAAAGCACCACAGGCACTCAGAAAGTGTTTTAAACCATCTTTGCCTGAATAAGTTTCTTAATGTCATCTGGCATATTCTGACATTTACTAGCTATCTGCAAGTTAGGTTAAAAAAACACATATACAGATCATCTTCTACAATGAAATATCACATTTTGGTGATAACCCCAGTTCACCCAAGGAATCCTGATTTCACATACATCCAGACAGTAGAACTGATCTATTGTGGTAATTAACTTTATCAGAGTAAATAAATTACTTCATTATTTTTCTGTTTTCTACTCTTTGAAAACAGCAAAATTAGAATCCTAAAATGAAAACATAACTAATGGGGACCATCACAGCTATTATTGTTTGATCTGTCTACTTGATCTGGCTTTAATATTTTAAAATCTGGTTTCCAAAACTAACATTGCCATAAACTAAATGCATCATCTCCTGAAAAAAAATTCCCTTTTCTAATGTATTTGGTGATTCTCTTATTTATTGGTGTCTTCTGGGCCTTTGTCTTAGTGTGTCAATATACAAAAAAGTTTATTTGGTTGTCACACCTTATCTACATGGCTTTATCAATATTTTTGAGCATCTGCTGCCTGGCAGCAGTGTTCTGTGCATTAGATCATGCAAAGCCTTTCACTGCAGGGGGATATTTGAGCTCAGGTGTAAACTTTTGTATGTTAGCCTTCAAACCAGTGTGAAATGAATGCCCCCTTCCTGGCCATAAAGGGTATATTTGTGCAAATCTTAAATATCTAGACTGAATTCTTCTTATTTTCCTGGTTTGGATGCCATGGAAAATTCAGACTAAGCACATGTTAATACTTACACTCCTGGCACAGGTTGTGATTTTTCTTTTCTCAGTCTGTTGCACAGTCCTGAGTCATGATTGCTTATTCTTGGTCTTCAGTTCTTTTATTTCTCTGTTTGATCAAAGCCCAACTCTGTCATCTACAAATTGGTTATGACATTCACATGCAGGAAATACTATTTTTCTAAGATATTTTGGATAGAAAAAGTAATAATTTTCAGTGATGCAAAGACTTTGCCTGCCTCAGTGTTTCAGTCTAATCTTTGATCTTGCTGCTCCATGTGTGTACTATTATGCAATTACCACCCATGTGTCCCTGAATTCTCATGTATTTATACAAATCCTCACTCTTTCCCCCAGGAAAACACATATTTGCACAAGTTCCCTCTGTAGAAGCAGCGCTGCTTTGTGCAGTTGCAGGAAGCAATCTCCCCTACCATCTCCTTTGATGCTTAGACATGATCAGTAATAGAGAAATTGCATCCATCTCCTGCCTGCATGTCTGTGGCTAAGGAGCAGACACACACACACACAGCTCTCGTCCTTAAAGGCCTCATTATGCATAATTACAAGGCATATTTCCTTGTATTACAATAAATAAAATGATCCATATTCATGTTGTTATGCTATCAGATAGGGTGGATAAAATCCTGCAGCCCCACTAAGATGATAAAGTCAATGGGATTTCTACTCAGTAAGAACTAAAAGAGACATGAAGAATTTGTCTGATATTATTAAGAGATTCTTATTCTGGATTACAGATGAAGTGCATTATATTACCCACTCTTTGCAATCCCAGCATATTTTACATTTTGTCGTATTACACTGCAAACTCTTTAGAAGTTCCTATTTAGCAGCTCTTACCACTTTCAGATGGAAGGAATTGGATTCAGACTATGTGAAAATCTTGGAGGTGTTGCTAAGGACATAAAGAATTTGAGGGGTTATTTTAATTCCTTGTCTTTGCTTATCATATAGGCAAATGCTTACTTTCATTTTCATTTCCTGAGGCAGGGCTCCAAAAATGTATGAATTACTTAGGAGTAAGATAATACTTATCCCAGCCTTTGCAGGTTTCAGAACAGCAAATGAAAGAGGTGCTAAGGAAGCCCTTGCACACCCATGCACAGAGGTACATGGATGCAGATAAACAGAGGCACTGCTACCTAAAGTCTTCAGTTAGCTGTAAAATTCATGCTTCAGTCCTAAATCACCCCTGAAATCTGGAGACATCAGATTTCAGATGAATATTTTATATTACATCTTAAAGGCTCTTCACTACAAGAAGTAAAATAATTGTTATTAAATTCTCAGCAGATTACAAGGCATCTCCAGCACACAGTGCAAAGGAGGGATTGGGCCTTTGTGGTGCACAGCTCACTGTGTGCTGGAGAAGTGGATTTTGCTTCTTGAAGGATATTTGCCTCCAGCATAATACCAATAATGGAAATAATATCACATCATATAAAGTTGAAGCTTTTATTCTCTATAGAACTGAGGAATGATGAGAGAAGTACTCTGGGAATTTTACCCTTTAGATTAAATATTTGAGTCATGAGCGTCGGAGACAATCGGTTTCAGTTCTGAAATTACCTTGCTATCTCAAGCATAGGAAGAATAAAAGATACTTTCTGTATTACAATTAAGACATGGAAAATCTTATTTTTAACAAGATTGTATGCTTAATACAAGAGAAGAAAGTTTTTAAAAATAGTGCTGAGCCTTGATGTCAGCTTTTCCAGCATTAGCTGAACTCAGCCTGTGAGTTCATGGAATGGTCTGGTCCTCACTGCAGCCCATTCCATAGACAGTCCTCTCTAGACAGTCTCTATCCTAGAGAGCTTACCAAGGGTTTCTTCCCAGAAAATTATACAAATAATCCCAGACCACACATACAAAGTAACACTTCCATAACAAAGAAAAAAATGTCAGTTAGAATTTTCTCCACCCTGTAAATTTG
Source organism: Anomalospiza imberbis (assembly GCF_031753505.1). Classification (NCBI taxonomy): domain Eukaryota; kingdom Metazoa; phylum Chordata; class Aves; order Passeriformes; family Viduidae; genus Anomalospiza; species Anomalospiza imberbis. The sequence continues at coordinate 17,934,427 of NC_089691.1, read as the reverse complement.
ATTTATAAATATTTTGTGAAGTTTCTGTCTTCAGAAACTGCTGTCTAAACTGAATTCACTATAGATGTAGAGATGATCATGAGGAGGAATTACAGATGTTTGCAGAACTAACACTCTTTGTTCTCAGGGATGTTTTAGCAAGTAGAGAAAACAGCATGAGATAAATGTGTGTGAGCACACCTGTGTTCAGAGGACTATGCCAGAAGTATTTTCTTCTCTATAAAGAAACCATTGAATTGTACTTCCAAAGAAGTGCCATGATCTCTCAGTATTTAAATACTCTTTTACATAAAAAGTTTGGCATTTTGAGTAAAAATGGAACAGGACAGAAGGGATTTGACAGGTTTAGAGGGGCAGACTCAGTTCATTTCTTCAGTTCATTTCTTCAGTTCATTGACTTCTGCCTCAGTAAATATGCTTATTCAACAGAGTTTACAAGGCTCAGCACTGAAACAGCTGGATGAAATCCTTTGACCTTTGCTACACAGGAGAATGGAATTCTAGAGGCACTTTTTGACCTTAAAAATCTTTGAGACAATGGAGTAACTATAAAAAAGGAGAAATTTCATACATCTTCCAAATGCTGAGTCTGTGGACTTTCAAAGAATTAATTCAATGTATTCCCTTTTTTAGCTTATTTCCTTTTTTTCCCATTGTTCAGATGTACTGGAGATAATATCTAAAATCCAATGTAATTATATTGCCACCTCATTCACTAATGTATAAAACAAGAAAAAAAAAACTTCAAAATACCATCATTTGTGCACATTAACATGAAACAGCAGAGACCACTTATTATGAAAAATTGGAAAAGTGTTTGACATTTTTCACACAGCTGGGAAAAACCCTTTTATTTCCACAGTCACACCAGAGGTACATGTATGAAATGTTGGTGTAGGCACAGAGTAGTGCCAAAGGGTGATGATTTCACAGCTCAACTCTAGGCACAATGGACTGAAAAGGCCTAAAAAGGCAAACAAAAATACCCCAAAGGCCTTCAGAATTACAAGGAGATGGTGTGGGCTCGTGGAAGGCATAACATCCATGGAGCTCTCCAAGGTGCTGCCTGCAGGGTCACGAGGAAAAATCCATGGTCATGAACAAAAGCAGAAACCTGAACGTTATTTGTATAAATTATTCTTCTTCAAAAGAACTGTTTGCCTCATATCAGAGGTGTGGATGGGCTCGATGATGAAAGGGAACAGGTTGTAAATAGAAAAAGCAGAGAACTGCAGTCGGAGAAGCAATAAAATATGTATCACTTGGGGACTGGGCGGTTTCATGCCGAGACTTAAAGTGTGGAACATTCTCCAAAGGCTCTGCAAGAGGAAAGAAATTCCACTCACACAATTAAGCAAGCTCCAAAAAAGAGAACCTTAAATCTAGTGGAACCTGAACAGAGACTAATACAGCTTGACAGAAAAAATCTAAGTGATTAGAGGAGCAACCAAGTGCTCTTTAGAGGCATAATGAGCTTAGGTAGGAAGGCCAAAGACTTTCATGCAGCACTTCTTTTCAACCACTGGTTGATTGGAATTATGCAAATAGAGGAATGTGTAAACTTGATTTATACACAGACCTCAAGTACTGAATAAATAAATAGGATCCGTCCTAGTACAGTTAGTGGAAAGAAAAGAAAGTTTCTGACTTTAAGCTAGCAATTTTTAATTACTTCTTTTTAAGAGAAAGCAAGCTAGAGGTAATAGTTTCACTACTACTAGGCTTCAGTATATGGTTAAATTATTTTCCAGAACGAGGTACAGTGTAAGTTGGAATTTGGGTAATTGTGAATCAGGAGAGTTGGTGCCAAATTTGATCCATATCTGTACTATTAGGTGCTGCCAGGAGTTTTAAGAATCTCTGGTTTGGAGTTCTGTCATTTTGCTAATAAAATATGATTACCAAGAACTCTACAGCTTTCATTGCTGGTGAGAAACACATGGACAGCTTCAAAAGTTCTGTTTGAGGATGAACAGTTTCTAGAACAGGACACATATTTACTGGAGTGCAGGGGAAATAGCTCCCCAGAATATTCTAGCATTTTCCACATTCCTTCTGAGTTTACTTTTCACATACATTTATTTATCAGGGATTTACTTACAGGCCTTTCAGCTTACAGCCCTTGGTACCTTACAGAACTTTGCCCTGTTATCCTGTGCCATCTTAATTCTTTTTCAGGTGCTGTATGACAGAGAGAACTGTCCAAACAAGTCCAACAGTACAAAATCTGTTTTTCCAGACCACTTCCCTGCTACTAACTGCCATATCTGTGCTACCGTAGATGTAGTTAAAAGGAAAAGGGAGAGAGAAGTAAATAGATTTTTTGTTTCCCTAACATTTAATTGTATTTCTGAATTGGATGGGAAGCAGGGAAATGACAAAGGATTTATTTTTCTTTCAAGTATTTTCCATCTAGTTTTATATATTTTAGATATTCTTAAACGCATGCCACAGGCAAAAAAAAAAAAAAAAAAAAAAGAAAAAAAGAAAAGTTGAATGCTTTGCCTAAATACAAACTACACAGTTCACTTATAGATGATTACAAGTTAATAAAAATTTGGATTTTATAATGTTGTTGAAAGTTATGGGTGTCTGAATTAGCTTCACTGGGGGCAGTGCTTGCTTATGCAGGGTTAAACACCAATTAGTTCTATGGCAGTGGGAAGTGCTGCTTTTAGCAGACAGAGTAAAGCATATATGCATAATATATGAGGACAGAGGAAATTCCACATCTCATTTTGCATGTGAACAGTTTAACTGAAATCATCAGTACAAGTATAAAAGAAAACAGAATCACAAGCAATTCCTGCTGGATCTGATCTCCCACCCAAACAGAGAAAGGGAGACACTGTGGGGAACAGCTGCACAAAACAGCCCCACAACAGGTCCCTGACAAGCCCAAAAAAGCTGACAGCTCTCCCTGCACTCCCCAGGTGTGTGGAAAGATCCACTTCTGTGCGAAAACTTCTGAGTTTTGGAAGCAAAGATCAAACAGGCAAGCTTCATAAAATCACGTCAACCATGTCAGCAGCCCTGATTTATCTAAACAGGGAAGCTCTGTAACACTGAGTTTCACTGTGTGTTAGCACACAATGACATTTGGGCCTTATGTGGATATTTGAAAGGCTCTCTTTTTGTCTGGGAAGAGATAAATGTATCTCAGTGTTGAGCCAATTATTCACAAAGACACCAAGGGACTCACATCAACAACTAGTTAAGCTTCCAAGTTTGCCAGTGAAAGCGGAAGATGCACGTCAGCTGTTTGTCTACAAATATTCAGCAATTATCCAGATACCAAGACACCCAGTAGTACTCAGTAGTCATGGCAACCTTGCCTTTGCCTTATTTGAAATTGAAGATCAAAGTGTTATTTGACTGGAGTAAAGTATGCCATTTTTTAATTCTTTATTGATTTAGGAACAAGATTTTGAACTTCTGCCCTATGTGGTGAAGATGTCATTATGAGTATTCCATCCTGCCTGGATTGTTTCCACTTTGCTACTCTCAATTCTCTATTTATATGTAATTTTCAATTTTACAGTCTCATTTTTCCTTTGGAACTGATGGAAATGTACTAATGAACTGGGCCCTTCCACCTCTCAACCTTTAGCTTTCCTTCCACATCAATCAACAACAAAGTTATCATTATTTAAATAATATTATAACAACTGGGTCCTGTGAAAAACACAGCATTGCTTTAAGTTTGGCTGAAACAAACACAACTCAGAATTATTCTGAATCCTGAGAATCCTTGGCCAGTTTTGTATTGTATTTTCAGGCTTGAAACCACTCATCTCAGACAAACCTGGTCATACTTTGCTTTCTTTGTATAAAGAAAACAACTGCCTAGAGAAAATCTGAGGATTTTATCCTGTCTTGCTCTGAAGGATCAGTGTGGAGCCATGCAGTAAAGAGGAGCTGCTGGGACTAAGGAAGGAGGTGGCACAGAGAACATCCATTCCCAAGTTTTCCCCACTCACCAGGTTTTGGGCTGGGAGTGACTGTTTTTTCCCTCTGTGTCAGATCTGCAAGATTTGCAGGGTGGTTGTGCCTTTCCCTTTAAGAAAGGTGAGATTTTCCTGTTGGAATCATCCAGCCACTTCAGAAAGTGCCTGGATTCCCAACCCTCCCTGTCCTCTGCCCACCACGCCCTGTTACTGCCCTGAATGCTCTGCAATCTCAACGTGGGATATCTGGACAAAACCAAAACCATAGTGTTTAAGAGCAGTCAAAGTAGAGAAACCTGTCATCTTTTGTATCCTCACACTCCCTGAAAGTACCAGGCTACAAAGGTGGACACAGGCTAGCAGCGACTTTTCTGCATACAAGAAGAATTCGAACAACTGTGAAAGAGTAGTTGCATAAACCCACACGGCAATAAGCCAGGTAGTTTTGCTAAGATCATTTCCAGGCAATGTTCCATTCCCAGTGGAGGTTTCAATTGATCAGTAGTTATTTTTGCTTGCAATCAGCCGTAGACTTGAAAAAAAACCCCAACCAACCTCTGCTTAACAGAGCATCATCATAAAGTGTATCAAAACTAGAAAGGGCCTTTGATTACAGTGTACATCCACTCATTATTTTTATTTTCTCTATCTGCCTTCTGTTTGTTTACTGCTAGTCTCTTTTTCCATCACTTAGAGTCAGCTCTGCCACAATCAAATGCCTTATTTTCGGTATTTATAGCAGTATGAGGGTGCAGGAGCTGCTGTAAGCTAGAGAGTGTCTGTCCCTCACCATCTCTGCCAGTGGACACTTCAGGGGATGAGGGTTTAGGGAACTGGGTTTCAGCTGACTTTATGCTAAAATAGCACTTGGAATGCCTCTGCCTTCTGACAGCTTGGAGCAGCCTGGGAGTACAAACACCACTAGCAAAGGCAAAGTTTATTTTGTAGAAGACTCCATACCCAGCTAATGTTTGCATCTGTAGGTCCTTTTTTTGTGCTGTTGTGTTCCATTACAAGAATAATATTGTCTATGTGAAACAAATATGTATTTGGCTTTAACCACCCTTAATGTAGATCTTAGTGAATGCTGGTTACTATAGTTACACTGGCATTGTGGGTAATTCTTTCATTATAACTGTTGCATGTTTGTATATAAACAGCTGAGCTGTATTTTTCTTGCTTTAATCTAAGAAGCCACAGGAAATGCTTTGATTTAAAATTTGCTGATCCAGCCTGCAAAGTTAAAAATGTGAGATCAGGGTGAAATCAGCACAATTCACTGCATTATTACCTTAAAACTTAAGGGAAAATGTACTTCAAAAAGCTGAAAAGCTGTTAAAATGGTATACATGAGTGGGTCCACAATCCATTATGATTAAACATGCACTTAACCATTTCACAGATTTCAATTTTAATGCCAAACAATAGGCTTATTAAGCAGACCATGAATATAAAGGCTTGCTTTATGCCCAGGCTTCTGTGATACATCCAGATCTATTACAAAGGATATTTTCCTCTTCAAATTCACCTCTTCAGGGTTATTTTGTTTGTATTTTTTTTTTCTTCTATGGTGTCACCAATCAGGAGATCAGGTCAGTCAAGCAGGACGTGCCTTTCCTAAACTCCTGCTGGCTGGGTGTGATCCCTGGCTGTCCCATATGTGCTGTGGGATGGCACTCAAGAATGTGCAAGGTAGGAAGAGGAGGATTTGCAGAAGCTCTTGCAGAATTAAGTAGAAATGAACATATTGACTCTTACCAGAGTGAAGTTCACTAAACAGGGGGACACGGCTCATTGTCCTTAAGCTCTACCTTCTGGGTTAATTAAAAATTGAAGCACTGTGGGTTTGTACCTCAGATTCCAGCACCTCAGCAATTGCTGCTAAGGAATGGAGTTAAGTGGAAAACAACTGCAATCTGAAGGTCTATCCCCAAGCAATCCAAAGCAGCTCCTGCTCCAAGATTTCACCTAAAGGAGCAGCTCTGCCAATCGCAAGATCCAGCAAGATTTTCAGATACTTTTTGAACTGCAACTGAAGACAAACCATGCTCCTTCTCATCCATGCTCATTTTGCTGCATATATATGGAGTAGTTTACACTCTCAAGTCTTTTTAGAGTTTTTGCTCTAAATCAACCCACCAACCACTCAAAAGATGAGTTCGTGCTGCTTCTGATAGAGCCACCAAACTCACTGACAGCAAGTGTGCAAAGGCTTAAATGAGCATCTTCAAAACATAAAGTTTGAGAAAATTACTGGAGGATTTCACCCCTGTCTTTTAGCCATAGTTGTTCCTACCAGTTCTGCTCCCTGCATCTTATACCAGCTTGGACATTGCATTCATATCTCAAAATGTCCTTTAGTTTTCTTCTAATTTAGCTCTTTTACTCTCATTTCTGACTTCTTCATTTATAGCCTCTGACTTTATTCATGGCAGGTAGGACTGCTTATTTAAAATAACACATTTTTAATATATGCATTAATGCTGTTTTAGGAACAGAATAGTCTCTACTTGGTCAGATTAGTGTATCTCTCATTTAATTACAACTCAAAAGGTTAGAAAGTTTTATCATGCATGCATATTCTCTGGGAATTATCTGACTCTAAAATATAATTAATCATCCTCTGTCATGCTTTTATTATACCCACTGCTCTCTGGAGTAATTCTTTTATTTCCTCTTCATTCATATTCCTCTGACCTTCTTCTTCACTCTGTTCCCACAGACCTCAGGTGAATTTTAGCCAACTGCTCAGAAAGGAGTGGATATTGTTAAACCCATTTGTCAACCACATTATCAACTAACAAACATGAGATCTCTGAATATGCTTAGCATTTTCCACATATAGCAGCCCAACTATTAACATGGATGGCATCTGTCAATGTTGACTAAAATTAAATTTTGGAACTCCTGTAAATAATAAAGCAGTCATATAAAGATTATTTCTCTGGAGCATAAGCTACCAGTAAACATGATTTGCATACTGTGCTTACAGCTGTTTCAACATGAACTGTTTGCTGTGGTTCATTAAAATGATTTTATTTGTCAGATTCCAGGATAGTTGCAAGTCTATGTACACCAGGATGGATGAATGTGGTGACAATTCAGGCTTTCAGAGCTAGGCACACGTGTACTGGATTAGTGACCTGAATTGAATAATAAAGCTTAAAAAGAGATCATTAATAACATGTCTCTGACGAGAGAAATGAAAGAGGGAGGACCTCTGAGAGATGTTCCTAAGAAACAAAGAGTACAAATAGCAAAGCAATGTCCCCAGTGAAAAGAAAGGCACTTTTATAGACCTACATCTCACTTCCATTCAACACACTGCAATGTTTTCTATTGACTTAGCAGAAGTTAAACTGGAATTCGGACACAAAACCTAAATGTATTTCCATATAATACTCTTGATCTAGATAATAACATCCATACATCCATGAAATGTTTTACTTTAACTTACAGTAAATTCACACAAATCTTTTTGTTTCCTTTCATGAAAATTATCTACTTCCTTCCTCCATAATACCACAAAAGTCTAGATTTTTATCTCCTCCCTTTTTCTCCCTATACTTACAGTCTCAGCAGAGCAGCAAAGAGCAGTCAAAAATTTGATTTCAGCTATGGAGCTGTCTCTTCCCAAACAGAAAAATGGCAAGATGGCACAAAGACTGAATTGAAAGGAATTCTGTGCTGTGAGGACACGTGAATGCCCAGGCAAGATTCTCCACAGCCACAGTCTGTATGCTTACAGCTGCATTTTAGAGTTCAGCTGTGCTACAGAAGAGCAGCAGAGACAGGATCATTGACATCCCTTAGAGTTTTGGGGCTAATCCACCTTCCTGTCAGACCCCCTGAGCCTGGCAGGGCTGGCTGGGAGCTGGGGGCTGGAACCCAAGTGACTCCAGCTTCCCCTCATCACATCCCCAAGACTCAGTTCCAGGTCAGGTGGGAAATTAAAAGGCAAATGTAATTTGGCCAGTAATTAGGCCAGCAGCAGCTGCCTGCTTTTTGGTTATCCAGCCTTCCTTTCCACCTCTTGCTTTCAGCCACCATAAGAGTAGTTTTAAGAGGTGTCTGTTGATGTCCGTTGGATTCTTTCCTCCATTTTCAGAGCATGCAAGTTAGAGCTAACAAAGAAATAGATGTGGCAGCCACGTGAACAGCTATGTCCCAAGCAAAACCATTCCATTCTGCCTCCTCTCCTCATCCATCTCCTTGCTCTTCACAGTCCTGAAGTATTTTTTGACATTTTTGAAAGAGCTACTAGAGTGAGAGATAAGAATACCATGGTGTGGCACTACATTTTATAGGTTTGGACATCCCCGAGAGCATCAGTGCAGCTTTTAGAGGTCCATTTTCCAGCCAGGAGCCAACCTAGCTGGAAAAGATGTGGATGTGATTGCAGGGGTTCTGCACCAATCCTGTTTAAGCAGTGCCAGCCTTTGGTGGTTTGCAAATGCACATAAATCAACTTCTGAGTCTGTAGTCCTAATGCAAAGGATGTTTCCACTGCTCACAGACTATTACAGGAATTTAACTCCTACATTTGCCATGAGAATCGAAGCTTTAAAAAAGTACACATGGAGTAATTGCACATTGAGTGCATGTCCAAGGAAAGTGTTCTGCAAAGTTATTTTGCAGCAAAAATCTGTCTCATAAAGAACAGATGTGAAAAATATTTCAGCAGAAGAAATTTGGTTTCTAATCACAGGTAAATAGATTTGCTTCCAGGAAAGCCTGTCCACACTCAAAAGCCTGCCAAGGAAGTGAAGGACTTCAAGAATGCTAGTAAAGGGAGAAGGAGAGAGGAAAAATAGCTTTTCCAGTTTCCCAGGCAATTCCAGGCTTGAGAAGGAAATTGGTTTAGGTCAAAATATATATGCTATTTCAACAACAAGAAAACCATTGCATATAGCATAGGCAAAATCTAAAATGCTTCATTTAACCTAAAACAACAACAACAACAAAATATTTTACTATACTTTCAGTTTATTTGACTCCTGAACAAAGCATAGTTTCATTTTTTTAGCACGCAGAGCTTTTTTCTTTTCTTAATACACTAAAAATGCTGATTTGAAGCAAAAAGTTCAGAAGTTGGATCATTAAAATGCTGAAAAGAAACATTTTGGCATTTCCCATGAACTGGTTTTGAATTCTCTCTTGTTCCTATATTTTTCATCAGGAGCTATTTATAAGATTTGACCCAAATTCTTTTCTCCCCAGCTAGCTCCTCTTTTTCAGATAATTTATAAGTTGTCCAGTGAAGTAGTGGCCAAGACTGAAAGGCAGCATCAGTTCAGTTAGTTAATGCAAGCAGTAAAAAACCTCTTAAACACCTCAGAAACGGAGAGCATGGAAAGAGAAGACTGTCCCTACCACAGTTATATTATTCAAAAGATTTCCCATTAAGGGCCCCACAGAACAGGTAAATTATGCCTTAAGTATGTAGTTTCTCTTATTTATAACAAATTATCCTGTGTCTGCCTGCAGGGACAGTTTTTATGCCTTGTGCATGTGCTGAAGCCCAACTGTTTGTTATGAAATCATATTATTGCTCCTGCTCTGCCCTCCTGCAGGCCCTGATGCTGGGATTTGGAGCTGTGCATCCTCCCTGACAGCACAGGTAACTAATTCCCACAAATTTCTGTGGGATGAAGCCGCTGCTTCTCATGGGCTGGGTGAGGAGTTGGGAGGGAATGACCATATTTAAATGGCAAAAGACACAGGGGTTTGGGCTAGAAAACCCACAGAGCTTTCTCCTAGTAGATATGACAACTGAACCAGATATCCCAGGATTTTGGTCAGGAGTTGTGCTAGGAGCTGCAGAGTAGCAGCTAAGTTATGTTTCTATCCCTGCTATTTTTCCATCCTCATGCAGTGGTTCTCAATTCATTGCAATTTATTGGAGCCAAACTCTCACCCAGATGCTGACACCAAATAACACTCCAGAAGCCTCCACAAAGACTACTTGTGGGCAGGTGCTAAACTGGCAGAAACAGGGTCTTTTATTTTAGCAAGCAGAAATGTTTGGATATAGTTCAAATTACATAACCACATTTTCTTCCAGCAGAAGAAAGACAGACCTTATTGAAGTGAGAATCAAAACTCCTTATTCCTTACAAATTTACTTAAAAGGGCCAAAAAGTTAAAAAACTAAAACTTTCATAGCTTAAAAAGGAGAATCATAAGAGAACCAGCTATCTCATTTATTTTCTAGGTGTCTCTGAAGAATCTAGTCTGAGGAGCTTTTTTTATCTTCTAAAATTTTTGAGAAGATTGAAGAAAAGAAACTACCTGCAAAGAGGAAAAGCAAATGGACAACTCTTTTAAATCTGCAGTGAAACAAAGGAAAAGTAATCTCAGTTTTTGGTGCGAGTTATGAAAAATCATTGTAATTTTTACTAACTAATTTTTAACCATTAATTACCAATGATTGCTGTCTGCACCAGATTACTGATGGTGGCTTGGAGGTGGCTGTGACAAATAAAACCCCACCCACCTTCCACCGAGATGGTTTTAGAGTCACAGAATGAAGGTGTTGCACTGCCAGTCGAGCAGGTAGAACAAGGGACCACATTTTGCCCTGCTGCAGGAAAATATGCAAGGACCTTGATAGAGCACTGACTGCTGCAAACAGCCACAAATCTCAGGTGTCTAAAACTTGGTCACAAATCAGCCTGGCAGCGGCTCATGAGCAGGCTGGCAGTGACCTCAGCAGTGTTACACACACTCTTATCTGCTAAATTGCTTTGTGGTAACCTCACGTCACGTCCTTGACCACACTTTCACAAATATTTCTCTCTTGCTTTCCTAAGAGCTGACAGTGGGCCTTCTGAACATCAGAAGGATTTTTAAAATTATTATTTATTAAGTACTTTTTTTTTGTATTTGTAGGTGCAGTCCATTCCTCCTTATTGATACACAACTAAAGAGCTAAAGCAACTTTGGGATATGGTATTCATTTATCCTATAAACAGCTACAGCTTTAATTAGCCAATGGCAAACAAAAGAATTTCCTATGTCAGTGCATGAAACGGGACAGTTTCAAAGGATGCTTCAAGAAAGTCTAGTTTTTCAAAAAGGAAGAATTTAAAACCCAATAGAAAACCTCAATATAAACCTTTGTTTGTCTTTTGTACGTAGGTGCTTTACCAAAACTGTAGGAGAGATTTGATTTTTCAAAAACATACTGAATATTCCTGCAAGAAATAAATAGGACATTGCAGGGGGTTAACTAGAAGACCTAAGACTGCAACTGGGGAAAGTATTTTTTCTAAATCTTCATAAAGGAACATCACTCAGATGTGCTTGGAAATCCCTAGGAAAAATCCACTATCCCAATCATAAACTACTGTGGTCTTTTTCAGTCCTTCCTCTCCTTTCTATTGCAAGTCTTTCTCCTCATTTCTCTACAGTTTTCTGGGAGAGAAATAATTGACTGTAACATTTGTCTCTGTTTAGCATTTTTTCCCCTTCTGTTTGCATGTTCTACCCTCTCCTGCCTTTTCTATTTATTCAGCAAACTTTCTGGAGCAGAAATGTTCTCCTGCTCTGTCTCTACTGTGTCCCAAACCACGGTGTCCCATCAATGCTCAGTCTGTTGGCGCAACAATAATAGACTTGATCATTATTATTGGTCCATGCTATTAAAGTTACATCAGTGACATGAATGTGCAAAAACATCAAGCTTCTGGGACAAATATCTGCAAATTCCTTAGCAGATGTCGTATGTGTGTGAGAGGCTGAGGTAAGGAGCTAAACATGTACAAATCTGTTTATAAAATTATGGAAAATGCTCAGAAAGGATGGAATTAGTTGGCACAGCACAAAATTGAGGTATCATGGTGCTGGACACTCACTTCACCTATTCTTGTTTTACATCGGGGGTCATAGTCCATTACCTTTTGCTCCAAGCTCCAAATCAAATTTGATTAGGCACTAATCTGATTCCACATAATGAGAATACTATTTAGGATGCATGCTTTAAATGTGGCTTTTAGTCCACAGTTTGTTAGGTTAATGAATTTAACAATTGAGATGATTTGTACGTTCCATGGATGATTTGGCACAGAAGACATTTGTAAAATGTGCAAAACTGGCTAAAAATTGCATTTCAAGGAACACAAGTGCAATATCAGTCATAAAGTGGGAGAGCAAGTGAGGAGATAGACGACAAGGAGAAAAAGGGATGTGCACTTCCCTTTTCCAGAGTATGTCACAGAAACCATAGTGTTAACTGTCCAAACTTCTGTCCTTTGACATACCACCTCTTACTGATCTGATGATACAAGGATGCTATCCAGTCCAGCATTTATAGAAATAAGCTGGCAAGACTATACTAATATTAGAATTTAGGAGAATATCTCTGGTTGAGTTAGCTTTGGACACATGTACATTCTGTTGAAAAAGCACACCAGAGGATCTTCAACAAAAAAATAATCATTTCAATGAGCACAATGCTAAAAGCAAGGCCTGTTGATTGCTGGATGCTGACCAATGCAACAACTCTGTGTTTTACATGGACATTTAAATGTTTCTATTGCTCTTATCTTCTTCATGGTCTACTTAATACTGACCTTCCAAATGCAGCTACTCGTAATAACCAAAGTAATTTGCCAAAGGTAACAACAGTAACAACTGTGCTTAGGCTTAGCTCCCATATTGCCACAACAATATAACAGAATTAGCATCTGACGGCAGGAAAGATTTCCAGTCCCAGCACAGTGAGATAAATGTTACTAAATGTTAGACTACTGTGAAAGATTCAACCAAACATAATTACCATGATTATAGGCTATAAAAAGTAACATTACAGAAGAGCTCACTTAATACAAAGGAGAGGAGGAACAAAAAATAGATTTCCACCTAGAGGTCCCTTTTACACAATTACAGAACATTTCAGCAGTCGATACAAAAAGCCAGGTGGTTGTACCCAGAGAAGCAGAGAGAATTGGTTTTTCATTAAACCCGTGGTATCTGCTCACTTCCCTCTCTCCACCTGCTTCTACCAGTCTTCTTCTGATGAGGGTCACTTTGATGGGCCATGACCAACTTGTCACCCCACAAAGGCGCCAAGGCTACAAGTTCCACATAAGGAGTTCCACACCATCCACAGGGGCACAAGGAAGGAAAGAGGCTTTGGATGGGTCCAAAGCAAACAGAAACAGTGGGATAGCCACATGAATATAAGCTTTCTGCTATGAACGATATAGAAATATTCCTTCTTTTGGGAGGCATGGAGGTGACTTTCACTGGGGTTTCTGTAATCAGACCAGTGGACTGGTCCCTACATACAACATACCCAACATGTTGTACAGACCAGTCATGAGTGGATCTATACTCAGTTCCACTTTGGATAATATTCATCCCACAGTATGCACATATTGGTCTGTCACTTGAGTGACCATCCCTTTTCCCCCCTCCACAGTGTCATCTGCATTAGGTTTATATTTCCACACTTGACTAACTCATAAATGAATCTGGAGGACCTGGCACAAGTGAATGTTTACCAAAATCTCTCAGAATGCCAGCGATTCTCCTCCTGCTACGTTGCACTGATATTTTCTTTCTCTTTCCAGTGGAAAAGCAAGCACACAAAGGTATTTCCTAGTAGCCAGGCAGCTTGTTAAAAATATTTTAATGACAGAGCCAAAATGTCTTCTTTTTTTTTTTTTTTTGGTCTCATCAGGCATTCTTATCAATTACCTTTTTCCTCACTGAGCTGACTCTGCTTTAGCCAGAATTAAAAGCATGACCCAGAAATTCCTTACAAAGAAAAAAAAAAAGATTGCTAAAATAATTTAAAGTTTAAACTAATGATTCTCTTGAGTAACTTGTACTCAGGTTACTGTATTCTTGTTCTGGGTAAGTTGTTATTTTTCTGCTATGGAGAGACTGTTCTTAGCTAGATCAATAATGTTCTGCCCTGCCATTTTAAAAAACCTGAAGCATGAAAAAAAAGTTTTGAAAAACGTTTTGAGCCCTCTTTTGTGCTTCAGAGACCTCAGATTTGCTTGTGTGCTGTAAGAGCTGTTGTGCTATTCACCGACTGAGTGCAAGCAGTTTGAATTCAGTGGTGATCATTAAAGGAATGCATGCAAAGGACGTGCTATTGTTGAAGGGAGAAGGTTTGGGTAAGAAATTGAATCTATTTTGTGCACCATGAAAGGCAGAGGAGAAGAATGGAGTGGTAACCAGTCCAGCCAGTACATGTGGGTTCATTTGAGCCTCTGCTCTTGACGGAGCCTTGATGGAGTGAGGCACAGAGTGATGTTCTCAGAAGTACTTGCCTGCATCTTTAGCTACCTAAAAATGTAGGGAACCTTAGTCATCAACATCAAAATATCCTATTGTATTTACAGGCACTGAAGGCAGCATTCCTATTAAATCCATGCCAGGTATTGAACAAAAGAGAAAAGCAGAAATGAAACCAGCGTTTACTTTCTTTGCCTACAGTACATTCTCTGAGGGGTATTTACACAGCATGAGGAACGTCCCAAAACCAGCCTCATTAGCGGTCTCCCACCTCCTCTGGCTGCAATTTAAGGGAAGACTTCAGGCATGACAGGCTCTCAAAGTGCTGAGGAACAGGAAGACAGGAGTGGCTCAGTAAGGCACACGAGCAGCCCCGGCGCGATGCGCATCCCCCGGCAGCGCTCCGGGCACCGCGGCTGCGGATCCCCGGGGCCGCCTCCTCCAGAGGGACAGCACAACACTGCCGGGTGTCCCCGTCCCTCTGGAAATAACTGCTCTCCTAGGAGCAGGACATTGCTGTTTTACCCTCTTCCACCTTCAGACCCACCCAGCTTTGCTCTTTGTGTCTGTGCTGAAAATGTAGTTGCGGCAGCTTCCATATCACCTTCCCACTCTTCCTTCCAAACTGGCGAACCACCAGAAACTCTTCCCCCCCCCCCCTAAATTATAGCCAGCAACAGGAAAAGCAGAGAGGTGGCACTGGGAATTGGGCAAAGGACAGTTTTGGAGGGGTCTGGGCTAGCTGAGCCAGCAGAGCCATCTCCCCCTCCTGGGTGTAGGGAACGAGGAGCTAATGAGAATAACCCTGATGAGGTTAGGACGAGGATGGGGGTGTTGTGCTGCAGGCACGACTTGGTTCCCTCTGCTGTTGTCCAGGTGCCAGGTCTGCCCACTCTGCAACCTTTTTTTAAGGCATAATTATTTATCGTTTTGTACCCAGCAAGAAGCACCGGGAGTTGGACTTGGGGGAAATCTTTTATGTGTACAGAAGCATTTGAACTTCAGCTTTGCTCAGGATCACTGTACATAATTTGCCAATCACTAAACATGACTAATGATCAAAAATGATGCAAATGTTTTGTGGTAAAATTGATAAAAATCAATGAAAAAAGTCTTAGTCATTCCAATTATTTCCTAAATTCAGTTCATAGGTGACAAACTAATATTTAAGCATAATGGGAGAGAATGTGCTCTTTATTTAAACAGCAATATAGATATCAATTAAAGAACAAATTAGTTATACCTTTTGACTTATGTGCAAGAAAGAGAATTGCTATAGTATGAAAGAGTTTTTAACTAGTGGGTAGTTTGGTAATTAGGAAGCTGTCAGAGCTTGTTATGTTATCTTGCAGCAGTTGGTATTCAAAATACTTCTTGCCACTCATGATCTGCGTGGGAAGCTGTTAATATGCAGCTAGAGTCTACACGAGTTCAAAGGGTAGAATTTAATTATGATACTGTAAATTCTTAATTTTCAATTACTATGGCACTAGGGATCTGCCCTTGATAAAGGGCAGATAAAAGACATTTTGGCATTTACAAATGTATGAATAAATAGGAAGGCAAAGACAAATTTGCAGTATTGTTACATTTGCAAGTTCTCCAATTGCTTTTTAAATTTATTTTTACTGTATTAGATTGCAAAACAGTTTTCCCGTGTCAACAGTTACAATGCATCATTTGCAGATATTATCTCACTCCAGGCAGCAGTTTCAAGGCCAGCAGAAATAATACTTTGATCTGCAGTGTACTGTAAGCCCACGCACAGCTGATGGTCACAAGAGTTATGTACAGCAAATAACTGTACATACAGCAAATACAGTCTATTCTAGGAAAAACCCTTGCTTAGAATCAAACACCCAGCTACCTTGCAGGTCTCCTTTATTGTTGAAATTCACAGGACCAACTTGGCCAGTGTTATGCAAATATTTGGGAGGAAGCTTTTCCAGTTTTATCACAGTTCACCAGTGACCTCACCACCAAACACAGCAGCACAGAAACAATCCGGCTCTGCCAGCAGCCAAGTTCCACCCACAGGCTATGGACCATGTTGGCAATGATGGATCACAGTATCCCACTTCCAAGCTGATGCTCCATTACTAACTGCAGTTAAGTCTATAGACAGCCCCAGCACACGTGAACACTTTTGTATCAAAGATCATAAGTTCATTAGAAGGGGTACAAGGGAACATCCTGAAGTCAACATTAACGAGGAGCGCAGAAAATCAGAGGAAGAAAGGTTGCCTAGGTAAAATAATCACATTTAAAATGCAAGAAACTTTTGCCCCAGAGCAGCACTTCAGCCCTGTTTAAGGGGGACAACACTAAGCACTGGCCCCACTAGCCTCTCACACAGGAGAGCATCATTCTTGATCTGCCCTGCACATATCACCCAGAACTGACCTTCCAGGTCTGCTGCAGGGCTTCACTCCTGATATTCTTGCAGTTCTGCATACCAGAGATGACAGCTCCACAGCTCTCAGTAAAGCTGAGCAAGATCAAACTCATGGAAAACTCTGTGCTCCACTCTGAAGCTTCAGTGGTTTTATTTTATGATGATTTTATGCCATGTTTCAAAAATTGTTATCTAGGGGACTGCAGCAAAACTCATGTTTGTGGGTGTTTCCCACCAAACCTACAAAACAAGAATGAATGCTCCAAGACCAACTATCTAAAGAAACCTTTTATTCAAGCTGAATAAATAGCTGTAATTGAGTCCCATGTAGCAGACTGTCACTGGTGGGGGAAGGGCTAAACAGCCATAACCAAAAGTTTGCATAATGTGAGACACTGCAGTGGGAAACTGTGCTATTAAAGTATTTTTTTTCTGAAGTATTTTTAAAACATTTATAATTTCTATAAAAACACCAGGTGGTACCTTTGAAGTTATTTAGCATGAAAGTCCAATAAAAAGCTCCTTAGGTTTTAACAGCGTGATACAATAGCTCACACAGTATGTATAGTTAGCCAGCTCGTATTCAGTAGGTAGGGAACAAAAGCACAATACTTAGTGCTCTCTGTCAAATCAAGAAAATGTAATTTCACCACTTATGGTGATTTACATGCATAGCAAGTTGGCCCAAAATGCAGGTCCTTTTTCCAAGAATGGAGAGGAAGCACAAAAGGTCAGAAACATCATCACAAGCACTTAATACAAAGCAGTTTCGTTAGGTTTCCACAGTTACGTGATGCTCAAGGAAATCCCAGCTGAAGCATGTCCTTCAAGTAACACACATGTAGCACTATCCTAATTTGCTCAGTTATTCAGCAGTGGAGATCATGTCAGCTTGCTAATTAGGCAATTAGCATCTGAGACATCAACACAAAGAAGTAGGAAAACAACCTATTTCCAAGGTGTAGGTGCACAGAAATAATTTCTTTGGGGATTCCAATTTCCAATTCTGAGCTCTGACTAGTCCCTTGTCTAGTTTTTTTTTTTCAGAACAAAAAATAAAACAAGGCAAAACCTCTAGTTTCAGGTACCACTGTATAATCTCACTCCAAGTCAGTGGGAGTCTACAGATACAGCCATGGGCAGATTTCATCTCTGTGCCTGTGATTAGTGATTGAGGAGGTGAGAAAACAAAGACAAGAAAAATAGGAACAGAACTCATTTGATGTAGGATTGCTGCTTTTTCATGCTCTAGGCCACTGTGTACCATGGCTGTAATTTTGGCATGGACCAGTTTTGAAAAGGCACACAATAAATAGGAATCATGATTACATCAGCACCCATGGTGCACGCAAATGTACATCTCAATATTTGTTCTAAGATTTGTTCTGTTACAACAGCAACAAAATCTCAGCCCTTTTCCCCCTAATATAAGTTCTGATGTCTGCATGTGGTGCAAGACCTGCACTTTCCAGAGCAAAGGGAGGGGATGTACTGTGACATTTTGGGTGACAACTGTTGTTGGCCAGTTGAAAACTCTCTTAGCACATGGGGAAGAATGGCATCCTACCAATGCAGACTATACAAATCAAGGCCCTGGCAAACCTGTTTCACAGCTGGTGACATCACAACATTATTCTGATTGTTTTGATTTGTCCAGTGCACAAACCCCAAATATATTGGGTAGGGCTGGAGGGGAGCACTTGCTTTCTCCACTCTGGTAGTCAGTTTTTTCCAAGCTGACTCCCACAAAAACAACTTAAAAGTGTTGCAATGAGGTCTGTCAATAGCCTGAAGTGTTCATAGATTATTTGGTAGACTCCAACACTAATCCAGACAAGCATCATGAATTGGCTGAGGAGAAACCCAATGGCTGTCAATAAACAACTGAGCCATTACCATCCACTCCTTCAGCTTGATTAACGGGGAGGGCTCAAGTGAGAGTATAATGGCAGTTTCTTTTTGATATGGAAGTTACTATCATATTTGTACTCGTTGTAAAAGAAAATAAAAATCACAGAATCAATTTCTAAGCTTACAAAACTCTGCTTTGTGATCCCAGGGGAACAAAGCTTGAATCTGCTCCCAGATCAGAGCAGATAAAGCAGCTTTGGTCATTCTCAGCCATCAAACGCCTGCCCTGGTGCCTGTGTCACATGAAACAGCTGTTTGCAAACTCCTACCACTGGATAGATGGGCTGAGAGCTCTTTGCTCAAGTGCAGGTTGAAATTGCTCAGAGCAAACTGTCCTTGGTCTGTCTCAGGACCTTCCTGCTGGAGGATGGCAGGAGTCTGAGCAGGAGGCTTCACAGCTCACCCCTGGCAATAACCTGCCAAGTTAAGGCACATGTACCCCAGGCAGTAACCTACAAGTGAGCAAGTGCAGCCTATCCACCTAAGGTACACAGAGAGAACTCGTGTCAAACCGCAGGGAATCTGCCAGAACTGCTCTTCTAAGGTTTGTGCTTTTGTGCTGACTCAGTCACTAGGAAAAAGCCAAGTAATGACTCTGAGTGTGTTCAAAGAACAAGACAGGAGTTTTTATTTTTTATTCCCAATGCTGCACCCCTACTTCGTTTTAGAGGTAACAGCTGAGGATCTAAGTGCATTATACTGTAAATACACCAAAATGGAAATGTTCCTCTGTAATGGAATAGTTCATCACCTAGGCCAGCTTCTCCATTGATTTACATTCCACGTAGCCTCAGGAGCACTGCAAGGGCTGTAAATCAGTGAAGAATAGCATCCTTTGAGTCTAAATCTCCCCAGCCATTGAGAAGTCATGTTAATATGTAGCTAGAGCTGTGGTCTACACGAGGGACTGTCACTGGGAGCAGCTCCAATCAATGGCATTGAAAGGGAGCGCTGTGGTTAACGCCTGCATCGATCACGCTGAAGAGTGATAAACAATTACAACCATCAGCTCAGGATCACTGCCTGGCACTCTGCATGAAAGATTTCCATGTCTTTAAGGCTGTGTTTTTTAGAGTTGGCTATATTGTTGTTCAAACTACCCAGTTTTATAAGCCCGTTTTTCTCCTTTCTGTAAATGATGAAGCACTAGGATCTGGAGGACAAATATCCTTTAAACCAGTAAGTTGAAGATGCACTTGGAAAAATGACTGTAAAAGCATGCCTTGCCAAGTGGCAAATGTTTTTCTTCTCAGTATCTTTGACATCTTTGAGCTGGATGCCAGGTTAATTTTTTCTTTAATGAGTACAGCAGTAGGATGGACAGTACTGTGAGCTCATGCCCGGGACACGCCTGGTGACAAATGAATAAAAACACAACTCCAGGGACTCAGGAAACTCCATCCAGACATAATTTCACAAAATCAGGATTGGAGGTGAAACCAGCTCATTTCCCATGGATATGCTTGATACACAACTTTGCCAGAATACAACACATTTCTAAGTTTTACTAAGAGAAATAAATACAATTCCAAGTATCTAAAAAACTTGTGCCACTAAAAACATGTGCTTCATTTTCTCACAGACACACTTTCCATGCTAATTTACACCCCTGGGCAACTAGGAATTTCCACATCCCACCAAAAGGCAGACAAAATCCACTTCAGAGTAGAGATGGAAAAATCAGTGTTGATTTGTGCCAATGTAGGCTTTATACTGACACATGTGAAGAGAAGAGAAAGGAATTTTCTCCCACTCTTTCCTTTATTTTTTGCATTTCACATGGATAGCTCTGAAATTTGGCTTTCCAAGACCCTATGAAACACTCCACCAATATCTCAGCTGATTAACAGGATTGTTATAGGGTCCCGCTCGTTCTGATTCCCTGTGCTGGTGTTCAGCTGTGCACACAGGATGTAGCTTTCAGACACTGCAGTTATGAGATGTTTTCCATTTCACCTTTTGAGAAGGAACAACTGGAGAAAAATGGCATCCTCCCATTAATGGGGGAAAAAAACCCAAAAAATACACAAAACCGAACACTAAAAAAATCCCTAAAATTAGCAGCTAGAAGAGCAAACCAAATGAAGGGACCAGCAGAAGTGCTTAGGGTAATAAATCTAGAAATAAAAAGGGGTACACCTGCCCCAAGAACAGCTGTTCCACTACCAGCAGCCATTTATGGTGTGTTCAAAACCTGTCCCTGGTTTAGTTTCACTCACAAACTTATCCTGTAAAACACTTTGTACTAAATTCACAAAATCTCTTCCCTTTCTGAGCCAAGCATGGGGCAGCTGAGAGCCTTTTCGTTATTTAATGAATGAAATTAACTAAGAGCACACCTGAATTTTCCTTCTGACCACATCTCCAACCAGGCTAAAAGGAAGAAGACTCTGCTCTGAAATGTCTGTCTGTTACTTTAGTGATGTTTGTGGGGTCCCCTGAGCAAAACCATACCTGTAATCATTTTCCTGAGGGGTTTAAAAGCAGGTACTCCTCCATCAGTAATTATTCATATGTGATTCATGGGAGCTACTGCTGCCATGGTAGGGGTGGGAGAGAGACTTTGGATTTTCAAAATGTGAGATCTCCTCCTTCCATAGTTATAATGGCTCTGCTGACTGAATAAATAGGCACTGGGCCTCTCAGGCTCCTGCATTTAGAAGTGGCCATGTAATGTGTCTATTTGCCCATTGTGGGGTAAGCACTGTGTGGGAGCCTTGTGCACAAATCTTATTTAATAACTTGTGGGATGCACAGAAAAAGCCTGTGCACCTCTTGAAATAAACTAGCGTGAACATTTATTTACCATTTTCATTTTCTCTGTCAATCAGCTTTGGGGAAAGGAAAAAAAAAAAGTAAATTGTTGGTATTCATAATGCCTCAGTACAGGAACACTGAGTTATGGGGTTGTTGTCTCCAGCATGTTTCCATGCATTCTTTGATAAGGCTTATCCATTTACACAGCATTAAGGGTCTATTACATATGAATCAAATGCAAATGTTGGCAAAAAAAGGTCCAAAATTCCTCTATACTGCAGTGTTAGACACCAACAAACAGAAGCACTAACCCAAACAAAACCAACATCTGGGCCATTTTGGAAGACAGGCTGATTTTCATAAACCCATTAAAACAACTACCAGTTAGGCATAAAATAGAAAATCCAAGATGAATTTTCTAAGGAAAGGAGAGTCTCCATTCTCGTGGCTGACTGATGTTGTGTTTTGAAGTGCTTTAAAAATAAAGCTCTGCACCACTCTCCCTCACCCCCATTTTAAAATACTGCTTTCCAAGGCAATCAGGAATATCTCCTGGAAGAGCCAAATCAAACTACACCTTGTCCTTGAGAATATCAGCTGAGGAATGATTTTTTGCAAGCTCCACTCTAAGGCATACATTGATCTGATGACCGCTTTGAAATCTTTAGATACAGTTGAAAAATGGGGTTTTTTTTTCATAATGCCAGCATACCTGTCTCCATGAAAGCCCACAGGGCCATTCTTTTGGCCAAAACTAGAAATAAACTATGGATAATCTTTTACTATTTCATTTTGCTATTCCCACTTCTCATGCAAGTTTGGGGGATTGCTCCTGATTTCTTTTTCCTTCCTTGCTGTAAGCTAACACATAAGTTTAAGAGATGTCAGTAACTAGGCTTATTGAATTTTTCAAGTTGCTGGATTTTTAGTGACTTTTTTTAAAAGGACAAAAAAAATTTTCTTCAGTTTTCTTATCCCAGGACAACTGACAGTATTTTCTTCATGCTTCAGTGTGGGCACATGCTAGTTCAAAACTGCACATAGAAGAGACAAAATGGAATGTATTGCCTAATAAAACTTATTTTCATTTACAAGATAAAGAAGGGTGGAATAGTTATGAAAAGAAAGTAAAAATACTTTAGGGGTCGAACATGGAAACTTCATGTTTTCCAGTCACTGGTAAGAACCCAGGCTGCTGTGAGCACCCCACTTGCCACTTCCATAGAGTTTATATCCTGTAACTGAGAACTTCTCCATAGCTCCTACATGGCTCCCAGCAGCTTCCACTGGCTTGGAATTCTGTAGCTGTAGAAATCTAACAAGGCATTAAAAATAATAATTCACTGCTGGGAAATCAGTGGGATGCCAGCAAGAAGACAAGATAAAATAACTCCTACATATGTAGAAAATTCCCAGGGAATGGAAAACTTCAGTGCTCAGCCCCTCCATCAAAGCTTGCTGAAGTCAATTAGAAGACTTCACTTCAGCTGAGGTCTGTACCTTAGCATGTGGGGAAGGCTCAAAGAAAATGGCTAAGTTGGCTAAAACCTGCTTTTTCTCTCATTCCCCAGCACTTTTGTAGTTCAGGTACAAAAATCAAAGAGATCTATGCTAAGAAAACTAAAAATACAGGCCAGGAGAAGGTGTTTCTTCACTCTTGCACCTCTCAGGCAGATTCCACAGGACTTTAGCAGTGAAATCCAGGAGGATGTATCTGGAATCCATACAGCATTGAGCAGTTGAGGTAAAAGAATATCTATGGCACAATTTCTCTTAAATACATCTCACATCTGTCAAAGCCCACTGCAATCAATACTTTTATGACTGTAACTGCAAGTTGCTGAAGAAACACAGCAGCTATCTTTTAAACTGATATCAGCAAGATATAATGGGATATCGGAATTAACGTTAGCTCAGTCAAGCATGACAGCTCGGTGTAATGACTAAGTGTCAGCTACTTTGAAAGTTTACATCTCTTTTAATTACCACAATTACCCAGCTGACTGGTTTTCAGCTCATACAGCTCCTGGAGGCTCTGAATGAGCAGCAAACTGCAAGGCACAGAAATGTCAGCAAAGTTTTGCACGGCATTGTAAGGATCAGATGTTGATCCTTATCAAACTGCTGTCCCCTGCTAAGAAGCACACTACAGAACACGCTACCACTGCTTGGGATGGGGAGATAGAGCCTGTTCTTGTTCCCTCACTCAATAGAACAGCTTTTCTAGGGGGTGGCAGTTATGGAAACTCAGTAGATCAAGGAGATTCTGTAGTGGAAGGCCTTCTTGAATCCCACCAAGTACAGGGTGGCTGAAAAACTGCTTGTTTTATTTCTAATTAAGGCTTCCCTCTTTTGTCTCCAAGCTATTACCGCTCTACAAACCAAATCCTGTGGGTTACACACTGGGCATAAGAACTGGTTTTCCCCTGTGTGCATGGCCAGGTTGGAAACACAAACCTGACTTTTAATGAGTCCTGTTTCCAGCTAAACCACCTTTCACTTTGTCACCTCAGAACTCCCAAAAGGGAGCAGCAGGTAAGCACACACCTGCACAAAAGCCCTTTAATTGTCAGTCCTATACCAGGCCTGGATAAGGCAAAGGGGACCACTGGGACTCTCCAAGTGCTGACTCCAGGGAGGACAAAGGAATCTTCTGACTGGAGAATGCTGAATTAGACCTTTTCTGAGAGATGGCATTTTGCAAGAGTTCAGTCAGGGAGGGGCATCTCTTCACCACCTCTGCTGTCCATTAATGTAGTTTTGCACTCCTACCCTTCACCCCCCACATTCTGTGGACTGCATAAGTGGTGTGCTACCCCTTAATACATTTTTAAGCAAGGATTTCAAGAGATATGAGGAGATGTTTTCATAATGAGGGTAATTACCATTGCATTTTAATGTGCTGCAATACAGAGTCATGGTCCAGCAGCTTTACTTTAGAACAAGAGTTAAAATAGAGAGCTTTAGATCTATCACAAAATACATCTGTAACTAACCTTTCCTGCCTCATGCCAGGATTTTCTCCTACTAAACACTAATAAGGTGTGCTCTGGCCTGCCTGCCACAAGTGGATGAGGGTCCTCTAATGAGTCTGTAATTACCAAAAAAAAAAAAAAAAAAAAACCACAAAAAAAAAAAAAAAGAAAAGGAAATAGCTACCTAGTCACTTTGGCCTCATTTTATAAATAATACCATCTAATAATTCTAATTGTGACAGAACATTGCCTCCTAGAGATTGATATCACTACACTACAAAAAAAAAAAAAAATCAAATCAGAGTGCAACAAAGGACAGGGGAGCTCAGAGAAAAAATAAGATTAGCCATAGATAGGGCCAGCTATCAGAACCATAATAGTGTTATAAATCCCATTCCTTTCAATATATCTGACATAGTATGCACAGTTAGAAAATAGCAGTAAAATACCACATACAGGTTCATTATTTTCCTTGCCACACACTGCTTCTTGGATAGTTTTGTGAGAAGTCAAGGAAAGGGGAAGAGGTTGTTTTAGGGATGGTGAAGGAGCATTCACTCATGTCTTTTTCAATGAGAAAAGTGCTTATTTTGGACATGCACAGGAAGGCTCTCGCAGGAGAGATGAAGCCACTGACAGAAGCCCTCAGGTACTACTGGCAGCTGTTCCAAAGCCTGTGAACTCAGCCAAGCCCTGAAAATCCTTCTCCAGCCTGCCAAGGCCCAGAGAAGGCAGCTGAGCCTTGTTAGCAGAGCATCCAGGCAGAATAGGTAAACTCCAGTTGTCCCAAAAAGCCATTTCAGAGCACTCTGCAGGCCTGCTCAGCCGGCTGGTAACGGGAGGGAGATGGGCAGCCTGGGCTTGCGGGGCAGGGGCCAAGGTAGCCAGGCTGATCACGCACAGGATGCTCTCTGGGGCTCTGTGAGGGGCAGACAGGCAAAGGAGGCTCGGGATGGGAATGCTGTGAAAGCAGCCCTGCAAACAAAGCCCAGCCTGAGCAGAGCTCTCCCTGCAGCACCCAGGCCCTGGGAGAGCTGGGTCTGAGCCTGCCAGCCATCCTGCCCATGTCACAGAGCCGCCTGCTCAGGTCTGTGCTTCTGCTGAAAAGAAGCTTTTGTGCATAAGTGAAGGGAGTCTGGAGCAGAGCTTCCAGGAGTGAGATGCAACTCTGCTAGCAAAGCCTGGGAAAAGTCCCAATGGGAAGCAGTTTAACAGCTGGCATCAGAGCTGCTGGGGGCAGCAAATGGAGCAAATGAGAGAAAGCACCACAAGGTGTAAATTGTGAGGCCTGGGGTCAGTTGGAGGAGAATGGGTAAGAAATCTCCTTTATTCCAGCTCTCACCTATTGTGATTTCCCCTGCAGGAGAAAAAAAGAAAAAGAGATTTCCAAATGGAGAAGCCATCAGTGCAAGCTGAATTTTATGTTGGTACAAAATGACTCTCTTATTAACCTTTCATCTGAGAATCGCCATCAGGCTCTTCCTGCACAGTATCACATCTCTCCCAAACAAGAAGGTCTCTTCTTTTATAAAAATCACACTGTTGTTGTTCCGTGGCATTTTCCAAAGCACGAACCTGGCAGCCTCCTTTGTTTCCCACAGGAGTCCCAACCTCACCTCAATCAATCACTTTCCTAAGAAAACTTTCCTATTCCTCCATGTCTGAAGCCAGCTGGAGCTGGCTGCTGTGAGGAAGGCGCAAGAAACCTGTAAAAAGGGGCCTTACAACTAGGAAATGTTAAGTATTATTAATGCATTAGAGAGCCAACACAGTAGCTGTTGTTGCTGTCAAATGCTTTAGTAATACACTAATCTCACCATCCACATAATTCTGAGTGACTCCCCAGAGAAACCAGGATTACTGCATTGGCCATATAAAGGTAAATGTTGCTTTTCCCATTATGATTCTACCCACAACTTCCAGCACTGCCTGATTAAAATAACTTGGCCCTGACTTTCACAGTATTTCGAAGGTGACAACATTTTTAGACATGACATCCTTCTCCAACAGAGAGTGCAGTTACAGGAGCTTTTTAATGGCTTTTGCAAAGCAATAACTCTGCAACTTGAAGAAAAAAACCAACAAAAGACAACCTAAATATGAAAAGCTGCTTTTATTAATATCCTCTTTTTCATTAATATTTGTGTTTTAGAGCTGAAAATTATTCTGTGAATATCCATGGTAGAGAACTGGGTACTGTGGCACTGAAAGCTTATTTTCCTAATGATTTGTTTTACAGAAAGTAGCCTTCATTTATTTTATTTAAGATTATTAAAAAGAAAAAGAGAAACAAGGACCACTTTGATGTGTGATTTTTTCCCCATGTTCAGGTGTGAGATATCTCTGGCAAGGATAATCTGTCAGTGTTTAGAGACAGAATAATCTCCATCAGAAACCTGGATGTTTCTTCTTGAATATGTTGGGGAATTCTATCAAGAGACCTGAGAGCCCTATCCAAAAGCAGATTTCTGGAGATCAGAAAGAGATGTTTGCTTGGAAGTTTCCCTGCTCCCAAAGCTGCTCTTTGTGCAGCCTGTGCAGGGACCCTCCCGAGCAGAGCCACCATGGCTGACAAAGCTCCCCAGTGGCCTCCTGCACCTTCCTCAGTGCTCTGCTATGATTATATTTTGTTAAACTACATCAAAGATTTGAAGCTCCTCACAAGTCATAAAAACATAAACAAAGTCACAATAAAAGTACTCACCAGCTATCTCAGAAATGGTGGACATCAAGCTCAAGGACTTATTTTTCTTTGTAACTGTGAAACTTTCTTCTTCAGTAGCCTGGGAGTATAATTTACAAAAGATTTCTGATTCAATTCCCTTTGACTCCAGGTTTGTCCTTGACTCTTCCAGCAAGAAGATTTTCTTCCCATAATTTTAAAATTTCAAATCACCAGCCCTGCTTCCAGAGCTGCTCAAGTGCAACCCTTCTTTTGGCCAGAATCCTTCACAGGTGTGTTTAAGTGTCTCAAATGTCAGCAAATGAGCTGCAAAGGGGCATCCTATTACCCATTTCACTTAAGGACAACAAATTCTCTCTCTCTCTCTCTTTCTTTTTTTTTTTTTTTTTTAATCTAATGTGGAATTTGCAGATATCAACTTTATTTAGAACTGCCCTGTGGCTAATTTTTATAAGCATTTGTTCAATAAATGCATCTTCCCAAAGTCCTAAGATTATTATTTGTCTCCTCAACGCTGCAGCTCAAGTATTTTTTTGACAGAAATATTTACAGCTGAACTTAAGCTTTTGACAGAAATCTTCCAAGAATATCAGCACATCAAGGATCTCCATTTGAATTAAGTGAAGCTACCACTTTTTTCTCCTCTGCTTCTATTGAAAAGATTCCTTTAGAATATCCTAAGGAAACTTTTGCAGTATCATGACTAAATTTTTATACAATTTGTAACTACTGAATTGTAATGAAGTCTTGGGAGAGCAGTACCCACTCACATAAATTAGGCTGTTGGGGACCAGCAGATATTGCTGAGAGGAGACAGAGGTCCTGGTGAAGCAGGATTGTATTTAAAGGGCCACAGTTTCTTCCCACTCACCGCAACCCCTAACAGAGCACAACTGGATGGGAGATGGTCTTGGCTGAGAACAATGTGTGTAATGGGTAGAAATCTCCATTTTCACAGCTCCCAGCCAGCTGGGAGTCCATGAGGCCACAGAGGAACTGGGGGCAACTTGGAGCCGCCCCCTCAGATGCTGTGGTTGAAGTCAGGGCAGGAGCAGATGGGTTTGTGTGGCTGAGACACAAACCCAATGGGTTCCCTGGTGCCCCTCCTCTGCACTGAGCAGATCTTGAACCTAGGCCAATATACACTGAGCTCAGAAGGGTGCTTGAAGTGCCTTCATTAGGGAGAAGCTTTACAAAAGCTGCTCTTGTACAAAATAACTCGTTTACTAGCATAGAGTATAGAAACAATTCAACTGCTTTCTACATTTCCACATCCAGCACACTCTGTAGAGCGAAGGAGCTCCCTTATAGCTTCTTAAGAAAGAATAACAATGGAAATTATTTAAAAAGAGCCTGAGACACCAAAAATCCAGCAATTAAAAGCACCTAATATCATATTCATGCTTTCATGTATCAGATGCTCCCAAACTGTTCTTGCTGCATGCCTGCATTCATTACAATATGTAAAACTGGGAGTGATAGTCACGGTCTGAAGTCAAATTATCCCACATCAAAAATCAGTCTCTGCTCTTCTACCTCAATCTTGTCACGCTGCTGTGGCTCCAAACTTGGCCACTTCCCTTAATATAATCCTTATCTTTAATGCTTCCCTCCCTTCACCCTCCCTGCACTTAAAAATTGCTTTGTACTGCAAAATGCAGCAAAGGATTTTTCGGAAGAAGGGGAAAACCTCCCTGTGGTAATCTCTCCTCATATCCAACTGCCAATTTAGAAACTCAAGGTGTCAAAACCCTCCCAAGTGGCATTTTCCTTCCATATGTTTTTAAATGTTCCCTCCCCAGAGGTGACCCTTCTGCGATGCCACATCCCTGGCAGGAGCACTCCACCTCCAAATCCATCTGCTGGGACCTGACACTTTAATTAGCGGGGGGTGAGGGGACAGGCACCCACCCTGCTGGTGGGGAGTGAGGCCAAAGTCTGTGCTCAGGACTGACCCAGCACCCTCCTCATCTCAGCTGCTGCAAACAGAAACCACCAGGATTTCCCTCATACGCTTTGGGAATGCCAAGTGGCAGAAAAAGAAATAATCCAAGCTAATTACTGAAAGAGTGGGATCAGTAAATGAGTCACAGCAACAGAAATCTCAGCAAATGCTTGTCCTCTCACCACATTAAAACCTGCTCTTTCTCTTGGGAAAAATCAAAATAATTTCCCTTCCTTGCATATTAATAAAAATCACGTCAGAAACACCAGCACAGGCTTAGAGAAATGTGACTAAATTTTAGATATATGGCTTCTTTGAAAAGCTATTCAAACATGCTAAATAATCTTTAATCAATGGAATGCTTTGCACTTGATTTTTTGCATAAAGTGTTTTAAGATAAGAGAGGCTTTTAAAGAAACTTTCAGGTTCATTCCCGTCCTATGATACCTCTTAAAAGTTCAGAGCCATGGCTATGAATTCAAGTGCTGCATTACTGAGAAACTTACATCAGCTGGAAAATCAAAATATTATCACATGGGCATAAGGACATTATCTGGAAATGAAAACCAAGTAAAAATTTTGAACACGTACAATAAATATTAGGGAAGGATATTATTGTAAATGAACTGGAGAGTTAAATAGCACTGTCACAGTGGAGAGAAACATACTTATTTTTATTCCAAGAAAGAATAGGTGGAATTTCTAGGCAGTGGGTAGGCTGAGATCCTTCCCATTGCATTTGATGACAGACTGCAAGAGGTGCAAACTAAGATAAACAAAATTATTACTTTGAAAAGTAGCAGGTTTCCTGCCTTGAGAGTTAAAAGATCCAAATCTCTCAGTGATCATTTTTCTGTGGAAATTCTAGGAAGTTTAACTGTGGTATTGTGCCTTTCCCTGCACATGTAGGGAATCTGCATCTCTGAAATCAAGACATGGTTTCAGTGCCAAAATTAAGTCAGGTGAGGTTTATCAATGTGCAGGTGTCTGCTCCTGGAGGAAAGATGGGCTGTGCAGCTTTGGGGATAATTTTGGCCTCTTGCAGAAGATGCATTCTTTATGCCCTTTGCTCCGGCCTTCAAATGACTCCAGAGCTTCCTCTCATGGTGGAAAGGAACTGGCATTTCTTGAAGGTGGTTCGGCCCATCAGAGATCAGGCTCCTACTTGGGACATTCAAACTGGCTGTTTACATTTCTGCAAGGTAGTTTCTTACCCCTGAGTTATTCCACTGCCTTAACAGGATGTGCTGACCACTGTCAAAAACCCAGGAGTTTTCACCAAGGGCAGGTAGTGCCCAAAGAAGTGTTTTGATACACTTACAGCTGCAGAAGCAATGAGCAAATAATGAAAGAGGCCTCGTATAATTACACAGATCACATCAAGAGGCTCTGTCTTTTATCAGGCTGACTAATTATTCCACAATACATGACAAATTTCTACTCAGATGAAAAAAAGTAAAGTTTTTCAGTAGAACTGTAGCAAGCCATTAAACCCTGCAGTCTGTGATGGTTTGCAATGTGTCTAACACACAATACCAAGGGTATTGCAGGTCTCACTTCATGTCACTTCAAGTCATTATTTTTTTTTATTGATGCATTACATTCTTGGGTTTGGGACAGCAGAATTTGCAGGGAGGTCTCTGAGGTGCAGGTCTGGGTAAAAGAGAGCATCAGGTCATGAGATATTTATCAAGTGATAATGGGAACGACCGAAAAAGAGATGAGGTGGGGACAAAGGCTTCTCCAGCTGGGAAGTTATCGAACACTTGGAGCCCAGAACAGAGAGCTCAGTGGCAGCTGGCTGCCCTGACTCCCTGAAAAATTAATCACTGCAGATAAATGCATGAAAAGACAGCACCTCAATCTGTTTTCGCTGAAGCTGGTGGCTAAATTCCCATGTCTTGCTCTTATCCACCCTCCAGTTTGTGCCACAAGGCCCAGATGTGCTCACAGCAGTCCTGTTGTTGTGACAGAATAACACCAGTGGATTTGTGAGTGCTGCCTGTGGGGAAAATCCACAGGACCTCGTCCCACCACTGCTCTCCTCTTGCTCCTTCTACACTGTGCAGAATGAGCTCCCAGTTTTTGAGCCTTTGCAGTGTCAAAATCCCAGGTTTGGCCACTCACAGGAAACTCACCTTGAGGAATTCACTTCTGTTCCTCTGGATACAAAATCTGATTTATGGTATATCCACTGAAGGTGATGGAGCTGTTGCACAAAGAGCTTTACCATCAGCATTTCCTGGTATTAGCAGATACATTTGGAGCCCTGAGACTCTTCTAACACTGGAGCAACATTTCTCACTAATCTGCCACTATTTTCAGTGGGCATTTTTAAAAACAAGAATTTCCCACACACAGCACAAGAGTACTCCATGATTTCAGAGTACTTGAGCAAGCACCAGAGTCGACCTTGCAAATACGCCGTGGTCTAGAAAGAATCATTCTATGAATATTTTAATTGATAAAACCATATTGTAGAAATGTTCATAGAAAATTAACACAAGTGGAGCACAGAATAGCCAAAGGAAATTAATTTACAAGTGTGATGGCATAAAAATTCCCAGGAGACACTCAGCAATTGAACTAACCCTAGTTATGTGAGCTCTTTCTGTGCTTTCAACATCAGCATTGCACTTGGAAGGAAAATTCCTCTACCTGCAGCGGAGCACCAGATGCATAAAAGGCTGATAATGAAGCCCAGTTAGAAATCTTTCTATGCTGCCCTGCACTTGCAGCATAAATACCAAACCCGTGGGAAATGGCAGCAAGTTCCCACTCAAGGATGAGTTCACATCAGAAAGTACCTGCTGTAAGCACCTTCACAGTCTAAATAGGACAATGCCACTTGTGTTGTGAAAAAGAACATTTAACAGTGTGCAGCTATGTAATTATGGGCTGCCAGCAGCTGATACAACTCTGTGCTGGCATAACTACTGTGCAGACTTCACATTTACTGAGCCAGCTTTTTGATATAAGAAAATTGGTTGTAAAGACAACACCTGACAGAAGCATGGGCATCCCTGGGGAGCAGCTCTGGGGAAAAGCAGGGTGGGATGCTACAACTGATAAGGTTGTGTTGAAGGTTTTCCTGCCCCTTGCCCTGAGCTCTCCACAGCCCCTCACTCCCCTCTCTCCCAGCCCCATCATGTCAAAGACAGGTAGGTTTTCTGGATGTGCAGCCACCCTGGGAAGGGAGCTGCCTTACAGCAGCAACGAGCTCTTTTTGGAGGCACAAGTTTTGTGGAGACCTTTTCCCATGCAAGAGTATTGTTAAGGAGGTGAATATTGGTTTTGTTCTAATAGGAGTAAAATGGGTTGAATTAAGTTGGAAAATAGCCAATATAGTGAATTATCAGGTAAAAATCTGAGTTCAGGAGGGACAATTGTACATGTAGCAGCATTTTGTGAAGTCACGGAGGCTTTGCCACTGGCTCAGCTAGCCAGGGTTCCCCTCTGTGCATACACAAGACCATAAACATTTCATAAATGATTGCAATCAAATCCAAATAAATATATTTAATAGACCAATCTTCACGAGATTGATTCTGAAGAAGCTCTGTAAAATGATACGTGCCTGTACATATAAAACAGGGTGAAAAAAGGACCCTTTTCTTTTACGTTTTAAATTACTGAATACTCCAGACTGGTTCCTTTGATTTTAATCTAAAAGGCTGAATTTTCAGATTGCCTAAAGATAAATGAATATTTGTCATCTGTCCCACTAACATTTTTCTAAGATATTGCTTCTCCTTTTGGCAAACCTGCTAAGATTTCCTTCTCGTTTTTATCTTCTGTTGTAAAACTGAATTTGTTTTGAATGACAAATAATTCATTACAGAACTCATTTTTTTAACTTTTCTTGCCTGAGACATCTTTTTGATGGTTTCAGGGCATTGTTCTAGCCAAAGTATCAAATCCACTCTTTTATTTATTCCACTGTGCAGTTTTGTGTTTTGCTCTGGCAAGCTTCCAGCTGAATTAATTTGACATTCACTGATCAATCAAACTGTCTCATTACTACCTTCTGCCCGCCTTGTCATCATGGTCCACTGTTGACAGGAGTAAGGAATGAACATCCACAGGGTCACCTTCAGAAAATCTTTTATTTAATTGTTGCAGACCTACTGCCAAGCCCTGAGGTTATCTGCAATGCTCCTGTGTGTCTCTCTTTTCCTCTTTACAAGTGTAGTGAATAATTTTACGTGGGCTCATGCCGTTCACAGATGGAGCCACTCCAGCAGAGTTATTTAAGCAGTGGCCTCAGTAATTACCCTGAGTGCTTGCATGAGGAGGGTTGTTTTTTCTCAAAAGCCATGTGAATGACAGGCCAAGTAGACCATTCAGAGAAAAGGGTTCAGGAGTCTTGAGAAAGACTGACAAAACTCTCACTATGGCATTGTTTTTATTCATTATGCAAGAAAGCCGCTTGCCTTGTTTCCTCGTTGTATAGTACATTATTCCAATTAATTACTATTCATTATTTGTATTTTTATTTATGAATGCCAAGCGACATGCCCAAGACACTAGCATGGCTTACTAGAACAGGTACTCCACCAGAGGATCTGCAATTTCTGTTTTCATTTGTCTGAACTGGCACCTGTAGCATTGTTATGAACTTCTTGGAAAATTAAAACCTATGTGTCTTCTGCAGGAATTAGAGTATTTTGGAAGGTGCAATCTGCTTTTTTTTTTTTTTTCCCTTTCTGAATGGGTTTCAATTTCCCATGTTTAAACACTCTATGATATTTTTTCATGGAGATATTTTGTTTCACATTTTACATGGATCACCCCTGCATTCCTACACAATGCTGGAAAGAGAATTGAAGTCATTATATTCTCCTGAGACCATAATTGCATAGGTTTGGTTTTCTTTAGTTACACATATTTATGGATTCTTTTGGCTTAGGAACATCCTGTCATCCATTGCTATCCTGGATCACATAACACTGATCCTTATATACCATTAGGTTTCCTAGGCAGCACAATTCTACCAGATTATGAATCTGATATTTCAGATTGCTTTTGTCTGGAAAACACATAATATTCCTCAGGCTTATTGCAAGATTTGGGCTGCTGTGGTGGAAAAGAAATCATGATCTGATCGACAGGATTCATTTACTTCAATACATCACACTTTATGTTGAATAATTTATCCTCTTCTCCTCCTATTTCTTAGAATTTTTCAATGAGAAAGTAATTTCCATGATGCATATAATGACTTTTTCCTTAATAAAACTTTTGTCTGAGTTAGGTGCACGTGTTTGGAGTTCTGTGTGTGTCCACACAGCAGCAAACGCATCTCAACATTGCAGATGTGCAAATTGTTAATTAACAATGACACAATCAAAAGCATTACACAGAAACCCCATCACTGCCACAAACTAGGCAGGAATGCTTTAAAATGAGAGATGCTGTGCCAGGAATGGGGTGGATGTTTCAGCAAGTCAAAGTCATAAGACACCTTGGGACCAATTTACTGTGTACTTAGAAACCAAAGGGTGTCATTAACTTTAAGAGGAAAGCTCACTCTGCAGTAAACCAGAAGCCATCAAACTGGAGATGGGAGAGTTAAAGGAGTTATTAAAAGCACGGGAAGTCCTTTGGCTCCTGGTGCACTCCCCACGTGCCAAGGGGAGTTGAGGATTTGCTGCTCCAGTCCCAGAGAAGTTGCTGACCCACCAAGTATGGTTAGGTCTGCACAAGAGGTATCTGAAGCAGAAATAATAATCTGCAAAACCATGAGACTAGCAGAGACAAAGCTGGGAGAAAAGGAAAAGTTGGGCCAACAAAAGGTATTTTTGTTAAGATTTATAACACTGATAAGAACATTAATAATTCATTGGGGTCTGCCTTATGACATGCAGGTGGAAAAAAAAAAACCAAATTTGTTTTTTGTCATTCTGCCTGATACACCAAATGTTTTCTATGTTCCTGGATCTAAAAAAAGATCTAAAGGAGGTATTTTGAGTAAACAAGCTATTTTGCCTTACTTGAAATGAGCAAATGTTTGGTTTTGTACCTGTCACACCATCACTCCCTGAACTCCCCGCCCCATGTTTGCAAATTAAAAAAAAATTCAAAAAATTTGCCAAAATAACCTGCTGAATTCATCATAGGAGACATCTACCAAAGCCAGCATTAATGTCACAGCCTGAGCAAGGGCCACCCACCAAAGCCTTTCCACCACACTCAGTCCCACACTCCCCATGGAGCAGCCCCGTGTGCCTCTGCCAGACAGCAGGGGAACCCCTAGGAAACAGAACCAGCGTAGAGAGGAGGAAAACCAGATCTCTATGCACCACTTTTAACAACATTTAATGCCATTTTTCATCAGTTTATGTAAATTTGGAAGCTTGCAGATCTTCTGCGCAGTTTCCTCTCGGCCAACTGATCAGGCCTCTGCCAGAACAGAAAAAGCTTGTGAGAATATCAGTCCCATAGGACATGGAAATAAACTTATGAATCACTTGCTAAAAATCAAAGAAAAGGGGTCATGGGATACTTAAAATTGGCTTACACATTAAGGAAAAGAAGACTTGAGCATCTTTTCATTATTTTCATGGTACTTTTCTGAAAATAACTGCTTTCTCTTTTGAGAAGCAGTGACTCTCATTTCTTTTTTAATCTGGTGTAGATGAACTTTGTTGTCACATCTCCTGATTTTGAGCTGTAGGCTAGGCAGTTATGTAGGCATGATAGAGAAAGGAGACCATGCCAGAGATTTTACTTTGAAATATGATTCAGGACCTTGCTCTGATGCAACTTCTTAGGAAAGTGAGGAAAATTTCTCCCAGCTTTGGTAGTCTAAAAAGACGTCCCATTTCCAAATGAGAAGTCATGGTCTTAATGTAGCTAATGAGAAATTACTGATTTGTTCCAAGGAATCTTTAATCAGCAATGTAAAGGGACATTTCAAAGAACCATAGAATGGGTTGGGTTGGAAGGGAACCAAAAGTTCCAACACCCAATTTGTAGCCCCCACCTCCACAATTTTTACCACATATTTTTGCTAGCTGCTGCCACTCCTGTTAGGGGCTGTTGTTTCCTCTGTCAAAGGTGTTTCAAAGGTTTGTTTGCCCACAGTAAAGTCTTGCCAGCCCTGAATTGCAGGTTCCAGGACTCAGGCTCTCAGCCCGGCACCCTGAACATGAAGCCCAAACTCATTAATTCAAGCAGAAGTGCAGGAGTACAATCCTGCTTCCACTGGGTGCCAAGAAAGATATTTCTTGACATCAGGGGAATGCTTGAATTTTGTTTTCTACAGTTAAAGCAATAATAAACTGAGAATCCTTTTCTTTTCCTTCTTATTTACAGTACAGAGTTGCAAGACAGATGGTAAGAACCCATCTAGCATAAAGAAGAGGGTAGCTTTAATTGGCATTTCTTTTAAAAGGATTACTGTTTGATAAAGGCTTGTATTTTCCCCTGCTAAAGGGAGGAAATTAGATCTTTGATGGAAGCTTAGAATTGGTACTGAAGAAAGTATATATATCATTTTTGGGACGGATGGTTTATTTACAGCTGGCTCTGTAGCATTAGCTTATCAATTACCTCTCAAAATGTGATTTACCTATCTGGAGAAAAAAAACCAAACATTGTTTTTATTGTCTCTAATGATCAATTCTCACAGTTCTTGTTATTCCCAGCTGCAATAAAATAGTTCTAATGACAGAAGTTTCAATGTATACTGCCAAACTTTTACTGCTGTCAGCATAGAGTCAGCACACATCTCTCCATCCTTCATTTTGTGTGATACTTCTTTCAGAGTGCACTTATATTCATTATGATGAGAGAAATGTTGGGGTTTTTTTTCCCAACTGGTTAATCTACATAGCTTTATAAATGCATATGTTTATATAAAAAACCAAACAAACCCCAAGGAACTGTCAACTGAATATGTCTCACTGAAACTGAAGACAATCTGTCATCCAAAGCTCATACAGGAAAAATCCACAAAACACCCATTAGACAGACAAGGGAATACAAAACAGATCCCAAACACTTTCTATCACTGAAACCTCTTAAGATTCAGAAATCTCTCAGAAGCAACTGTTAGTGCACAAATCTCACACAGTGCCTGAAATATTTCCACTGGGTGATTTTAAGAGGATCAGATTCGTTCCCAATCCAGCATATTTCCTTCCCTTTGCTCACCAAAGCCCTGAACTCAAACCCACAGTTCTAACACCATCAGTAAGTAATGTCACTTACTGAAGGACACATTTTCCCACCTACCTATGTTAAACAGAAAGATAATTTTAGGGAATTTCCTCCATTGTCTTTCATGGGTGACAACCCCAACTCCACAAAGGAGAAGACTGGCTCTTACTTTTTCCACTGTCTTAGTGGTAATTTGCATTTTTATTTGCCTGTGGGAAACAATTGGGACTGTTCTGGATGAACCTAAAATACTGGAATTCAACCCACTGATGCCACAAGATTGACCACTTACCATAAAGAGAAGAGTAAGCAAGGTTTTGCTCTTATCAGTGGCAAATCCAAATGGAAATAGCAACATCTTGGCATAGTATCAGTAAGCATCAGTAAGTGTGGCCATTTCGGTAATCTTTGAAGTGTAAAGCTTTTTACCTGGGAGTGACTCCTCACTGTCTTCCCTATTTTCTCTTTCTTCAGCTGTTTACTGTTCAAGTGTTGGTAAATGAAGTCCTCCATTCAGCAAAGGTTGTAAGCATGTGATTAACATTAAAATGGCCTGTCAGCCGTCTCCACTGGATTTCATCTTGGGGCTACTGATGTGCTTAATGTTCAGCATGAATTAATTGCTCTGCCAGCTTAGAAGGTCTCTTTGCCATGTTGTGCCTATATTACCGCTGTAAGTTAAATTACCACAGTCTATAAAACACCTTGTAGTCCATTTCTTCTGGCTGAAAGGACCTATGAAGTATAAATTGCAGTTTCTGAAACACAAACACCCACCTGAAATGATTATAGGAAAATGGTTGTGGATATATTTCTGTTCCACTTTAGTGTTGCAAAATTTGCTGCATTCTCTTTGTATCAGATAATTCCATCATGCTAATTTTCAAGTTTCACAATCACCAATTACAAGGAAAATGTCAAAATAATGGGAAGATAAGGCATCAGAAGTATCATTTGTCTATCAATGAGCTGTCTCTGTTCATAACTAAATTTAAAATACAGCTCAGATACTGCATGTCAGAAATCAAGGTAAAAATTTTTCAAACACTCTATGAGAAACCTGATCCAGTCTAATTTTAGAACACATTAGCTATACATTTGAAGAAAGAGATGGAGCAAATATGTTTGTGCTAATATGGTCTTCAATCCCACATTTCAAGGGGTATAAATTCCATCCTCTTTTGGCTCGCCTACAAGGAAATTGCATTAGTAAGTGGCATAAAATCATTCCATTTTGAGCAGTAACCTGACCCTTTGTTTTCAGTGGTATCAGAACTGAGAGCTCAAAGGGACAATGGGAAAAGATGACACCCTAGAGACACACAGATCACACATTTTTCCTATCAATCAAATCATCTTTGTGCTCAGGTGGACTGAACTCAAGAGCGTGGCTTGAATTAGACTTGCTGGCATAAATTTAGCTTGTTTGATGCAGCAACTACACGTGAATGCCAGAATTAAGACTTTCTCAGTGATGTGGTGAATGCAATACATTGCTCTTTGGATCATCCAAAATAGCTTAGAATTAAGCAGAAAAAATTGACCTCGCAGACTGGTTACTGATGTGCTCTGAGGTACTCTTAGGTGACATACATGTATATAAATACATCCCATAATATGTTGTAACCTTGCTCAGAAATAATGCAGGTGGGGTTGTACCTGTGCATGAAGGTCCTGGGCAGTCCAGGCAGTAACACCCACAGAAGGAAAGGCTGAGATGCTCAACCATAACTGTGTTTACCCTATTTGGCATCTGAAAATATTTAGAGATTTGTGTTTGACTGATGCCGTCCTGTAATCAATTAAACTGACATCGTCAGTTTTACTTGGCAATTTGGGAAAAATTATATGGAAATTATTTGGTGTCTACAATTCAGGACAAGCAAAGGAATTGGATGAAAATGCAGTTTTCTTTTAATGTACCTAAAGAAAACACCAGAATAACTGAAAAGCCATCTGTGACACAGAGCTTGCAGTGATGCTGAGAGGATCCAGAGTGCTGAGCTTCCCGCCAGACAAAGCATTGTAAATCACTGAACAAAGCAGTGTTCAAGCACTGGAACGAGCTGTCCAGGGAAGTGGAGGAGTCACCATCCTTGGGAACGTTAAAAAAATGTGTGGCTGTGGCACTTGAGGACATGGTTTAATGGTGAACAGGGTGGTGGTGCCGAGTTGAGGGTTGGACTTAACAATCTTTGAGGTCTTTTCTAACCTTAATGATCTTATGACTCCTTGGTGTCTGTGGTCCCCCCAGTCTGGGGTTGGAACTTGCCTCCCAAAGCACAGTCCACAGGTGAAGTGTCCAATTGCAAAACCAACACTGAAAATGTGGCTGCAGAGGGGTGAGAAATGAAGAGTTACGGGCAAGGAGAAAGTCTTTATTGCTGGTACTTGAAAATAGATTGGAGATGGAGATTAGATAGATGGAGATTCAAACACAGGTTCTTCCTGAGGGCTGGGACTGCAGAGGACAGAACTCAAACCTCAGCTGTGTTGGGCTGAGAACTGGGAAGAAATTTCTGGTAAAATCAAGAGATGAGTCCATGAGAAGGTTTGCAAACCTTAATCCGCTGGAAAGTGTCAGAGAACAGTTACTGGATATTTAGTTTTTTGGGCTGTATTGTCTGATCCATTTCCCTGAGCAATAAACTGAGTAGAGATAAAAGAGGATGACATTCAACGTGCAGTGACATGCCTCATGATGGGTAGGTGGGGATTTGTCATTAATTTCTCATTTTGATTATATATAATAAAGAATATATATGTAAAATATAGCTAGATAGATACATAGTCTTTGCACCTGGTCCGTGGGAGCATTGCAAACTTGTAAATATCATTTAGTGATATTTAACAAACCAGCCAGGGTTTGACAAAAATAAACAGCACCAGTGTGAAAGAAAGCAAGAATTTTCATTAAACAACATCTTACAAAATGGGTTATATTTAACTTCTTTAAACCAGCAAAAACTCCAGTGCCTTGGCACACAAACTGTGGTATTTTTCTTGGCACACTCTATAGGTTATGTCTTGTGCAAGGAGGAAAAACTTTGGTTCTTCATTTAGGAATTATGATTTAGAATGAACGGAATTTTTTAATATACAATTAAACATATAACATATAAACACAAATATTGATCTGTGATTACATAAATATATATTAAAAGAGCTTCAGAATGCACATAGACACATTTCAAATGTGCACATCTGTATGTACACATGTAGATAAGCTTGATTTTTCAAGCCTGTTCCCTAGCTATCACAGGAAAAGAATTCTGCTATATTTTTAAAGCTGGGCCTCCTATCACAAGCTTTTCTCTTGGAGTCTTGTAATAAGTAATAATTTCAAAGCATTGGAACTAGGTTTCCAGTCTTTAGCTGGGGAAGATCAGCATAGCTCTGTATTGACTACAACATGGAAAGTCACAAACAGGTTGGCCAATGCATTTAAAGCTTTAAAAAATTAGCTTGGCACACACCAGTTCATGCAGGGTGAAATTTGTGAAGAGTCCCTGGTTACTGACCTGGAGAGGGCTCTGGTATCACCCCTATTTTTGCTACAGGTGAAAAGTAACAACTTAGAAGTGTTGCTGACTTAGCTGGTGACAAAAGCCATCTCTGTCACAGATGCTGTATTACAGCTTCTGGGCATCCTGACAATATTAACTGAGCCATTCAAGTATATTATAAATCTATTTATATATATATATATATATATCTCACATATGTCAAGACAAGTGTCCTCA
Source organism: Anomalospiza imberbis (assembly GCF_031753505.1). Lineage (NCBI taxonomy): Eukaryota > Metazoa > Chordata > Aves > Passeriformes > Viduidae > Anomalospiza > Anomalospiza imberbis. Next base: position 17,893,657 of record NC_089691.1, on the reverse strand, counting down.
GCAAACTAAAACAAGAGGCAAAAGCCATAACCATGTTCATCAAGACTAAGTCAGACAGTAAGAAGGTGAAATGCTCAAACTAAAAGCCAGGCAGGCATCTCCCAGGTGTCCTGCTCAGTCTCAATAGCAATAACCCCTCACTTGAAAGAATCCCTTCTCCTATTTCCACTATCAGTCTAGAGATGAAGGAAATTAGATTCGATGCCTTGGTTGGAAAACTCCCATTCCATGCAGACACTGGGGTGGAAGGCAAGCCAAACTTCTCTCCAGAAGTGCTAAGTTATTGTCATTATGCTAATGAAGTCCACTCAGGCGTGTGAGGGCTCTCCTATTTCTTTTCCTAAAACACATATAACAAAGAAGTAAATTTCAACAGTGATTGATTGACAGCTGTCAAGTAACACACACAGCAGTTCAGGTACCAGGAATTGCTGCTGTTTGTCTGGGCATTATAAAAACCTATTGCAAAAGCTGATGTTTTTTGAAATGATCTTCTGAAGCAGGAGCCTGGCAAAAAATTATTTTTGTCATTTCGTTCACTTTCCCCTGGTTTCCACATGCAAGTTGAGGTTAGCAAGGCAGGGCTGTTCTGATCTGAGATTTATGTAAAGAAAATGTAACACCAGTCTGCAGTGTTGGGTAATTTTCTTGAGCAAAACCTTCGTGCTAAGCAGTCACTTCCAGACTTTTACAAACAAAAGCTGTGTTATGCAATGTTCTTGTGACTCTTTCTTCAACTATTTAATAAATTTCAACACAGCTCTATATACAGCAGTAATCAGCACTTCACTTAAACCACTTCATAGTAGTGAATAATTTGCCCTAAATAAAGCATCCCATTTTCCCTCTTTGTGAATCATCCACAAGCAGGTTATTGGTTAAACAAGTGTATTTTTCGTGCACAGTTATTTACCATATGATTTCTGTAAATAATTAGTGTTCTTAATTTTGTTTTTAAGTGATCAGATAGAAGTTTAGAACAGCAGAAGTTGGAGCATGGTGTGGTTAGCAAATGCCCAGTAGGAGCTAGATAAACTTCATGCCAGGGTTATGGGAATTCTTGTCCTGTTCTTACACTACTCTCTATTATTTATTAAAATGTCCTATTAAGTTGTTATAGCTTCAGTTATAAATTTGTAAACTAAACCAATATTTCATTAAAAAGGGATTGTTTATGTAAAAAACTCCTCAATTAACACTTTAAAGCATTAATCTAAATTAAATTTTTTATTAAATGGATCAGGATCTCAGCTAACCAAAGCGCAGATAACAGTAGCTTGGTCAGAGCAGGAATGCTGATTTACTCTAGTTCAGCCTCTTCCTAATGATTCAGAGCTGTTGAACGTGACACTCCCACACCCTTTACTTGTCAAAAGCTCTGATCCAGAAAACATTTCGAGGACAGAAAGTGGAGAGAGGACTCCCAGCCATGCTGGGGATCTGCCAAGGCAAGCAGTAGTGGTGTACAGCTGGGAAGACAACCCTTCAAAGATTTAGCATTTGTTAGTCACATTTCAGACTTCTAAGAAATGAATAGTGTAAAGTTATTTTTGGTGCATGCATTCTAATGATGCCACATAAAGTTGGTGCCATAGACACAAAATTTTAAATGAACCAGAAGAAAAACATGACATTACTTATTTGTACAGTCTCAAAACAACAAGACTGGTGGTCACTTCAGCTTTTTACAAGTCTCATTTTTGTTCTGTATCATGAGAGAGCAGATAGCAAAATAAACATGCTGAAAGATATTTTTGCATTTCCTACTTAATATAAACTTCCACTGCAACACAGGCATAGGAAGTCATCTCTACTCCCTCTGTTCTTGAGAAAGATGCCAAGGTCATTAGGTGCCAAAAGACACATTTAAATGCCTACAGAGGTTGAGCTCCCTGGGAATTTGATGCCTGGCTTAATTACTAGTCTTGAAAATTGCTATCTCCATCTTAAGTTGCTTTTATAACCTTGAAATTTGGCCTTAAACTGCTCCTGAGAATAAGATTTAGAGACATAACATACTGTTGGCATTTTATTTGAGATCTCAATACCAAAGAAGGGGCTCCTATTATTGAATAATTAAGGAAAAACCATAAATTATTCAGGGGAGCTGTGTTTTCCTTCCCAAAGGAAGCTGTTATATCCCAAACATGAGCCTGCAGACAAACAAGCTTCTGTCCTGCTGAGTTACAGCCACCCCAAACTGTATGACAGGAATTGCTGCAACTGCTGCACCTCCCCTGGGATCTATCTCACCATGGGCAGAGGCAGCTGCTCCAGGAGGGTAACTCAGGGAGAGGCTGTAGCCAAGAAAAGGGGTTTCTGTCCAGCTAGGCCCCTCTCCTGCATTGCCCAGTGAATGGACCTTTCCCTCCTCAACCTCCAGAATGCCTAGAGGGGCTTAAAATCCTTTACCTGGGGGAAATGACCCTCACTCTGTTGGACAACCTGACCCCAACCCCTGCATGAGACAGTATCTGGCACCCATTCCAGCTGCAGCCCCGATGCCTTTGTGTGGTTTTAGTTTCTAAAAACTCAGTTCAGCTCTTCAGCAGATCAGGCATGGACATCAAGCACCCCAAGGTGACAGCAGCCACGCCAAGATGACAGCAGCCACATGAGCTCCTGCAGGATGGGTGCTGTAGGAGAGTCCAAAGTTATCATGGAGTCATGGAATGGTTTGGGCTGAAAGGGACCTTAAAGCCCATCTTGTCCCACCCCCTGCCATGGGCAGGGACACCTTCCACTATCCCAGCTTGCTCCAAGCCCCGTCCAACCTGGCCTTGGACACTTCCAGGGAACTGGGCAGACACAGCCTCTCTGGGCACCCTGTGCCAGGGCCTCCCCACCCTCACAGGGAAGAATTTTTTCCCAAAATCCCATCTAACCCTGCCTTCTGGCAGTTTGAAGCCATTCTCTCTTGTCCTGTCACTCCAGGCCCTTGTCCTAGTCCCTCTCCAGCTCTCCTGGAGCCCCTTTAGGGGCACTGGAGGGGCCTCTAAGTCTCCCTAAAGCTTTCTCTGCTCCATCCCCAACACCTGCTTCTGCTCACATCTCCCTCAGCTGCACCAGGTCTTGTCTGAACAGCAATGCAAAGCACTTTTCCCACTCCCTTCCCCTGGCAAAGGCAAATATGAAGGTCCTAGATCATGCTCCAAAATAGCAGCTTTTTCCTCTCCTCACCTACAGGCTTGACGCCTGTGCTGATAGCTAATTAATTAATTAAGGTTAGTTGAGGTCGGGGCCAGCAATCTGAGCAATTAAACTGTTTGTTCCCCTGCTAAAACAAGCCCTGTGCACGAGGTGAGCTGCCAAGGCTGGAATTTGTGAAATTTGACTCAGGAAAGGGGGTGCCCTGTGCCTATCCCTTAGGGCTGCCCAGGGCTGTGCTGTGGGCTCAGGGATGGCACAGAGGAGGCAGAAAAAATCCTACTAACTTTTGTTTTAGGGATGACTTTTCCTGTCCTTATCATGAACTTGAATATCTGCTATTTTAATTTTAAAACCCAGCTCTTGAAATGGAGTGATTAGACATAATATCTCACCTTTGACAAGAAAGCCTTTGTGGGTTCAAAGATGAGCTTGAAAATGAAAACTGATTAAAGCCTGAAGGGTCAAAGCCAAGGATGGAAATGAGAGTTACCTGACACGGATTTCTTTTCAAAGATCACAGGCATTTAATCCTGTTGCATGATTCCTGACTTATATAATTTAGTGGTGCAGGAGCAGAACAGGCAGTTTGTGGAGGGACAGAGGTGACCTGGGCTGGGGAGGAGGGGGAGCAGGGATTCTGCTCCAGGGACTCGGTGATGGAGGTGCCTGCTGAGGCCAGCTGCCCCCATGGCCCCCAGACATTTATCACTACCTGGCCTGCCATAAATACATAAACAGATCACTTGTGCTGTAAATAGCAGAGAGCCACCAGCTGTGAGGATTGTACTCATCACTTCAAAAATTAATAGTGTTTTATTGAGAGGTTTTTTGGGGTTTTTTTTGCAAAACTTCTTTGTATTCCTCAGGAAAATGGAGAAGAGCTGGAGAACAAGCTAAATGCTGCTATGAACAGAAAATGAGCGTGAAGCTCATGGACATCATATGGTCACTGCTTGACAAAGCCCCAGGCACTTGGATCTGGATGGATCATGCTTATTACTGCTTGGAGTTTCTGCCATCCCAGGAAACTCGGTATTTTGCACTTGTTTTAATAATCCAAACTTGTTCTTAAGTGATCTAGAAGTTTTTAGAAAGTTCATTCCTTCCAAAACCCTGCGCTTTTCCCAAGGATAATCCTGTAAGTGGCTAGAAAGGTTGTACTCACAGGATTTCATTCCTGTGAAAGCATTCTAGACTTCCTAAGGTATAATAGATTAAAGGTCATTTAAATAATTATACTTAATATAAAATTGAAATAGCCTTGATGGTACCTCCCCAGACACACAATTTGAAATAAACTTTTTTTGAATTAAAAACCCCAGACTTATTTGCTCTAAAAGATTTATGTGACCCACTAACCCCTGCAGTGTCATGTATCTTAACTAATTAACTCTGCTCTTTATTGATCAGAAAAAAAAAAACCCTACCACAACAAAACAAACAAACAGCAGGAAAAAACCCCCACAGGATTTTCCTAAATAAAACAATTATTTATGAAATGGTTTTGACCAGTTTACAAGAAGAACATGCAGAGCCTCAGCGAACCTGGGGTATGCCATGGGAATCTGCCTCCTGGGCAAAACACAGACTTGGAAAAACACTGTCAGAAAACTCAGCGTTTCCACCTCCTGTTTGAAGGGCTTCTGCTCCAATCTGGAGCTGCTCTGCTTTGACAGTAATCCAGTCTTCCTTTTCTCTTCTTACTGGGTGGAATGTGGGCAGAAAGAGCTCGCTGAAGACAAGGCTGTTCTTCACACCCTGTGAGGGCAGTTTAGAGGGAGAAGAAAGGAAATGTATTTCTTCCTTCCTTCATTTGACAAACAATGAAAGGAATTTGATCATCAGGAAACGTTTTTGGAAGCAAAATCTGTTTTTGCTTGGATTTCAGCTCTTTCATACATATGATGACAATATCTAACGCTAACACTTCCTCCTGCAATTTCCTCCAGCCCATTTGCTTTCCAGTTTGACTCCCATTCCCCAGCTTTTGATACACAAGGTACAAAGTGAAGACATCACAGTCAGGGTGAGCTCTCTACATAAATACTGCTTGTGAACAGCCTCCATTGGTGTCATGGACGTGCAGAAAGCTGCGACTGTAAAAACCTGGTCCCTTTAGGGAGGAGGATGAAAACAACCCTAAGACAAGCAAACCCACTTAGCAAAGCCATTAAATAAAGTCAGAGATCCAGTTCCCTCGTGTATTCCTGCCCACCTGAGTTTTTACCCCATAAGTCCTTTATAATCTCTGTGCCTAGAGATAAATGCAGGGCAGAAATTTTTTTTTTTTTTTTTTTTTTTTTTAAATCAGAGCTTCTTGGGTCTAGCACAGGTCTGATGTCCCTAATTCCTTCTTTGCTCATTCTCTATACACAAAAAGAGAGGCCTTGATGCAGGAAAACACTTGAGGGGCTTCTTGATTTATTTAGGCATGTTCTTGCAATGCTGAGTGAATAGCTGAGCAGACTTGGATTTAAGAGTATATTTAAGTATGGGACCAGAATGAGGAATGCAGCTGCAGCAAAACATGGTGAAAACATGGCTAAAACTGTATGGCAGATACATGTTACAAACTGGGAAAGCACGATGGCCAAGCTGTCATCTGTACAGATGGTTTTCCTCAGCCAGAAATCTGCTTTATTCTGACACATAAAAAATTAAAACACCTTGCTAAAGAATCCTCTGGTTTACAAGACAAGCTGTTCTGGAGAGAATATAAATGTGTTGGCTGCTTCATTGGCAGTCTATGCTTTGGATTTATTTTTTTAAGATATAATGTCTGAAGCCATATTTCCCTGGCGATAAAAATCCCGTTAGTAATCCTGACAAAATCCTAAAGGGCTAAAAAGCAATGAAGAGGATTTCTAATGGTAAGTTATAAATCCTTTTAGAGAATATCTTGCTTTAAAATAATTCAGGGGGAGAAAAAATAAGAAATCTTAGGAAGGAGGTAGTTCTACTAAAAAATCTTATGGTGAGGTCAAGGACATATAGGAGAAATGCCACTTCCTAAGGCAAAGAGATGACACTGAGCAGCAGCTTTGGCTGGTCACTTGGCCAGTGGGGCAGCAGGTACCTGAGGAGGGGTAAGAGAAGGAGAGATCATTTGTGTAGTGCTGTTTGTAATCCCATCTTCCAGGAAAAATATTGAGTTCTCCCCATTAGGGCAACAAGAAGGTAAATCGAGATCATGAGTACAAGTGATGTGTGCAGCTGCAGGAAATGGGAACTGCAAAACCAGCAGGGATGTTGGAACGGAATGAAATGGCAGAGTGCATTTGGCTGATTTCTCCTGTAACATGGGCAAGGCTTCTCTTGGTTTAAATTTGTTTAAACCATTTTTTGTTTTGTGTTGTGGATGACTTTCACTCACTGTCCCACACACCAGTCAAGACATGATTTTCAGGATTTTTTTTTTTCACAGATAACTTGTGTCACATAAATATCTGATCTATAATTTTGATGATTATTTAAATCCATAATTTCGAGGTGGATGAATGCACATCTTTACTCACAATGGTAGAACACATGTAATGAAACTCACACTTGTGGAATACAAGAGGGTTTTTTGCTGAAAAAATTATGTATGTTACAAAAAACCCTAAAATAACTTCAGGAAGTCTCACACACCGCAAATATACAGTTCACTTTAAAAACTAAAAGGACAAACAGCATACCTAATGTTATTCCTCTGTTAGATTTATAAAAAACCTGAATTTGGTGTGGAAACTGCTCATTGAATGAAATGAGGGTGGCAAAGAATTAATTGGGGTCTCTGCACCTTGTGTCACCAAATGCAGAACAAGAGCCATGATTAAGAATTCATTACATTCAATTACTAATTTATCAAAGAGGCTACATTCTTCACTCACCTGGGTTTTCACTGGGATGAAATCAATTGGATTCCACAGGAATTGATAAAACTGCTACATTTAAATAAATAATTATATACCTTCTGAAGATTTTTAAGCCCATTTTTAGCCTTCTGGGGCAGAAGTGCATCACTAGTTAAATTTTGCAGGCTGCAAAGGAATGATTACTGTGCTTTATCAGTGGCAATGGTACTGCTTTTTACACAGTGAGTAATTAGAAAAGAGAAGCCACTGCTGCACATGCAGCTGACAAGAGGCTGGGAAGTCTCTCAGGGACAGACTTAGAAAAGCGATCTTGATAAATTGGAGAAACAGACTGAAACAGAGAAAATGGAATTCATGGAAGACAAATGCAAAGCACTGAGGTGTGGAAGGGAAAGCAGATGTGCCAACGCCAAGCTGGGACACAGCTGGAGGTACAGGGCAGTGCAAACTGGAAATGAGGGGAGGCTGTGCTGGGGTTTGTGGCTGGCTGCGGCGTGGGCTGAAGGAGCCTGCACGGTGGGGCAGCCCCTGCCCTCCTCCTCAAGTGCCTCCTGCTTTCCTCCTGTGCTGATAGCCCAAGCCCACAATTGGATTTAGCCTGAAATACCTCACTCAGCAGATTTGATTCCATCCACTCAGTGAGGAGTTTTGGGATGGCTCCAGTCCCTGAGTGGGAATAACTTAATCCCTCAAAAAATATGTGCCTGGCCCTAAATCTAATCTCGACCTGGAACACTCCTGTGCAAGCCATGGAAGCCTTTTCCAGGTGAAAAGCCACAAGCAAGATGTGCTGCAGGCAGCAGGACAAAACTGAATCTGTTGCAGGGGAAATCAGGGGGCAAGGGAAGACTTCTGAGTGACCTTACTGTGGGGCTGGGAGAGAAGTTAAATCAAATGTGCAGGGGGCTACTGAAGGACTTCCTTGGGCCACTAGGCCAGTATCTAAACAGCATGGTCAGCCTCTCCTGTGCAGCATCATAAGTGGGATTTTCATCTAAAAGTAAAGTTCCATTTATTCTCTTTTTAACTGTAGCAACTCCTTGTCAGACATTCCTCATACAGCAATATATGGCACAATGTGTTTTAGAAATGGTTCTCAGTCACACCTTTGCTAATTCAAAATGAAAATGAAATGGTATGGAAAATTAATACTGTTTCTTTGCTATGTCACATAAAACTTGTTCCATATTCATCTAATAGCTCATAAGTGATATGATAAAATAATATGGACACTGAAAAGCCATTTGTTTCAGAAGCGCTGTGAACATTTAACCTTACAATAACTGTAGTGGCTACTAGAACATACAGAAAACACTTAAAAAACCTTGTAGATTCAGCAATCAGCTGCTGAATAAATTCTGTATTAAATAAAAACAATATCTAACAAAATAAAATGCTTTGTGAGGAAGAGGAAAGGCCTTTTAACTGCTCATGGATAGCATGTATCACAGCAAACTAATTAATCAAATGAGTCACCCACTGAAAAATGGTTCAGGACTCATGGATTTCAGAATACATCCTAAGAAGGCAGAATCATTTATGTGTGCCACACTCGTCCACCTCATCTGGGGAGGTTTGTCCTGCCAGAGCCCTGCCTGGCAGTATTCCTTCTGCCCAGGAGAAAGTGATGACTCCAAGGGCTGTGAAGAGCAGCTTCACAGGCATCTCTCACTTCATTTGGCTTTGGACTAGGTTAGGCTCCGGATCCTGACTGTATGAACCAGCCACAGCCTTTCTTTTAACCTATAGCTGCCTGTTATCCACAGACAAACAGGAGGAGTCGCTGATACATGAGGATAACCAGAGTCACTGATCTGAACGTGTTTCAGACCAAAGTTTTATTTTGCAAAATTTTGATTTAGAACCAGTTTTATTCTGGAAAGCAAAACCTGGTTCATACAGAATTTCAGTCTCCACATTTCTGAAATAGCTACTAACAAGGTGAGGCTACAAGGCTATGGTACATCTTTATGACACAGACATATCTGTAACCCAGTCAGACACACTACGCTCATCCTACTGTTATATTTAATCAACAAAAGGGACACCTCCACCCTGCACTTGAAATCCTAAATCATATGGTGTATTATTTGGCCAGAATTTTATTAAAGTCTCTGTCTGTAAAGCTTCTCACAGCATATGAAAATATGGCACAGGCAACAAGAAAATCTACTACTCACAGGAGTTTGTATTGGAAGATGTGGAGGACTTGTGGTTGTTGGTTAATAAAGGCTCAGGGGAAAGCCATTCATAAATACACGGCCTATTTCAAAGCATCACAAAATGAAGAGTCTGAGACATTTTAGCAAACCTCCAAACTACGTTTTAAACTCTCCAGTTATGAAAAAAATTGCTCCACATTGAGTCACTACCAAGAGAAAACTACCTTTAATGTGGGCAGAAAGTGTATTGCAGAAATTCCTCACATCTGCAAAGCACCTCACTTAAATGATAATTATGTTCTATAAAGTGCTGTTACTCTTAGTCACTATTTACTTTATCTATTCTGAGTCATATTAAGTGTGGTGTCTCAGCTGCAGAGAATTTCATTACACCATTTGTTAAAGCATCTTTAATGGGCCAATTTCAGCATCCGTCTACTGTATCTCACTAAATGGTTTTTATTTGCTAAATGATACAGTTTAGATGAAACACACTTCAACAAGAAATGCAGTTGTACTACTGCAGATGTCACACTAACAGCCAGAAGACTTTCTCTGAGATTACTGTGACTACCAGGGAAGTGAGGTTGCAATCAGTGAGATCTATTTTGAATCCTCACACTAGTGAAGCTCCAACTAAACTGCTTGGGACTAGAACCAAAACTTGAAATTAAGCCAGAGTTTGGAGGTTTATTCATTAGAAATAAAAATATTTCTTTGATGTTTTAATTTGTAATCTCGAATGGATTGATAACATATAGATTAAAAGGTGAAATAAATACTTCAGTGACCTTATTGTCAGTTCACTTTCAGCCAAGTATTTCAGTCATACTTTGTATGGGTGTGAGACATTGAAATAAAACAAATTTACCATACATTGTAAATAAAACAGAGTATAGCAAGTCTTGTCAGTGTGGTTACCTGCTCTAATTCTCAATAAGTCTCTCTATCTACTTGTTCTGCATTTAAGCCATCTATATTTTCAAAATTACATACTTTAAACACTGTTGGAAGTAAAACTATCAAGTCCAGTTCACACTAAAACATTTTAGTCCTGTAAATCTGTAGTTAAGCACTGTCACAGAGAGGTAAAGTCCCAGCTTCAGCCTTGGGGTTTTTTTGCAGTATTCTTTCAGACTTGTTCCTGCTTTAGCCCAGACTAGACAGGTCTGCAACGAGCAGACTCCAACCCTGTGTGACTGATCTTTAAATTACACTGTGTTGATTTTGTCGTGGGTTTGATTCCTGCTTCTTATCTTCCTTTTCCTTCCTAAATACCCCATACTTCCACACAACTAAATCCAGAACTTCAGAGCCCTTTCAGTCTCTATTAGGTGAAGGAAAGAGAAATATCACTCCAGCTGACACCACTCAAGTGATGCTATCAGTTACATTAATGCCTGGAAAGGGTATCTCCACTGAGACCTGCCAGCAAGAAAACATGCCTTGAATTCATCAGGAACCTTCAGGCACTAAGGACAGATAGTTTGGCCAACCTGGCTGCTTGCAGTTTAATTCTCTAATTTAACACTGCCTGTCCTCTTCTACTCAACAAACACCTCCCCATCCTCCTAGGAGTCTGCACAGGACCAGAGCAGCAAAGTTGTTGGTCCTTTAACTCTTTAAATTTGTGTGACTTCTATGCATCCCAGGCAGACTCCTATGTCCTGATCACCACAAAATATCACAGAAGTTTCCAGGAAAACAAGATGTTAATACAGAGTACCTTTTGTGATTAAAAAACCATTAAAACCTGAAAATCAGAGAAAAAAATATCTACAAAACAATCTACATTTGCATGGCCTACCTCTCTCTGGAATGACATGTTTGCCCAAGGTGAAAAATAGACATTTACAGATGAAGGCAAGAGAGACTCGCTGCTGCCATGGCTTTTTGTGTATGGCACCTGACAAGATCTGATAAGGAGTGGTCAAGATAAACTCCCACGGTGTCCCTCACCCAGTTGAGCCTCTCCATCTCCCTGGGGGGAAGTGAGACATCCACAAAGCTATCTTTAAAGAGGACTGAGGTGAAACCAATGAAAGAAGGAGCTGGAGGGGCAGGCACCCTGTGTCAGAGGAGTGAATTAGCCCTGTGTCCATTCCTAGAATCACTGAATCTCCTGAGCTGGAATGTGCCTGTGAGAATCACTAAGCCTGACCCCAGGCCACCCCAAAAATCCCACCCTGTGCCCAGGAGCGTTGTCCAAATGCTCCTGGAGCTCTGGCAGCCTTGGGACTGTGACAATGCCCTGGGGAGCCTGGGCAGTGCCCGGCCACCTCCCCCTGGTAACCGAGATGGAAATTCTGTTGGCTTGCAGCTAATGTGAAAGGAAAGGTGGCTGCTGCTCTCTCTTAATCACTTGCCCTGGATTAATCACTGGAAAGGCAGCTCAGGTGAATGGCACACGGGGTTGCAGCACCTCGAGTTCCGTGCCAGTGTGTGCAGTGGTTTCACAGGGTGAGGTCAGCAGCAGCTAACGATGGCAGTCCTGGATAAAAACAGCCAAAGCAGCAGGTGAGCTGCAAAGCTGATACCTGCAATTAACAGCCCAGTGGACTTTGGGTTTATGGTGGGTTTTTTTCCACATTAATTAATTCCCTCAGGTAGTTAAAAGGAATATGAACCCTCTGCCCAGTTTGAAGAAGTCAGGAAAAGTTTCTTTTTTTCGCTGTAATATTTCAGTGCATCACAGCGTGTTTTATAGTTGTTGGCCAAGGACTGACTGTTGCTTTTCATGAAGCACACTGCTTTGCTGACTTTTGATGCTGAACTAAATTATCAGCTGTATCTTTTTCAGCTGTATGCATTTCTCTTTAAGTAAAGTTGTTGGAGGTCATTGCATGTTGCTGAAATCTCTGCAGGGAAAACACTTTTCCTCTGTTCTGGTGCAGTTTGGGTCTGTGACTCCTTTCTTATTCTGAGTGAATTAATGTTTTCGTAAAAGACAGAACTATGAAATGGGAGTTAAGGTGCAAACGAGGGCAGTTTTTATCAGTATCTCTGCTAAAATAGGGTACTATCTTTATGGTTGCACCCTGCCAAGCACTTGAGCAGATGCTTTTCTTAAATAGCTCCACTGAAATCAATGAAACAACTCACATGACAGCAAGACACTGATCAGGGCTTACTCCAATGGATGCTTTATGTCTTATAATTAAAAATAATTCCTGCTTGGGAGCTGGGAAAGCATTTGCTCAAACCTGCTGTTTGCTGGTTTCTTCCCTGAATGTCCTCTTGATTAGCACACAAGCTCCCTATGAAGTATTTGCAGGATATATATTTTCTAGGTATACAAGCAGTGTTTTTCTCTTAAATTGGATGTGAATGCCAAATCAACTTCATGCTCCTTTTCTGCTCAAATGCTCTGCTGCCACATGTCAATACTGTTCTCTGGAAGGTTCCATAAGAGCTGGAACTATAAAGTACACCTGCTGTGGCCATCTCTGTGTTTTCTTTTCAGTTTTTGCTGTGGTTGAAACACAGTGCTCTGATGCCTGCTCTCAATGAACTTCATCTTCTTGAACTGACTTGCTGGATTTTCAGCTGCATTCAGCTCTCTGCCCAGCAGCCTAATCTCAGCAATACTCATTGTTCTCCTTATTTAGCTCCATCTCTTTATCACACATGCTCCTCCCATTGTTATGTCTGTTTTTCAGGCAATAAGCTGCAAAAAACAATGTAACGTTTTTTTTGGTGCAGATTCAAAGGGAAAGGTCTCTAATTATGAAGATGTGCTCAAGGCTGCCCATTTTGCACAAGGATTTCTGCTGTCTCCACTGCCATGAGCAGGAGGGCAGAGACAGGCAAGGCTCAGCCCTTCCCTGGCACATTCAGGAACAAAACCCACTGGTTTCGCTGGAGCACCAGGGCAAGCCCAGGCTGTGCTGGTTCTTTGGCAGAGCTCCTCAGGGTCAAACTGCACCTGAAATGAGTCTGGAGTGACTAAGTTTAACAAGATGTTTTTATAATTCCAGGATTTCTTTTTCAGGATGCTGTTATGACAAATTCATTACTGAACTTCCCAGACAGGTTTTTAAGCCACCTCCAGGCTTCAAAGCTGAAGAATAGCTCACATTTAGAAAATTACAATAATAAAATCCACGTACAAGGACTGACTCTATAATAAGACTTTTTCATGTTATTTTGCTGCCGAGTGAGACAATCTGCCAAAACTCCTCCAATAATCAAAGAGGAGGTTTGCTTTCTGTGAGGAGAAGATGCAAATCCTGATTCTATTCTTTGGCGGTGCTGAGAGCAGGAGCCCAGCTCATGTTTGGTATGAATTCAGTTAGTCTTTTATGACATTGTAATATGCAACTCAAAAGAACTCATCAACTTGATCTAATCTAAGCTTCTCTACAGAAAACTCAAATAAGTTTGAATTCCTGGATTAGTCAATGTTTGCAGCCACTTGAATTACATTTCATATATACATAAAGTGAGCATGTGAATCTCAGCAGTTAAGTACTCTGCTGTCAATTTCCATTTTTTTCCTTAAGAAAAGAGTAAAATATATTTAAACTCATCATGCTGAGAAGTAGTATCTGGCTGTAATCAGATACAATCAACTAAAAAAAAAAAAGAAATAGCCATATTTGCCTCCATAATCTTTTTTATCTTGACACTGAAGGCTAATTGTCATATCAGGAAATGCAGAATGATATACAGTATATGTGCCTGAAGGTACCATGTTTGCAAAATTGCTTAACAGCAGCTACTACTTGCTGCTTTGACAAAGATATACTCTTGCTGTCTGATAGCACATTTCTGTAGGAAATAATTTTGAGGAGGCCCTGTCAAATAAAGTTAGATTTAATGCAGCTACAATGTTAGTAATAAAGAAGAAGCATTGACATTTTCTTCATAATTAGATGTTGCCACTGATAACCAGCAAGAAGACACTGCTGTCCTGAATTGTGATTGTTGTTGGAATGCTCATTGCATTCCCTGAAATCTGTGCTGTCCCTGCGGGTGCTGAGCACACGCACACGCGTTGTACTTCTGACTGAACTGTCATAAATCCATCAGAATGTGATAGAACTGCACCAGATGAACCCTACCTGAACGTACAGCAAATAAATCCCTCGCCACCACTGGCTATTTGTATTATATTTCACATTTTAGGAACAATAGGAATGTGCTATTCTCCAGGAAAGTGTCTCTTAACGGCCTAAAAATTAATAGGAGCTGAGATTTGCTTTCATACACCACATATGCCTGAAGGGTTTTGGTTTTGTTTTCATCTTCTTCAGGTAATTGTTTATCTGAATGAAGTTATCAGCTGGTGCAATGGAAAATAGACAAGTTATTATAAAAGTGCTGTGGCAGCCTAACCAGGAGCAGGGTCCCACTGTGTTATCAATCACAGAATCACAGCATGGTCTGAGTCGGAAGGGACATTAATGCCCATCCCATGCCACCCCTGCTGTGGGCAGGGACATGTTCCATTATCCCAGGCTGCTCCAAGCCCTGTCCAGCCTTGGACACTTCCAGGGATCCAGGGACAGCCGCAGCTTCTCTGGGCACCCTGTGCCAGGGCCTCCCCACCCTCGCAGGGAAGAATTTCTTCCCAATATCCCATCTATCATCGCCCTCTGGCAGTTTGAAGCCATTCTCCCTTGTCCTGCCACTCCAGGCCACTGTAAATAGTCCCTCTCCAGGTTATTTATTATTATAAATAATAATTATAAATTATTGTTATATCTTTCAGAGGTGCCTAAAGGAATGAGCAGTTCCAGAGAGGCGAGGACTCCTCGGCCATTGCTGTGACAAAGAATCCCCACAGTGCCCTTGTGGCCCTGGGGCCTGTCCTTATGAAGTGAAAACAAGGAATAAAGATATTTGCAAGTCTCAGTTGCTGAGGGGAACCACTGGAGCCTTTCCTGTGGCAGGTGCATCCTCCAGCTCGGGCCCTTGATCCAATTTGTGGTGTTACAATCAGCCCACACAGCCCCATGTAAATAAAGCAAACGAGAGAGATGGAAACAAAGGCAGGCGGAAACAGAATAAAAAACGCACCTAGAAATATTATAAATCCTGCAGCAACCAGAGAGTTCTTTTTATCCCAAAAGGTAGAGAGATGGAACTGATTAGTTCTCACTGAGGAAAGGATATTGATGTTTAATACCCTTTTGAAGCTGTTGAGCTCAGTTATTGGATTCAAAGCAGGATACCTGATGGTGCAGGCAGCAGCACATAACTCTTGTTTCCTTCCCTAACAACTGCAAGTCCACAAGAAAATTACCAGTTTCACCTCGGAAATGAAGGTGGTCTTTTGCTGGCTGAAAATCCTTTATTTATGAAACAATTTTAAATTATTTGCCATTTGCAATGCCAGGAAGGAGCAGCACATTTGTTCAGCCAAAGTACAGTTATCTCTGCAGTGAGGTTTAGAGTGCTCCTACTGTTTGCCATCTTTTAGGCTGAATTTTTATTGATTTTGCAAATGTTAATGCATATTCTTAAGCAAGATTTAACCCAAGCAGATAATGTTAGGAGTGAACATGGTTGGGGTTTCCCCTAAAAAAGCTACAAAATCTTTGAAGGGGAAAAGATAAAAAAAAAAAAAAACAAACCTATGAAAAGCATGAAAAACGAATGACCTGAGAAATGAAGAATTAAAAAATGAGTAGTTTGCACATACAATTTTGTCTTTCTAGGATGACATCCATGAAGACTTTGGGGCTAAAAGGGTGTTTGTCTTTCAAAATGTGAAGTGTTCATTTCATATTTTCAAAGTGAAAAATTTTGATTTTCTTTCTGGTTTTGATTTTTTAAATATTAAAACCTGATTTAGTCATTATAAAACAACCAGAATATTAACATTAAAAATTAAATTTGGAAAGAAGCTTAAAATCCTTGCATCATTTTTATTTCAAACCAGTAATCTAAACTAACACTAATTTTTTTTTTTTTGCTAATAGAAAATACTTTCTTGTAGCATAACTCAAAAAAAAAAAAAAAAAAAACAAACCAAGAAACCCCCATCCTAATCCCCCCCAAAGCTAAAAACCCAACAAAACCCCAAACAGACCAATCAATTAATTACACAGCTCTGTGAACAGCTTCTTGAAAGCTCTTTAGTACACTTTTATTCATAGAACATGATTTCTAGCTAACTGACATGGTGCCTGGCTCCTGTTTTAAATAAGAGGACAAAGTGTTTATATAAATAACAACTTCTAAACATGGCAAAATGCAGCTGATGCAGAATGTGAAGCTTTGGGAAACAGAAATATAAACACCAGTAGCTGCAATATACCAAAAATACATTTTGGATCCAGTATATTTTGGCCATGCAATGCCCTTCTAACTTCTCCAGGATCTTACAGGCATTTTTGCTAAAAGCTGGTGCCTAAGCAGACTTTTTGACATAAGAAATAGCAGCACAATCATTTTCTGTTCGTGGCCTCCAATTCTCCAAAGGGAAACTGAAAATAATATAGCCTAATTACAACTCTGAATAAAACAGTTTTATTACTGAATGAACGACTTTAATTCTTTGTTTGCTCTCAAATGATACGTGAAAATTAATATGTGGCAAATTAACACCATAAAATTCGTGAGTGAAGGATTTTTTTTGGTTTGCCTTGCCCTACTTGCAGCGAGGGAATACAATTTCTCTTCTGGATCACAGGCAATAAAGAACACCAGATCTCAGTAATGATAGAAGTTATAAAGCAATGGGCTTGCCTTACAGCATAATTCAGTCATTCCGAAGTCTTCACACTTACAAATGTATTTTAAATATGTCTCTAAAGTGAAACGTGGCTGTTCTGGTTTGCACCAAGCTTTACACCTCAGTGGGGACAATGCAAGGAACCAGAAAATGTCACCAAGTGCTACAGTGCACGATGCAGCCTGGCTTCTGCTCCATCCCATCCCCACACCAGGACACTGCTCCTCAGCACAGGACACAGCCAGGCACCTGAGGTGCTCTGCTGCCCCATAATGAAGTCCAGTTAAGATTCATTAACCTCTGGCCTCCTTCACTTATTTGATGGACAGTGAGCATCTCAGGGAAAAAGCTAAAAGGTGAAGTTGAATGAGCTCAGTTCAGCAGATGACATTTTGAGGAGTTAAAGACACCTCAGGTGATAATTTACATCTGAAGCATCAAGGCATGTTGACATATTGATTGATAAATGGAAACATTATATGTGATGGTCATGCTGGCTGAACATTTAGGGTGATTTATGCTGTAACATTTGCTTTTTATATGTGTACCATTTTTTTATGTTAACAATAAAGTGCTGTAAATGCTACATTAGTAATAAAATATGTACTGGCTATGCGCTTTATTGGCTTTATTTGTGTATGAATAAATACCACCACATTCACACAAAAATGATATGGAAATAATATACCTTGAGTAGGCACAGTGACAACCTGTAACTATCCTAAGGTAAAATTGATGTTAAAATCCAAGAATGGAAGTCTGCACAAACTGTGATTCATGTTGGGAGGTACATCTTACCACTATGCTTAAGGAGAAATGTGTCACAAAAAAAAAGAAAGGATGTATCAGAGTTATTAGGAAAGCAGAGCAGATGACTGTGTGCAAAGGACAACACTTAACTGATTTATACCAGTGCTCAGAAACAGTTCAGACTTTTGATGTTCCTTTGAGATTAATGACACCATCACTCTCCATTATAGGCACCCACACATGCAGAATGACTCTGCTGCAATATGAGACACAGCAGTCAAGCAATTACAGAAATGTCAGAGTTTTCTCTTTCCCCCAAAAATGAACACTTTATCACCTCCTGCTGACCAGTCCACTTTCCAATGGGGCTGGTTTTCCTTCAGGAAAGGCCTCTCTGAAATAAATGGGCCAGCGTGGGGGATCCCCATTGCTATGGAGCCACACGAAATATGCTCCAAGCAGGATTTCCTGGAAGATCAAGCATCCTGCTCAGCAGCCATCAGCCTGTGCAGTTCTTGCCTACACAGAGATGCCCCTGGGAGGCATCACTCCTAATGTGTATGTACAACCCAGATGCTCTGTGCACGTGCAGTACACCCAGCACTTTCGTACATGACTGACTTTCCAGACATGCAAATAAATCTCATGAAGTCCAGGGCTTGCTTTATGGTTTAGCAGTAAATATACAGAGCATACACCATATTGTCAACATTTAAAGGGTTAGTTTGACTTACTGCCTACCTGCAATGCCCTGGCCTTGACATGTGTCAGCAAGACACACAGGAATTCTGGATATAAATACTACTATGTAGTTGTCTGAAACATTCACTTTGAAAAATTTGTAGGATCAAAAATGAAAATAAGCAGAGAAAACTTCTGACATGGAGTACCCAGAATTATGCACACAGGAGCTGGGATAGGTAGGAGAATTTGTAAATTCACAGTAGCAGCAGTTCTGAGTTAGCAGCAGTGTGCTGTGACTTTTTGCAAGAACTCTTGCATTGAGCAACTTTACCTCACACAGATTACCTGGCTCAGCTAATAGTACAGCTTAATTCTAATAACTTCTCCTGGGCTAGGTAAGGACTCAGGATTCATGGAAAGAAGGATGGCAGTGCAGGAGTGGAAGTGCTGTGGAATTACTGCAGCACATCAGGCTCCTACTGTACAGAGTGTGATGTGCCAGCTCAGATGCAGGCTGTCAATAGAACATAAATGATCACAGCATCAAAGGTATGGGAAGACACTGTGCTGTCCTGAAACTCAGCTAACTTCCTCTGGGATAACAAAGCCCTGACACCGTAGGGAAGCCCTATTTTGTTGACAAAAATAGCCCCCTTTGAGGGGCCAGAAGAGACACAGAGCCTCCCCCAGTGCAAAGGAGAGCAGTGTTTTCATGCTGGTGGCTTTCCTAAGGCTCTGGCCACCCCCTCAATGCAGCCTTCACCATTCCTTCCCTGAGCAAATTACAGTTACAGAAGGCAGCAGAAACAGCAGGCACCTTTTATAATCAAAGATCTCAATAGTTACAGAACACCATGCAAAAGCCATTTCCTCAGTTCAGCAAGGACTAAGTGGCAACAAGGGAGAGGATGAAGCAGGGACAACAGCAATTAAAATCAAAAAGGATATAAAAATATTCCCAAATGCCTCAAAAGGAGCAGGAAGAGAAGACCATTTCAGTCTTAGCTGGCATTAACCTCTTTACATGGAAACTGAGTCTAGAGGTAGAAATGGCAGTACTTTGTTATTCACAGCATCCAGTGGTGATGTGGATTTGGGGAGGAAGGGGATCTCACAGCACTCAGAGATAACAATTACGCCCCTAACATACAGGCACACGCACATTTATCTCAGACACACACAAACAAGCCTGTTGGCACACATAACGTACTCCACAAACCCAATTTGTTCTCACTTCATTATTTTCAAATACACAGGGAGAGTTCTGGGAATGCAGGTTGTTGTTATGCCAAATTCTGCAGAATGCAAGTTCTTTTGGTATTAACAGGAGTCTTTATACCATTTTCTCTCTAATTTTCTACTACAGCACTGCCAAACACCATTTAGCTTTGCTCAGAAGGTTGAAGCTTTTATAGGCAAAGCCCCAGAAACACTTCTCTCTTTTTTTTTTCTTTACTCCTGTGAGCAGCCACATAAATCCCAGATGTTCTCTATTCTGCAGGAAGTAAATATTGAAATTGTGCTAGGAGATATTAAAATAGAGCTGAAGATGTGAGCCTGAGATCCAAAGTGTGCTGAACTTGAAACAGTTCTGTCAGCAATTGCCCACTCTTGACAGTGCTGCATATCTGCTGTCTGCAATCAGTACTGAGAGCCATAGATCTTCCTAATCACCTTTCTATCCAGTGACAAATATGAGCAAGCTAAAGCTAAGGTCAAATGAAAGGACTAAACACCTTCCATACATCAGGAAAGTTACCCTCACTCAAAATATGAAGCTCAGCATCTGGTGAGCTTGAGTGATGCAAAGCACTTTTGGCAGAAAAACAGCATCAAAGAACCTGATGCAAAACTCCCTGAGGGTTGTTGAAAGCTGGGGAGGATGGTTCATTCCATTGACTTTCAGCACACAGCTCTACACGTCACACTCAGCCACAATGCAAAAGGCATTTGCTGTTATTGCTAAATGTAATTGTTCTTTGAAAAGGAAACAGAGGTGCAGCCCAGGGGCCTGTGTGAAGCTTTTACATGTGTAAAAGTTGGGGTGTTTTTTGCCAGCAGTGAGTGGCCTCAATGGAGCCCAGCCTGGAGGCAGAGAGGATCCCTCATGGCTGGGCCACCACAGGCTTGACATCCAGCAAAGGTGGTGGGACAGGGAATGCCCCCCTTTGGGGCAGCTGCCAGGGCTTGGAGGATTTCCCTGGGAAGAGACCTGGAGATGTTCCCCACCCTGCTTCACCTCAGGACATCCTAATTCCTGAGGAAAGCTGAGAAAGGCAGCTGTAAGGCAGACCTCAGTCCTTTGGCTGTGTTTCACCCTGGAGCACAAGGGTGTTAAACACACCCTGATGACCTGGAGGTAGGTGACTGCTTCCTTTCTTTTAGGAAAAAAAATCAAGGTTTTAGTAACTATCCTCAGGAAAAGAAGCAAGATGGAAGAAAAGCCCAAATCACCAAAAAAGCTTGGAACTTAATCCCTTGTCTGAGCACCTCAACCAGATGACAGAATGACTTTAACTTGCAGCAAGTGGGCTGGATGTCAAAAATGCAACTTTTCCCAGGTACAGCAAGCAGGAACAGGCACAGAGGTATCTGAATGAAAGTTCAAACCTGAACTTTGTGCAAGGCAGTGTGAGGAGTCAGTAATTATTTATAGCTACAGGCCTGTGCCTTCTGAGCATAGGAGAAGCACTAAGCAAGATACCTTTCACCAAGAGAGAGGCTCTGGGAGTATTTCAGGAGGTTATGGGAAGAATATCTGTTGAGGGGTCATGGCTCAGGGCAGGAGGCTGCCTGAATACAGACTGCCTGCTACAGTCTGAATGATATTATTTTATTCTGCAACCCCAGAATGTTCTATTTCATCTGTCACAGAAACTGTCAGTCAGTTCTTTAAGTACAGCCTAAGTCTAAGTTTATTTGAATTATTATACAAAATAAAAATGTCTTTTTCTTTCCCCAAATAAAGTCCCTAAACTCAGTGTTTCCACAACACAGATTCCAAATTCAAGGAAACTTTATCCAAAAGCAAGGGAAGAGCAGCCCCAAACCCATCAGAGCACTACAGAACCAGAGGCACCTTTTTGTTCCAAGCAGCTCCTGTGATCCCTTGGGCTGGGAGTCTCTGCTGTGCTCTCCACTACTCTCCTCCTTATCCTTGTGCTCCATCGCCTCTTCAAGGGCTTTCCAAAGCTGTTTCAGATTTTTAGCTCCTCATGACAAGCAGACTAAACTTTTCTTCCTGCAAACCCCACATCAGTATGAAATGATGTCATGACTGATATACTGGTGGCTCCAATTTGTACTGGTAACATCCTTTTCTATACAGGAAATTAAGACATGAGCCAAGAACAGACTTTCTTCCCCTTCTTATACTATTCCTCTCACCCAAGAGAAAAAAGAGATATAGTCTTAAAATTACCAAATTTGCTAAATCAGCAGACACAAATCTTCCCATGGCACTGAGCATTTTATACCAGTTATGAGGAATTCCACCAGTTCCACATGCCCCCTCATCCAAAATGGGGAGTACTCCCTGGGATATTCCTGGCTGCACAGAAAATCAATTTGCTCACCCATTACATAAGAGATGGATTTGGTATCTGTCTCGGGACTGTACCCCAACCCCAGTACAGTGCTCAGCTGTCCCAGCCTGCCAGCAGGTCATTTGCCATGGTCCAAGTGGCCATGCAGCCCTGGCATATCCCACACATGGCACCATGTGGAATTACCCCTCTCCCACATGTTCATCCACAAAAACACAGCTCTATGGAGGAGATCAGATCAAAATTAACTTAGCCTAGAGTTATATTTCCATTGCAATTCCAGTTCAGGGCTGTTTCTCAATGCTTTCTAGGAAAGTGCTGCTGACATGTCTACGTGGTGCTCAGCCACTGAGGATATCCAGGCTGTAGCAGGCTGCTGGGACTGCCAGGAAAGCCAGGATCCAACCCTCAGTGTCCCAGGGACACGTGCTGGGGACACTTGCCACTTGCTGAACGACACATCTGAGTGAACAAATGCAAGGGGCAGGAAGCAGCTCTGCCCTGGCCTGCTGGGGGACCCGGTGCCCAGTGCCAGGCACTGCTCGTGGGAGCAGGGCAGCCCCGCCAGCTCAGGCAGCCCAGAAAAAGCCACATTCCCACAGGAAGGCTCAGGTTCTGTCAATGAATTATATCCCTTTCCCCAGACGCAAAGAAGGCCAAAAGTACCCTGTTGTGGTACAGGGTAGTATAAATGTTGTTTTTGGACTTTGGTGCTCCAGTGCTCGTTTGCCAGTTACATGAGGCTCAATTGTTCAGACGAGAATTCCGTGTTGACTAATTGGCAAAAACATATACACAGCTAAGTAGCACACTGTGTCCTACTTCGATGAAATGTGCTACCATTCCATCCTAATTAGAAATACTCATTTGCTCTTTTAATTGCATACCTTTGCATATTTACAGTAATTAATAAATTGCAAAAGTGGAACATACTAAGTCGGTCTAATATTTGCATTTCTGCTTGTTAAGTTCGTTAGGGCGTCTCTTCCACATTAGGCTTTAATTATGTGAGGAATGCAGAACACCTGATGCCATGCTGGAACCCAGAATGATTTTCTTTGGACTCCTCTACCTGGTCACCAACCAAAGCAGTGTTTTCCCCAAAAAACTGGCTAAAGATTCACTTCCTGAGGAATTAATGCTGTAATTGCATGCATTTTTCTAGCTGGCTATTATGCCCTTGAAATACTGATACAATCTTAATTACAGAAGTGCAAACAATACCATTTTTGTGAACTGCTTTCTATTTTGTGCCAATTATGCAAGTAATAACCCACATTCAGTAAAAAAATAACACCTTTTAGCAGTGCCCAAGTCTTTTTTATATTTTTAACACTTTTGGGAGCTGCTTATTTTTAACACCTGAAAATATGCTGCCACAATATATATTCTACAGTAAAAGGAATAAACAGTTTATTTCTGAAACTTTCCTATTAAATATGATACATTTTTGTTGGTTGTGGTCTGAACTGCTCTTTTAGTTTCATTGAGACTATACCAGTTTACATCAGCTGGTATCTGGCTCCCCTTTTAATTTTAAAGGGTCAGATCCCACTTGGTCTGGAAATTCAGGAATGGGTTTTTCCTCTTAAGAAATTATTTGCTCCAAATGTAGGTAATTAATGATTTTTTTTAAAGTATATTTGCATACAGTATATCATGCACACAGTATATCATGCTCACAGATGTAGAGATAAAACATACTTTCCATTTTAGACGGTGATGTGTGTAACAAAGCAGATAAGAACAGGGAGGTTTTACAGACAACAAGCTGAGCACAAGAAATTATGAATTTTTTTCTTAGATCTTCGTACATGCTCACTGCTTTCCAAAATCTCACTAAATCCACTCATGTCACTCTTGTGAGACTGCAGCTTTGAGATTGCTCACAGTCCTCATTTCAGAAAACAAAAGGCAGCTGACATTCCTGCCTGCAACACCTGGCTTTACACCTGACTCTGGATCAGGGTTTTATCTGGTGGCATTTGACGGGGCTGTGCCAGTGCCAGCAGAGCTCATCTGCTAAGCTGAGCTAAAAGCCTTTCCATGCTGCAGCCTTTACTCCTTCTGGACACAGAAAGACCAGTCCTTAATACCATAGGTCCAGCTCACAGGATTTTGGATGCTGTTCATAGCCCTGGCAAAATAAAGAGGATGGCAGGAAAAGAGCAAATGTAGAGCTGTGTCACTGTAACAGTTCCACAGGGATTCTCCCAGCCTGCAGATCGCTCTGTGGCAGTGGCAGGGAAGAGGGGACACACACCAAGGGTAAATGTTTATGGCTTTTCAATGCATTTTTTACTGCTGCTGCTGAGGAGAGCAGCCCTGGTGCTGGCAGAATTCCCAGCAGTGTGCTCTGGTGGGGTGTGCAGGGGGCTTTCCCAAACTGGGAGAACCTCAGGTGCCTGCAGCTCGTGTGACAGATGCTGGCAGGACCTGGGTGGGACCAGGAGCAGCGGCAGCCAAAACCTCCCACACCCACAAAAGCAGCCCTTGGGAAGCACTTGGAAACCAGGAATGCTGTCACCAGGGCAGATGGCACAGAAGGGACCTGCCAGCTCGACTGGGAGCTTTGGTGCCCACCTGGCACAAAGCCAGGGGCTCTGTGAGCACTGCACCCACCACGGCTGGCAGAGCTGCCCGGGCAGAGCTCAGGGGGAACACGCTGCCCAGCCAGTGCCAGCTGCAGGCTGTGCCCTGCTTATGCTCCAGCTCCATCCAGCAGCAGTGGGCACACTTCTCCTGGAGGAGGAAATCCTCACCTTAGTGCCAGAGCTGCAGGAGGAGGTGAGGAGGTTGAGGAATGCCAGTGACTGTGAGAGACAGAGACCCCTGGAATCACACCCTGCCTCCCTGAGACAAACCCAAGAGCAGAAGGATGCCTGTTATGGAGGATTCCCCTTCCCTGGGAGAGTCTGAGGTCGAGCTGGAGGGCTTTGAGCAACCTATCCCTGCTCATGGCAGAGGAAATGGACTGGATGGTCTTTAAAGTCCCTTCCAACACAAACCATTCCAGGATTCTATGATTCCCTGTCCTCCATTCCCCTGGCTGAAGGCAGTGACAGGAACAATGGGATGAATTAAAAGATGGAAACTGGTTCCTGCCCAGTGCAACCAGCGCATCCCCTCCAGAACTACCCCATGGCTCTAGTCACAATGGGTGTGAAACCAAGCAATAACACACATTGCTGGTTGTTTGGGCAGTGGTTTCAGAAGTTGTAGTTAAGGCCATTTTCTATTCATTTCATAGCAGAAAGTCAAATCTGAGTTTCCCACCAAAATCACTGCCATTCTCTGAAAGGTATTTTTTGCCCACTTCTCCACATCTCACAGAGTTATAAACATTTGAGCCATAGTAACATCTTTAGTACTTTGGCAGAGAGCAGGATTTGATTAACGAACTCTTCAGCTGTTGTATTTTGCAGATAGTGTTCAAAATATCAGGCCTAGGTAGGGCAGAATTCCATCATTTCAGATGCCTTTATGGCACATATTTAGGTCTGCAGTTATATTTGCATGCATTCATTCATTCAATACTAAGCCTGACATTTGTAAAAAAAACATACAGCTGGTGAACGAGAGAGTTGTCTTATTCTTCAAATGTAGAAATTTCAGATTTTAATGTCAAAAGATAAAAATAACTGTTAGAGTTTTGTTTGGTTTTTTTCCTTCACTGTAGGGAGGATTTTTATAAAAGGAGATTTACAATTTCAAACTAAACAAGCAAATTGTGTTTGCACTGCAACTTTCTTCCTTACCAATTCCAGTCATTTTCAGAGAAAAAGGGGAGGAGAAGGCTACATGAAGATGAAAGGGAAATTTACCCCAATGGTGAGCTTTCAAAAGCTGAAGAGTACAAAGAAAACCTGATCAAAAACTTATTACCAGAAACTGGAATGACTATATGTGTCTGGGGAGGGGGAGAAATGCAATATCACAAGCAAAGAAAATTCAAATACAATAGGAAATGGTGCTGGATGTCCACCGGGAGATGGAATGATTTCCTCTGAGCTCATGGGAAATTACTGTATGGATATCTGAACATTGGGTCATATCTGCTGTTGAAACCAAACAGACATTTACTGTGCTACATTCAGATATGGGCAGAGTTTAGTTTGTAAACAAACATCAGCAAACTAAATTACAGACTTGCTGCTAGAGACACAATGTCAAAACCAAAAAAAGACAAACCCCACCAACCCAACTGTGCAGGTATCTGCAAATTTTTTTTTTAAATGTGAAATAGTTTACAAATATAAAAGACCAATTTAAAAGAAAAATTTAATTTAAATTTATGCCCTACGGGAAAACATACATTAAGCATTTGATAGTGAACACAAAATGGATTCACGCTCCCAGTCCTCAGCATTTTTTAGTGAGCCCATCAGAAGTGCACAACCACAAGGACAGGGCCAGGAATGGTCTTAGAGGCACTGAGGCACAGCCTGAATGTTTGATGTGGCTCCCAAGAGACACAGAGGATCCTGCACTCCCTGCCATGCACAGAGGAGGACAATGGCTCCTTACATTAACTCTACCTGCACAAAATTGGAGGGGCGATGTGGGTGATACAGAAGGAAAGCACACAGGATAAGGGAAATTTGTTCATTTAAATAAGTTTCACCACTTGTTTCGTTTTCCTCTGAAAGTTTTCTGATCCTCTGCAAAGTTCCCAGGGGTGAGATCAGAGAAGCCTTATGAGGTTTCCATAGGGAGGTGCTCTGCAGAGCCAGTGTTCCTGGGACTGAAGACAGCAGAGGAGTGCAAGGCACAGGAGCACATCCCCTGCATGTGGGAGATCTCCCCTTCCATGGGAGACGTAAAAACTCAGTCAAGATGGGGACAGTTCAGAAAACATAAGCAGAAAATTCCCCTGTTTAGGTTGATGCAATAACAGCACATATCACCACAATTAGAGACATGATTTGGCCAATTTGGTGCAAACAACTCTTTCATATTGTGTGATTTCTTACTGATAAAATATTCCTAGTAACACTAGAAAAATCCCTTACACACTGAACAAGGCTATGATTGACTGTCTGCACAGAAATGAGTTATAATGGGATTTGGCACCTCTGAGCTGGGAGGACACAGGGTGCCAGCAATTGTTTGTGTTTCTGGAGGGGTTATCCAGCTTCAGAAGTGTTCAGTGGCATGTTTCAATCAACAGCAGGAAAGTACAGCTATCTCCACTTTGAAGAAGTTTAATCTATGGCTACGATCCAAAAAGACCAAGTGTCCTCTGAATTCAAAGGCAGCCAATCTTCATAGACTTGAGAAGAGATTATCTAGAGATTATGTTGGTAATTAACTGAGGAAATGGAAAGTTGGTCTAAACCCTGTGGATCTGCCTCAAAGTGACATTGCTCTTTTCATTCCATAAAGGATGTGTTGGAAGCTATGGACAGAATTTACAGAGAAGCACAGTGAAATGTGGGTAAAGCAACCAGGGGAGCCTGAATTCAGGTGTCTTAACTAACTGTCTTTGCACTGAACTGGACAACTGAGTGGCTGACAATAGGTCATTACTATGTGAAATTAAAATAAAAACTAGCAACTGCACACCAATACCCAGCAATCATCATATCAATGTTAATACACGCTCCTCATTGACAGCATTTTTTCTAACTGGTCTAACTACACCTCTTGGCTACTGCAATTACTCCCAATTAGACAGAGACTGTGAGCACCAGCTTTTATAGCCTGTCACGTGCCAGATAAGCTGAAGGACCCCTCTGCTGCAATGCTGTTCAACAGAGAGACTTCATTTTCTATTACTCTAGAGACCTTCTCAAGACAAATGCTTCATTCTTATAACATCATATTTTTTCCTCTTATTTGCATGACAGTGCTTCAGAGCTCTCCTAAATCTTCGATTACTTAATAACTACTTTTCTTTCTCATCTGATAACTGCAGAGAGTGGAACAAAAGAGTGCTGCATAGTTACAGGCACACAACAACCCTGCTATTTAGCATTTAGATGGTGCCACAGAAAGAGGGACGATGTACCAGGGAGGCAGAGGGGAGGTGGATGTGAGCAGTGCCAGTTGGCTGGACAGAATGCCCCCTCTCATCTCCCTCGCTGTGGTCCTTGCCAAAACCATTCTGCTGTTTGAGGCAGACAGAGGGAACGTGCCTGCTTTCCACCAGTCTGCTCCGAGCAGCGCATCCTACTCTGCGGGCATTTCCCAGGCTTCAAGTCATCGCTGCTCTGCAGAGTGAGGAACAGCTTGAGACAGATTTTTGAGACAGCTACAGCAGGGCAGCAGAACCCCACGCACCAGGCAAACCCCTCTATGCAGGCTGAGTGTGCAAAAGAGATGTGAACATGGACATCCCACAGCTCACCTTCACATAACCCCAAACAAATACCAAATCCCCTGGCACGAGCTTAGCCCCTTAACCCAGGATATTCACAGATATCTGGGAAGTTTTGGAATCAGTGCTCCATTTAAATGATCCTTTCACTCCTTCCCACATGTATTATTGTTATTTGCATTAACAAATATACTCTATGACAAATTTCCCACGGGCCTCTTTTCAAATTAGCCATCTGCAGCCATGTGAAGCTTTATATGAACACAAAATATATGAAAGGATATCCAAATCCTATCAGCTCTAACAGGTACTTATCCATCTTTTAACACATTGCATACACTGGCTATAGAAGGTAAAAGCAGTATGGATATGAACTGTGGAACAACATCCAAGCAAACCAATTACACAGCCACACATTCCCAGAAATCCTTCTCCAGTCACCAGTTTCAAGGAGGAGATAGCTACATAACAGGAGACAACTTTAATTTGAAACATCCCTCCTACTTTAATAAAAAGGTGGTGTTTTTCCATTATTTGCTCCTTAACAACAAAACACTGAAGGTCTTTACTGCCTACTGCAGTGTTAATTTTTAATGGGAGAAGCTACACGCTGCTTGATTTCTTTAGTGCATGAAGCAGCCAACCAATCGTGCATCACCTCTAACTCCAGAACAGCAGCTTCAGCAAGGAGCCTTTACAGCTCAGAGCATCCTTGAGGGCTAAAGATGTCAAGCAGTTTGAATGCCAATGAAATCAAGAAGACACCAGGCTCAGATATGTTAGGAAAAAAGGACAGGAAAATGGAGACCTCCACTGAGACCAAAAACTTTTTCTCTGCTCTAAGAAATAAGGGCCCACTTAAGGAGGTGCCTGTGAGGTGCCCACCTGGTGAATGGGGAGAGGCAAAAGCAGCACTAATGACAAAGCACAGAGCAAATTTTATCACGAAAAAGGTGTGAAAAATGGGCTGGAGGACATGTGAAAGAGCCCAACTGTCCCTCTGTACCTGAGACGTGCCTTGCTTAGCCTGTCCAGCAGGAGCTCTGATGACAGAGAAGCTACAATGACCTTTAGGAATTTGTTCCAAGTCTAAACAGAGAGAGTTTTTTCCCCAGTAATTCCCCAGAGCACACAACCTCAGCGCCACTGTGCCCACTGCCAAAGGTGCCAGGCATTCATGCAATACAGGACTTCCCACCCCTCAAAGCTGAAGCCCACTTACTAAAATTCCCAGTTGACACTGTTTTCAGGACATGCTGTGTTTGGGCATCACCCCTATCTGTAAAGCCCTTTCTTGATGGGACATGGCTCTGCTAAGGAGGAGCACGTGGGTCCAACTCCTGCACAAAGGACAGTGCAGAGGGATCTGCATCTCAGCAGCTCCCTTTTAAACTGGACAACAACCCTCAAAATGTACCAGATCACGTTTCCAGTGAACAATTCACTATATTGCTGCAGAGGCTTTTTTTTTTTAGCAGTAATTTTCAGCAGTTTTTTCAACTTTCCAGTGTGCTGTGCAGCAGGATTGAAAGTTAATATCTGTTTAAGCCATCGCCAGAAGAGGAATATTTCTGCTCTTGTATCTTTAAAAATATCTTGTGGAGTGAAACGATGGATGCCAAGTTTCAAGGTTGAATGAATTTTTATAGCAAAATTATAAATCCCTGAAAATGAAGGATAAAATTGAGAGTATTTAATAAGCCTGAACTGAAACAGTGCTATCAGATGTCCCTTTAATAATTTTGATAGAAATGGATCTTCCCTCAGATTTTCCTATCTGTGAGCACAGCATTCAGCACTGGCATCATTCTGCTGCTGGCCAGTGTTTAAAGGCAGAATATTTGGATTATACCAGAGAGTGCCTGAGACCATGCAATGGCACAGTGGCTCTCCCAGGCAGAAAGATGATGAAAAACAAGCTGGGCTGATGAATTTTCTTCAATCCCACTTCCACACCACTGTGGCTACTGTGAACTTAGCACTGCCTTGGGAGACAAATCTTTTCCTACTATTAGGTGGGTGTTGGATGTTGTAGAAAAGAATCCATGGCCAAGACTTCTGCAGCCTTGGTGCCGATGCTGCACCCCCAGGAGCATCTTTCTAGTCCCACCTGAAGGTCTAATCAAGTTAAGGTTCCAGTGAGAGAAGAGGGTACTAACACTGGTATTGAGCAGGTAAGCTCTGAGTAACACCCTGGGAGAAGGAGGAGAGTTTATCCTTGTCATGTGCACTTTAATCTCTTTTAAATGACACTCTTGCCTAGAGGAAATGGTAAGTGCCAATCCAAAACCATGAAAGATGTGTTTTGCAATTTTCCACACTGACTTCAGAAGTATTTATGAAGTATTTGTGTTAGAAGTATTTATGGTTGGATACAGTCCACTTCCTCTCTAGCATTTACAGGGATGCAAGTTGGTTTTATAATGACTCCATCTCATTGGCACACGTGTGAATCCCTGGACTTCAAAGGTAACAAAATGTGTCTTGATGGTCAGAAGTATTGAAAAAGAACAGCAACAGGTACAGATCAAGGGTTTCAGCCCAAGCAAGCCCTTGCAGAAGCCATAATTTGGCAATGACAATAAGACACTTTCTCCTAAACACGGCTTCTTGCTGCTACTCTACCTACAGTTATTTCAAAGATTGGTCCTTCTTTCAGGTGCCTGGGAATGCCATCAGATTGCATTCTAGAACTATTTAGAGGTGTTAGTTTGCTACTTATAGTGCACAAAGACATCTTCCCTGTAGAAGGATCAATCCTTCTGAATTTTTGGCACTTCTGCTCATTTTTTCTACACTAGGTCAAACTATATGTATATATATATATATATATATAATTTTTTTTTTAAATTTTTTTTTTACTGGTCTGATTTGGCTGAGCATGTGTAAGTACCATCTTTTAATATTTACTCACACCAGTTTTCCTGTATTCCCTCTCTGCTCAAGCCATCTTCAGACCAGTCCTTCCCAATCCCACAGACATGATATGCTTATTTGAGAGAAAAGAACCTCCCTTTTTTGGCCTGTCCCCACTTTAGCTTCGGGCCATGAGCAAGTGAAAGCAGATCCTGACAGCGATGTAATATGTAAGACAGAACAACTTCAGCCAAGACTCCTTAATGGAAATGGCAACTGCTATTGATTTCCTAAACACAGAGGTTGTGCCCCTCACCTCCATGACAAATCAGTTAGTAAAGACGGGGGACTCAGGGGAAACTCCTCCTCATGTAAACATGAACTTGTGGTTTATATTAACACAATATATTCTACGGCTTCTTCCATGGTGAAGTCCAGGAAAATGCAGGAGGAGTCTGCAAGTGGCCACCAAAGATATTCACAGCAAAAAAAAAAAAAAAATCACTAATACAAGTGCAATTGAATTCAACAGGCAAAGGAAAGAGCAGGCACATGAGAGTACAGAGAAACTATGGAAATCTTTGGATTACCACTAAATTTACAATCAAAATGAAAAATAGGCAAAAACCAAACAGATTGATACTTAGTTGCAATACAATACATAGAGTGATTAATAAAAATAACTGTTATTTATCTGCTGGTAACAGCAAATTTTCCTTAATGCTACTAAAATTGTTGTAAGAACTCAGTCTGACAAGGCCAAACATCTTCATCATTAATGTCATGGTAGAAGAGACAAATATTTTTCCAAACCATAAAATATAGTTAAAAAGCTCCTCACTATTTGGTAATACAATTTATACTTTGAATCCAAGAAATCTCCAATTTAGGAGCACAGCCACGGTCCCCTGAAGCACAGTTCCTCCACAATCAGTGTTTTCACAGCCATTACCAAGGACAAGGAATACAGACATCACCGAAGATGTCTACAGCCCCCCCTTCTCTCCCTGCTAACAGTAAAAGCAGTATAAATAAACCCACTCACTGGCCTGGCTGCACCAGCAGAAAGATCAGACAGACAGCTGAGATGAATAACACTGAGAATAGAATAACTTATTTCGTCCTTGAAGCAAAAGCAACTTCCTTACACCCCTTAAGTTAATAACGCTTTATTTTGTCCCCAGCTGTTAAGTTTATAGAAATTAAAAGTCATGACTATTTGTCTTTTGCCAGCATGAATTTAAAAGTGCCTTTAAAAAATCTCATTATCATTGTGGCTTTCTTTTTTTTTTTTTTCCAAGCAGATTCAATACAAAGCAGATTACATCCTGCCTGCACTAGTAAAGTGCACATAAATTTTTCACAAACCAATTTATCTTAAATTTTTTTCTCTCCTCATTTTGATTCTGGACACAGTACAGAGTAGAAAGGCACTCCAAGTATTTTTTAGATAACACAATTCTAGCCATAGTGCATTAGTGTTTCTGAGGTATTTCTGTTCTATAACATTATTTCCAGACCATCAGAACACACCTTTTATGAAGTGGAATGATCTCATATGAAACAATTACATTACCATGAAGTTTTACTCTGATGTTCAACCTGAATTTGAAGATTAGAACTAAAGGATTCATTCACAGGTAACAGAGGAGGATAAAAATAATTCCCTTGGGTAAAGAAATTTGGAAATATCCATCAAATGACCTGGAAAGGGGCTGCATGGGTCCCCTGTACAATCATCTGGGAAACCAGCAGTCCTGCAACAACCACATGTGGGACCACCACTGGTACCCCACTCCTGTACCAGCAATAATCAACAGTGCAGTTCCTCCATTCCAGATGTGCCAACCATCCTTTCTGCGACACTGGGAGAGGAGGGTGACCGTAATTCTCACCGTAAGTTTTTAGGAGTGTTGGGAAGAGACAAAAGCTTTCCAGGTCTGGGGGAGAGTGTTTGTATGGAGAGCAGCCCTTCCTCTGCAGAGCCTTGACTCATCAGTGCTTGGGGACGGTCAGGAGACACTGATTGAGCAAACACTCCCAGTGAAAAACTACACTCTCTTGGAGCCAGCAGAGATATTTATAGCCAGGTTTGTTTGAATGGCCGTAATAGCTGAGCTACAGCTTCTGTTCTCCAGACAGCTCCAAAAAAAATCAAGGCAACGGCTCTGGTGGAGCAGGAAATGTTCCACTGTCGCTTTTCATGCGGCGCTTGTCTCTCCCTGGCACTGATGACAGCCTTTTCACAAGTACCCCAGGCACCTTACAGAAAGAACAAGACATGAGTACGTCATGGCAGGAGTGGAAAAAAAACGGAATAAAAGTTACCTTACACAAGTCTGAGTCACTTACTGTTAAGACAGAACAAAATCCTGAATCTCTCCTGTTCTTTCATTTCCTTTCACTCCTGCCTAAGGAAGGATTTTGATCACACTTTCATTTTAGCTAATAAAGCGTTCACAAGTTATATATTTACAAGAAATAGTAACACCACTCCTTTGAGAGAGACTGTCTAGGAACAGACAGTGAATAAGCAGGCCCAGTAAATGGGAAAGAAGAAATTTCTTGGAGTTTTGGGTGGATTCTAAATATGTAATTTTATTCCTGCATGGTTGCCTGTCTTGGAGCAGAAGTGATCAGAAACAAGGGGATGTCACAGTCTTTTGCAAAAATCTCAGAAAAAGACTGAGTCGAGCAACAACCCCAAGCAGAAGGCAGCACACCGAAGAACAACTTCTTCACCCACAGCAGCTCCTGCTGCAGGACTGCAGCCCCGACACTTCTGCTTGTGCCTGAACCAGGGAAAGACTTTGGAAGCCTGGGGTAACCCGTAACACCTTCAGAACAAAGCTGTTGACCAGACTTTCCTCTTTTGGCTTAGCTGGTTGGAAAGTATGAGGAAAAATAGGTTACTTAAGAAAAATCACTCTATAAAGAAACATAGTTCCATCTGCTTCCTAGTGAGAGTTTCTAGGAAAAGAAAAAAAAAAAAAAAAAAACAACAAAAAAAACCCAAAAAAACCAACAAAAAAAAATCCCCCTCCATCTAAACATGGCTGAAATTTCTGCCTTGCGGAAAAAATTCTTGCATGTTCCCTTCCTTCCAGCAGACAGGCAGTGAAGGCAGCATTACAGTCCTTTAGGAGTGCCTTCAGGGATACACCAGAGAAAACTTCCAATATTCTTTTCCACATTAATTTGCATTAAGCTGACATTTTCAGTGATGGGCATTTTGCAGATTTGGGAAGAAATATCTTTTTCTTTGGAAAGTAATTTGTGAGAAAATTTCTACCACCTCAACTATTTCAGATTCCTTCTTTATCTTTGGAAGTGCTGCCTTTTGAAATGCAGGCATGAGAAGATGCTTATGACATCTCTGTAGGAACACAGGCTTTGCTATGATCACATTTCTGTGCATTATAGCACATTCTTTAGAAAACAACCAGTTGGAAAGAGTGGATATAAATCTCAGCTTCAGGATGTTAAAACATTGTTTAACACCTCAGGGATAGGACACTGTCTAGAAGGAATGAAAGGCTGAGACAATTGGGATGTTCAGCCTGGAAAAGAGAAGGCTTTGGGGTGACCTGATTGTGGCTTTCCAGTACCTGAAGAGGACCTGCAAGAAAGATGGAGAGGAACTATTCACAAGGGCCTGGAGGGACAGGACAAGGAGGAATGCCTTCAAATTGGCAGACAGTAGGTTTAGATTAGGTATTAGGAAGAAACTGTTTATTGTGAGGGTGGTGAGGCCCTGGCACAGGGTACCCAGAGAAGCTGTGGCTGCCCCACCCCTTGAAGTGTTCAAGGCAAGGTTGGATGGAGCTTGGAGCAACCTGGGGTAGTGGAAAGTGTCCCTGCAGGGGTTGGAGTGAGATGGGCTTTAAGGTCCTTTCCAACCCAGACCGTTCCATGATTCTGAGAACCAAAAAACAAAGCAGTTCCCTACACCCTCTCCTCAGACTGGATGCAATCAGCCCCTTCCAGCAATATTTTGGTGAGGATCCTCTCTTCTGCATCTCCAGCTCTAAACCAGGAGCGAGCGTCCCACGGGAGCCCCGGGAGGCCACCTGACTCAGAGACACATCTCTGAATCACCAGCACCTACTCCCCGTGGGAGGGAGGGAGGGAGGGAAGGGCTCCTGAGTTACTGCTGGCCTGGAGCAGGACTGAATTCTTCCCTCCCAAGAGGCAGGGGCTGGCTCAGCTGTTTTGACCCAGCACGTGGGAGGGCTGAGCCAAGGTGCTACCCAGCCCCGGGAGCTGCCCACCCTCTCCTGGGCTCTCACTGGGAGCGGAGGCTCAGGCAAGCTGCAGAACGTAGGCAGGTTTATATCCCCTCTTCCCACCTTTTCTAGACAGCTGAAGCCACAAATTAATTAAACTATAAACTATCCCACACTGCTTTGCAAATTAAAGCTGTGTTTAATACACAGCCATTGTGGGCTTTGCACTGTGAGCTCTGCTCTGAAAGCCTTTCAGAAAGAAGCAAGAGACTGGTAAGCTGAAAGTTAACAAAAAGCACGTCTTTGTAACACCCTGAAGTTGCCAATATTGTTTAAAAAAGAGAAAATAATTTTATTTTTGTAACCCTTGGACTTTTATTGTGTCCAGAAATAATCATATTTCTGTCCTTATTCAAGACAAACCAAGTTTAGGATAATAGTCCTTAAAATGAACTGCAGGAAATCAAACACTGACTGATTTGTATTGTGCACGGAGCAATTCCACAGTCTGGATAAGCCTTCATCAGTGAAGTGCTTGAGTGGAGTTCAGCCATAAAAGGCATGAGGTATAAGGATAAATGTTCAATGTAGCAAGAACCAGTTATTTAAACAAGCATTAAGGTTATAAACTTAAGTTTATTAATTCAGTGTGCTTAGAAATCAGCAGCAAAAGTAAATGGCAATGCTACATAGCAATAGCAACGATGAGCATTAACAGGAGTGTTTTAATGGCAGCAGACTCCAGAAACAGACACATTTTTCTAAGCCAAGAAAACTCAATTTCCACTTGGCACAAAAGAATCAATTAGATATGGCACTTACTGGTCAGCTGAGAGTTGGAAACACCTCTCCTCCCTTCTAACACTTCACTCTGTACAAATCAATGATCAAAGCAAATGCAGCCATACAATTCTGTGAGTCTGCAATAAAGCCATTTATTTCTGAAGCCTGTTTCTGTGTGTGGAATTTTCTTACAAAGATAGGTGCTGTCATAACCAGCATCCATTTCTTGGCAGAGAGAAAAGGAGCAGAAAATCAATGCGTTTGCAAGCTCAGAACTAACTGAGCCATTCCCAACACTGCATGAAATGCAGCAAGACAAGGACCCATTTAATGACTGAGATGTTTTATCTCAAATCCAGGTACCTATGTGGCTTGGACAAGCCTCCCATTTAAAGGAAACTTCAAGTGAAGAGTGTAGGCAGAGATGAAGGCTGAATCTTGTTTCCTCACACAGTGAAGTGGGTAAGATGTCAGTAGTGCTAAGAACTCCGAAGTCCAGTGAAAGCCAAACTTTGGAGGAGATTTTACCTGAGTCTAAGATAGAAAATAACCCTAACTGGAGCTGGCTAAAGTGCAAGGCCTGGTAAATGAATCAACTTCTGGGACTTGGGCACCTCATTTTCCTCACAAATCCTGTTATTACACAGAAGGAGGACTTTGAAATGCCTCAACCAACACATTAAATTAATGGAAATATGCTTCATCTGCTCTATACTTTCTTGGAAAGCACAGCTTGAACAAAGTGATTGCAAAATGTAGCCTAAAGTTAACATTTTCCTGCATTTCAATTGTTCTTCAATATCTAACTTCAATACAGCCAGTAGAATAGAATCACAAAACAGCCAAGTTGCCATGTTAACTCAGGTTTCTGAACAGAATTCCCTAGTAAACAAGGCCATCCTCAATCTGATGCACAGGAAACTCCTATCCACCTTTCCTCATCTCCCAGCCCTCTCCCTAGAAATGGCAGTTCATCTTTCTTTTCCCTTTACTTGCTCCTTCAGTTGTCTGCAATGCTCTTAATGGGCATACCAGAGAAAGAGAAGAAAAATGCAATTAACTTTTTCATCTGTTCTTAGACTCCAGCATACGAAGAGCACATAAGTACTTTGATTGTTCCCATGCAAATGTTCCTGCCTTTGGACACTTCAGCACTTGCACAGATGTCAGAACAGACATAATCGGATTATTCTTTCCTGTGTTGTATTTTTTTTCCCTCCAAGTTATTTACAACATAAATCTTTAATTCCTTCTAATTGAGGGCATCTGTCCTGATATCTGCTTCTTCCATCTGAGGAGCCCATGTCATCTTATGCAAGTCCTGCTATTCAGGTTCCAATTCATCTTCTTGCTTGACATTTTCCTAGCTGGAAACTGTTTCTGTAAAGCACCTCCAGAAATGGAGGTGTGATGCTTGGTAGAACTTAATATCCTAGATAGGCTGAAGAATATTTAGCCTGCTCTTACAATAACCATCTCTGTGCTGTTAAATGATGCCAAGCCACAAAGTACCTCATCTGAACGATGGGATTAGTCCATTTTGTGACAAATATTGTAACTGCAAAAGCATCTATCACAAAATCTCATAAGGCCAGAAAATATTTCCTGACATAATGTCATCATACACACACAGATCACAGAAACTTCTGAAATGCAGAACTAACACCCTTCCCCCCCAGCCTGCAACAGAAACTTTACACATTCTTGAAAATGTCAAGATGTATAGGAAGGATTCACTCTATTTTTCTCCCAGGACCTATATTACAGGGCAGAGGAACAACTTTCTGTCAGGCAGGAAGAGTATTCTAATAAGAAAACTTCCCTGACCAAAACCAATTCATTGAAAATAGAATATACAAGTTAAAGTTGTTTCCAGGAATGATCCTCAACCCACCAACAGGTTCTTAAAGGAAAAGAGATTTTTCTCAAGAAATACAATACCTTTGATTCAAGGATGGGAACTACAACATTTGTAACCTCAGGTAAGCAAGCCTACATCTCTCCTGGGCTCAATAACCTTGCTCTGTTTAGTTAATATGCTATTTAACTTCAGTGGTGTGGCCTCCTTTATATCTGTAAAAGTGTTATTAAATGGGAATAACCCTTTGAGGAAAAGTAGAGGGGACAAGGGAAACAAAACTCTGTTCAAGGAGAAAGTAACCTTGGAAAGAAGGTCCCTGACTGTGGTACTTTGTCAGACAAGAGGCAGCGAACGGAGAGAGCAGGAACAGGCTGAGACCAACACTGAGAGGAGATCAGAGCACGTCTGCTGGCCTGATGGAAAGGTTTGTGTTTCCCTA
Organism: Anomalospiza imberbis; assembly: GCF_031753505.1. Lineage (NCBI taxonomy): Eukaryota > Metazoa > Chordata > Aves > Passeriformes > Viduidae > Anomalospiza > Anomalospiza imberbis. Next base: position 17,855,344 of record NC_089691.1, on the reverse strand, counting down.
AGCAGCTCACAGCTAATGGGCTCATCACTCTTCCCCCTGTGCTCCCATACCCACAGCAGCCAAGGAGCAACGTTCCCAGGGATGCAGGCAGCAACTGAAGCTCTCTCTGTCACCTCCTTTTCCATCATTATCCTCTGCAAAGTTATGACAATTCTCTATGAAGCCAGAGTTTGCCCCAGACCTGCTGAAGGCACAAGATTCTGCCATAAAAACATATTTTTTTTACCTGGTAGTAACAGTCCAAATGAGAAGGGAAAAGTCAAATTTAGGGGTAGGGCTGGATTCGCAGTGCTCTACTTGCACATTCTCCAAAATCCACTGAACCAAGGACTGGTTCTGTGGCTAATAAATCTACTTGTTTTTTGGTTTAATCAAAATGAAAGGAATACCAGCAGCAGCAGAGAAGGAACAAGCTGTGAATATTAAGCACATATTTGTGCAAAATAAAATGCCTATTTCATAAGTGTGTTCCCAAGTCTGAAGATAACATCTCCAAGAGATCGGACTGGAAGTTAAAAAGTAAAGGTACTGTATTCCAAGCAGAGCTGAACAACATCCATCACCACTAGAGCTTGGAAATACAGAGTAAGGGCTTCAGCAGCTCACATCCCTGGAATCAGTTATCTAATGATTCATCTTTGCCACAATAACTGCTGCAAAAATCGATTCTACAGCTTTCCTCCAGTCTTGGGCTTTCCATGGAAAAGCAATTATTTAAATTAATTATTTAGTGAGTACTTTTAGAAGTTAAAAATGTAGCACCTAGCTATGCTCTCTGTTTATTTCACAATCTTTTCTTTTTTTTTTTTTTTTTTTTTTTAATATCAGCATCTCAGATACACAGATATGTGATTAAAACCAAACAGTTGTAAGGAATGTCAATATAAATAGTAGGCAATGAAAGACAGCGTTTCAGTTCATTAATATCTGTATCTTAGGTGACTGCAGGTGCACCTTAATGAATTACATGACTAGTAAAATACAATTAAATGCAGCTGCATATGTTTACAAAACTGCAGAACCAAATTACAGGTATCAGTAGCACCCATAATTCATCCATAATTGACAATTTTCATATTACTGGAATAAGGAATCAAGTCATGCAGATGATTACTGCATTTGCCTTTGAGCACTCTAGACCCAGGTTCATTTCCTATGCAGCACATAAATGAAACAAATTGCATACTTGCAGGTTAAGGCAGACATGAAAGCAAATGCCCCCCTGAATGACAGCCAAAAGCTCAAATCATTCAGGTTCTATTTAGCTGTCAATAAAAGTTCATGAATGGCTGATAGCTGACATAACTTAAACATGTTGTTAATAAAGTATTATTCTTTACAGAAGAGTCATCACATGTCTGCTGCAGAACTGCGTTCTGACCCCAGTTATCCACAGGGTGGATTTCCAGGCTTCAAGGACATGACAAGAACCTAACAAAGAACAGAATTTGTGCTGAAGATGTTGGTTTTCTTTGGTTTATACTTGTGGCATAGTAATCATCTGTCTCTTTCTGCCAGGATCTTTTCTATGGCCATAGCTCCTGTCTACATTTAAATTTCATTTCACTCACAAACCTTGTTAGGAGCTCATGCTGACTGTCATTCAGACCTAGCCTGGAGAGGCTCCTGAGCAGCCTGCTCTGAGCAGGGGTTTAACCAGAAGGTGCCCAGAGGCAGCACACCCAGGCTGGATGATGCTGTCCAGTTGACAAGAGTCCATGGTTCCCATCCCTGCTTCTTTAATTGTTTGTAACACCCTCATAACATTGTATTTTGGGCTGAGAATTACCCAGTCAACAGCCAGAGAGGTAAGGAGCAGCAGGATTCCAGCACTGATTTCCTTAGCTCTATGAAGAGCCATTGGGGTGGAAAATATCTTTGTGTGTGTGTGGTATGGACCAGTGCTTGGAGGCAAAGTCAGAACCCCTGCAATACCCCCCTTCATTCTGTACCCTGCCACTGGCCAGAGAAACAAACACAGGCACCAGCAACCTGCTAAGGCAGAGTTTTGGAGAGCTGCATCAAATTATTGTATTGAAGACTGAAAAAACCCAAACAAACAATAAATAATAAAAAACTATTATTAGAACTGCAGATCATCAGCTTAGATTGATCCTATCATGTGTACACAAACAACCCTCCTGACAAGTGCCTCATGACAAAGAGCCCAGTTAAAGGGCCACCACTGATACTGAAGTAAAACCAGTCACAGTTTCTTCTCCTTTGTAACACACATTCATTGTAGACAGTAATTTTGGAATGTAAAAAAATCGACAATAATTAAATGCAGCAGTCTTTATTGTTGGTTCCATTTTGCTTTCAAATGGATGATTATAAATGGATGGCCAGTTCATGTTTTTAAAAGTGAGGAAGAAGAGAACCTGAGTGGAGAATTTGCTCAGAGGCAGTGTGACAACCATAGATGCCAAACATGCAGTAACTCCTGCAATCAATCCAGCTACGCTGGATGTATGACTCTGTAAAACAAGAGTCCAAACACAGAAGAATGAAAGGAGGAGAAAGAGTAAGGGAAAGCATAAAGAGGAGACAAGCTACCACACAGAAGATACATTAGCTGTGTCTTCCAGCTAGGGACTTAACTGATTGACAATTTATCCTTTAGGAAACACCTGACTTCACAAAAAAATAGAGGTTTTCATATGATAACTCATTCAATATTTCTCTTATCAAATGGAAAAATTTAGGTGGCTGTGCTGCATGCGGGAACAACACCCAGAGAAACACTGTTATAATTTCCCTCTGCAAAATTATTGTGGAGGAAATGCAGCAAGTCTAAATTTCCAAAGAGAAATATAAAAAACTATTTCCTCAGATCATCTGTTGGAAAGTCTCTTTGTTGCCTTTAAAGTATAAGCTATCGGTAGGATTTTATTTTAAAAGAATGGAAGGACAATTTTACAAATTTATACTGACAAGTAGGTGTTTGTTACCACTTAGATTTTGTAAAATGCCATAGTTTTATTTTTGGTTGTTTTATGGGTTCTATTACTGCCAGAAGTCATGGCCATTTCTTGACATGACCAAATGAATGACCTCTTCTGTTTTGTAGGTGGGGAACTTGAGATCATGGAATGTCAACTCCTGTAAAGGTGCTCAACACTTTAAGCTCTTTTGTTACTTTTTAGAATTTGAGATGAAGAATGAGGGGCTGAGGAACATGTAAGTCTCAGTTCAAGATATCTGGAGAGCTTCCATGGTGTTGAATTAACATTTGATATGAGCATGCCCTACTGATTCTGAACACAGGGCAAGGCTATTGCAGTGTTATTAGCGGCAAAAATTCCTTCTCAGTCTAAACCCACATTTTTTTTATGCTTAGCAGACATGAATATCTCTCCAATCTAACACATCTCCAAATACTTTCAACAGTCACAGACATGAAGACTGGAGGTTTCCACTCTTGGCTCAACCAGGATTTCTGCAGTGCTTTTGCCAAAACAGCAGTTTGTACCACATCTCACTGCACAGAGATGCTGTGTGATACTCTGTGCCACCAACATCCCTTTATTGCCTACTCATGGCTGAAAACCTGTCCCTGGTGTGGGCAGCTGGCCCTGTGTGGTGCCATGGTTTTAGTTCCAGCAGTGCCCAAATGGTGCCAAGGTCACCGTGGTCACTTGCTAACAACAGTGTTCATCAGAGCTTGTCATCCTGGGACTCGGGGAATCACACAATGGTTCAGGTATCATCTACTTCCAGCCCCACTGTCACGGGCAGGGACACCTTCCACTAGACCAGCGTGCTCCAATCCCCATCCAACCCGGCCCAGGAAATCCCAGAACACCAATTAAAATAATTTTGAAGATCAGGAGAAGAAAAAATTATGACTGGGCAAGAAGAAGCCCGCCGTGAGCCAAAGGTCACCATCTTTAGGACAATGTAATGTTGAGGAGATGTTTTGAGGGGAAATGGTCCTTTCTGCAGCCATGCCTCCAGAGGAGATATGGGCCACATGAGAGCCTGGTATTCCCACTTACACAGACTCCGTCTGAGGTCAGAGTTAGCGTTCTCCTTGACATCCCCAGATCAGACTGGTTTGCAAGTGCCTCACAGAGAGCAAGAAGAGTGCAGACCCATCCCCTGTGGGACCCAGAGGAAGGATCTTTGTGTAGATGCTGCCCCAGAAGATCCACACCAGCATTTCAAGACTTGGTGGGGAGGTGATTGAAAGCTATTGTGAGCCTCTATCCACACAATCCTCCCACTGCTCTGCCCCCCAAAGAAAGACAGCCCTGTAATACATCCCAGCCTTAGCAGGAGCTACTTATATCCTGTAGTAGGTGGCTTTACCAGCTTCGCTGAGTTTGGAAGTGATATAACACAAATCTGTCACCACAGATGGTCTCGCCGATAGCATCTGTGGCTGAAGTGCCGAGAAAGGAAGCCATACTTCTTACCACTGTGTATAAAAAGAAAACTCTCCTGCAGTAATATTTCACTGCTGACAGCATAGCATCTCTGTTAAAAAAAAAAAAAAAGCAGCTCATGTATGCTAATATTCTGCCTTTCTAAATAATAAAATCCATCTCTGTGTTAGCAGCCTGTCTAGTCAATATTTCCCCTATAAAGCTAACTTATATTCCATTTCTATGTCCAGGATAATCTTTAATGGGAGGATAATGAACACATTACAGAGCCCGGATTTTCTGTATGTTACAAAAATACCTTCATTAAGTAAAAGGGGGGCAGCTCACAGGACTATTTTTCAACTCTGACTTCACAGCATACACTAATCCTTTCACTGTTATTTTGTCAAGATTTATTTTGCACACACAGATACATGTAGAATTCACATCATGGATTTCTCTTCCATATCTATAATCACAGCCATCTGATTTAGCCCACATCCACAACTACATACCCTGCCTGCTAATGTATTTCCCTGGGATTTATTTCAGTGCACCAACAGGACTGTATCTCTTCCTCAGCATGTTCAAGTGGTCAGTTCTAGGAAGGAAAAAAGTCCCTAAAGTTATCTAAACACTGTATTTCCATTTTCAGTAAATGTGGAATGCCTCTTCACCAATTAATTTTATCTAAACCGCAGGAGTGGCTGGGCATTGCTCTTGGTCAGTAAAAGCTTTTCTGGAGTACAAATGTCTCAGTGTAAAAGTCCATTACCTCACATCCCTTGTAAGATATAAGCAAAGGCTCTCTCTTTCAGAAAAGTCTGCACAAGCATAAATTCAGCATGATCTGAAACTCCAGCCCAGCAAATCAAATTTCTTTACAATTGTATCTCAAAAGCATGAGTCTGCAAGATTAATACCATGACTCCTTTTGCATTCTAATAGATCCTGAAAATTAGGATCAGCTTTAACTGCTTAATATGTGACAGAATTTAATTTATATGTTACCTAAATCGAGGCATGGGGTACAAATATAAAAAGTAAAAAGCCATATGTAGACAGCAGACTTTACATAGTTGCATTGTGATGGAGGTTAAACAAACATACCCTGAGAAAAATATTAAGCTGTTATCTGCTCATACACCTTCCAGAAATGGAATTTGACAGGAGCATGTTAACTTTACCACATTTGGGAGGCATTTTTAAGTTTAGAGGTTATTAACACTCATAAAGCTCTCCTTTCCTCTTTTTTGGTCTATTTCTTTTAAAGACTTAAAATTGTAAGTGGGACTGAGTTTTTCCCATCTAGTCTGGTGCCCTGGTGTCATTAATTTGTAATAAAAGCAGGAAGAGGACAGACTTAATTCCTGGTTTGCTACATGGTAATTTTGACAACAAGATGACCTGGTATGGTACAAAACCAGCTTCAGCCACCTACTTTATGATATCCCTTGCTGCTGAACAGCTGACAGAGACACATGTCCCATATTATGACAAGATGACCTTTAAAGGTCCCTTCCAACACCAACTATTCTGCAGTTCTATGATATTATCTTAATACCACCTTTCAGGTAGATGTATGTTTCAAATATGAACAGCTTAGAGAGGGGAGCAGATAAAACTAACCAGAAACCTGGTGTATATTGTTACCTGAGAGACAGGCAGGGATGACAACCTTTCCTCTTTTGGTCTCCAGCCATGGATATTATGCCCTGTTCCCTTCTCCCTTGTGCATGTTCTGATCTGATGCACAATCCTTTCTTCAGCATTTGGATACCCACACTCTAGGGTCAGCTGAAATCAGGAAGAGTAATTCCCATAATACAGTGGGACATCAGGTCTAGTTTGGATGGAAAACATTTTGATTAGAGGGATTTATGTTAGCCAAGTTGCTGGAAGGTGTCTAAAGATATTATTTCATAAATAAAAGGGCTGAGATGAGTGCTAAAGCTGCAAAGTCAAAAAAGCCTTAGTAAACACTATCCAAACTGTTGTCAGGTCTAAGCATCTGACATTAATCCTATGCACAAGTTGTCCATAATTCCATGTCCCCTGCTCCTGAGGGCCCTGCCCAGACCAGTGTGGTTCAGGCAGTGATGCAGACTGTGCAACACTTACCCTTCCCTTCAGCATTCATGTGCTTTGTGCCTTGCTCAAAATCCAAATGCAGCAATACATGAAACGATAAACTTGCTGAATTCCCCACAAAAGAATACTTTATTCACCATCCTACTTACACAGGCAAAGAGATGGGTGTCCTGAGGAAAATACAAGCACTGAGGAGCCCTGCCTCAGGGAGAGCAGCAAGCTCAGGAGACTCATGGAGAAGATGTCACTTTGTCTAAAATCTGCATGGGACAGACAAATGGGATAAATGGACGTTTTAAGACTTAGCTGTAATGAAAAACAGCACCATCAATCATTTTATTGCTGTTGCAGAAAGGTTTCTCTCTTTGCAATGCAGGGAAGCTGATTCTTGCTGAAATGTGCTGCCCATGGAAATTCTGCACTGTCAGCAACACCATTCCATGGACTACAAGGATCCCACCAGCAAGGATTCCATGTGCTGTCCCATATGTCCCTGGTGATCCACAAGACACCAATATTCATTTTACATTGGTCCACAGAACCACATTAAGCCATTAGGGATGGCATTCTGTTCATTATTATTAAAAGCTTAGCAATAAGGTGAACATTGCAGAGAAGCCTCTGTAATTTTTGGGCTGTTTTAACCAAAAGACTTGTGCAACAGTTGAAGAATTATACCAAATCACACCCAGTTTTACCCATAGATTTGACATATGAAATCACTAATCAGAGAGTGCTTGGAGAATTTAGATACTTCTCAATTTAAAAGTCCAATTTTCTGTGATATATATAAACTATTGTTTATTTTTTAGCCTCCCTGTGGAGTGATATCTATCATTTTCAGCAGGAAGCCAGGGCTATTTGTTTTTCAAAGATAGCTCTTTGGAATTAATTACTCTGGTATTAGACTAAGTGACAAAACAGGTAGTGCAGAACTGAGGGTAACAAGAAATTTTGTCTTGCAGCTTTTTAGAGTAAAATTATTCTCCTAACCTGACTGACAGCAAACCATTAATCACTATTTAACAATTATTATAGCCAAGACATATTAAAAAACAACCCTAAATTTCTCACTGCTAGTTATGCTTATTTCATTTTCTAATTGCTGGCTTAATTTTTTAAATGTCAACAAAAGACAATTAAATCCTTGTTGTAACTGTTCAAGCCAAACATACATAATGAAAACTTAATGGATACATCCTGTTTAAGATTCTGTTATAGTTTCTTCCATCTTATGGCACCAAATCAAACATGACAGCTGCTCTCCAGTGCCTGATTTCCAGTCCACCTGAGGTACCTCTGCTCCCTCCAGTGAGTTTGGGTGTTGTTTTGGTGCTCCTCAGAAATGGCAGACAGTTAAAATCTCCACTGCAAGGTTAATTATCGAGCTGTTTCCCAAGACATCAGAGCCAAGATGGCAATTGCAAAATGGCTGTCAACATTTTGACTGAAAACCACTGCTTTAGCTTTGTTTACCACCCTCTCTGCTGTGATTGTCAGGAAACAGCACCAGGCAATGTTTTATGTGCACCAGTGGACCCGGGGACGCTGCCTGATGAGTCCTCTTTTTGACACTGAGAGTCGCAAAGAAAAGAACAAAACTGAGCAGCACCTGCTGACTTGCACGAGTGTTGTGGCTCAGGATACAGTGATAAATCAGGTTAAATGAGAAAGCTGGTTTATGATGTTCTCATCCTCCAGCAAACTCTTCCTAGCTTCTGCCATGGTTTGTTGCCATCTTAGTTGTGCAGATAAAACTCTTTATTGGGTCATAATATAGACTGGATCTCTAAAAGCAACGTGCTTTGCCAGGAGGATGGGAGCAGCACATAACTACAGAGAGAGCAGGTACAGAAGGTAAAACTCAGAGACAGCGCCAGTCACAAAATCATCGAGGTGGAAAAGACATCTAAGATCACCTGAATCCAACTGGTAACCCAGCACTGCCATGTTCACCTCCAAACCATATCCCCAAGTGCCAAATTCACACACCTTTTGAACCAGTCAGCCTGGTTGTGTTATAAAAACAGTAAAAAAATCATCAGTGGTTGATAATCATCATAAGAGCAGTGATTTTAAAATCAGACATAAGCTGCAGAAACTTTCAGACATAACCTTATAAATGATGAAACAGCTCCCACAGGGGTGTGGAGCCAATTAGATAGCATGTTCTGTGTGCCACATTAAGAGGGATTTCAGGTGAAACGCAGGTAATATGGTTGTATATCTATCTATCTATCTATCTATCTATCTATCTATCTATCTCAGTTTAAGAAAGCCACGGGTCAAAACCTGCCAGCAAGACTGTCAGTCAGGAGTGTGACAAAAATCATGTCACCAGGGCAGGTAAATTTCCATGTTCATGAGATCAGCACAGAGGAAAGGGACTCCATTTTACCCTATTAGCTTTTAAAATCGGTCACAGCATAAGGAGCTGAACACAAAATACAACATCCAGCATACAACAATCGCTCAACATTTGGAAATGAATCAAGGAAAAAAACCTTTCTAAAGGATGTATTATTTCAGAAGACAGTCGCCTCCAAAAGTAGAAAACTAGAAAGAGACATTCCCTTGCTCTTGGAGTTTTATTAGAGAGCACAGCTGCCATACAAAAGTGAAAACAGAAAATAAGATTAAAGTAAATGGATGCTTCTTCCTGACTATTGCATTGCTAACAACAGATGTCTTTTCTAGTCTCTGGCAAAACATTAGAGAATTTCCTGGTTTAGGAGTAGAACTGCACAAAGAGGCACCACCAAAGACCCAGCTGAGTCCAGTAAGAAAGAGAATACCCAGCCACAGAATATTTTGCTCCCTTTGCTTTATAGCAAGAGGCTACAAACCAATAGGTCCTGACCTTCAGCTGAGCCTTCTGACAAGAATACAACTGTGGGACTGGAGTAGGGGTACAATTAACTGCCAGACTGAAAGCAGACTGTGGCTGGAAAACAGAGGGGAGAAGAAAGTTTGTGTTAAGAAACTGCCAGGGTGGATGTGGGATGATTGATCAACTCAGTGTCACAATGTCTCAGAGGCTCAGGAGGGGATGGGAAAAGGCAAGGTAGTGAATTTATTTTTAATTGCTATAAGATTTTTTTTTCTTTTTTACCCCTAGGACAGTGAAAAGGTGGGGATGTGCATGGAAGAAAGGGCTTTTTGGGCAAAACTCCGTATGTTTCTGCTTGTGTCTGACTCTTTTTCTGTTTCTCTTTTTAGGGTGAAAAAATTTAAAACACATCTTAATAAGTCCTTTTTTAAAAATAGGTGAAGATACAAGACTTTCTTGAAGCAGTTGCCATGGAGAAGCTGTTCAAGTGAAGAATAATTACTAGGGCAAAATCACATACAATATGGGGACTGATCCTTCAGATTTTACCCATGCAGAACTCCCACAGAAGTCAACTTGTTATCACATATTTTTAGCAAGCCAGGAAAAGAAAAAGAACTCATACTTCACTCCTTCTAAATGAAAAAAAAAAAAAAAAAAAAAAAAAAAAAAAAAAAAAAAAGAAAATCATTTGTTTGCATAACAGAGCAGAGAGAATAGGCTTTTTCAGCAAAAGTCTTTTTTCTAAAGACTCTGCAAGCCACCTTGTAGCACAGGTGGGCTGTTTTCACTTTTAGGATCAAAGAAGTTAATTACTGAGCAGTAATTTGTAAGTGCATGGTGTGCTCTTTCCCATAGTATCAGAAATATTGCAGAATGTGTACTTAAAACGAGGTCCCTCTTCTTTATTTAATCAAAAATAATTGCAAATCCAAAGAGGAACATTTTTATACAAGTTCCAGCTGGCTATTGATGCTGACTTACAGAAAGAACCAACAATTCTTTGTCCTGAACACACATAACTCCAAAATTAGAGATTTGTCTCTTCAAACAACAGTGGTTACACAAGGACTCCTAACGCTTCAAACTGCACCTTGCACAAAAGTTCCAGCAAATTAATTCCCCCCTCACCTCCATTGCCTCCTCTATGCTTCTCCTCATCCAGCTCCAAAGCAAAGCTCTGGAGTGTTCCTCTCCAAGCTCTGAAGGCATTGTTCACTGGGGATGTGCCTCTTGCACCCCTCAAAAGAGTCCCATGTCACCCTTTTGGGGTGGTTTGATGCTCCCCTGCAATACCACCTTGCTGAAAGCACATGGTGCTCTTTTCAGAATCTGTGCTACCAAAAAAAGACATGTCCCTGCCAGATAGCTCCTTTCTGTCACCCTGCAGAATAGAGGGAAAACAGCTACCACAGAGCTGGCTGAAGCACAGCCCGTGGACAAAATAGTCCCACTGGGCCAGGCAGCACAGCCCTCCACGTTTTATCACGTTCTGGGACATAATTCCACATGGCTGTGGGGACAGCAGAGGATGGAAAAGCTCTGGCACAGCCTGAGGTCCACCACTCTGGTAGGAGAGATCATCCCTGCCAAAGTTTGCTGCCTTTTCCCCAAAGCATGTCAGCATGGAAGCACAATAAACAAAAAGAAAGGAACCCTCATTCTGGGAAACATGGGGTACTGATGCTGGTACAGTCAGAGGTGTGTAATTGCACAGGTGCAGATACACCAATTGACTTGCCCATGTAGAAAAGTCCTGAAGCCCCTTGGCTTCAGTCAAAATATCCACAAACTCTCAATGGCCCATTCCCAAAACAGCAATTCCCATTCATGAAGCATCTCTGGGACACGGGGACAATACTTAGGGATGTGATGATCTTCAAAGGGATCTTTCTGTTGTATTTGCATCTGCTAAGCAAACGACAAAGTTTGGTTTGTGGTGCACGCCCTGTGATCATAACACACCCAATGGGCCTATTTTCTCTTGTGCAACATCCATTTCAGAGGATCAATGTAGAAATTAGAAATTCGGATCAGCCTAACAAGACCTGTGGTCCTCGTGCTGCAATTTGATCATAAAAGGATTGTGAATATATGGGTTCCCAGCAGTGAAGTCCAGCATTAGCAGCTGCAGGGCTTTTAGGAAGCCAGACCTGACCCATATCACTCAGGATTCTCAGCATCTTTCCTGAGCTGTATTTGGCAGAAACTTGCCCACAGTCTTAAGCAATTTAGTGTTTCGGGTATTATATTGAAGAAAACCTTAAACAAACCAAACAAACTCCACAACCCAGTAATAAGAGCAAGAAGATTTTTTTTTTCTTGAATTATCCCAATTAAGTCACCAGTTATCACTCCTACAGCAGTAAAAAGAGAACACAATTAGAAAATTTAATTAATTAAGCTGAAGGCAAGAATACCTATTTTAAACCCCTCAATGAATGCAGTAAGATCAGCAGAGCAGATCGGTGAAGCACAGTGTTTGGTGCTGAAGGAGGCACCCAGCCTGTCCATGAGATTCTGCAAGCAGGGGCCTGGCTGGGGTGATCCATCCCTCTCCAAACCAGCACCTGTCCTAGGTGCCTCCTGTATTCTCCTCACAACCACAATTAAAGGCAAAACAATGGTTGTCCTCTGTGTCAGACTGAGGGATGTGAGAAGCAACCCTCAAACACCTTCTCTAGCTACAAAAAATCCAAAGCTGAGCTGGGGGTAAGAATGTATGTTTTATCTTTATAAATAAAAGCATTGTGTTCCATTAACAGTCATAAATATGAGGAAAATCAGACAAATCAAAAGGGTAAAGATCTGGTTTTTGACAGAGTCAAGCCCTCAGCAGTTTCCAGAAACTTAGGAAGACTCAATTAGAGCAGTAAGACACCAAAGTTAAAAAAAAAATAATAAACAGTAGATGGTATCTAAGATGAAAACTAAACGATAAGAGCTAAAAAAAATAACTACAGCCTTAATGAGCTATGCTTAAAATACAGGCAATGAAACCCCACTGAGGAGGAACTAACAGAATTATTCACTGCTATTTTCATAAAATGTTGTAATATTTGCACAGATGCTGAGGAAGCCCTGCTCAGGCACACAAATTGAGCTGGAAAAGATGGGTCAGGAGAGGTGCTGAGAAGGGTGACCCAATTAACATCCATGAGGGGACTGCTCTGCCAATTCCACACTCTTACTAGAAGAGGGAAATTGTGAGAAAACCAAGCTGAAAATCCATAATTTAAAAATTCTGTCCACTCAGAGGGAGAAGGTCCAAATGGTGCAAACTCCATTTAGAGGCAAAAGAGAAAAGGTGTGGTGGGACCAGAGCAGATGGTTGGGGTGGAAGGGAAGTGCCTCTTTCACCTGAAAACAACCTGGGAGCAGAAGCAGTGGATAATGGAGAGACTGTGGGTTGAAACACAGCCCTCAGATCCTGTCCAGAACCTCCCACAGCTCCTTATCCAAAAACCAGCAGGGATCAGTCAGCAGAACACCTTAGGTGGTTTCTTCAACATGGTAAAACAAAAAAAAAAAAGTTCTTTTCTGTGCTGCTTCACCGTGGCAGAGTGTAAGAACAGTTTTGATGTAAACTGAAATAAGCTGCTAGGAATAAAAATAACTGCACATTCACTTTATCTGGTTTGGGTAAATTGGTGTAAACCTGTTTGCCAGGCGTTGCCCTGGAAAGAAACTGGAGTGTCAGGAGAAAGGAGGAGATGAGGAGGGTGGTTATCCCTGGGACAGCAACCACTGGGACACAGGGAGAGCCAGGGTGGGTAAAACGTGAGGGTTTGCCTTTGAGAGGGCGGCAAGAGCTGTGGAAAAGAGAGAAACAACAGCAAGGTGTGAGGAATGAAATGGTTTTAAAGAGTAAGATAAATAAACAAGACAAAGGATGTGAAGAACAAAGCCTGGACCAGCCCTTGGTGTGCTCTGAGGTGTGATTTTGGGGTATCACCAGAGGGGAGGAGGCAATCTGAGGGTTTTACACTAGGGCTGTTCACAGGGATGGGCTCCTAAGGTGCAGAGGACAGGCAAAGCTCTCACAGTTCCCTTAAAATCTCAGGGGAAAAGCCCAAAGCAGGAATAAGGCAGGGAACAGTAGCCTATGACTTAATTTTTGGAAATGGCAGCAGCAAATACTCTCACTGGCATAACTGAGAGTGCCAGAGACAAGACATTACAATTCCAGCAAGACTGCATTTAGAAAAACACTTTTCTATTGATAACATAGCTTTCCAATAAATAAACAATGAAAATAAAGCACAAATAAAGTTTGTGGAAATAAGATTGAGAAATACCCATGGAAATGAACAGATGATTTGCACACAAATAAAGAGATTCTGATTTTCCCTCTCCCATGATTTTTTGCTGATAAGTCTATAAAAACAATAGACAAACAATACTGCTGACAAATTCCCAGAAACCCAAAGAGCACATTTTTCAGAGCTGCTATCTAACTAATAGAGAGTGAGAGAAAAGCAATTACATAAAAAAAAAAAAAAAAAGCAAGCAAATCATTCCTCAAATGACTCATTTCTCACTGAAAAGGAATCTCTTTCCTCTGCCTCCACTGCCCTTTAATAGCTCCTTCATGCCATCACCACTTCAGGTCACAAAAGGATAACAAACCTTGGTTCTTTCCAGGATCATTTCCTGCCTGTTATCCCATGCAGGGAGCTTGGTGTCACCTTCTGCTGTACAAAGCTGATTCCTCCTCCAACCTGAGCTTTTAACTGCCTCCTCTCCCCAGGGACTATTTCTGACATCTTTTATCCAGGATTTTTTCTGTCAAAGATCACTTGTTGACACTCCTGCCTAACAGCTCTTCCATTAGAACACAGAGCCATCTCGGATTAATTTGCACATGGCCACTTGGTTTTTTTTGGGAAAGCCAAGGTTCCCAAGGCTCTGCAGTGGGACAGATTCCCAATTTGGCATTTTCTGTGCCGAAAACATGATTGCTGTACTTGCTGTCCCTAATGCACACAGCAGCATTTGGTTTTATACTTATGCCTCCCCAAAGAGCTGTAATGCTTCAGAGATAATTAACCTACAGACCTTTTGACATTATTTGCAGCAGAATTGGGGTTTTAGATGTCCACATAGGGTCTGTGGGCATAACAGGTGAGAGATGGCCCATTCTTGTAGCTGATGGACTTGGGAAAATAAGTTTCCATGGCTGCTTCCACACAACAGCCCCTCTTACTCCCAGTGAAGAGCTGAGGCTCCCACAGCGGTGCTTAAGGTCTTTGTTTCAGATCCTGTTTGGAAACATGTTTCCAAGTCCCACTGTTCCTGGATAAAGGAGCATTCCATTGCTCCTGGGCACAGTGGTCTTTTTCTTTGGATATCTGGAAATAGAGAGAGCTGGGTACCAAGAATCAATTATGGATGCCTGCTCCTTGAAGGGTAAAAAAAAAAAATCAGGGGAATAGAAACTTCAGTTATCCCATTTAGATGAGGTGTCTCCATCATTGGTAAAAGTGTCTTATGTGCTGATTATAGGGCAGAAAGAGGAAAATATTGTAAAATGCTGATTTTACTCTTCTTCCAGATAACACAATATGAAGAATAACTCAGATGTCAATCTGAACTCTCCCTCTTTTCATTCCAGGAGAATGTGTTACTAAGAACTGGCAAAAGCAAGCAATTTAGTGCTTAATAAGTACCTAAGAGAATCAGGATCCTAATGACTACAATTGAATTACTCAACAGCCCCTAAAATCCAATGAAAGCATGGCAATAAACTGAAAGAGAAGCTGGATTATGTACTTCAAAACTCTCCCCTTTTCCTCTAAATTGGGTTTAAAAACCTGCTTTTTTAATTACTTATATACCCATGTCCTATGTTTTTGAAAAACAAATTGAACCTTGCCCCTGGCTTTCTGCCAAGCATGGAATTTTGGTTAGGTGGTTTTAATAGCCAATGTAACAAACTGTGTAAGAGATTTGGGCGGGGTTTATTGTTATTATTGTTTTGGGCTGGCTTTTCTTGAGTTTTCAGCACTGAATTGCTGTCCTTCACTTATCTTCTTGTTTCGGTGTCAGAACAGTGTAACAGGGGCTACTTGTAGGGAGCTGCAGTGCTGGGGATGGGGCCACTCTGCAGTGCTGTCCACCCCTGTAGTCATCAGAGTGCTTTGGGATCTGCCAGTCACAGCAAACAGCAATTTTTTGCCCCAAAGGGTTTCCCAAATAGTTAAACACTAATGTTATCAATATACATTTCGCCAAGACAATTACAGTTATCTGGTTTTCTCAAACTCCCCTCCCAGCCCTTGCAGTATTTTAATAATTTATGTGAGGAGTTGTGAAGTTAAGAGACTTTATCCTGAATATTCTTGCATAGCAAAGTACTGTAGCCCACAGCACTGAGAATAAAATTGGGCACATATATACATATATATACTCAATTTAATACATGGTCTCCATGTCAATATAGCGCTGCAAAACTGCAAAAATATTATTATTGTGATTAATAGAAGAGGATTTTTTTGTTTGGTTGGTTTTTTTCCTTGAAAAAGAATATAATGGAACTCACACTTATGTGAATTTATTTCAGGAATATTTTGTCCCCAATTTATTAAGATCTTATGGAATCCTGTTGCACTGCCTATTAAGGAGAATTCTTGAGTTTTCACTAAATACAGTCAGGTTCAACTTCAGTTATAGGATCCATGAAAAAAATGCCCAAGGCCTCTTGGAACTCCAGACTGCAAATGCAAACCCATCCTGCTAATGTGACATGATTGAACTAATGGAAGACAAAAAACCATATGGCATTCTTCTAGTTCAGAAAAATAAATCCAGATTAATTACTTAATAAATAAGTAATGGTTACATGAAATGCAAATGAAAGTAAGGAAAGGCTTCCCGGAGCCCTGTTACTCTGCAG
This sequence comes from Anomalospiza imberbis, assembly GCF_031753505.1. Taxonomy (NCBI): domain Eukaryota; kingdom Metazoa; phylum Chordata; class Aves; order Passeriformes; family Viduidae; genus Anomalospiza; species Anomalospiza imberbis. The sequence continues at coordinate 17,839,161 of NC_089691.1, read as the reverse complement.
GGCTGATTTCTGTCCTGGGGAATTTTGAGGATCACAGAGTGACAATCATCTGCTGGACCCCAGATCCCTAAGGAGACAAGGTTTGAGGTGCCAGGTACAGGAATGCAGCGCTGTGCATAATGGGAAGTGTTTCACATGGCTCTAAAAAGAGCTGTGTGAGAAAACCCACAGCAGATATGATCAGAGGACTGTGAGAGAGTGGTCTCAGAGGGGGATTCTGGCCCTCACCTCACATAGCTGTGGTTTTGAAGTGGTTTGGGACTTATTCAAAAGGAGAGGAGGATGGCAAGAAGGTTCCATACCTTCCCAAGGGACCAGACAGGCTTCAAAGACAGGAATTTCCAGCACTTGCTTCTGTGTATTTAATGCCAAAAGGCAAGTGGTTTCCTGGCTTTTGCATCCGCACACATACCCACCAAAATCAAGAATGAGCTGAAATTATCTTACTGAGAAAATACTTATTGCATTTTCAAGTGAAAAAGAAAAAAAAAAAAAAAAGGAATAAACTCATTGAGATCCAAAGGCCATAGTAGCAAAGTATCAGGAAAGCTGAAGTCAGATGTTCCACAGACCCGAGCAGTAAGTGCTGATCTAATTAAATACCCAACCAGACTCTCACAGCTATCAAAAGCTGCTTATTAAATTAAATAAACAAAAGCTGATTAATAAGACACTTGGTGTTAAATGGTTAGCCTCCTGCTTGCTCTGCAATGTTCATTCTATAACAATAAATGAAAAATCATCATGCCTAAGCATGTCTAAATCTGGGCTATGAGGATTCTTAATAAATTCCTGCAGTGAGGCAGACCAAACAAAGAACAACTGGCATGAAAGAATGATACAGCATATAGTAAAAAAGGAAAATTTGAAGCACTGTCACAATTAATATGAGGTCTATTTGACTCTCAGTGAGGAAATAATGAAATTGGATGTACCAATTTCCTTTGTGACCAAAATGAAAGAGGATTCAGGGGTCCTGCTGTCTGGAAAAGAGTTCCATGGTAATCCAAGGCTACAAGTGTCTGTACACACAAAGGTTGCTCCCTGTCCCCCTCAGTGGTGCAGATGATGACTTTAGTTCAAACCTTGCCAGGTCTGCACATGGTGCCGAAGTCCTGGGCAGAAAGATCTGTTCAGAGAAAACCCAACCTGGACAGAAAGCTGCAATAATTTACTTTAACTTCCACTGTAAGTAAATCAGATTAATCTTCTGTTTTCTAACACCAAAATTCCCAAAAGATTCTTCTTAAATCCCAACTGACCTCAGGGTGTGACGATGCAGTACCCAGTGCCCACCAGCCCAGTTAGATTAGAGGGTAAATACCTTTATCAGTATGCTCCTATGACTATTTTCTCCAAATAACCAGAATAAACAGTAGAAATGGCTCCCTAGCACAGATGTGGAGCCTTGGAGAGCCCACCCAGCAGGCAGTAACACCCCAGCACTGCTCTCTCCTGACACATCCCAGCTCCACCATTCCTGCAACCCAGCTGAGGCCAAACTGTAGATCACAACTCGTGTTTGAGGATTTCATTGTTTGGAAATAAAAAAAATGTTCTAAGGAATATCAAGCCCACATAGGGGGATGCTGAGCTTCCTTTGACACAGGAATTAGAGACCTTTCAACATCTCCTTTTCAAAACCATTCATTTGAGAGGAACGAACACAGGGAAATGTTCCTATTGCATGAATCAACCAAAAAACCAGCTGGGAACACTGCAGCTCACACTTCCCTTTCCAAGGAGGAGCAGGTGAGAAGAAAAACACACACCAGATATTAACTGTGCTGTAAAACACAACTGAAAGGTGTTCAGGTGCAGCTGTGAATTTGTGGCTACAAAAACCTGTAGAGAATAGGGAGAACAAGGTGGATGCAGTCAACCCTGAGACCAGGTCCTTGCCTGTTGGATAATCAAATGAAGTTTCCAAGACCTTCAGCTGAAAAATAATTGTTGTAGAGTTTTTTGCTTGCAGGAAAATTACTGAGAAGAAAATTATTAATGTAGCCTTCCTTAGCTACTTTATAACAACTCTGAGAACATCCAGGGCACAGAAAGCATAGGCCAGAATATTAAACTTGCTAAATCATAAAAACAAAGACAGAAAATCAACTGGTGTGAGGGTTTTCTGATACAACAAGGGGTAAAAAGAGCAGTGAGATTTTGCACAGCAAAACACTGTTAAATAATGAGGCTGTGGTAGCAACTTCATTATTGGAATGAAAGGTTATTTAAATAGCCAGGTAGCTATCATTTCTGAAGGAAAGTAAAAAGTACAAGGCAAAGGCCAAGTTGTGGGGTTTTTTCCTTCTTTCCAAGCAGTGCTTTAATTCAAATTGGTTCTTGTTATGCCCAGTGAAGAGATGTTCTAAATGCTAATTTTTATAAGCCATTATTTGGCTGGTTAATAAGAGGGAAGAAAAAAAAAATCCAGCAAAATCTGCTTTCTAAGACAGAGTACAATTACCCAAGAGTTATTTTTATTTGACAAACTTTCTGTGCCAATTAAAGCTGGTGGTGGTCAGTGCTTTGCCTGCTCAGGAACAGCACGGGATGCAAGAAGGCATCTCCTAAAAGCTTCTGCCTTGGCACTGAAGCAAAACTGACCCCAAACATGGTATAGTTAAAGGCACTAAAAAGAGCAGCAGCAAAGGAGTGAGTCACAAATGCATGACCCCATTCCCCAGTGGGATGGAGCCAAGACCTCCACACTGTGCTAATGAGGGAGGTTAACGAGCTCCTGCAGAGGTGAAATGGACAGCACAGCCAGTGTGGGAAAAATTGGGTCTGATGAAAGGGAACTGGGGGCCAGTCAGTTATTCATTCTTCACATGCACTGAACAGAGCAATCACCAGGTGGACCTGGTCTTTCCTGGGCCTAAACATGGCAAAATACTCCTGTCCTGAGGGGGAAGTTTTCTGTAAAAAACACCAACAGCAGCATCACAGGAGTGATGTGCTGAGCCCCATGTGAGATGCCACATGCAGCCTGTGCCCTCCACGTGCCATGGCTAAGTCAGAACCAGAGGACACAGTCTCAAGCTGTGCCAAGGGAAATATAGGTTGGATATTAGGAAAAGGTTTTTTACAGAAAGGATGATAAAGTTCTGGAATGGCTGCCTGGAGGAGTCACCATCCCTGGATGTGTTTAACAAAGCCTGGATGTGGCACTGGGTGCCAGGGTTTACTTGAGGTGTTGGGACTAGGGATGATCTTGAAGGTCTCTTCCAACCCAGTGATTCCGTGAATTCTGTGAAACATCTCTGCTGGATTATGGCTGCATGCCCTGGATTGTTACTGCTCATCTAAAACTACTTTTTCATTTTTTTTTCACATAAATACAACACCAAAAGAGGTGTCCTTCCTGCATTAAAAGTAGTTCACATCCAATTAATAATTGGTCCTCTAAGGGAGTTTCAAATCAGGGCTTGGACTTGATTTGATATCCCAGGCACTGTATCAAGGGGCTGAGGAACAACTTGTTCTTATTCTGTGTGAGTCACATCCTCTCAGCATCCATGCACTCAGGCATTCCTCTAAAGAGGAAAAAACCCTATGCTAATTTCTAGGCATATGATCCTCCTCTGGGGTTTTTTTTGCTCTGTTTAAGATTAAGCTTTTAGAGTTATAATGGATATTGCATCATCAGGCTAGCTTTAATATGTAAAAGAAAGGCTAATTATATGCTGTTTGGTGGTGTTAACAAAAATATAAAAATCAAAGCAGTTTTCTTTATCTTGTTTTTCCTTTGAATCCTCATGGCTCAGGGAAAGCAAGGAGCTGACAGCCTTGGGCTATGAAGAAAGGCAGGGTGAAATTGGCCCCTGTGCAGACCACAGGCAATAGGATTGTGCACAACTTTCTCAGGATTGATACGCTCCTGGAAGTTTAATTTTCATCCTTTAAAAGCAGACAGGGGCTGCTGCAGAGACAACAGAACCCAGCTTTCCCTGGCAGGGAGAGCAGTTCAGCCCAGCCCTCGCTGCTTTCCTTGAAGTGCCTGTGCAATGCTGAGCAGAAGTAGCTGACTTTGGAAATGTTTGAAAATTCCATTTGCCTTGGGCAGAGGGCTGTGCCCTGACCACTGCTCCCCAGGTTTTGGGAAGAAAACATGGACAACACAAAGCCTGGGATCTGCTCGGCACGAGAAGACATCTGCCACATCTTCAAAGCCTGGTTCTGGCTGAGCCACCATGAAGGTATGGATTGGAAAAGCTCTTGCAACCCAAGAGGCTTTGCCACAGTCTGGAAAGCAAAACGGATTTGATTTTTAAGGGTTTGTTCCAATAGATTTAAAGCTAGTGCCCATTATTTTTCATGTTTTCCTGAGTTCCAAAGAAATTTCAAGACTCTGCCAGCGTCCTGGGGGTTTTATTTAGAGTGCTAAGGAATCAAACTGGGCAGGCAGTGGGAGTTCAGCACTGTGGGGGAAACTCCTCTCATCTCCATGCCAATGTTTTCTAAACCAGAGCCAAAGGCAGAGCACTTAGCTGTGCATCCACCAAATACCACTGAATTGAAATATTTATCCTCTAGTTAATCACTAACACAGCAGATTTGGATGTCCCTAATTCTAATGTAATGATTGAGTAGGTAAATCATCTTGGCTGGATGGGGACTGCAACTGCCCCTAGCACTGTGTCCATCCATACAGAATTCCTGTCTTCAAAATATTCTCTGTACTTCCAAAATATCCATATAAATGCACCATAATGTTTGTAAACTACAAAAACTGGGATCTACATTTAAGATGTAGCTGGATGAAGAAAATAACACAACTCCATCACATTTATGAATAAACTCACACCTCAGTAGCTTCAGCATCCTTTCCTACGTTTGATATGATGGATAAAGAAACAGTTGTAGGGAAAATGGAAGTGAACAATGCAAAAAATAAATCTTTCTTACATAAGGAACACAAACACACATTGTTTTGGCAGCGGTCTCTCTAAATGTAGTTTGTGTTTGTTTTGTATATTGATTTTGTAATTCCCTTACAATTCTCTATCCTAAGGTAGACAGCAAAAGTTACTTTATAAGAAAGATTTAAATGAATGAATGAGTTGCTGGGGAAACAGAGGTACCACGCAGTTCAGCAGCAAGTGCTTGCAAGCAAAGACAGGCTGAGGGAGATCAGCAGCTTTTGCTGTGCCATAAAATAAAGGTACAGACAAAGCTCCTCAGAGCTGAACTAAACTACCCCCACAAAAAATGATTCCAGCCTCCCAGGGGAGCAAGACATAACCGCAGCAAACGTCCTAAGTGCCCGTTTCTGTTAAAGGATGACATAGCAGGGCTGTGTAAATCCTGCTCACCTGCTTGCTTCTCATTTAGCGGGTGATTTACTGGAGCAAACTGCGCTGGGACTACCTGAGCTCTCCGTGCCCATGGGTGTTTAATGTCCCTGTGCCAGCCTGGGGTCAGCTTTGTCATTCACGTCGGGCACCCAGGCTAATTCAGGTGCATCCCACATCCTCCCTGAGGCACTCATTTGCCTCCTTTCACCATGTGAATGCTTTATGCACCGCAAACTAATTATTCTGCTGTCTATCTGCCTCTCCCCAGCCCTCTAAATCGCCTAGGATTGTAAAGAGGGAACAAACAACCTAATTTCAAAGCACTGAAAAAAAAAAAAATCCAAGTTACTCCTGCTTTGAGATTCCATGTCACAAGTTAGTGATTTCCAGGCAGTCTGAGAAACTGTCAGAGCCCAGAATGTCCCTTGGACACTCTTGGATGTTCCAGGTCAGAAGCATTTGAGACCCTGGAATGCAGCCACAGACCCCTGTGGCTTTGAACCTGATCCATGGAACAATTTACCAACCTTGCAGGAAGAACAAGAAATCACAAAAGTTTAGATATTATAGTAGAAGTAGTCACAAAGTGAAAGGAAGAATTTTTGAGTGCTGTACAGGGGGATTTTAGGCCTTGTACAGAGGGGTCTGAGTTTTGTACATGGGGGTCAGAAGTTCTAAGATGGAAGGACTTGGGTGTGCCCTGTCCTCCTTCTTTCTCCTTCCTAACCTCCATGTTCTTGGTGATGTTGGCACTCACAGATTGGTTTAGAGTAGAAAGTCATCATTCAATATAGGTGATGGGCATTGGGGAAAAACCATAAACATTTAACAGGTAATGGATGATATAAAAGAGGGCACCAGCCCCCTGGGAGTCAGTGTGTGCCTTTGTCTGACTGCTGAACGGACCACAGCAGCTGAGGGAGAAATCTTTTAGATAACACACAATAAACTGCCTTGAGACCGGACAACTGAAGACTACTGAGTCTTTCTTTGGAGGCACGGGTTGGAGGAGAGACTTTTCCACCTTTCAAGGTCACCCCAATCAGGGAGTGAGCCCGGACAAGAAACCTCTCAAATTCAAACTCCAAAAACTCAAATTCTGGGTTGAAATACACCCCAAGTGCTTGGCTTCTCATACAGCCTCAGTATTAAACTGATTGCCCTTCCTAATATCCCTGTAATCCTGTCTGCTCCAGGCACGCTTGTTTGGAGTGATTAGACTGTCAGAAGCATTTCTGCCCCGTTCCTGATAATGTACAGCAAAGGACAGGTCTGGGTTTCAGCTGCATAAACTGATTTTGTGACCAACTTCAGCAAATGCGACCCAGAGTTCATCCCAGGAATAGAAATGCTGTGTCACTCTTCTATTGCATTTTTTCCCAAAAACTACTCTCTTTTTTTAAATTAAACAAATCTTCCACAAGCTTTTAAAATCAGATTCTTGTTGCACAGTTTTTAAGCTAAATATTCAGAAACTGTGCAAACAACAGATTTTATTGCTTTTTGGAGTTTAGATTATTTAGGAAGCTGCACTGTTAATGTACACACACTCAGTTATGAGGTGTTTTTGTGCTGTCGGCTTAGTGAATGAAGGAAAGGTAGAGGCTGACTTAAACTGCCAGATACAAGGAAATGTTAATGTAGTTTAACTCATCATTTGACTGACTGGAAGCAAATTAGCAGGTTAAGATGGCAGCTTTGATATTGTCTTCCAGCAAAAAAAGAACCATGAAAAGGAAGGTTTCCCATCCAAACACTGATGCCAGCAGCTGACATATTTTAAAACAGCACCGTCAGGAGGAGGATTTTTAATGCAAGTGCACATATTCTGCATTATTCTGAGAGAACCAAGTGATGAACTGAGGAGGAATGTGGAATTCATGGAGCTTTAGCATGGCTGGCTCTTAGAGAGCCCAGTTCTCCTGAGGTGCCTTTCCACACCCCAGGCACAGCACAGACTTCACCCCAGCAGCTCAGCAACAGCCCAGCAACAAAAAATGCACAGCCAGAAGCTGAGGGGGCAGAATGGGAATTTCTACTCTGTCTTCCCCACATCAGCTGGACTAAAGCCTCCAAAAGCAACCAGGATTATAACTTTCCAAAACCACAAGCACACACCAAAAAAACCTAACATCCCCCCCAAAAAAAACCAAAAAACAAGACCCAGTCTTTTACTCAACAAAGGAAATTTGCACTCATACCTCACTGTATTCACTATATTGCTTCCAGGTATTTCCCTCCATCCCCTCTAAGACAAAAAAAAAAAAAAAAAAAAAAAAAAAAAGAAAAGAAAAGAAAAAGAAAAAGAAACAACTCTGCATTCTGAAGGGACAGACGGTCTCACCCCTGAGTTACAACAGAGGAAATATTTGAAGATGCTCATGCCACAGCTTTCCTTTTCAGGACAATGTGGTTTTCTTCCTGTTTCTCATTTTCCTTGAGTCTTCCTTGAAGCCTCATTTCTATTTTTGGCCTAGTCAGTAGGAGCGTTCCAGGTGTAATAATTTATAGCAATTTAATTTCAGTTCTTATGTCCCTGCCTCTAGGGTGCTATGTCTTCTTTTCTTGATGTGCTAGTTTGATTTATTTTGCTTTTCTCCCCACTATGATTCTTTTATGATTCTTTTAGCCTTTTCTTAGCCACATCCTGTTCCTCTACCACTCTTTTCATACCCCATGCCCACTTAAAGGTGGGAACTTGTGTGGGAAGTTGCACCTGAGCTCTCCCACTGTGGACCAATTCTCGCTGGTCCATTGAACCAGAGGTACTAACAGCTGCTTAAATATATGAATTATTAAACCAGCAATAATACATGACAAAATCTTGAAACTTATCAGGGCTCATCCAAATACATGCAAATTCATTCTATTCAACCTGAACAAAGTTTACACAGCAGCACAATGAATGCACACTTACTCACACATTTTAATTTTTGCCACCATTCACGTTCATTCATCACTTTTCTTGCCATCAAACATTTTCAGTGTACAGAATACATTCATTTCAAGATACTGGGTTAAAGTGAAGCAAATGCTACTAGAGTAATTCATTTCATAGTCAACACTCTTGTGCCAATTACAGTGAGTTCATCTGAAGTTTGAAAATTTCTGAATGTTTAGCTTTGACAGGAGACATTTCAAAGAGAAGCTGTGTTTTATTAAGCTGTACCCTTTAAGCACAAGAATAACTGCAACTTAAAAGAAAGATCATTTCAACTACAAGCACATAAACTACGAATCCAAAGTGAGAAGAAACTATGAAAGGACACATCACTTTATAGCTTTAAAGTCACTTTTTACACCTTGCATTATTTTTGTTTGAACATGACTGGTGAGACATTGGTGGTTGCCTAAATTCACATCCTACACTGACACAATCAGTGAATGAATGTCCTCAGTCCTCCTCCAACTGTTAGTTGTTTGAAATACCATTTGTTCTGCTCACCATTTTTTGTGCTTATGTCTGAATTAGCAAATAACTGTGGAGAGAATGAAGCACCTGCAGACAAATTCTGAGATCTTAATGCTGAGCACTGTATCTGTGCAATACTTGGTGGTGGTGTAAATATTTAATTGGCACTTATTGGGCACGTCTCCAGTGCAGACAGGAAACTCCCAAGGAACTTGTGGATGTCATCCAAATGTCTACAGACTCCTTGGAGTGCTTAATCCACACTAATACTTCAACATGGAAAAAATTTAGTTTGTTTAAAGTTAACTGTGGTAATTTTCTCTTTTGCTTCAACTAAATATCTGCTCTAACTTATTACCAGGTGTATACTGGTGGTCTCTTGAAAAATATCATGAAATGATTTTGCAATAAACTTCCCATACACCAGGGGTTTATTTTTAGGGTAGATGTCATGGACTTTTTGGGGCTTAGTGGAATGAATCCTTATTCTGGAAAAGAGGGAACCTGTTTCCACATGCTAATTCAGCAGAGCCACTGGATGCTGCACCTCATCCCTCCAACAGATCCAAGAGAGAATCCAGAAACATCTGATCTTGCACCTCTGGTCAGACTGGTCCCAGCCACTGTTCTGCACTGACAGAGGCACCAGAGAACTTCTCCTGGGTACCTGGACCTAAATATGCCAGCTTGGTAAAGGAGGCTGAGACCATCCAGCATTATGGCACAACAAATAACTTTGTGTACAGACTGAGAGGTGACCAAAATCCTGCACTGTAATACCATGCATTAACTGGCATTGTAAATTCTGCAGAAATACATTTTTATACACAACTGAGACCCATGGAAATATTTCTGCATCAGATTAAAGAGGTAGCTCTACCTATCAAATTTACATATACATAAATTTAGGTTTATACCCATACCCAGATATCACATTATCAACATGTTACTAGAATTGAAACAAAGATTAGAATCACCGAGTAATATAAATGAAAATTAATCTTCAAGCAAGTGCTAGAGGAGCTCTAGCCATCTTTGTGGTTTCATTCCCCCATCAGCCAATTGTGAGATCAGCAGGCAAGAAGGGGATAGCTGTTAGATTTCTAGCATGTAAAAGTACAAAGGCACTAAGCGACCACAATTTGAGAGCATGTAAAAGCTTTCATGAGATTTTTAATTCCAGATAGTAGACATGAAAAGCTGTTGTTATTAACCATTTTTCATTATTAAAGGTCTCTTCATTCCTGAGTGAGCAAGTGGCACTGACAGTTGTGCATTAGTCTCAAATGACAACAAGCCTATCAATCTTGCAGCGCTCCAAAGAAGAAAGCACGTCAGGATTGGCAGGAAATAATTCACAGCATGAAAAATAAAATAATAACAAAATAGAATAAAAATAATATCTTCCAAGGAGAAAACACAACTCAGAAATTTAACTCAAAACACTACCACAAAACCAAGTTATTTTAGACTGGGCTTAGAAAGGCTGAGGAAAGAGCCAAGGTCCAAGAGCTAGATTTGAAACAATAAAACATTTACCCACAGAGTGACACATCCAGTGAGATTTTGGTTAGCATCTTTCTGTATCTTTATGTACCCACATATATTTCTGAAGGTGTGACCCTGCTTCCAGTTTCCTCAGAAGATGCAGAAGTTCGGCAGGTGCTGATGGAGAGTTGTGGGGCTGAGATCATCATCTCAGTGTCCTGATTCTTAGCCTCTCTCCATGGGTTTTTACTCCTAAAATTAACCTTAATATATACTTATGCCACCTTTAGAGCTAGTCCTCTAAAGCACTGAACATAACATGTGACATGCTCAGCATTTTCAGCTACCAGAAGAAAAAAGGCCATTATCCCTTCATAAAAAAACCCAAAATAATTCTTGCAGAGTGTGGTTCTTCATCATTTTACTGATAATTACATCGTAATTGACTCAGCTCAAAACCAGCAGGATGGTCTTTGTGACCTGCTCTTTCCTCTGGACTAGATCTAAGAATACAGACTATGCCAAGCAAGATGTGGTTTTTATATTCTCACAAAACACTGCCAAGCATTCGTCTCTCTCCTGATACAGCAAATACAGACAAAAGCACAGTCCATCTGGAAATGGACAGAATGAGGAGTTTCCACCAGCCTTGAACAAAATGGGATTGTTTTGAGGAGTTTGTTTCACAGGTTGGGATTCAGCCTTCATGTAATTCTGATTCAAGCCTTTTACCACAACAGGTATCCAGGAGTAACCAGGCAGTGCCATTTGCAGAGCACATCAATATTTCAGAGAGTCCTTAAAGCCACAAGTACCAACTGGAAGATGTGTGCCAACATCAGAGAATCCCAACTCTGAGGCAGGGAATACAGCCTTGGGATATAAGGGGTGTCCTGTCAAGAAGATCCTTCTCATTCTGCAGGGTGCAGCTAAAATTCCTGACAACCCCACACGTGGGACAGTGTTCAATCACATCAAATTTTAACCTGTGTGCCCCCTGTCTGAGTATAAAGCTGGTGTTTCCATGTAATTTGAAATAAGAAGCTCTAAAAGGCAGAAGAGATGTCTGCTCTACCAACAGGCTCCTGATGTACACTCTTCTCATTTTGGGGTGACAAAGTGTTTGGTTTAACTGCTTCTTCTTTCTGGAATTGACCTGAGAGATTAAACTAACATGGGAGTATCAGTTGTACACTTGTAGGCTTCTGTGAATCTGAAGGAAAAGCTGCCACTGTCACCATCAGCTTTCTAAAGAGCAAGCTAATAGCATCACTTCAGCCATTCTTACAGCTGCAGAGGACAAAATAAAGGTCAGTGGTTCAAAAAAATCTGATGGGGAAAGGTGGAAATCAGGCTGAAAGATCAATATAAATTGAGCTGAAAAGACTGGCTTGGATACAAAGCAAATGTTGGTAAATATCAGCCAGTATTTGCTTAGGAATAGGTTTATGCAAAAATTCATCATGATAGTTTTGCACCCTAAAATCTGCATTCCTTGCAGAAAGCTTGGACATAGGATAACAGGAGAAACTGAAAGCTGAAAATCTTTTAATCTTTTATGTTAGATAATCTGAGATTAAGTGGCTCTGGAAACAAGCTAAACCTGTTGCAAACCAATCTCAGAAGTACTTGTCCATATCACTGAAATTCCATTCAGTTCTTCAGAAGTGGCAATCTGGTTCTGGTGATGACCAGAGCTGATCTGTGTGGTTGTTGGCACAAACCACATTCGGTTGCACAAAGCTACAGCCCTTCCCTGGCCACAGTCAAGAACACAAATGTTCCTTAAAATCAGTGTCCTGCTCATAACTCCCATTTTCCAGGACGTGATGAACAGCTCCACGTTGGCTGTTTTTCCTCCACACTGTGCTTTGTCCCCCTCAGTCTTCTCTCCAAACTGAGGGGCCCCAACCCAACTGCCCCAGTCTGGTCCTGTCTCTGGGGGAGCACTGCTTAGCAAAATAAATGTCATCTCTGACTGATTACTGTCAGTCTCAAAAGTATGCACACAAATAATTCATTTAAATCTATTTAGGTTGACAGCTACCACACACTTCCTTAGGATATAAGGACTTGATTGTGTTTTGGATGTCAGAGTCTCATGAAAGGGCTTTTGGAAAGAACAGCTCTTCCTTCCCTCTCTCCCCCAATAGAGGCTGATTGAGAAATAGCTGGCAAGAATAGAAAGTGTGTTTAGCATCAGTCTTAGGGAGTTTCTGATAAAGACCTGATTGCCTTGAGGGGCCTTTCCCCCTCCAGGATACATTGTTTGTTTTTATGGTCTTGGATCCAGTGGTATTTGCTAAAAAAATTAATTTCTACTAATTTTTCTGATTTGATACAAACTTCAATGAAGATACTGTGGAAAGAAATGTATTCCAATTCAGCAATTTTAAAAATTAAATTAGGGGTTTATAAGTGTGGTATTAAAATATTGTGAAGTGTTTTACCATTTACAGGGTTCTTTTGTTCTCACCTTTTCCAACACGGTGGCAGAAACATCCTGCACTCCTTTTCCATGGACATGTCTTAATGTATGATTTTGGTACCTGTGCCAAACCCTTCCCTACAGCTCAAAGCTGACACTGCCCTGATAAAGGCAGCTGGGATCTGGTCAGTGCAAGGCAATCGTGATTCTCAAAACAACGTGGGAGAAGATGCAGCACAAAAGATGAGCTGACAAAGTATTGAACCACCACTCGTAAAAAATTACTACAAAGGTAAAAATAGAATATAAAAAATAGAGAAAACCCCTGAAACCTCACATTTTAACCAGCTCAAATTCTGATATAATTTTGTAGGTGTCTGAGTTCCCAGGTCACAGCCAAATTTTCCGTCTAAATCACCAACTGGTCTAAGCTTTGATTCCTTTAACTTTCTCACAACAGTCAGAGCAACTACACAAGATAAAATAAAATGCAAACTAACAATGCATCATGTTACAAAGGAATTGGCATTTCTGCAGAGAGTCATGCAGCAGTAAAGGAAATTTTGCTGGTTCCTTTTTGTGCTGTAATAACACCACTCTTAGACATTGCCAAGAGGATCGTGGGGGTCATCAGAGTGGAACTTGTGACAAATATTGCAAATGGAACAACAGCAAACACGTTGTAACAGCAGAAAAAAGTGAGCAGGACTGTTTCACTCGGAGATGAGGTAAAACGAGCCATTTATCTGGTGTTTGGAGTGTGACCCACACTTTGCTTGCAGGAGTGCAGGAGATGCTGAACTGGAAAATAAAACTGAATGCTCAGTTTGGTTCTCCCCCCTCCAGCTAGAAACTGTAGAAAATGGAGGAAAACTGCAGGGAAGGAGAATAAATTTTAAAAGACATTACCTGCTCTCTATTGAGCTATTGATAAAAGAGGTCACGCCAATTATGAAAAAGCATAGGCGAAATTTTGCATGTCGTACATTTTCTGTCAAATGGAAGTGCCCAGTCTGACAACACTGAGGGAAAAAAGAGGCAGCCAGGATAAATGTTCTCCCTGCCTCTGCATGGCTGCTGAGGGGTGGAAGGCAGAAAGAAGCACTCCACGTGCTCTGAGGAGATACAGATGATGTGATGTGTGCTCCTTCTCTCCTAGCAGAGGGCAGGAAAACCAAGGTGAAGTCATCTTGCAGTCCCTGGCAGGGCATTCAGCAAAATTCATCCAGGAAATAGCACTGGGGCTGATTATACATTTATAGGGTTCAGGCCCTGGCAGGGACAGTTTATTTCCACATCTCCTAGTCTAAGCAGAATTTGTGGCTTAAAATTGTTCAAATCTTTTTGCTGGCTTATAAATATCATATTGTTTAAAAAAATATTAAAACATGACTCCGGCCAGAGAACCAGTAATAATGTCACTTGAGATTTATGTGATACTAAAATGCCAAAAAAATCTCAGACAAAAACCCAAACCCCATCTCTTACTGAAGAAACACATACAGGAGGAAATTATTTCTTTCCTGCCAGAAATAGGACATGAACTGGACTAGACTTCTTGTTAGAAGGTTGCCTGATGTATTTAGTATATTCACTGTGATACTGAGGCGTGTTTAAAATTCCCATTTGCAGCCCACAATATTACAGCTGTTCTTCCTTCCACGTGGCCCCGAACTGCACTGTAAATTATGGTCATCCCTTCTCCCTGCTACCAAAATTAATTATCTGATAAATAGAGTTAATACACACGGCTGCTCTGCAACAATCTCTTTGATGGATTTGTGTTTGGGGCACTGCAGATGGCCTTGCCAAGGCACAGACACCATAAACATTTTGATTCTGGGACTGGATGAGCCACTGCAGAGAAATCCCTGCGAGGGGCAGGAGCAGAAGGGCTCTCCACCACTCCTGCTGGCTCTGAGCATGGATAGCCTCACGTCTCCAGGCCATGAAGCAACCTGACAGTGCAGCTCCAAATGTAAATACCAGCCCCAGCAGCCAAAATATTGCCTTCCAACAGCACTAGAGCCAAAGGTGTCAGGAAGAAATGTGCACGTGCATCAGTGCACAGCCACTTTTCCTCTTTGATGGCCTGGCACACAGGCAGCTGCTTCCAGATGCTTTGGATGGCAGAGGAAAGAAAGAAAAAACGGTGTGTGTTTTCCCCACTAAATTAGCATGTGAGGAAAAAGCAACAGCAATCAATAAGAGAGCCAGTAGCCCAAAATAAAGTGTCTGAACTACCACGAGTTTTCTCAGTATTTCAAATTATGCCAAGTAATTAATGCCAAAAACAGCCTCTGGTGGGCTCTTCTCATTTCAAAAAAGGAATGAGAAGCAAAAAGGTAAAGAAAGTGAGAGTTCAATGCTAGAGAGAGACCAAATTCAAGTAGCAAGGCTTCTGTTCTCAACAAGAAAAGATTGTCCTGTCATGCATTTACAGCTAACTTAACAATGAAAAAGAGATTTTTTTTTTCTCCCTCCATTTAAATGTTGTGCTGGTCTGTGGAAAAGGAGATATTCAGTACAAAGCACAAGTTTGAGTAGGGAAAACAAAACTTTTGTTTTTGTGATTGCCAGTTCCTGTAGACAGACCCCCAATGATAAAACCACAGCTTGTTCCTTCTCCCTGGCCAGGGAACTGAGCTGTGCCCTGTCTCACAAAAATAACCAAAGCCAAAACTTCTCCCCTTTAAATTCCTGCTCCCACTCCATTTTCCCCCTGAAGCTGTTCTTGGGGAAGTTGAAGATGTAAATGCAGCCCTGAAGCAGCAAAGCCAAGCAGCAGAAGGAGTCCAAGCCCCATCCCAGCACTGCCTGCCAGCCACTGACAGCAGGACAGATCCCTTATCTGCACCAGGAAATGAACACTGCCCCCAATAACATGAGGGGTCTCTTTCAGTAGATGACAGTGACAATTTAGCAGTTTGTTATGGCAAGTCTTGCAGCATTTAATTGCATTTAGACAGACAAATTAGAGGAGCTTCCTCACTGCACCGACCAGCGTTTCTTGCGGGACACTGTTAACAACTCCCTGTTTATTCACAAATAGGTTTTGCTTCAAGCAGCTGGATGAAAGTAAAACCTTTTCTGAATCAGGCAGGGCTGTGGGTTTATCCACAGATCTAATGGAATTAGGATATAACAATGCAGAGAGACAAAACATTGCTGTTTATTGTGTAAAATAAAAATCATTCCAAGGTATTTGACTCTCAAACCCTTAGGAAAAAGAAACAGAGTAACCAATACAGATCAGAGCCTGGCCAATTCAAAATAACCATATAAGCCAAGAGTTAATTATTCACAATTCCTTTCAGTCAGTAGGCCAAGTTACAGTCATCCTTCAGGTGTTTGAAGAAACCAATGGACACAAGAGTGAGAGTGATCTGCATTTGGAGGATTTAGGACCACAGGAAACATAAAATTGCTCTTGCTGCAAAATAGCCGGGAGCCTGACTGACATTTCTGCCATCCCCAGACCCATGGGTGATGTGCAATATCTTCTGCATCTCAGACTTTTGACCTTTTGTCACACATCAAAGACATTCAAGATATTTTCTTTTGAACTCAGGCCACTGGCAGTTAACCCAGCAGCTCCATGTTCACCAATAAACCACACCCTCAAGTGCCACATCCGCACATTTTGGACACTTCAGGGATGGTGACCCCAGCACTTCCCTGGGCAGCCCATTCCAGTGCTTGACAACCCTTACAGTGAGGAAGGTTTTCCTAAAATCCAATCTAGACCTGCCCTGGCACAACTTGAGAACATTTTCTCTGGTCCTGTCACTTGTTACCTGGGAGAAGAGACCCGGCCTCACCTGGCTACCACCTCCCTTTAGGAGCTGTATGAGGTCTCCTGAGCCTCCTTTTCTCCAGGCTAAACACCCCCAACCACTCCTCATACGATTTGTGTTTTAGTCCCCTCATCAACTCCATTACTCTTCTATAGAAAAAATCTTCTACTGTTTCTTGTGAAGTTCATGGAAAGAAAAAAATGCACATCTGGGTTTTGGAAGTACTGAAATGTCACCTACAGTTGAAGTGACTGACATGAAATTTTGTGTTATTATTTTACTCCTCCAGCTGTACAGTAGAGGGCAAATGCTATGATGGCACCTGCATAATGCAGAAAAACATAATATGTCACAGTGAATCAAAAGCCTTAAAGGAAACCTTTTTTCAGGGTCAAATGTGTTTGAGTATCTCTAATGTAGAACAGAAGAATGTAAACAGGCATGAACTGTTATATTTCTGAAGGGTTTTTTTTATTCAGTTCTCTTTGCATTGTGGGCATCAATCCCAGAACATAAAAAAATAACTAGAACAAAGGAAAAATAGCCCAACAAAAAAAGGAGCTTCAAAGGGACAATATGCTTCCCACTCAGCTGTAAAATACATCACTGTTGGCAGATCAATATTACCAATTTCCATTTGCACTTCCATTCCAGACAAAGGGAACTCTTCTAAAAGTTGCCCTTAACAAGAAAGTCACAGATGCAACTCTGCAACATTCAGTTCATTGTAATATTAAGACAAAAAATAAGTGACACCCAGTGCTCACTCAGGCCTGTCCTGAGAAGGCACTGGCAGGGTGACACACAAGGATCCTCAGCACTCCTGAACCCATTAAATAGCTGGGACGACTGGGACATCATGCCACCATTCAGATACAAACCTAGTCTTTCCCTTTTGTCCAAAATCTTCCATATTCTTGGCCTGTGTTTTTAACTTGCTGGGGGAGAAATCAGACTCTCCAACCTGATCAATCACACTTGTAAGAAGTCTGGGCATGTTGAGCTGCTGAGATAGATATTCATAACCTCAGAACTGAAAATATAGACCCAAATATCATTACTGCTGGTTGAATTAAAAAGCTTATGTGTAATTTATAATTAAATAAATATTCAGGGTTTTATAAGACAATAGCCATAAAGCTCAAACCTTAAACGTAGACCTCACACCTTGGAGATGAGCTGACTGACAATCTCTGAAGCAGAGTTTTCAGCTTCGTGTCTCTGCTCTGCACCTGAGAGTTGTGCCAAGCAGCCATGTGCAACAAAACTGAGTCAGGAGCTCTTTCCAGGAAAAGCACACACAACTCGAGGACAAAAGCAAATCCAAAATGTTGGAGTTCAGCTGGTGCTTGAGCAATACCAGGCCTTTGTCCCTGCACACCCTGTCTGCTGTGTCCCCCTCCTTCTCCGAAGCTCATAAGGAAATACCAGATGTCAAACAGGATTTATTACAGACTCCCTATACGATTAAGTTCCTTCTCAGCTTCAGGCAAGGCAAAATTAATTCGACTTTAAAACAAAGCAAATGTTAGTCTAATATGTGCATGTTTTCTGCTCTTTCCTCAGAGAGCAGAGCCTGTGTTTCATGAGCAGCTGAGATTCCTTCTGAAACCAATAGGCATTGATTGATTAATCACTAAGGATTTATTGCTCAGTGAACAAATGATGACACATTATCTAAAAGAAATGGAGCAAGTGGTGCCTGTGGAGTTGTAGCTGATGGCCAAACAACAAAGATGGGACTTACATTCCTGCAAAAGGCTACCTATTATTTTAGCAGTATTATTTACACGGGGATTCAAGTAGAAGAAAATCTGTTTTCACTGATTATTTTTAATTTTTGGAGTTTCATATGTGTAACTAAACTAACTATTTCAGCCCAAGTTCAAAGTTGTATTCAAATTTTCAGTAAGTCATGCCCAGAAATAGAAATGCTCAAAAAGACACAGCAAAAATGGCCAGTTCTTTACCACTGTGAACTCAAGGAATTTGCTCATTGGATTTTTGTGCTGCATTGATCATGTAACCCTAATTACAACCTTGATTTAGAACCTCAGTTTATTGCTTATATGAGTTATCAGCTAATTATTATTTAAGTGTTAATTATCCTAAGCCTATACACATTTACTGAAGGCATCAGGCTCTCTTCCTGCAGATCTAAAGAAAGTATTTTGTGCTGAAGTGTTAGCTCTCTGTTTTTGCTGTACTTTGCCATCCATTTAAGATAGGAAATTGGAGCTCAGATCCTCAGATCCTTCTAAGAGGGAACGCATCTTCCTGGGAAAGGGGAGGACAGAGAGCGGGGTTCCACTCAAAGACTGACCCCGCTGCAGCAGGGATAAACTCAAGGATGCTTTGCAACATTAAAAAGGGGAAAACATGAAATACAGAGAGAATGAGGCACCAGCAGCTGGAGGGCCCAAGCTGTGTCTGTGTGTGCTGGGATTGCCCTCCCTGGGGCCCACCTGGGACCTGCTCCCAGCACTGCACAGAGCCCTTTGGTGCTGTCACACTGCAGATAAACACGGAGGGACAGCACGTGGGCCTTGCAGTTCTTTGCACCTGTCTGAAGCTCACTGTGGTCCAGTGAGGAAGGGCAGAGCAACCCAAACTCCCCCTAGCTCTAAGCAGCCCAGGGGAGCACATCAGGACATGTATTCATCTATTTGTAACACAGCTTGAAAAAAAAAAATTGAAACACCTCCACTCATCCTTATTACAATAATTTTTCTAATAACAAATATTTTTAATGACAAAATTATATAATAGTCTCAATTGTAACAGAACACTTTTCAGCTATAAAACTATAAGGCAATGAAATGTTTTCTGCAGCATTAATGGGCTTTCTTGGACAACTTATGTTTCAATGAAATATTAATTCTTGATCATTTGTCATGTGGTAATTAGGAGAATAAGCTGTAGGAAGTCTCGATTACCATGCAAATGTTAATTAGGTCATAATTTATGTTAAGCATTTCTAAGTATAGGAGCACCAGAATCACATATAGCAGCAGATGAACTTTAGGGGGAAAAAATTTGCATTTGCAAGAGTTATTTTTCTATTTAAATATAAGAGTTCCTATGTTTTAATAAACACCAAAGAACATGTATTTATTTAATTGCCCAAAGTCTTCTCTCCCCTTTCTACCCAGAGTCACACCTGTCTCTGGCCAGGTATGAGAACCTGGCAGCAGGTGGTGAGGTTGCTTTGCAATGCAACAACTCACGTGCCATGGAAGTCCTGGAAAAAGTAGTGGTTTTAATTTATATTTGAGCCAAAACACACAGCCCTGCAAAAGCAGGAATTCTGGTTCATCAGGGACTGCTGGAGCTCTCCCCTCTACAGTCAACAACAATAGCAACACTCCTGGAATCACCTCTTGTTTTTACAAGTGACTCACTGTGGCACTTCCCCAGTGAGGGGGAGAAGGCAGCTGAGAAATCCAGGGGAATCCTTCTCAGCCTTTGTCCCACTGCTCCCTTCAGAAACGGGGACACAGGGGAAAAAAAATACAGGATGTGGCTTTTCAAATCTGAGAGAAAGGAGCATCCTCCAACCTCCTGCTCCTTCTCAGAGTTTTCATTTTCTTTTTTTTTTTTTTTTTTTTTTTTTTTGCTGTGCACAGGCCCAGCTCCTGGCAGCAGGATTTTGTTTTCTGGTGAAGAAGCAGGACCTGCTTCTGTCTGAGGCACATGAGCAGAATTCAGGCTCATGGGTCCTTGCTGGCCCATCACCTGAAAACACCCCAGTGCTGCAGCCACCTTGAGGCAGCAGAGAAACCAGCTCTGCTCTGGCATTTTCTGTGGAACAATCACTGAAATAAACAGCTGCAATGACACACTGTAGTGGGATGAAGATAAATTTATTTTGCTGTTTCCACACTCCCACAATTTTTACACCTCCCCACACAAATCTGCCCAAGCTGCTTCCACTTTGTTGGTATTATCAAAGAAGAAAAATAGCACTAGGCTCTGGAGGGAATACCAGCATTAACTCCCCCTGCTTCACTTTGAAGGCCAACATTAACTGTTATTTTCATTTGTTGAATTGCATTTCAATTGATTTTCTTGAGTTGTTTTTGTGGTTTGATTTTTTCTTTATAAAGGGGAAAAATCATTAAATGATACAAGAGTTAACAAAACAGATGCAAGTTCCACTGGAAGTCATATGTCAGCTCTACCTTCTCCAAGCTATATCTAAAGTAAACAATGTCAGGTTGGAAAAAAAAAGAAAAAGATAGTTCAGCCATAACATCTGACACTTTGGGAGCTAGAAACATAATAGTTTTGGGAAAAAAAAATAGTACAGAAGGAATATATTTAAGTTTTGCTCTTTTTTTAGCATGATGTAAGATACCCTAAAAAAGACAAAGTGGGAAAAAGAGAGAGAACAGCAAAAGTAGCAAGGGGAATCAAGGGAACTTCACCAATTTAAACACTAAATTTCCAGCAGGGACAAATAAAGGGGAGGGACACAGGAAATCACAAACATTAGCAGATGACATGGAAAGACCAAGCACTTATTTACCATTCTTCATAATGCAAAACTGGTGAAAAGCATTAAAGACATCACATGTCAAATTGATTTAGATGAGCAACTTTTGGCTTGGTGTAATTGCTATATGGCACAATTGCTGGCATTTTACACCTGCAAATATATGTACTTTAATGCACAGCAAATACTTGGTTCCAGGTCACTACACAAGCTTGAGCTATGTCAACAAGAGGTATAGAAAACAAGAGGGGAAGCAGGACCCTGTGTCATAGTGCTGCAGGGGAAATAACTCATGGTGTGGGTGGCCTCTGAATCCAGCACCAGGTGCCAGATCCGTGGCAGCAGCAAGGTCTGAAGCCCAGAGGCTGCTGGCTCTGGACCTGCCCTAAGTCACTTGGGCTGGTGAGCAGGGCTAAGGGACACCCTGTGAACACACTCTAGAGATGAACCAGCAGCTGAGCTACTCCAATGGGGACAGAAAACTCCTGGCCCTGCCCAGGACACCCCAACAATCCCACCCTGTGCCCAGGAGCATTGTCCAAACTCTCCTGGAGCTCTGGCAGCCTTGGGGCCATGCCCATTCCCTGGGCAGTGCCCAGCACCCTGTGGGGCAGAGCCTTTCCCTGATCCCCACCCCAACCTCCCCTGGCACAGCTCCAGCTGTTCCTGGGTCCTGTCCCTGATCAGAGAGCAGAGTTCAGTGTCTGACCCTCCACTTTTTCCCTTGTGAGGAAGTTTTTAGACAGCTTTGAGGTCTCCCATCAATGTCCTCGTCCCCAGGCTGAAAAAGTCCTATGACCTCAGCTGCTGCTCTTAACTGATGGCATCATGTGTGCTATTCACTGGAGCAATTTAAACTCTTCAGCTCCAAAGAAAATCCCTATTTCACATTTATTTCCTTAAAAACAGAGCACAGTAAATAATTATTATTTCAGTTGAGATGAGCACAGCACCTTGCTCTCTGGAATATCACATTTAAATCACCCTGTACACAGTGACAGTGTTGATCTCGCAGCCCCTCAGGCTAAAATAGCTTTATTTCACACTGCCTATACATTTTTCAGGGCAGAGATGCAATCAATACACACAAAGGAGTCCAAGGAACCCAAGAGGAACAAGACTAGTTTTTGTGGAATTGATGTCGCCGTGCATCCATTAGCCCCACTCAGTAATTAGGAAATTAAAAGTGCCTCATTGCTCCCCTCCACTGAAGGTCACCTTGAGGCCCTAAAGTTGGGTTTAGATGTAATTAAGAGTTTGCTGACTGCTGCCAGGGCATGGGCTACAAACGCCAGCAGAAATCCTGTTCTCAGTCCCTGAGTTATTATAAACAAATGCATGTCCTTCTCTACAGGGGATATTTTCAGGAGTACCTAAGCCTCAGGTTTATCACCACAGTTTGTAGGGCAATAGCCTGGCTGTGCACATGTATTTCACTTTAATAACATCTTCCTTCTTTCAGAGAGTAAAATTTGGTTCAGATTAATAAACCAGGGCACTCCATATTATGCACACCCACAGGCATAATTGAGTCAATCAATATCAAATTTTTAGCTACACCTTCTTACAATTTTTGCTGATAATTTAGTTCATTAACAAAATCTGAGAAACATAGCATGAACAAAAATGTGTGCCATTAAGATAACGCTTAAAATACTGAATTTTGGTCTTATGAGCCCCTAGGATGATATAATAGCTTAAAAAGAGGCTATTCTGAACACCTGAGTGCAGAAAGCAGATTTGCAATCAACACATGTGATACTGAAGCAACACAAAGTATGCCTGGAAATCAGGGTACCAAACCAACACAGTGAGTGTGTCCTGATGCACCTGTGCTGGCTCTGGAGCTGGTGCAGGCTCCAACGAGGACATCTCTGTTCTTTGCACCGTGTGGACATGCCTAGAATCATTTTATGAGAGGGGGATATTCAGGGTGAAATGAATCAGAGACCCTGAGGCAAATTTGAAACTAAATGCCTGAAAACTCATGGCTGAAATCCACAAAAAGCACAAACCTGCATTTGGGTACCTAAACCACTCTGTCCTAGGAGATGTCTTTGGAAATCTGATAAAGTCACCTGAGTTTAAGAATAATTTTTTATCCTAAGTGCAGGCTTTTGAAGATAGACTTTCTTTAGATAATCTTTCTTTCTGCAGTAATAGGTAAGTTATTACAGAATATCAGACCACTTGCTACACCTAATCCCCTGATGCCAAAGGGGCTTGGTGCTTGGAAATGGGACAAAAAGTACTGTGGGAATGAGCAACATGAAAACCTGCCCAGGGCAAGGCACGCAGGAAAGCAAGTGCAACACAACAAATAGGAAATAAATCTACTGGAACTGACAAAAATACTATTAAAAAATCAAACCAAGTAGTTTACAACTGATACAATCGAAATGGGGATACCAGGACAGAGGGAAGACAAGGCACAGGCTATAAGGACAGACACCAGCACAGTGTAACAAAACTTATGAAGGACAGAAAGTGGAAATAGTCAGAACATGAAACAAGAACCTTAATAAGACTTCTGGCTGCACATATAAGCTTCAACAGCTGCATCTTAGATGGCTCATGCAGCATGATTCAGACACAGCCAGGATGACACAAGCTAAAGATGATACTCAAGTTACAGGCAGGGTGAAATTATTTACAGTGGACAACACTGAAAACTGAGATTTGACAAAATTATGAGCCCTGCTACAGCTGTGGCAAGAGAAGAACTTTGTTCTGACTGTATTGTATCAGAAGCCAGATATCATGGACATCAGGGAGACAGGTGTACATTTTAGTGCAAGCATAACTAGGATTTGCATCAGAGATAGTAAGATTTTAATAGCTAGATTACACTGATAAATGAAGATTATACCCTAAAAAAATATCCAAATATATCTACAATTTATTAGTTGTCGAAGTCCCTAATTTGTTTATTTGAATCCCACCACATGTTGATTTGTGAAGAGCCTGACACATTGCAAAGTGGTTCTGTAGCTTTGGCCTCTTCATTTGAGATCACTGCATCCTTCTTCCCTTTTGACCACCCAAACACTTCCTTGCCACCTGCAGACCCAGTCACACACCACATTTCCTCCTGGGGACCTGAACAAAAGCTGCCACGACAAATTTTCTCCCTCAGTGGAAGAGATTCATTTTGCCCTGGTTAAGATGAAATCCTGATTAAGCATTCACTCCTTTCTCTGGTGGGTCACTGGGCTCATCTGAAATCCCTCCCATGAGCCATTAGTGAGCTTCATTTGGCAGAGGGTCTAAAGCTGCTTTTCTACACAACCCTAGAACAGTTGTCTACTGCCCTGAGTCTTTTGGGCAATACTGGTAAAATGTCACTGAGGCAGTGTGGTCTAACTTGGTGCCTACATTGTCCTGATGGAGCAAAAGGAGGATGAAAGCTCAACCAAGATCCAACTGCTTGTTTTGGAAAGATTTTCTCCTATACAAGACAATCAACTTCTTCCATCCCCTTTTTCTTGGCAGTTTTGTGAGTCTGAGTTACAATATTTGCACCAGCTCATCGTTCCATAAGCTTCTGAAAACACTTCCTGCTTTCCTTAGATCATGTTTTCATACTGATAGTACAGGTTCTGAGACTCAAACAGATAAACCTACAAGAAACACTAGTAATACTATGCTAAAAAATTACAAAGAAAAATGCAGATGTTGGTCAAACCCACTCAAAAAAAAAAAAAAATTATGGGTCACAGTATTTCACTTGAAAAATTTCAACTAAAATTAATTATCTGAGTAACTATTTTTATTTGCATTTTCTGTAAGTATTTTAAGTACATTTTTTTTCCTCAAAGAGAAGACTAACAAGGCAAGTCTGGACTGATTTAAGAAGATGCACTTTCATTAGCAGGTGATTTACTACAGCAGAATGTGTGTTAGATCCAGGAGTAAAGGCAAATTAATTGAACCAAAAATACTTTAGGAAGACACAATCTGAGTTATCAGGTGCTAGTAATCAAAAAAGATTAATACAGGGATATTCATGACCTCTACTTGTAAATAAACATCAAGAACATTTTTCTCCCTTCAGAAAATGAATTCAAGAGAGCCTCGGAAACTGTAATTAGTATTAATTTAGCTGATTGTACGCTTAGATAATACATGCATAAAATGGTTTCAGACTTTAAGGGAGACGGACAGCTACATACACTAATTAACAGATTTTTAAAAGACCTGAAGATAAGTAATTAATTAGAGGAACACTGGCAATAAAGGGATCCTAAGAAATTGGTGGCTCTGGAGCCAGGAGCCAAGGAAATATTG
Organism: Anomalospiza imberbis; assembly: GCF_031753505.1. Lineage (NCBI taxonomy): Eukaryota > Metazoa > Chordata > Aves > Passeriformes > Viduidae > Anomalospiza > Anomalospiza imberbis. The sequence continues at coordinate 17,813,957 of NC_089691.1, read as the reverse complement.
GGAAGGAATTGTGGAAGGGCAGGAGGGGAAAGATCCTCTCTCTGGAGCCCTGTGCCAGCTCCAAGAGCAGCAGGGACCAGCTCAGCCTCACTGAATTGAGCACAGGCACTGAGATAATTGGGATTTTTCTGGGAGCATGTTTGTGTAACCTGGCAGCACACATTCTGTACAGCTGAAACCTTCTGAGGAGGAGCCACTTGGGATTTCGATGGGAAAGAGTTGCTGAGGAACAAGGCAGGTTTTGGTCAAAGGCACAGACAGCAGAGCCCCTTGTCAGGGTACTGCCCTGGCCCAAGAGCAGCAAAGAAACTCTTCTCCCCCTTAGTTCAGGCCAGGACATAACTGTGAATTCCCCATGCCCACCTTCACTGCACCACCTCCACTCCCTGACCTCGAGGCCCTTCAACAATAGGTGGATCTTTATTTTGTTCCATTCTCCAGCAAAACCTCTGAAAGCTGCCTTTCATCTTGGCTTTGAAGTAGATATTTTTAATCAACTGTTTACCAGCCAAGTCTAATTGTGCAGCATAAGTAGTGCAACTTGAAAAAGCACTCAGAACTGCTCTAGAGATGGGAAATGACTACAAGCCAAAAGTTGCAAGGGGGAGAAAATGAAAAACTTCTTTTTAAAAAGTCTCCTGATGTCAGCGAATCTGTCATTCCTCCTACTTTACAAAGTGGATCTTTGTTCATAATGAAATTTCTTTGCATTTACCAGCCCAAAACAGCTTTGCTTTCTATTCAAACAGCCAAAGACCTGTCAGGGCTGCAGCTACCAACGGGTCTCATAATGACACAAAAATGTAATGGAACACTTGTAACAAAACCAAATCTAAGGAATGGCAGGGTTTTAATATTTCAATAAGGTTAAAGCACGAGTGTTAAATTATTTAGGTTCAGAAATAAGATATAAGCACTAGAGCAATATCACATCCATACTCATATATCATTACACATGTAGGGGTGATATCCATGTGATAAATTGCTGGAGTGTGAGGTAAATTAATTTACTATGCACTTTGATCACAATACTCTCTCCTGGCCTACTAATCCATTTCCCAGCAGACTTGCTCTAACATCCCAAATCACAGAACACTTTCATTGCTGCCATTAAGAGCAATGTTTCATAGTCTACCTCTCTTTTTCTCCTCACAGGTAGGGAAGTTTCCCTCCTTGAAAAAATAAGAAATATAAATTAAGTTACAGGAAAGCATACAGATGAAATCCTTATATCATCCACTCTTTCGTATTGTGCATCTATATAAGAGACTTATAAGGAGAAAATATCTTCATATACTGACAGCTGGGCAAGATGCTGTGATGTGGGCATGATTCTGGTGGAAGGGGAAAAAATAAAATCCAGATATTTAACTCTTCAACTAGAATGATTTAATATTGCCAATAAAGAAATAATATAGATCTATATACAGAAAAGCACTAAAAGTTAAACCTGATCTACAGATGTGCTCACAATTTAGGGCTATAGATGATTACATGATAAAAATGATAATTAATATACCTATCACTGCCAGAAGTGTGATGGAAGCAAAATATTTGGCAAGTAAAGAAAGCCTGCTACTTCCTTAAATCCCCAGTCACAGCTAGCAGGAGCAAGGAATGCCTGGAGCACCCTCTCCCTGCCAGGCTCTGAGCATCCCACACAGGTGAGGTGCTGCCAGGCTGGAGACTCCAAGGGGAGCAGATTTACCCCTCGGCCCACCAGGTGGGCAAACAGCTCTGAATCCAAATTATGACCTATCACAAAGCTGAACAAGCCATAAACTCAGGTGTTATTTACTGGAAGATCACCAAGTAGATTGATTTCATGGATTTGCAGCTTCTGAATTTTGCCACACCCACAGAAGGGCCTGAAACCCCCATGGAAGAAATCCATATGGATGTGGGGAATGCAAAGTAAGAAGTGAGCTGGATTACAGAAAAGCTGCATGGACATCCAAGCACTGCCTTCCCCCAGTTTGCCATGGCTTTGTTTACAGCATGAGTTGCACTTAGCCAAATATGAAATACTGACAGAAAGAGTCATGGCAGACCTAAAGACACTTTGAGCATTCTCTGCACTTGAGTTGATGGATATGCTTTAGAATTTGTTACAGGAATCATAATTCAAAGTGTAGTAAGAAAAATATTTCTGGAGAAGAACAAAGGCAGGGTAATTGATACTGGTTTCAGGTTTCATACAGTTATCCTTTATGATTTTAAGTACTTCATTTAGAAAACCTACCCTTGTAAGCACTGAGGTCTGCCCAGCTTTGGCCACCAGAACACAGAATGTAAAATAAAAATATCAGAGGTATGTTTCCTTTATTGGGGCAGGGGCAGACAGATAACAAAACAAAAAATCAGGGAATTTGAGGAGTGACTTTACCTAAAGGATGGCAGAAGCCCTGCACCTGCAGTGGCACTTCTCAGCCCCCAGGTCAGCTGGGGCTTTGCCTTCGCCTTGTGGAGGCAGAGACCTGGACAGTGCACGTCCCACTGGGGCCACAGCTCAGCAGCAGCACTGCCAGCTGTCAGAGCTGTGCCCAGGACAGACAAAGCCACACTGCTCTGGGGGCACAGGGAAGAGGAACATGGAAAACCAGCCGTGCTGAGCTCCTGCAGTGCCAGGGCAGCTCTGACACACCTTGTCCTTGCAGCGCAGAGAGACACCTCCACTGCTGCTAGGGCAGCAGAAATTCTCTCAGGAACTGGGGGAGAAATCTGAAGAAGGCAGCAGCATCCATTTCCCGTGGCCAGTGCAGCACAGGGATTTTGTGCTGTCCCTCACAGTGCTGTTCCCACTGCTTTGGGCCATGACAAGCCGTGGTCCCAGGGGAAACATCTTGTTCCAGACTGGCACTTGGGCAATGAGGAAAGATGCTCTCAGCAGCAGCAGGACTGAAAACATTTCAGTCTTCATCAAAACCAGCAGGAATGCAGCCAGACCCCAAACCCTTGTGAGCATTTGAATAACAGAGGGCAAGACCTGGTCAGCCAAAGGGAAACTTTCAGCACTGAGTTCCCCATGAGGGGGCCCTTGCTGCTGTGAACATCCCACTATGGGCTGTACTGAGAAGACAAGAAATTAGGGGAGAGCAAAGGACAATTATGTGGAGATACCAGCTCTAAAAATGGGTCTCTGCACTACAAGATGAGGCAATGTACAGAAGCCAGCAGTGAATATTCCAGTGCCACAGAGAAAAAAAAGTTAGGCAAGGCTGGCCATGTGCATATCCACACTTTCTCATTTTGGGTGATGATACTTTGCCCCCTTCCTCTATCATCCTCAAGAAGTGATGAAGGGAAATACAAAAAATAAAAGCAGTCATAAATAAGGAGTCTTTGCAGCAGAACATAAGTAAGCCTCCTTTTCTCTGAGCATCTTTCCCAAGCTTCCCATTTACAGAAGGAGGATTTACAGACAAAGTAGGGTGTCTAAAAACTGAGGATTTTTGTAATTATGTTTAAATAAATAAGAAGAGAGGTAGACAGAGTGTTATATAATCCAGCATAAAACTTCCCAATTTTATGTTAAAAAAGAAATAAATTAGCACCCTTGCCTCAAGGTTTAGTGTCCTGAAAATGTTTAGCAGATTTTTTTTATAGAATAGCATCATTATCTTGTGCAGATATAATACACAGGATGCTTCTCAAAATTATATCACAAAGTACTTGTGCATTCATAGTATCCAGTAACTGCCTCCATAATTTATGGGCACCATCCTATGCAAATCATTGGAAAGAAAATGACAGATCTCAGGGGCTGTTTGTTGTTTAATCTCACTTTGTCATGATTCAAAAAAGAATGATGTGAAAATACAAGGAAAGTCATCCATAACGGTAAAAAAAGACTCTTGGACGTTCTTCGTTGTTTTCAAAGAAACATAAATAATCAGCTCTTTGTCAGCTATGAAATGAACCTACATTTTCTATTCCACATGAAGGGCCATCAAAATCCAAAGTGTTTTACACCCTATTCTATTTCTGCTGGCAGAAATTTGGGGCTCTAAGACTTGACAAGAAGAGATCATCCAATGAGATGGGGAACAGCACGAAAAGATATCACAAAACTGGGCTGGGACTTCAGCAGGCATCACAAGGCTTTGGAAAGAGATTAAAAAATATATATAAAAAAAAAACAAACCCTTGGGTGACCCTGGCTGGATGCCAGGTGCCCACCAAAGCTCTTCCATCCCTGCTCTTCTCAGCTGGACAGGGGACAAAATGAAAGGCAGGGCAAGGAGAGGCCACTCCCCAGTTACTGTCAGAGGCAAAGGAGACTTCACTTGGGGAAATCACTTTAATCTATTACCAAACAAGAGCAGAATCATGGGAAATAAAAACAGGTCTCAAAGACACCTTTCCCTCCCATGCCTCCCTCTTCCCAGGCTGAGTTTCAGTCCCAAATTCCCTTCCTCCTTCCCAAACCTCCTTATTATTGTTGATGCCTCTTTCTCTGATAGGCTCAACCTTGGCCAGCAGAGCCGTCCTGGAGCCTCTGGCATTGGCTCTGTCAACCCAGTACATCAGATCTCAGCCTCTCTTTCAAATTTACTCAAATTTGGAACCTACTGAAAGTGATATATTCCTACCAGAAGTGAGCGAGGTTTTGGTTTTTTTCCGTAAGTCTACATTTCACTAAATGTCTCCTGGCACAAAACTCATTTACTGCCAGTCCTACTACCTTAAAACAAATATGTCCACATAGGAATATCACCAAAATCCCCTGCACCCTCCCTGCAATGAAAAAGGCACAATTAGGTAGAGTTTTCACGACTGCTGGGTTCGGTGGCTGTTATTAGATCACACAGAGCTCCATTGCTGAGAGACAATACTGCTTTCTCCAGAAGAGGAGAACAGTGGTGCTGTGCAAGGCAGAGCTGAGTTTCCATGAAAATGACACAAGCAGGTATTATTACTGACATAAACAAGCACATCTTTAATACTAAAACTTTGTTAAAAAAACCTAAAAACCAAAAGCCTAAAAGCATCTCTCAAAGTACTATTTCAGTCTGAGTTTCTTCAGGGGCAGCAGAATAACTGCTGCAGATGTGTGTTAAAGGAGGAGTGCTGGTGTCTGACATGGAAAACTGTCACACTGACAAGTGAAATGTGCTCATTAAATTAGCAGAGGTCTTCAGATGACTGAAGTCAGCAAAACAGAACAGCACTGCAGACAAACAGGGGTTTGTCAAAGCTTTGTCTTCCCTCCCTCTGGGCTCCTGCTTCTTCCTGAATGGATCAGCAGAGGCCACGGGCAGGACTGGTGCAGCCTTGGCCTCCACCAAAACTCAGAGAGAAGCTACAGGTCAAGCCTTGAGCTCAAACACAGCAGAATAGCAGAAAGTCTCTGCCTTTCACACTGCTCCGAGAGTTAGGGGCCAGGGATTCAACTTTCTCCCAGAAGAAAGAAAAATCTGCCAAAGCGTTCCCTGTTCAGAGCATGAACTTTGGAACAAGCTGCTTTTGTGATAAGCATCTTTGCTAGTTATACCCTCCTTTTCACAGATATTAAATTCTGAATGACCAGCAGCTGCCCCCACCAGAGCAGAGCCATGTACTCATCTTCAGAGGCAGAGATTTTAGGTCTGTCTTGTCCATCTCCTCCCTTTCTGGCAGAGTTAGGGGCTGCCTCAAAGCCCATCCAAAATTCCACAGAACACTGCCTTACCCATGGAGACTGAGAGCAAAGGACTGGGGTTTTTTGCTGTCTCATAAGAAGTGACACAGTAAAATCCTGATGTCTCATCTCTGCTCTCTTATTTATTTATTCAAGATGTAAAATTGAAGAGCCATTGGAAGGCACTCTCCCTTCCAGCCATATCTTAACACCACAGCTCTACTTTAGGGAAAAGATGAAAAGTCAGCCCCTAAAGCAGAACACAACTTCTGATTAGAGATACTCTGAATTGAATCTATTTAAGGAAAGAAGCAGTACTATCCCTAGTATTTTTTTATTTATCTAGCCATTTCCTCACTCTTCTTTCAGTGTCTAGAAATTTGTCAAATTGTTTCAGGTTTTGTTTTCTATTTCTTCTTTTCCACTTAGTCAGAAAAACAATTGAGTGTGGTTCTAAACTAATTTCAAAATGTAAATACTGCACAAACCAACACCTGATATCTTGCTTTGGCTGTCGTATTAAAAAAAATTCAATTATTTACACTGCTTTAGTCACACAACAAAAGCAAGGCTGCTTTTCAAAATGTAGACTGTTATCCTGTATTCCCTCAAACTAAAAAATAAACAATTGTCACAACAGAAAATTTGCAAAAATTACTCAAGCACGTGAAAGCTGATCACCACACAAGATTCAATGAGCAATTTTACATTAAGTCTCACTAGAGAGAATCAAGTCTTAGTTTGATACTCAAGGCCTCATGAGAGCCTCCAGACACTTTCTGCAAGCCAGGCTGAGGGCAGCAGCTGGTGCTGATTCACCTTTTCATTGCCTGATGGGAGGAAGATCCTCTGGGAAAGGATCCCTTGCCAGGACTCCCCAGTCCAAAAAGGTGACTCCAACCTGAAGTGGGACACACAATTCATCCTATGACAGCAAAAAGAGGAAAACGTCCTGACATGAAACAAAAATGCTGATAAATATCTATAGAACTTCGCAGCTTTTGTGTTGCCAAGACAGAGATAAATAATGGAGAAGACCTTTCTCCAGCTTGGAGGTTTTCTAGGTTCCAACAAATGAGAAGCAAAATTTCTGCAGTCAACCTCAACAGCCAGAGCCCAGAACTGGCCATCAGTGGGGAAGGACACACAGGACCCTGTCCCTACCAAGTGTGTGCCCACAGCTTTGGCTGGGCCAAACAAGACAACACCCACAGGTGATTTTCCACCCAGGATTCCCAGAGCACAGTTCTCTTTTGGGACAGATCTTCTGGAGCTTTCCCCACAGCAACCTGTGTTTTTAGAATCAAGCAAGAGATTAAGGTTTTGGGTTGTTTTTTTTTTTCCAATTACAGCTAAAGAAATAGTCTTTTTTCCCCCTCCTTTATAAGATGACATTTATCTTGACACAAGTTGCCACATTGCTGTAGCTGGCCTGCAAGAATTGACTATTGAGTAATAGTGGGCAGGTAATATTTGCAAGTCAGACACATTTCAAAGAAATACCCTGAGTTATACAGAATCCATTTCCAGCCTGGGAAAGGCTGGAAGCATAGCACTAAACTCAGGTGGGAAGTGTAGGTTTCAAGTGAGAAACATGGCTAAAGAGGAAGCCTTTCTGTCCTAAGACAAGCTCAATCTTCTCCCCTCTTTAAGGAAGCAGTTAAGTAGAAAGTGGGAAGCTACACACTTGAAGCAAAGCTGGCACTGCCCCTCTGCAGCTCAGCTGAGAGCCTGGACACTCCCTGGGCAGGGAAACATTCCCTGACATGGCACAATTTGTTTCTCAGTTGAGCACCAGCAACAGGAGGGCTCTTTACACGTCCCAGCTGGGGCAGTCTGAGCCATTACAGCTCAACCACCATGGAAGTTTAAGGCAGCGTGAAGTTGGCTTAAGGCAAAGCCCTTGATTCCATGGAAAGAGGGAGCTGAGAGGCTCCAGATCCATCACCCTGCCCAGAGCAGCCATGCCAAGGACAGAGCAGGAGGGAGGGGATCCTGCTCTGGGTACCAGCTGCAGGACAGTGTCTGGCAGCCACCAGAGGAGGCTGTGAGGATCAGAGTAACAAAACCCCACTTGTTTCCATGCCAGCTCCCAGAAATGTGCTCCTGGGGGGAGCTGTTTCCTCTGATGGGCTGTTCCACTGCTGGATGCTGCACGGACTGTCCCTAAAGAAAAATACCAAACAGGCAGTGGTTGCTGAAGTCCCTGTAAAACTAGGCTGCCTTTTTTTACACCAAAGGAGGTTCTGAGACCCAGATGTGCTATCAAAATAGGGAATAATCCCTCCTGACAAAGGCATATTTGAGTTTTGTTCATATCTTTGCCTCCTATGTGAAATCTGGACATTAAAGCACTTGGAAAGCATACAGGACACAGCCCAGAGAAAGATATTTGAAACTTAATATACTAATGTATGTAATGCATTACACAGAGAAAATTATTTTACCATAGTTACATTTAACAGCAGGTTTGCATTCTAAAGTCTGCATGAATTTCCCCTCCAGATTTTGATTCATAGATTCTCTCTGGGCTAAGGGATAATCTCTTCTCACCTGTTAAAGAGTACAGCCCCTCAGATCTAGGGAGCAGCATACTAAAGACACACAATCCTCATCAGAAGGACTTCAGTATAAATCTGATACTACTTTGTAGCTTGTTTCCATCTCTAGACATTACAGATTACACCTTTTCCTTTGATAGGCTAAAAAACAAGAAAGGAATGTAAGAAATAATTCATTTCACCTAACAACAGGGTTTAGGGGGAACTTGCATAGCCTGAACCTCAGAGGATTGACTGCTACAAAGGACTGCTTGATACCACACTGCTTGTAGAAGGTACCAATCAAAACATGTGTGGGGTGTGCAACCAGAAAAAACAGAAATCACTATGAAATCTTTCCCACTGGAAGATTCTGATCAACAGAAATAGTTTTTCCTATGGGTAGAAGATGATTTATATTTTATACATATATAATTTTATATATTTTTTTAATATTGCAGTTTATATTTTTCCCAGTTTTTCTTAGAAAACACTTAATCTATCCTATCAATATCAGGAAGTAGGAAATTCTTTCTAGCATTTCAAGTTTTTGTATCAAATAGCTCAATTTTTATACTTTTTAAAAATAAAACTGTTTGAAACTATTTAGTTTATTAAGATACATTGCTGGTGTTCAAATTGGGATGAAATCAAATGGAATTCTGTTGCTCAAACACCACAGCAAGTTGCATTAAGAGCAGGAAGTTCAGAAAGCCTTTTCCAAAAGTGAGAGCCTTAGGAGCTTACATAAAGGAAGATTTAGAGAAAACAAAGGAAATTGGTTTAGAGGAAGGGAGAGGGGAAATAAAGACTGAAGCCAGATAAAAACCTACAGAAAACAGCTGGTAATCTGCCTACATTGTAGACCTTGCACTAAATGACAGCCTCTGTGTCTGGTGATCTCCCAGGGGTGGTTTGGAGGGTTAGAAATGCAATATGCCCTGGATGCTCATTGCCCACAGCCTGCTCCCAGTCAGGGCATCTCAAAATTCCCCTTCCTCCAACTGTGCTTCAGCTCTTCCTCCCTCCATCCTCTGAGCAGGGAACTCCAGAGCTCACATTTACCTCTTAGGACCAACCAGGCTCATAATGGAACTGGAGTAACCACGGCAAGCGGCAAGCGTGAGATAAATATCTAATAACCACTCAACTCATTCAGTTCAGCGTGTTATCAACAGCAGGAATCAGCATTAAACAATTACCCAATTCTGCCCTCGGGGAAAGAAGGAAATGCAAAATATTTCCCAAGAAGTCATTGAGGAGGATACATTCAACCTCAACAGAATTCACTGTGTCCTGCCTGGCAGCTCTCACTGTGCTGCGGCAAATTGGGATACACAAGGTTGGAGGATCATGAATGTTTTTTCTCTACTTTTGCCCACCTGTGAGCCCCATCCTCTACCCCTGCTGGCTTTTAATGGATAGAGGGAAGATCCTGGTGCATCCACATTCCTGGGAAAGCCAGGAGCTGCCACAGACACTTCCCCACTTCACAGGCTTCACTGTGAATTTCCCTGATGTATTAAGATTTCAGTAGAGGACAAAAGTCAAGGGAGGGCGCAGAAGTGTTGTCCTGCTCTTAGGCATTGAATAATCTAATTTAGGGACAGCTATCAGTGCTGCTTTGGCCTTGTTAATTTTCTCTTCCTAAGTCAGCTTTCAGACACTCACAGCTTTTGTCTACTGCTGTTATCAAGGCATTTGCATGCACTAATCCATGACAAATGGTTTCATTTGGTGCACATCTGATTTCCTTGCCTGCCAACTAGAAAGAGATAATAGAAATACCACGAGAAACTAAATTAGAACTAAAGGAGTCATCTATTTGTTGGAGAAACTCAAAACAAGGTTAGGATAAACACCACTCAGGCAGCTGAATTAATGGAGAAAGTGCTGAGATGTCAGCTGAGGAAACACAGTTTCTAATTACCTGGAGGGAAAAAAAATAACTGCTTCACAAAAAAAAAAAAAAAAAAAAAAAAAAAAAAAAAAAAAAAAGCTTCACTAAAAGATATTGCTAAAGAAATAATTATATTAAAGATGTGGGAGCTGGCTTAGACACAGCCATTCTCTGTCAGATCCTGCCCCAGCACACTGAAAACAATTAGGAACTCAAAAACCTCTGTGAGCCCAACTCATCCCTTGGGTTCCCCTGTTTCACACAGTAGTGACTTCTGGCTGGCTGACCACTCAAATTTGAAAGCACTCCATGCAAATAACCAAGAAGAGGAATTTAATGCGTTAATGAAAGTCACAGTAAATTGTGTTAGCTTAGCCATGAGAGCTTATGATTAGAGCAAGGTTTTCCCCCAGATTTCTGCTGTTTAATGCAAAGTGTATCCTTCTGTTAAAAAGGGCAACTTCTGAAAACACCAGACCTACTTTTACTTTCAGGGCTGCTCTAAACCAAAACAAGAGCTGGTACCAGCCAGAAGGACACACAAGACCCTCCTCATGTTCACCCTGGTATTGAATTTGAACTCTCTGTGGTCTTGATTCCACTTGGGAAAGAGGCAGCCACTGGCAGATCTGAATTTCTGCTTCCAGACAGGATTTATGTCTTTATCAGGATGATGGCTTGTTTTGGGTAGCTGCTGCTATCTACAGAGATAATTTTTTTCCCTAAAGAGGAATATCAAGGTAGAAATAAAGAAGGCACAAAGACATCGAATCATTTTTTAAAGTTTCAACTTAGGAAACTGATTCTTAAAAACAAACAAAAACCCTCAAATATTAAGTCCTCAAAATTTCTTACTCAGTTCCAATTTTGGTTTTATAACATGAAATAGGCTGGTGTTCAAAGGGTTCTGAACTGTAAAATTAGCCAATTTTTAAAGACGTGATAGAAAGCATAGAAATTACTATATCATAGAAATAAAATAATGGAGTTTTTTATTAATATAATTACAGGAAGTACCTATATCTAGTCATATTTCAGTGTATGTTACCATACCTTCCTTATCCTCAGCACCCTTAGCCAGTCCAGAAATGAAGCTAAGGTCTTTCTAAGAAGTAATTTTTTCAAAATGCAGTGTTCTGAACGTGACCTTAATGATAGTTTCAGTGTTATTTGAGCTCATTTCTGTCTGGTTTTTGGTCTTATTTAAATTCAAAATTATTCAGAATGTGAACACTTACCTTTTAATATGTTTATATAGGCAAATATATGAGCTACAGATACTTTTAAACTCTTGAACATGTTCAGTCAGCACTGTGTTATTGTGATTCCTGAGCAGCATGTAGGAAAGAGGTGCTAACCAATAGGTTCCCTTAATTTCTGCATGTTCTTTTAAGAAACAAACATATAAATCAATGAAACCAATTTTCCAAATAAAATGTCCTTGCTTGCTCTCAAGCACTTAATTAAACACCATTAACTCTAGTTTGTTTTGGCAACCAATTAATGTCATGATCAAATATAAATAGACTCTGCAAGAAAAGATTATAATTAATAAATCCTGAACAACACAGTACAATTGCACTGAAGCTTTGCTTGCCAGCAATATTTCACAGCAGTTTTGGAGAGCATTAATGAGGACAGCAAAAATAAAGTTTTAACAGGGGGGTGCAGTTTAGATCCTGAGGCTCTTTCATGCACCCAGGCTGATCTGTAGAGCCTTTGGTTGCTGCCATTATTTACACAGAAAAATCACAGTCCTAGGTTCCTCGCTTTCCAACAAACTGATATGTACATGCATAGGAGTCTTTAATCAAGTTCTCCACAGATAAAACTTTCACTTGTACACAGTTTAATTAACAGTATATTTTATTTTGCTCCCTGTGTTTCGGTAGGTTCAAAATGAGGGTTCTTGATTCAGATTTGTCAGCTACAGAAAACTAAATTAATCCAGCAGATCTTTGGATTGTGCATGAGGATGGATTAAAAACATTCTTTAATCTGAGCCAACAGCTCTCCGGATAATCAAGAGACAAGGATCACTGTTTAAGCTGGTTTTTGGTTGCCTTTTCATTTAGTAACAGGTAAAGTACATGGCATACAAGTAAACTTAACTGTTCATGGAAGAAATATTTGTGCCCAATTCCAAAAATCTCCCAGCATGTGTGGCTGGGTGGGAGCTGCTCATGGAGAGCAGGTTATTCCCTGGGTTACTTGGAATTCAGAGACACTGCACCACAACAAGAGTACCCATCCCAACAGACTGTTTATGTTCTGATTCGCTGATTCTCAAGGAATCACTTTCACATCATCCAGAAATGAGTAAAATTTTCTATTCCTGCCATCGTTTCAGTTCCCAAGCCAAGCTGTTTTCTCAAAATAAGGATCACAATGGAACAGTAGGGCACAGTTATTGATTATCATGATAGCAACAGTGATCCTGCACGCTTCTGTCACTGAAGTGACCTTTCAAGAAGGGCAGGAATGTTTTCTTTACCCACTGCAAAGGAAAAGGGGCAAACTGGTATTCCAAAAGAAATACAGAAGGCAAGAGAGAGATGTCAAAAAACAATCTAAACAGAACGTAGAAATATGAGTCACAGAAACTGGGCTTTGTAACTTCATTCAGCTTAATTTACACACCCAATTCCCCATTGTGCATCACGGCCTGAGTCTCATAAATTTAGACTCCAACTGTGCTGCAGTCCTCGTGGTCCATTCCCAGGATACGATGAACAGAAAGCTCCAGCATCACTCCCATGCAGAGGAGTAAGATCAGCTGAAAAATGCTGTTCTGTATAGGGTATCTGAAAACAGCAAAAAATGCTGAGTTCCACCAGAAAAAAAAATCTTGCTCACAGCACAGGTTGGTTTCACTGAGTGGAAAGAAACATTCAGAAGGAAACACAAAAATTATAGAGGGTACAGGATAAAATAATATCAAACTTAAAGGGGAAAACACATCAATCTTGTGAAGCAATGCACTTGAATATTACTTTTTAAAATATAAATGAGCCTGGGACTAAAGCTAATCATTAAAGGCATGTTTCTGATGTTATCAGCAGAAATACTTCAGTGCAGAGTTATGTAGTTTGCCTCTGGGGTTTATATTTGTAGGTGGCAAATTTTCCTTGGGACTTCACCACCACAGAATGAATTCTCACAGTCTTTAAGGCCATGACAGTGAGCTACAAATAGTGGTGTGCACTGAAAGGTCCCTGCATGACTCACCAAGGCCCCGAGGCTGCACTTGGCAAGGGAGGCTCAGCACAGGGCTGGGAGCAGGAGATGCTGCTGGGGCTAGCACAGCAAGAGGAACTTTTTTTTCCCTGCCTCCCCAGGGCAGCTCCTGCCCAAGAGTCTGCCTGCAGAAAGGCCTGAGGGAGAGCTGAAGTGGCTGAAGTGGCACGGGATGGGGACAGGAGCACAGCCAGGTGGAAGGGCACAGCAGGGGGACTAAACCAGAGCACAGAGAGTGTCAGTGCAAAGCACCCACACAGGAGACATCACCCCATTGTCCCTGTGGGAGTACTTTGCCATTGCTGTTTTGAACAAGGTGTGCAGCGAGGGTGACCCCAGCAGCGCACCCACAGGAAAGGTGGCACCCAACGGGGGGAAAAGGTGGCGCCCAACGGGGGGAAAAGGTGGCGCCCAACGGGGGGAATGCAGCCATGCTTCCAGCAGCTCCTGGGGAGCCCCCCTGGGCTGTTCAGGGCCCCAGTGCACACCCTGGCCATGCTGCTCTTCATAGCCCATTGAGCTGACACACCTGCTCCCCCCGAGGTTGCTCCATCTCCCTGGATCAGCAGTAACAAGGCATCACATTCAGCAGTGTCACTGGTGACAGCTCTTCTCCACCTGCACCAAGCTGTGAGGATCCCAGCTGCCCTTCTTCTCCTGCCACTGACCAGCCAGGGAGGACAGCCTGATCCCTGGCAACGCCAACCTATCCCTTCCCTTTTACTTCCCCTTTGTCCCAGCCAACAGACCCCAAAAATCCCCATGGCTAACCCTATCTCCAAGCATACCCTGGAGCCAGTCTAGTTTTGTTTCAGAGGTTTGATTTTCAGGGAAAAAAAATCAAAAAAAAAAAAACAAAAAAAAAACAAAATCACAGGGTGCAATACTTCTGATCAAGTCTGCTGCTGTAAACAAGCCCATCACATGAGCACAGCAGGCAGTTCATTGCCATCATGCTGCTAGAAACCCTACCTCATTTTTAAGTGTTGATTTTGTCACATCAGTTCTCTTCCTAAACAAAATACGTGTCCACATACATCCAAATGTATTTTATATGTGACCAGGAACACAGTAGGTACTTACAACCTGGATTTCTTCACTTAGCAGTTGGTAATTTCACATTTTCAAGAGCAGCCTGTTAAGGCCAGGTGGGTATAACAAAGGTATCACAAGGGAGATCTTTCCAGTGAGTGACTGAAACAGCTCCTTGTGAACAGGATTTTCTGACTATGAACAAACCAGGGCACTGTGCTTCTTCCTGTGCATTTGCTGCTGTAAATGAAAACTTGAGTCAGACTTTAGAACTTAAAAATGTGCTGATTTTAATTAACACAGCAAGAAACAATAGCTGTCACCTTTCACGGCCATGGCTGGCTGTGCTCCTGCCTGGCAATTTGAATGTTGTATACTGAAGGCAACAGTTTGCATTCACACCATGTGATTAATGAAATACAATTCTTGGTAATCACAGAAACTTTTCTATATTAACTGCCTAGTGCCACACTTGCTTCTGTCAACACCAAGAACAAAAATCCTGCTGAACTCACCTTCCAAATCTCGATTGTTCTACAAAGTAGAGATACATTTTATATTTTCATGAGGAATTGGATTCAAAACCCTGCCTGTTTTGAACTGAATAGCCACATATATGGGGCATATGAAAATAGCAGACCTTTTGAAATGTGAAAATATGCAGTTTACCCCAAGGCTACAAAAAAATCAGTGGGAAGGCCAAGATCAGAACTAAGACATTTTTTGCTCACAGCCACAGACTACAGTTTCTGCAACATGCTGTCTACTGAGAAACATGCTCGCAGCATCCTTAGGTTGATGTTACTTATTAGTTGGTGCAGAATTGCTTTGAGACTGATTTTTCCATCTCGTAATATGTAGTATAGAGAATCACTACTTGAGAAGATTTTTAATATGCACATCATTAACTACTGTCACAATAAAAGGTACTTCATGTTTAGCATCATAAAATTTCAGCCTTGATTCAGTCCATGATTTCTTCCTCTGAACAGGCCTATTTTTAATTAACATATTTGCAAATGTCAGCAGTGCTACAGTGGGTACTTTTTTCTGCTTGTGTCTGCCTTACATCTTTACACTGCACACAAGACTAACTTGATGTGTACCTAATTCATTCGCACAAACATACAGGTGAATCCTATGTCCTTCCAAGTAACACATGGCCAGTGTTGTCACCTATTAGCTGAAAGATCCAAAACCTTGTTATGGAACAACATCAGAATTTTGCAAAGAATTGCATAACTGAAAGGGTGATGGCTGGATTTTTATATATTTTTTTAAACTTGAATCCTGTACTCTGCTAATATATTGTGTCACCAAATTCCAGCATCCACTTCCTACTGCTGGGAGGATCAATCCTGTCAATCAGATGATCAATGAACTATCACAGGCACTCAGATAACTTCAAATCAACGTGTCCACTCTAACCCCTCAGGCCAATTCAACAGCCCTGAAACTGTGTGTATCTTAGAGACCAAAACAACCAGTGTGGAATTCTTTTCATTGCCACTATTTCTTCTTAAATCACACAGAAATGACAAGCTTGCAAAGAAGATGGAGATTTGTTTCCACATAAAGTTATTTCCTGTGAATGCTTTCACACATCCTTTGCCTAACATGATTTTCATGAAAATGAAATATAGTCATAAAAAACCCTGCAGAAAGCCATGAGTACTGCCCAAGGGAATTACACTGCAGGGAGGTTCTGCAGGTTTACTCCCAGGTCTTGTCTTCCTCACCTACCCAAGTCAAAAGGAACAGGCTCCAATATTTAAGGGCACTAAAGAGCAGCCCTGAAATTTCTCACTGTGTTAATGAGACAAGAAAGAATTAATGAACAGGCACAAATAATACAGCATCATTCATCTTATAAGCAAGTAGTATTTACTATGGCCTTACTACCTGTGCCCACCTGCCAACGTTTCACAGAAAAGAAAGCTACAGTCAATCACAAATACTGTCATGTAGAGCAGTTTACCACTTTTGTTTCCAGGTTCATACCTTCTGCTAAGTCATCTAACTGAATACAGAAGTACTGAATTATAAAAATGAAAAATTATACTGCACTGGAAAGAGGCTTTAAGCTTCTGTGATTGCACAGTGTGTAAAAATCTATTTCAGCCCATTCAGAAATTTGCTTCAGAAAGTTTCTGGGACAAAAAAAAAATTATCAAGCTCAGAAATCTCTGATGATAAGCTAGCCTTTTAATATATTGC
This sequence comes from Anomalospiza imberbis, assembly GCF_031753505.1. Classification (NCBI taxonomy): domain Eukaryota; kingdom Metazoa; phylum Chordata; class Aves; order Passeriformes; family Viduidae; genus Anomalospiza; species Anomalospiza imberbis. The sequence continues at coordinate 17,797,411 of NC_089691.1, read as the reverse complement.
CCTTGATTTCCAGAGTTTCCAAACTGGATTAACTGCTGTGGTCCAGATGGATATATTCACTGTGCTAATCCACCATGTTCAATTCAAGTTTATTATGCTAAAAACACTCCAAGAGGATTTTATCTTTTACCTGCACCTTCCTGTGCTCAGTGAGACTCTTCTATTCATCAAGAACGAGAAGCACAAGATGGGGTGGAACCTGCCTTTTTAATTATCTTGTACCAAAGTGGCCCCATGATGGAGATGAACTGCTCAAACTCTCTTATTTTAGAGCAGCTCATTACCTATGCATGATCACAAACTGAAAGAAAAGGTATGCTGAGCATGCTATTGATTACAGCTCTATCTACCATGATTCAATAAGTTGAAATTTCATATACCAAATATTAAATTAATGAAATTATACTTTGGCTCATCTGCATCCATTTTTTATTCACTTTTATTTGGCTGAACAGTTTAATCTTACTTACAGAGTTTCTAACTAAAAGTAAACTATGCATTCCTAATAATATAAACATGAAAAATAGGGTGTGCTCAGGGACTGCAGTTGAATACATTAAAATCACTCAGTTTGCTAGTTAACATATTTCCATCCCTTTTATATGCAACCTTTCACATTCAGTTGGCAGACTGCAAATTCATGGCCTTATAAAAAAAACACTGTCTTGATTTTCTGTTGTGACAGCAGAAATCGTCCAAAATCTCTAAGAGTTTCCCTAAAGGACACTCACTGGCTGGTACTTCCCAGGTGCAGCACAATCTGAATTTGAGGTGAACATCATGTCAAATTCCACTCATCTGTCAATGTAGTGGATTATTTCTTGAGAGACTGAAATTGGCTGCCTGGGATCAGAACACCATCAATCTTATTCATGTAGGGTGCAGAGAAGCTGCCTGAGCCAGGCTCAAAGGAGGGAAAGCTTGGCTGCTTCTAAGTAGGTGATGAGGCAGCTGTAAAACCTTCACTCTATCTGTAGCACATCCCTGAGTGAAAGATTTTGTCATTTTTCACATTTCCTCAGCATTTGGTATGCATTCAGTGTCTTGCTGTTCTTGCTTCATAAAAAAGGTGATTTTTCAAGCTTAGGCAAATGTTGCAGCGCTCTGGATCTGCCCAGCTCTCATTTTTTCTCATAATGTCACTTGTTTCAACTGATTCCATAAAATGATATTACATTTTCTTTTTACATACATGTGCAGCTGGGCTCTCTTTTCCCCCCTTTCCTTCACTAGGGACACACTCAAATAACCAGCAGCATTACTGATAATTGCACTATAATAAATCTCTGCAAGTCCCAAATAAGTCCCTCACCCCTCAAACTTCAAGCACTCCCAGATTTCCAGTGCCAGGGGGTAAAGGTAACACACTTGGTTAATCTGATACTCTAACATGGGCACTGAGATCTAGCCTAGAAAGGATTTTGGTCTATTCCTCTATAACATTTATGTTTCATTAGAACAAACCAAGACAAGGCCAATACCTGTGATTTCTGGGCAAGAAACATACTTGGGAAAACTTTGAGTTTTAAAGTTGCTAAAGACATGTGTTCAAGACCATTTGTTGTTGAAGGGATGTCATTCAATCAAAAACAATTCAAATATTAATTGCCACATTGTAAAGTGACTCATCACTGTGAGTTAACACTTTCCATCTTTCATTTCTACATCTCTTAAAGCCTCTCCCACCTTTTCTTTGGATTCGAATTTGGTTAAGTGACATTCTTGGCCCATCTAATTTTAACCAGAGGAAAATACTGTGCTAGAAAATGCCACCACCTCAATTTTTATCATAGCACATTCTTCAAAGCGCAATTAGCAGCTGAAGGAGTTATGTGATCCATTTCTATTAATAAAAACACAATAAAACCACTGCTGTGCTGTCCCTGCAGATCCAGCAGCCCAAGTGAGCTGTGTTCTCCCCTGCTAACCTGTGGGATTGAGTCTGCCTTTACAGGCACTGCACTCTATTCACAGTCCCAAATTCTCCTCCAGGCCACACTTTTGCAGCCCCATCAATTTCAGAGGAAAACCTGAGAACCTCAGAAGTGTGCCTCCTTTAATCCGACCTCCAGCACACACGGGTGACTGAGGGAGATTTGGTGCCTGTGGTTTAAGGAACAAACCCGAACCCAGTTTGGGTCAGATAAACACAAAGTTCACTCTCACAGTGTCCAAGTTCTACAGAAATTCCAGAACTTCACCAAATGGGAAGAAGGGGAGAGAGAAACAAGGACACAGAAACTGAGCCATTACCCACAATGGGATTCTTATGCTGGGCAATTGTTAGAAAAGGATATTAAAGGACGACTCTTCCCACATCAGACTGGCAAAGCATAACACACATTAGACCCACCAAAAAACAGATGCTGTGCAATACAAAGGCAAACAATGCATAAAACTTACATGATAAAAAGAATTTTGATTAGTCAGTCATTTATCAAGACAGACAGGAGCATGGGCAGAGAGTCTGCAAGCCCAGAGCTGAGCTCAGTCCTACCTGGTCTGTGCAGGTGATGCTGCTGGAAAGTGTGATGGAGGGACCCCTGACAGAGCAGCATTGCACAGGCACTTATCCACAAATACAGGACCCAGGACATTGCAGAGACCACTGCCATTCTCTAAACAAAATATTAGACACACATTATTATCCAATGCCTTACAGCACACACAGTAGTCAGCTTCCATTACAACAGTGTTTTTAATATTTTTCTTTTTCACTCCTTTTGCTAAATGTCTTTTGATTATTATTCCCCCCTGCAGGATGCAATTGTTGTACAACAAAGGTCATGCCCAAAAAGGACAGCTGAGGTAAAGAGACATCAACAGAGGAGCCTGGGTAACTTTAATAATTCAGTGGTAAAAATCAAACTGTAATAATCTGAGGACTAAAAAAACCACAATAAAAATAGAAGCTGGGAAATATTCTCACACTGATCCATGGCTCAATTTACAGGGGAGTTAGAAATGTAAACCAAATTTTAAAAAGTCACAACACCAGCTGGAAAAAAACAGCATGATGTCCAGACAGTATCAAAGCTGCTTTAAATACATTGCAGAAAGGCATAACACATCCTCAGATATCCAAGACATATTGCCAAAATACTCCATCCCCAAAGCTGAAAAGGCTATTACTGACCCAGAAGGTAACAGTACATTTTTTGGTTTTTTGCTTTTGCAAGCATTAATTGTTAACCATGCTTCTGTCTACCAAACAAAGTAATTGTTTCTCAGAATTATTTTCTAATTCCCACATGAAATCAGCTTCCTTTCGTTTGACCTGTGCACGCACAAGGACTGGAATGTGGCCAGACTGAATTTCAGATGTGCTCTATAGAAGATCTGATGTTTCCACAAAGCAGATTGTGTCAAAATTTCAAAAATATTCCCTTTGCAAAGGGAAAAAACAATTTCTTTGTCTGCTGCTGCTGGTGCACTTGGCCATCCAGAGCAGACAACTCTTTTTCCATACTTGTGTTCATGGCTGTACTAACTGGCTGAATTTCCCTCTGACTTGTTAACTTCAGCAGCTCTTCCTCAGTGCCTCCAAGGATCAGGAGGTTTGCAAGGCTCAGCCACGCTACACATCATCCAGTTCCCTTAACAGCACCTTCTGCTGCATTTCAGATGGCCAAATTAATCAAACTTCAGGCACTCTCCTCTCTCAGCCAATGACGGGATGCTGCTCTCTGTCTAATAATCCAATCAGCTGAACATCATTTTCACAGAGCAAGAAAGACTTTGAAAGATTCAATCCCTCACATAGAAAAAAAATCATGTCTTTAAAAAAAAAAAATCTGCATGCAATATCAGGGGATTTCTACAGTAGGAAGATGAACAATATTAAAATGCTGTGGTAATAAAATATATGCATATAAATTCCTTTTTTTTGCCCTGATTTTAAAGCAGCAGAGTCTTTGGGAAGCTTTTAAAGTCTAATTAGTTGAAATGAACCACATAAACTGACAAGTATAATTAATAGAGAATACCAAAACATTATTTTGATCAGCATGAGGCTCTTCCTTTCTCTGTACTGAGTGCTTGATGCACTGCTTGGTGTATAATTAATTTCATTTCCAACTGTTTGCTTTGCAATATACAATGCACTTTTTCTCCTCTCTTTTTAGACCCATTTATCTTGCAAAATAGATTCAATCTCCTCAGATCAGGGAGCTCCTGGGAGGCTTCCCGTGTCTTCAGGAATTAACACGTTCTTGTCATAATTGGTGCTCCTATGCTTTTTATACCACAAGGCAAAGGGAAAGGTGAGTCTCATGCAGGGGAATTTCAGGTGTTCGGGTTATTTAAACTGAACTTTAAAAATCCCAGTCAAAGAGCCAAACTTCCACAACCTGCTAAATGCTCCTGTGTCTTTCCTCCAGCATCATGTTCTTCACACATGGACAGCAGACTTACTTTACCCACTCAGGCTTTATTACTAGTTTTTGTTGTTTTTTAAAATATAAAAACATCTCTCAAACATTCACTATGTCAAACTACCTTTGCTCAAACCCAGCGTTTCTTACAAACATTTCTCCATGCACTCGTTTGTCAGCAAACTGTCACACACACAATTTCACCCAGAGATCATCTTATCATTAATACAGAAACACAGCAGTGAATATTTTCCACTTTTTATCTGATGAGTTCCAGATCTGCTTTCTGAATCTTAAACCCTGAGGAAGCTCCTTACCTGAGTAATCCAACCAAGAGCAGAGCACTCTAGTAGTGTTCATCGGAAAGATCTAATACTTTTTTAAATCCATCTGTACCACAATAAGGGATTTCTTTTATAGCTTCCCAATAATCTTCTTTATCAGGATTAAAAGTAGAAAAAAAAAAATCTCTTTTTCGTTACAAATCCTGTTTCCAGAGTAAAGAAGACATCTGAGCTCTCACACTGCCGTCAGAAAAGTGGCCAAGGTTTGAGGGGTGGAAACCTTCTCATTTTCACCTTTAGATCATTTCCTAGCATCCCCTTGTGCCGGACGAGCCCTTTGAAGTGGTGGTGCGATGGGCTGCAGCGGGCAGGACCCTGGAGGCCGAGGAGCAGCTCCCGAGTGCGGGCAGCGCGGCCGCGGCTCCGCGCGGGCGGCGGCTCCCGGGCGCTGGACCTGCCGGAGCCTATTTCAACACATCCCTGCTCGGGAGAGTATCACATGTGCCTTAAAGCGACACAGCCCTCGCTCGGCAGCCCCAGCCAGCGACTGGAGCTGCATTTAAATAGCGGCAGCAGAGCCCGCACGGCGCAGGGGAGCGGCCGCTCCGGCTGCGGGAGGCAGGTGGGGATGGGCAGGAGCGAGCGCGGCCACGGAGCCGCCTGGGGCCGGGCTGGAGCCGCCGGCACAGCCTTTATTCCCCAGCCTTCTTCTGGCACTCGTTCACCACAGGAGAGCGGGGCTTAAGGGAGTCGCTTCCCTTGCACGGAGAGCAGCACATGCCTGGCAAGGGGAAGGGAGGTGCGGGGAAAGTGTAACGAGGCACACGGGAGAGCAGGAGACTCCTACGCGCTCCCAGGGGCTTTCCAACACCTTGCCACAACTCGGAGTGGAAGCTTTCCTTCCAACTCCATTGCCGAGGCATCTCTGCAGACAATGGGGAAATAGCTCTGATTTACTCCCAAATGCCACAGCTCAGCTCTGCCAGATTATTTATTGCAGTTATTTATTCTCCACGTCTTAAGTGGCCATTTACAGGAATGGAGTGGTTTCCTCTCCCTCTTGTACCATATGTAATTATTTTTTTAAAGGGCCATTGTATAGACTTAGTACATACCATTCACTTGGTATTACAGATCTTATGTCTGCCTACAAAAGAAAAAGGGCTTGGAGACAGAAACTTCCATTTTAAGAGCTCAGGATTTGTGCTACAACACAATGTGGGATTATTTCTTTTCCCCCTGGGTAACCTGTGGTAGAAGAGTGTGCCACCTTCACTGCTCACCAGCACAAGACATCAAACAGTAATAAATAATAACAGCACTAAGTGCCCTTACACTCAAGTACCTCCACCTCAGCACCCGAGGACATCTGTCTCAGTGGAAACTCTCACTGAGAGGTGCAATGAGTTTACTTGACAGACCACATGCTCCTTTGGAGCTGCTGTATTTTATTGGGTAGCACACACCAAGTATTTGGCCCTGCAGACCAACAGAGATGTGACACAGGAGATTACTGGCCATGGACCTTCCCACCAGGTCCCTGAGCCGAGCCGGGGATGAGAGAGTGGCTCAGGCCAAGCCTCACTGACCAGAGATGCTTTCAAGAGGTTAGCATTTTCTTTTCAGGTGCTTTGTTTGAAAACATGTGGAACAAGTATGGCTGGGGATATAATGATATGTTTAATAAGGGCTTTCTTGTTTTCCTGAAGAATTTCCTTAGACACTGAAAGACAGCAAGGAACTGAGGTAGTTATTACACTCTGGCCTCAGAAGGGTCTAGAGGGTTAAAAAATGCAGATGAGAGGCAACAAAATACCATGAAGTACTGAGGAACAAGGCACTAGGGATCAGGCACAGCCCAGAGCAGGAGTCAGCAGGAGGAGGCTGCTGGGGTTTGCTGCTAAAGCCACAGGGAGGCTCAAGGAATTCAATCCCATGGGAATACAGGGAGATTTCTGCAGCTCCTGTGAGGGGCAGGTGATGGGAATTTAATTGAAAATAAACACCTGTTTAAGATACATCCCTTTTAGGACTTTGTGGGAAAGATACAAGTGAAAGGGTACGGAGTGGGGAGGTTTTAAGAAAGATGAAGGAGAAAGGTCTCAAACAAATATAATCTAAGAAACTCAAAATCCTTGTGGACAGCAGGAAGAATCAGACAAATTGTGACCACACACCTTGGCGGAATAGGCAGAGACAGATTTATTGCAAGATACAGATTTATGTAAGGTACAGCAGAACTGTCACTCTGCCAAGCACTGCTAACTCCCAGCTCCATGAGGCTAATGCCACCACAACCCCTGACAGATGCTGCTACTGCTCAGGACAAGCTCTGCAGAAACAGGGGACATGTTGCTTCTGCAAGGCAGGGGGGAGATCAGACGGACAGAGAGAATATTAAACAGGCTGTGCTTGCAGCCTCTCCCTGCCCTGGCTCCCAGCATCAGACAGGAGCACAGGAGTCCTTGGCAAATCTTGCAGAAGCCTCCTCACACCTGCTTTGATGTCTTTGCTGCCAATTTTAACTTTCAGTGGACCAACAAGACAGCAAACATTTTCCTCTTGCCCTGTTTGCTAAGCACAGTGTCATAGTCACCTCATGGTTTGGGGCTTGACTTCAGCCTCCTCACATGACTCTGACAGGGAGGGGATGGTGCTTTACAAGCACCTCTGGGCCCATGTTGATTGTGGGGCTACTGACATACTGGGAAGAGAAAATAAGAAGGAAAAAAAACCCCACGAGTGAGCAGTCTGCACATTTCAAAATGTTTTCTCTCATGAAAAGGGAAGGCTGAAAGTAATTGGTCTCTAGATAAAAGAGAGATGGGACTAAAGGGGGTGTCCTGTGGAATGGCAGCTCCTGGCAGTGCTGGGACATGATGAATCCATGCCCTGCAGGGGGGCAGAGCACCCTTTGGGTTACATGGTCTGAGTCTGACTGCTGGGAGGTGAAGTGTCAGTGGGAGCTCTTTCCACCCCCACTCAGACACCTGATGGGACCAGAGGAGAGGACAGAGAGCAGCACCTGAGCTATCCCAGCTGGAGAGCATGGAAACTGCCTATCCACAGCTCTGACTGAAAGTCTCCACAGGGCTGCTGGCACAGGCCATTACCCTGGATGGTATTTCCAAGGTGAAGGTAGGTTGCAAGGGGTCAGCAGGAATCCAGCTGTCTTTGAGAATCTGCCCCACACCCAGGGCTGCATGCACAAGGAGAAAAGACTTTCCCTCCTGCTTCCACCATTCATCTAGAGATGCCAAGTGAATGACAAAAATAGGCAAATAAAAATAAATGCTCTTCCCTGCCTGGACCTCTATTTATCACAATTTTCTGGGCACGCAGAAAAGGACAGCATATGCAACTCAGGCAGGCTCATGCAGACAGCAGATTGGTGATTGCACCCAAACAGGGGCCTCTGGCCTCTGCTTTCTGCATTCTTCCTCCTCTGCCTCCCTCTCCTCCTCCTCCTCAGTTGCCTTTTCCCCATGAAGAGGTTGAACACGACACATCCAGGCTCATATTTCACAGGGTCTGGAGAAGGCTCACCACCTTGGAAATGCAAAGCTCCTCAGTTCCAGTGTTCCTGGGACAACGAAGCTTTGCTTTTCACAGATTGCGTTCCCCACCCCTCCCAGCTGCTTCCACCCACCCTACAAAGCTCCTTCCCATATCCCAGACTCCCCCCTGGCTGCTGCCTGGGCAACAGGCACTGCACACTGCAGCTCCTGCCCACCTCAGTGTTCCTACCCAGGTGAGCCAAGTGTAGTCTCTCAGCAGGTTTTGCCTCAGCTCCACCAAAAGCCAGATTTCTGCCACTCATCCTAGGTTCACAACATTTGAGGAAGCTTTTTCAAAAATCTGGCAGAGCAGTTTGGCTTGGCCCCCTCACCTCCCCACAGAGTTGTTCCTCCACTGGGAACCATCCCACATGGATAGCCAGCAGCTGAGCAAGTGAAGATTGAGCTGCCTACATGTGATTGCCCGAACAGCAATGCTGTGAGGCTCTGAGTAAAACCCGCCAAGAAATCCTCATCCATGGTCCTGAACCTCCCTCTGTTTCTTGCTCTTGGTTGTTTTCCTTTCCCCTCTTGGAACAGGAAACACAAAGAGGATTCCTGTGGTACAGGGAGAGCACAGGTTTACCAGCTCCCTGGCCACAGCTTGGCCCAGACAAACACTCACAACCCACATTCAATGCATGAGTGCAGCAATATTTGGTGTTCTGTGTGCACATCCCCTCTGCTCAGCCAAGTGCTCCACTTCATGTCTAGAACTTTTGATAGATACATTCCCAGGAAAACCTTCCTCATCCTGAGACTTCCTTTTCTCAGTCCTCACCACTTGTCTCCCTCTCTTGCAGGACATCTAATCCAAGCTCAGTGACCAAACTGAATCTATTTCCTTTCTTGCCCTTCCTATGTCTTCAATGACAACATGAAATCCTCCTGTCTGCAGTGTAAGGTTTTCTTCTCCTACAGATTTTTCCAGTGACAAGAGAAAATGCAGTGTTTTTCTTGGGGGCAGACAAGAAAAGCTTAGATAGAAAGATACAGCATTTTTTCATGAAGGGAGTAAACACCAAGGATTTGTCTGGCTGTGACCACAGGCTCCAGTGACCAATACAAAGACCACACACACCAAGAGCCTGAAGGGGAAGCCACTTGCCACGGGATCATCCCAGGGGCTGGTGCAGACAGTCATTGTCCCACCTTAAGTGCAGGATGTTGGGAGATGTGCTGTGTTTCCAGCACAGGTGCAGATGTGGATATGGAGGGTTAGCCAAGGCAGCAGCACAGCACACTCAGAGGAGATGCTCCACCTGCTGCTCTTGGTCCCTTTCCACCCTCTTATCTCATAGCACATCGCTGCTCTGCCTCTCTCCCTGCTGCCTCAGCCACACCAAACTTGCTTGGCAGAAGCAGCAGTTTTGTCAACCATCCTCAAGGATACAGGGAAGATCCAAGCAGGAAGAGGACATAACCACAGGGGAAAAAGAAACCAACCAAAAAAAAAAACCCAACCAAAAAAAAAAAAAAACCCACAACAACCACAGGAGCACAATAAGTAGCTTGCACTGGAAAACAACAATTAAGTAACAAGTTTGAATGTTGACAAAAGCAGAGAGAAGTGAGAACAGAACACAAAAGGAAGGATTCTCACAGTTGTTCCTCCCAGCCTACCTTAAATGTGTGGCTGTTTCTTTTCAAAGGGATGTCTGGTCTTCACAATTACTGTGTTTGGGAGACCATGATTCTTCTTTTTACAATTTTCCAAAGCCTAAAAGGGGAGAGAAAGCAAAAAGAACACATCTATATTTGTCAGGGAAGTTTATATCACAAAAGTTTGTGTCCTAGTTATTTTTAAAGTATGTAGGACAACGCATACAGAAAGTCTCAACCCTTATCTAGAACTTGCCATTAGCTGACAAGATCAGCACTTGCTGAGGATTAACAAGATGAATTGTCTGTGCAGTACATTATCATCATGAAAAAAAATTAATAGCACTCAATACATTTAAAATATAACCAGCAAAACATGACTGTGCTCAGGATATCATGGCAGGTGAACATAACTATCATGTAATGAAGATGAGTTGTCCATTTTGTTTCAGTTCAGAGATACCAAAAAGCAAAGAAATCTAAGTTAAAACAGCCCATGAAGTGATAACAGTTCATGGCTTCTTGTGATACTATTATCCTTTATCTATAGCTGGAGAGATCATCCTGATCTGAAAATCCAGAATCTTTTCATGGATTCCCAAATTCATCCCAGCATAAATTCAACACCTCCAGCTGATTCTTAAAAGAGCCAGGTTGAACCCATTACATGAAATGCTAATGGAATATTCCCAGTTTGAAAACAAACTATTATTTTTGTCAGGCTGCAGCTGTTTTCCAGACCAGATAAAACCAGATTACAGGCAAGATCCCCCTACTGTGGGCAAATCATGGGTAAGAGGCTGCATGGACTGAAAATTAGTATATCTATAGCCAGAGGGGACATTTGGAATTTGATATATCACTTTCATTATGTCAATTATCAGTCCTCAAACACAGGCTTAGCATCTACTTTTGCTGCTGAAAAGTCAACTTTTATATGAAGGTGCAGATGTTTTTAATATTTACAACATAAATAAAATAAATCCAAGAAAAGCAAAGGCATTCAGAAACTTTGGGGAGGCAATTCCCTGTGGTGAGCTCAGACATGGTCACTGGGTTATATTCACTCCCTCTACACTTGCTATGTTCCTAAATTTTAGTTAAACTTAATAAAAAAAATATGTCTCCATTATTATTTCAGCAGCTTTAGGAGCAGGGTTGAACTAGATGGTCTTCAGAGGCCCCTTCCAACCCCAGCCATTCTATGATTCTGTCATTATCCTGAAGTAATAAAAAAAAGGAGGCTTCAACAGCAGTTAAAAAAAGCCTCCTCTGTCAAATTTGAGATACTTCAGACATCAGCATAGAAACAAAGCTATCTAGGAAACAAATTTCCCCCTAAAACATTGCAGCAAGTCAGCCCCAGCTTGATAGCCCCTCTCTCTCCTCTTGGCAGACTCCTCCAGCCCAGCCAGCCTTCCACCTTCTCCTGGCATAGGGACAACTGCAGGAAAAGCTGCCAAATCCATACAAAAAGTTGTTACATAGACCAAAGCTCAAAAATACATCAACCCTTTTCCAGTCCCATCAGAAGCAAAAATTTCCACAACAAACCATGAAAGCTCAAAGCCCAAACCATGAACACAACCAGGAAAGTGCTCCACAGCCCACAAAATTCTATTTCCCAAAGACTCACCTTAAAAAAACAAATTGCCAAAAAACAGGTCTGAAGTCAGAGGCAGGTTTAGGTCTCGTTTCTGTTTGCTTAGACTACCTTTTTTTTTTTTTTTTTTTTTTTTCCCTCTAAGTCCTTTCAGCTGCTTCCCCAGCTTCAAAGGCAAGAAATTCCACCACCTTCCTCTCAGTGTCTCTCCTCGTACAGAGAACTTTTGTAAACTCAAACCACCTGGACACAGGGAGGAGCTGGTTTGAAGGCTCAAAGCACCATCGGGTGCAAATTGTTATTTTGGTTAGAGCAAATCCCAATGCTCAGGCACAGCCAGGCTGCTGTGGGGAAGGTGCCAGGGTGGATCTGCAGGGTGGGTCTGTGCCAGGAGCTCTGCTGGGAGCTCAGGGCCTCTCCTGGCTCTGAAATGTTTCGGTCACCCAGCTCTGCCCCAGTGCACATCCAAAGCACATCCTGGCACAGCCCGGCACCGCTTTTGGAAAGGAAGCTTTGGCTGGTGCCAAAGGAAAACGCAAGAGGCCAGATCAGCTCTGCAGTGTTGCACTTTGGGTCTTTTTAAGTCCAGGTGCTGCCCTGAAAATAGCACTTTAAAGTTTTCTAACTCTGCCTTGGCCTCAGCTGCAGAGCAAATTTCAGCTCTTATATTGCACCAGGGGACTGACCAAAGAGCTGATTTGCAAACCCATGTATTTGCTTCCACTTTATCATAAATACAGATAGTGGTGGGGAAAGAAAAACATTAACAAATTGAGAGGTTTCTGTGCTACTGGTCCCCTGCAGTGTGGACTCTTATAATGGAATCACTCTGTGATATTAAATTATATTTCAGTTTATTACTTCTAAAATGGCCTGGATTGTGCAGGAGCACAGTGTGGCTTCCACACACCTATTTTAGCATGCTCGTACATCCCCAGACTGGAGATGCTACATGAGGAAATGTGGTTATAGATGAAATACACTGCTGTGCAATACTATAGCCTAGGGTCTGTAGGAAAATCCTTGAAAAGATAAAGCAGGCAGACAGCAACAATTTTTGCCTTCAGTTATGTTCATGAAAAAACCCACCCCCAACCAACCAAAAAAAATGTCATAAAGCAACACAGAAGACACCCTTAAAGAGGATGGAAGTGAGTTTGGGGAAAAGACCTCTCACTGGAACAAAAAAAAGGGAGAAGTATCATGAATATGTGGCATACAGCAGTCAATGTTCCCTGATGCCATTGCTTAAACAATTAGGATTTAATTCCTTGTCACACCTATGAGCTTATCATTATTTAAGAAAACCACTCTAAGGATTCTCTTCCATACCTCTTCTCCCTGTTTGCTGGACCAGGCAGGGAACTGCAGCCAGAGCCCAGAGTGCTGTGCTGGTGTTGGAAATGGTGATTTTCTGAGTAGGGAATTAGTGCATGAAATGAGCAGGATAAAAAAAAAAATCATATACTGTTCTGCCTTTGCTTCAAAACAGGTTGGTTGATTGACAGCAAACCCTATATAATAGTTCCTTCCAGGCAGATGGCAAGATCATGATTTGCTCTTCAGTCACAATTTTCTGCTGCCTCTCACAACCCAACCCATCTCCACAATCTACCAATAAAGAGGGGCCTGGGCTGCTTTATATGTGTTTTACAAGGCTCACATCAAAGCTTAGGGATTAATATTGTGACTAGTTATCATATTCCATTTTGTAAAAATTTGCCTCGAATTTGCCTCCAACATCTCCTGGCTGATCCTCTGCAGATAATAGCTGCAGAAATCCACACAAAGGCAACTGGTAAATTCCTGAGCCACCCCTGACAGACAATACTCTTCAAAAGGCTTGCGTAGGTGGTGAAAATCTTGCCATACATCTCGAGCTCTCTCAGCACATATTGTTTTTAGGCTGCCATCTGCTAATGCACAGTCCCACCCTAGGAGAGATGCAGCAATGAATGCTCCAGTCTCCAGGCTGTTCTGATTTCAGATTTTTATTTCTTCCAATTCCCAGCCCTCAGACCCTGTCATTCTTAACCCTGAGTGTAGCCGCAAAGTTCAACAGACCTGCTCACACCACGGCTAATTTTCAGTGATAAAGAGCATTTATTGAGCACTGCTTTAATGAAGCAAAGCAGTGCCTCAGACAATGTGTCCCTGCAAGCAGATTCATTAGAGAGGCGCTGGGACAATCAGGAACTCTGGAAATACTCCTTTTCCATGCATGTGTGTTAAAAGGATGTGTATTAAGCTGGTGGCAAGGGAAGAAGACAGCTCCTAAAGGCACAAAATGGGCAACATCTTGAACAAAGCAAGCCATGCCCATCACAGTGCAGAATGTCAGGATCAAATTATCCCAGTAAATAAGGAATGATGAACATTACACTTGATTGATTTTCTTCTTCACTGGAATTGTCAGCAGTATTCTTTTTCTTACTGCTGATTCTGCTTCACTACGAAGCACATTAGCAAAATTTATAAGATTATATTTAATTTTTTTTTCTTGTTAGAAAACAAATTTATAATAGCTAATTTACATTAAGTTTCCTATGCAGAACCCATCACTAAAATACATTGGAAGCTACAAATTTAATGCTAGGAAACTGAAAAGTATATTATCACTTGCCAACTGAAATTTATCTGTTTTGATCCTTTTTTTATATTCCTCTTCTCCCACACATCCCTTCTACTACCCCATCTTCTTCCCAGGTTTTCAAAGATTTTGTTGCCATTTAGTCCTGAATAAAATCCAAGAATCCACTGCAGGCTCTGTACATCAAATTGTGGTTCATGTCACACCCTGACTTCTGTGCACCAAGCAGGGAGGTCAGAATAAAGAATCATACACAATACATTAGAATTCCTTCTTGTATTTCTCGAAAAGAAAAAGGTGAATAAAGGAGGGCCAAGAAAACAAAACAGGGGTGGGAAAATGAAGCTATGAAGGGCTGTGTGTTTAAAGGAGGTACAACTGGTAGTTTTGCTTTCTTTCCCAGCTTGTACAGCAATCCTCTCTTTCATTCCCTAAATGCTACAAAAATGGTTTGATAGACTGAAGTTATGTTTTCCTTGATTTCAGTAATCAAGGCAAGTCAGGACAATCTTTTCCATGAAAATAGAATTCTTTTTACATCTAAGCAACAGTAGTAGTTTTTGTTTCGTCTACCTCTGCTCCAGCAGAAGATTGCAACTGCCTTTTTGCAAGCTTGTGGTTGCTAGAGATATAAACACTCTCTTCAGAGCATGGCAGATGAATTCTCCTGCAATGAAATAGAATACCTTTCAGAGAGCTTGAAAGCAGCTAATAGATTTTCAGGAACATTCTGAAAATTGGCTTAATGTTGCATAAATAAAGATATCTATGCAACCTGGAATGCAACTGAACCACAAGCAGAAGGCTAGGCCCTACATATGATACCAAATCCTTCTTCTGCCAGTTTGCACAGATCTTTAATGGACATGGGGTCATTTGCTGCCCTTCTGAACCTCCCCTGACACAGTAATCATTGTTAAATTTTAACTATGAATCATTTTCCAGGCAATATCCAGTTGGCTCCTCCTTCCATTTTCCCACAGGGGGCTGAAAAGATGTTAAACTGTTCTCTTCACAATTAAATTCATGAAACACTTAAATTCTATGGCAGTCAGACACCAAGGAACAGGAAAATCATTTCATCTCATAATGTTTTAGAGCCCCTAGGCAAATGTAAACACTGTATGTGATAGAGGAAGGATTTATTGCTGCTGCTGAACAGAGATTCTGCAGATTTATTTGTATATCCAGTAGATTTTTGAGGATAATTTATTTATTACAGAATGTTGGTAAAATGATTATTTAGGAAGTTTGAACATACCAGACTCATTTGTGTGGAGATGCATTTTAAACAAAAAGATGCAGAACCAAATCAATGTGTATTGAACACTGGCCTGTGAACAGTGCATCATTGCTGCACTCACTCTACTGCCAGAGCATAAAAGGGTTTGAGGTCTCACATATCCCAAGTTCTGGAGGCCAAGAGACATTTGATAAGTGACCACTGCAAGTGGTGCTGGAGACACATAAAACTTAGGCAGGGAAGTATCTAAGTCACTCTTAGTCTTGTAAATATTTTACCCAAGAGTAGTTTCCTTAATTTTGCTGAGAAAAACATCAATAAAGTCTGCTTCCAAATGTTGTTTCAACTATTCATTTTTATATAGCTCAGAATGCCAAAGGGCATCAGTCTGAGTCAGTACATCTCTGTTAGGATATCAAATTCATAGAAACATTGGTAAAGACAGGACTTTATGTCATGCCACTTATAAGCACTTGGCTCTACTGGAGCCTCCTCTGCCCCAGCAGTACGAGGCAGCCTTGGGAGCTGCTTGGGAAACTACAGGAGGATAACTCCAGTATCATGGCAGAGGTTGAGACACGAGCTTCCAACAGCAGTCAGCAGTGGATTGTGCTTGTAGGTGCAGCCACCCACACACTCATGTCTGTCCCTGTGGGTATCCCAGCTCCAGCCATGGCTGGCCATCCTGGTCCTGGCCAACATGCTGACTCTCATCGAAATTTTTGGGAAGAAGCCACCTCCTCCTTCACAGCTCTATCCATGAGATCCAGCAGAGCTGGCTGAGCTCTGCCCACAGCCTGTGGTCATGCCCCAGCACAGCTGAAGAAGATAACTGAGAGCCTGAACCTGAGCATCACCTCCTGACACCTCATCACACATCTCTGCTGAAGGGTCCCTGCCTAATACCAAGGAATTAAAAATCCCTTTTGTTCTTTTCTTACTCTCTGTGCTTATTGAGTAGAACCAAGAGGAGAAAGGAGACTTCTTTAAACAAAAGCATAAATTCTTAATTTCTCTTCAAAGATGCCACAGAAATCACTCTGGAGTATCTGTCAAGCTGGCATTCCCCAGAGAGTGCTTTAGCTCTTTGCTCTGGCTAACTTGAAGCGAGAACTTGAACCATATCTCAGATAACTGCTGTAGAGAATCAATTTTCAATTTCCTGCTGAACTTCACATATATATTTAAATACTCAGTACTTCTGGCATCTGGAAAGAAACCAACAATAAAATCAAATGGTCAGGCTGCTCATCCGATAAGTGGAAAATCTGCAATGAATCAAACCAATGAGATCCTCAGACAGGGGCCTGGAGGGGAAGTTTTCTCAGGATCAGTGTAAAATCAGTGCCACAATCTTAAAGACTTTTTAACGAAAAATCCCCAGTTACTCAATGGCAAATTTGTCTAAACCAGAATATTTCTGTAGAATTCACAGTTCATTTTAAAGCAGTCTAATTTTTAGTGGAGGGGAAAAAATAGATGAAGTTCACTGTGAGGTTGAAATCAGTGACTAAATTAGAAACAAGGTTTAGCCAAAGAAGGAGAACCTCTGTTCTCAACAGAGAGACACTGGAGGAATGCTGAGCTTCCTGAAGGCAATGAGTGTTTTGTCACTTTTGTCCATGACCAGACTTTTATGCTAATCACAATCTCTACACCTCGGTGTACGCTGTGATTAGGATATGGGTCTCTCAGCTCAGCAGTCTGCAGCTTTGCCTTTACTTTTCTCAATCTTCAATGTCCTTAATAATGAGTAAATAAGTTAATACAACAGCCCCCAAAGAAAATTCATGCTTTAAACAAGGCCATTGGAAAGCTTAATATAAAAAGCCCTAGAGCACTTTTGGCTGAGGTTTTATTTGAACAAAATTTTAACAAATAGACAAATGTTTCCCAAGAACATTAAAGTGCTATTGAGTGGGAAACTATGTTCCCTGGCTCAGCTTCCAGACAGACCAGCAAATGCATCTTTTTGCATTTGGAAGGCAAAATGTTAACTATGATCATGGAAAATCACAGTTGTGAGGATTTTTTAAACTGGATTACACAAACTAGGAAGGGAGATAGAAAAAAAACTCCCAGCACCTATAATTGTCCTGCAGTTTTGCAGGGTCTTGCTTGTTTAAGGGAACCAGAACAATAAAATGCCTCCCCTCCCTTTACCAGTTGTTGTAAGGCTGTTTCTGACAGCACCTGATGGTAAGAAGGAACAAATACTTTTCTCTACAAAGCTCTGAAGGTAGGAACTTGTAAAATACTTATTTGAAGTCAGAGCGATTGCAAACAGTATTACACCAGTGTCTCCAGGGGGTTTTACTTCCAGCTCCACTACTCCCTCAGTTTGTCCAGATAGCTGATGTGCTGGGAGCCTTCTCCAGTCTGCAGCCAACCATCAGCACCTTGCAGACAGGAAACAAAGGGAAATGACAGCAAGGTCTCAAAAAGAAGCTTATCTTGATGCCTCTCTTTGGGAAGAAATCAGGAAACAAAATAATAAGCATAATAGGCAGGCTAGTGACAACTGCACTAGTTCTTGGGTTTCAGAGGTGCGAGAATAGAATTGGGAAAAATTAATTGGGTTCCAATTCTAGCCTCACTATGTGAAAATGCATGAGCAACTATGGGCAAAAATGCCAATATTACTAATAGCAACTGTAATAATAAATATGACAGGAATTGCCTGAAAAATATTCATTTGCGGGTTAGGGCTTTTCAAAACTCCTATTCTGAGAGACGTTCAGAGGCTGTTTCTTGTAGAATGACAGAACATCCATTTTAGAAGGATTTAGATGCACCCTCCTGAGTGGTACCTCTGCATGGAAGCCGAGCAAGGCTCCATCCTGCTGTGGATCTGAGGGGAAGATGAGCTGTGTCCAAGGAAAAGATGGTGTCAGTGCAAATACAAGGAAAAGAGTGAGATTAAAATGAGGATGCCCACCAGTGCTACAGCTCAGCTCAGCTTAACCCTCATGGCATCATGGCCAGGTTGAACTGGGCTTTGAGCAATCTGGTCTAGTGGAAGGTGTCCTTGCCCATGGCAGGGGGGGTGGAACAAGATGATGTTTAAGGCTCCTTCCAATCCAAGCTATTCTATGATTCAATGATCCCTGAATCTTGAAATACAGTCTGTATGTTTTGCACAGAAGGGTCTTGGAAAGCTGTGCTCTAATTCTACTCTCATGGAAATCAACAATAAATTTCCCATTGTTTCAAAGAGCTGGATCCATAGCAGCGGTTTTCAAAATGCCCCCCTGCTGTTGCAGTGCCCTCACCTGCCTTGAAAAGTGTGTGTCATACACCTGAGTCAAAAATGTCCTTGTTCAGTGAGGAGTGAAAGCACTGACAGAGGAGCAGTCTCTTTGCTGGCCACCAGCTGAACATGGGAGTGGGGGGACTCAGCTGCCTCTTCATGGGGAGAAGTGCACAGTCTGTGTAGCACAGCATGAACTACTGTAAGTGGGTGGCAAAATATCCCCTCAGCAAAGACCTTTCTCCTGGTGCATTAGTTCCACAGGTACTGGTGGCACATCAGGATTTGATGTAGTTAAGGGAAGAAATCTAACTCAAAGTCATTTGGCTCTAAGGGCAATTTAACCATCCTGGTATTGCTGAGTGATTATGTGTATTTGAAAGAGGGAAAAGCAAATACCCAAAGGCTTCTTGTTGACGATGTTGCAGTTTCATCAGTGTCTCTGTGGCAGAATGGGGTGCTGATAAGGCAGGAGATAAGGCAGGTGCTAGTGCTATCAGCACCTGAGGAGCAAGAACCGATCTGCTTCATATTTACCAAACCTACCCAGCACTCATTATGTTTGCCTAATGATTAAATGGAATGACTTTCTGTTAATCAGGATGTCAGCTTGAGCAGCATAATGGAATTAGTCGGGGGTGCACACAGGATTCTGAGCCAAAAGGGGCATTTCATCACAACTTGTGAAATCTGTAACTTTGCTGTTTCCTCAGTGGGCCACTGTGGGATGCTGGGTTCCTTGCTCAAACACAATATATCCAAAATCAAAACAAATGCCCAGTTCCTGTAATCTGTTGTATCTACTCTCTTAGCCTGCAAGTTCACCCAAGTCTCAGACAAGGATTTTTTTTTTCCCTTAAGATACGTTTATTAAAAATTTGTTCATGTCACATGGATGACATCTAACAGTTTATCCCAGTTTTCATTAATAGTTATTAATGACTGCTATTACAATGAAGCTGCATCAGCTCATAGCCTCACTTGCATTCATCTCATTTTTCATTTAATTAAGAAATTCAGAATGCCTCTCTTACAGGCGAGCTCTCTTACTTAAAAGGGCAGGGATCTGTGCATTTGATTGCTTTTTGAAATGTGGTAGATTACACTATTTAGCTACTGTTATTGAGGTGTAGAATATATTATGTGTTTCCTTAATCCTCAAATACAAATTATTGTCACTCCCAGGGAAGCTACAGCATATGGAAGTTTTAGTTGCAAACAAATCCAAATTGAATGAAGTCATGTTTTTTCAGTGCTGAGAAGGTTTAACAAATTCATGTAGACACTAATGAGTATTACTGGGCTTATAGAAGGTCATGGAAAATTAGACTGGCTTTTTAAGCCATTATTACAGATTTTCTCATTGTTACATGCTAAGCTCTCTACTGTTAATACAGCTTGCTCTTGCTTTTGGCCATTGGACGAGGTCTGAGATTCAATGGCATGGCTATCTCTTCATACTCTGTTTCTTTAGTAACCATATATTTTCCTCAACTTAAGGATTTGGCAGGATTTAATTTCTAACTTTAACTTACTGTCTTCTTCCAGAAATTTGCCTTGTATCTATTATGCAAGCAAAATTGACGTGCAATATACAGTGTTTATTTACCTCATTTCCCATCAGTACTTGGTGGAATGTTGTAAAAAACATCTGTAATGAGAAAAACATCCGTTTCTTGAAGATACAAACTGAGTTTGGACCTGATGGAGTACCAGAGGAGTCAGTTGTTATCAGTGTGGTAATCTGCATGTAGAGTCAGCACACATGGCTTTCATTCATCAAGGCTACCATCCTGTGTTTCAGCACAGTACAATGGAACTGCCAGTACCCACAACTTGCTCAAGGGTGAGGAGCTGAGCTGTGGAGGACACGTTTCACCCACTGCAGTTTCTTGACATTAGAGGGCTCCATATTCCACAGAGTATGGCAAAAGCAAATCTCATTTTGAGGTCAATAGAGATGACATTGGAGAGAGAATTATCAGCTCCTCTTACAGCTGAGGTTTGATGGTGCTGCAAATCCAGCTTCTGAAGTTTCTTAAGTCAAAAGCTAAAAATTTCTGGGTTATATTTTGGAAAAAACTGATGAAGTAGAAGATCTTTTCTGTTTCCTTTTGTTCCCAGCAACGAGACGAAAAGTGGAGCTGCCATGGCCCATGCACAGTGGCTGTGGTGTCTCTAGGCAGAGGCTGCACAGGTTCAGCTGCAGGTGAGTGCCACTCCCATGACACACAGCACAGAGGGCACAACAGGCAGCACGCCCTGCTCCCTGTCTTGCAGAAATCATCAGTTTCCTTCTCTTGTCCTGCTGAGGAAGAAGTTCCCATGACCACCACAGAATGTCCCAGAGCAGAGTTTGGTGGCCCTTCAGGAAGCTGCTATCCTTGTGTAGAGCTGGGCACAGCACTAAAGAAGAAAATCTGCATTGTGAATGTAAGAGCTCTTCCTTGACATGGATAAGGTAAAAAGGTAATCATTGTAGAACAGGAACAAATATTTGACTGCCGTTATCTCGTCTTTATTGCTCAACCTATTAACAAAAAAATACTTTTAAAGTATTTTAAATGGCCAGACTCCAGAAGAAGATTTTACATATAATGATTTAGCCTTGGGAAAGTGCAATTTGTCTGTTGCACTTCAAAGAGTCTAATCCTAAAGATATCTTCCTAAGGAATAAATATGCTCATGAGCTGAACTAACCCCCTTCTAAGGAAGACAAAGGAGCTTCTCCAGGTAGTACAATTCCAAGCCTGCAAAAGTGAACAACCTTTTTATTGAGGCAACCATGTAGAGAGGGGCTTCATCCGAGCCATGTGCCCACACTCACACTCGACCTCACCTGCCCTTCCTTCCTGACCACCCATATCCTGAACAAGTGGCTACTGCAGGGCCATACAGGTTCTTTGACTTCTCAGAGACTACAAAAGAAATCAAAATTTTGGAGAACATTAAAAGTCCCTTTTTCCTGTGCTCATACATGATTTTCAACAACTAAAGACTGATTGGTGTAGCTTTCCTAGTAAATACTGAGAGTTGGATTATTTTGGTAGGGAGGGCCAGATTGTTGTTACAAACACTTTGATTTCCTAAATTAAGCAGAGCTGGCCATAGAAAATATCATTCTGTTAATTTTGGCTTTGTCCTGACACATGGACCATGTTTTACTCAAATAATTTGGTCACATATTTCTGAAAAATGTCAAATAATCATAATCACAAATAATCATTTTACTAGCCAACAACAAAGTCCGTAGAAACAGGGGAAAAAGTACTGTACAGCCACCAGCAAAGCATTGAAAATCAGAGTGTGTCTTTCAAAGTTACCGAGCTGGACACTCCAACTTCAGCACTTGCAAATTGTGCTTGCCCAAGATAGCAGGAAAATTCCCCCAGTGAAAGGCAGCGTCTGCTTTTGAAGCAAATGTGTGAAATTTACACCAGCTGAAGATCTGGTACTTGTTGTTGAATTTATTGAGCTCCAACCAAATCCCACTGTAACCAATGGGAAAAAAAAAAAAAAAAAAAGAAAGGAATAAGAAAAAAGAACCCCCTTCCCTTCAGCACCTCCCAGCCCAGGCTGCTGTGTTAGGAACCCTCTGGGCTCTGTGCATGGCTATCAGCAGCTCTCAAAGCATGACCAGCTGATTATTCAAGGATACTGACTCATTCCTGGTTTAGTGAAAAATCCCAGAAGTAATATAAGTGGCATAGTTTTGGTCACAAAAGTGCTGTGAAAAGCTTATAGATTTATATATATGAAACTAAGT
Organism: Anomalospiza imberbis; assembly: GCF_031753505.1. Lineage (NCBI taxonomy): Eukaryota > Metazoa > Chordata > Aves > Passeriformes > Viduidae > Anomalospiza > Anomalospiza imberbis. The sequence continues at coordinate 17,775,143 of NC_089691.1, read as the reverse complement.
ACCCTCTGAAAAATTTGGGGCTGAGAGGGTCTAAATTGTCTCTTTCACATCTGTGTCTACAGGGTATTGAGCCTGGTACTCAAATCACAGATCAATAATATTCTGGCAAGATGATTTCTCATCGTGCTTCATTTTGAGATAAATTCATGTAACATGGAGAGGCAGCTGCAGGAGGAGAACAAATAAAACCTCAGTATTTCCTTATGGCTGTTGAATTTTTTTCTGAATTTCTAATTTTATGTCTGCATTTGATGGGTCACTGATTTAAATAAATTAAATACATAAATCACATCAAAACTGTAAGCGAGGGACTACTTTTTCACTTTATGTTTATAAAGTATATTTATTTCACAGTGGTTTATGGCCTCAGCTGTTGTTATACTAATATAGTCTCTTCCTTGGGATTTCTCACTGCCTGGCTCCCAGATCCAAAAGCTACCCATTTCCATGGGTTAGGGGATCCTTGCTAGCTGGAATCTGGGTGACTCTCCTGCCCAAATTCCACCAAATGCTCTGAAACACTTACACCTGACAAGAAATACCCTTCCTGTGAAATCCCAGCCATCCCAGAGGCTACAGAACCCCATCCACCTGATTTTGGCAGCCAGTCTCATCACTGGTTTTGTGAGACCGCAGCTGGCACTGAAGCCAAAGTGGTGCAGCGTGAGGGATGCTTGGTACCATGGCAGGCATTGGGAAAAATCTGGGATAAACACAACCAAAGCTCGCAGGGGCCATCTGTGGCTGGAAAAGTGAGTTTCCTCAATGCTCCCCAAGAAGTCAGTGAGGAACCTGAGGTTGCAGGAGCAGAGTGCTGCTGGGAGCTGACTGCACAGCCCTGAGCTGCAGGAGCTGTCCACATCTCCTGCACGGCCCCAGCAGCCAGCTGAAGAGTGTCAGACTGGGTGGAAAAGGATCAGAATGAAATATTCTAAAAATGCAGATGTGGCTCGAGCTTGCCACGCAGCCCAGTGGAGAAGGCAAACTGTCAATGCTACATCCACTCACATTTCTCCATTTATTACACTGGAAGCAAAATTTTGACAATCATCAAAGAGAGGGAGCAGTTGTGTGTTTGTATTAAAACATCATTTGGATGAGCAATACCAGTGACTGGTGTAAAGGAACATCTGTGATATTATCCTGCTATTTTTGTCTGAGTCCTGTCACTGGGAAAGGCAAAAAAAAAAGAAAAAAAAAGGGAAAAAATTGAAATTATCACATGTGATGTTCCAAATTTAGCTTTGTGAAAGACACATTCCTTTTGATTTCCAGTGCAATTCTTATAGACTTAAGATAAAGAAAACCATCTTTTCTATGGAATCAAATAAACATTCTACTATTTTGGTTTGACTATGAATCATGCTTCTAAAACATTTTGGAGTTTAATTTTTTATCCCAAATTGATAAATTCCAGCTCACACAATAATGCTAACTTTAAGATCCAAGCCTTCCTGAGCCCTTAATCTGGATCTCCCTTGTTACTACTAATGGAGTTTATTTTGTCTATGAGAAATGTAATTAACTATAGCAGAAAACAAGCCTGAGATGAAACAGACAAAAGAAAAGATATGATTTTTATAGATAAAACATGTTAGCCTTTTGTTAGGCAATAACAAAGCCACTTTGGTTATTAGTTTCCACTATAGAAATACTGAGGAAATTTATTCTAGCCACAGAAAAAGCACTTCCACTGCTTTATAAAATCAAATGTTTTCTTCATGTGTGCTGGGAGGGTGGAGGGGGAACCACTTAAAAGCATTTGTAGGACTTTCAGCTCATTGTAGTTTATGTTCAGCAAGAAAGTGATAAAAGATGTTGATTTTATTAATAATTTATATCAATCAGTATTTATAGCCTGCTTGGTGTGTGGCAAATGGATGATCCACAGTAATAAACAACTCATTAAAACACCCAGAATTCTGATTGTTTAAATGTACAGAAGTTCACAACTACGTGCACACCATTAAACCCCTTTGAAGGAATATATGTGCATTTTTTAGGTATCTCTTCCTCCTGGAAAGAACACCCATTTTATCACTTCCTACCCTTCTCTTGGGACACACTGGCTGCTCTGCTATTCCTGCTCCCAAAGGGAATTTGCCACTGGGAGTGATGATCCCCGGGGAACAGTGGGGAGCTGAGCAGTGGTTGAGGCAAAATATCTGCACCCCTGACCCCTCCAGTTCACTGTCTATACGTTACTTCAGATTTCTTTTAAAATTCTTTTAAAATTTGTGATAATTTGAAAAAAAAACTAATTGATGTTAATAAGGAGGGAGCAATGGGTTTACACTTTTGATCTTAGTCCAATATTCCAATTCTTACACCAAGAATATTCCTTAGTAGGAATTTGTGTTACGAACTAAAGAAAAAAGTTCTGAGATACAGACTCAGTCTTGCCCTCCAGCACCACATCTCTTCTATGTCCCAATGGCTGTTTATCTGTAACACGACAAACATTTCTGTCAAATGCTTTGGGTGGAGCTTTTTCAGTGCTTTCCCAGGTATTTTTGTGATATTAAATCACTGTCATGGGGCTGGAAGTTAGGGCCAGTATCTAGTTCAGTCCCCAACTTCCCCTGGAAAATCATTCAGGCCACTCACTTTGTTATATGTTTTCTTAGCTGACAGTGATTTTTGAAGATAACGTTTCCTACATGATAAAACTCTGAAAAGATCAGATATGGAAGTGATGCTAAAGTTACCTAAAGTGTAAGCTGAAACAATTAATTTAAGGCCTAATGCTGTAATGCTCAAATTGATCAAATTTTTACTACTGCCTATATTAAAAAGCTCCTGGATTTTGTGTATTGGTGATTATTATTAAAAGACTGACTTTAAAAAAGCCTCCTCTGCACATATTAGATCAATAACCTGTCCAAGAGGCAAGGAGCTGTGGAAATGAGTTATAGAGAGAACTGTGAAGATGAATTATATGGAATAATTAAATAAAAACCCACTGTGTGTGATTGACAGGAAGACATTTTTGTGAGTATCTAGTCAATATTTTACTGCATTTTTTCATTCTTAAAAGATGGAGAAAAATTCAAATTAGGCCTTTACATTACTGTGAATTTGGTACCCTTCTTAATTAAATGTAATCTCAAGGGAAGGACTTGTTTATATTTCTGTACTCTATGCAGGACTGCTTAGAGAAGAGCAGGAAAAAAAAAAAAAAAAAAGGAAAGATGCGAGAAAGGCACCAGCACATTGCACTCTCCTGGTGCTAAGGAAGCAGGAAAGAGGTGCCAGGGGTTTATAAGGAAGTTGTAGCAGATGGCAGAGAAGAAGATGAGTGGGTCAAAGGCTGGAGCCAAATTCTCTGAACAGCCACAGGTCTGGTCCCACCACCCAGCCTGGGCAGCCAGACTAAAGCTGGTGCCTCTCAATAATCCAACATGACAACTCCTCAAGTTACTGATTTGATCGAAAATCGAACAAATTCACATTTTCAAACGTCAAATTTATCCTGTCCATTAGGAAGTCCAGCCTTCTCCTATCTGTGCTTTTTAGAAGAGACTCCAGGATGCTAAAGAAATACTTTTACAAGGGTAGGTTGGCATGGCTGTAATTGTGTTATTTTGTTACTTAATGGACTAGAACTGAGGACACACTGCATATCTCCAGTTTACTTTTCTGACACAGCAATTGATAATGTAAGTTAACATGGTATGTGCTTTTTATTCATTTATGGGAAGCCAAAAATGATGAAATCACACAGTCTGGCTTTCACAGGCACAACAGTCATATTTATTTAGTGTGCTCTATTTACAGTGGATTTTTAAAAGCTGCAATCCACATGAGTGCCATCATATTAGGATACAAGAAATTGTTCAGATTGTTTCCTATTTCCAGCTTCTGTACTGGGAATAAACTGCTGTGTTAAAGATGTGTAGTGTGAATAATGTGTGTGGTCATTCATATCTCCAATTATTTTTATTGTATAAATGAATTTATTATAGAGCAGTGGAAAATGCCACAATTTGACATATTCTGTATTTAAATATGCATGCTTTGTATCTAGCAGAGATTTATAGACAATATGTTTGTACAAGTGTATCTAATAGGTTAGAGAGGTTTATTAATCTTAGAATTACTGTGATAGTAAAAGCATTATTTCTTTATCCCTTCTATTGTTTAATAGAAATGACAAATAGTTCAGACATTTGGAGATGAATGAAGCACCACCAAGAGCAGTTCCCTTGAAAAAAAAACTCAATAAACATCCACAGTTGTAAATCTAACCACTTTTCTTGGCAAAACAACATTGAAGAACTGTTACAGAATTATAAAATGTTGTAAAGTGGCCTTTTAAGGATTGAACAAGAATTTTGCACTGTTCTCTTAGAGAATGATGGCTGATCACAGACCAGTTTCTCCTTTGCACTTTCCAACTGAATTACTTGAAACACTGGCTGCTCCTACCACTAGCCATTAATTTTATGCTAAGTCACATAACATTTTACCTGGAGCCTGGTGAATCCAGTGCAGTGGGTTGGCCAGGGCTGGACGTCTCCTCCCCTCCTTCTCCCACTTCTGCACTGACCTTGGCCTCTGCAGAGCTGTTTCTCTCCCATATTGTCCCTCCAGCTGCAGTTTCCATTGCACAGATATATTTCTCCTTTTCTTAAATACATTATCCAAGAGGCTCTGTCACTGTTAGCCTCAGCCTTGGCTGGTGTTGTCCCCAAATCAGAGATGGAGAGAAGAAGAGAGAAGAGAAGCCTCTGGCAGTCCCCCACTCCCAAAAGCTGGCCACACAAGCCCAACACACCCAGTAAGAGCTGGCTGCACTAGTGCAAACTCCTGCATTCTACAAGGAAGAGTTGGGATTACTCCCAGGAGATGAAACCAAGTAGGAAGGTACTGTAAGCTTGTGTTAGGGGGTGTATTATTTCCAGATCAGGTGCACTACACTTGCTCCTAATACACTCTTCCATCAATGCCCAGTCTGCTAAAACCGTGAATGGAAGTGACTGATCTACAATTTGCATTCTCTTTTCAGTCCATCAGCAGAACATTAAAACCATTGAGGCAAAAGCCATTAGAACAGCACTCACGTATGAAACAATGCACAGGTCTGCTTGTTCCCATTTTTATGCACTGCTATAGGACTATAAATATTCATTGTAATGTAACTGAAAATTATTGAAGTGAGAAAAAAGAGAAACAGGGAAGCCATTTGCTTCAATTCATAAACAGCATCTGTTGGGAAGTTATTCATAGATTGCTTCAGGGCCTGCTGAGCAGCAAGCCCATGGAAAAGGATGCCATTGCAAGCAAATTGGCCAAAACTGCAATGGAGATGCTGTTAAACATGATTCACTGACAGCCAGGGAGCATGATCAGGCACCGGGTTGTTTTATGTCTCCTTTTATCACTGGGACACAGAAGTCGCCTCCAGCCAAAGTCTCACACAGTTCAGATTAGAAGAGCAACCTTCTAAGTATATTAAGGCCTAACTAGTGGCAGAAGAAAGTTGCATGGAGTGATATTATAGTGAATTCAGTTGTTTGTTTGTCCCTTCCCGAGGCACATGTAAAACCCCCTTGTGACTCAGGGTGGCTACTTTTCCTACTGGGTATTTTTGGTCAAAAGGTGTTTGAATGTCTTCTTGTAAAAAGATGAAATTGCAGCCTAATGGATAAGTGAAAAGCAATTAATAACTCAATAAACATCCTTTAGCCTCTCATTAAATTTCAAAATACAGTTTGGCAGAAAATTGACATAATGCCAGAGAAAAGTGAATCTGTGCAAATCCACAGAAGAGACCACATGCGTTCTCAAGTATAGTTTATTATTGAGAATAAAATATTCAGCTGCCAAATTTTGTTTGCTGATTTACAGAGAAGACTTACAGAAAGGCAAAACTGTCCAGCAGTTCTGAATTCAGTTCAAATGGTGCTGAATTTCCAGGTAATGATCTGGCCCAAATTCTTCCCCCACCCGTGGGAAAAAAATCAGATCATGGGGAACTTTAAAAATACACTTGCAATCAATACATGGAAAAATAATTTTCCCAGCCACATTCATCCTCTTGTTGCAAATTATTTATAATTTTAACTAACTCCAGCAATTCACTGACTGTAAGTGACTGGTAATGCATCCCTTTCATAACAAGGAGGATGCACAGGCCCACAGCTCACAAGGTGAAGGGTTTTCCTATAAATCTGCTCCATTTTCCTCAGCTGCAACTCAGACAAACAACAAGAGATAAGGAGCCCTTCAAATGAACTTTTTTGGCTACTTTTAAATATTCCCATGAGCTGTTTTCTCTTTTCACAAAAATCTGGGGAAAGATGGGTTCTTCATCTGCCTGACCTACACAAGGTGCACGACCTTCATGTGACTGATGAGCTTTAAATCAAGCACATGAAAATGCCTGATTCTGCAAGAAAACAATGATATTTTCTCCTAAGAAAAACATTAATCATTTGTCATTTGGCTTTTACATTTTGTTGCCTGTGACTCAAGTGAGTGAAGGCTCTTCACACATAAAAATATATTTGACTTTTTTTGGATATTTTGAGCAAATGTATTTCCAAAAATTAAGACTGTTTCATTCTAGGGGGGAAAAAGATAATTTATTCATCAAGTACCCTGGAATGTGATAACTAGCGGGCACCAGTTACATCTATTCAGTAAACTCCTTCTCAGGAAAGTAAACTTAGCTTTAAATTATTCATTTAGAGGTTGATACACTCTCCAGGAGCAGTAGGAGCTGTGGTGGGTGTGTTAGATTTAAGGGGTAACAAATGCTCAAGCACAGAGAAATCTCCACTCAACCTTTAAATGGAAGAAAAAAAAAAACCCTAAGATGCTTCATCCAAATTTTCTTTATATTTTCTTTTGCTATGATATGCCCTTTTTCTGTTCATTTTCATGGAAATGGTTGCTAGAATAATTGAGATCTTATTAATAAGTGATGCTACGGAGAAAATATAAATATCTGTTGCCAATAAATTACACACCTGAAAACCTACAAGATATGATGTGCAGCTTCAGCACTGTCCTGTTCAAGATGAAGAACTACAACACATGATTGATGACACATAATTAAATACCATACCTTGAAAGCTCAGATCAGACATAACTCTTTCAATGTGTGTGATATTATCACATCCTGGTAAGGCTAAATGAGAAAATCAATGTTTGACAAGCAAAACCAGATCATAACTTCATAGATTAAGAATCTGTTGTATATAACTCTCTTGCCCTTTCATCTCTCCACACCCAAATTGTGTAATTCAGTTAATTCCGTGGACACCCTGATTTCACATGTGAGGATGTGGTCTGGCATCTCCATCTGGAATGTAAATGTGGGTTTTCCAGCTCAGGGGCATCGAGTAAATCCTGTTACTATCCCTTCTTTGTTAAGTCAAGTCATAAAATTAAGGGCTCAAGTTCTTTCAGGCTCAGGTGCCACATTCTCCAAGGAACTGCATTTTGGGGTGTATTTTGCTTGTCCTCTGACATGTCCAGAACAAACCAGAAATTTGAACACAACACTTGTACAGCTCTCTGCTCATAACTTCCCTACTCCCCAGGTGAAGCTCAAGGGACAGTTCAGTGGGAACTGGCATAAATTTAGACAAATTAAAATAGTTTTAAACACAATCAAAAAAACCCGTTCTTGTTTATGGAGGAAGATAATTAATTTTCACAAAATGCTACTGCATATATTAGAGCCACCAGGAGCAGCTCTAATTTCTGCTGAGACCATTTATGGAGATTTTCATTCCTTTATTTATTCCTTTATTAAATAAGGGAGACGCCATAGCAACCTCTGTCGCACAATTCCATTCATGTATTGATTCAGCATTATTCAATCTGTATGTAGTTTCATTATTCATTATTCAATTCAATGTAGGTTTTAATGTGCCCGTTGTCTCACATTATGCTGTAGACTCTCAAAATCAAACCCATTCACTGCAATTCTCCTGCAGTTTGGGTTTCTGAATAACTTGGGACAGAAAAACAACCATCCTCAGGAGCTGGCTTGGGTCTAAGTTTTTATCTTTGTAGACTTTTCCCAAATCTTTTCCACTCAACTCCCATTTTGGATTATTTCCACCTAAAATACTAACCGGCCCAAAGCCCAGCCATTCATCTGAATTAAGCAAATTTATAGTGAAGTCAAATCAATCACTTTGGGACAGTGTTGCTCTGGCACATTTCCAGCAAAATCCTGTGCTTTTCATAGCAGACTCATCTTCTCAGCACAAATTGTTTTATAAAAACAATGTTTCTCAGTATAATTTCATTTTTTCCCAGAGTAAGCGTTTTCAGCTGTTCACCAAAATGGGGTTAGTCCCTTTGGTTACACAGTTTATACCCTAAAACAATAAAACATGGATCATCACAGCTTTCCTATAAAGGCCATAAGTGGCTTGCAGGATGGCAATAATTTTGCTCCTGAATATCAGAAAGAACCTCTACAGTAGTCCATCGCACCATTTAACCATGCAATTCCACAACATCACTCATGGCACCAGAACCAAGGGTGAGCTTAAAACTCAGGAGCAGTTCAGTACCTGAAGGCCAGGCTGGAAGCCTCCCACCCAAACATGACATCCAACCAGCACATCAATTCTGTGTGTAGCTGTTCTTAGGCTGCTGTGCAGCTTTCTGCTCCTTCCTGAGTTCTCCTGGAACCACTCCTCCTGGAATTCAGTGATACCAAAGGTTTATTCCTGTAAGCCCTGCTTTGCTCTGTGGAGATGGGAGCTTGCTCTTCAGACATGCCAGGCCATTCCAGATGCTCCATGACCACATTAGCCAGGCTCCAAACCTGCCTTAGGAAAAGCAGAGTAAAGTAGTTCAGACTTGGATGTGCATTAGAGTGATCCCAGAGTTAGAGCAGCCGAGATTATGGGCACAGCAACCTCTCAGATAGACTGACTTGAAAGGGTCACAATCATCCAGTGCTGAGACACTCTGGGAAATCTTCCTTTGAGTTCCTTACCTCCCCTAGGAGCTCAGTCTTTTTGCCTGTTGAGGCTTTGGTGCAAAAGAGAAGAGCTGTTTACCCTCAATGTGAGAGAAAGCTGGAAAACCCCTTTAAATGGAATATGGCATGTCCACCTGCTAAGGATAGGACACATCACACATCTGTTTTCTGGCACTGGCCTGGGAGCAGAGCTGCTCTGAGCTGCTACCAACACCATCAGCTCCCTTCCTGAACATCATCTCCCTTCCTGAACAGCAAGGGATGGCTCTCCTTGTAACAGAGCAGTGAGTGAGCAGCAAGCTCGAGTCAAGGTCCTGAGCCACACCAGCAGGCATCTCACCAGACACAGATTTGATGGGGTGTCAGCAGGACACCACAGAGAGCAGTTTGCCCACAGAGATGTCCACTCACTGCACATACAGGAAATAGAAGACAAGAGAATGAAAGGAAAAGAGAACAATTATCTTGTAAAAGCTTTGTTTACATCAAACATTGTTGACAAGCCTGACCCAAACTCTTCTCCCCAAACAAGCTGTGAATAACAGCATTGGTGACATTGACCATATTGGTTTGGTGTTCTGGTCATGCTCTGAATCTTAACAGATCTGAATCTTAAAATCCCAGATCTGTGCCTGCATCGTGAGGTGCCTCAGCAGGCAGGTATATCCTTAGCTTTAATGAAGACTCAAAAAACCTAAAGGTTACTTTCCTTAATATTCATTATCCTTCTAGGATGGAGACTTGAAAGGCACAGGACCAGGCAGTGATTAATTATTAGGAAAAACCTACTGGGACAACACCTAAATTTAAGTAATTTCATTAGTTTCTTCCTTTGGGACTAAATCTTTCTAATTTGTTATGTCAGCTGAGGAAAACTGTGGAACCAGAAGTTTCCCTACCAAAAATAATTTACCAGGTTTAAATGATCATTAGAATAGTAATTTTACTCATCTAATTGTATTTCTAGTCCGAAAGATTACATAAATAGGAACAAAAATGAGAGTTTCATATAGACTGAAATACTGTTCACTCTCCAAAAAACACAATCAATATCTTTAGGGTAGTTCAGAGAGTGAACATATAATCATAAAATACAGGAACAGAATGTGTTAGCAAGGACTGAAAAAAACCAGAACAAATGACATGGCTTCAGCACGTAACCCAGGAAACAAAAATACCTCATTCAGCTGGCATTTTTCAAAGTGATATATGTCAATACTGTTGTTCCCTTGTAGGTTAACTAAATCTATCAAAAATGGATACAGTCTAAGACTTGGTAGAACAGTCTCTCTTTACAGCTTGCTTTCTTGACAAAGTTCCATTTCTATTACAGGAGGCCAGCAGTTAAAGAGAGTCACATATCTCTAGCTTGCTATTGTCTGCCTGCCTTTGATTTTTATAAATTTTTACCTTGTATAATCAGAGCTTTCAACACTGAAAACATGCCTTCCCTTTTGTTAACACTTTAAAATTTGAAAACTTAGCAGCAGGAGGTTAAATCAAAAATCGCTTGCCCTTATTATCTCATTCAGTGGAGGAAAAAGTAACAATAAAGAGTCTTTTGTTAGAGAAAGCAAGAGTTTTAGGCACCACAAACAGCACCAGCACAAGGGATTTTTAAACAACAGGCTGACAATTGCTGATCCTGAAAGGGGAAAAATGGCAGAAATCTGAAGAAAAGGGGTGCAGCTGCTTCTTTTCTGCTTACAAAGAGAATTTGGAGCATCAGAAAGCTTTGCAGCACTTTTCCTATGCATCAACATGAAACACAACATCCTATGGCTTTCTATTATTATGGATATACATACAGCTGGGCATGTGGCACAAGGCAGTGACTGCACACAGGACAGGGTGGAGGGTGTGCCAGGGCTCATGGGTGACAGTGATTCCAGCCCTGCAGGTGGAAATCTCGGGGTTTGCAGGAAGGTTGTTCTTACAGTCCAACTCTTGATACAGTCCATTGTGTGACAGGCGAGGGTGAGCGCGTTGTGCATTAATTGTGCTTCCATCCTACAGCTCCAGGAGCCCTCATCAGCTAAGTGAGAAAAGGAGATTGTCAGTGTTAAATAACAGTCACAATACAGTGTACTCAAGAGAACACTGTGCCTATCTTAACAAATTCCCTCTTTCACTTTGTACAATTCAAGGATACTCAGCTTTTTCATGGAGGGATAAACTACCTCAAATCTTCCTGGACTCTTCCCCTTTTTGATGTTGTGCCTATTCACAGCCATCCCTTTGTCCTCTAAGAACATTAAGTGCAATCTGTGGGTCCAGTGAGCTTTCTGAAGTAACTTTAAACCCAAAAAAGAGTAGAGGAAAGAGGTTGTGAAGGACAAGCAGCGTTAACCTTTACAGCTGGCAGCAGATGCAGCTGCCCAGCTCTGTGGTACCCCCAAACCCTCTGTTGGCTCCAACACCCAGCAAGTGGCTGGGTAGGACTCCAGGCAAACAGCCACCACTCAGCCTTGTGCTGTCATGTAACAAATCCAAGGCTTGTTAGTTTAATGCTGCCTTTGGTGTGTCTCCACTCCATAACATTCACAGCAGCAACTGCGGTGCAAACTTACCCAGGGAGAGGCCAACAGATGTGGTGAGCTGTGCTCACAGCTAGAAGTGCAAAGTGTTTGATCAGCTGTGTGTAGATAATTAGTTCTACAATTTAAAAAGTTTCTGTTATTCCTTAACATCCACGCTAAGCTGCAGCTACAGAAATGCTGCTCTAAATACCAAGTGTCAGAAGCAGTTTCCATTCCCCAGAACTTTATTTTTAATTCAAGGAAGAACTGAAAACAAAAGAAATTTATAAGAATGCTCAGATGACTCACAGGCCAACCTTATATTATTTCTGTAAGTTTTAATTTTTTTAGAAAAATATTGATTCCCAAATATTATTCAAATAATTTGTTTTAAAGTAAAGTGCCAAATATTAAGTGAGGTGATCTTCCAAAACAAATATCTACATCTTTCTGTTGGAAAATTATTTAGACCACAACAGCTCTGAACTTTGATAGCAGCAAGCATGTAAAAGCCACATTGCTTGATCACACTTGCCTTATTTTTGCATAGCACAATGAATTTTAATATTAATTCTAGCCAGCTCTGTTTATTGGTCACCTATGGGTGGACTACTGCTACGTTCTGTTTTTCTAGCTGAAATCAGTGAATATCCAGAGGATAACTTGCTCCCAGCTCCCTCTCACAATCTCAGAGAGAATTTTGTGTATGAAAACAAGAGTTCCCACTACGACTCCAACTGTGGTTCCAGCTGGAACAGCATCTTTTCCTGTGCCCTATGTCAAAACTCACCTTACCCTGCTGACTATTATGACAGAAATTATTTTGAGTCTTCTCAGCTCCTAAAAGCCAAGTCAGAGGTAAGAGGGGAATGTAAGTTGCCTCCTTTGTATCAGCATCCTAAAAGCTGTTAAATAAGTTTTAGTCTTGGGCAGGTGCATTAAAATCTGAAGGTATTGAGGCATTGATTAGGCCCTAATTTGGCATTGAATCTCCATCTTTATTGTCAGTGCCTGTGATAGAAAATATGCATTTTGACTTCCAGAGCACAGGTTGGAATTTGGAAAAGGAACAGAACATATTTCTAATAATGAACTTAAAAGCTTTTACACAGGGTCCTTGAGTGACAAACACAAAAGTTTATAAATATCATATTTATGGCCATTCACTGGAGCAGAACAGCAATGTTAAAAACTTACATTTCTGGTATTGTACATTTCTGAGCCCTTCATAGCTGTGCTGTACAAAAGCCTGAAATGTTTGAATGAGGCCTCTGATATTTCTCTACATCCTATTGGTGATGTCATTACTGTCTTCTTTTTTATTTCTCTGGAGCTTTTAAATTAAAATATGCATCTCTTTGGGGAATATATGAAAAAAAAATATATTAAAGCACTGCCCAGTGCAGTGTATCTGTAATTTAATCAACATTTACCCATTGTACTAGTTCTCAATACCCACAGCCAGATAAGGACTTTTGTTATTTTCAATGCATGAAAATGCACCTGTGCCTGGCTTTAAAAAAGAGGCAGTATTGAATTTCTTCTGAATTGCACCACTTGGTGTCCAGCAAAAACCTGGTGATATGAACCCACTAGTTGTGTACATTTATGTGGAAGAGAACTTTAAAAGAAGTCATATTATCCACTCATTTGTGCAAATGAGAATGGTATTTTCCAAGACAACAGATACCAAGTGCTACAGAGCAGAGTTCATGCTACAGGTGAGAAATGGCCACTGAGGGCTCTGGGGTTATCTGCTCACAGGCCCACCCTCACCATGGTTTTATGGGTGCACCTGGTCCTCTGCAGAACCAGGACTGGTCTCAGGCATGTAAAATGATGATCAGGAGGTTTGCTCAAATGTAAAGGGGTTAGACTTGGTCAATCACCATCACTGCTGCTCTGTCCTTCGTTATTCTGACTTTAGATAAAAGGCCAAAGGGACTGTAACCTGTTATTCTCCTCTTTGATGTGAATGGAACTCTTTGCTAAAGGAAATCAGTAGGTTTGAAGCTGATTTAAGGTGTGAACACCAGACACCAATGTTGCAGTGCTCTCCTTCACTTTTGGAGAGAGGGTGGCTGTGGATATGGAACGACCTGGAGTCTTATGTATAAATTAACTTGGAATTTAAAGGAGAGAAAAAAAAATTACGGGCTGATTTTCTCTCAGCTAGGGAAAGGATGCTCTGTGGAGCATGTGATTGCTTTGTGCTGCCAAGTAACCTGCAGAGACACTTCAGAAGCAGGGGATTAACAGTGCTGTTTGTTTTGTGTTTCTTGATAGATTACCTATGATAAGGACCTTGAGATTCAGATTTGGAAGGCTTACTTTAAAAGTTTCCTTTGTATATACAGTGCCCTACGTGTATAGAGCAAAAAATACCTTCAACCTCCATACCCTTGTTTAATAATATAGAGTGTTCCTGTTCGTTTTGTATTGGTTTCTTAATTAAGACATCAGGTGTCTTTGTTACAGAAATATAATAAATGAACTTCTGCCTTCAAACTACCCTTATACAGAGCAGGTTTTGCTGTAAGGCCGATGCATTGAAGTGGCTGCTGTGTCAGCAATCCTCTTTCATCACACTGTGCTGTGTCACTACAGAGCAGTATGACCACAGAGAGTTTCTTCCCATTCTTCCACAAAGTACTATTAGTCTGTGGGGGAAAGGATATTCAAAAATAACCCAAGGAAAATGATTTTCAAAGCAAATCCACAATAGTTTTTTTTTTTTTTTTTTTTTTTTTTTTTTTCTGAATGTGTAGGCAGAAATATTAGGAATAGCAAATCCTTTCCTTACTACCATTCTTGAACTGCACTCTGGCAACTTTTTATTTACAATACTTGCAAGCAGGCACCAGCAACTGGTGTGCAGTTAAATGCTCTTCTTTGAATCTGCAAAATGCATATGAAAGTTTAATAAACATATCAGATGACAGAGTTTTTAAGGCTTTGACCTTGTTGCCAACTAATAGTAGTTCTCTTACCTAATGTTCAGCAGTGCTCAGAAGGATTACTGTTTTTAAATCATTAATGACACCCCAAGGCTACTGCAGCAGCCACCCTATATATTAATATAAATGTTTTAAGGAACCTAAGCACAGTCAAGCTCTCTTAAAACTGAAAGATTGACTTCATTTGAACTTAAACATATGCTTAGAGCTATGCATACATTGAAGTGTTCTGCTGAGTGGCATTTTTCTTCAAAGAACAGCCCTGTTAACTTCAATAAGACAATTTATATGATCATGTTCTTCTAGTCTTAAAGTATAAATTTACAATCCATTAATCGCAAGCCCAAACCTATGAAATATCATTATAATGAACTTACTCAGTAAAGTTCACCTTTACTCACTTCTAAATCTGACAATATATCTGGAAGGAATCTCAAGAACATGGGATTGCAATACTAAAGGGCACTGAGTATGGAATTTTAGAAGACACATGCATAAACTAGTTTTTTTTTTCCTTTTTGTTGGCTAGGGCATTTAAAGGAAGTCTTGATGCCACTTCAGATAAGCTTTTACATCCAAACAAAGGCACTTGTGAGTAACACGTCAATGTTTGCTGCAACTCAAACAATGAAAAGGAAAAATCTAGAAATGCTGAAGCACTTTTCAGCTTTTTTATAAAACACAAAAAGCAAGATGTGTATCAAAGCTTTCTCTGAATTATGCCTAAAAAGACACTTTTAATAATATTAAATAGTCCCTACAACAGCTTTTGATCAAGCAAAGACTTTCAGTTTCCCCATGAGTGAGAGCGTTTGTTTGTTCCCTGTCTCTGCTGCAAGATCCTTTTGAAAGGGCATTACCTTTGCCAAATGTCCATTTTGGGATCAGGAACGTTGTTACTGATCAACAGGGCGACTAAAGCTGACCAGAGAGAGGTTCCAGGGAATCCATCATGTGGTGAGCACCAGGCTACTCTGCACTGCAGGGAGCCTGAAGCACACACAGAGACCAAGATTACTGGAGCTGCAGGGACTGCAGAGCTGCACCAGGGACACATGAGGGACCAGAAAGAAGAAGCATCAACTTCTGCAGCTGAGAAAGTCACTTACCTGCTTTGTATGGCTGCAAAGATCACTAAAGGTATGGTGGAAATGGAAAGGAAGAGTTATTAATATTTCATCTGGTGTAGTCACCTTCAGATTTATTTATGTACCAAGTGGGCATTTCTCCTGAAATGAAACAGCAAAAAATGTCTACATCGAGTTGCAGCTTAGAGCTTACATGCCATACATTGCATCAAAACCTGAGGGGTGCACACTGGACTAGGGGACAGGGAGCCTCACCTGGCTGGGGACTGTGTACACCCCCTAGAGAAGGGGTGGTTCCCCTGCAGCACAACTCAGAACAGATCAAAAAAACAATGGACGTTCACCATGCTGGATTTTCTGCTGTACAAAAAAAAAGAAGGAAAAAACAAAGTGAATACAATGAGAAATCCACCTTTACTCCTGGACTTCAGGCTGAAAAAAGTACATCTCATCCTTTCTATTTATTCTCCCTAATTAGAAAAGGGAAAATACTGGTTTTTCCTTTCAGTGAAAAAATTTCCTCATTTCCTACTTTGTGGCCCAGCCTTCAGTGGCTCTTGGTAATATCAGTGAGATTTGGATAGACATCTGGAAGGCTTGGAGGGAATCAGGTGACTTTACAAACTAGAGACAGAGTAAGAGGGAGAGGAAACAGATGGGTGTGGGCTGTGGGCAGAGCCTCTTTAAGCAGCACAGATGCTCCAGAAGAGAATGTGTGTCTGCAGCCTTACACCCAGTTGTGGGCAGTCAGATCAGGCATGAATGGGAAATATTTGTAGTAGGAGTGGAAGGAGAAATCAAGGATATGGGCATCTGAATCTCCTAAATTCTTTCAGCAGTCCTTGGCTAAATTCTGCTCTCACTGCCATGGGGTCACATCTGTAAATTCAGATTCACATCTGTAGATTCACAGGACCACCCAAACCATCTGTATGCTGCCATGACATTGTCTGTGACTGATTTGAGCTTTTCAAAGGGGTTCAGGCACTTGATTTGTTTGAAAATATAGGTACTGGCCCTCTAAGAAGTTCTGCCAGAGATTTCCAGGGTGATTGGTTTTCATCTATGGTTTCACAGCTATTGTCATAACACAGAACTGCTCTTATGGGTCTGGGAAAAACAGTTTTCTTGGTTTATATCTAAATAATGGCAACACCTGTAAAATTAATTATTAGAATGCTAAGAAGTTCATTCTTCCAGGATAACACATCACTTACTGTTAAACTTAACCTCTGGTGAGATTAAAGGAGAGAAAGGTGTGGTGGTTAAACAGCAAGAACCTCAGCAGTTTTCAGATACTTTTCTCCTGCTAAGAGTGATATTGCTAGTCATCCTCTCGAGCTGTAGTGAGTTAAAAGGTAGAAGAGAGCAGAGAAGATGTTCTTAGGTCAAAATATTACCGAGTAGCTAAGCACAGAACAGAAGAGAAAAAGAAGTCTCTTAAGAAAACTCAGAACAAGGAACAAAGGCCTAGTAATTTACAATCCTGCTGCTAAAAATTGATACTGTAACATGTTTTCATTGCACTTTCTGCAACATTCCCTATTTTTCACTGAAAAATGAGGAAAATAATGTTTTGCTATTGCATCTATCAGCAGTGCTTGCAATATTCATTTACTTGACCTGGCACTGGGAGAAAGAGAAATGAATTAAAGTGCTGGTTGGAAAGGAGGGGTAGGAATATCTGAGTGAGTATTGTGCTTTGCTAGAAGCAGGGAGCTGTTCATATTGCATTTTGGGTTTGTAGTTTGAAATAATTGGCAGGATGCTTAGAACAGGTGGATGGTTATTTCTAGTTTCTTCTCTTCTGGTCTAATAAATGAATTTGGAAATGCACTCAGCCTTTGGGTCCTTAGACTGGCTTTGGTTTTCTTACTTATGTACTGCCTGCAGCCTTAAATATTTGCTTCATTTAGGTATGTAATGAGTTGCTCATTTCATTGCTGGCTGTAAGCATGACAGAAATCATTACATCATGCCTTATATGAAGAAATCTCCTTTAATTTCAACATGCTTCAGTGACTATATTCAGGCTACTGTGTGGCATAATCATCTCTTATTACCACACACTGCATTTCAGAACTGGCAAAGAAGTGCCCTTTAAATTGAAATCAAGTTCTTCTTCAACTGTTTGCAATATCTGAGGCAAGGCTGCTTTTAGTCTGATTTTCTTTCTCAAGACTGCCTCTCTTGCCATGAGTATCACTCAGTTGAACAGCTCTATCCTTAGACTTCACAGAAGGGCCTGCAGGAGCATCTGGGCAGGACTCAGCACCATGTGCCTCTGAGACAAGGAGTGAAAAACGTCACGGGCTGCATCCCAGATTGCTGACAGAGCAGGCAGCAGCAGGGGGAGGCAACCAGGAGCAATTCAGTCCCCAGAGTGATGTGTTCTGAAGTTAGACAGAAAGGAAAAAGCCATCAGGAAATGTGTTTGCTAACAGTATTCCAACTCCTCATGAGAAAAGGAAATCTCTCCTTTAATTTATAGCAGTGAGAAGCGTTATCCCCGTTTGGCTGTCAGAGTCTATTAAGAGCACTGCTTGCTAAATGCCTTATCTAAATTGCTCAAGGTGCTTTTTGAAGCTGATATGACTGCCCCCATTAAAAGGACTGCTGAACTGAGGTCCAGAGATGCACCTCTTCTACTCTTGCAGCCCCTGGTTCCTGCACAAACCAACTCCTGTAAGTGATCCTATTGTGTCTGTGCTGCAAGATGAGCTCCAGGTTGAGAGCAGATTTGAGCAAACTCCTCCATAGGATTGTTATGATTCCAGCACAGGTAAGTTGAAGATGTCTGTGTTCATCTCAGGAAAGAATGGGTTTGAAACCTGAAGGAGGCTGGACTTGAGTTTACTGGTGGTCCTTCCAGACAAACCATGAGAATGAATAAGGCTGAGATCCCTCTCTAGGAAGCCAACCTTCAATGAGAATGGACAAGTCTGGCCTTGAGAGTGGGGTTGAACCTTGTATAGACAGATAATAAAGGACCACAAAAATGTTCCCTTAGAAGGAGAAAAAAAAGCCCTTTTAATTAGATTTGTCCTATATAAAACACAGGCCTGCCTTTCAAGGCACAGAATTTCATGGGCAGACAGAAGAGTGACCACGGAAGCCGACATTTCCATTAGATGGAGAAATAGCACATTATGCTGCTCTAGTTTAGTCTACAGCTCCTGAATTTTCTCTCTTTAAATGGCTGTATAAATCTAGTGGCAAAAGCAGGCAGTTTGTCAATGAATGACTAACACCAGAGCAGTGCACTGTCTCACCATCCTCTGGCAGCTATTACACCTGAGCAGTATTTTCTGGGAGAAACTTGCAAATATGTGTGGGCTGGAGCTTTCAAAATAGACTAAGGGAAGCTTTACCCTTTCATTTCTAAACTGACAAACTAACTTTCAACACAGCTTTTTTCAAAGGTTAATGATTTTAATTTAGAAAAAATTCTCTATGTTTTAACTCAGTGCCAATCACACAACTAAAAACTTTCTCTGAATTCCTGGATGAACTATTGCTTCCTGCTCAGGGAGAACTTCTGGAAGTATCATAGAAGTGAACAAGCCCAGGCTAAACAGCCCATTGTTGTAGGCTGCTTGCATGATCCAAAAAACATTGCTATGTGACTACCCTGAAGTAAGTTTTCTTCCCAATTGTAATGCTACAACCTAAAAAAAAAAAAAAAAAAAGTAAAAATAAACACTTTAAGCTTTTGTTTTATATATTTCCCACCTTCACAGACCATATGACAAAAGACAATCTTTCCCATCACAGGAGGTCATGATGACCTCTCTGGAAAACAAACAACAAAATGTGTCCATCTGGAATATTAGAGAGTAAAAGGGTTTTTTCCAACTATGCATCATCCCATATCCAGCTTTGGTTTCACAAATGAACTAGAATCCCTAAATATTTTTTTCACTAATAAGAAAGGAAGGCTGGGGTCCCAAAAATGAGTGTTCTCAGCAGTGTTTTTCTGAGATACCCAAGGCAGCGTCGGGTTAGTGGTGTGATCAACCTTTGTCACACAGCACAGAAGAACCATTTTGTAAAGGAACTGAAGGAAATCTTTGCCCAAAGTGGTTTGCAGCCCTTGTCCTAAGGTTTTAAACAATTCTGACAGCAGCAGGTTGGTTCTCAGCAGCACAGATGTTCCTCACTCTGTACAGAGAGCTGACTTCCTGCTGTATTGTTAAAGATAAATTAGAATACAGCAGTTATTACCAGGGAGATTGTCCATTGAATACAGCACTCTATAAAGACCTGGCACTTTAGCAGAAGAACAGATATTTGAAAGCAATATCAGCTTAATTTCCCTTTCTTCTCCATGCAAAAAAGCTGTAAAGTATTAGATCTTTCCTGTAATTTGCTTAATTGATTAACTTGATTGATGTAGATGACTGAACAAAGGGTAGTGCAATGGAAAACAGGCCATTATCTTCATTTGTTAGCACAGTTCGATTTTGTGCAAATATTTTGTTTCAAACTTATCCAGATTCATACACTGGAGAGCATTTTTCAAAAGAAAATAATTTTTACTAGCAAAAGATTTGTCACCAGAAATTTCACTCCCCAAAGTTAAAATTCTTGATTCTTGGAGGAATCAAAGTGCAATCATAAGAAAGAGGGTGACTGCAAAATGAACAATGTGATGGAGAGTGCTGCTCCTCCTGCTCCCAGAAGCTGAGAAGCCACTCCTCTCAGTTTGGATTGACACCCTTTCCAGCATGTCAAATAGAAAATTAATGCTCTATTTGTTGAGCTGATCCTTGGTGGCTGCATTTTACTGAAGTACAAGATCCACTTTGTAAAGCAGTTGTTCTTTTGGTAATTGTGCTGTGCTTCATTTAGGAAACATTCAGAGCAGAGTGAATTGTGCCTACAGTGATAACAGGCATTTGGCTTTCAGATTCTGATTGTGCCATTAAAAAGGGGGAAAGATTGCCACTCAGAAAGCAGATCTTGATAAATAATATGCTGGAAGAGTTGGAGGCAGTGTGGGGAACAGCACAACCACACCAAATCCTTAATTATTGACTGAAGAAAAGCACTTTTGTCCCAGGAATATCAGTACAGAAGGAAGATGGCTCTGAAGTAAATGTATGTTCTTTCCTGTTCATTGTGGCATTGCTTTAATTTCACAACTCAGTAGCCCAGGGCTCACCTGAGTTCCTAAAGAATTGAATAATTGATCCATAATTAATGATTGCACAAAGCAGGAAAACAGGAGCAGGATACTGGTTAATACAAGAGTCAGCTATGTAGAATGAGGCTGTGTACTTGTCCAGCTTTTGGAAATTGTTTTATTAAATTTTATTAGATCTATGTGGCCATATGCAGAAAGACACTTTTAAAAGCACAAGGCATTTGGAAAAATGCTGTATGCCTATGCCAAATTACTTTCTGTGAAGAATAATCTTAGAAATTCAGTAAAGGCACACAGAGTTGTGTGCAGGATGATTCAAATTCATTTCATAGCCACAGTGATCATGAGCTTTTCTTTGTACAGATGGAATGAACTTGTGGTACTTTCACATTGAATCACACACAAGGCATCTCAAAGTTAATATGAAAAATAAAATTTCAGCACAGAGGCTTCACCCTGCCCTTATCTCCCTCCCAGAGTTCAATCCACACTGTGAAAGAAAGCAGACAATTTGTTACCTGGCCTCTGGGCACGTGGTAGTACCCAAGTAACCCTCCTTGCTTCCTGGGGCTGTGGAGGAGACAACCTCCTTGCTGCCAACCACACCAGTGTTGCAAGAGAGATCCATCCAGAGGCTTCCCATATTCTGGATTTTCCCTGTGCCATCCTCGTGCCAGCATTATTCACCCACATGCATCTGTGCTCCCTGAGCATGGATGTACTCTGCAATTAGCTCAAGTCTGAGCACCCAGGTTACCATAACACCCAGCTCTCAGCTACGAGCAGATGGCATTTAGAAATTCACGGAAACTGGAAGGTGATCCTCCACTGCAAGTTTATTTCTGTAAGCCTTTCAGAGTCATATGGAAATTATAGAGAATATTAATCCATTGATCTGCTGAGCAAGAGGAACAGCAAACTGGTTTGTTGGAATACCTTTGGCTCTTGCTGGGATTTTTAGCAAATGAAAACCAATATAGATTGGCAACTAAGCCTACACCAGTTGTTTTAGAACACTGACTCTGACCTGATGGCTGCAATTCAGTCTCAGGCTTGTCTCATCTCTTATTTCTCTTAGCACTATTAAAATATTCCCGGGAAGAGGAATCCCAGAGAGCTGCATGGGCATCTCCCCACCCTGCAAGGCACCGAACACCTCCTGCATGATTGATGTATACTTTGGATATCAGCCAGCAATGTGCAACTGGAGAACAAAAATTAACTAAGAGGCAAAGATTCATAGAATAGAATCTTAGAATGCATGATTCTAGGCTGAAAACAGAGAACAGACTGAAAACAAGGGTCCTGTGCAGCTCTAAACACTGACAGTCTCTGAGAGCCTCAAGCTGACAGCAGTTTGGATTCTAAAATAAAGACTCCATTTCCCCATGTACAGCAGATGGAACTAAATGACAGAACGTGGATAAATATAGAAGACTAAAAAATATAATATCTATTTGAAGCAAATAAATCTCCAGGCTTGTTACCAAAGGCACCCAGGAGGAGCTGACCAGAACCAGCCAAGCTCTCCCTGTGTTCATGCTGCCTCCTCAGAGAAACATGCAAGGTGACAGGCACTTGCCAAGAACCTGCATGTGGAATAACTCTTAAGATACCTGGACTGTGGTAAGAAGTGATAGAACCACATATATGAACATGAGAGAACTTCAGCCAGGCAGCAATTCTGATCACTGACTTCTGACAAAGCTGGATCACGTGTGTGTAACATGAGAGCTATTTAGAAACGAGTCTGAAATTCCAGATCAAATTTCAGCTTCAGGATCTTTGAAAACTGCTGGGTTAAGGTTGGATATTTTTTACTTCATGGTTTTTTGTTGATTCTAAAATTTCACCAGTAGGTAGAATCTAAATGCAATCTAACATCAGAATGAATCTGCCTCATTTAAAAGAATGTGCCAGAACTCGTTCGTTCAACTGAAGCATAAAGATTCCAAATAATGAACATAAACACAAGTATCATCTACCTTATGGAGATGGATTCCTGTCAGCTGGGTGTTCACTGTTTCAGTGTGCATAGCCAGATGCTCTAGTCATTCTTTTAAAGGACCTAGAACATTTATAATGATTAATCACATTTCTAAAGCGGTAATGTATGCTACCATCTGTTTAATTAAACCTCACACTTCCAGACATACGCCAGTCAGCTCAGAGGGGTCAAACACTATTTTCCCCCCTTTTTGCATAAGGGAGCAATTGGTTTACACCATTATACTTTTTCTGCAGTCCTGGTTTTAGGTACCAACCACCCCTCAAGCGATGACTGACAGCATGACAGGAGACAAAGCTATTTTAAAAGGTAGGGGTCTGGCCTCTGGTCTCGCCTTCTCTATAATTACTCCATGTTTTTTTAGCAACTGCTACTTTGTACCTGAGACAGCTGTGAGTATCTTATGCTAAAGTAAGCTAAGAGGACAAACTCAACAGGTCATGAAGAAACTAAACTCCTCTAGAAATGTTTTCTTGCTTCTTCACATGCTGGAGTTCACACGCCCAGAGACTCGTTTAAGTCAGTGTAAAAAGGGATTTTGACAGGGCTGCATGTATCATCTGATCCTGTCCATTGCAGGAGATTTGTCACTATGATTTTTGGGTTGTTTTATACATGCCTAAAGCCTTTCTTACCCATTTTCTTGTACTGATTAAGGTCTTAGTTGAAATTGCTCAAAAAAAAAAAAAAAAAGGTAGCCTTAGGTTGAAGATTATTATCTCCTACTTTCATTTTGTAGCAATACTAAAGTATCTGAGTTTGAAACATTGCATTTAATGTAAACTGCTGAAGTGTGCTTTAGATTTCAGCTTGAACCTTACATACCACAACTTGCACAGATTTGCACTTTATTAGCATTGTTATTATGTTTTTTACTTTTGTTTATTTGTTTTAATAAAGGAATTGCTGAACTGTCAAAATCTTCCATGATGCAGTGTCTCAGGAGAACCCCTGACCTCCAAACTGTACAAGCTGTTTGAATCTCACCTGCTGCCTTTTACCAGGGATGTGCCAACCCTTTTGCCCAGGTAGAAAGAATGAATCTTTCTATTGCACTGATTCTTCTTCAAAGTGAGGCAAATTGTTCTAAAACATAACTATTTCTTCACATCAGGTCTGGTCCTGAAGCATGTGCCTGTTTCCTTACACTGAGCAGCTGCTGAAACTGCTGTAGACACAACTGAGTCACTATTTCGAGATATCAGGGTACATCCATTCTTACTCAGATAGCACTCCCAGAAACCGGCTTGGTTGCCCAAAGGAAAATTACTGCATTTAAAAACTTGATGGCTCTGGTTTATGTTAGAGTGAGGCTAAGCAGATTTATTACCTAGCTAGTTTAGTAAAACCTTTATCTATCCAGTGCTTGGCCATTTTGGTAAATCAAATTTAAAACTTAAATTCAAACTGTTTCTTGAAGGAGAATGACAACCCATGACAGTCTCTAGTGAGGTGATTACTGGCAAATATTACACCTGGTATAATCCTGTCTTTGGCAGACTGTCTCAGACAAGGATAAAATAAAAGCATCCTGCTCACTAAAGCATCAAGGCTGATGATTGCTACAGCTGAAATGCAGGTCTAGAGTGAACACAACATGATCAGCCAAGGCAATGTGTGTTCTGGACTGAAGGGTTCTATTAAAGAGGCTCAAAATAAGCAGGTAATTTTTAGAGCTAATTTCAGAAACATTGCAAACTGAAGTCAGAAGAAAATCTGCTTTCAACTTCCCTGGAAGATTTCACCTCAAGTGTCCAATCAGTCTCAAGTTTCTCACTTATTACTCCTACAGCTGGGCATTCTGACTACTAACAATAACTAGTATAGACATACATTAAATGAAAACAAATAGATTTATCATAATGTGAAATTTTGGAACATTACATGGCATTAATGTCTCTGACACATCTGAGCTATTTCTTCTTGAACAGATGGTGACATTACAGTCACCACAAACACTGAAGAAAAATTGCAAGAAAATATAGTTTTACACACAAAATTTAGAGTTTGTGTGATGAAAAACATTGTTAGTGCAGTCTAACACTCCATTTTGTAGTCTGCCCATATTTAAAACCTAAATCACAAGCAGAGAATACAGCTTTGAAGTCTAATAATCCATGCACCAATGAGTTATTGGAAGCAGGTAAAAATAAAAAATCTCTTAAAAGTTGTGCTGAAAGATCTGTCTTCATCATTGGTTTTCTAACATTTAGTGACTTTTAGAGTTCTCCTACAAAGGAGACATTAAAAATGCATCTGTATGAGACTAGAGCCAGGTCATCTTATTGTTCTGAAATTTCAGCCAGAACAGGATCTGGAGTTAGAAAACCTCTCCACAATCTCAAGTAGAACCACAGAGATAAAATCCTTTAGAAGAAAACTGATCTCAACCCATGACTTTGAAAAGATCCCTTGTGGATTACGGATTTGGGTGTTTGCATCCATGGATGTTCAGGTTCCTAAACCATCAGTATAAACCATGGGACTGTGCCCCACACAGCAGGATGGGCTCTGTCTTATCAAGAGGCCACTGCCCCAGCATGTCACGTATCTCATGGGTGTAGATGTCACCATGGTGGGGATAAGTGGATGGCCATTAGACTCACTTGTTTTCTGTTTGGTCTGTTACATAACCTCAGACTGGTTCACTCGATGCACTGACTTAGAAAATGAATGAGTTTAGCAATCATTCATAAAATGTTCTGCTATCCCTGCAAAGAGAAGGAAAACGTGTCATTCAGGATCAGATAGAGAGCTGGAAGGTCTAGGTGCACTTGCAATCCAAACTTAATCCCTCAGATGACTGTGGAAGCCTTTACTGACTGTTTTGGACTTGTCCATAAACAAACTTGTGTCTGCCTAGGTTGTCCCATCCAGTGAAAAAAGAGTCAAGATTGGCAGCTACAGCTTAGCTGAGCTCTGGTGCTGAACAGATATTTGCTCTTGGTTTTCCCTATAGCTATTCCAATTGGATTTAGCTGTCAGAGTTGATATTACTATCCCCAGCCATGCCTTGACTGGGCAGGTGGACTTGGTGAGCTCTTACAGCTTGGATACAGCCAGTCAAGGGCTCATTTCCAAACATTCTCCAGTTATTAGGTTTGAATCCTCTGTGGTACAGGTCAAAGGAAAAGATTTAACATAGACAACATGCTGTTAGACAAAATAGCAATCCTGCTCTGCATCAAGGCTGAAATTCACGTGGCTAAAATAATTGCAGTATTTTTAAGATCAAGTACCATTCAAAACAACAGAGATCATGATAATGGGAATTGCATAATAGGGAATGCAAGTAAATGATATAAAATGCCTCTGGGCTGAAAAGCAGTAAGAGAAGAACTGAGGTAGACCATTACAGCATCAGATTAAAATACACAGCTGATCAGGTGATTGCCAGAAAAAGAAGTACTTTGTAAGAAAAAGCCCCATTTATAACTGTTGGACAGCTAAAGCAGTACTTTCATCCCACAATAACATCTTAAAACAATTGCTAGAAGAGCTCTCTGCAGCTGGAAGGATTATCTGACTCTCACACAATTCCTGTTACTCAGGTTCATTTCTGAGAGATGTGGTTCATAAACTTAAAGTGATTGGTAGTATTTTTGGGATTGCTTTAATGTAAAATTCACTGCTAACATGATTACATTCTGATCATCTGCTAAAGGAAAGTCTGAGCTACCCAACAAAAGTACAGTGTGCTTCTGGCTGAAGGCTCCAAGGGAGGTTGTCGTAGCTATTGGACCTGGAGGGAATTAGATGCATTTACCAGCTTTGGAAAGCTTCCAGCCTTTATCACTGAAGGCTGTTGGAAACGCTCCTAAGAGCATCTGGAATATATAACAATATTTTCCAAAGGTTTGTTGTAGTTCATGCTTCTTGGGCAATTTCCAAAGAACCTGGGCAATTTTACAGCTATTAGAAAGCAATGCAAAAGCCAGTGGCTGAAATTCATTTCCATTAAATTGCAGGATTAAAATTCTCAATAAAGAGTCAAAGGAGGATGAACTTGGCATGCCATAAAATTGAGAGGTTCACCTGTGAGCTGCTGTGGCTGTGCTTCAAACAAAGCCAGCTCTGTTGGAGGAAGGTGGCATCATCAGTAGTACAGTGGCTCGAGTGGCACTCACCTGCCTCCTCAGCTGTCCTTCTACCATGGCATTCTGGGGGGTGTTTCACATTCTACTCGTGGCAAATAACAGGAGAAAATCCTATTTAATAACACATTTTAAGAACTTGTATGCAATATCTTGAAATCAATAGAATGGCAGTGGCCTACTAGCCCTCAGGACACACTCTGAAGCTATTAGCACAAACTGAGTTTTATTTCAAACTGGGGTTTTATTTCAGTTCCACTTGGCCAGATAGCAATCATTCCTATTTCATGCTATAAAAATACACTATTTATGTGTTATATTTAAGTCAGGGATTATTTAGATGGACAGGGGAGCAGGATAAAGTGATATAAATAACATGCTAGCTCACCTAACAAAAAATAAACTAGCCAGAAACCTCTGCTTAGCATGAGATTTCAAAAAAGAAGAGCTTCAAGGGTAAATGGGGAAAAATATTCAGGTTTTGAGATTCACATTACCAAATACTGGGTGTCTAGTGGTGGAAACTGAGATGGAACACAACACTATACTTAGAATTTACTTCAAATACTCACAGGCTTTGAGGCCATATCCCTGAGTAATTTAAACCTGATATAACCCAGTAGCAGGGTATAACCTATATCTTAATACCCATTCATGGCTAAGATGAAAAGAATTGGTGCAAAGTGCTGCTCTAAATAATTATCCTCCTGGCTGCTCCTGTAGGTAAGAGTTTTGCAAAGGTTAGTCAGATGGGTGGATGCAAACAGTTACCCACAAAGCGACCAGAAATTTATGTAGGTATAAAAATTAACTGCCAGGAAATACACCTAAGATAGATACAGGCTTCCTCCCTTAAATCTGTGGTTCTGATATTTCCCTGTGTGGGCAAGGCTGAGAATTTCTGGCTTATCCCATCTGAAGCACCTCAATTTGGGATAAAAATCCTCCTCCAAATCAGCATCTTAGATATTTCACTCATACTGCCCCTTTCTCCTTGAAAAGGCAAGCTTAGAACTGAAAGAACTAAAAGAAACACTGCCCTCTTCCTACACTTGGGAAAGCAGGCTCTGCTCCTCTGCAAGCTGTAGGGACTGCTTCATATCATCTCTTACTTACCTAGGAGAAGGGGCTAAACAGGGAGATAAGGTCTGAGGAGCATGGTTAAGAGCATGATTAATTTACAGACCCCTTCCAACTAGAATACAAACTGTTACCCAGAAAGATAAGTACGGATCTTGATTTGTTTTTCATACAAGAATGACTGCAGCCGTAGGAACAGTGGTTATTTGAGTTACTATATCTGTTTCACTCTTCCCAGGTAGAAAGGTCACAACGCTGAACCTCTTCAAACCATTCTGCAGTATTCCGTTTTCTGTGTGACCAGATGATTTTTGACCATGTAAGTTCCTTTGTGCAAAGAGACTGGGAGGTGACAGGTTTGCATCTCAGCTGCCTGGAATCTGTTCAAATTCAGCTCACAGATGTTCTCCCTTTCTGTATTCAGTCCCAACATCCCAAACTGTCATAGCCTTGTCTTCCATTTTTCTTCACTGTCCCTGTGAGCTACAGTTGACAACTTGCTTATTCAAGCTTTGAGTAATATAGAAAAGCAATAAATGCACTAGAAATTGTATCCCTTTTTTTTTTTTTTTTTTTCCTGGCTGGCTCAAATATCTGGGTGGCAGATCTGCAAAAAGTCTACTTAACAATTTCCCTCCTTGCTTTCCATTTCCAGAAAGATTTTAGAAATGTTGTACCAAAGCATCCAATTTCTACTCTGTCCTACCTGCCACATCTCCACTCCACAGAAAGCACGGAAGGTGTTTGCTGCTGTAGATCTTCACTTTACTTTTCAGAGGCATCTTTCAGTTAGATCTCTGATAGCTGTCAGAATGTATTGCTTTCCTGCCTGACATTTGCATGGGTCTTCCATCAAATATTGCCATCCACAGCAATCCACCTGTCCAGATAAGTGAAAATCTCCTTTTCTCAGCTCCTTTCCTGTAAACATTACTCTTCCATCTTTCTATATTCCTCCTACCTTCATCAGCTTTGATTTGGAGCTACACACACACAGACTGCACACACAAATACAAAGATGCTATAGGAACAGCTGAAGAAATTGAGGTGTCTCTCAAAACAATCATTCAGAGTTAGTCTGGGAAATGTAATGTCTAATTTATCATTGCTGGTTTATGCATCATTGGTAATGTCAGCAGTGGATGTGGCTCTTCAAGAAGAAGGAAATGCCAAGTTTTTTGAATGCAGGATATGTTTCACAAGTAATACAAGACTGCAGCAAACTGGTGAACATGGAAAAACATTCACTAGTTTCCTTTTTAAGGATGTACATTTTAACACTCATAACTTCAACAGAACACAGGGCATCTGGCTCTATTCTCATGTGAACTGAATGCTCTCTGGAAGGGTGGATAATAAATACAGTGATGTGCTCTCAGTATAAATTGATAAGGTGTAGCTGATATCCTTCATTCCCATTTAATTGGGAAATTTTGTCTTGTAGTTATAAACATCCAGTAAAAGTTAAGGACTTTAGAGATACTCATTCTAATCTTCCAGCTTTAACTCTATGTGAACTAAACTGTTTAGGCTATCAGTTCTTATGTCAAGTTTCACAAGAAAGGAGAATTTTAGAATTCAGATATTTGTTCAAATCCAGAGAGTCTCCACTTGCCTGGTTGAAAAAAAGATTGCTATCTCCAAACTTTATAAGCCAATCTCAACCAGACTAAACAGAAACAGCAAAACATTCAACCAAATATCAGAAAAAGCATTTCCTGGCAAGAGTTTAGAGAAGAGAGTGATTACTCCTTCCCAGGTATTGTTTTCTGCCAAGTGCCAATGTTTTGGCATAGATGATCCTTGTTTGACTGACAACTCACTCTTATGGTAAGAGGGAGGGGAAACAGCCCTGAAGGAAAGTGGTAAATGTGTGCCAAAAATAGCTGGGCAGGCAGAAGCCACTGTTCTGCCTAAAGAGGGCAGGGGTAGGTGAGTTACAGTGAGGGCACGGGAGATGAGGGTGTGCACACACCCCTGCCTTACCACAACATGCACAGGGGACTGAGGCAGCTGCTCCTGAAAAATCTGAATCTCAGAAGCTTCAGACTGTTTCCTCTAACAAATGGCAAGCTGTCTCGGGGAAAGACATCTGTGGCTTGCTCCTGGTGAAATTTCACTCTGCTCACATAGAAAAATTGTCTTTGCTCCCAGTTGCTTGCACAATAAATTCATGGATCCTTTGCAAACATGTCAAGATTTGCAGGAAACTACTAATGAAAGAAAGAGTGGGTCATTTCACTTCGTTCAAATCCAGTGAGAGGTAGTGATGTATGAAACCAGCAAGAAAGAAATTGAGGATTAAATAAACAAAAGGAAAGTTTTTGCAAACAGCTTAGGAAACCCAGTCTGAAAACAGCCAAAGAGCACAGATCACAGCAAACTAAATATGAGCTACAAATACATAACATAAATACATATATACAAGCATATTTGATTTTGAGATTTTCAGATACAAACCCTGAACTTCCTCCCCTCGGTGCACTGCAGTTTGTTTGTTTTGCATAACAAAATTATTTTGGTTTGTCCATTAAAACATTCTGCAATTTCTTTCCTCCAGAAACCCCCACTTTTAAGTGCAGTGACATTAGCTCTGGGAAGACACATGGCTTATTTCAGCTGAGAAGTACTCTGATCTGCAGAAACTAATTAGAGCACTTTCTCGAGCTCATCCCTTTCTTCTCATTACTGGTGACCAAAGACAACTGCTGAGACATGATTATTACAGAACTGTCTGCTAGTGTATGCATTATCTTTACAGAAATAAATCAGCAAACACTACCAGAATAAGGGGTAAGGAATGCTTAGGAAAACTGCCAGTGGCAGAAAGCAGCACCCACAAGAGTCACCCTAAGGCCAACCAAACTGATTTCTTCCAGAAATAGCTTCAGAAAAAAATACTGTTGGTGAAAAGGAACATAGAAGAAATTAAGCCTGTGCAGGGTGATATGAGTTTACTCATAAAATGATCAGAGAGTTGGAACATACTTCCTACGAGGAAAGGCTGAGAGAGTTTGGCTTGTTTTGCCTGGAGAACACTCCTGGGAGACCTTATTGAAGCCTTTCCATGCTTAAAAGGGGCTTTTATGAAAGACTGGGGCAGACTTTTAATGGGGTTTGTAGCAATAGGACAAGGTATCAGTTTTAAACAAAAGAGGGTGGATTCAGACTAGATTTAAAGAAGCAAACTTTTTACAGTGAGGGTGGTGAAGTGCTGGCATGAGTGTGGTGGACTTTAAGGTCAAGTTGGATGGGGCTCTGAGGAACCTGAGCTGGTTGAAGACACCCCTGCTCACTGCAGGGGATTGGACTAGATGGCCTCTAAATGTCCCTTCCAACCCAAACTCTTCTATGACTCTGATTTCTCAGCGTGGTCTGCAGGTTGTTAAACAGATGGGTATTTCAACCAGTGGTTTGAGGCATGTCATATCTTCTGAAAGGCTGAACAGCTTCATCCAGTGAGTTCTTGCGTTCAATAATTAGCCTTATTTACAAATTAGTTTATATGTTCATATGTTTATATGCTTATATGTTTATATGCTTGGGGGCATTCCTTAGCACCATACTCTCAAGTGATTATATTTCACTAAAAGTGAAGTCTGCTTCATCTGCCAGTCCTTAATTGCTGCACAGAAATGAGCAATAATTACAGAAAAAGCAAGGAAAAAGGCAGGACTAAGCTGTTCACTCATTCTAAATGTGGATCTGCACTAAAGGTATAGCATTTCTGCATTTGTGGTGCTTTTCCACATTCCTGCATGTTATGCCTTTTATTATTGTCTGGCTACATGAACTTCTGAAAACCTGAACTAAGCTGTCATAGAATCATACTCTGAGTGGCCTGAATGTCCCATGGAGTCAGCTGGTATGTCAGCACATGGCAAAGACAGAATAAGATTAATGTGAGGGGAGTGCTGGGAGCTATTCGCAGTATTGGCCCCTAAGAAGTGCAAAGGTGGCTCTGGCTGTTCTGACAGCTTTGTCTGACTCTATGTTTCACACAAAGAGTGGGTTGCTTTGCTGAAGGGTGTTAATAAGACATGCCAGATCTTAACAGTCAATATGACAAATCCTGTAGTCTGAAAGAAATGGTCAGGGCAGAATTTAGCTTCAAAGAGCAACCCCAACACCAGAACAGACTTGAGTAATTATAAAATCTACTGTTCTGCACAAGCACACTCCACAAAGAGTATTTTAACTTCCCCAGTCCTTCAAAATCCCATTTTTTTCCTATTTCCAGAGTGCAGTGGGACTTTAAAAGCATAAGTTTTTAAACGTGACAGATTTAAATCCATACCAAAATAACAACAGGAAAACAGGAAAACATCACACTGGGTTTATGAGGGAGAAAATCAGATGGCATTTTTACATGCAAATGATGAATATCACAGGGAGAGAATTCAATGTGATGAATGTGATGTTTCCTCTCTGCTATTAAACAAGCTTCTGTGATGCATTTGTCTATCCCAGCCTTATAATTCCATAGGAAATAGCACAAGTTTCTCATGCAAATTTGCAGCAGCTGTAAAGGGGATACAAAGCACAAGGCCATGACTGGCTGACCCATCAATCCAACATAACTGATGGATTTTTTTTCACCACCAAGGAAGAAAAATGAAAAGAAGAAAGATCCTTCTAGGTGTTTCTGTGGAATTTGTTTGGTTGTAGTGTTTTTGGCTTTTTTGTTTTTGTTTTTGTTTTTGTTTTTGTTTTTGTTTTTGTTTTTTTTTTTTAACATATAGTTACTGCTATCACTGTTTTCTTTTTCAGGAAGAACAGAGTCTCTCACAGGCATGCACTGAGTTCTCAACACAGCATTTATTTCCCACAGTGCCACCAGCCAAGGCTACACTAAACTTGGTTTCATTGTTTCTTTCAGGCCTGAAAAAAAATTTACATAACTCAGGAACTGCCCCCTGAAGAGTTTAGTTTCTATCATCAGTAGCTATATGCCAGCATGGAAAACTATTTTCAGCAATATAAGCAGTGTACACCAGAAATCCCTACACCAGGACTGTAGCACAAGGACCTTCCTAATTGCAGCTAGTGACCTGCCCTTGTTTAAATGATCTTGTTTAAAATATCAAATAAAGAGAAAAACCCAAATAATTTTATCAGTTTTACAGGCAACTGATTACTTCCTGATTTTTAGCACTTGGAAGCCAACATTCAAAGTCACCAACTTGCAGTCCCCAAACACACAGAATTTTCCCAGCAGCAGTGAAGGTTTTGCCAGGAACAGCTGTAACAGCAAACCAAACACACTGAACCTTATTGTCATAAGGAAAGACAAAGTGAAAATGAAATGAGTTAATCATAAATGTTTTTCTTCAAATGACACTAAAAGTTTAAGATGGTGCTAGAAACAAAGGGTCAAATTTCTAATGGAGAAATGTTACAGTTGTTGTGTGTCCATGTTGAAGAGAAAGAAAACTTTTCTCATCACTGGAGAAGGCTCCTTGATTAGAGAAAAAAAAAAAGGAAGAAACAAATAATGACAGCCAATTTCCAGTGCTTTTAGGCTATTTCATATCAAACAGTGTGATGAATGTAGCAATATCACTTTTGGCTATAGCACAAAAAATATTATCCTCTATAGACGCTGCAGCATAAAACAAAAATGCTTTTATTACCACTAGCAATGATGTGACATGCCTGATAAATGCCACTTTAAGACTCCTTTGGGTCCCAGCATCCCTTCACACTTATTATCAAGTTACTAATAGATTCTGTAGGTTTGACTGGCCATCATTTAGGAGTGGCATTTACTCTAAAATGACAGAAAAGTAAAATGTTGTAAAATGCTCAGTTTTTCTCTTTTCCCTGACTGAGTGACTAATGAGAAAGAATAATAACTTTTATTCATGTTGTCTAGGTGATAAAATGGCCATTGTAGAATGATGAATATCAAGTAAAGATGTTTTCATTTAACACAGGCAGGGGAAAAAGACCATGAACCTTTAAGTCTTAAAAATATGAAAGAGAGCAGGCAGCTATTTAAGTATTCACATCTCCTCTATGACAACTGAGTCTGTTTCTCTTTGTTATTAGTTTTCCTCTGGATGCAGAGAAGCACTGAAAACAACAAGGTCAGACATGTTGCAGATTAAATTCTTCCTTGCAGGATAATTCTGTCCAGAGGCCCCCACTGAGATTAACTCTCCTTTTTTCTGGGTAATGTATAGACATAGCATAAAGGTTAATTCCTGCAGTGAAGTGTAGAAGTTATATAAACTAGACAGGCAGAAGATCAGAGGGATGGAAAAATAAAAGGGAAAATAGTTGTGTAGTAGATTCCTGGCAGAACTCACAGGGTATTATGTTTAGATTAAAGATGATACTTTGGTTGCAGACACTTCAGAAAGGCCTTTGCAAATCATAACCATAACACCCAATAGAAGATAATTTTCACCCACAGCTGGTTTCTGTGCTATGCTAAAGAACCAACAGGAAAAAAGGATATAAACCACATCTTTCTGCAAATTTCATTAATTGGAACTGAGTCCCTAATTCTATAAAGCCACTTAAAAAGCCAGCATAAATTCTTGTCTGTATGAGAGGATCTGATCCCACCATGACAAAGATGCAATAAGTAATTCTATATTACCAGCTCAAAGTAAATGTTCATCTGACCCTCTGTTCATCATGCTCAGTCCTTGTAGTTCAAACCCAAACCTCCTCACTACTTTTGAACCCAGTTGTGTGTTGGCAAAGTACAGGGGTTTTAAACTTTTTTAAAATTATCTTTCCCTAAGACAGCTTTGCCTGTTCAGTAAATTTATTTGTGGATGAAGGCTACAAACCAATACTGTTTCTGTATAAACGAGCCAGCAAGTAATCATACTCTAACATTATTTAAAGTAAAGGGTTAATTAAGATCAGCCATGGCAGCAATCCCAATAAGTTCAGTGGTGATACTACTGATTTGCACAAATTATCTCCTGATCCAGTTTCATTGACTTCAGTATTGATTTTCATCTGGATGAGTGCACCTTCCCAGATCTTTAGCTTTTCAGTTCACCGGGGTGATTGAAATGTCACTGGAGAGCCAGTCCTGCCAAAAAGGGATTAAGTGAGCCAACTTTGAGCCAGTGTCTTTAGTTGTTCTCCTTGAGATGAAGAAATTCCATCATGAAAGGGCCTGAAGGACAAAGGGTTTTCTGGTGAAGGGGATGAATGACCAGCACCCCAATTGACTCACCAGGCAGAGCAAACTAAAGACTGTGAGATTAAAGCATCCCCTGTCATGGCCTCAGAAAAGACATCAACTCTGCAGCTCCTTCAGGAACAGTGCCACAGCCTCTGATCCACTCTGAGAGGATCAGGGTGTCACTGCCACAGTGCTTCGTGTTCATTAGACAGACCTGGAAACACCAGCTCTGCTCACACAGTGGTCAGTTCTGATCATAACAAGTTCCTTGGCAAAGAGGAGAAAAAACCCAACTGTATGATCAGAAAGATCACAGAATGCTGCTGTGGCTGTATTGCAGGCTGTGTAATGTAAACTCTATCAAATAAACACTCCCAGATATTTTCCTACTCTCCCATTTACTGCACTAGAAATGCTCAATAATGTTCAACAAATGTACGAAAACAGCATATGTCAATCCAGCATTTTCTTCAAACTGTTCTATTTTCAGTCCCTGTTTTGTTCAATTAACACTGCTATCACTGACTCACTCTCATTACAGCTGATCCTCTTCAGGAGAACAGAAGGAGTTTTCGCTAGCACTGAAAATCTATAGTTCACAGACTACTCTATTTGGATGGGACCCACAAGGATCATCAAAGTCCGTGTCTTGGCTCTGCACGGGAAATCCCAAGAATCCCACCCTGTGCCTGAGAGTGATGGCCAAACACTTGTTGAACTCTGTCAGGCTGGTGCTGCGACCACTGCCCTGGGGAGCCTGTTCAGTGCCCAACCACCTTTTCCTGATATCCAGCCTAAACCTCTCCTGACACAATTTCAGGCCATTCCCTCGGGTCCTGCCACTGGGCACCAAGAGCAGAGATCCGTGCTGCCCCTCGTGAAGATGCTGAAGACCCCAGTGAGGTCTCCCCTCCTCCAGGCTGAACTAACCAAGTGCCATCAGCTGCTCCTCATTTGGCTTCCCCTCCAGACCCCCTTTGGATGTTCCCTAACAGCTTAATGTCTTTTTTATATTGTGGTGCCCAAAGCCTCAGGGTGAGGCTGTGCCAGGGCAGAGTAGATTGGGATTTTGATCTAGAAATCATTTGTAAAATTATTCTTTCAGTCCTAAAGACAAAGTCATTTTATACCAGCCTAGAAGACTCTCTTGCTATTAAATCATCATCACTGAAAACATCACTGAAAGGTCATTTTGTCAGTGTTCTCATTCTATATTGCCAGATCCAAATTTCCCTGTGCCTGCCTGGATCTCTCTGCCTGAGGCACTTTCCTTCCTTGTTGCTCAGGTGAAAGCAGCTGCTATGTGGATATACTTTACAATGTGTTTTGAAATTATTCTCAAATAAAAATTGGGTTCTGTAGGCTGCAATAGGCAAGTATTGTGAGTAAAATACACAACCCTAACATAGAGTAAGAAACCTTTCTGGGACAGAGGCAGGAAGGTAAACCACTGTGTTTTAAGTAAAAACTAACACTAATGACCACTTCTAAGATGGATTTGTATTAAAATTATCCTGAAAAGATTTTAAAAACAAGTATATTAAAATGCTCATGTGAAATTGTTATGAATTTTTGTCTGAGGAACAAGTTGTCTTAAAGGTTCCATTTTCTATCACAGAATTGTATTCAGTCTATGAAATATTTTGCATTATATTTTAATTAAAGTTATAATTACAGAACTAAATATAATTAGCTTCTTTCTTCAAAAGAAATTGGAAGTGAACTTACTTTATTAAATTTTCAATTTGTTTCCTGCAGTGTTACATAGTTTATTCTAATTAATTGAATGAGATCTCATAAATATTTTATCAACATAGGGATGTGATTAACAACTCGAGTTTTGTGCGGTTTTCTTTTTTCTTTCCAGCTTTCTTCTTCTCTGCATTACCATTTCCCCAGTTTTCATGTTCACTCTCCTGCCTTCGGTGATAATTTAAGTATGGGAGCCCTGCCAGAACACCCCTCTTCCACAGCAAAATGTTGCATTTTTGCAGTCTGGGCCGTAAGAAGCCATTTTTACCTTCTCTTTGGGAGTGTTTGTTATCCAAGGAAGCCCTCATATAACACAGGCCACGGAAGTGACACTCATTTCTTGGGTGATTTATGACTTCCACACTGAATAGCTTCCTGCAGAATCTTCTCTGCTTTCGGGGTGTGTGTGCAGCATATTTGTGTATTCCCTGAGCAGATAAAGCAGAAAGGAGTAAAAGAGACTTTAACCCCCCATTAGCACACCCTACTCCAGAGATTACAGAATGAAGCAGAAGGTGCATTTCACACAGTTCCCTGGTGCCTGTTGTGCTGCAAAGGGCTCAATTTTCACATGGCACCAGAGATTCCGACTTGGGAGCTGAATGGAGTAATTGTGGTTTGAGCCTCTGCCTCACCTGTTCAGCCTCTGGTCTGCATGGGGACATCCAGCAGGACAAACCACCCACACAGAGCCCCCAGGCCCCTCTCACAAGGTCAGAGGTGCCATCGGGGGGAAACCACACCGAGGGCTTCACAGGCTGGCACGGAAAGAGGCAATCAGCGCTTCAGAGTGTGTCGAAGCAGATAAAAAGGGCAGGAGGACGTGGAGGTGAAGTGACCTGCCTGTAGTTACACACTGCATCACCACAGACATGAGAACTCGCTTTCCCGTCCCCAGCCCAATGCTTCCTCCCTCCCCATCACTGCTGGAATGGGATGACTGCAGCTCATGCTGGAAATGCTGCTCTGCAGCCAAAGTGAGAGCAGATAGACTTATCAGCATGGATAGCTAAGCAAATAAACAGCATGTCGGTCATATCAAAGAGAAAAAAAATGTCAGTGCAACTGTAAATAAAATGAATAGTCAGGAAGGAAGAAAATAATCATTATTGTTCTTGATCAGATTAAATCTGTCAGCCCCTAGTTTAAGGGGGAAAGAACTTTGCTGTCAGAGAGCAGTTCCAGATTGATTTAATAAAGCACTGCTTTAATAATAACAAAAAGATTCAGCTGTTACCATGTCCTTTACCATGGAGCATTATCAAAGGTATGAGATAAATGGAACACAAAAGATATCCATACATATTTTAACCATTCATTTAGCTCAGGCAGGAATTGTGTCACTTGCCCATCTTGCATTCTTGACAGCAACAGGCTGAGTATCTTTTAATATCTAAAGAACAAATTGTTTTCTTGCAAGCATATTTCAAAAGTCCCAGTAACACTAGCAGGAACTGGACCCATTTCTTCCCAGGAAAAAAATTCCCCTTATTGTTTTTCCTGTCCACACATTCCTTTTACTACTTATTCTTTAATTTAGGGCAAATTTGGAAGTAGAAAAGTGAATCAGCTTTGTTTCATATTCTATATGTTGTACAAAAATGGGTAGTCTTCATCTGTATGCACAGTAATGCTGATTTTGAATTGTGAAATAAATGAATGGAAGTCATGTTGACAAGAACCTTTCACTGATGATTCAGTGATTCTGTTGTACTGTTAATGTTGTTTTCTAAAGTCTAACACTATTTTCCAATCAATCCAAATTTTGATTGATAGATGAAGTTAACCCTGATGTTTGCAGGCACTTCTTGTAGAAGCTGGAGCTGTGACTGCTGATGCCGGACCTGGATTTGACCTGAGATTTACTCTACATTTATGTCTTGTTATGACTCCAAAGTAGCTTTATTCTCCTTGGATCTTCATCTTCTCTTAATTTACTTTGCTTGTCTGAAATCAAGTCGACTGTTACTCGCACAGCTGCAAAGGCCATAACAACAGCAAATGCAATTTTTATGTGGAGAAAGTCCACATTTCTCAGCTCCTAATACACCAAGAAAGATGAAAAGGCCAGAAAAGTTGTTCTGCTGTTAAAATGACAAGATTATGGATATTTTCCAAAATTATTACAAGACAGGGCTGGGATTCACATGTAATATTTAAAGCACATCCAACGTACTTTAGGCAGCACATTATTAATGCCAAGTGAAGTATATTCTCCAAGTATTTATTTACGACTCTCAAGTGTTACAGCTCCAAGTGGGGATTCCTTCCCTGGCCTGTATATCCCACTGTGGCAAACATCTTGCTCCTTCTTAGGGTAATGCAACCTCCCACTTTCCTGTTTCAGACCGTCTGGCCTTTTACTGGCTGGGTGCTCTCCTGGTCAGAATGACATTTATATGATTATTTGACATTTATATATTAGTTATGATATATAAATATTATTTTATAATATTTATATTGTTATTTGATTATATGATTATTTGAATGTTATATATTTGACATTTATATTATTATTTGCTGATAATGTGTAATAACAGCACCAGCAAAGGCAGCTGGGCCAGGTTCCAAACCCTTCAAATTCCCTTCCCACAATGCTTCAAACACACTGTGGCATCACAGTACTATCACTTTATCTGGTAAAAAGGTGTTTTATCTCCTTCTCTTGTTTTAGTTTGCTTTCACAGCTGTGGTCTCATCTTTTACCTTGTAACATAACTTTAGATACTTTTCCCTTTACCAGATTCTTTATTGCCTGCTGCAGATTTTTTTCTGTGGGAAACAGTCTTCACACTTTCCTTTCCATTCCACATCCTTGACATAATGGGTAGTTTGAACAGTTTGCATAAGTACACACAATGGAGAGGGGGATCTGTGCTGACAGAGGTGGATGCTTCAAGAATTTCATTGAAACAAATTTTAGAGAAGGCTCTACTTATTAAGGTTTTGACATAATTTGTCCAGATAATAGTAATTTATTCATAAAGTTAACTCTCAACCATTGTCAACACTGTAATATTTTGTTTCTTGCTTTTCACCCACTCACGAGGGGTAAAACCAACGGAGGTCACTGTGTTTGGCATGGGGCAGGCAGGTGCTGAGATGCCTCTGTGGCAGAGGCTCCTGGCTCTGTGGCCTCAGGTGATCCCTTTACCCACTCACAGCAGAGGGTCACAGAAGCTCTATGGATCTACAAAGTCACACTGAAAAGAGAATTACTGGTTCAGGGAGCTGCCACAGGGCACACCACACCAACTCTGCTGCATCCTAAAGAGATGTTGAATTATGAGATGGAGAATAACTCATGTCATACTTTTTGCTACCCATTTCTCCAGAATAGTTTCTATTTCATATCTCCCTTTTTTTTCTACAGCAAATTTATCTATGATAGAAATACTGTGAGCTGGGCTATGCCAAGTTGGAATATTCTAATAACGAAGAGTCCTTGGAACAACTGCAAGGACTTTGAAGCAAGATGTAATAAAACTAGTTCTGAATGTTTCCAGGTTGTGAGCACTTTTGTAAGAGAAGACAAGTGAAT
Organism: Anomalospiza imberbis; assembly: GCF_031753505.1. Taxonomy (NCBI): domain Eukaryota; kingdom Metazoa; phylum Chordata; class Aves; order Passeriformes; family Viduidae; genus Anomalospiza; species Anomalospiza imberbis. The sequence continues at coordinate 17,734,855 of NC_089691.1, read as the reverse complement.
AGATATTTTGATGCCAGAACTTAGAACTGAGTATCATTTTTAACTGTAGCTGTAACCAAATCACAATCTGGATTTTTCAGCCTTTGGGGTTTTGTCACAGCATTCACATGGCATTTGTACCACAGTATCTTGATCAGCAGGTAGCATCTGTCTTGAGTTTTGTTCTATTTAATGTGATAAAAGTGGACCTCATGCAAAGATAACTAATTGGGGAGCTGAATACACAACCTACCACCCACCATGTGTCGTTACTGGAAATAACTCCACAAAGAAACCACATTAGGTGCTGAAAAGCTAAGACAGCTTTAACTTCTGAAAGCATTTTCTGCTTCATTATCTCTCTGTGACTCAGGATGTTTTTTTGTGACACACCCCCCCCCCAAACACACACACCCTGTGCAGTAGAAACTGGTCCCAAAGGCATTCTGAGTCAGGGATCACTGAAATCCTGTAACTGCCATACCCCTGGCTTTACATTGGCTTCAAGAGTGGGAAGATTGGCAACAAGATGCAGACAGAGCAAAAATAGTCTTCCACTGTATCATTTGGTGCTATGGCACCAAGATGATTATTGGACCAAAAATGTAGCGAAGAGAGCCCCCTGGTCTGAAATACACAACCATTGTTTAATGCACACAGCAAATCCTGTGCTAGGGCTTCCCTTTGTGGGACAAAAGACAGACATGACACTGGGACAGCAGCAGATAAAGAAACCTGATGGCTGCAGGGTCACCTCTTATCTTCCTGGGGCATGATAGAGAAAGACATTTGTAACTGCTCCAAGCCAAGTTCCTTTCAAACTGTTGGGGAAAGTATTGGCTGGCCTTGTCCACCCTCCTGGGCCATCACAGACTTCTCTCACACCTCAGCAGGGCACTGCAGGACTCGGCAGGTTACCCTACAAGGAAACACCAGGTCTTTACAGCACTCCTGAGAGAAATAAAAGAAAAAAGAATCCATGTCTGGCTTTTTCAAAAAGCCTCTGCACAAGAGTGTGCCTGTGCTCATCCAGGGCAGAGCAGTTCAGAGGGACAGACCACCTGGGGCAGTTATCCCACCACAGTCAGTGTGTTGGCACACCTGTGGCTCAAAACAAACTGCCAGGACCAGCCAATACTCTGTGCATCCGTCCTGACTTTTCACCCAGGCACTCCTGGAGTCCTTTCTTTGTGGCTGTAGTTCAGGTCATATCCTAGTTCAGTGTCTTTTCCCCAAATCAATTAATCCGAACAGTTCTGTCTCCACAAAGACACTCTCAGTGTGTTATTTCACTTTGGGTTTCTAAATGGGATCAGTGTGGCAGTTTCAGAGTGATGCTTTGTTTTATTGTCACCTGGAGAATGCCACATCTCTTCTCCCCCTTCTGATTTACATAAAACAATATGGGATAAGTGGAAAGTGCAAAGTTTTTATTTTAGAGGCACTGTCACTAAAATGTCTTTAGAAGTTTCCAGAACAATAAGATGGCATCCAATTCTTTTGGCTTTATAACTTCCCAGTTACAGAGCTAAAAGCTGTGGGTGAAGCCCATGCAAAGGAATATCCTTTTCTCTGCAGAGATTTGCTTCACTGAGGATCAGCTCCTCTGGTCTTCCACATCTTGAATCATCAGTGATCTACTGCTGAAGATCTAGACTCAGAAATAACTAGAATCACTCCAAAAAGGACGTTAAATCTTCAATGGATTATATCCTTGACTCTTCACTGGCCATTCAAATTCTTGTAACTTTGTGTTTAGACATTTCTCAGGTGTCATATTGATTTTAATAAAGAACTTCCTGAAAATTAAAAATATCTGCATATTTTTTCACTGTTACCATGGAGATCCTTGAATGACCTGCTATCAATACAGGCTAGTTAAGCAGGAATTTCTATTCTTCACATTACTCACACATTTGATCCAATTATTTTGTCTCTTGGAAGTTTCCCTAACTCTTAACATATCTTGCTCATTTGACACAATTAGAATTCAACATAGGTCTCAGAAAGCAAGACAATAAAATCACATCTTGCTGTAACTTAAAAGCTGTCACAGAAGCTCAAATTCTTTCCCAAAATCTTTCTTTTTCTCCAATTAACTATGATATATTTACTGCTTATTTTCCAACATTAAATGCTTCAGTTCAAAAATGCACTAAGCAAATAAGTAATGTGCAAGGCTTTTTAGCATAACTCAAAGGAAATCCTGAGAACCTGTAACACACTATTTCTCAGTAAGAAGAAAAACAGACAATTGGGAATAATTTAAATAAGACTACTTTGTAGATTTTTGAACACCACAATTCTAATTCTGTAGCCATAATTTTCACTTTACAATGTACTTTCCAGAAGCCAAAATGAAAATTTTAGGAGTTTTGAATACATGTGGGTGTGAAAATGCTATCAAGGGAAGCATAACTTTTTTACTGATTTCTAGAAGCTGTACTGCCATATCAAAGAGTTGGATTTTTCCATCAACTTGCTTTCACCAAGCAGCTGAAAGCATGAAGTAAAAAGCAATGGAGGAGAGTAGTTCTGTGATCAAGCAAATTATGGGGGAATGTGTTAGTTCATAAATGAACTTGATTATTTTGCAATAAGTTGGTGTTAGACACACAGACATTCATCACAATGACCATTATGAAAACCCAGTGTGACCAGTGGCCTTCAATGGTTTGTGGGAAAGTGTTTGCAGTAGATTTTAATGCCTTTTCTTTTGGATGTTTTCAGAAACCATATGATGTAACATTTTTTTTATTGGCAAATGTCAGTTATGCAATATGAAAGAGTTCACAAGACAGGGTTAGTTTCAATATATTTCCCTCCACACATTTCTGACTCACACAAAATACTGAAATTAGCAAATACCTTGTTTGCCAAGAAGTTTCATTTCCTGGTCTAATAGACTGTCAGTGTTTTCAGAATTATTGAAACAAGGAGCTTAAGGGAGACAGCATGAGATGATCAATCACTTTGGATTTTTCCATTTTCAATTTTATCCTACTTCAACATTATTATTTCTAAAATTTTATAAACTGCTGTAGACTGGGAAACCTATTTCCCACCCAGGAGCAGTGTCAGGTACTTCTGCTTCCATCCAGGTGTTCCTGCAGAGGGAGATATGTCTGATTCTGCTGCACACTCTCATTTGGAAAGGATTACAAATTGCTTGATACTTTCTTCCTCCCACACTGGAAAATGTTGACTATTTAGCACTGGACATTCAGGTTCTTGTGGACATGTTTGACCCATGCAGATGAAATCCAGGGCTGAGACATTAGGGAACAGAGTTAGAAGAAAAATGTTATATTCTGCCCAGGGTTTGATGAATATGACTCTAATGGATTCAGATATAACTTTGATGTGAAAAAAGTAAGGGATGAACAGCAAGTGATTGTACAAAGTTTAAGTAAAGTTATTACCACTTTACCATCCCTGATAAATCTGTGCCTGGGCTGCATTTGCTCACTTGCTCTCTCTTGACAGTGTGAGCTCTGATCTCCCAGAAACAATCTGGTATATATCGAGCACCTGAGAGCCAAAGATATTTCACAACAGCACAAAGTGAATAAGCACAAAGTGAATATACAATGGTAGCACTATTTCTGCTGGGAGGAATGAAGATGGAACAAGGGACACCACAGATCTATGAACACCCTTCAGGTACCTCTCAAATTTTTATCATTTTGGAAAGGGGATAATTTCCAGAAAACCCCAGGAGACTATGATGACCATTAGAAACTCTGTAAAAGGAAAAGAAGTTCAACTAGCAGCAATCAAAACTAAACATCAGGTATTGTGATCTGGAATTCCAGCTTATCTTTCTTGAGGACAAAGCCCCAGAACCATATCTGTCCTTTCTTCTACCCACCTACAACCTTTCCTGGGACTTTGCAATCAAAGGAAACAGAAATGGATTTTCTTCTACAAGGAGCAAAACTGGACAGGGTAGAGCCTTGCAGAGCATATTTCCTTACTAGTTTGATCCTTACATGCAGGCTGGAGTGCTCTTTGGTGAGCACTCAGAGTAGCATCTCACTAGACATACTCACCAGAACAGATGTTATTCTGGGGCTGGGGGTGGGAGCAGGAAGCTGGAGGCTCCTGCTAACAGATGGAAGAGCAACCCCAAGAATGCTCTGAGCCATGCCCAGGAAATGATGGTCATGCTCTCAGCTCCATACTGCCTTGAGGGGAGGCTGAACATGGCACTAAGGAAGCACATGGCTTAGGAGTTTGCAGAGGGAATTGGAAGAGCGAGCTTGCTGAGTCCACATGAAGCACACTAGAAACATTATTCAAATATTCATAACAGCTGCTGGAAATTTGGAAGAGCCAGACAACTCAAAAATGCCCTGTGCATCTGCCCTTCCGTACCCATATGCCCAACAAATATTCTGCCTCTGCCAGGAGCAGAATTCCCTCTCTGCAAGGCAGCACAGGTGGCACGAGTGCATACCTGGATCAGAGGTGGTGTGTACTGCAGTTGTTCTGTGCTCTCAAACCTCACCACACACACTGAAACCCCCTCAGCACTGCCAGAGCACAGCTTGGGGGGCAAGAGAAGGTGGGTTATTATTTTCTCTTCCCTGGACAGAATAACTCAAGGGACTGAAGAGTTCTTACTATTTTTCTAGCACTTCTGGCTATTAATGGAAGTATGCAAGTGTAAATGAAATGTTCCAGAGAATTTAGCCCCTCACTGGCTACTGCATTTTTCTCCTGCAGGTGGTGCAAAGATAAAGTTGTCTAAGGGCCATCAGCTCTTCAAATGGATTAGCCTTCTTTTGTTAAACCAGCAGGCTCAAGGAGCAAAAATGTGGCAGTCAGAAAAGCACCATCCATTTCAGTGGCTTTGGAACTGGGCTTGAAATGAACCCTGTTCTTGGGTTCCTGCAGTTCCTGCCGTGTGTCTCAGCACAGGTGGTCTAAACCTACCTTAGATAAGCTGATAAACTCTGCAATCATGGCAACATAGACACCCTTGGGGATTAGGGCCATACAGAAGAGTTCACTGGCAGAAGGAGGGAGAGAAGTGTACCCCAGCAATAGGGATAACTGTGTTATCAGTCCAGGGTGTCATGTCTGTCTGCCATCCACTATCACTGTATTTTGTTGTTTGTTCAGAACTCAACAGTTCTGAAGGAAATTCTCAATTTCAGCTCCACCTTGCAGTCACAGAAGAGGAGACCTCAGTCGCCCCTAAAAGGTTGTAAGTGAAGCCTATCAGACAGATAAAAGACGACAGGGAAACTGTTCGACATCGGTCACTGGCAGTGGAAGGCAGAAAGTGCCAAAAAGGCTGGAATTAATGTAGATTTCTTGAACCTTAGTCATAAAATCATTCTTCCTCTCCTCTCTTCATCTCAGAGAACTGTAAGCTGGGTTAATGACCCTACAGCAGAACTCAGAACTGAAACCTCCCGGATGATCTTTCATTTGTATTTTTCTTTTATTGATGTATAATTCTAAGAGTATCCATATGTATTAATCACATGTACCACAGCTTCTCTTGAATGACTGGGGTTTTTTCAAAGAGAAAGCAGTACAGCGAGGAACTTTTCCACTTAAAAGAATTCTGCTCTAAAGAATCATAGCTGTCATTTCAAAACTATTTGTTGTGTTAACAGCATTTTTCCAGGAGAATGTTTCATTTAGTAATTTGGAATGTAAGGACAATTGTGGGAAATGAAAACCCATGAAAGTCTTATGATCAAAAATCCACAGAGATTTCAGAACATTTGAAAAGAAATATATTTTTTTAAAAATCCCAGACATGCAAAATAGAAGATTCATATTAAATTCTCATAGCCGTAGGGCTTTTGCTTGCTATTCATGAGAGCTACAGAATTTGCTTCTACTTGACATCAGAAATGCAGATTCAGTGAATTCATTTAAGAAAAAATTGAAATCTTATCTTTTTAGGCTGGCTCTTCCAGCCTTAAATGCAGCTCAGTTTTTAAGCTCCTAGGTATTATTTTATGTGAAGCTATTTGAGATCCTTTGTATTTTCTGCACTATATACTTTTAGTTTTATTGTACTTAGTTTGTGTGTGCTACAACATAGCGTGATTAGTTGAAAAATGACAAACCAGGTAATGGGAAAGACATAGTAGTCACTTGATAATGCAGAAGGATAAATATAACAGAAATGGAAGACCTCTAAACCATGTTATTAAATATGAAGAAATATTTAGTGAAGATTTTTACATTTCCTATTTCTTTAGCTGTCATGCACAAACGTGTGTATATGGGGATGAATTAAGAATTGTTCTGCTCCACCATATCCCCATTTCTTCCTGCCCACACCACAGCACTTCCCAGTGTTCCTCTTTCCTCTTTAATTGTGAAATCTCCATCTGTTCTCTCTTACTCAGTCCATACCACCTGTTCATGGACTGCTGCACAAGCAAGCTGCCACCCAGGGATAGCAAACAGGCCTGCTCCAGAGTCAGGAGGGCAGAGGTGAAAATGGCTTTCCTTAGTTCCCAAAAGACTAAAGTATATCTTCCTCATACTGAGCTATCAACTCATGGTCATCAGAGGCAAACATCAACCCAGCAGCTTTCCTGAGGTTTCAGTAACTCCTTCATAAACCTAAAGGCAACAGGTTGCCATTTGCTTTTTTTAAAGGTGAATTTGTTCAATGAACATTTGCTGCTTTAAGTGTTATAATCAAATATTGACTTCCCTATTATTTAGCACTGACACACACATGACCCTGACAGGAGTTATTATGTAATCTCTTGGGAAAAATCTGGGAGTGAATAAGGGTAAAAAAATGGGAGGAATCTGTTTCTAATTTGACCAAGTGATAACATACTTTAAATATCAGATGAAATCAGTGAAATCTGTTTTAAGAACTCAAATGTTCCTGCTTACTCCAAGTATCTGTCATTCCATTTTGCAGTCACCCTCTCACCCATTCAGGAGACAGTTAAGTATTTCTGCATTCCAGAGTGACAAAAGCCTGAGTTCCATTTCTGGCTTCAGCTCAGTAAGGGGAGCAGCTGCTGCTGCCCAGTCTGTGGGCACTCATTTGCTGTTTATCCCCCACGTACCCCACCTTGCTGTAGTGCAAATCCAACTACAGAATTCCCACAGAGTGCCCCTCTGGAGTGTTTGGAGTGCTCCCCCAGGAGCATGCAGCAAACAGCAATTGCAGGACTGCTGCACCCACCTGCCTGCATAACTCCAGCTCCAACTCATCATGTCTTCTAACTGCTTCAATGAGCTGAACTCATGTCCTAAGGAAAAATGGGATTTCTACTAAATATTTTTTAGCTTTTTGGAAGAAATTTTCCTTACTAAGGACAGATGCAGGCTGAAACAAGAACAGCTGCCCCATGTTCACCATCCCTGTCCCTGAGGAGCGTGTGTTTCCCAGGAGCACACATTCATCACTGACTGCTGTGGTGCAGAGACAAGCACCAGGGCCAGCCTCCTGCTATCATTACATCCTCAGGAGCAGCACCTATATCCCCTCTTTACCAGCACTGAGAAGGCAGACATGCACCACAAAGTATAGCCGGAGCAACCTGCTGGAGGCTTCTTTGCTCACAGTGCCCATTTCCTCTCCTCCTAATTTCATAAAACACTGCTGCAGAAAAAAAGAAAAAAATCAGATGAGATCTTTTCATGATGCTACCTGCTGCAATTAAAGATTTATGGACTGGAAATTGTCCCTGCACTCCTGTGCAGCAAACACACTGGTCCAGGTAGGTGTTCTCATGTCAGTGTACATCCAGGCAGTTAACATGCGATATGGAGCGATCACTGTCTTTTCATTAAAATAAGAAGATGTAATATCTTCTGACAATGGATTCACAATACAATCCATGTTTTCTCTTTTGTAAAAACACTCCCTCTGGGTCTGCATTTGCAACAGTCCATCAGTTCCTATCAGCTCCCTTTGAGGGTGCAGGACCACTGAACAGGCTGCATTGCCACTAAGAAATGACAGCAATGAGAGTCTTAAATTGGAAAAAAGGCATCTTTTCTAGATGAAGGCTTTGAACATGTAGAAATGAAGTCTGAAAATGACAGTGGCAGTAACAATAATAATAATTTTAAAGTTATTTATAATAAAATTATTATATGCAATTTCTATATAAAGTATTTTAAATTAGTATAATATTTTAAATTAATGCTTATATTTTAATACATTATTGTATATAATAATTTATTATAATAAAAATTATTTTCTATGTAAAATAGACATTGTTTCAGTTATTTTATTTTAATCAGCCTCCTCTAACATGGAGTTTGGCTTATAATTTATATAAAGGCCCAACATCTTCTCCTATTTGTAATTGATTTTGGTACAGAATCATCAAAGGAATGCAGAACAAAACTTGAATAACTTCCTTAAAACCATTAGCAGAGCTAAACTGTATCATGAATATAAAAAAAAAAAAACATAGCACACAGGCAGCAAAAAAATGAAAGGCAGCTGGGTACAGTAAGAAGAGAGATCAAGGTGAAAAAATATCAGTTCAAATATTTCAAACACGACTTTAATATTCATCAACTTGTTCTTCTATATTTTACAGTTCATTCATCTGTGACTTAAGGGTCACATGATAGCAGCATGGATTGAATTAGGAAACCCATCTTTTCCAGCTTTGGACTCAGCTTTGCATGAGAATAAGTAGAATTTCCTCTTTCTCTGGGTTTCCCAAGCTATGCAACAGAAATAATGATATTTATCTCTGGTTTTAAGATGCCTTGAGATCTGTGATGAAGAAGTGCTCTGTCAGAGCTTAGATAACGTAATGTTGCAGGCAACTTTCTCCTTATCTGGCTCCATTTTTCTTTCCAAACTTTGTTAGGCACCCTTTTGAAACTTGTGGTTCTCTTAAAAGACTTCAGGTTGTTTTCAAGTCCGTGTCCTTTTCTTCAGTCCCTCTGCGACCACCCCTTGCACAGGTGACTCTGTGCATGTTCCTGTGCAGTCACGCTGTCCTGCCACTGAACTGCTCAGACTCTTTACCATGATGCTCTTCACATTCTTTTTTAGGGCAAGCCTTACACTGTAATCAATGATAATGACCCGAGTTGTGCCATCAGACTGAGAAATGTATTAGGTTTGTGATTCACATTTAGTTTTGGAGTAGCTGAATGACCAGCACTTCAAGGGCTGGAACCACATAGTTTCTAGAGCAACTCAATTCTGACAATCTCCTGTTTAAGCCAGGTAAACATCCTTCAGATTTGCTGGAGTCTGGGCACAGCCTGCCCACATTTGCATGGGCCTGAAACATAGTAAAAGTCATTCCCACTGGTACCCTCCAGCGTGGACCACCTTCTGTTCTTGGCACACATAATAACAATTTCCACTGCATCCTTATCAGTTTGTTCTTTCAGGAAATGCATTTTATTTTCCATCAAGTCCTTTTTGCATAAAGCAATTCTTACATCAAGCAGTCTGCCAGGCTTGCTTTATCCTTGACTGACCTTTCGTAAGGTAGTTTGGCTAATGCCTTGCCTAGCAGTTCCATTATTCCCAGCCTGACTGTTGATATTGAGGGCAGTGCTTTCCAGGAATTACAGATACAGCACTGGAAGCAGCCACTTCCCCCGGCTGATACTATGATGAGATCTATGCAGGGACAAAATCTTCAGGTTTCAACTTAATAAGCCACTTGCATATTTCTGTCCATGTGCAACACTTCAGTTTTTAAGTCAGATTCTCAGCCTAGGCATAGATATGCCTCACTATGCCAAAATGACTTAACTCACTTGGGGCTGTGAAGGGTCTGTGGCACTACTCAGTATGGGAAAGGTCATCTGGACCCAGCCCTAAGGAAGTGCATGCAAAGTTTAAAAGCTCTGCTGGTTGATCAATAAAGTGGTACCTCACATGCTCCAGACAAAGATCAGAAAGGCTTCTTCTTTCTGCCAAGAAAAAGAACCGATTTCATCATCACTGTAGAATCTATAAGATCCTGTCCAAAAGCCTTCAGAATTTTATCCAGCTATTCATGTCCTGAGGCCATTACTGTAATTATGATGAAGGGTTAATATCCAGGCTGGCAATGGGCACTTCCAGTATTACTGTCTTGCAATAAAAGTGATGCAAAGACATCTAAAAGAATGTAAATTGTATCACTGCTGAGAATCCGATAAGCAAAGTGATGATTTCTTGTCTTTGATCTGCTTTGTTGCATGTTATTATATTTCTGAGCTGACAGAAAAGATGTTCATTTCAAGGCACCAAAATGTCTGAACCATTTAAGAATTGTCGCCTCAAATCAATTCTGGTTTCCTACACTGCATCTTTGTGAGCATTATTTCTTCCAGATCAATTCCATAGCCAAACTAATTGTTTAAAAGCTGTGACTTTAAGGGAATAACTGTGGCACGCATAATTAAAACAAAAATATTTCCAGTAGGGTACACAATTTACACAAAGGTATTGACAGCAGTAAATGTTTCCAAATGCAGATCTTTCGCCTTTCCATATACAAAGGAGTTTTTAAAGGCTGAAGGGCCTATGTTAGAAAAACATACAGTACCTACTTCAATGAGAGGATCAGACATCATTTATAATTCATGTAAGTATATTGAAGTTTTCCACTGCCATCCAAGAGAGATGGTTTCAAATCTATGGAGTGCAATAAACCAATATTCTGTGTTGCAACTCCTATATATCTCACACAGATTTTACTCAGGAGATCATTTCTATACTAAGGTCTTCACATCTACAATGTGCTATGTTCAAAACCCTCACTATCTCTGCATATCTATCAGCATTAATATGTCAGCTTCTACCCCATGCTATTTTCATAAATGCTTTAGGGACATAGATTTGTTGAACAGATAGATGTTAGAGTTAAATGTAATCTGAGAATAATCATAAGCAAGAGGAATCGTTAGCTCAATATACAACTTTTTTTTTTCCTATATCCAATATAAAAAATGAAAAGAAATGAACGATAGCTCTGGTCAGTTCCTTCTGCACTGATGAGCTTCTGCAAAGCTGCTGTACATAATTCAGCTATTTCCTACAACCATACAATTTAAATGCCCAACAATTGAGCAGCTGAGCTAAGGGAAGTTTATTACAATTCAACCACAAACAGTTCAGTTCTGTTCAAAGACTTAGATTCTATTTGCCACTGAGATAAATTTGCACTATGACTGCCTGCTAGGCATCTAACCTGTCCAAGACTTCTTCTGATCACAAGGGCAATTCCATTGTCAGCTCTGTCTCTAAATTCCCTAAAGCTTGTAGTCTCTTAAACAATCCTCTGAAATTTTAGGACTTACATTAAATGATCATGTATAATGTATAAAATCCAGTTTTACAGTTTGGCAAAAAGTCCCAGAGAATTTGATTTCTAATAAAATTTTCTTCCATCTCTGCAGCTCACACTAGTATTTAGCACAGAGCAGAGAAAATGCATCACAAACGACTTTATCGGCTGTCATAGCTTAAAACAGCTTTGTTCTGCACTGATTAATTTGTGAGGCAGTTTATTCAGATATTGAAGCTGCTGGTTCTGCATGATTATTAAAACTAAACACAAGCAAGTATCCACTATTACCTAAAAGTAACGAGTGTGGAAGAGGCAGGCACTTGGGACCCAGGGAGGTGACATTAATGTTCAACGTCTTGAAAACAGCAACATTTCAAATTATCGATGCAAAGCATTTGACAACGGTCTTTAGAAAGCAGGGACAGAGGCTGTCTAGACACGATCAGATATCAAAGTCTATGGGTTTGGCAATCTGATCATCTATTTTTCCCTTTCACAAAGGTGAAGAGGCGCCTGTCAGTATCTGACAGACTGCAGACACAATGATTAAGACACAAGAATAACTCCTCTCTGTAGTACTATTATCCTCTGAATAACTTGTTGGAGGAGCACTCTTCCACTTTGTTTATTCGCTTGTTTGGTGGCTTGGTTGGTTTTTATTTCTGATGCAGGGTAATGTCTGTATATTGTGACCTTTGCTGCAGCTCCCACTAGACAGGGGTTTAGATACAGATCCCAAACTGATCTCGATCCACTGTGAAGAGACTGAGTGGGATCATTTCTAGAAGGTGAATTGGAATATGTTCTAGAAAAAGCAAGTTGTTCATTTTTGAATTGGACTTAGGGAGTAAAATCTGATTTAACCCTTTACATGCACTAGAAATTTTCTCCAAGCTCCTCATCTCATGATTATTTATGAGGGCACAGGCACAAGAATAACAATTGTTGCTCTCTTTAGCAGCAGCCTATAATGACAGATTTTCAAGCGGTACACCATGTATTTAACATAACAGCAATTTTAGGAATTGATGTGTGCTTTTTTAGTAATTGTTGCTTTGCTCCCTCAGACCTCATGACTGCTTTTGTCAACAGAAAATGGTAATGCTTTCCTGTAAGGGAACATTCCAGGTCAAATGAATGTTGAGACAGAAAGCAGATAGTAGCAGAAACTGTGATTAGGGCATTTGGTTTAGTCTTTTCTTTGTACCAGAATGTATAGGCAGTCCCTGCTAAGATATACCTAAGAAAAAATTCCCAACTCAGTACTAGTGCTGGATTTGATGTAGACAATGATGCTGATGAAGCTAAAACAGCTGCTTAATGGGACATGAAGTGATTCCATGTGAAATGTCACAAATGTAGTTCCAAGAGTTATAACATGTTCTGATTCCTGAAACTGAAACTGTTGAAACCATACTCCATAATTTTATTTTCTATTATTTCTATGTCTCTTAAGTAGTAATACCGAGTGATGCTGCACTATGGCATTTAAGCCTCAGGGTTAAAACACCAAGTCTGCATCATGTCATGCTGTCTTATCCCCTGGTGTTAAGTCACATACAGAGATTTTCAAAGGCTTTAAATCCACACTGCTATTTATCATCACTAGGAAATGGATTTTTAAGTCACACCTGTATAAAGGCTGATCATCAAAAGAGTGAATCAATTACCAAACTGTAAAAACAAAACTGTTGCTTGTTATCAAGAGGATTTTAGACAACTGGTCAGTAACCATTTTTCATAGCAGTCAGTTCAAACCCCTAGTAGAAAATCAGAAAATTAAGAGGAATAGGCTTGTCACAGCTCACCTATAGGAATATTTTCCATTTCTTGCCTTCAGAAGACTCTGGAGGTTAACAAGACAGTTTGTGCTTTGCTTTAGAAAATCAGCATCCTGTTGTGTTGAGCATTGCATGCACATCCAGTAGGAAAACGTTCTTGTCCTTACAAAGCAACTACATAGATAGATCAGAAAACATCTTATTGTCCCATTTCAGAGCAGGGAAATCAAGGCCATTGTCTGAAAACTGCAGCAGAAGCATGAAGAAAATCTATGACTCCTAAATGTGCACAAATCATCTTTCTTTTGCATGAAGACAACAGTGAAGAAACAATGGGGGAAAGTTCTGAAGACCGCAATTATTCAGGCAACTGGGGCAGCACTGAGGATAAGAGCAGGTGCCCTGTAAGCAGTCTCAGCACTCAGACTGGGCTGCATCTCCTTATCCCCATGGATGGTTCAGTGGACTGGGGCTGAAGCTGGTTGCTGGGACTGTGAAATCCAATGTGTTCAGTGCTCCTGTGCTGCTGGTGAGCTGAATTCCTAAACCTCCAGGGCTGGCACTTGTCTGTGCAGAGGGTCCAGACAGATGTTGATGTGCTTAAAGGCACGAGAGCTGTGTCTGATCGAGGACAGAGATGAAGCCCTGCCTCGCCCATGGTTCCTGCACCATGGCCTGGTGCACACAGAAACACAGGGGTCAAAGGGGCCTCAGCCTTCTGGGAATTGAGAGATGGAAGCAGCAAAGCACAAGAGCGATGGGAAGGTCCAGAGGACCAGAGTGAATCCAGTCCTGAGTGATGGCTCGGCCACACAGAATGCAGTGGAGGGGCCACAGCACCACCTGTCCCAGTCCATTGCTCCACTCCCACTGTGTTCTGTACAGTTTATCCAGCTTTTGGCTGCACATCCAAACTCTCAAATGCTCTTGATTTCTGCCCCTAAAGTGCACTGCTGTTTGCCCAGCCTTCAGGTTGCTATTTAACCCCTATGTCAACCATGTCAGTGCCTGATCTGCTTCTCCTCTTCTTACTACACAGACTGCATTCACTATGGATTTTGGGTATCTCCTGAACTCTTGATCTGCATGATGAATAATGACAGATAAGCAGATAACATTACCAGGCTGCCCCTACATCCATCTCCAGAATCTGGTGAACTTTTACTTATGTTAGTAGAAATACTTACTGGAAAAAAGCCTTTGTCCCTGTGGAAGTCTTCATCTATTAACCAATTTTTACTAAAAAATGCATGTCTAAACCCAAATGGGAGGGCTTGTCATACAAAGTTTACAAGAAAAATGAGTCATCACTTAAAAACTTATTTAATAACATTGCACACAAATGACCAGAAATGTCAATTACCAGGGAGAAGAGGGACAGGATACTTCATGTAATCGCAACTGTTGCTTAGGGGCACTCATGTTTGAGCCTTTCTGACAACATCTACAACACTCTAATTGAACTGCCTAGGCACAGAGGAATTGCTTCTTGCTCCTGCAAAATAGCTAGCAGAATTACAAAAATGGCGGCCCAAAAAAATTTAGTATATTTTCAAGCTTTTGAAATGTCACACTCCTGGGCACCAATTTATCTGAGTTACATTGCAACATTACAAATAGCCAGCAAGTCTTGCAGGGCCATTTTTCACAATAAAAATAGCTTCCTAACTGCTATTTTAGTTCAGTAATGATTGTATAGATCTGTTTATTATGCATTTATATTTTTCCCTAAATAACACCTTACTGTTGGCAACATACTGGAACAGAGGAACGTGTGCAGTATTAATGGGGCCAACCACTTGCTTCAGCGTAAAAATATTTTTGACTCCAGGGGAAGAACAAAGATAGAAAAAAAAAAAAACCAAAAACTTGTGAGAAACCCATAAAGAAAACAAAGAAATCCTTCAGCTATTTTTCTAATTTAATATTGCTTCCACTTCTATCTGTTGTCTCCAGGATAATGGCCATTATGATCATAGTGAAAAGATTACATTGATTGCAGAGTGCCAGGGAAGCTATATTAAAGGTCAATAAGGAAAAGTGGGATATATCTCTGCTGGAGCTATGATTCAGCCTCTTGAGCCCACTTCTGAAGATATTTCCATTGTTTTTTCTTGTATGTAGAAGCACAGATAAGCTGCCACTTTCAGAAAAGCACAGCCAAAACCAAGGGATTCCAGTTCCCAAATGCTTTAGTGCACCTGTGTTGTACATCAAGGAAACTATTAGGCATGCAAGTCCCAGTTCTTGGAGACTTCCTTCATTAGCCCTTAGATAGCTGTTCTCACTGATGGATGTCCTGCACCTGCCCAGGTTAGCTGGCTGTCAGGGCTTAACTCGGGACTCTGAGCCCACATGCATATGCTGCAGTGCTAGAATAAAAATATGTTGGATATCTGGCTGATCCTCAGCTCTCTGTGGCTTGTGCATCTCTTGGAGGCAGGCGGTGCATGTCTCATGAAAGGTACGTATCTGAATTTGCCCACTGAGTATGTGCTCCCTGTGGTACCAGAGGCTGCAACAGGGGCTTAATTCCAGACAAGAATGATATTGAACCTTTTACACTTCGTGCATTTGTCCTGGAGTTATTAAAAACAATTATTAATAGCAAATTAACATGCAGTTGGCAACAGCTAACTCATCAATTGTGTTAACAAAGTGCCTGCATAACCCCCTTAGCACTGAAAAAACTAAGACTCTGTAAGATCAGGAATTGATTTCAATGGAACCTTAAAATTAAATGGAACCTAAAATTAAAATTAAAGGGTAAGAATACCCACTCACTATGTCTACAGGCCGACTTTCTCTTACAAAGGGAGGTTTGGAAAATCTCTCTTTTATGGTTTTAAGTGTGAGTAACTTTCTAACAGAAGGAGTTGCCAAAGGAACAACTCTGCCACTTGAAGAAAATGGTTGCTTTTCAAAGAATTCATTGCTACTAAGTTGCTTGGCAGTGAGAGCAATGGAAAATAGTTGTGCGTTTCACATAACAGCAAATGCAAATGTTTTAGCACCCCTTAGTCCCCCCTCTCACCTGACGTCATGCAGAGGTGAGCAGAGATAAGTATTTTTAACACTCTAATAAAAAATGCCTAAGTACTAATAACTATTGTTCATTCCATTGGCAGGATTTTAGTACAGAACCCTTTGTCTTCAGTTTTTAGAATCATGAAACTACAACCTGGAGAAAACAACATTTATACTTTATATGAACATAAAACAATTCCATGCGTATATTCTAAACATATTCCTTAGCACAGGCTGCTGCACTGGGTGCATGTGTCTATAAACTGGACTCTTTAAAATAAGCTCTGGAAGCTTCCAGATTAATTAACAAATAAAACACACGGAAAGTTGTTCAGGCCACAGTTTCATATGTGAATAACATTCTCATAATAGTTTCATTTTATTTGTGCTTTTAAAGTGTAGTTTAGGAATGGCTTGAGGAATTACAGTTGTTACAGGGAAACAGTGATCTTGGGAGGAATCTTGGGGTGAGCAAAAGCAGGCTAGAAACCACAAAAACTGAAGGATGGCTATTTTGAAAGGTAATATGTTTGTGACTTCTACCACTTTCAGAAGGGCTACTAGAAGTATTTTATGTCTTCCTAAACTATTTTGTCTGTATTTGTGACTTTTCCTACATGTCATGCAGACGGGGAATATCTCTGGGTCAGAATTAGGCCAAGAGCATGCAGAGAAGCTCTGACCTGCTGGATCATCTCATGGCTTTGGGCTTCAGAGCAGCAAGCTCAGATTATTCAGAGGGACACTGAGACTGGGATTCAGCAACCACCAGCCTACTCACATTTGGGACAGTCAACAGGTCTTGATTTCAATGTCTGCTCATCTCTAGGGACAAAGTCTCTTCTCTGAGAGGCAGTACCAAGACTTTGCTTAAGTAATCATCTGACCCAGAGGAAAAGCTGTTTAAACGACCCTGCTTGGATTAAAAAGCCCAAAAGGAATTGCTTACACTTTGCTGCCCTTTTACTCACCAGCACTGAGGGTCAGTTTATGTCTGTGAACAGTTGCATGCTAATCCTAACAGGAGAACTGATGCCTAACACCCAGCACGTTTTTTCTCTTTGTTTACAGAAAATAGATAAACACTTCCTGTCCTGAACCAAAACCTCAGCCTACAAAAGTGAATTCCTAAAGAAAGCGATGCAACATAAGAGTGCCTTGAAAAAAATCTCTTTGTGACATATGGACCAAGTTTAAACAGTCAAATTGCCTATGCCAGTTAAATCAGAGCCAATCAAACATCTAACCCATCTTCAACAAAGCATCCTTCCAAGTAAGAATATTGTAGAATATTAGAGGCTTCCTTCTTACTTTTCAACACATTTAAAATTCTGATTTTTCATTCAACTCACAAAATCTAGAGGATGAGCTAAGAAAATCAGTCATGATAGACACTGCATACTTTACCTATAATTTGATGGGAAAGACATTGTTATTTGTTTGATTAAAAAGTGCATAATTAAAAGTCAATATGAAAAACCATAATAGAATCTGTGTAACTAGTCAAATTTTTGTCAATGACCTTGTCTAATTCACAGGAAATCAGTAATAAAATGTTTGTTTCCAACATTATCTACAAAATTATTTGTATATTATGAAAATAAATCCATATGGCTTTGGATCCACAGATAAACCTCCATGGGTGAAGTCCATGGGATGGTGATCCAGCTTAGGCACTAAACTAAGAAGTTCTATTTGGGGAGGACAAATTATCATTTACTTCTTCAGATCTCTAGCCCAGTGTACAGAAATGAGTTTAGTTCCTTTGAGAATATCTGTCATATCCAAGCAGGGAAGAATACCTTAATAGGCTTGTACCCATTTTATAATGCATACAAGATAGATATCTCCAGAGGAGGGAGAGGAGTCGTCTTATGTTTAAAAGTTTCAGAGTACAAGCTTATTGAAAAAGTTGGCAATCAATTATAGAAACTGATCTAGTCAATGAATTACTACTGTTTGTTAGCAAAGCACCACTGGTGAGAAATAATTTCATTAACTATAATAATATACATGCTACACTGTGCCGTAGTTCAGCCAGTTTTCTAAAGTCTGATGTGAATGAATGAGTGGCAACTACCCAAATCAAAAGACAAACACAATAATCCTAAGGATTTTACTTCCAAAAGGGTTTAAAAGGAAACAGTACCTACTAATGCTTGACAGGAGCATGTAGGAGAATAACAAAGGGAATCTACAGATTGAAATGGGATACTTCCAAACAGTTCTTCCAAATGCCTGAAAACATTTCCAAAAGGATTTGTTCATGCCAAGAAAAGCAGTCTTTTTTCCATTGTTGCTCAAGGTGCCAGGCATGGTAGGAGCTCACAGAGACAGGGCAGGAAGCCAGACCCAGCCAGCTCCTGTTGTGGATTGGAAACCGGCCAAAGAGCCAAGCCCGATTTACAGAACTCAGGCTGAGATCTTGATCTCAACCTTCCCACTGGCCTAGGTCAGTCTGAAATCAGGCTCTTTTCTCTGGAGCCTCTCCTGAGCTTGGCTTGGCTGGATATTTTTCTTTTCCTTTGGTCTTCTGAGCAGGAATATAGCGGTAATTTGACATGCAAACAGCACATCTCTGTCACAAAAAGGACATGAAAGATAAGAGGCATAGTGCTGTAAAGTAAGCCCCAGAATTGCTTTGGATTCTGAGCAAGGACACAGCTACTGCGTGTGCAGTGTTACAGCACTGGACCAGACCTCCTGAGAGGGAGAGGCCAGAGGACTGACTAGGTACATGGACCCCTTTGACTCCATGATTCCTTCCATATTCCTATTTACTCAGCAGAGGAAGGGATGCACTGATACTAAGCAGCGTAAGTAATACTCAGAGCCTGAAGCGCTTTCCAGTTCTGCCCCTCTTTTGACTGTGTGACAAAATGAACTGCATGTGTGGCAGTCAGGACAAGCAGTGCTTAAATTTTATATAACAAACATCCTAAACCTACTCCAAACTGTTTCCCTCTGTGACCATAGGTGGGAAGAATCCATTTTGGAGACAAGTTGAATCCACACTTAAGCTTTGAAAACTTCCTACCTGAGGTTGAGGCATAAGGGGGGGCAGGCAGAGAGAGTCTAGAGATGCAAAGCATTGGTCTCAACATCTCACCTCCCTCTTTAGCCTCCTACATACCCTACAGAAATTTACATTGAGATTTAGTGTATTGCTCAAATCCTCCCTGTTCCCACTTCCCCCTGCCTCCTGCACTGGTTGTAGTCACACCATCCCTTGCAAAAATTCCCTTTGAAAATCTTCCAGTCATTATAAGAGAGGAATTACAATTTTCCTTCCCCAGCACACAAGCAGAGGAAGCACTGCTGGTTGGTTCTGGCTGCTCTCATTAGTTACAGCAGAATTTCTACCCTGCTGAAGTCACCAGGAGTTTTGAAAAATGACTGCTACACTCTTGGAAAGCACTGGCTTATATCTCAGCATCTCCAAACCAGTAGAAACAGCAATTTCTAGTTTAGAAGAGATTATCTCATAGATGGATTAAGAGATGTGGGTAAAACCCCCTGGATATTCCAGGAAGGAGAGGTTGGCAAAGTGTGTTCCCCATTAGATGAACAAGAGCCCCACAGTGACCACTTGTAGCCTAGTGCCCAAGAAGCACCTTCACAAGACTTGCAGAAGCTCCTGAGAAAAGCTGTATCCTATCACCATGGTCTATAGAGATTACTGTACTTCCCCACTGCGTACAGTTTTCCTTACAGCAACATTTGGAATAAAAATTCTTTGAAATAATTCTTTGATGTCTGTGCTTCTTTCAAAGTTGAATTTCTCTTTTAAAGGTTCTCAGTCCTGTATATTCACCATTTTCTTATCCCATGTATTTTGGAGACACCAGAAACTTTATAAAAACACTGGGGAAAATGGTGGATTTTTATGGAACATTCTTCTTATCTGCAAGCATTCAACTACTTAACAGAAAATGTATTTTTCAAATGTGTGCAGCATTGATTTGGCATCTTTATGTTAAAATTAACCAATTTTATGGTGTTACCTTCTGGCTGCTGCTCCTGAAAATATAGAGTTTGCAGTTATATCCCATTATAAAGGGAAGGGCTGCAAGAGGGTGTTAACAGCCTATTTAGGATATAAAGCATTGCGCAGCACACAGATTTAAATTCAGGTGCAGTATAAGGTCAGCCTTGAATTGTATGTATAATATGTTTGTCAGGCACCCCATGTGTAAAACTGACAGCTCTAACCTAGTTGCCACAGGCTGTTTTATACAGTTGGGAATATTACGTCTCTTTGACTTCAGTGATGTACACTTGAAAAGAAAATTGTTTCATTTTGAGGAATCTTGGAAAGTCAGAACCTATTGCATTTATAAAATACAACATAAACTTTTTATTTAAAAAGGCTGTTTGAAAGTAGTTAGCATCAGCTCATGCTACAATTAAATGCAATACATACACATTAATAATAATAATAATAATAATTTAAAAAATAATTATGAGGCTTACATAGTCTGGTTTTAATCTTGGATAAATCTGTCACACGTAAAGTCTGGCTTTGCTCTGCTACAATGGAAATGTGAGTTGAATGCTTGGAACACTCTGGATTTCAGGAAATGCATGGTGCAAGGCTCTGAGAGGAGTGCACAGAGCCAGCAGTGCACTGTTCCTCCTGCAGGAAGGACTTGAGCCTTATGGTTCCTGCATGATCCTGAAAGTCCTACTGCACCAGGACAAGGGGCTACTTTCCCACTGCTAACTTTAGGATACAAGCTGTTTCCCACCTCCAGGAGCTGCAAAGCTGGGTCCCCACCTCTTCCCAGATGATTTGGTAACAATTAAGCTTTGTTGTCTCTGTTTTATATTTAGCTGGCTCTAACCTGGACAGGACTGCTCTCAGTGAGAAGTCATCCGCTGTTTAAATTCAATTGATTTGCACAGGAGCATTGCCTCTGCCATGGACTGCTCATGATTCACTCCTGCCCTTCAGAAAGAATAGGACAGTGGAATGAGATAGGATAGCTTGGAAGGAGCATGTTGATGAAGAAATTCAGGCACACGGTAGCACTGTAGTTTTCCAAAGTCATGTAACGACTCTGGAACAGAATTGTTTCTCAATCTCGTCCCTCAGCAGAAAGCCACCCT
This sequence comes from Anomalospiza imberbis, assembly GCF_031753505.1. Lineage (NCBI taxonomy): Eukaryota > Metazoa > Chordata > Aves > Passeriformes > Viduidae > Anomalospiza > Anomalospiza imberbis. The sequence continues at coordinate 17,713,698 of NC_089691.1, read as the reverse complement.
TATACCACCTGTAACCAACCAGAGGGGACATTGTACAGCAACTGCAGCAATGACAAAGGTGGAAGCTCTGACAGGACGAGGGCTGGCCAGTATTTGGTTACCCTCTCTTTGTTATGTCATACAGCTTTCTTCCAGAGAACAACAGCACTGTTTCCAATCACTTCTTCACTTTCTCAGAAAAAATGGATGATGATTTATCAGGCCATTGCACACGGATCTAAAAAGTCCAGCTCTTCACAGAAAGGTTTGAAGGTACAAAAGTTTTTTATAAGCTCTCCTGGGAGGTAGCTCCTCAACTGGTATAAAACAACACTCAGTAATGTCAAATGGAAATAGCCCAGTTTATATTGCCCAAGGATTTTGTAGCTTTATTTCTTATATAAGTATTCCCAATATCTTTCTGTCACCTCCCTAAAAGGTACAATTCCGATCAAGTATTTATCATCCTTCTATATTTCTTATCTTCACTTTAAATTGAAAAAAGAAAATAACAAGCTGTCTGCAGAGTAATCAGTTGCTGTAGTAAACATTACTTTAGCATACAATGCAGTACTTATCTCTGTTTTGTTTAATTAAATCTGCGGTATATGCTGTCATTTGCCTATGCAGAGCAAGTGCTCTTCTCTCCAGCCTGAAACTTAATTTCACTAAATAACTCTTTCTTTTAGAACAAATTCAGAAAGAGGTTAAATTAGCCTGATTTTCCTCATTTCCCACGTCACTCATACCTGCAGAACGTGCGTTACTGCTCTGAACTAGCAAACTTCAGCACCCAGTCATAATGATGGAAAAATACTTACACTGTGGAAGAAAAGGCACTTGTAAAAGGCTTATTTATCTTCTAATGATAATGGATGTTCCAAGGTGAGTGTCTAACTGACTGTATGAGTTTTTAAGTTGGTAGGATTGCACGCAGGCACTATCACTAGTGAAGAGCCAAATCACGAAGGTACAAAATAGACACAAGGCTCACGATTTCAAGCATTTTATGAAGGAATGTTTGGGTCTGAATTACTAATGTGTGCATGTATGTATAAAACAAGAGTTGGTGGTAAAGTTATACATCATTTGTTCAGCTGGTCCAAATCCCTAAAAGGTCCCTTTACATCAGAGAAAATGGTCAGAGTTATGTCAGACAAAAAAATGTCTTCAGTCTGAAGAGAAAGGCATTAAGCTGTCTCGGGAAAGTCTCTAGGACAAAAGCAACCCAAAGCAAGTTTTCCTAACACTGAGAAGCACCTAGAAAGACATTTTAACTGAAGACTCCAGCTGTTTAACCAAGGCATCACTTAGAAGGCAGCAATACCTAACAACTATCTTTAGTGAAGTCTTTGTGCCCCAGCTCACAGCTCTGCAGTGACTGCAAATGACTGGTGCCTGTAGCCATCATTCACGGAGTTTTAGGACCCCACTCTACACCCAAGTATGTGCAGATCATGGCTCAACACTATAGAAAATCAGAGAACATCCTGAGCTGGAAGGAATCCACCAGGACCATCAAAGTCTGAACAGAACAGCCCCAAGAATCACAGCCTGTGCCTGAAGCACAGATACTTGAAGAATAGTTTGCTTCTGAGACTCCAAACACTGTGTTGGACCCTGAATAATCCAAAACTGAACTATTAAAAGCAATAAGAACATAGCACTGGCTGTAGAACATTGCCTGAATTTTTGTCAGTGCACTTTGCAGAGATGATGTTTTTCTTCTGGTTTAACACTTGTAGCAGTTCAGTCATTCTGCAGAGTGAGTGCCTATCCTTGGTACTGAGACACGGAACTCTGCCTTGTTTCACAGTTCTGTGGTGGGGCCCATGGGCACTGATCTAATTTCCCTGCATCAAAACAAGGCATCTGTAATATTACAGCACAACCCACAAGCAGGCTGGAGCCAGCGCAGCCTCCACACTGCTGGTACAACTGTGTCAGTTCAATTCTTCACGCTTTCTTCACCAGCAAGGTCTCATCTCCCCAGTCTAATTGTATCAGCTAATAACCAGTAACAGCCTCAGCAATGGAAAATCTACAGAAAGTCAAAGGAACAAACTGGAATGATGAAACAGCAGTTCCCATTCCCGATCTTTAGATACTTACTCTGAAAGTTGCAAAAAAGATTTTAATCTCAGCTATTGCACCTTGTCACACTGCAACATGAGATAACTCACAGAAGCAGGCTAGATGAAAAAGGAAAGAAAAAGAACCCAAAAAAATCAAACTTTATTTTTTGACTCTACTATATATATACAACAGCAAAAGAGACAGTGGATTGGAGGGTGAAACTGCCACCTCTCCAACCACACTGGTCAAACCAACAATCTATCAATTCTCTCCACCCACAAAGAAGAATGCAAAACAATCATTATTTACATGAACATGCGTGAGAAAACTCATTTGAAATATGTAAATATCAGAAGGCATAGGAACTTTTAGAAGAACTTTAAAACTCTCAAAAGAACAGGGCGACAGCACCTCTTTTTCAGTGCCAGAACTCCAGCTTTGCACACTGGAAATTGTGATCAGTAGTTGACTGTTTAGACTGCCACTTGCTTATTGTCCAAATTATTCTTACATATATTTTCTTCAGTAGTTAGGATATTGCAATAATCTGGAAAAATCTTAACAAAACTAGGCTCTTTTATGAAGATTTAGACAATCCTCACACTATTCAATTTTTGCTACCGAATGTGAAAAATTGTAGGATCACTTTTATAAAAAGACATATTTAATTGGAAACTGTATTGAACACATAAAAACATGTTCTACAGCTTCCAAAATTATTCTGCAATCATGTTTAATAATATTCCCTATCATATTTATGTAGACATTATATTAAACAAATAAATTTGTTGTTGAAATATTGCATAATGAAAAAGGAAATATGTTTATTTTTCTAATAAGTTCAATGTTTTTCAATCAGTTCAATGTGAATTCAATACAGCCAATCTTCTCTTGGTACAGCTTCCTTTATTGAAATCAATTCTTCAAAAGGGAAGGCAATGAAAAAAAAAAAAGGGAATGCAAATATCTGAGTTACAGTCAATGGAAATAATCATAGAAGCATAGAGTGACTTGGATTGGAAAGGACCTTAGAGATGATTTTGTCCCAAGCCCCCCTGCCACAGGCAGGGACACCTTCCACTAGACCAGGCTGCTCAGAGCCCCATCCCACCTGGCCTTGGACACTTCCAGGGATGAAGATCCCATAGTCCCTTTCAAATTTTTGAGAAACTGACTGACAGGGAGTTCTGCCTTTACAATTGTGCACAAGTAAAAGTTGTCACCCAAACAAAGCACTCAGAAGTGATGCATCCTCGGTCTTCTTGTGTGCAATTCTGAGCCCAGCCAGTTCTCAAAGCTGGCTCCTGCTTTTAGCAGAGCAAACCACACAACTTTCCTCTGCCTTTGAAAACTTGTGCTCAGTGGCTACTTGAAGAACTTTGGATGATTTCTTTGTCCTCATGGTAGTATCTAAGTAGATGAAAACTTCTTACTTAAGTTCATAAAGAAAACACTATGAATTCTAGGACTTCCCTTTGTGATTGAATTAAAAAACTGTACAAAAGAGTGCCAAACAATATACGGAAGAACTAACCAGTTTTCACAGTTCCTTATTTTGGTCAAAAAAAAGTCAATTTGGCATCATGATGATGCTCTACAAATTCCAAATACCAAATAATGAGAGATCCTGTCAGCTGAGTGCAGGACTTGGTGCAAAGCCTGTCAAATCCTGAGTGATAGAAGTTGTGCTGCCAGACTTCACTGCCTCTCACTTACATCCCCTTTATTTTTACACAGCAATTTACACATAGCCACAACTATTGTTGTAAAGATAATCCCACGCCACAGCAAAGAAATGAAAATGGAAATTCTCTGTGAGGTGGCATCAAATACTGTGATTGATGCTTTAGACGTGCAAGGCAACAAATTTTCTGGGAAATCATGACTGTTTAGATTGCCATAGGACTCATTCTGGAGGCTTTCGATTTTGTCCATGTGCATGGCCAGTTTCATATTCTACCACTTAACTCCATGGTAGAAGGAAATTTAATTTAATATATTGGCCAAATATTATTGCAGATTCAGGATCTTGTCATTTTAGAAATATCTTCTTTGATAGTTTATTTTTAAATGTCCTCAAAAGGAAAACAATTGTATGTGTAGGAATTTAAAAAGCAGGAGTTATCTAAAGAAAGTGGCTTACCTTGTGACAAACTATTCCGTCAACACTTGAGCTGAACTTTGTAATTTTTCATTCCTGTGAAGGACATAATATTCTGGATCACTTCCAGACAGGATTTTCTTTTTCATTTTTTATTTTAAGAGGTGAGCAGAGTTAGGATCTTTTCTACACAAGAAATCTGCCTTCTCGTCTTCTTCTCAGTGCCTGGATCTCAAACACCATTCGGTAATTTACAACATCAGTTCATCATATGCCATTTCCACCAGGGAAAGGACATTAGCCCTTGTCTGTTCTTCACAATAATTAAGAAAAACAGGAGTATCAAATGGACTGGATGTACCAGAGCCTTTATGGCTCAGGTCTGATCATCAGAGGAGTGATTTGTAGGATCTGGATGTCTCTAGAGCTGTAGGAGTGTAAGCCTTGTGCTCCTGTCAGCCTATTTTGCTCATTGAGTACGGGGCATAGCAGAATAGTATTGATTCTCCTTCGACCCTTCCTTCATTTCCTATGGCCTCAGCCTGTTCCAAATCACCCAGAAAATATGGCTCCAGCAGCAAAAACTTCACAGGTGTCAAATCCAAAGCAAGAGATAACAGAATTAGCTGCATCAGCTTTACACAGATGAAGATTCCCTCTAGGACAAGGTGTATTCTCCAGGTGTCAATCTGGCCAGTTAAGTTCATTTTGTACTGACTGAACTTAATGGGCTGTAAAATCTCTTTCACTATAAGCAATTCTTATTCAAACCAAGAAGCTAAAATAATTTGTTCTCTCTTTGTGAAGCCAAAACTGAAAGTCCCATGAGCTTCCTTGCAAATTGACCACACTTTTCTTTCCCTGTGCAATGCTGCCTTGTCCACTGGAGAGAACGATATAGATAATTTCTGCAAAACAGTGTAAAACTATTATAATCAACATAACTCCTGCATCCTCTCTAGCATAACACTGCAATCAGGAAAGAACATTTATGAACTTCTTCTTCCATGAAGGCCTGAATTTGTTACCTTCTTGTTTTCCTCAAATCCATTAGCAAGCCAGGAATGAGCTATGCCAGTATATTTATCTGTGAATTGCTGATTGAAAAAATTTTGAAGCTCAGAATAAAAACCCTGGATCAAAGATGCTTGTCTGAAGCAATCTGTCTGGGGAACCATGGGGAAGAATTCCTATCACAATGGGGAAGATAAAGGGACTTAAACTCAATCCTAGAAGTAGTTATTATCAGGGAAGAGCAAAATCCACCATGAAGACAGAAAGAACCTTCCATGCACCATGGCAGTGGGCCAGAAACATTGAGGTGCGGTGATGTTTGGCTGCTGTTTCCAATCCCCTCAGCAGAAAAGCTGCAGGTGATGGGATGAAGATACAGAAAAAACCCACACAGAAACACAAATGCCTGTGCTTTACTGTGTTCATGTAAGTAACACAGATACTTGTCTGCAATACTGAAATATCACCTTTAATAAAGGAAGTATCCATGAAAGAGCTTGCCTTCAGAATCCCTGCTTACAGGTTAGCATTCATTTTTTTGTTTGTTTGTTTTTAAAGTGTTGCAGACATTCTTGACATTTGTGCCATCTGAAAGTTACAGCTGCTCTCCCAATCTTCACTTGAAGGCATCCTCACCACTGAGAGCTTTTCTGAGAAATGGCAACCTGTCTCCTCATCCAGAAGGGTGATTTTTGAATGGAGTGCAGGAAGATGATTTCAGCTGAATGGGTTTCTTCTACAGGAAGGCTCTTACATGTTATTTTCTTTGTGTGATAGCAAAAGCCTGAGTCTATTTATTCAATTACCATGTGTTTGAGCCTACAGGCTTTGCATGCTTCTGCCTAGCTAAAATAACTTGCTCCACTGCTGCAATCTAATTGAAAGAGTTCTGTTCAGCCTCATTATGAATTATTCTGTGTTATGCTAGGAAGGCTGGAGGTTGTGAAACTAGTTACATCAGCAAAGCTGGCATCTGATTTCATTAGCTGGCACCGTAATTGCCTTACATTTGATGGGCCTCATACTACCACTCCTGCTCAGAGAAAATTTCTGTTGCCTTTGTTTCAGAGTTGTCAGCATCACTTTGGGAGCTTATGGCTCTGTAACCTGTCACTTCACACCACAACGAGCATCTGGCTGCCAAAATATCCCGAGCAGTAAGGGTGCAAGGAGCATGGAGATGCCGTGTCTTCAGGAAAATGCTTGTACTAGTCCAGTCAACTCTAGAATTAGACCACTCCATTTTAGAGCACTCTGAATCATTACAGTCCTTGCACACCTGGCCAGTTAGCACCACAGAAACACTGTCATGTCTAACAATGCTCCAGGAAAAGCAAGACCAGGAGGTCTTCAGGACAATATCTAGTGCCAGATAAGGACAGTTCTGAGAGAGAACTGGGTCAGTGCTGGCACATGAGTAGTGACAAGGTACAAGTGTTTCCAATGCCATCCTCTTCTAGACACATTGACCAGTGTGGAGTTTTCCAGTAGGATTTTGGGAAGTGGCCAGGCTAGTATTAGTGTCTCTTTCCCCTAGTTTAGGTTTTTTTTTTTTTTTTTTTTTTTTTTTGAGCATTTATCTCAATCACTGCAGAACTCAAATAGTTAATCAACAGGTTTTGTCTCTCTGCCAGTGGGAAAGTAAGTGGAAATGGGATCCTCTGTCTCTGCCATTCACAGGAAGAAAGATGTCATATACCAATTATTAAGTTTCACCTAGATTTATGGCATGTGTTTGCCATGCAAAATGAAGACATTATCCACTAAGATTCTATGATTTATTACCTGGAGAGGTGATGCATCACTGAAGAAAAGGAAATGGTGGAGGAATAATAGAGCTAAACACAGGCAGCAGCAAGGTGGCAAAGGTTTTCTTCCTTTGCCTACAGAAATTATGCATCCTCATCCATGTACCTCTTTTAGCTCGAGGAAAGGAATTGGAATTCACAAGGATTTCTGCAAGCAACCTCAAATTGCAGCTGCAGGTCACATTCGTCTATCAGTTTCTTATCACTGTTCTGTAGTTCAGTGTAATATTTGCAACTGTCTTTTCCTCCTTTGAAATTCTCTGAGTCTCTGGAGAAAGTATATGAAGCAAACTAATATACCCACCATTTCTGGAAGAGTTGTGAACTTTAGTCTGTCATTTTCTTCCACAGCCAAGGAGCATTTCTTCACATTCCATTCACAGTGTTCCTTCTTCAGGAGCTGCAGGAGATGTGAGCTTGGGCTCTTCCTGTGCCAGAAGGAGCAGGCACAGCTCCTGGGGCCAGAGACCATTAGACCATAACACCACCAAGAATCACATCAAGAGTCACTGTCAAACACTTCCCAACAAATCAAATTCAATCCTCTTCAACTGCTGAGCTAAGAATAGTACAATTGTTCAAAATACATCACATTCTGTAGGAGCTCTCCAGCTCCTTTAAAATCCTTTCTTTTGAAGTGTGCATAAAAACATAAAGCTAATGTCACATTTAGCAGAATGTCACTCAGTTTTTTCTGTCTGCTCTTCAATACTTCATCAACTAGTTTGATGTGATGAAAATACCATGGTTTCAGTAAAAATTAACTGTAAAACATGAATGGCTTTTAGAGAAAAGCTATAAACCAGTTTGTCATAAGCAAGCTGCCTTGCTGCAGGACAAAGGGTGCTTCCAACACACACCCGACAAAAAGGTCAAATGGCAGAAGCACTTGAGAAGTTTAATACAATATCTGCCCTTGTTTCTACTGTAGGGGTGGAAGATACCAATATAGCTTGGGTACCTTTTACATAATGCTATATGCTGTTGGCATACTACTTGAATTTGTATAAAGTTTCCTACTATCTTTGGATTAATCAGCTTTTTATTACGTTTTACTGTGGAGTTTAATGGCAGTAAAATCTTCTGTAACACACAGTAAAACATAGCTGGTCAAGTAACTGTGATTTCCCAGAGAAACACATCCTAGTGGGGTATAAATTACTGAGTGATCTTGAGGAAGAAGGTGTAATTACATACACAACGCAGTATTTCCAAAAAAATTTCAGAGCAGGCTTGAAAAAATGAATTTTCCAGCCATCATCGAGTTCACAATGTGGAAGAATGAATGTGAAAAAGAAATCAAGACAGAGCTGCACAGAAGAATAAAATAAAATAAAATAAAATAAAATAAAATAAAATAACATAAAATAAAATAAAATAAAATAATAAAATAAAATAAAATAAAATAAAATAATAAAATCCAACATTCACAAATGTACTTCACTAAAGAAATAAGTGCATGTGATCAGATCAGGTGAAAAGCAGTTGAAACCACACAGGCTGGGGTACACCTGAGAAGAGCCAGCAGTTCAGTCACAACAGGAAGGCTTACAGTACTTCTTTACAACAAAAACATCTTTGCTCCAGAGTCCCTGGCAAGCAAAATGGATCAGCAACATTCTCCCCCCATTGTGTGGACAAGGGAGTGAGAAATGAAGCTGAGTCATCTATTAACCAGCTCTGTGATGGAGCTGTCACATCATAAGGTGAAAGGAAAGTGAAGCAGAATCTGTGATAAACCTAAGGAACTGGCAGCATCTGTTAGATAAATGGAAGCAAGTGACAATAGACAACAAGCCCAGCTGTCTGGGCAAAGACTTTGTAGTTCTGTATTTTCAGGTGACAGAAAAGCACACCAAGATTTTTAAAGGCTTTTGTTCCCAGAACCACTGACATGTCACTAGGGAATGTCAGCAAATAAAGAAATAACACATTTTTTATTGCAAAAGGACGCATAGTGCAAAAGAAGGAAAAGAAGGGTGTTATGAATATTCAGTCACTGGCTTACCTAACATTTCTGAGGTGTTGGAATTGAGCATTTCCATCTTGTTTTAGCGCCCAAAATGCATTTTGGGCACAGAACTATAGGAAGCAGGTTTTACAAAGAATATTAATAGGAGTGCCAGAAAGACTGTTGGTCTGAGACAACCTCATATGACTTCACTTGAAGAGGGGCATTGAGGTAAGATCTCTAAGATGCAGCTTTCCTCCCAAATTCATCGAATCCAGAAGTGCCAGAAAATAGGCCTTGAATAACAGCTATGAGGAATAAAATGAGGGCAGTTCACAGCCCTCTCCTGAGTAGAAAATACCAATTAAACACTGCATTAATTTAGTGTTCACCCAGAGTTATCTAATTAGCTCCAATCAAATCAGATATATGCTCTGTATTAGTTGTAAGCTATGTTTAACTAAAAGGGTGCAACAAAGGTGAATGGGGTACAGTTTTCTTTATATTTTTGTGGATTACACAAGTATCAGCTATGGCTATTTCCTCTAGCCAGGGCAGATCTGGCCTGTTGCTTCTAACATGAAACTCTATACTATTCTCTCTCCCAGAGAATAAAAAAACTCAGTGAAATTAAGATCTTGATGCTGCATCATAAAATCAGACATAATGAGACAAGCACCAGCAATGCTGATGTCAGGGGCTGAAAAAGAAGCTGAATATTCTCTGAATGACACCCACATGCTTCATTCCAGAGAGACTTCTTGCTATATTGCCGGCATTGATAGCAGAACCATCAACTCAAGTAAAATCAGAACCTAGCAGAATATTGATCTGCAGGATCTGAAAGCACTCTTAAGAACCTTGGCCACCTTAGTATCAAGCAGGAGCAAACTACAAAATATGTCCATTGCTCCTTAGTACATCTGCTATCAAATTTTTCCACATCTCAGAAACTTTTTACTGAGCTTATATAGCTTATTGTGGGAGTAATAGAATGAGTGAATAAAATAAAAGTATTCTATCTTCTCTGTCATTGAAATGCAATCAGATTTCCTCAAAGAAAAAAGTGCCATACCATCTCCATCTTCAGTGTTAACATTCAGGACTTTCTCCCAGGTTTGCTTATCTGATAAAAAGCCTCTCCACCTGGAGCCTGATATTAATGCATAAATCCCAGAAATGTGTCTAGAAAAGTTCACACTATTCAACTAAAAAAACATTAAGGAGAACATGAAGGGAGGATAAAACCCTTTCAGGTTAAAATATGATTTCTATATTTCCTTTGGAAAGAATAACAACAGACCACAATCTGAAGGGAAATTGTAAATTCCCCAAGGAACAAACAAAAGAGCTGAAAACTTTAGAGATTTAAGATATTTGAATAAAGTGGTTTTGCAAATTAAATATTCAGAACTCTTGTTTATTTAGGCCTCGGTATTGTAATGATGTCAGACTGCAGTATGGTGATAAACAAGCAATGAACTGGAGACCTCTGGTCCTAAATATATCAGCTCCTTGTGCTTGAGTTTAACGACCAGCCCTGGAGCTAAAAGTGGTAACAGCATATCATCTGTGGACTGGGACCTAAGAGGATAGGAAAAGGCACTGACTGCTGGCCAATAAACACTTAATCATGTCTATCCATCTCTCCCAGGGTTTTACTGTGCCGTCCATCACTGTACCATCCCAGAGCCTTCATGTAAAATCAATAGCAGTGGTGCAGTCCCTGGAGGTGTCACAGAAACTCCAGCACTTCTCCTCTTCTGGGTGTTTGCACAGCCACAGAGTCTTTGATTTTAATGAGACTGTTCATGAGTACTGTGCTAAGAAAACTTCCTGTAATCACACAAACATTGAACTATTCCTCCAAATATTGGTGCTAACAAAAAGGACCAGACTCAAATACGACATCCTGTAGCTCAGTTTGATCATTTGATGAACAAATGATCATTTGATGAACAAATGATGGATTGTTTATCCATCAGCTGCACCCCTTTCATCATTTAAAGAAAGGGAATAGGCAAATTGACAAACACCCTCAGGAAGGACTGCCTCATTTCATAAAGGAAGTAGTTTACTGTCTCCCCCATTACAGCCTTTGTCAGTGCCAATCCCCTATTATTGTTATCATCCTCTTCTGGTATCATCATGCTGATGCCTGCACTTCATTTTTTAGCACACTCAATACACCAGATCAGTTAGAAATAGATGTATTTACATATTCAGATTCATTCCGTTCCATTTACTACCCCATGCAAGACTGAGATTCAGTTGTGGTAACTCCAAAACAGGTAATATTTAAATACCATTCTGATTTTGGGCACTAAAACAAATAGAATGTTATTTCATTTCTCTGATTCTCCAAGTTTTAGTCAATTCCTTAGGAAATGGATAAAAATGCACCTCAGAAAGAAAGAAGGCAAATAAATAGGCCCAAAAGTTTGAACATAAAGCTCCCTCTCTTCTCAATTCACTGAGAGGTGGCAGCAAAGTGCTCCTTTCCTCAGTTTCAGAGCTGCCACAGTTGCAAACAAGCATTTTGTGAACACATGAGCTTAATATCCTTTCAGATGGATGACTGAAAGCTTCATTAACAAGAGCAGATTTTCTTCAAGGGATAGGATTTGTCTCTTTCTATTGTCACATTCAAGGAGCAGATAAATACAACCACTGATGGATCAAAAACCCCCATAAGCTGCCCATGACTGGCATGAGGATAGGCCAAGGTCTGTGGTAAGGTACCCAAAGGAGAATTGTGCAGCATCCCAGGAGCTGCCTTTCACATTCTGACCTGTAAAACAAGGTACAATGTATGGATGGCCTGGCCAGTGAATCCCTCCAGACTTAGGAAGAATCACCACAAACACAACAATGCTCTGAATATTTTCTCTACATGCTGCCATACACTGATATTTATATAGGAGAACTGCAATGGGAGAAAGCATAAGGAATCCAAGCTTCCCACTGCCCACTTTGAAAACATGCCAACCCAGAAAGTTGAACAGAAGCAATTTCTCCAATTCCACCTGTTTGTACAGTTAAGAATTGAAGTAACAGATGTATTTTCTTAATAAGTTCTTTCTTCTTTTTTTTTTCTTTTTTTTTTTTTTTTTTTATTATATACTATCTGATTGTTGCTTTCTTGCCATTCAATGTCCTGACTAAAAATATGCTGGACTTAATTGCTAAAGACATCAAGAAGAAAAAAAAAAGTAATGGAATGTCAGTATATTGCCATGAGTATTATATTTTCATTGACAATAAAGGGTGACACCTATGGCACTAAGGCCATGGGAAGCTCATAGCTGAAAGGACCAGGAGAATTTACTGTGGACAGCTACATATTATACACATTATTTCAAGAACAATCTAGTAAAGCCTAATGGGTTGAATAATATTAGGAGATTGAACTGCAACTACTTTAAATTCACTCTCTCCAAGAAAAAATCCCAAGTTTTTTTGCAATAAACCTTAAAGCAAAGCTCTCAGACGTAGCTCTGGAGCTTTCAGGCTATTTCATCACACTGTTCCAATGGCCAAGATTTCCATCTCTCATAGATCCTCCTCAGCTCTCAGCAGAGTTAGTCCTTCTGTTATCCTCTGTTATCCTGCTGCAGTCACAGGATACTGGGGAAAAAAAAGAAGGCTTGAGGTTGCTCCCACTGCAGCATCAGCAAAGGCAGATGGGGTTTGCATGCAGGCTGAGTTTGGACAGCCCACAGAGGCTGCAGGTGTGGACACAAAGTGCTTTCTGAGCAGCTGTTGTTCCCGGGGCTGGACACTTCAGTTACCCAGCAGAGATGAACAATGTTCTTTATTGCTGTGCTGAAGCAGAGAGAGGCTTTTTCTTAGTGTTCATTTCATTCAATAATATGAATCCTCCCAATAAATTATTGTATGGAAATTGAAGTCTTACACCTCACAGTTTAGTTTTGCTTGTTTTATGGTATGTACAATTATCTGGGTATCATTTCCCTAACAAAATATTTTACAGGTTTCTATTACAGCTATTTTCTGGATACTTGCAAGGGCAACTGACAGGTTACACTTCCATTTCCTGGGCACACAGGAATGCCACACATGGGAGGAGGAATCTTTGCTGGGTTTGTCTCTTAAAACTGCCACTAACCTATAGCAGTATTTTCTCACCCTCCTCTTCCCTCCCTTTGGGCAAAATGGTACCTCAAAGGCTCCTAGTTTTATGCAATGCTCTCTAAGCCTCCTCTTCCCCAACTCCACACTCCCAAAATAGAGAGCTACAGCTGCCCCTATTTTCGTCTCTTCCTAAAAAGTTTTTTAAATTTTTTTCTTTACAGTATGTTTCAAAACTGCAGAAGGAATGACAGAAACCAGTAAAAACTTTACAGCATTTCCCCTTCTCCCCCACATCACACTCTATAATCTCAGTAATTAGGAAGAAATTGTATTGCTTTTTGTTTTTCTCAGGCTTTCCAGAATAATTCAACTTTCAGCAAAAACCATATCTGGCAATACACTTATGTCCTAAACATAGAAATAAAAATGTTCTAATGAAAGTTAAGTTGCACTCTTACCTACAGCATTCCCTACTGTGAAGGTTACTGTTTAAAAAGTCTGATTATAATGCACCATCTGCTTGGCTTCTTTACACTCGCTTTATTCTTTATTGTGTGCTGTAATTAATGAGGCTTTCTGTATTATTACCATAATAGCTGATGTTTTTCTTTATAAATGAGAAGCAATAGCTCCCTGATGAAAATTTCAGCTTACTTCAACAAATGAGAGGAACTGCCTTAAGACTGGATGGTTTTTCGGGTGTCATTGCAGCAGCAGAAGTCTCAGCAACACTGCAGCCACAGTGCTTTGAAACTCTGTGGCCATGAAATGATAGATGAGCTGGATGAAGTCAGGATGGCAACCTTGCCTCTAAAGGACAGTTGTCACATGTGACTACTGTACACTTTGGCAGATAAGGAAAGAAATGAGACAAAATAATTGAATATCAAATCTGTCTGTGAGTTTTTGCTTCATCTTTGTTCCACGGCTGTGAAGTTTATTATGAAGATAAGGACATGCTGCTGATGCCTTTTGACTAGGAGGACAATTTCTGTGTTCTGCTGCTGCCTCCTTTGTGTTTTTTTTTCCTCTAAGTTGCAGACCATCTTATCTTCATGGAGAATGATGGAGTTTTCTAGACATACAAACCCAGCATTCTTTACAAAACAAGGAGAAATTGCATGACAAACAGGACCTCTGGTTTGGTTCCACGTAGACAAGGGAGCAAAATGCCACACAACATAAACAATCCCTGGCTTTCAGTTCCCAGATAAGCACAATGTCCTTAAAGGTCCTTTTCGTGGTTTTTGACTTTGTCTCTTTTCTTCAGCTTTTTATAAACACCTCTCACTCTGCAGACCACAGCTGTACATATAAGCCTTATGAACTTGCTATTTAGTATTAGCTAAAGTCTAAGAGATATTCAGCTGAGGCTGAAATGACCTCTGATAGTTACCTTTCAAACACTTAACAACCTACCTTCAAAAACACATTTCTCCATCTGCTCATCAAGAAAAATGATTTCTGATGGTCTGTACTCACCGTTCATTCAGGACTGATTTTCTCATTTGGGTAGAATTTTATGGAGCTGATTTTCACTCTCTCAACCTCTCTCAGGTTATTAAGACAGACCTGTTCAGTCTGACAGCACAGATGCAACAGGGCATGACTGGGCTACTTTAACAATTCTATGCAATTTGATCTGTGCTATATGCAATTAATCTGTTCATGCTGGTTAGAAATCCCTGGAATACTAGGTATACTGAAACTTCCTCACCATTTTGAATAAACTGGAGGAAGCCTGAGGAATTAGGAAGGAAAGTATTGCAAAATTCCTAATGTCACAGAAACCAGCAGAAGAAAAACCTTAAAAATATTTAGCATATATTGTAATATAAATGTTCTATCAGCCTAAAGGTCTCCACTAAATATATATATATATACATATAAATATATATATGTACACATATATATATATATACACATGTACTGACACACACACATATATATGTATCTTCTGTGCTTTAAATGGTGCAAGAAATATTTGACTTATCACTTCCACTGGCCTCAAAAGAATGAGACACTTCTGCAGGATATAGTGGTGACAAGTTTGCATTAAGCACAGTGCCACTGCTGAAGCCTGTGATTCTGATGTAAGACAGCATGAACTGAACTGCTCCTTCCAATGAGAGGTTAAAACAAAAAGTCATTGCTATTCTCCAGGAACTCTGGACAAGAGATGAATCCCTTCCCAAGACTATTCGTTGTCTGCTTACTGACTGGCACTCATATTTTTATGCTGTATCACAAGATCATACTTAGCATTAAAGCTAAGTGATTAATTCATAACAATTACTGCCTAATAAAGTCTTCTCTTCTTCACAGAAGACTGATGTATTTTGCAAATTCCTCAGTTATTTGTTGTTCTGAAGTAATGAATTAATTGCAATAATTTTCCGTTTTATAGGGTAGCAATAGTCATATTCTCAGTTGAAACATGGCATGTGTCACACCAGGCATACGTTATTGTTTTTCTTTCCCTGCTCCTGCAATATTAGATGCAATTATTGAATGAAACATGCACAAACTCTTACATAGATATAATTGGGGGAGTATTCATTGGCAATATTAAAATTCTTTTAAATTCTTTCAGTTATAAATAAGACTTCATGACTTGAGCATTCCTACATTATGCACTCACATTAATGTCTGCAGGATGATTAGTAGTGAAGTTCTCTCCTTTGTAGAGAACTGAACCATAGACACTGTAATAACTGTGCTCCCCAAAACCAGCAGAGATAAGGAACTTTACTCTCAGCATTTATCCCTTCAAACTCTGTTATTTGTTATGAATCCTACTCTGAATTCCATCAAGTATGCCACATGTAGCCTTGAGTAACAAAGGGATTCATTCCAGTATATAGCCCAACTCTCATTGAAAGTCTAAGGAAGTCAAATCCAAAGTGAATAAATAGTGATTTGCTCAGGATACTGCACTTAAGATACATGTTACCTCAAACATAAAGTCGTCACAGCCATTAAATGAGCTGTCCACGTAGATTTTCTGTTGTTTCCCTGAATTTTTATTACAGTACACAGGATTTTGATCCTAAATGACTCTCAAAACAAATCACATACCTCCTATGGCACTTGTTAATGAACTGGTCTTCACTGATTTTCTAAAGAAAAAAAAATGGCATTTTCTGAAGCACAGATTGGTAGCTTAAAAATGCTTCTTGCGGTAGAATTTTGATTGCAAACTTGCCTGTATGCAGTAAAACATACCCAGTGTTCCTAGAGAAACAAAATCATCAAAACACATTTATTAAGGACAAACAATGTACAAAACAGAAGCTGTACCTGACAGTACTATATTTAACAGCTAAGCTCGCAAATGCTACTTTACTAAATCAGATGGATACTAGAACTTGTTGCTTAGAGAAATTTTATTCCAATTTCTTTGTGAGACAGAATGCAAAAGAATTTTTTTCAGCTCTGATACAGCCAAGCTGATGGGTAAAAGATTCCTGTTTTGATCTTTATAACAAATGCATATTAATTAAAATTATGGTAATTCCTACATACTTCTGTAAAGGCTATTAAAGGAATAGGCCATGGGGAAGTTGTTTTTGATTGCTCCTAGCTCTACTGATAGAAGAAAGCTTTACATTATGATTTCCCAAACCATGAAAAAAATGCAATGTATACGTGTACACACACATAGAAGATGAGATAATCTAAGTCTAGTTCCAAGAGTTTATGAAGATAGTTAGCTTTATGTTGTAACAATCTTCATAAGCAAAATATTTTTGAGTTATTCTGCTTACAGGCTAAAGAAAGTTTTACAGAAACTAAGTCAATAAATTATATGGGCTTCCTTTACTGAATAATATGCATCTATATAGAAGGCAAACATGAGGCTTTACCCTCCCTACTCATCTGTTCATATAGATACTGTCCCCTGAGGATACAGACTCTGCTCTTTGCCCATTTTCTCTTTGAATTTCCATAAAATTTGCAAACACCATTCAAAGAGCAAATACTAATGCAGCTGATTTACAAATCTCTGTAAATCTCTCTCCCTTCTGTAGGGGAGGTGATGCTTGCAAATGTAGTTGGAATTCTTTTAAAATATTTAGGCTATATGGTCAGGAAACTGCAGTTCACCATGGGTATGATCAGCCGTTAGTCAATTATATTTAATGTTTTCATCGGGTTCTTAAAGGCTCCCTGTGTGTAATTTGAAGAGATCTCAGAAAGTCACTGTTTTTTCTACTTCATGAACTGACATTTTGACTACATTTTGGAACAACTGATACATTAGATGGTTATTGATACATTAACTATATAGCAAAAGAGAGCCTGGAAGCACTCCTTGCCAGTCCCATGTGCTGTAAGATTGCTATTTGCTGGTAGTTTTATTCTAAAGAGAATAGATTACAAAACAAATCAGCACAGTCTCGTCTGTGCGAATGCATTTGTAGATATTCTCCTTCTTCTCACAGCTGGTCTGAGAGATGACATCATAAAACATAAGAAAACCAGAAAAAAATGTAAAAACTTTGGCATTTTTATATAGAGTCACTGAGATCTTTTCAAAGCAGTGGTGATGAAGTCTGCCTGCACTTGTGACTGGGGACAGCCCGGCTCCATCAGCTGTAACTGCTCTTGCCACCAGCTAAGGTAAAACAATCCTTTATTTTACACACTTGTAAATGTCCAAATATGCTGTCTAGACAACAAAGCAGTGAGTATATGCACCAAATGCCATAGTAACTGTTGTCACCCTGCTTTATGTTTAGGCAGTTCAGTTTCCTCTGGTGGTACATTCAGGCTTTGTTATAAGCTTTTTCACACTGTGCTGCATTTCTTTGTTAGGCTCCTCAGAAAGGTTAGTGTTTTTATAAACTTCCATGATCACTGAACCACTTGCTGGTGTCCAACCAATTGTAATGAAAGTGAAACCTGCCTCCATGACAAAAGATTTTATTGAAATAGGAAAACACAGCAAGCAATCTACAGAATCCACAGAAATAGTACCCTATGACCCCAAACAAGGTAGCATAGTAAGCTTCTTTAAGATCAATACTTCATTTGGCAAAAAAATCAATTTCCCTGCCTCTGCAATCCATAAAATTCATCAGGAAAAAATTACGCCTCACATATTAGCAGCCCTTTCACCTTACTGGTTTGGAAATTAATTACAAGAGACAATTTCAAACCCTGTAACAGGTTGAGGCAACAAGGTATTTTGCAACCTGTGAATTAAAACATGGATTAGCTGTGATGGGAACACCTATAGCTTTCCTGATTTTCCCAGTCTCCCTTTGGTAGGGCAAACAATGTTTTTTCAGCTACAGCCTTCAACAGTCTCAAGCAGTAACTAGGTTTCATTCCTGAAAAATGCTCACCTGTTTGCAGGTAACTGTGAAGGACACACAGAACACCACAAAACAAAGCTTTTCCTATCAGCATCCAAGTAATTTCTCTTATGGCATTGCCATCTTGCCTTTATTCTTCCAGATGGGAATTACAGCCCTGCTGGGAAAGAGTTAAAGAGCTTTACTGCACGGCTCATATGGAATTCACAGATTCCCATCAACCTCCATGGTGGATGTGGAGGTTCCACATTTGACTTTCTCAGCAAACTCTTCATCTGGGAGCTTTCCTGTACACCCCAGAGGGCTTGCTGACAGGAATGTTTCTAAATATATTGGCTTGCTACTAAATATGTTTTTAAAAACAATGTACAAGAGATTATTGATCTAGTCAAGATTTTGCTTCATATTTAATAAATCAAAATTTTTTTTAATGTTCTTCTGTATAATAAACTGTGTTGCTCAGCAGACACAACAGAGGCTGTCTTTTCTTTACATCACTGTTTTGCTGCTACTCTAACCTCTATTCCTTCCCCCAAGTAAATTTAGTTGGTTTTTTTTTTTAAGACTGTTAGACATTTCTCTCCTGAATTTAGATTCACTGTATTTTTTAGAGAATTCAAAGTCTTTGTAAGGATACAGTGACATCTTATCAAAGAGGTGCAGACTCTGAGAGGTTGTTTTCACTGTATCCCACAGCTCAGATCTTTACACTTTTTGTATTCACAGTCCTGTATCATCACTGACAGAAGTTCAATAAAATCGTCTTTCTACCCTCAGTATCAGGGTTCTCAGTGTTGTTGGAAGTGAGTGTTATAGACCTACAGTCCATCTCTGCTGAGAAACCTGAACTCCCCTGCCTCATTATACAGCAGGCCACTGGCAAGAGGTAACAATAGCTCTCCTGTAAACTGATACATCACTTCAATTGTTTTCAGCCTATTAATTTATGTCATAATTCCTGAAAGTTTTGTTTTTACACAGTCAGGTGGCTAAATATCAAAAAAGGTGGAGCATTATTGTTACTATTGCTATGCTTGGTGTTGCCTCTCTTGCTATAAATCTTTTTAAAGTTCTTTATTCCACTACTTTTTCTCTTTATTACATGTTATTATTTAAAGTTTTCCCTGTTTTAGACACTTATTTTTACTTTTCAAGTCACAGTTATCACACAGCGTTAAAATGCAGCGCTCTGGCTTCCCACAGCATTGCGTAGAAGATGCAAAGACTGTTTTAAGGCTTCACTTGGTTCCTTCATTCTGAGCCATACACAAGTTCCACAATGTACAGCAGAGGTGCAGACAATCTGAAAATGAAAAGGGCAGACTGATATTTACATACACAGCCTGGATACAGCAGCAGCACACAAAGCTCCTATGTCACTGCAGACAGAGAAACCAGGATGTTTGAACCTACTTAGCCAAAACCACCCCATCCTGCTTCCTTCCAGGATACCTTCCAGTATATTTCAATAATGTTCTAATGAATGGGACATTTGTGGCTGTGTGCAATGGCTGAACTTAGTGATGTGGGGGGCAGTTTACAATTCTAACACACTATTTTTCATTCCTTATTTTCCTCCTTCTTTTTAGACGCAAACATTGTTATTTCAATCCTTTGTTACCCTTCCTCCACCCATTGGTGTATTTACTACTTACTACACGTTTTTCTTTTTGGTTTAATATTTGAACAGAGAAAGGGAATGAGAAATAGTGAATGACTGGGAGAACATCATAATCTGAGAGGTGCTTGAGCATCAGGACTCATGCTCTGCAGCGGCACTGTCAGACTCACCCTATGATCTTGTTTCCTGTTCTTCAGCTACCTACAGTGGGACTATTTTAAGGAGTTTGCTGCAGCTTTATTATCCTCACTTCTTATTTTTGGGGATGCTGTGTGTGGGGTATATTTCAAATAAACTTACTATTATAAGCTTATTCCCTGTGTAATCCATGTGAATATGAAGCTCAAGTTCTGCAGTTAACATAAGAACAATTACAAGGCAATGTGCAGATGAGGAAATGCCTTTCAGCCCACTGGTTCCTGTACTCTGAAATGAAACTACAACCTATCAAAACCCAGCTAGAGCAACACATTATAAAATGTAAAAAGGTAGGAACTATTTAGTGCATTACAACAACAAAAAAAAAACAAAAAAAAAACAAAAAAAAACAAAAAAAAAACCCAAAAAACACCAAAACCAGTGGTTTGGGAGGTAATCTGCATAGATAAGAAAATGAATATACAATGTCATTGCAAAAACACTTAGAATTGTGCTTTACCTGTGATAAGGTGATTTCTTTTGTCTTTAAATGTTTTCACTTGAACACTAACAACCATTTAGCCTTAAGGATAACTTCTAAAGAGGTATAAACCTTACACAATGTTCTTTTTTAAACTTAATTGCAAAACCATTACTGGTTGTTTTGCATTAAATAGACCACTGCGAAAAACTTATCTAGCCTTTTGTGTATCCTGGGGAAGACAGAACAGAAGCACACTCAAATGCTGCATATCTACGAGAGGTACAGGGAGGAATGTCTGAAGTCCAGAAGGAATGAATGACCTTTGAAACCAGCCTCTCCCTCGAACATTTTTTATTTTGCACTTCACTTCCCTCCCTTCCTTATTTGTGAAGATGGTGTACTGAGACTACTCCTCAGCTGTTCCCAAACTCCTGCATCTGAAGCATGTTCACTA
Organism: Anomalospiza imberbis; assembly: GCF_031753505.1. NCBI lineage: Eukaryota > Metazoa > Chordata > Aves > Passeriformes > Viduidae > Anomalospiza > Anomalospiza imberbis. The sequence goes on along the minus strand of NC_089691.1, from coordinate 17,692,656 downwards.
ACAGTAATTCATAATTTGTCCCTCCTCTCACATACCAACACGACTTGTACTCCATGATCCAAAAATTCTGGCTCTTGCTTGCTCTAATTTCTTCAGAGACCTGTTTCATCTAAATTTTCTTTGGTTCACACATACACAGAAGGAAGCTGGATGTGAAGACAATGACTCTCTCTATCTTTTCTCCTCATACTTTAAAGGTCAGGTATGTTCTGCAACAGAGATATAAAAAAAATATGTCTTGGTGACTACTCCACACTGTGCAGTGGTTTTCCACTAAATCTAAACAAAAAAAATATAGTAAAGCAGGTTCTGCATTATTTATATTAAGCAGTGAAAATGCTCCTCATAGCATTAAATGATAGCCTTGCATGCAATTCACAGACATTATCTGAAAGCTTTTATACCTGCTATATATATAAACCTAATGCAGACAGCCATAATAGTCTGTATGAATAGGGAACACTGTGTTTACTGAACCACAGTCATGAAACTAAAAATGAAATTATAGTTCCTCCATCATAATACCTAAGTTAGTATATAATATTCTGAAAGAACAAGCACACAGTAATACCTGGGTTAATACTGGTACCATACACTATTGCTCAATTCTATCAAAAGAAGCATCTCCAGATTCTTTATTGAAACATTACATTACTTAAATTGTCATGACAAAGACAAAAGCGTTCAATTTCAGTCTTTTCTAGCACCTCAGTTTTTATGAAATTGCAGATTTTTTCTATATTAGATGTATAATTTATTTGCTGATTAAATTCCAATAAAGGAGTTGTTCAGTCCTGATTTTTTTTAAAAAAAACATGTTTGGGAGTGTAAGTTCTAAGCCCTGACAGGAGCATTTTCCTTTGTTTCCACTCACATCCTGGACTGGAAGATGAGGATTTAAGTGTTTATCCAACTATTTCATCATAAACCACTGAATAAATAATGTTCAGCATAAATAATGCCTCTATGTAATGCTAACTCTGCATGCTTCAAAATAGGTGAATTTAATATGAACTGTTGTAAAATTGCAAGGGTATCTCAGCCACCGCTCAATTTTAGCTTTTTTTTTTTTATTCAAACCATGATTGTAAATGGAAAATTTGTGTGAGCTATTTGGTTAATTCTCTATTACTCATAGGTGGATTATCTAAAGTATGCACTAAAGAGAAACAGACAAGGAAATGCTCAAGTGAGGCACATTGCAAAGACCAGGCTGACTGTTGAGTTTACTTCAGACTGTCGACGTGGTACACCTGTGTCCACACCAGCCCCTAAGTCATTCCTGATGGATGGAACAATTTTCACAGAGCTGGCTGCGAGGACTCACTTTCATGAAACCTCTGCTCAGACTGTGAACTCATGTCAGGTTTTAAGTCTATGTGCTGGACATAAAACTACCAGGGCTCAGCTCTTCTGCTCCGTGTCCCAAGAGGGCCTGAGTTTGGCGTCTCAGGTTTGGCATTAAGTCGCAGGTTTCACAGAATCGTTTAGGTTGGAACAGACCACTGAGATATTCAAGTCCAACCTGTGACCAATCATCACCTTGTCAAATAGACCACAGCACCAAGTGCCACATCCAGTCCTTTGTTAAAAACCTCCAGGGATGGTGACTCCACCACTACCCTGGGCAGCTGATTCTAACAACCCTTTCTGTGAAAAAATTCCTCCTAATGTTCAACATGACATTGACATATTTTACCTGTGGATAAAGAACAGAGGTATTTTGGAGTTCAGATTAAAGTGCCTGCGAAGAGCCCTATTACAGGTTTATTAGCTTGGGTTGATATTTTCTAATAAAAACCAAAAGACTTTTTAATTAGGAAAAAAGACGTCGCATCAGCCTCCAGCAGTTCAAGGCTGGGACCTCACACTTCCCAGCCTCTCCACTCATTGCTGCCTGCATGTTCCCAGGTGCTGCCTTCTCGGCAGAGCTCTGCGCCCCAGTGCCAAACCCGGCCGTGCTGGGCACACTCATCTCAAACACACTTTCATGGGATCATGAATGGCTCGGGCTGGAAGGGACCACAGTGGCTCCTCTGCTCCAACCTCCCTGCTCAAGCCGAGTCATCATCCCAAGCACGGGGCACACAGGATCGTGTGCAGACAGCGCTGGAGCATCCCCAGCGAGGCACACTCCACAGCCTCTCCGGGCAATCTGTTCCCTGGTCAGTGCACAGCGAGGCAGCTCTTCGTGTTCAGGCAGAACTTCCTGGGCATCAGCTCCTGTCCATTGCCTCTTTGTCCTATCCCTGCCCACCACCGAGCAGAGCCCGGTGAAACCTTTACGCAGTTACACACATTAACCAAGTCCCCTCTCGGTGCTCTCTTCTCGAGGCTCAACAGGCACAACTCCCTCGGCCTTTCCCCGTCAGAGAGACAACGCACCCTCCCTCACAGCGGCCGACACCCTTCCCCAAGGTGCCGACCCCGGCGCCGCCGCCTCCGCACCCCTCACGCCGCTCCCGGGGCCCCGCCCGGCCCCTCTCCGCCTCCGCCGGGGCTTCCGCCCGGGGCGCGGGGCAGGGCGGGGACAGCGGGGAAGATGGCGGCGCCCTTGGCCGGGCGGGCGGGGGCCGTGCTGCGGGACCTGGCCCTGCGATCCGCCCGCCTGCGGGCCGAATTCCCGGTGAGTGAGCGAGCCGGGCCCCGCGCCCCGCCGGCCCCGCTGCCGGCAGCCTCCGCCCCGCCCGCTGCGCCCGCCTGAGCCCCGCGGCCGGCGCGGCTCCGCTCGCAGCCTCGCAGCAGAAGGGAGGGACCCTTCTGCTCCCGCTGGCTGCGATGCCCGGGCTGGAGGATGCGCCCAGCCTGCAGCCCCGGCGCCTGCGGGGTCGGGGCGAAGCTGCGGCGGCGGCGCCGCCGGCTCAGGGCTGGGCAGAGCAAAGGTGGCCGGGAGCGCCCGCTCCGAGCGCCTCGCTCCCCCCGCAGCCGCCAGCACTCTGAATGATTCCAGTAGCAGAGCCGGGTGACGCTGTGCACGAAGTGATAGCGTTTGTCTGAGCACGTTCCGGGTGGCAGCATCGCCTTGGTTGGGCTCGGTGCGGCTGGCTGAGGTCACGCTGGGGTGAAGATGCCTGGTTGTGCTCTCCTGGGGAAATCGATGCTAGCTCAGGATTCCCGGTGGTCCTGAACCTCACCAGAGCGGTGGGAAAGAGTAGATGAGCCTCCTGGAAGGGCTCAGGGGCTCTCTTGAGGTGTAGCAGGAGTTCATTATTCAGCTCGACAGCAGCCGTGCGGAGGTAAAATGAGATATGCACACTCTAGACAGCCCTCGAGCCTTTGGCAACCAACTCTTATTTTACCTTTTCACCACGAGCAGCTGCATGAGGATCTTTGGTCCACACTTCTGAGCGTAAATGTTTTCCCCGAAGCAAAAGCCCCTGGAGCAAACAAAGCGTGTTTGTGTCCGGGTGTGTCCGCAGGTGCCGCTGCTGGGAACGCTCCTGGCTGCAGGTGCAGGGCTCTGGGGTAAAGCCTGCTTGGTGCTTAACTTGTGTCGCACAACTGCGGCTGTGTGGTTTATCTTTTAACCTGAAGGAGGTTGTAAATCCGAAATCTTTTGTGCCTAACTTTCCTATTTGAATGCTGACTACAGTATTTGAGAACTCAGTGCAGTTGATTTGTTGATTTAGCATTTGTCCATTTCATGTATACGCACATAAACAGGGAGACTGTTTATGTGTGGATATACACACATAATGATATCTATATACATACATATATCTGTATATATACAGATTTAATCTCATTAGTGTGGTCGGGCAATGCTGTCAGTCACAACAATGTTTGGGGAATATGCATTGTATGGTTGATGATGTGTTCCTGCCATCAAGGCAGGAGTCTGATCTTGCAATAAGGAATTTGGAGGCAATGTCCCTGTTCTTGGAAAGGCTGGAGTATGGAGCAAAGAGTCATCTTGGTGTGAACTTAGGAGGTGTTCTGATTGAGGTGCTTTGGTTGGTTTCAAGCCCTGTCTTTATCTGATGCTGCAGTGAGATATAGGTGGAAATTAGGAGCTCATGCTCTATTCTGTCATCTCTCAAAGCATGGAGGCACTCTGTAAATTACCCCACTGAAGTAACTGGGTATCAGCTCAGATACTCAAGAGTATTCTTAGGATATCAAGGTGGCCAACATTAAAAAAACCCTTTTTTGGTGCATTATTTTTGAACTAGAGCTGTTGAGGTTGTATTATAAATCACATTTTGTTATTTCCTTTCTGAACTATGCCAGATACTGAGAGCATCTCCCAAGATCTGTGTTTTCCAAGCAGGCTATTTTCAAGAGCCATATCAATACTGTATAACAACAAATCAAGTTCTTAATTTCAAAGCAAACCACTTTCCTTTATAAAGGTCTTCAATTTGGCAATGTTGCATAATAGAATTCCCATCTAAACAGTCTCCTAATACTCCACTGGCTCAGACTTTAAGCTACAAATGAGTTATCAGCCAGAGTCTGGACTTCTGTGCTACAAAATAGGATAAGGGATCTGAGAGTAAGAGCCCATCCATTGAAGGTTTTTCTCATTTGTATCATTCATTTTCTGGCTCAGATGAGAAGTTACACTGTTACTTTATTTAGCACAAACCACCAAAACCTGTCCTCACAGCCCATCACAGCGTTTCTTTCACAGATGAGGGTCTTCCATATGGTGCGAATGTGATCAAGAAATATCAGTCTCCAACTTTGTTGTTTTGGTAACCCTGTGTGAGATTTAGAATCTTTCCTCATAGCCCTTTTGACTTACTGTTGGAGTGGTGTTTCTACACTTTGTTGCAAAATTTCTTATTATTTCAAAACTGAAGCAGTGAAATTTGGATATATGCTATCATTGTAACCTGCACACATTTTCCTGTGTGGCTTCATTTTAGGGGTGGAGTAAATAGTAGTTGATCCTATCATATGAAATAATTTTATCATCCTTTTGCTTTCCCTTTACTATTTTATAACTGTTAAACATTTTTTACCCCTTTTGCTGTTTATATTCTTGGTAGATTCAATTCTTTGTGCTGCTGGAGTTTTAAATCTGACCAAATGTTTCAAGAAGATAACAGATAGGTTTGAGTTGTCTGCAGTGCATGTGGACAGGAGCATTCAGGCCTGCTCTTGCTGGAGCAATATTTGTAAAGAGCTGTGACAAACGCTCCGGGGACCACTCGGCAGCAGAATTCAATCTTGTTGGCTGGCAACAAATAGGCTCCATTGAAGGCTGTTTATTTGAATGGGAGTTGGATTGGGCCCTTTGGGAGAATGCTGTGTTTTCAAAATAGCTTCAGATGCAGTGAAATTCAGAGATGAATATAAATGAGGAACAATTAAATCAGAATCATAAAAAAAACCCAAAGTGCTTAAGGTAACTCTCCAGTATTCTAATAGGGTGAACTGAGTGGTTGGTGCATTATGAGCCCTATCCCAGCCTTCGAAATGGGCCTCAGTCCTGCCAGAACACATCCAGATTCCACATGCATTGAAAATGTTAAAAAAAAAAAAAAAAGGAGGGGAAGATGAAATTAAACAAGATTTCTGTTATAAAATGTGATGGAATCTATAGATGTTACAAGTAGGGAACTGCAAGGTTGCTCACTGCAGATGCCTTCAGTTCCTAGACTTGTATATCTGCAAACCTCATTAATGTTGAGCAGAGAAAGTTCGGCCTTTTCTAAGAAACTATCAGCTGTGGTCACTGATCTTTCATGTGACACAAGATATTACTGAAAAAAAAAAAACTCAATTCATAGCTTTAGAAGCTACTTTAATGTTGAATTATTTTTTTCTTAGGTGTTCTTGAAATTTTTTTGGACTGCTTCCCTATTTGGCTTTTCCTGGTTGGCAGTTTTGCTATATTTTCAAGGTTTTACATTTAGAGGCAGGAAATACATGAGCCTACAGACTTTCACAAACAGCTTTTTCTACAGGCACCTCATCCAAATGACAGGAAAGCCCTCTTCAAACTCTAGACAAAACTGAAATGCCAAAGTGGAGCAGATGTTTGGCCCACTCCTCCCCGGCAGTTCCATTAAACACATGGTTATTGAATCCTATTTTGAGATGAAAGAAGGAAATGAAAACATAAATATAACCTCAGACTGTGATTTTTTAATTTTTTTTTCCCCCAGTTAGTTTTATACTAGTGGAACTTCTACCCTGGGAGCAATCTGGCTCTGACACAGATACTCACAGCTCTGTCTTGAAGTAGAAAAGCTGCACTTTGGTGCATTGATTTACCTTCCTTTTTACCTCATGGAGGTATAATCAGGGGATAGGGCTAATTAGGTAAGAAGAGAGAGCCTCCATGAATATGACATTAGATGGAGAATTAGCCACACCTGTGGTCTTAAACCTGGCTCTCAATAAATCCTTCTTCTTGATCCTCCAGCTGAACTCCCTACCAGTTTACCCAGAGACTCCTTATATTCCTTGGGTATGTTTAGGATTGGTTGAAGTTTTTTTTATATAAAAGCAAGTAGGTTTTTTTCATTGATCTGCCACATGAGGAACTAGATAAAGTGTCAATAGACAAACTGTGTTTTCTTTACAGTAATCTGAGTGATTGTTTCCTTCTGTTTTTCTCTGGAAATGTCAGTATATGTGGTAGTTTTGTTTTTTTTTTTTTTAAGTCAACTTTCATTTGGTCTATCTGGCTGATGGCTCCTAGCAGGGATTTTATCTGAAATGTGTGAAGCTGCTGAGGTTCTTTTGGGAATACAGAGAAATGAGATGAAGGTTTAGACACAGTTGGGGTATAGTTGTTTCTCAGAAGTAGTTACTTTCTCTGCTATTTTATCCTTTCTCTTGTTTGGAAGGTTCATTTTCACAAAAATGGACAATATCCTCATTTAATGTATAAAGATAGGGTTGTCTCCCTCCCTGTTTTGGGGACTCACTTGTTCCAAAGTGCTTTAACCTCAACTGATAATTTTTATTGTTGGCCACACCTGTAGTGAGTAGCTCAGCTCATTATTGCCTTGGCCAATCCAATTTTTGGTTGCATATTTGTGACTGTGACTATCATCTACAGCTTTGACCACATACTCTGAGGATTTTCTCCAGAAAATTTCCTTCTCTAATACTCTAAAAGCAGTTTCTAACTATCTGTGACTCAGCTTATTTCTTCCATAGCACTTTAATAAAACACAGGACAGAGAAGTCATATTGCCTGTCCAACTGCATATGACAGTAGCTTTGGAACTGGTTATTAGACATTGATCCATGATTAGTAGCTGGTTATTGATTTTTATTTCAACTAGAAAACAGCCGGAGTGGGTATGAAACAAATAGGAGTTAAGACTGACTATGGTGAAAAGTTCCTTATTAGTGGAGTTTTGTGGTGGTGCTGAATTCTTTGTTGTACAAGTGAGATTTAAAACAGATTCTGAACTGCAAGCTGAAGCCATCCTTTAATGTGGTAATGAAAATTAAAACCCTAGTTTGGTGTTGTAGTTTGTTCGTGCTATTATGCTGATGGCGATGTTTTTGTATAATTAGCGGCTAAATGTTAACTGTGAAGGAATTTAAAGACTTGCTGTTTTTCCACTTACTTGTTGGAACATCTTTTTTAATTCTTCAGTCAACAATTTGTACTGATAGCACAAATATATTCAATAAATGCAAGTTTTGTTTTGTTTAAAAGGTGCTGCTTTGAGGAGATTTACCCATGAGCTTGTTTTTTCCTGTCCTCTCTCTGGTCTCTTTCTAATTTCTCATGGGTTTCCCTAAACTATGAGTCTGTATCCCAAAATTGAATTAAGTTTTATTTTGATTCTGTGATGATCTGAGCATTTAGAAGCTTTGAGTCCAAAATCATAAAGCTCTAAGCGGTCACAACCCCATTGGGCTTGAATGTGGGTTGGGGTATTTAACTCAAAGAGTGTTTCATTTAAGAAAAGGCTTTGAGGCATATTTTGTGATACATTATTATTCATTTGTGTTTACTTACCTTGCACATGGGTAGTACTTGGTGACAGATCAATTTCTGCCTACCCTGTTTGTCTTTAATTTGTGTCTTGTAGAATCAGAGTCTGGGTTGGGTCGGAGTCTAAGAAACAGCCTCAGATGTGTCAGGAGGAGAGAGAATCACTCCTACTGTAGTTTACCTTTGATGTCTTAACTCTTGTCCACCTAAATTCTTCATGAGATGCAAAAGTTTTGTAAGAATTGTTAGGAGGAGTGAAAAATTAAGCAGAGTTTTGATCATGTTGGGTAGGTTTGCCTGCTTGTCTAAGGCTTTTGACTGAAAAATATGAAACTGCAAATTAAAAACCAGTCACAGATTACTAACAGAATACTTCATCATCTTTTGATACCTTCCTCTGAAGGATCTGTGGACAAAAGGACAGTTTAATTTGACATCTGCTAATTTCATATCAGCCAAGAAAGCAGTTACTACCTTGTGTGAAAAAAAAAAAAAAAAAAGACAGATTTGTTCATACGGAGTATTGGTATAAAAATGTCAGGGAAATTCCAATTATTGGAGGAGTTCTATGTACCAATTGTACATAACACTGATGGGTATAGGGAAAACATAGAGCTATTCATGATAATTAAAAATGAAAGGCCTATTAAAAGGAACCATATCATTTTTATTGTCAAGATAGTACTTGCTAAGGTTTGAAGATGGCATAAAAATGTATTTTCCCTTAAATTTTCTTTCGTCTTCAATTCTGTCACTCCAAACACATTGGAAACAGTGAATCTATTTAATTGAATTCTTTCATGCAGAGTTTGTCTAGATTTGTTTTTCAGTTAAATGGCTCAGATTAAAATAGTCTAAAGTAACGCCATAAATTTTGGAAGTAGACGAACAGATATTTAGAGCTTGCTTTAAACATGATGTGAGATGATTGAACATGAGTCCAGAGCAGCTGGAGTGCTGGAGCTCCATCTAGGGAGGGTTGATGACCCAGCTGAGAGCCCATGGGTCAGGATTTGTGGGCACCCCAACAATACTGACAGGGCTGTTGTGCATTTCTGCTGCAGGCACCTGCATCAGCAAGGACCAGATGAAGCTGCAGAGCCCTGAGGAAGCCTCAGTCAGCAGGCCCTGTCCTCATGGAGGACTTCATTCCCCCCAGGTCCTGCTGGAGTGACAGCACAGCTGGGAACACGTATCAAGAGTTCCAGGAGGTTTCTGGAGAGCTCTGATAACTTCCAAATGCAGATGTGTGAGGAGCTGACAACGGGAGACCCTGCTGAACCTCACATGTGGGAACAAGAACTGGTCAGGGCCCTGGCAGCTCCCTCTGGGCAGAAGCTGAGGGAAGAACAGTTGTTAATTTCTAATGTTGGTTTTTTCTGGGTATTGCGGCATGGGCTGCAGTGAGACACAAGAAACAAGGCTGGGCACAATCCCAATTTCCTTAACCAGTGGAGTAATGCCATCATCCTTTGGGCTTGGAAGTGCTGTTTCACTGGATTAAAGTTTAACTTTCCTTCCCTTGATACAGTCAGAAACGTAGAAATCAGCTTTAGGTCAAAGTCCTTGAGGATGATGAGATGATGCTTCTTGTAGTTTCCTAAGCTTGCTTTGAGATTTGACAATGTCAGCAGAGTGAATTTATATAATTAGGTGTAAACAATGGAGAAACATTAATAAAGAAATTACCTACAAAGGAAGGAAAAATATTCTTAATGTTTGGCTTCCTATTGACTTTGATTGATTATTCTGGGCAGTTTCTGGTTTCTCCCCAGCTCTGCCCAAGTAGCTGAAGCCTCTCTGCCTCTTCTATCTTTGTCTCTTAGAGTTTGCTTCATGTCAGTCTAAGTCAAATGGACTAATTAAAACCAAGACTTGCTAACAATAAAGGATTTCAGTTCAGACTGAAACAAAAAATGACTACCAGCCTTTTCTTATTGCTTCCAGGAAACAAATTGGTATAGACCATTCTGGACTGGTTTAATAAACCAGATATGACTTAGGCATGCAGTGAAACTGTTTCAGTAGATACTTTTCTGTATTTCTTTATTTTAGTACCATGGGCATTTGCATTTTTGTTGCTTGGGAGTGTTATGTTGCTTAGTGCTCAAAGTCATATTCTGTGATGACATAGTTAGGTAGCGTGGAAATTATCATGATTTGACTTCAATATTAAAGAACTGGAACAAAAACACTGTCATTATTTTTCATATTTCCTTCTCTGTGATGGAAAATGGAGCTCAAACTGTCTAAATTGGCATTTTATCGGTGTTTTTCTTAAAATATCACTGACTTCTAACACTTGAAAAAGCATTCTTCCAGGGTATGGTAGGCGTGAAACACTTCTTTGATAGATATGATTACTTGAGATATGAATGCAGAAACATTTCTTTTAATCTTATTGAATATGCTTTGGGTGTGGTCACAGTTTAGAAAGTTGAATTTGCATGCAGGAAAGAAAAAAATTGATAGTGGCTACTTTGTCTCATGTTTGGTGGTACAATAGTTTTAGAATTATTTCTTCCTGGCTATGTTTACTATTTAAAGCATTTCTTCATAGTTGCATAAAAATGTCATTTTAATCTTAAAAAATTAGGGAATTAAACACTTTTTTATGATCAGAACAAGAATACAACATTTCCCTTCAAGATACTTAAAATATGTGGAAAAGATGGCTTATTTCTCTTTTTGAATGTGTTGTGCATATCACCAACAATCTTCTTTCATTTGCCAAGGCAGGGAATGTGTTACAGTATTTTCTGCAACTGATTATGCAGTTGTGTATGGTAGTGAGTTTATTTTCATCAGATACTTCAAAGCCTTACTTTTTAGGTCAGGAAAGTATGCTTCTCTTAAAGCTTTGAAGTACAAAATAAGCAAAATGAACATAATTTAACTAAAATTAATTACTAATGCAAAGCAGAACTTCTGATGGTAAGAACATTGACAAAAGCAGAAATTGAATCTGGGATTTCATGTTCTTCCTTTGCCCAAGCAAAGGGTCTGAAAATCAATTCAAGAGGTGTAAAGCTTCTGTAGGTATGCTTGCTCTTTGGGCATGTGTAGATGTACAATAAGTAAATTTTAGTACTGTTTTATTAGGCTGAAATCTGGTTTAAAAGTGCAAGGAAAAAGATTTTGCCAACAATTTTTGCAGTAAGGACAGAGGGCATGGTTTGGCTCTTTGAGTGCACTGGCAGCTTGGTGTTTGGGCAGCCAGCTTTTTTTGTGACATCCTGTTTGTGATGTGACCTTCTGCATGTTGTTTGGACCAGACAGTTTTCATGTAATCCCACAGAATAAGGAACCTGCTCTGTTTCGGGGTTTTTGGAAGCTGCTAACAGCAGCTGTTCACTGTTCAGGTGAAGGTTCATGGGTTGGGGTGTGCTCAGCCCTGCTCAGGCCGCCTGTCCACACTGCATCCCAACCAAAATGCATCCCAGAACTTCTCAGGGTCATGAGGGTGCTGTCACTTAATTTGCAGAAATTTTATTTTGCTGACTGCATATAAATAGAGTCCTGAATACTCCCCTGGGTGGGCAGCAGGTGCAGTTGTCAGGGATTGGTGATGTTCTGCTTTATTTGGAGGTCAGTCTGTAGCAGCCTGACTGAAACAGCTGCTGAACAAGGTATGGGAAATGGAGAAGAGAGGTCAGGGTCTTGCTATTCAAGAGAACAGTCTTCCCACCCTCTCCTCTTCTACTTTTGAGGACTGTAGTCCTCACAAACCCATGCATGCAGACACCCAGAAGGATCATCCGGGTGGTGGCTGCTAGGATCTGCCTTGTAGAGCACGAGGATGTGGGCTCAGATTCTGGTTTTGTGAGATAAGGAGAATAAGGATGACAGAAGGAGCTCAAGTGTGATCCCGTGCATGTTCCTGGTAGTTTACAATGGAGCTTAGTGGGTAGCAGAGTGTATTTACAGAATAGCTGTCAAAATCCCTGAGTGTAAGCAAGCTGTAAATAAGTCTATAAAGTGTAATCGTTACTGGAGACTTTAAATCTGCAATGAGTGAAGGACTTGCTTCAAGTTAATTCTTGTGTCTGCTTCCTTGCATGAGAAGGCTAAATCAGAAAGCTGAGTTTGTACATATATAGGCACATTAGAAGATACAAAGGCACATTGGAAGAGAATTGTGTAGTTTCATTTGTGTTTTCTGGAGCTTATGACCTGACTGAGCCCTGCAGTGGAAGAACATCACACCACACTTGTGTCCAGGAGAGGGCAGAGGTAAAGCCTGGGATCAATCAGTTTGCAGTCAGACTGATTCTAGAAGGACAGGGAGGGGAACAAGATCAGGTCAAAAGAACATAGTAGGGCAGGCGTTCAGAAACCCTTGAGGTAAAAGGGTTTCTTGCAGTAGACAGCGAGCAGGAACATTCAGGAGAACTGGAAAGGGAGTCATTACATTTTGTTACAAATGCAGTCAGGATTTTCAGTCCCACTTCCACCCTGAGTACATTTACTATCCTTACCGTTTAATCTGCAATACTGTGAAATAGACAAGACATAACTGAGATGTTTCTAAAACTTCGTGGTTTTTATGTGCATATTGCTATGGTTTTGTTTAAATGGAAAGGTTCATGAATAGATACTGTTCTGCTTTTTTAATCCAATCTATATGGTTTTGTATTATAAATTTCAGAATTGTGAAAGAAATGGGTGCTGTCTTCTCTAATCCTTTCCTGTTTCTGTGACATTTGGTAAAGCACAGCAAAATTGTGCTGTTTGCTGTTAGAGCTACTGTGGAAAAATTTAGGTGTGCTTTAATGAAAGAGATAAATTAAACAAAGAAAGCCTCCCCAGTATCCAGCCACTTCAGAACTGATGGACACACTTCTGATGTTCTTCTTTCCCAGCTGAAGGATTCCACCATTGAGGAAGGAAAGAAAGCACTGAGTCAAAAATAAAGAGGGATGTTGAAGTATCATTATATGTTTCCTAATAAACATTGATTAATATGTCATTGCAGTTTAATATATCTTTTAGTGGAAGGGAATGTTGTTTTAAAAGTGGAAGAGGTAAATCCTCATGAATATTTCATATATTTATTAATGAAATGATTTTGAGGTAGTGGGTAGTGAATGAAATGTTTAAACCCCCCCCCAGTAATGGTAGAATTTTAATGTGAAAAAACTTTACTAGAGCCACGTATTTTTAGATTCAATTACCTTGGAAAGTTGGCAGTGCAGCTAGTGAGCAAGTTTTGGGAAGGTTCTCCCACTTCAGTGAACAAATCGGGGGAGAGTGAGGGAGTTTGATTCATGACTTGACTTTGGGGTCAAATCCAGTAGGCTTATTTCTTTAGTTAAATCATTCACTTTCCCAGGTTAATTTTAACATTCTGGGTAGGCTGTTCAGGTTGAGGCTGAAACTGTTCTTTTTATAATTGCTTTCTGCAGGATCTTGCTACTTTGAACTGTCTTGTATTACAAAAAAAATGTCAGACCTTCCTACTCTGCCTAAAAGTGTTCCCTGCTGCAGTCCCTTGTGTCTAACTTTGTATTTTCTTCTTAAAAAGCAGAAATGTGGCTTATATGGCCATCTCCTGTAGAGTATATTTTATAGGTGTTTATTTGATAGCAATTTCTGTTCATTTCTGTGGTATTACTGAAATAAAACTCCTTTGGTAAAACTGAAATTTGAAGGAAAACTTAATATTGTCTCTCATTTAAATTGTATATAAATAAATGATTACAAATTGACAGATACGGCTTGTAGTGATTCCTTTCTTGAGTGAGAAACCAATTTATATTTCCTCCTTAATTTAGGAACTTAAAATTATTAAGAGAGAAAAAGAGAAACTAGATGCAGCCCCAACACAAGCAAAATGAACTATGAATTGAAAATTTAATCACTGCTTTTGTGTTGCACTGCACTAAAAGCAGATGAACCAGCTTTTACTTAGGATTTATTAGTAACAGAGGTACTGCGAGTGGTTGTGTGGAAAATCAAAGTTCTCCAGTGTCCCTGCTGGGAGACGTAAACATCTACTGCTACTGATGCCTTGTTGGGACTACCTAAAACCAGACAGAATTAAGAGAATAAAAAGCTGTTGTATTTATTGAAGGGCCTTCAGGTACATTTCAGGCAGATGAAGCCTTTCCAGGGACCACACCCAAACAGGGATGATGGGTTTTCACACTTTTATAAGTTTGGTCCATTTGCATATTGGGGGTTAATCTTCCAATTACAGCTTCATGTAATGAAGTCATTTACCCCAAGTTTGCTCATCCCCAGCTCACAGCCCTGGGGGGCTCAGTGCATCCCCTGGACAGTTCCTCTCCTTGTTCAGCATGAGCCTGTGCAAGGGTTTGGGGAGCTCTGGCATTGCACACTAGGTGGGCACAGTCTCTCACCTGTGTCCAGGAGTATCCAAATCCCTGGGGGTGAATTCCCAGGTGTAGTCATGCCTTAGGATTTTAGCTTTTATGTTTTTCATGTATTTGTAATCCTGCAGTTCTTTAGAGTATGACTCTAAACTCCGTATAGAGCGTTAGATACTGTTCTCCCATTTTGGTCAGACAAAGCAATTCCTCTCCAGGCCTGGGAATCAAGGACACCTCACTGTCTCAGGCCCCGGGAGATGGAAACAAAAGTCAGTTGTGGGGGAAGCAAACTTGGGGTAAAGGACTTCATTACCTGAAGCTGTAATTTGAAGATTAACCCCCAGTGTGCAAATGGACCAAAGTTATAGAAGTTTGAAAACCTGTGACCCATCATCCAATTTGGGTGTGATCCCTGGAGAGGCTTCATCTGCCTGAAATGCACCTGAAGGCCCTTCAATAAATATAAAAGCTTTTTATTCTCTTAATTCTGTCTGGTTTTAGGTAGTCCCAACAAGGCATCAGTAGCAGTAGGTGTTTAGGTCCATGCACTTCTGAGAGCTTGGGCCTTTTTCAGAGGGCTCACCCAGAGGATTCACTTGCTACTAGGCTTTTATTATTCCATTAAACAGTGTACAGTATTTTCTGCTTTAATTTGTTTTGAAATAATTCAGCCATACTTTATAATGCCTTATGGAACTCATCAATATTGCCTGTGTATCTGTCTAACGAGAGCTCAGTAAATTAGCATATTCATTAAACAAACAAATTATTGTTCTGTTAGTAATTGGTGACTGCCTGTTTTTCAACAGATGAGGGATGTCAGCTGGCATCAATTAGTTTAGTGTGTTTTGTTACCTACAGGTAGGTAATCTGTGGTTGATAATCTTTACTTTATTGGGTTGTGTTAGAATAATCAGTGCTGCCTGGTGGTGAGAGAAAAGTAGTTTCTCCTGACTAAAAAGGATGAGATCCCTAAACATACCTTCTTTAGCTTTTCAGTTAAAATAGATTCCTTCTCTAAAATTGACATGTTACTAATTTAACAAAGCTGTTCTCTTTGTTTCTTTCATGTTTGTCACCATCTTTTTTTTTCCTGCTGTGATGCACTCTGATTCCTCTCTCTGCTTTGCAGCAGCTCCTCTTAAAAAGGATCTTGCAATGTGTGACAAGAGAAATTGGCTTGTCCTTGAACTGTGGGAAAGTATTCAGGGCAAGATTTAACTAAGCACTTGTTTTGATTGCATCGACTAGAACTAAATGGTGACACAAACACCTAATAGAGTAATAAAAACAATCCTGTGATGTTTTCAAACTAGATTTCTGAAGTTCTTCTGGGTGTTGCTGTTCTGGATAGTGAATTGCAGTGCATGTGAGCAATTGCTTCGGAAGGAGAAAAGCTCTTGAGCAGGTGATTTCATACTGTATTCCCCAGGCTTAGTTTGCAGCAGGCAGTGCAATCTCATTTTCAGGAAGGAGAGCTTCTGAGCAGAGGTGGTGACCTGTTTCACTCCTCTGAAGTTGTTAAACTTGGAATACTTAAAATTTATGTTTTCCAAGCTCTTGGCCACCCTCTCAACTGTTTGAGTCCAGTTTTTTATACAATTTAACAATAGCAATCCTAATAATTATAGTAACTGTGAGCTCCTTTTATAAACAAGCTCCCATTTCTTTTTTCTGTATTTTGTGAGTATATGAGACAACCAATTAGTTATTTAACACAGGCCAGAGTCATAGATGTTAGGAATAGTAGCCATTATCCACCAGAACAGGCAGTCCAGATTTACTAAATAAAAAGGTAGGGCCATACTTCATGTGTGTTTTTCATTTTATTTGAAGTTAGGTTTCATAAACCTTTGTTGCATGGACAGATCTCACTCGTTCTGAAAAGTGAGTATATGGTTTATTGGTATAAAACAATAAATTATCCTGCAGTTTATTGATCAAAATGCCTTAGCCTTTAGAAAACTGGGAAATGTGATAGGTATTTTTTTGCTGTGTATTTTACTGCTCAAGATATTTTGTGTGCTGTATTTTCAGGAATAAATATGGAACTCAAAGGTCTGTAGCTGATAACTTGAGCTTGTGTGTTGGTTTTAAGTCAGTTAAAACTAATTCCCATTTGTAGGAATAAGTAATGGAATGTTAAAAGGTATTCAGGTGTACCTGTAGATTTTAAAACTAAATGCTTTTGTTTAAGGCCTGGTCTGCTTATGATGCCTTGATACAGACTAAAAAATAAGCAATTCTTGACCGCTGTGAACAAAAGTATGGAAACTGTTTTTTGTCAGGGAAATATTCAAGACTTCTTCCTAAACTAGCTCACAGAATCAATTTTATCCCTCATAAATATATCCCAGAAGTCTAGATTGAGGCTTTGGTCATAATGCTCAGCGTTGGATGAGGCTGCTGGACTCTGCTGGTACCGAAGAGACCTCGCTGCCATATGGCATCCCAGCTAAAGCAGGCACTTTGGGATGGGGAGGGAACACGGTTTCCTCTGTGGCTTTTAAACAGCATGACCTGGATGCTAGCTCCTGCTTTGGAAGATGAAAATTGCTGGTTTGTGGCAGCCAGCAGGACATTAGTTGGGAAGGACATTTTCTGTCCTGTTGTCCATAATGTGCCCCCAGGTTTGCAGCGTTGGCCATCTCTGGAGAGAAGGGGATGTGTGGTGTGGCTCATGGGGCAGCTTAAAGCCCATCAGCCTTACCTCTTTCCAGTTTATGTTCTGCTTGAAAGACTTGCTTTCCTACAGAGTATATTTTTGCATTTTATGGCTATATTTGTGATAAAATTCTGTTTAGTGTGGTGCCATTCTGCTAAATTTTTGTTTCTTCTAGGGTTAACTTACTCATTTTGTGGGCACTGCCAGAAAACTGAAATAAGTGCTTTAGTTTGTTTTCAGTTGCCTATGTGGTATATTTTAAATACATGACCTAATAAAACGTGTCTATACCTGCAGTGGTTTCTATGAGGGGATTCAGTTCGGTTTATTTCTGATGGTTGCTTTTTGAGAGAAACTTCTACATCTTTGTCAATTACAGAGACTGTATGTCAATAAATATAATAAAGGTTTATGCCTCACATTGATGAATGGTCTGCTCTGTCATTACTGTCACCTTTGTGTATCTGCTTTCCTTCATATGTGCTTGGAATTGTATTACAGGGCAGAGTGCACAAATTGAATAAACTGGAATGCTGTAGAATGTGTTGGCTAAGCAAATAGATTTTTTTGGTGACAGACATTTATTTTTGATCATATACACTAAATACATCTCCTTTTAATTTCAGATGCAGAAGACATCTCCTCACCTCCTCAAAAACACCAGTCTTTCTTCCTAATTGACTTATTTCCAATATAACCATTACAACAAAGTCCAAGTTTTTAAAACCTGATACTTTATATATTTGACATATCATTTGCATTTATGCAGAGCTAATTTGTGTTGCTAGAGCTGTTTCATACTGGCACAGGATCAATGAGCACAGTTACAGCTGCTTGGCTTCAGTGGAGCAACAGAGGGGGAAAAAAGAATTGGGCATTTACTTGACCAACTTTACTGCCAGGTGCTTTTAAAAGTCCATCTTTGTTTTGTGATAATAATATTGGCTTCCATTAATACTGTAAAAGAAAAGGGAATGTTGGGTGTTAAAGTGTGTCTTCCTTTTAACAGTCATGCAATAAAATGCATTAAGCTATGCTAATGAAAACAGTAGAGCTTCTCAAATTACATAGGTGTGTCAAGGGATGTTCAATTATCCTAGAAATTTGCTTAGTGGTGGTTTTGTTTTCTTTAATAGTGTTGATTAATACTGGATTCTCTTCCCCAAGCTAGAATCATTTGGCATTTTACAAAAGTAGAACCTTACCAAGAGAAAATAAATATTTATATTTAGGGCTCTTTTTAGGGAAATGGTCTACACATGAATTCTGGACTTGAAAAAGTGAACTATTTGGTTGTGGATGGTTAGCCGAGGTAGTTCCATGGGGAATTAATGGCACTAAATTTTTTAAAATTTGATTTTTTTAAGACCATGAGGCCTCAGTTGTAATGGAGGGTGTAATTTGCATCTTCAGTTGTGGGTCAGACTTGACCTTTCAGTTATTCCTTTTGACAGCTTTTTCATATACTTCTTAAAGAACAGACTTAAGTGATTCTTTCTTTTCTGTGTATTCTATTTTAAAAAGTCAGCCTTGGGTGTTTTACCAGGGAGGCCAAAGAATGAGAAAACCTTATCCTGAGCATATAGGTTCAGGTAAGAAAGAATCGGTGGCATAATCTGATGAAGTTTGGGTTTACTGATGCTGCTCCTGTTTGGTGCTTATATGGAACATTTCTTTTGAGCAGAATTTTGCTGAAGTAGTTAACATGCAACTTGCAAACTTCTTGCTGAACGTGTTAAGACAGTTTCTTCGGGTTTTATGTGTGTGTGTTTTCTTTTTCCAAAAGCAAGCACTCAAAAGATACCTCCTGGGTCATCTGAAAGATGTTTTACATCAGAGTACTTAATGCTGCATATATAACAACGATGGCTCTGTTGCAGTGTTTTCTAAATCTGTTTGGGGGTTTTGGGGGAGAGATTGGTGTTTTGTTTTTGGTTTGTTTCTTTTTTGTTTATATTGAAATAAATTTCTGCTAGAAGATGTACTTTTAGTTCCACTCTTTAACAAAATTGTTAGTTTTTTAGCCCGTGTTATTTAAATAATACCATTTTTTTCTTTTCATGGGACAGCTAAAGAATTGGCAAATGGAATAGTGGAAGAATAATGCAAATACAAATATATTATTTGTGCAGGGCCTTAAGCATTTTGTAGAAAAAAACCCCACCAAACAAAATGGTGGTAAATAAGAGGTTATGAAGGTTATATGAAGAATCAATTTTTTCTCTAGCAGAAGTCAATAAACCACAGATACAATTCTGCAACACCTGACCTTGTTAAGATGATCAAAAAGAAATATTTGATTTCTTCATGTGTGTGCCACTCATTTAATCGTTCTCTGAGACCAAATATGGTCTCTGCTTATATAAAGAAGGAATTTTGGACAGAAAGCTTGCTCAGAACAAAATACACCATTCCCAGTAACAGTAATTTTCTAAATCCTCTTCACTATGTATATTTTTGGTCTACATTAGTGTGATTCTGACTGGTAACAAAAATCTTGGAGACTGGAGGAGGGAAGAGAGATTAGAGGTGAAACCCAACCAATAATTTGTGCTTTTGGAAAATGCCAAATAAATCTAGCCAGCAGGAGAAAATCTGGTTTGAAAGTTGTACTTGAATAAATAATTCTGCCTTCATCTCACTTCATGTTACTGCTCAGTTGAGGCCTTTTCTTTCACTTCCTTGAATTTTGGGATTTTTGATGTTGTTGTCAGGCTCTCAGGAAATATTATCAGTTGTAGAGGAGCTCTATTTAAGTGTACTAATCTCTTTGATAAGCATTTTCATTAGAAATTTAATCTTAAGAAATATCTTATTAGGATGAATTTAATTCCTCTTTAAAGCTTTATTATTTTAAATAACAACATTTTATTTTCTTTGCCCTGCTAGTAATGTTTTCTTAGTTTCACAAACTGATTTATTCTTAAACCTTATTTGTGGTTCGAAAATAAGCATCTTTTGATTTACCAGGCAGATCTGTGTCTCAGATAAGATCCACTCTGCATCTTCAGTGTGTACATCAATACAAAACACAAAGTTTCCATATGAAAGGATAACAGAAAAATGCCACCCGTGGAAACTTTTCTGGTCCTTTGTCTGTCATCTTATGAGGATGAAAGATGAGATGTCACACAGGGAGTCAGGGTTCACTAAAATCCACACACAACTTCCAGTCTCTTCTTCAGAGGCTGGTGGGACAGGATCTACTCCTTGTACTGCAGCCCAACCTAGCAATGAAGAGACAGATGAAACACAGATACAGCTTGAACTTCTGGAACATACAGGGTGTCAGCTGGGACAGAGATTCATGGAAAGATCTGAGACATCTCTGGTGTTTTCTGGTATGTTTTCTGGCTAAAGTGGGGGGCAAGGAGATAAAAATATTCAAGCAGGGATAAGCTGGGAATAGAAGGTGATGAGAATAATTAACAGAAATTACTAAAAGCTAGACTCTGCTTTCCTGTGCTGTAGGTTCTCTTTCAGCTGCTCCCCCCATTCCCTCTTTCACTTTGAGATTATTTTTCTGATGCTGATTTACCATCTAATTCTTTGTGGAGAGCTGGAACTGAACTGGCAAATCTAGTGCTGTTTGATGCTGCTGCAAGCAATGAAACAGCTGTAAAACAGGAAAATGAGTAAAACAAAGACATGTGATGGCTGAGCTGTGTTCTGTGCCAGGTTAAAATCTCCTTCTAACAACTTTCAGGGGGAAGGGCTGGACTAAGGCTGCCTATAGAAGACTGTCTATGGGAAATAGCTTTCTCTCAAACATTTGTAGCCTTTTCTCTGGAGTTTTGAGGCTGTACCTTTGTGCATTAGCACTGTTGCTGTCAGTGTCACATGTGGATTTATCTGCAGAATGCATAAAGTTTTATGAGGCCCAAGAATTTAGGCCATTTGAAGCCCATCTGAAATTTTTGAGAGTGCTTGGTATAAATGTGTTTGGAGGGTAGGGATTCAAGATTCTTGTATAAATTCAGATACAGATTTAGTGCAAACAAAACATCTTGGACTGGAAATTGGTTCAAAGCAGCATCTGATTACTCATGTTTCTGAGATTTCATGGTCACTCTTTTTCTTGTCTTCACCCTAAAATGCATGTCCACATCTGTTTTGATTTTTCAAGATGGTCTTGAAAGAGCAATCACCTTTACAAATTCAAAGCTTGTGCTTTATTTAATCTCTTGTAACTGCTTTAGTTTTTCTGCTGTCCTCATGACATATGGTGGGTATCCTGCAAGTGTTTAAAGCTAGTTTTTCATGTTCCTTGCTCTTCAGAGCTTCTGGTACAGACTTCAGGTACTTATTAATTTTATTAAGCAGTTCATTCACAACCAGCAGTTTGTCTTTTGTCCAAAGACTTAATTGAATGTCCTCAGTTGGCACTCAGTAACATGGTCTCTCTTAGAATTAAGTGACATAGCAGGGGGAAAAAGTGTGCTCACTAACCTGGGGTTTGTAGGCTTTGCTTTTCTGTGCCAGCAGCTGTTGAGCAGACCTTTGTCTCATCACCCTTAGGACTGCTTTGACCATTTTCAAAGGAATTATCCTTTTATTTTCTTTCTGTGTTCCTCAGACAGATCTGATTCATAATTTAGGAAAAAAATATTGCCAAAATATCTTAATATTAATTTTCCAATTTTTATAAGAGAAGATGTATCCCTGTGCTTATGTATGTCTGAACTTTAAGCATATGTAATAAGATTTTTAGAATCTCATCAGTGGGACATGTTGAGTTGTAAAGCTGTTGTATCCCAAAAGCACCTGTGAGGTGCTGAGAGAGGGTGTTTAGGAGCAGAAGTCACTGCAGCTCCCATCAAGCAACAGCCACAAAAATCTTCCCCAGAAAAAAAAAAAATTAAAATATTTTCCTTCTTATTTATTTGATTTAGATCAGCTTAGTAATACTTACATGTGAAACTGGTTTATTTTTCTGAGTTATGAAAAAAAAGATGTTTTGAAGACTTGGTCTTAAATTATAAAACTAGTGACCAAAATTTTATTAGCTGTATTACTGACCTGTAGAAATTTTTAGATAAATCAGAAGGGTGCCTCTTGGCCCCTAGTGTTAATCTCTTTTGGAAATGATCCTGAAGTGATAATTGTTAGAGCCTCGCAGAGAATTTATAATTGGAAAACAAATTAAATGTCAACAATTAATGAAAGGGACTTTAAATTTTGACCCCACATTTGAAGTATTGTGTAAGTGTAATAACATATCATCTGTGAATAGCATGGAGGAATATAAATCATATGAGGTGTCTGTATGATGTGTAGAATTAGAGATAGCCATAGAGCAAGCTGACAATGCCATTTTGTTCCTCTAAAATATGTTAATCAGGTTATGCATAAAAGGATTTAAAATGTCATCCTGAGCTATTTGTAACTGTTTAAGTTCAGTGGGAGTCACTTCTACAGAAAACATGCAGTTGTATACTGCAGAAGATGGGTTTGTGTTTTCTTTATGCATCACTCTTTTGTGCTGTGTTTCAAAGAGAATAGAACAGATGGGAGTTTTTGAGACAGCACAGCCTGTAAACCTTGAGTGTTGTGAGAGGGTGTGTTATTGAGAGACTTTAGCATGGAGGGTTTTTGTTTTCAGTATAAAGTTGCATTAGGTTGATAATTTTTTTATCATGCTGTTAGAGATGAAAGCATAGTGAATAATCCTCTTTGTCCAACATTTCTAAATACGTAGCACTGCCTTGCATGCTGTGTTCCTTACTTCAGGAGAAACCAAGAACTGACTGTGGCTGGCTGCCAGGGGGACAGCAGTTCATGTCTCCATGTGGGAAAAGCATCTTTGGCTGGCACAAAATGGAATTACACCATTGCCAGGAGCCAGCTCCACCTTTGCCATTATACCACTGCCAGGAGTCAGCTCCAGCTCCTTAATTATTGCTTTTGTGTGAATCAGTTTATCCTGTGTGGAGAATGTGTCCGCACTTAAAACCATTCAGAAAAGATCCTGTGACTTCTGTAGTGTCTCAAGGTTTCCTGCCAGGACAAGCAAAAGTGGTGCCTTTTTGTGTGTAAGGTCGCTGTGTCTTTGTACCCACAGGGTTTAGATGTGTTTATGTTCCCACAGGAGCATTTAAACTAGCATGTTGGGAATGAGGAGGGAATTATTCTAATTATGCTCATTATTTTAATTATTATTACCAGCTGCTGTTGGCCTGGCATGGTTGGTGTGGCTGTGCTGGTGTCCTCAACAAAACCTGCTTACAAGCACAACAAACAAACCTGAGACAGCAGACTGCTGAAAATACATGTATTAGTGTACAGTTTCTTACAGAATAATGCTTATTCCGTGTCAGTGTTTTTCTTTCAGATATGCTTCAAGAAACGCAGAGAATCAGTGGAAATAATTTTATAGGGAGGATTAGATGAAATGTCATATTAATAAGGATATTTAACATGAAACTGAATTTGTTTTAATGTAAGACTCCGTTACTACTTTTATAGCAGAGGAAAACGTGAAAACATAAATAGATTTTGGAGTTCAAGCCAAATTTGCCTTGGTATTAAATACAAGACATTTTGTCTGGCCAAGTGAGCCTTGTGCAGCTTTTAAAAAGTACCTGTAGCTTTCAGAGCACTTGGGATGCACAAATGTTAAGAAAAGGCACTTAGGTAAATCAATAAGTATTTTACCTTTTCTCTGGGTGTTGTTTAACTGCTGGTTTGAGATAACCATAAGGTGGATGAGCTCAGTGAGCTGTCTCATGAACTCTTCTTAATGAGCATTATGTTATTTCCCCCTCTTGTTTTTTCTAGACTGTTCAATTAACCCCCAGACGATGGCTCAACCTGCAGGAGTACCAAAGCAAAAAAATAATGGCAGACCATGGGGTTACAGTTCAGAGATTCTTTGTAGCTGATTCTGCAAATGATGCCCTGGAGGCTGCTCAGAGACTGAGTAAGTTGACTGATAATGGGAGGACTCTGCTTCACTGGGTAGCAATCTGGAAAATAAATTGTTTTCTAATAAGCTTAAACAGTCTTTAAATCCACACTTACTGAAAAACTTTGATATTTCATCCAGACCATAAATATATGCTCAATTTTACATATGAACAATTTTATACTGGTAATACTTAGAACTTTGTCAAATGTTTTGCATGCAGCATGTAACGTGAATTCTTTAAATAACATTATAATAATTCAGAATGTCGTGGATAGTTGTGGAGGATTTTTTTTTTTTGTGTATTTGATATAACTTAAGGATCTGAAATAAATGAACTTGTGTAAAAAGCTGTTTTCAAACAAAAATTCCCTCTATTAAAAAGCAAAGGAAGGAAAAGGTTGTGGCCTCTCCGTTTTAAAGGATACTTAGAGATTTGTTAATGTGTGTGTCCAAATGAAGAAATAGAAAAGATGAGTTGAGTTACCATCACAAAAAGATGTGACAGTGGCTTGAAGAGAAGACCCTGCTTCTGGAGCTATATTTTGTTTCTCTGGTAACACCCTCATTCTGTTGTGGTGAACAAACAATGTTAATGTGGGTCAGAAATGAATTTATATAATAGCTTTTCTCTCTTAAAAGAAAGTGTTAAAGTGCTTTGTCAATCTGTTCTAACTGAAGTAATTTTTCTACTTTTTAAAGTTGTACAATTTTCCTCTTTTCATTCAGCTTTTGTTAATATATCAAATATCAAAATGCCAGAGGCCAGACATTATTGTAGTCTAATTGTGTAGGAGCAGGAAGGTTTTTTAGTTTATGCTTTACATAATGCACAGGCCACTTAGTTAAATGCATTTCAATTTTGCACACTGGAAGGTAAATTAACACAACTTACTCATATCCAAGATCTCATCAGAGCTCAAGTAGCTGAGTAGCATTAGCATAATGGCTTGTTCAATCTCTAGAACTTTATTAAGGTGATGCATTTTTCAGGGATCAAAACCTTCTTATGACAATCAGTATATTTGAAAATATACCTGAAACAAAAAATTAAATGCAAGTATTATGGTCATTTAGCAGTACAAAATGGCAAAATTGGACATAAAGCAGAGGACATGAAATTGGAGTGTTTCCAATCTGGATATCTGAGAAAATCAAGGAATGCTAACTGAAGCTGTGGCAGGTTTATCACCAGTCTTACAGCACTTAAACTCTCCTCTTCGTGATTGAACTCATAAATGGATTGGCCTGTCCAATAACTATTGCTGTTCTTGATCTCTGTGACTATTTGGAGATATAAATTACTCCATTAAAGCAGTGAACCTCCTCTGTTTTATGATGCTAAGTTTATTTTAAATAACCTCTGCAGCTTGCTTGCTTTTCAAAACACAGAAATATCCATCTATTAAAAACCAACAGACAAACTCTGTTTAAATAACAAAAAGAAAAATCCAGAACCAAAAAAACTTGCTCATGCAACTTCATCCAGTAAATTTTATTTTAATTGTGTGGGCTTGCTAGCACTTCAGAAAGTGAAGTTAGTGATACCTTTCATCATTTGATGTAGTTGCATTCAGCCATGGTGCACTACTGAGCATGAAAGAATTGTGGTTTATGGTGTGGAATCTATTTCATGTTGGAATGACTGACATACCATTGATCCACTTAATAATTAACAACATCCTCATTATCATTCTGGTGCTGTGCTGTCCCTGTACTTCTAACATGCACTTTGAAAATTCAGAATCAAGAACATCAGTTTTGCTGCTGTGGTCATTATTGTTCCAAGATTTTGCCAGATGTATGTTCTTTATGATCCCTCAGATTAATACTGCCTCTGTCACTCAAGGTTATCTGCACAATTTGCAACTGAATATGCAACCACACAAAGTAAAAAAATATGGGAAAACAGGAAACTTCAGCCTACAGGAGGCATGAAATATTATGAAATAAAATAACCAGTGAAGGCAATTTGGGGATGTTGTTGATAGACAGACATTTTGCAGTGAAATGTGGGGAGAGGCCAACCTCCCCTGCCAAGACCTGCTCAAAAATCTCACGTTTTAGGTGCTGTGTGCCACATTGCAGCTGTCCTTCACACTGGCTTCTTCAAACAAGAAAAGGTGTTTGTCAGCATATTTTAAAGATAAAAACAGGATAAAGTTCTCAAAACTTGAAAGTCAAAGGTTTAGTATTTTCCTTCTGAAAAGAAATTCTGTAGCCCTCAGGAATACAGGAGAAACAAGAATTTTCCTTTATATTCGTACAGCATTACATCACTCTTATGGGTCTGTGTGTGTGATAAAGGGGTACAGGTAAGGGGATAGGAATTTCTGTCATGGAAGTCTGCCTAAAGTCTGGAATTGACAATTTAATTTCACAATTTCACCAACTGTTTTGTGCTTGGCAGAGCTGTCTTTACTGCTGCAGGGCCTGTGCTCACCAGTTTTGCTATTGTTGGATTTCCTGTTGATGCAATCGAAAGAGATGAGATGAGATGATTTTTTGCTGCTGTCTTCACTTGTCAGGAAGGTGTTAAAGCATGTCTTCTTGAAAGGGTTTGCCTTTATCCAGTATCAGCAGTTTTGTTACACTTTGCTCATTTCCTCTGTTTCTCTCTATTTTTATTAATAGATACGCTGAATGTTAATTTTTCTCAGATACTTTCAAAACTTACCAACTGCACAAAAGACAGCCTGCAAGGAATTTTTAATGGAACTGAAGGATTGTTGTTTTTTTTTTTCCTTCTAAGATAAGAATGGCAGATGTAAGAAAAATTGACATGACATCACTAATATTGACTTCAAAAGAAGTTGTGCACAATAAAGAATACAGAATTAAGCCCCAAGGAATTCATTGCCTTCTATGTGCTAAGCAATTTCCCAGTGTAACTTTTGTAGAGAAGGCAATATTTACAGAGTGCCAAGAAATTCAGTCACAATAGTTTTCTGGTTTGTGTTAAAATTCTTGGTTTTCAAGAGAGGAAAGAAAGACATTGTCCTGTTTTGCTGCACAGTATGGTGTTGCTTGATCTGCTCTCTGAAGAGACTTAATTTGCAAACAAGTTCTTACAATTCCAGTGCAACTATTTAATAGGGAAAAAAATAAATACTTGGGAGCCAAGTTTTTGTCTGAAATACAAGCTCACGTGGCTGTTCTTGTATTAACTCACAAGTCTTCTGATCTAATTCTCACTTAATTTAAGGCTTGTTTAGCCAGAGAAGGCATTTCCTTCCTTGCTGTTTATTTTCCTTGTACTGCAGCACCAATGCCTAAGGAAATAATCCTTATATAGACTGTGCATCATTTGTGAAAGGAAAATCTGTGCACTGTGCATCATTTCAGGGCATGGTTTGCTCTGGGCTCCTCCAGCAGAAGCCCTTGAGTCTCGTGTTCTGCTCTTTGTGCTCTGCCTGATGGAGAAGTTATTAAGGGACCCATCATTTCCAGCTAGGAGGTGGGCAGAGCTGAGAGGGGTTGTAATTATGCTGGAGGGGGCTGCTGTGCACTGTCATTTGGCTCTTTGGATCAGTAGAGAACGTAGAGGTGGCTGGCACTGCTGACAGTCCTAAATCGATGCTGGGAACTTGGCATGTGTTTCTTTTTCTGAATTTTAACAAAAGCAATAGAATGCTGCCTGTTGCCACTTAGAGTGTTTCATTACATTTAGGAATCAGTCAGGTGCAGTGTTCACACTCTATCACAGAGAAATGCAGTTCAATTGAGTGCAAGGTTTTTATTCACGCTTCTTAAAAAAATAATAAAACAAAATATAGTCTCTGCATGTCCTATTTCTATTGCTTATGCATGAGGGAACTCATAAAATTCGGCTTTGGACTGAAGGTGTGCTTTTTCTATCAGGCTGTAGAGGTAAACATGTATTTTATAAAGAACAGAAAAGGTTTATTGAAGCATCTTTTCATGAGGTCATTTACCTGTCACCTATTATTCACCATTTTTTAGAATATTGAAAGAGTTCTTGGTCATGTGAGCACCAGTCTCCTTCCTATCTCAGCTCCTGAAGTTTTTTTCTTCCCATGGCTTTTTAATTTAAAGGGAAGGCTGCATTTTTAGGTGCTATTTTAGATCCCTTATCTGAAAATTCACCTCTCTAGTGCCAGTTGTGAAAACCACTTGAAAGCAATTTATGTTTAGAAGGGATCAAAAATTGACCTTTAGGCTGATAGTGTCCTTTTTGTGTAGATCATGAAGAATTTGTTGGTGATAATGCAGTCTGGATTTAATTTAAGCTTTTATGCTGGGAAAATTAAAAACATCCTTGAACCTGATGTTTCTAAGGATATTTGAAATGTGAATTCAGGTCCTTTTTTGTTATACCAGGAAGAGCTTTTCTGTGAGTATCCTGTACAGAGTGGCCCTCTATACAAATTTTTTTTTGAGAATCTTGGCTACTTAGCTGATCTTTTTTTACTGTCATCATGGGGTTGCTTATGTAATTTAATTTCCTCTCTGTTTCTGTCCATCAGGATTGGTCGCAGAATTGCTTCTTTCAGCATTTCTGTGATTTCCATATTTCTTTCTATTCTGTGCTTCACTGTGAAGTAATAATTTTTCACCTGTGCATAATGAGTTATTTCTCAAAAACCCTCATGTACTTCATGGTTATAGCTAGTTATTATTTAAAGCCACCAAGGTTATCCTTTTCTGCATATGTTGAAAAAATCATGCAATAGCATTCCAGGGAACTGTACACAGAACTTTGCTTGCTGGTGAGGAACAGCTCTCCCATAAGTCCTCTTATTTTCTCTGACAGCTTTTATTAAAGTTCCTTAGACTTAAAGTATAGCTTTCTGAAACTGTTCTTTTCAGGCAAAATAATGCTGTAAGTTATAACATGATTGTATTCTCAGATGGATAAGTATTTAGAAAACAATCTTTTACATTTAATAGAAAACTGGTGGTGGATGAGCTACCTTGGCCCACGTTCAGTGTTACTGAGCAAAGTATTTCTTTGTTCCACTTAATGGATTTTGCCTTGTCAGAGGGATGAAATCTAAAATTAGAGTGAATCTGCATTTTCCAGCCACTTCTCAATGATAGAAAATACCTGTTAATACTCCATTATTTGCAGTATTCATAGGCATCCCTTGAATACATCCACAAAATTTGTCAGTGTCTGTGGTTTTACTCTTTCTGTCCCCTGTTCTGTTCTGTTGTTTCTTAGACCCTTCTCTTCCCTGTGCTCATTTGCTCTTTTCTTCTCAGCCCTTCTCCCACCTTATGAGTTCTGATTGAGAAAATCCTCTTCCTTTTTTTTTTCCTTTTTTTTTTTTTTTTGTGCTAAACAGTCAGTTGTTACCCTATTTAGCATAGTTAGAGCACATGTTTAGCAGTTGTGTACTGCTAAAAGCCATTTGTGTGCATACTGGTTTTTTGCTTGCTGAAGTGCTTTGCTCAGACCCACATTTGCTTCACTTGGCAATCATAGAAGGTAATGTTTCTGTGTATGAACAAAAGGCAAATACTGATTGCTAACCATCATTTAAATGATATTTAAGTTTTATCAAATAATATTGCAAATAATAGTTTTTTTCCTACATTTGTCCATGTTGCAGTAATTTGAATTTTAGAAAAAATCCCAAAGTATCAGAGTTGTGCACACAACTTTAAGATTCTCACTTGTGTCTGAAAATGATGAAAATAATGAAGTAGAGTAAAAATTATGAAGGCAACATGTCGTTTGCTGCAGTTAAAGCAATCCTTCGTAGGAGGCTTGGTAATTAATGTGTCAGTGACCCAATTTATTTACCTCATCTTCTGGATGAAAAAGATCAGTCCTGGAAAATCAGAGGTGCTAGGAAAGGTGTTACAGTGATTTGTTCACCTGATGTGCTGTGCTAGGGAGTTTGGAAGAAGGTCCTGGGGAATTTGCTGTGATACAGCTACAGAACAAACCAGCAGTAAAGCACCTCTGCATGGTAGTTCTTTTTATAGACATTCTTGGTTTCCTCAAACATTGCTTTTTGGGGCTTTAGCTTTGTCTTGGAAGCTGAGCTGCACGAGGCACAGTCAAGGTGGAATTAAGACTTCACTTGAGGGTTTCACACTCAGTGAATGTTGGTGCTACAGGGCCTTTCCCCTGGATAGGAACCCTAAAGCTGTGCTGTTTCCTCCTCAGTGTGTGTGGGTTGGTTGGGTTTGAATCTTGTAATCCAGCCTGTGCTCCCTCCCTTTGCTTCCCTCCTCCCTTTGTGTCTCATGCTGAGAAGCTTCTTCACAGAGGTGGCAGAGAAGCGCAAAACTTCTATGTGCAGCAGTGTTTAAGAAGTGCAACATCCTTGGAACACCCTGTGAGGGCTCTCTGCCTTTGCTTTCCTGCTTGTCTCATTCCACCAATGTTTTTCCACATAAAGCCTTGGCACCTCTGTGTTTTCTGTGGGAACCAGGCAGCTGTGGAACCACACATGCATTCGTTGGTATTGGCCACGTGTGACATTCACATTCTCTGGATAGAGAGACATAATTCTGTCTCTCAGGAGAAGCACAGAGGGAAGAAGAGCAAACCATCTTTATCTCTGCTCCTTTGTTTTCCCCATGTGGAATGTGGTGTGGAGATTGTTCACCTGCAGTGATTGCTGGGTGGGATTCTGGTGAAGGTTGTTTGGGGTCAGTGACCAATGGGATCCAGCTGTGGCTCAGTTTGAGTCAGGTAAGTAAGAAGTGTGTATGTAGAATAGTATAGTATCTCTTTAAATAGTATGTTAATATAATACAGTATAATTTTAATAAAGCAGATTCTTCAGCCTTCTGATCTGGAGCCAGACATCATCATTTCTTCCCCGCATCCAGAGTTTGCTGCATTTTGCTCTAGCCACATGTGTTTCATCCTGTGTGCCAGAAGAAACAGGTGGAGAAACTTCCAGCTTCTCTAACTGGGAGTTTCAGTTTTATTCTTTTCCAAAGAAAGCTAATAATAGATTTTGTCAAAGTTCACCACCGGGTATTGTTTTGTTTTGAGCTGAACCTTTTTGTTTCAAGTTAACTTAAAAATTGTGGGTTTTTTAATATTTTAGAAATGAAAATACTTTGCAGGACCCTCTGCCTCCAGAGGGATTACAGAAATGGTTATTTTGAAATGCAGTGTTATGAAAAAAGAAATTGTTTTGTTTTTCTTATCTATTCCCTTTGTTAGAGAATTACATGCTGAGTGTGAGTCAGTAAATGCAAGCTTGAGACTGCTTACATTAGTTGGATATTTTATAACCAACTTTGTCACCAAATGTCTTCATATTCAATAGATTTATAGTAATATGAGTAATGGCTTGGGGGCTAACAAATCAAAATCTCATTTCAGATGTTTGACACTAATGTTGAGCTGACTTATTGTTCTCTGTGTTGGATTTCTGATCAAATTACCAAAATAGCTGCTTGAAAGTAAAACACAAAGTTAAAAATATTCTAGAAATAGGGTACTGAATTCAAAACATAACGTGTGCCACAGAGTGTGGGCTTTTGGAAATTTCAGTTGTGTTAAGTACACTACTGGATTTTTGTTTATAAAAGAAGGAGGCAACAGCAGTTAGAGTTCTTGATTCAGGAATTTTATTAGGTGGTAAAAAATGCAAAGTTTTACAAGGAGGGAACAAGATGACTGCTGGTATTTATCCCACTCTTGTCACACCATATTTTATGGTTCTTCAAGGTAGTTTTGCAGCTGCAGAACAATAACCAGATGCGTAATTGAGAAGCAGCTGCATGAAATTTTCATTTTTTTATGCATAAAATCAGAACCATTAGACACACTTTATGTATAAGGTATGAAATACTAAACAAAAATGTTTTCTCTGTCATACTAGCAGCTGTGTGAAGGAGAGAAATCACTCCTTCTACTCTCTCTAGATGCCCATCAGCTTCTAAATGTTCAGGGCCTGATTACTGAAAGCAAGTTTCATTCTTCTCTGGTTGTCTTTCTTCTTTTCCTTGTTTGTTACTCTGTGCTGTGTGGTGCTGCATCTTCTATGTGATCAGTCCCAGTGGATAATCCCATGTATAGGAGTCTCAAATACAGAATTGATGCTTATGCCTGTTTTTCATTTAAACTTTTCACTAAAAGGACTAGTAGCACTATCACGTTGAATAAAATCTAAGGAATGATGGCAGTCCTAAGATAGGATAGTTTATAATTGATATTGTCATGATTTTCCTGATCCTGATCTCCTGTAGTGTCCCCCAAGTGACACAGGGTACAGCAGGAAGATACTGTTGTTGGTTATCTACTTGCTATATATTTGTGAATATATTATATATATAAATATATTATTTGGTAAAGTTACTTTAAAAAAAAAATTGTCAATTGTTTCTGTTAAATTTATTACACCTTTTGTCTTTATGCACCAGGTGGTGGTTTAGGATGGGCTGGATTGACAAGTAAGGATATTAGCTTGTACATTTGCTATAAAAGCACATAGTTTGGAACCAAGCCAGGAATCTCTCACAACTGACTTTTCAACTGTTGTGAAGCTCAGGGAACACCCAGCATCCAGCCTCCACAGCATGATTCCCATCCCCTATTTCCTCCTCAGCCTCTTCCAGTCAATGAGGCAATATTTACTGGTATTTTGCAAAGGTTAGGATGACTTTTATCTTTAAAGATGGGAGTAATTTACAAGTTGAATGTATCAGCAGTTGAGAAGTATGATCATAAGAGGCTGTGATTATTATTTTTTTTTGGTAGATAATCTCTACCTAAAATGGTAGAGCAGTTTTTGAAGCTAAGGATGTTCTGACATTTTGTTAATCTGCTACTTCATATTTGAGAAAGTGCTGTGAATTTAAAATATGTTTATCTACATTTCTTCAAATATTTGCAGTTCAAGAAAAGTAAAATATTTCAACACATTTATGAATACAAAATATGTCTTTGTAACCCTGCTGGACTCATCTGGGAGATATTATCTGACTCTCTGCATCACAGTATATTTTAAATGATGCTCTAACCCTTGGGAATGTCACCACAAAAAATATTTAGTCAGAATCGTGTTCAGGGTAGTTCCAGAAGTTAGCTATGCTCTTATTTTAAGTGATTTTTGTTTTATTAAGAAAAATCTGAAGTTGACAATTTTACCTCTGTGTGGCATACTGTCCCTGGTCCTACAGTTAAAGTCAGCTTTTGTTCCGTGCATCATTATGAAGGGGAACATTTTTCTTGCACCTCCCCTGGGCTTAGTTGGACTGCTCATCTGAGTAAGATGAATATGGCTAAACTTCAGGCTATAAATCTTAAATTTATTTATTGTTCTAAATACTTAAGAGCAGCCCTGGGGGTTTTGGAGAAAGAGAAGAGAAGAGAAAGGCAACCAAGAAGAGTTTGCTGTATAAACAGTTAACAATATAAAGTCACTGGGAAGATTCACCACTGCTGCACTGCATTTCCTTCTCCTCCTGCCAAGTCTTTGAGCCCTCTATTCCTCCAGTTACTCACATGTACAGTTTAGCAGTGGCTTTCCTTATCTTGGTGTGTTGTGCTTTGTCCCCACTGAAGATTATTCGTAATAGTCCTGATGCCATGTCTGCACGTCCAACACCCCGTCTTGTTCTTGTTCCCACAGATAAATCTTGTACCCAGGTTTTGGGTTTAGCTCATTAGATGTTCAGTGTGGTTGATTTTCTTACTGGCCTTTCCACACCTGGCCTTTTGCTTGGATATTTTGGAAGAAAAGTGGAACAAGAGAGACTTGAAGCTGGGTACTGCAAATTTGACTATCATAGGATATGATTCTATTCTTATGAAACCTTCTTCCCTCTCCCCCCCCCCCCCCCAAAATTAAATACAGGCTTATGTTCCATGCCATAAAGTAATCTGCCACTTAAATATGATGATTAATGTATACTATAAATAACTTGCTTATTTTATCTTCT
The DNA here is from genome assembly GCF_031753505.1 of Anomalospiza imberbis. Lineage (NCBI taxonomy): Eukaryota > Metazoa > Chordata > Aves > Passeriformes > Viduidae > Anomalospiza > Anomalospiza imberbis. Next base: position 17,658,964 of record NC_089691.1, on the reverse strand, counting down.
GAGTGGCATTCCTATTTGAAGTGCATATACAGTTTGTATTTGTTTAGTTGTTTTTTTGATCTGTAAAAAGCCAAGTTAGGTGCTTAAAGGTGTTTGTATGGAAAAGTTATTTTACAATTTTAAGATGAAAAAAAAAATCATGTCTTTTCATATTCTATGTTGTTGGTTTACAAGATGAGACTCCTGTGTAATTGAGCTTATGCAGCTTTGTGACTATTTCCACATTTTTGATTTATGGGTTTTGATTTATGGCTTGTTTTTACGCTGAGTTTCTGATGTTTAGTGTCCTTTAAATAATGAGAGGTCTGGACTTCCACAGACTGGAGTAAGCATTCCTTCAGAAATCTCTCTGCTGCTGAAGAGACAAAATAAACCAGTCAAATTAAATACTAGACAGAGACTTTTAAGGGCCAAGGTTCAGGGGTAATTGAACATGAGTTGCATATCATTGAAGATGTCTCGATGTCAGAATTTTCAGTTTTGCAGAAAGGATGCAATTAGTGCAGTTAACAGCAGGTAGGGCAACGTTAATTATATGTTCTTTTGTCTCTATGAATTGTTTTAGCTATTTAGAGCCACCTTTTGCATACTATTAAGTAAGTTGTGCTGCAGGAGGCTTTCTGAGAGTAAACTGTGACCACAGTTTATACAAATGTGGTTTATACTGCCTTAGACACTGATTCTGAACTTGATCTTGAAGGGAGATAGTTGGAATGTGAGAAATGGCAGAAGCATGAACAAAACATCATGCAAAAGTGTTGCTTTAAAGAAAGATTGGCCTATTGTATATTTGACATTTCAGTGAAATCTGGAGCTCTTTTCAGCAGCACAGAGAGGAGAAGTAATCTACTGGAGGTTTATTTTCAGCTGTTACCTCATCTGATTTGTAAACCAGGCAGACACGATTCCATGACTCTGCAGAAGCTGAGAAGTGGGCTTTCTGACGTGGCAAAGCAGCTTGCTGACCTTAAGTTAATGAAATATTAACCAGTGCTTCACAGTTCTCAGGATGACACAGAGCATCTGTTTTTGAGGATTCCTAGCAGGGGCCATTGGGATGGTGCTTAGCTCACACACTTGTCATTTAAATGGCAGACTGGCTGAACTCACACACTCAGCTGCTCTACAGATGTGGTGTACAGACCTGCTGACAAGTTTGACACAAATCTGACCCATGGTCCTGCTTGTCTGAAGCTGAGAAGGTGCTGAACTGCACCGTGCATGAAGAGTGTGGCCATTTGAGATGTACTCACTCACCTGTTGTGTCAGTCCCTTTATAGGTTCAACACAGGTTCAAGGCACTTAAATCAGCTGCACATTCTCTTTCTTTGCTAACAAAAGTGGTGTTTATTCCAATTCTGCATTTTTACCCAGAAAAGTTCCGTTTATATGTGAGTAATTGGGAAAGCTCCAAATTCCACTGTTTGATATGACTGCTCACTCATTGTGGTGTTTAGACTGTGCAATTTCATTAAAATATATAGAGTTCAATCTCCAAGCATAGTATCTGCCTTCAAAATCCCCACAGAGCTCAACTTGCAGGAAGCCTAAATGAAACAGCTTTGTTGGTTTCCATATCACGTTGCGATACATCCTTTCCTGTAAATGCTGATTGCCAAACCAAAAGCTCTCTCTTTCTTTGATAGTCATTTTTCTAGGCTAATTTAATGATACGAAACCTGTAAAACAAGGAGTTTAATGTATATAGTTATATCTTTGCTGCTGAGGTGGTGATTGGAGCTTGAGAGACAAATGCCAAGCTGTCAGAACTGGGGGTTTAGGATGTTTGTATTCCCTCAAAGGACTGGGAAAGAAAGGCATGGAAGCTTCTAATTAAGCAGGGCAGTGCTATCAATAATTGAATGTATGTACTGCTCTCTGTCTTTAACTAACTGCAGAATGCCCTGTTGGATATTAGAATTTGGTTTTCTTATGTACTCTCCCCGCTCTTTCCAAGCTCTAAAAGCTGATCATATATCTTAAGGAGAATCACAGATTGCATTCCTTGGGTTTCAGCTTAGCAGTGGTTGGCCTCACTGCAGTCCATTGGGTCATAATTACACAGAATTTACTGTGCTGTCCAGAAAACTGCTCTGAACTGCCCTGTGTGACTAGTCAGGTGCTGAACTGATTCTAATGAAACATTTGGGCAAAGCTGTGTGAACTCTTCCAAGTGCACAGGAAAAAAAGAGATTTAAAAGACTGGAGTAGTCAAGGTAAGCACTGGGAAACCTGGAATTGACAGGAGGTTCTTGTGCTACTCAGTGGGCATTTGTGTGTCCTCAGCTTTCCTGTGAGGCTCAAGAGCAGGTCAGCAGTTTGTAAGCTCAGACTTCTTCAAGGACTTAATAAGAATTTGTGCAAATAACTCAGGAAATTTGTAGTCCAGGAGTATCAAAAATACCTGGTGTTAGGGAATGGTGGTTTCTGCCAATATCAACACATTATTCTGTAATACAAGTTGTGACAACAATCAAACAAATTAATTAGCAAATTCCATAATTTTGGGCTCACAGTGGGTTAAAATGTGTCTCTGGTATCTAATGTCCCTACTACTCACTGTATACAGTAAACTCAGGGGAGCATGGACCAGTGGGAAGAAAGAGCCCATTTTAAAAGAGTGAAGAAGAAGGAGCCATCAAAACAAATATTCCTCCCAACAAAGAACTCCAATTAAGAACAGCCCTAGACCAGAATGAAAATGTCTACCTTTGGACCCAGAAGTGCAGTGGAAGGATGAGCATAACACTAGGAAAAGAGGTAGCAATTAGAAAATAGTTGTGTAACAATTTTAACTGCGTTATTATAGAGGTTTTCCCCCTGCATATAAGCATTAATTCCTGTTCTGTAACAAGTAAAACTGCAATTAAAAAAAATAGCAACTACACTGTTGAAATCATGGGTATATTTACAATGTATTCTTGGCTTTTTGTGTGTCTAAATATGTAAATTGTGCTTTCTCTTTGCCTGTAAACAAGGTTTTGAGTGTGACATTGCTCGTGGCCTAGGTTTCTGCAGACACCTAACAAGTGTGACCTGCTTCCCTGAAGCTCATCTTCTGTTCCTCTGGAAGATTCCTGAGATGTGTGGGCTTCTCTGCAGGAGTCCAGTATTTGGGTTTTTAAACACCTTCCCCCCTTTTTTGTTATGAATCTAAAGTTAGTACACTGAGACTGTTCCCCACTTGGAAATATTTTTCTACAAGAACAAAAAGACAGTTTCTTTTGTATATAGAGAAAGAAATAGGCTTATGTGCAGGCATGAAGTATCTTAAATAAAACATTGTCCTTTTTCTACCTTAGTTCAGCTGGGAAAATCAATTTTTGGTTCCTCAACTGCAAAGAAAGATCAAAAGGAAAAACTGACAGTCCAAACAAAGGGCAAGGTGATGTGGGCTGCTTGCACTCCTGTTCCCTGGTGTGCTTCATACAGGCATTTTTCCAAGCAGAATATATTTACAGTAGATTCAGGGGTGATTTTTTTTTGTATCTCCAAACCAACGGTGCTGTGACTAAAAGTGACCTGAATATAAAAGTAGAAACCCCCTGCTTTATATTACAATTTGTGGAGTTCTTTCGTGCTAATTTAGGCAACAGTTCTCAGATGTGTCAGGTTCCTCATTGCAGAAAAATACTTATATTTTAAAGAATTGTCATTGATTTAACTTCACTAGAACTGGCCAAAGCCAGAACTTTTTTCTTTTTTTTATTTTTTTTTAGCATGTTATGTAATGCAAGAGAGAAAATATCTTCAGTCTTGCTTAAATGCCAACTGGATGCATATTTAAATCTTCATATGAAAACTAATTTCAGTCAGTGGTGAGGGAAACTTTATGGAGATTGGCTTTCCTGCTTTGTATTGATTCCTGTTTATATCTTTAATAAATAAAACATGATTTATTGTTATAAGCTCATATTTACAAGAGGAGATTAAAGTGTCAGCAGGAAAAACAGAAAGGAGGAGTGTGAAAACTCTTTAAAACACACAAACTGAAAAACAGCTTGAATAGCTTCTATGAAGTGTATTAATTATCTTTTGCATAAATTTAAAAAGTTGAAATTAGTTATAAAAGTATTTGATTTTAATGTATTTTCACTTCTTTGAGAGAATTATTGTGTGGATGTCAATTTTGTAACCATATTAAATGTTAATTCAATGGCTATTATAAGTACAAAATAAACAGGCTGCATCTGACTCAAGGCACACCCTTTGCAGGAAAATATTTTTGTCTGTGTGTTGTGCATCAGCGTGTTGGGTCTTTACCCATGCAGGCAGAATGCATTTACATTTGGGTCTCCATGTTTGGCATGTCTTGGCATGGCAGGGATGCAGATAACTATGTACAGAATGCTCATTTCAAATACAGATGGTCCCAAGTTTCAAAAGCAGCAACTGTAGCTGGCAGCTCTGGGACTTTTGGGAGTGTTTGCAGGGAAAGGCACTCTGCACTGTAGCATTTGAAAAGCAGAACCTTTAGACAGTGCCTCCAGATGATTGGCACAAATGACCAGTGGTTTATTAAGTTTAGGCCTATGATTTTTTTTCCTCGAGCACTGATTAGCTCCAAGACCTCCCCATTCTCATCAGGTGTGTCCAAGGAAGGTTTTGAAAGCAAATCCATTTATTTAAGGCCTTAAATTTGTGTGTCTGTGTAATTTGTAAGGCTGACGTCAATATTTCATAACCAATAGAAATAGGTCTGTGTTTTTGATCTGTGTAGATTTTGAGGCACTTCAAACTGCTTGCAGCTTGTTTATTGGGGAGTTAAATTTTAATTTTTGATGTCAAAGTGCTCTGAATTAGGTGAGTGGTAAGAAGCCATATAGGAAAATTATTATGATAGTAATGAAATGTGCCTGATTTTGTAACTCTGCTCATTTGCAAAATTTTTCTTTCTTTGTCTATTCATTAATTAATTGTTTAACAGGAGAGCTCCTGGGAGATGTCAACAGGAAATTGGCGGCTCCACCTGCTCAGTCTGCAGTGCCATGGAAGTGTCACTGTGGTGCTTTATCACTTCACTTCTTAGACAGGAGAGCAGAGGTTGGCTGTAGCTCTCTGCTGAAAGTAATGCACTCTTCATTTTCACTTTTATTTGTTGTCCTGCTTCTTCTTTCACTGCTCTGGGGCAGCTGAGAGCTTTATGAAAAACTTACTGCATGGAGCACACGTCACTGACCGGGGTGGCCAAGGTCAGAGCCTGGGATGTCTGGTTCTCTCCATCAACACCTCTCCTGCGCTGCTCCTGGAGCTTCCCTCCAGAGCTGCCCTGGACAGAGCTGTGGATCAGCCCACTCCTGGGGGAAATGACTTGATTTCACACCAACATTCCTGATGTTCCTCTCCTGCTGCCAGGTCCCTTGTCCCCCTGCAGTTTTGTTTTTTGGGTTACAAGCACAGTGACAGTGCTTTGCTCTGAGGGTGGGGGACCTTTATGCCTTGTTTTGTCTTCTGGCTTGGCCCTGGGAGGTCCACACAGGCTGCCCTGGAGGGTGGAGAATTTCGTTTTACTCAGGCCATTGTTCTGAAACGTGCTGGGGTTTTGTTTAAATGTTTACACCTCCTAATGTTTCCTATGCTGAAAAGACAAGAAATTGTTGATATTTCAACCTTTCTACAGGCTGCAGGTGAGTAGGACCTACTCTCAATTTAGTTGCTGCTGCTTCAAAATTCCTTTAACAAATGCAGACTTGGTTCTGCAGAAACCAACTGAGGTGATGTCAGAAAATCACTTTGGTGTTAGTCAATTGAAAGAGAAGATGTGATTGTAGATGTTCAGTTTCAGATCAGTGGTAATAAAGCAAAAGAAAATTATAATGTGCATTATTGGATTTAATTTCTCATGTATCCAGAATACTTGGCTTTAAAACTGTAGTCCAGAGGCTTTGCATCTGATTTGCTTTGAAGAAAAATCTATTAATATCGCAACAGCTACTTTTGTGATGGATTTGAAAAAGTCTTTTCTTGTGAAACAAAGGAATTTGTACACACAAAGAAAAAAAAATTGGTTGTGTTAAAGAAGTGCACAAGAAGAAAAGAAGGAATGGTTTAGATTCATTTAGGTTTGTTCAGGACATGTGCTGATCTGTCTTAGGGGAAAAAATAAGAAAACTATGAGTCTGGTTGATAATTACTGCAATATCCTTGTCACTCTGGGATAAATGACTACACCAAGATGGACAACTTTACTAGCACTGTTCTGTAAAGGCAAAATGCTGGTCTTCAATATTTGTTAAAACATCAGTAAGGTTTATAATGTCCCTTTAACCTTTTATTAATTAACATTTGGGTTTTCTAAGGAAGAGCCATGTTTTATTTTTTGCTGTGGAATTTTTAAAACTCAGCCACTGGGATTTTCTTGCTCTTTTTCACTTGGGACTGCACTAGCAACCAAAAAAAATGTTACTGATTCTGGCTTTGCCCGGTAAGGCATCATCATTGAATTTGAATACTCTTCCCTCTGTCCCCAGCCAGATAGCTAATTACAGCATAACTCTTAGAGGAATGGTGCAAAGATGTATATCCTGTATATCCCTGGGGGAACTGGTTCATAAATTCAAATCTAAAATTACCTTGTAAGATGGACACTTTCCCATGGTTTTGTTGGATAGCTACAGCTCGGAATGTGAAACATAGTTGTGTCATTGTATAGCCTTAATCAGCTAATTAGTTACAGGCCACTTAAAAAGAGATCTTCAGGAAATACTTAAATCTATTCCCTGTTAATGGAGGACAATGTGCACTTAACCACGGTTACTTAGGAAATTGCTGTCTTCTTTCGGACTGCCACCCTGATTTCTCAGGATTTTCTAAAGCCTTCTGAGTTTACATTCTTGTAAATTTTCTAAGGCAACTTTCTGTAAACAACCTATTGTTTTGCATTCTTTCATAGAGGCGGAGAAATTTGATGCACTGGTGGTTTGTCCAGTGTCGTTGGAGAGGTGGCACGTTCACCCTCCAATCCACTGGCACCTTTTGAGAACTATAAATGATTGGAGTCAGAAGAAATAAATTAGTCTCTTCATCGTGACCAGAGCTGCGATGCGTCATTTTTCCTTGTGTCCTCTAGTGACATTCAGACTGTCTTCTCTGGCAAAAAAGTGGTATTTTAGTTCAAAACTTTTCTAAGCATTTCTGAAAGGCAAAATGCACAAATGAATGTGATTATCTTTGAGGTACTGGATCCTGGCAAAGAGTTGTGGCTCTTCTGCTGAGGGAGCATCTGTGGAGACCTGCTGTGCACCAGGTTACTACCAAAACTTTTCTGCCACTGTGTGCCATCTTCTAGCTTGGCTTGAGTTGTGTAGGCTGTGCTGCAGGTTCTAGGAAATCTAAAGGGAATGCCAGCATGAAATACCAAGGAAAGAAAATGGAAGCAGAGGATTGTCTGAATTGACTGACCTCTGGAGTGGATTGCACCAACTAATATGTGTGTGAATAAATATACTTAAATTGTTCATATGTATAAACAAATATAGTATATATATGTCTGTGTGTGTGTGTGTGTGTGTGTCAAAATCTCTGCACATTATGCAGACTTCCAGTAGTGGACAGCAGTAAAAGCAGTTATCCCAGAGTTACCCCAGGTGCTTTGAAGGAAATTTCTCCCATTACAGACGTTTTAGTAAAAAGACCATTCCCATGATGCAGGTAGTTTTTTATTTCCATTTTACAGTAAGGGACTTTAAGAGTTTATGTAACTTCAGGAACTCAGGTGGGACTCTCAGACCAAACTGCTCTCCAATCAGCACGTACACAAGATGTAATAAAGGGCAGGGAAGAAGGAGGTGGCTGTTCTGGAGTCATTTAGAGGAGCAGCTTGCGCTGATTTGGAGTAGGCTGGTTTTTCAGCTGCTGTGTTAGGTACTGGGAATTCTTAGTCCCTGTAAATGGCAAGGTAGTTTACATTACTGGGAGCTTGTAATGAGCTGACAGGCTCCCAGTCCAGTCTCCAACCCATGGATTTCATTTCTCTGACTGGCAGGTACTTCTGGCTGGGCAGGAGCCCTCCTGTTAGCAAATTCATGGAGTGAGTAAAGGTGAGGAGTATCAGAGCCACAACACAAGTTGTGCTACACAGTTGATACAAGCTGTTGTTGTGAAGTTACACTTCTAGAAGAAAAACCTTAATTGTGAACTTTAAAACATGCACTGTGATTAATTGTAACCTCCAGTGGCTGGCATGGACCAGAAGTGTGTGAATGGGAAAAAGGCTAAGGAAGTGTTTGGAGCATCCTAGACATATGCAGACATTCCAAAGCGTAATTTCCTTTCTATCATTCCAACCATATGTATTTTTATGGGCTTTTTTTATTGCCTAAAAATTAGAAAATAACTTTCAATTGTTGTTTATGAAGCACCATATGGCTGTCTGTAATTTTGGCTTCTCGTGGAATGAGGAAAATGAAATTAATAAGAAATCACACTCAGAAATCTATTATTAAGTTAATGGAGCTAACAGCTTGTCCAGTGTCCTCATACAGATCATGTTGTAGCTGCATATAATAAAAATCAAATCCATATAAAACCACAGAGAAAATGAAGTGGCAGAGAGAGGCTGAGCCAAGGAGCTGCATGTGTTGGTACTGGGCATGGTCATGAATGGCTCAGCTAACAAGCTACTGGTGAAAATCAAGGATATAACATTTATTTTCACAGTTGCTTTCCCATGTGCTTGAAATAATTAATATTTTCTTCTAGGTGGTTTATGAATTAAAGGCTTATCTCAGGATAAAAATCTCTTGTCTTATTTTTTATTTTCATTTTTCAAGTAGAAATTTGTCTGGTCCACCCAACTAAGTTGTTCAAAGTTCTGTGCATTTTTTTGTGGCTTAACATTCAATAATTAATGGGAACACTTTAAACCTAATTTTTTTCTCTCTTAACCTGGCCTAATAGGCAGTGAGTTTTCAGAGCTGAAACTGTAAAGTTTGCATTATCTTGCTTCCACCAAACATCCAAATTTGAAGGCTCTTAATACAATGGTGTGAAAAAAGAATACATCACAAGATGAACATCTATAAAAATTACCAAGCTATGAAAAGCACCACAGGACTTTTTTCTCCTCCTTATCTGGAACATTCCCTAAATTGCCTTTCTTCAGCATTTTTGAAAAATGTCTGCAGATGATATGATACTAAAAAAAAAATCACAGAACAAAAAAGAAATCTAGAAAAAATAACCAAAGTAAATGTTCTTTTTCTTTGAGGGCTAATTAATATTTTCAGGGATGCACTGTTAGGTATGTGTTCTGGATGGGTTTATGTTGAATGCCTTGGCTGTATGTGTGAGAAGGAATTGTATAGGTTGGGTAATTTTATAAAGCTGTAAAAAGAACTTTGTTCAGGTAATACAGATTTGAGACTATGTTCTAAACAGGGTTTTTTTTCAGCATTGAATCTAAATTAACCAGTGTATCATTGATCAGTGAGATGGCCTTTTTATGGAGTAATTAAGTCTGAAATATTGAATTAGATTTTAAAGATTCTTCTAATAGGTCTGCTCCTAACCTTTTTCCAGTATTAGATTATTTTGGCAATTGCTTCTATTTCACATATGTGATGAGTAAACAAAAACAGGAGGAGGATGATAGTGCATCCCTTATTACCTGGGCTCAGTGATTACTGGTCTTATCTGACATTAAGTTATAAACACAAGTTCTTATCACAACTGGAACTTCATCTCTCTACAGCAATTAATATTTACCAATTGCCAGGGGACTAAAGTATTTCTTTTAATACTGCTTAATGTAGTAGGATTTTTTTTAATGCAATTAAAAGCTAGATACCATGAAATCTAACAGCAGGAATCCTTAGAAGGATTTTAAGCAAACTGTGCAGAAAAATATCTCCAAGAGTAAATATGGTGGCTGTTCTGGTTGCAGTGTTTCTATGTTTTAAATAGATACCTCTCGATTCATTTTTTGTATTTCATTCTCTCCTGCATTCTTTACACCTTTATGTGGTGAGTTTTCTCGGCCTGGTTCATACTTGGATAACTCTATTTTCTAGATCTGGAGCTCTGGAAATGAATGACCTTTTGCCCAGACTCCACTTAGTTAACCTGCACTTAACAAGAAGGAAACATTAGAACCGACTCTGTTCCTTCTTCCTGGATTTTCTTTTCATTCTGGGTAAAATTCATGGCTACTCCAGATGGCCAGAGCCATACCTGTTCATCATTTTAGTCCCACTTTTATCTGAAGAAGAACTTGAATGTCACATTTGTGCAATCCCTCAGCCCAGCATCTCAGTTACTGGATTTTCCTTCTCCAGCTGGCTTTTACACCTGGTATCAGGTGTCTGTTAGAAGCTGTGCTGGAAAAAGATTCTCTCTTTAAATTGAGATAGTGTTTATTTTCATTGTGGGGTCTGATTTTCTTCTTCAAATAGAAAACACTTCAGTAAATGAGGCTACATCTCAGTGGTCAGTACTGGGGTCTTAAAAATTGCCTCTTAAGTATGTGATTTCTGTCTGTAAGTAGTGAAGAAGGTTGGGAAGGTGCTGGTGGTGGAAATTGGTTGTGAGGAGGGGAAAGTCAGGTATTTTGGGTTAGTTTAGGCAGGGGGTGGCAAATCAGTGGCTTGCTTCTAAATGAGGGCAAGGAGTCCAGGGCATATATAGAATAACAGCTCCAAAGTAATACTTTTCAACTTTCTGTCTTTAGCACTACTGAGGCAGACATAAATTCTTCAATGTGATCATTTTCCCATCCAGATGTTTCCCAGATAATGACCAGTCTAGCATGATTCTCTTCAGAGGCTCAATAAATTATTTCAGCAATATATTGAAAATTTTGTAGTTAATTCCACTGAATGAGTTGGGTAATGAATCAGGCTACTGGAGGACATTTCAGTCCTGCTGGGCTTGGCTCAGATCAAAATACTGCCAGATTTGCTATTCTTTTGTATATTTCTAGTTTTGGATGTGGATTGATTTATTTATTGTCTGAACAGCAAAATGTGTGGTATCTAATGCAGCCCTACACAATGAAACAAAAGCTGAGGGATACAAGGCTAAGAGCTAGGGTAGAATTGTATAACAAGAACTGTCTCTGGGAGAGAAATGTTAATTTTGCTAAAAATGTAAATTTTCAGCTGAGAGCTGTTCAGTATTTTCATTGCTTAGGGTAAAAATGCAAACTGTAGAAGAGATTTAGGTTTGGAGCTTCATTAAGAAGTTCTTCATGAAATGTGTCAAAGCCTCACTGAGGGAAATATTTATGCAGGCACCCAAATGCCAAGCTGGCATCAGTGTGTGCTTAGAATTAAGCAGATAACCACCTGTTAGATGAAAGCATCTGTAAATTGTTGTAAAGAGGAGAAATGACCACTGTGGTGGTGAGTAAAGAAGTGAGGTGCCTTGAAGTGGAGCAGTGCATGCGCATGGGCACCTGTCAGGTCACTTTGTCCCAGCTTTTACAAGGCAGCAAAAGATGATGAAACCCTTTGCAGGAATTTAGTCCTGGCCTAGTATTGGCAGCCTTGCAGAAACTGGGTCTAAAGTTGATGCACTCTGAGATTTCTCCTTTGAGCCTGCTCCTCACACTTCTGAAGGCTGTTGGTTGCCCAGCCTCCACTGTGTGATGCCCTCCACATTTCTTTAAGCTTTGGCTTCCATTGTAATGCTTATTTTTAAGGATCCTGCTGGGCATAGCAGGCCTGTGTGGAAAGACTGTGCTTGGCAAAGGGCTGATTATCAAGTCTCTGCTTGAGCAGGGTTCACCTGTCACATTATGGATTTGTTAGCACTTCTTAGGTTGTGGTGGTAACATTGCAGTTGTCTTTACTCTCTGCATATTTTCCAATACGAAAGAGAGAAAGTTTAGATTTTGTATCAGGAAAGAATTCCTTACCATCAGGGAGGTGAGGCACTGGAACAAGTGGCTGCCCCATTCCTGGAAGGGTCCAAGGCCAGGTTGGACAGGGCTTGGAGCACCCAGGGATGGTGGAAGGTGTCCCTGCCATGGCAGGGGTTGGAACGAGGTGGGCTTTAAGGTCCTTTCCAAATCAAACCATTTGTGATTCTACAATTCATATTAACAATCCATATTAACTTGCTTTTCTACCATGTGAACTCCCTGGTGCCTTGCTTAGGTTTTTTATTTCGTGCTCCATTTTTGAGAATATCTTCAACTACAACAACTCCTTTATGATTGAAAGAGAATTGTGAAAAAAAAAAACTAATATATGTGCCTTGGTTTTTATGTATTCTACACTACATGCAATTTTTTCAAAATCATCTCTGCAGTTCAATAATGGATAAAAGAATTAGAATCAGTCAGAGAAGGCTTTGTGTCTTTTTGTGCCTTACATATAATCAGAAAGAATGAAATTTTGAACATGTTCCAGTAAAGCAGGTGTGTGTATTGTTGCAGCAAGGGGCGAGAACAGTGCTTGTTCCTAATGGCTGCTTGACTTCAACACTACAGATTGCATAGAGCCTGTTCCCTGAACTGTATTAAAACAAATTGTGTTACGGTATTCAGTCAAGAATTTAGGGCACAGTTATCTGCCTGAGTCTGCTAACTTTAAAATATATTTTACTGGGGGTGGGAAGGTTTGGATGTTATTTTGGCAAGGAAAACTTCAAATCCTTGTAAGCTTTAAAAGGTTTTTTTTTTTTTTTTTTGTAATTTAGGGAAATGGGAAGTATAGAGAGAAATGTCTTGATAAGGATCTGTTAAAACTGACAAATTTTTGAATGACGATTTTAGAAATCAAGTCTTGTGATTTATTCATGTATTTAATACTTACAAGGAAAGCAGGTCTACTAAAGCACGTGATTTTGCATCCCCAGGTTTCTCAGTGCTTAACAGAGTATCCTGAGAAGCTTCCATGGTGGCATTGTCAGATCATAGGGATTGTGACTAATACAGAAGGAAAAGTCTTCTTTGCTTGCTTTTACAGCCTCTTAAAATGAAATCATCTGAAGAGGAGAAAAATAATATTGGCTTGGGCATAATATAAAGGATGTTTTGAAGTCTAAAAGTAGCAAGAATGGATCTTTTGGGTATAATGATGAAAGAACCTTGGATCCCTTTGCATGGATTTTTCGATTTTTGTTCAGTATTTACTATTTATATGCTGCAGGATGCCAGGGTGACTGCAGGTTACAGAAATTGCTTTTCTCTGTTTTGCCCATAGAATGGATGTTCCTTTAGAGCTGGCAGAAGGAGCTTTTTCTCTCTTGTCAGTGAACTTCAGTGCTCTTCCCCAAAAGAACAAACTTGTTCCTTTCCTGATTGAGTTTCAAACCATGTCTGCTCTGAAGTTTGTAAGCAAATGTGGAAATAGCCATTTTTCTAAGCCCTTTGTCTATTACAGAGGAAATTTATGTAAAAAATAATGAGAAGTTAGGTTGAAAAAAGAAGCTGTTAAAGGCTGAAAAATATCAGAAGTAAGATATCCCATGGAGTTTGAATCAAGCACATACAATGAACAGTTTCAATATGAGAACTGTTTCTTTTGGATCCCTGCCTTAATGTGCATATTTTTCCATGCATTATAGTGGTGCTGCTGGATCTAGTGAGGCTCCATTGCTGTATAAGTAATTTATCAGGTTTAACTTACATGTAGGATGTGTGAATACTTGATTACTTTTACTCTGAGAGGGTTTAAGACTGCAATATTGAGAGTGAGCTTTAGCTTAGCTGATTTTATCTAGCCTTAAAATTTTTATCACTGGTGAAGTGTGTAGTAATGGCTATGAGGGCAATTAATAATAGTAGTGACAGAATCAAGAGACTGACTAATTTATCATTATAGGTTTTAATGAGGCTTAAAATCTAGCAATAAATATACAATATATTCAAAAGTATGGAATTATAAAAAGGATGATTTATTTAACTTTAATTCTAAACTAGTTTGCAAACCAAAGGTTGTAGAAAGTAGGCTTGTGAGAACATAATTCTTTTTGGTGTTACAGAGCAGAAGGATGAAAACAACAGAGGAAGAGAGTTTAAATTAAAATTAAAGCGGGGGGGGGAAATCATTGTTTATCTTCATTCAAAAGGCCTTTAAGCACAACAATAGTTTTGTAAATGTGGGAGGTACCTTGTGGACAGCTTCTTTTTCATCTCAATCTGCTCACTTGGCAGAGCCTGGGAACTGCCTTGGATGCTGCAGCCCTGCAGCTCTCAGAAGATGGGCAGCAGTGGAAATGACAGCAATACTTGGGAAAAGCTGTCTCAGATTTCAGACCAAGTTGGTGTAAAGACATGCAAATGTGAAAAGTTATTATAACAACTTTCAGATTCAGTGTTCAATGTGGAAACTAAGCTTTCCTATACAGTTTTTCTATTATTGTATTATGTTTGTTATTTTCTTTCTTATTACTGTTACTCTCCCTTCTTTCTTTGCTGGAGTAATCTACAGAATGTCTCTGGCCTGGATGTTGCTAAAAGGTAATAGGCACCTGAGCAGTGTAAGAGAGTGGCTGAAATTTGGAAAATTAATTATAGCCAGTCCTGCCCAAAGGGAAGTTGGAAACTCAGGTGGTAGGGGTACCATTAAAACAAGAAAGAAAAAACAGTAATAAGACAGGACAGATGAGACCCCAAAAAGTAGATTTCCCTACTGCTGGATCAGCTAGATGTGAATAGTAAAACACAAAACCAATCCAAACTGGACCCTTTTAAAGCTTGTAAGGGGAACCCTTGGTTTTGGAAGAAAGTCTCTGAGCTGCAGAGATGTAGTTTGGGAGAGATTATTTAGAACCCTTACAGGCCACTTGAGCATTTGTGGGTTTGCATCAACGTTGGTGTGGAAATAAGTAGGAATGCCATGTAGGTGTTCTGGGGTTTGTCGGTGTCTTTATAGTTCTCGTGTTATCCAAAGTAAGGAATAATTGCTGTCAGAAAATGTCTGTAATGTCTGCCTTGTTTTCCTCAAATCTCATGTTATGAAATCAAAACTTTAAAGCAGAGTGGGGAAAAACCACTTTCTTTGGGAAAGGAAGCACTGAATTTCCTTCTGTTTTTAGGAAAACAGTGTTAAGCAGAAATGATTGGGAGATGGAATTGGTCATCCAGTGAGATTCCCAGTCAGTCCTTTATGGAATAATATTCCAGACAACCATGAAAGAGATGTGGATTAAAGTCTGGATGGTGAAAGCAGAGCTTGAAGTTGCACATGTCCAAACAAAGCAGTGATTTGTGTCCCTCAGAGCAGTTTTGTCAGGTAAATACATTTTTAGGTTGCCCTCTGCCTCTTTGTAGAGGTGGAGAGTTTGGAGCTGGTTGCAGATTCCTGTACCTCATCTGGCTCTTTTGGGATTTGGGGAGGAGGAAGCACTCCACAAGTTCTGCTCATCAGGCACAACTTAATTATTTTACCTAGAGAAGGGTGACCAGCAAAGTTCTTGAAACCAGAGACTCTCTGCCTGGCTGCAGTGGGCTGGGCTCCTCCTGTGCATCCTGGCATCCCAGCTGCCTCCATGGGCACTGCTCCCGTGTGCTTATAGACTCAGAGTTTGGTCAGTGAGGAGACAGGCCTTCTGTAAAACCTGGATGTGCACGTCCTTGTTGGAATCCTGGATGCTGAGAATTTTAGAATTTCTGTGCTGAAGGGCACAGACCCACAAGGAAATGCTATATCTGACCTGAGGCCGTGGAGAAGGCTTCCAAACTGGATTGATAGCACTGGGATTATGGTTTGATTAGAAGTGTGTAATATCACAAGGCAGAAAACTTAGAGTTTAAGGTTTTAGAATATAGCAATATATGTGGGAGGTTTTAGGGTGGTGGCTGGTTGTTCTTCTTCACCTTCTTCTTCATGGGTTTGGGTAGTATTTTGTAATTGGACAGAAAAATCCGCATTGCGGGCTTTGAGGGATTAGTTACTGGGTTCAAAGTGAAAATAATTTAGGTGTCATTTCTTAATTGGATAGTTTAGCCTTAAAAGACCTTGTATAGGAAGATAGCCATGTTGTAGCTTGTTAGTAGAATGCTGTAGAACTCAAGACTGTCCTGACTTTGCATTGTGCAGCTGCCGTGACAGTGGGTTGCTCTCATCTGCTCTGCAATGTGTGCTCAGCTCATTCCCAGAGAGATCAGGGCACATTCTGGGGACACTTTGCTGCTGCTGCAGTGCTTACCTTGGAGTCAGGGGTTTGCAGGGAACCCTTCTGTGCCCAGCTGCCTTTCACTGGGGTAAAAAAAACACTGATGTAATGGTGGAATGCGTTCTGCATTTTTAAAGAAGACGCAGACAGCAATTAATTTATACAGAGCCCCTGCAGATAGAGGAGCCAGACCACTGAAATCTCATGGTGAGACATAAATTTGATTAGGAATTCATGTGAGACCTCCTCTCTTTGTCCCAAGCTCTAATTCTGTAGTGTGGGAGGTCTTGTCAAAGTAGTCCTGAGTTCTCTCTGGTAGAAAGCCTTTTGTTCATGAACAGGGAGCGTATGAGACCTGTTCCCATGCAGCCATACATCTTGTGTTCTTTACAGCAGCTTATTTTTGATAAGCTACAGCACATTTTAATGTAATTGTTAACGTGCCTAATTTGCAGCCACACAGTTGTATCAATAATAATGGAAAGTTGTTCACAGGTAATAAATTAGCATAGCATATAACCAGCAGAACTCTGCTTCTCAGTATATTGTTTCATGATCAAGAATTCAGTAGTTAAATATACACAGCAGTGGGCTGAGAACAAGCTGTTCATTTTTGCTGCAAGCAGTACCAGTGGACCAGAGTAATCATAGCTCCCAAAAGCAGGACTGATTTTATTGATTTTAAATAGGCTTTCATTACAGCACTGAGCTTATTCCAATTGCAAGGAGTATCACTGTTGTTTGTATTCACAGTGCTGGCTCAGGGAAGGAGAGGTTTTGTTGGATGCCATGTAGAGGCTCTTTGTCCCTCAGTGTTCTATTCTGCCCTGCTGAAACATCTGAATTTATTATAGAAAAATAATTTATTATACAAAAAAAATGAAGGCTTTTTTCCCTGTGGTTAAAGTTTTTTAGATACACAGAGCCAGACCCAGCTCTGAAATTTTGAATTCTGAATATTCTTCTAAGGAGTCAAAGTCTTGCTTATTTATTGGCATTTGACTTAGGAACCAGCTGGATTCTTTAGAAATCAGAGAATCACTTTGCTTGGAAATGATGCTAAGATCACCAAGTCCAGCCATTTAACCCAGTCCTCCCAGGTCCAGCACTTAAACCCATCTCTAACACCACACCTGCACCTCTCTCCTTTTCCATAGATTAATGTAAAAAAGGCAAATACAAGAGCTGCTCAGTCTGAGATATTAATGTATCCAGGTTATAATTAGTGAAGAACACATGCTGTTACCAGCAATGTGTCATTAATCTGCATGGAGCAGTTTGCAGCTATTTGTTGCTAAATTAGTGACACTTTAAAGCTGTCAGGTTTTTTATTGTTTCTAATGATAAAAAAATTATAAATCTTTGACTAAACCCCCACATATGCACACTTAAGAAGCAGGCTGGTTTGTTATTTGGTTTTCTTTGGAGTTTTTGTGTTTTAATTTACACAAGGCTGGTCAGTCAATGGCCATACACAGAAGTTGGTTGAAGCCTTAATACTGTTGAAAATGTTGTACTGTACTTTATGGTGGTGTAAAGGCATGTTGCTTGTGATAGGTTTTTTTCAAATCCTTTATGTGTAACTACACAGTTCTGCTTAAACTTTTTTTCCAGTGTTACTAGAACAGTTTGGAAGGGTATTAATAGAAATTAGTCGCACCTTTCTGGTTTGAATGGGTTTAATACTGACTTTACCTTTTTTTTTTTTCCTTAAACCTGCAGGTGAAGGTGAGTTGCTTCAAATATTCTAGCTAATCCCACATTTTTCTTTTGGCACAGTCTTTCATACATAATTTGGGAATTCAGGCAGGAACAAACAAAAACTTTGTGTGAGCATTTCTAGAAATCAACTCTTTAAATAAGATAGTGACATTAAGTAGTGAATCAACTTGGTAAGTACTGCATGATCAAGCCTAGTTACTGTAAAATGAGATCTGGATGGTTTATTTCATTTTAAAGAGCTTGGGCAAATAATTGTGGAATTAAATTGCTTCCTGTTGGTTTCCTGCAGGGCATGAAGAACCTGCTGTACTGTGCTCTGCTGAGCTGCTGCACTGATTAGTTCCTCAGGTCTAATCTTTACGTGGCTGTGCTCACTTTCATGTCTGTTTGTTTATGGGTTTGATAGTTGTTTTTCTGAAGTTACTCTATTGCCTTGATAGTCCTCTGGTGGATTATAAAAATGTACACATTAATTCCTTTCTCTGACTTCATTTGTTGGAGCCCAGTGGAGATAATTGGTGCTCATGGAACGTGGTGCTTGGGAATGAGGGTGATGATCACTCCCAGAACTGATACCACCCATCACTGACAATCAAAGCTCACATTGTCAGGATGGTTGGAAGCTAAAATTGATTTAATTAAATGCTTGCAGCATCTATTAACAATACCATATTAGATTCTTTATCACAGCAGCTACTGTGATTTTTGGAGTTTGCTTGTGCAGGTTGAAAAGAGATTTATAGTTTTAATTCATCTTAATTTGTGTGTTTAGGTAACATTTGAGATAAAAATTTTTGTTGCATTTAAATTTCCTTGTTATCTGCCCTGCAGTGGCATGAGTAATAGGGAGCCCAGAACATGAATATATTGGAATGCATGAAATATTTTCAAGGAGAAGTCTTTTAAAGTTCAGAGTGATATATGTCAAATGTTACTGAATGGATAACCATGTGGAGAGATTTTAGCCTCAAGGAGCTTTGATATTAAGCATTTCTTAGTACAGTATCTGTGTTGAAAATAATTATTAATAATAATAGAAATAGTAATAGTCACTACTACTACTGCTGTGTTAAATAGAATGTTTGTTTCAGAATATTTATGCTATTCTAAGGTTTAACTTTTTTTTGTAGTTGCTGAAATTTATTATACAAGCACCTTGAAATGATGCTGTGTCAGAGCTTGCCTGCACGAAAAATTGCTGCACCTCAAAACTTACATTTAATAATCTGCAAAATGTTTTTACAGCCTAGAAAGCCTGTGTGTGTATTTGATTGAAAGTATCTGTGCCCTCTGTGCCAATTAAACAGTAAATTTGTCAATTTAACAACAAATTCTCATGTTTTCTTGATACTTAGATAAAATATTATTGTCCGAGGTGTGACCTAATCCAAACACCACTGAAATCAGAGATTTCCAGACTGCAGGAGAGGGTAACAATGAGTCTTTTCTAGGCATACTTAGTGATATGTTAATATTAGGATCTCAGACTTTGCAAAGCAGCCAGCACTATTATGAGAAATGTGCAAAGGGGCAGTAGTTGGTGTTAATAAACATTTTTAAGGCGCCTGGGAGGTGTTCATGGTTCAGGAATTTGCTGTGATCCAGAGCTGCAGAGATGATGAGTGATGGTTTGGTTTGGTTGGTTGTTTTCCCTTTTACCCCCTCTGCAAAGATGTCAGGATTGCTTTTGTTTGGAATGGAGCACATGGTGCAATTGCTTTTGTCACTGTCTTGCTGCACTTTGGTGTTACTGAGACACTCAAATTGCCAAAGATCCAGGTGATGCCTCACAGACAGGTGAAATGTTTTCATTTCCCAGCTCCTGCCCTTATTCTGCACCCACCTGCCCTTTGGACATTGGGATTTCTTCTTTAAGAACCACATCCATGCACTTCCTTCCACGTGTTCAGAGCAAGGAATGGAATTTATTTCCCTTGATGAGCATTCTTTTGTTGCGAATTCAAGACAAAATATGATCTGATTTATGTTTAAAACCCGTGCCAGTGTGTGAGCCACAGAGCTGGGCTGGTTGTGTGGTTTGTAGTGCAGGCCATGGAGCATTAACAGCATAACAACAGTTCTGATATTCACAATGACTTATTTATCCATCTGATAAGCTGTGTGTCCCTTAACTTCCTTCAGCAATTCTTTTTTGACAAGGTTGCTTTATAGAAGTGATGAATTTACTCTTGTTTTATTGCTCACTAGTTATAAATAACTTCTTGTTGGTTTAAGAGTCCAAGCTGGAAATGCTTTTTGATCTCATACTAACAAGCTCAATAATTGACAAACCACAGAATTGCAATGTGTTTTTCTTTTACAGAGGCAAAGGAAATTGTTCTGAAGGCACAGATTCTGGCTGGAGGGAGAGGGAAAGGTATTTTCAATAGTGGATTGAAAGGAGGAGTTCATCTAACTAAAGAGTAAGTACTTTCAATTGAAAAAACTATAAATAAATTGCTCCTTGTATAATATTTAGGCTGTTTACAATAGCTATGGACTGTTTCTTTTAGTATTTTTCAGTAAACTAACATTTTTCCTTTGTTTGTAGCCCTAAGACTGTTGAACAGCTTGCTAAACAGATGATTGGGTACAATCTGTCAACCAAGCAAACTCCAAAGGATGGTGTGACAGTTAAAAAGGTAAGAATTTGGCATCTTGAAAGTTGAAAACAATGTTCAGCTGCAATTTTGCATTAATAAGCTGGGATGTATGACATAGATTGTTTTTCAATCCTTCTCCAATTCCTGATTGATTACATCTAATTGATTAAAAAAAAAAAAGAAAATGTTACTTCTTCAGTTTGTGTATATTTGTTACTCAATTTTGGCATACCCACTGATGGAAAAATAAATTCATTTCTCAATGTATATTGAAAGGAATTCTTTGTCATAGGCTTATCTTCCATCAAACACATACTAAATGGTGATACAACTGCACTGTAGCATTAGCTGTACATGCTTATTGACATGCTGCTTAACAGAAACAGTAGACACATGGTTCCCTTTAGTAATAATATTATCTGTACTTCAGTCACCCTCAGGTTTGGACAAGTCTTAACAGAGTGACAGATGAACCACAGAATGGTTTGAGTTGAAAGGAATCTTTAAAATTCCTTCAGTCCAACCCCCTGCAATGAGCAGGGGCATCTTCAACCACATCAGGCTGTTCAGAGCCCCATCCAACCTGGCCTTGAATCTTTCCAGGGATGGGGCATCCACCACTGCTCTGGGCAAGCTATGCCAGTGCCTCACCATCCTCATTGTAAAAAATTCTTTCTTATATGTAATTAAAATCTGTCTTCTTTAGTTTAGAGCCACCTTGACTTACTGCAACAGGCCCTACTAAAAAGTTTGTCCCCATCTTTATTGTATGCCCCCTTTAAGTATTGAAAGGTTTGCATGAGATTTTTTTTCGCAATTGTAAAAAAGTGTCTGAACAGTACATTCTTTCTACTTGTGGCAGATACAGACTAAAATGTGTGTTCATGGTAGTGGTTGAGGTACCAGATGAACATGGGAGTTCATTTTCTAATGATGGTGCTTTCTGGAATGCATCAAGATTTATTTCAGCATCAACGATTTGCTCTGTATTGGCCTAAATGAGAGAATCAAAGATTCAGTAAGATTCTCCTTCAAATTAGTAAAATTCTGTGAGTCAGGAAATCCTGGCAATTGCCTATCTGCTGTATCTGGTTTTGTCTCTTGCTTTGTTTTACTGAGCAAGAATCCTCATACAGGTAAGTAGTCAAGAGCCACACTCTATCTGATGCCAGGAAATAATTTGGCATGAGCTGAAGGAGCTGCAGTTCACATTTAATATCCTGTGAACAGCTTGGTGTATTAGCACAGAAGGGGAAGGAGCACCTGTCTGAGAAGATCCTGTCTAATGAGGGTGGAGGAAGGTGTTCAGGCAGTTCTTCTCTTGGGGAGCAAGGAGAGCAAATTACCATCACTCCTCAGAGGTGTTCTTAAAAAGAAATACTATATATTAAAATAGGAGACTCAGCGTTACCATTAAGGCATGTCTGTCAGAGATCCTGATAATACTATGGATATACCTTTTCCATATTAAGGCACTCTGCTTGGGAAAATTAGTATTGTAAAAGCAGCTTTCTTTTATAAGTTCTTTGTTTTTATTCTTTTGCCCTAGTTGGCCTGCCTTGAATACATCCATACAGAAATTCTACTTTTTTTGCAAGCCTGTTCATCATTGACAGATTCAGTTCTGAAACAGAAACTTCTAATTTTCTTTGAAATTGATAGAAGTGGAGGAAGAGTATGGATGTTGGGGTTTTTTTGACGTGGTTTATTCAAAGGATTGACATTAGGATGACTTTTGTGCCATGTAGCCATAGAATATTTAACTTTGTGGCTCCTTTCTCCCCCTCCACATGTTGTTTGTGTGAATGAACAGTGGGCAGGACTGAGCAGCTGGGGCAGAGGTGAAGTTTAAGATGAAGTTTGCACTACTGAATTTCAGATATTTATTTTGGTGGTACAGGACTGTGCACAGCCTTGAAAGACTGTATTTTTCCTTTGCTATAGAGTTCCAGGGAAACTGCTATTTTTAATGCTGATCCATGATAAACCACTGTGATGTTTTTCACTGGGAGAAGCTGATAATTTGCAAAATTATAGCAAAATCACAGACTTTCATCCTGATTACAGAGTTGGCTTTTAAAAGAATGTTGGCTTTTAACTAGTATGTTTTACAATTTTTGGTATTGAGTTCTTGATTCTTAGTAATTAATGGTGAGAACATATACCCTCCTTAAATTAATTCATTTTGTAGCAGTTTGCCCAATGTTATGCTTATTAGATAGTGAAGGAAGCATGTTTAAAATTATGCACTACTTCATCAAAAAATTATTTCCCAGCAGAATTATGTCTGTTTTAAAAGAATTTCCCATTTAAAAAGTTAGCTCACGTTGGGATTTTAAAGGTAGTTAGAGGAGCTGAGGCACTCAGGTTTTTGGTGTCAGATCTAAAAAATCAAATACTGACATTTTAATCAAGGGGCAAACTAGAGTCATATTATTAAATATATAAATTTAGCTAAGTCTGAGATATCATTTAATGCAGTGGGAACTTAATGCACTAAAAATGCCAGGCAGACTCTCCGGGCTTGCTAAGGGCAGTGGGGAAAGTGAGAACAAATCACTGTCATTTTTTTCCTATTTCAAGGTATAGAAGAGTTTGTGTTCTACATTTACTTAAGGAAAATTGCATTTCAGGAAGAAAAGAAAAGGATTTGTGCTTTTTAAACTTTTCAGTGTTCTGGAAAGTTTGAGTGGTTAAAAATACTCCTTTTTTAAAAAAAAATTAAGTAATAAGCATTTTTCAGAAGGAAAATGTTTATGATGTCACTTTCTGTGAGGCAATCAATGAGCTGATGTCAGGTCAGGGAGTGGAAGTCACCTTCTACATCTATTTGTAAGGAAGGTATAAAAGGTAGACATTTTCTACAATTAGAATAATTTTGAAACGGAAAATTATAGTTTCAGCTTTCTTTCTCAGCTTGTGCTCTTGCTACAGAATTTAAAGTGTGTTTGTGCCTGTTCAGATTGATGTTTCTCGAATTAATAGCAATCTCTTCAATTCCCTCATAACTTGGAACCTGTTTTGTGAGTTTACATAAAATCCTCTTATGGCATTTGGAATTTGGAGAGCCTGGCTATCTGTGATGACAGTCTTCTCTTATCATGACAACCTGAGAATTCACTACCTGTGTTTTTTCTCTCCAAGCAAGAACAGAATGAACATTTTGCATATTTGATTCTGTTTAGGAAAAGCTGTTACAGTTACCCTCATGACATTAGATGTGTGACTTAAACTTTTAGGTAACGATTTGTTACAGAGAAGGAAAGCTTGAAGTTGTCAAGAAGTTTTAATGAAAACCGATTTTTCCCCAGGACATTTTAAATATAAATATGATATGGTAAACAGATAATGATGTGTCATATTCTTTATCAAAAGCATAACAGAAATGTGAGAAGAGTCAACAGTCTGTAGATTAAATTTCACTATTCTTAACTGTTCATCAATGTGTTTGCATTAGTTCTGTCATGTGAGTGATAGGTAGAATTAAATGATATTTAAAGACCTGGAACACCAATTTCCCTGGCTTTGCTGTGCATCAAATGGGGAGGATGGTGAAGGAAAGTTATTTTGTTGGGAGAAATTAGAGATATTTCACAATCTGACAATTTTTGCTCTAAGGTTGCCTACTGCAAAGTAGACTCTCAGTAATTTTGTGAATTAAGACAGAGAAGCATCTGATGATGTTGACATTGTTAATTTGCAGCAGTGAGGACAGTCACTCCAGCTGGAAGTCTCAGTTGAAGATACCTGATTTAATAATGTTAGTTCCACCTGCTGTGCCTGCAAATGTATTCCTCAAAACTTGTTGAGTGTGTTCCCATCCTAATTCTGGCCCTGACCCTGATCTCTGTGGAAGCTGTCTGAACAGCTCTGACAAGATCTAGTAGGACCAGTTGGTTTTATCTGACTTATGTCTAAAGCAACTGACTCACATTTTTCAGATACATTGATGCAGGATATGTAAGAAGGTGAAAACATGGATGCAGGTAAAAATAGTAGCAAATCAAAGATGCTTTCCCTACCCTTGCTTGTTAATTTGACAAATCTTGGCAGGTAGCCAAGCTGTGTCTCTGAAGTTGTCTTTTAGCATCCCTCTGTAGTAGACTAAAATAGGCAGATGCTTTTAAGTAGTACAGTAGTTTTCTGCATTCTTGGTTCTCTCCTTCACCTTGCTTTCTTTAATTTCCCTTAGAACAGTCGCTTATTTGAACTATTCCTTTACATCCCCCTATGTTGTGTGAATAAAGTGAGGGGAAAAGTAGAAGGAAACAAAATTACTATAGAGCAAATTTCTTCCAAGTCAAAAAGACCATAAAGAAATTTCATCTTTCCTTCAATTCTGAGCACTGATGGCTTTATTTGATTCCCTGTTTCTTACATTTCCCCCCCTCTTCTCTAATACCTACTGCCTGGCAGGAAGTCCCTACATCCTTTCTTATGTACTCCGGAATAGACTGTCAAAATGTGACTTGGGTGAAAGTAGAGGGCATCTTTCTTGTTTATAGTCCTTGAACTATGAAAACCCCAGGAATACTTGTTTGATGGAGCACCTTGTGCCAGGTAGGCAGAGTTTTAAGGCTGCAGGTATAAAATGTCTCTTGGATCTGCTGACTGAGAGAATTAATTTCTCCTTGTGGTATATTCAGTGATGATCATTGTCTGCAGTCATTGTTCAAAACTGTCACTTCAGAAACAGACCGTGTTAGAAAGCTGTTGCCACTTAATCCTTCCTAATTATATTGATATTTGGGAAGTGATTTTCCTGATTTCTACTACTTCCATTGAAAGATGGGAAATAGCAGCTCTCTTAAGGAAGAATGTAATACTTATTAAATTACAGAGGTGGCTGCTTCACTTTCAGATTGAAAAGCAAAACTGTAGTGCAGAGCAGAACTACAGTCTTTGCAACTTTGATTATGGCACCTGTTATGATCACAGGTAAAAATTATTGATGATCATGTGCAGATTTTTTTCCAAAAATTAAGAATGTTTTGGGAAATTTAGTATTCTTATAGTGAAACAGTTTTGTGAGTCCTTTGCAAATGTAAAACTACTGAGTCTCTGAAATTGCTTCGATAGCCATTGTTAAACTACTGCAAAAACAGACAGCTCAGGTGAGGAGGAAGGTACAGCTATTCTAATACTAAAGTGGAAAGGACCTTGTCTTGTTTTTGGGAGGAGGGAAAAAATTGTAGCAAAGACTTTATATGGGCCAATTTCTGACACTTTTAATGTGATGCTTGTAGATTCCAAACATGGGATTTGAAACATCTTTCTGTTTTGTGCTGTGGTGTCTGTCAGATACTGGTACAAAATGGTTCTGTTGCTTATAGTAATAAATTGAAAAACACAGATCTGTGTTTCTAGGTTCTGCTAGTATCTGAAGGACACACATCTGCTCAACTCTCTAAATTGAAAATAAAAAGCTGGATGGCAGAATTAGCTGTAAACCCATTTTATTAAGAGATACTTGGGCAGGGCAGGAATTCAGTGCAGAGATTATAAGCGTTGGGTGGCCTTTGGTCAGAATAAGGGAGAGAAATTAAGCCTGAGGATTTTCTGGTGAGGAGCAGCACTGCTGGTGAGATGCATCCAAAAGCCAACGTGCCAGTCCTTCTGTCTCTGTGATCTGCACACTGAGTCCTTTGGGACTCAGGTCTTTCTGGGGACAAGAATTACTGTCCTGATAATCAAGAATTATCCCAAATTATTGGGATAAAAAGGTAATATAGAGGTCTGCAGTATGGACACAGCTTGAAAAACCCCAACACTGAGGTTTACATTGCTCACTGCAGGCCCCGGTGAGAAGAGCAGCATTAGAGGAGTCTCTTCCTTAAGGAGAGAGCATTTCTTGGGAAAAAGGTCACAGGGTTGTAGTGCTGTGGTAAAAGCAGTGAAACCAATGTTTCTTTTCAGGCTAGCAAGTATCAAACTGCTGCATTTTAAGGTGAAGCAGAAGGACCAGTCAGAACCACTGATGCTTTCTTTCCTTGCCTCTATCCATTTTTAGGTGATGGTTGCAGAAGCACTGGATATTTCCAGAGAAACATACTTTGCAATTCTGATGGACAGAGCCTGCAATGGACCTGTCATGGTTGGCAGTCCACAGGGTGGTGTGGACATAGAAGAAGTTGCAATAACTAGCCCAGAACTTATCTTTAAGGTATTGGAATAATGTTCTACAATAACAATTTTCCTTGTCAGTTATCCAAAATAATATTTTTCCCCCTTTCTCCTCCCATTTTTCCTTCTTCCATGTAAAAAGGAGACAGGAAGAACCATAAAAAGAGTGTTTCATCAAATACAGGATCATACCTGTCATCTAGTAAATGAAGCATATTTAATATCTGATTTTACTAGAATTTTTCAATTACAAAAATATCTTAAATCTGGCTGTTATCTGATATGTTAAACTTCATTCTGAAGTGTTTTATGAGTGAGTTTCACTTTCAGGAAAGTACATTTTTTTTCACAGGTGGGTTGGTGCCAATATACTTATTGTTTCTGTGGCTGTTTTTCTCTAATTGGCAGAGTTGTTAATTATTTTTTGTACCTGCAAGACTTTTGCATCTGAAATACAACTGTTGTAATTACTTTCTTAATGATGACTACACTGAAGTATTTTTTAAGTTACTGTGGCAAGATAATGAGTAGACAAGCTATTCAGCTGAGAAAATAATTGATACAATCAAGTATAATTTTTCAAAAAATTGTAAAAATATTTAATGTGCGCTTAAAAATCATATAAACTTCACAGTGTTACTGGGCAGTGACACTCATTGCCTTGAAAATATTCCAGAATATGTCATAAAAATTAACAGACTAAATATTCGTCAATGCCATCTGTACAGTAATTTAAAGTGAAAACTGGTGTCACATTGTCTTGTCAGCGTGCCACCCTGAAGAATTACATATTTTTTGGAAGGACTGTTTCATAGTCAGTGTGGTAATTATAACATCCCCTGTAGGCAGCTGCTATAGCCTCAGTCTCGGGGAGCCTTGGCAAACAGCCAGGCTTTAATTACTAATTTGCACGTGTACGCTAAGTGTTTTGAAGCTATAAACCTCCATTCTGATGGAATATTTAGTTATATTTACACATGTTACTGTTGCAGGAGGAAATAGATATTTTTGAAGGCATAAAGGATCATCAGGCATTGCAGATGGCAAAAAATTTGGGATTCCAAGGACCTTTGCAGCAGCAGGTAACGACTCCACTCCCTGGCTTTAGGCTGAGGACTTTTTGGCCCAGCTCAACGTTAAATGTTTTCTGAGAGGAAAGGTCACTTGGAAAGGCCAAGTGTCCATTAAATTGGGATCATTTTGACATTCTAAATACTAAATTGCACTGTGTAATTGTCATTAGGCTTTAGCATTTTGAATAAGCTCCTTCTAGTTTTAAAGAGTCCCCTGTCTTTGAAGAAGTTGATGGCAACATGCTGTTCCACCATGTGGGATTCCTTTGTTTTCACTGGAATTCCACTGGAGCTCCATGAATGGCATGGGTAGACCTGGTTTTGAAAATTGGCTCTTAGGATAAGGAGAAATAAAAGTGTATTTGGCTTTGTGATTGAAACTTTTAATTTTTTTTTTTTATTCTTCAATTCAAAAACAAAAGGCTGCCAGCATGTTCTATTTTCAGTATCTCTTTTCTGTATATATATTTTTTGAATATATATATTTGCCTATGTGCATAATTTTGGACAGAAGAGAAGAGAGCTCATTTAAGCTGGCCTGGGTTTTTTTCTGTATTATGAAACTCATTTTTGTAGAACTCCTTTATTTTTAATTCAGCAGTTTTAATTCTTTTCTATCCTAACATGCAATTAACAAATGCATAATGATGAAGTTGATTAACACACATTTGAAGATTTAGCTGTGTATATAATGAGGAGGAATGATTATGTAGAACCTTTCAACCCTTGAAGAGTTCTGGTACTTAATAATTAACAGCAAATATGTATGGACTTTTAAACAACACATTTTAATAATGCTGCAGGAATGCATTTCTTCCCTCACACAATCAACTAAAAGGAATTTACTGAAGCACAGGGACATAGTTTTTATCCAGACAAATCCTGGCATTTACTTATACATTCTCTAGTTCTAGGCTGGGATTTTCTGCTTGAAGAGGCTCAGTTCTTATAGACCCTGAGAAAGGGAAGCGTTGACATTAAGCTGCCTGATTCAGAGAGATGCTGAAAGATGGAGCAGCCCTTAATAAAAGTGGAGTGATTCTGGTGTTCTGGTGCAATAGCAGCAGAGGACTGTGCCAACAGCAGCTTTCCAGGTGGCCCAGAGTCAGTGTGGGGTTCTTGGTGGGGCTGCCTCCCCAGTGTCACTGCGACAGCCTCCCCCTGGGCTCTTGGGCTGCTTTGTCAGCCTGAGGGTTTGTGCCAAGGAAGCTGCTGCACATTTACTGCTGATGGGTTTTTTTTAAAGTCAAACCCACTGAGAATGCTTTAACTCTTGAGGAGGACAGGCTTCCTAAGGAATTTGTGCTGCTTCCCAGCTGTGACTCTTTAAAGAATCTTAGCACAGAATCACAGAGTGGTTTAGGTTGGAAGGGACCTTAAAGAACATCCAGTTTCAACCACCCTGCCCTGGGCAGGGGCACCTTCCACTGGATCAGGTCACTCAAATCCCCATCCAGCCTGGCCTTGAACACTTCCAGGAATGGGGACTCCACAACCTCTCTGGGCAGAACTGGGATTGGGGTTGATTCTTTCCACTTGTCATGTTTTCTTTTGCATGACTGACCTTGTAGAGGAAAGCTGACTTATGCTTTCTTTATTCTAATTCATTTCACTTATTAGGAGAGGTCACAAGTATTTTTGGGTAGTGTACTTCAGTTAGCTGATCAGTAATGAGAGGAAAAAAATGAGTGGTTCTTTATTAGTGCACTCCATCTGCAAACTTATTTCAGCTAATAGGTTCACAGTGTGTAATGAACCAAAGGGATTTTTCAATACATGTTCATGTTACTGTTTTTAAGTAGTTCTATTAGTGGAAAAATATTAAAAGAGCAAAAGACTTGGAAATTAGGGGTCAGTGGTGATACTTTCAGCCACAGAATCAGGCATGGGGATAGATGGTGAGGAGTAATAGGGAACAAGCAAGAGTATCTTGAAATGAGTAAACAAGCATGCTTCAGATGTAAGTTCTTCAAGAAAAAAATTCAGTTTGATGTAGGAAGGAGAAATAGATATTTTTGCTGAAGTTACCAGAGTGCACAAACTACTTTGTGGTTTCTGACTTTAGACTGATTAATGTGAATGCAACTCAGATCTCGGCGTACCAGAGAACTCTTCGTTATGCTGGTACCTTCAGTCGCTTCCCAAATTAAACTTGTCGTAGTAATTGCACTATCTATTTTGTAGAAAACCTGCAGTTTGTGTAGTCTTTAAATGCACTTTTACTACATCTTACACAGTATCATAATGCTACATTACAACAGTGTAAGAGACTATATGAATATGGTTAAGAAAACAGAAATAAAAACAGTGATTATCTAGAATTACTGAGCAATGTAATACTTAAAAATAATCAATAATGGTCTAACTTTGCCTTGAAAACATGAACTTTTATTTTTCTGTGTGGTAATTGTAAATCATTTGATCACATTTAGGCAGCAGATCAAATTAAGAAGCTGTATAATCTTTTCTTGAAAATTGATGCCACTCAGGTTGAAGTCAATCCCTTTGGTGAAACTCCAGAAGGGCAAGGTAAGAAATTGAAGGAAACAAATAAATGCATTATAATTCTTTATGTATGCAAACTATAAATTAAATTGCATAGAAGGATTTAGCAGCAGCTTTGCCTTAATTTCATTTTGTAATGTAATTTAAACAATATTCATAAATATTCCCTTGGCAGATTTTATATTTCAATACCTTTTGTTGTTTCATCCAAATACTGGAAGTATTGGCTTCTACATGTTCTGTCTGGTGAAAGACAGCAACATTTTCTGCACTTCTGCTCATGGACAAAGTTGGGGTTTTCTTGATTTTGTTTTGTGGAGGTTTTTTTGGTGGTTTTTTTGGGTTTTGTTTTGTTTTGTTTTGTTTTGTTTTTCTGTGTGTGTGTAAATGCTGCTAGAATTACTAAGATTGTGTGGAAAGAAACTTGTTCTTTTATGTTTGCATTCATATGGGTAATTTAAATTTTAAAGTGCATGACTCTGCAGTCTACTAGAGCACAGGACAAATTTCAGCTGAAGCAGACACTTGGCCACATCCTTTGGGAAGAAAAAGGGTCATTGATCTTCCTGCACCATGACTAGCGAGCTGAGAAGGTGTAGGGTAAAACTGAGGAGCTGAATTAGCTTTCACCTCATTATAACAGTTGGTATTCCAGCTGAAACCTTTCTTTCCAATTGTCATTTTTGTCCAAGTAACTTGGACAAAGGTGAAGAGGGGAGGAATGAAAGGTGCCTGTGGGATATTGAAATATGGTAGGGCTGATCCAGGGGGATCACAGTTACCTCCTCATTGTTCCATTTCACTGACTTGCTGAAGGCTTGTTTGGTGGCTACAAGAGGAGAAACTGGTGTGCAAGAAGAGGCAAGTGAGGGAGAGGACAGAAAGTAATGAGAGGAAATAAAATGTGGTCCTTAAAGATCGGAAAGAGCCGTGGTGGCACTCACCCTGCATCCTTTCTGGGGTTCTGCAAGGCGGCTCTGTGGAAATAAAGATTTGGATAATTTACCAAGTTAGCTCTCCTGGGATGGCTGTGCATATTTAGTGAGAAGGGCTTAATCTGAGGGATGGTAGGAGATTTTGTGCTGTTTTCTCCAAGGTTTTTCCCCATGTGGTTTGCATCCAGGAAGCTAGGGAGCAGAAACAGAGTGGGTTTCAAGCTGTGAGAGTCTTCTTGCTCAGAGAAATGCAAAGGAATCTTCCTGTGCTTATTCCTTTTTTGCTAGCAGTTTCTCTATCTGAAATGTCTTTAAAGAAGAATAAAGATAAAACAAATGGAAGAGCATTTGAGTAGCTTAATGCAGCTCTTCCTAATGATAAAATATAAGTCTCTGTATGAAGCCCATGATTCTTGTCAAAGTAATGGATAAGTTGGATTTACTTCTTGCTGTGTTTTGTGTTTATCACTTGTGTGGATTTCCATCAGGTTGTATGTATTTGCTTGTTTAATATCCTAGCAAATTATTTGTTAACGCTAATGGGTCAGAAGCCTGAAACTTCCCTGTTTTTTGGTTGTTTGTTTTCAGTTTTTTTGCTCTCTGTGTAAACTGTTGAATTGGCAGATGACAAAAATCCTACACCACTAACAAAAACAACAGAAGTACTTCATGAATATAAGTGTTGGAGCATTCTTTGATATTTGTTTGGAAGAAAAATCCATTTGTATAATCTATCATACATGCAACAATGTGCTTTTGATAGTGAAAATGGTTTGATAAATATTAATACATGATTTTGCTGCTACTTTGTACAGCATGGCCTTTGTTAAAGATGAATGTTCTGTACAAATGAGTTTCTATTAATGTGACATGGAAGATGTTTGTGTGTAAGGTAAACAGAGCTCTGAAACTGCAGTTGTACTCTAGCTTTGAGTGGGTTTACCAATTTAAGCACCTGAAAGCTTGAAGAAGAAAAATTGTCTTATTTCATTGCTAAAAAAATAATTAAAGCAGCTCTAGTGCCTTAGAAGCATGTTAGGAGCTGCAGATATTTTTGCTTTTTGGCACATTCCCACATGATGATTGACCAGGTAAGATCTGGACTCTTCCAAGAGATTTTTTATACACACTCATGAACAATTTTCTGAAACTGCAGTCACTGAAGTGAAATTTGATAGCTTTAATTTAATCTGTTATCAGTTACAAGTCAAATATTATTTTTTTTTAAATCATCATAAGAAACCCAAATCAAGAAAACCCAATGCAAATCAAGATATACAGTTGAGACTGTCCTGCTTGTGTAAATGCTTTATTTGCTGTTTCCTTAGCTATTTTTTCCTAAGTTGAGAAACTGTATATTGAGCAGAGTTACATTTCCACCAGACTAAAATTGTCCTCTTCATTGTCATTGACCTCCAGATATGTGCAGTGCTCATGAACACATGCACAGGTACCATGGACATGTCCCAGTGGCAATGTGAATAAAAAACACCAGCAGATAGGAAAACTATTAGATTTTTGTGGACACAGCATTTAAAGGCACTTTAAATTTGATTGGTTTGCCTTGAGAAATCAATTATGCTTAAGTCAGTAATTATAATCTGAACATAGTACAAGGAAAATTACTTGGATAGTAATATGTTAAGTATATAGTCTTACATTTACTTAGAACATTTTAATCTAATGAGGCATTTGCCTATGCAAAGCCATAGAAATAATGAGTCAGAAAATAGGCAAATAACACTCTACAGGATTTCTGTTGCTTCTGTCTTTATGTGAATATTGGAGCTGCTAGCCAGACCTTTGTATCTTTTATTTAATGTAGTCAGATTTAGCAACTTCTTAATTTGTTTTTATAACCATAGTGGATGTTGATATTGATGAAAAGGTTTGTATTTACTTTCCTAATTTTCTGTATTTAAAGGTGATCTTTTGGTCATTTTTAACATATTTGCCTTCTGGTTTTTTTTAAGCTCTTTAATGAAATAATGTGTGTATAGTTGATAACATCAGAAATTCAAAATATGGCTAAGGAAAGCATTTTATGTTGCTCAACTCTGAATGACTGCATGTTAACACACATGGCTTTGGGTTGGTGTTACCTGTTATATATGTTATTCTTTCAAAATATGGAAGGTAAACTCTCCTGTGTCATTGCTGCAGCCCACCTGTCCAAATCACAAAAACTGCCCTCATAACAAGTGAGGAATTTTGAAGGAATTAGAGACAGGACTTCTGAATTGTTTTAGATGATGTAATTTATTTTTCTTATATTTTATATAGGTAGGAAGTTTGAGTTCAGTTCACATCTTTACAGTATAGTTCAGAAGGTTACAAGACTTCTACTTACAAGACCTTTTAAGAACTTACTAACTAATAAAATACCATCAACAAAGATATTTATATTTTTGACCTAATCCTTAAATATTTCATTTTATGACCTTGTTACAGTGTAAGTTTTCATCGTTAATCATGTTATGATACACAAACTTATAGTACTGTACTTTAAACTTCTAGTTACTTTTGTAACTACTTCTATTTTTTCTATATCTTGAACTCTAAAACTCTAAACTTTCTTCTTCTTAACGTGTTTTTGCTTTAAACTATAAATCCACATTCTCACTTCTATCACCTAAGTTTAGAAACTTTTTCAAAGTCTGAGATCAAATCTTGTGTTTAATTCTGAGTTTTGGCTTACAGGCCCAAAGTTCTGGGACTTCCCTTCATTTCAGATTCCAACAATAACATACAGGAGCTTTGTTTGTGGCAAACACAGAAGATCTTCCTGTGTGCTGTGGAGGTCTTGCTGTGCCTTTTCTCAGGAGAGGATTTATGGAAAACCTGTCCTTTCCTGCTGGACTCAGTGCTAGAACTTCAGCTGCTCCTATGTTGGAGGCAGCACGATTCCCAAATTCCCCAAGCAGCCTCCCCCTTGCTGCTGGAGGAGCTGCAATATTTCAGAAGCTCTGGCTGACTGTAAGCTCTAAATGCCTGGGTGTTGTTTTATTTTCTCCTCCAGTCGTTTGCTTCGATGCCAAGATAAACTTTGATGACAACGCAGAATTTAGGCAAAAAGAAATATTTGCCATGGATGACAAGTCTGAAAATGAGCCCATAGAGAATGAAGCTGCCAAATATGACTTAAAATATATAGGACTGGATGGAAACATTGCTTGCTTTGGTAAGAACAAATACATCCAAAAGACATTTGAAAACAAATTTACGCTTGTTCAGTGTATAGACTTTGTTTACATCTGACATTCAGGTCACCCTTTACAGGATTTCAGTTTGTTTTACTGAGTGTTTCTGCAGTTTTGTCTGTCCTTCCACAAGTTCTTGCCGGAATGAAATTAAAATTGTGTGGAAACTGTGCTGATGGCCACAGCACACAAGCAGTGGTGTCAGAGAGAAGGCTAAGAGGTTTCAATTTCTGAGTTTTTAACCTGATGTAATTTGTCTTTCCAGTAATTAAAACAAAACAAGAAAGGTCATCAAAACCTAATCATTAATTTTAAAAAATAAGAGTGTGTTACTTAAAAGACACTTGAAAAGTATGTTTGTGTAAATGTGACATTCCTAGTCACAACTGAATATTAAACTCCATTTCCCTTTAAGGAAAGCTGCTAAAGAATCTGCTTCGAAATGGCAGGTTTTAATTTTCCTGAAGTTTCTGTAGAACAGAAATTATTCTGCTGTTTAGAAGAGATAATAGAAAAGACAGCTGTGCTCTAAATAATTTTCATTTTGTACAAATTCTTTTAGCCAATACAACATTTTATTATTAATCTAATTGAGTTAGGGTGGTTTTTTTCAGCTTGGTGAGAAAATGCCCAGCATTTATATTGGCTGAGATGTGTATTCCAAACACAAATCTAGAAGATTCTGATAATGTGTTGCAGTTGATTCAGTAAGTGACAGTGAGACTTCAATCTCAATTTAAAAAAAAACACCAAAAAAAAAAAAAAAAAAAAAAAACAAACAAAAGATCCCAAAACCCAGATAATAATTGCCAACATTACGCTATTTTTTAGTGGCCTTTATTCTGGGTGACACAGGAGCATTTGTCCAATAGGAGCAACATAAAGAGGACACATAATTCTCATCACTTTTCCTAGTTTAGATCTTCCTATCCATGGAAATGCTTCTAGACTAGTGCAAATCGGAAATAAGGTGTTTCAGGAACATCTGAGGACTGTCCCCAAAACTGTCTGTTGTGCAGTAATACAAAGCATCCGCTGCTATCAGAGTGATGGGAGAGGAGCTTAAAGAGTCAATTTGTCCTTCACATCACTATTCCCAGCAGCTTTTACGTCTCTTTATTTTTAATACAATCAGAAGGTTCTTCATTGCCACAATTACTGATCCAGTGCCCGTACATGCTTAAAGGAAGGTCCACATCTAAGCCCCAAAAAAACCTAAATGTTGGTGTGTTTGCACCAGATTTTGAATTCTTTGTTGCATTGTATATCCTTGAATAGCCACGAGTATTTAGAAATAGCTGTATAACATTTTGAGCCGTGTTCTGGGGTTGTGCTGATACATTTGAAGCCTTTTCACAAATCTTACCCATGTGAATTTTAAGCACTTTGATGTTTGCAATTACAGTCAATGGAGCTGGACTTGCAATGGCAACATGTGATATAATATCCCTGAATGGTGGAAAGCCAGCCAACTTCTTGGATCTGGGTGGAGGTGTGAAAGAAGCACAAGTCTATCAAGCATTCAAACTGCTGACTGCTGATCCAAAGGTAAAAATGTTGGGTTTGGATGGGGAGCTTCCCTGTTCAGCAGTAGGGGTGAGTAGGACCATGAATAGTGCACAGAAAAACACAGATCATGGTGAGAACACTGAGGGTGAGTTCCTAATGGGCTGATCTGGGAGGAAAATTAATTCAATATGAACCACTGGACAGACTTTTCAGCTCCTGATCCATGCTTAGGTTTGCTGGTGAGTTGTGAGTGGGAGCTTTCTCCAGGCAGTTCAACACAGAAGT
Source organism: Anomalospiza imberbis (assembly GCF_031753505.1). NCBI lineage: Eukaryota > Metazoa > Chordata > Aves > Passeriformes > Viduidae > Anomalospiza > Anomalospiza imberbis. The sequence continues at coordinate 17,622,947 of NC_089691.1, read as the reverse complement.
GCAGGTGTACTAATGCTGGGCATTGCAGTGCTGAACTCAGAGCATCTTACTCCTAAAATGGAATTTGTGAGACTTAGATGCTTAAAATGTCATTCCTAATAGTGTAGTACCACAGTAGACTGAGGAGAAAAATGGGAAAATTAAGGAAATAGCTAATTCAAAGGGCTGATTTGTACTCTTTTAAACTCAAGGTTTCTAAAATATCTGACTCTGCACTGCAGGATAATCTGTATTTAATTAACGTTCCCAGGCTGGAGTCATAGCCTGGAACATTCTGACACTTCCATTTGCAGATGGAGCTGCAGTTGCTCTTTTCTTTTTTGAACAAGAGGAGAAGACATTAGTCTGTGTGTACTGAGTAGAAGTTATTTCTAGAGATGTGTGTTGAGGTCAGTGGTCCCCTTTGCAGAGAGAAGTGGAGTATCTGCTGGGAGAATATTGATCAGGCGTGGGCTTTGGAGCAGTGCCAGCTGCCCATCCTGCCAACATGGAGTTCTGCTTTTGTGTGCAGCCAGAGCTTCCTTGCTGTTGATATTTTTACTAATGGAAATCTGTTGGAGGGCTTTGATCATCTTTCCCATCTCCTGCACCTAAGCATCACAGCTGAAGTCACTATTTCAACATATTGCTTCTTTTTGTGGATCTGGCTTCATCCCCTTTATCTCATGTTTGCTGTGATTCCAGTCATTTTCCTCGTGTTCATTGTGATGTGATACTGGCTCCTAAATGCCACCTTCCTGTGACAATTACATTGCTCTAATTGTGTGCTCTGTGCAGCAGCAAGTGACACAATGCTGTGGCTTTTCAAATAGAGGTGGGTACTGTTTGCAGCAAAATTTCAAGGCAAAATTAAGAAGAAAATTTACAGTACAAAATAAGCACAGGTCAACTTCATACCGTAAGCTCTTCGCAGTTGCAACTCTCCCTGCATATTTTTTAAGTACCTGGTGCCTTGATGCCTCAAGTGTTTGTTGTTCGAGTTTTTTGAGTTGCTCTGCAGTGTGTGATGGTCTGGGTTTGCCTGAGATGTAATTTAGTTCTGAAACTTGTGTAAGTGGTAGAGAAGCAGGTGCAGTAAGGTCTCAGATACACAACTTAGCTGGTGATTATCACTGTGCTAAGTAGTTTGTACTGTCTGCTGCAGCACAAACAGCAGGTATTCATTTTGGTGATGAAGCTTACTGAGTTTAAACAATTTCAAAACAAAAAGGCATTCTAGCAGCTCTCAGCTATAGAACATCTGCGTGCCCAACATTTGACTTGTAGTTATATCCTTCTATTACACATTCTGCTTATATGTTACTGCTTAACTATTTCCAACTGCACGCTCCAGGGCTAGGGAAGCTCTGCTACTGAGAGAAAGCAAAAGGGAGCATGGAAAGGACCTGGATTAGGCATTTATGCTGGGGCTGTGCCGGTCCTGGCATTGACTGGCTGAAGATGCAGAAGGCAAAACATTTCAAGTTTTATTTCATTCTGTTCAGAAAATACAGCAAATGCCTGTTATTTCCTCTCCTGATACACCACATCCATTAGCTCACTAGTATGTAATCAGAAAATTGGATGAATTCTCTGTTTTCATAACTAATGGTAGGGTTTCAGTCCTAAGAGTCTTTGTGGCTAATGCAGCAGTCACAGGTTGTATCTGGTCAGTCATTGCCCCCTGGCCTTTAACTTGATTCCCGCCTGGCTTGATAAGATAAAAATATGTTCTTGGGAACTTGAGATTCAGTTAATTTTTTTAAATATCCAAATGTCTGGAGACTAAAGAAATAAACAAAAAAATGTTTTCAGGGCTGTAATATGGAGAATTGCTGGTTTTTAGTTGTGCTGGCAGAGTTGAGGACATTGCAGAAGATGAAATCTTCCAGAAGGAAAGGTTCAACTGCACTCTGAAAAAGATCTCTTTCTCCCTCTTCACTTGTCTTTAAAATGTCTATTTGTATTAAAGCAAAAAACAAAAAAAAACCCCAAACCAAAAAAACAACCACAAACAAACAAAAAACCACACATCCCTCCTCTCCCCCAGACAAAGAAAATAAACAAATCAAGGTATGCCATGATTTCATTCAGTGAAGCTGAGGATATTGTTTTTGGGAAAAGTGAAGATCTGGGCTGGTTTGCTGCTGGTTTAACCTGTCAGCTGTCAGTGTCTATAATTCTTGGAGGGAAAAAAAAATGTGAGGGTTTTTGTTGCAAAAGTTGATCCACTGGCTTTTGGATGGAAATGATGTCCCTGGAGCCAGTGACCCTTTTTACACTCTGCTGGTCTTGTTTGCTGTCTGCCATATCCAATACTTCCTGGGCTAGACAGGTCATTGCAATGGTTCTGAATTCCTTTCTATTCACTGTCTAAATTCCAATTGCTTTTTTTTCTTTCTTTCTTCATTTCTTTTCCTTCTTCCTGCCTGTCTTGTTTCTATATGTTGGTGCTGTGCATCTGATCTGGCAGGAAATGTGCAGTCTTCCCTGTTTTTAGATACTAGCAGGAAAGGGAAAGATGGCTCAATTCTGGCAGTTCAAGCTGCTGGGAGACTCTGCAGGAGCTTGATTTATCCCCCTTTGTCCCACAGTGAAGTTGAAGTGGTTGTTGCCTTTGGTATTTCTGAGGTTCTGGGTGTGAATTCCTGCTTCAGGCATCCCCGCACAGTCCTCATCCATGAGCACTCTCACATCCTTGCCAAGCTCCACAGGTGCTTGTTTTTGTTCATGCTGAAGACCTGGTTACCATATGATGACTGTTTGTAGGATTCAACAAGGTTTTTTGGAAAGGCTAAAGCTGAAAAAATACCTGCTCCTTCATGGATCTCTGTGGGCTGCAGGGGAATCTTGGCCCTGGCACCTGGGGCAGTTCCTGCTCCTCCTGCTTCACTGACCCTGCTGCCTGCAAGGCTGTTCCTCTCCTATTCTCACTCCTCTCTCCAGCTGCTGTTTTGCAGTTTTTGTGCACTTCTTAACTCTGCTATCCCAGAGGTGATGCCACTGTCCCTGAAGGGCTCAGGCTCCATTTCAGAGCTGGTGACTCCATCAGACATAGGGAAGCTCCTGGCAGCTCCTCACAGAAGCCACCTTTTATCCCCTGCTATCAGAACCTGGCCTGACAAACTCATCCAAAAGCCAACCTAGCCTGTAAGCAGGTTTGTTTTACCATCAGCACACTCTAGCCCTGATTTAGCAGTGGACTCCCATTAGAAAGTGTCACTGAAATACAGACAGTTAAAGGCTAACATGGTGTGTTGTTCTTTTTCTCCTTTTCCCACTAAAGTTCCTTTAAAAACCTTTTTTGAAGCCTGTCATTGATGATATGACAAAAGACTCACCAAATGAATTGATGTTAACTGTTGGCTTGTTATTTAGGCAAAATACTATTGACAGAAAGACAAATTTTTCTCGGGTAAAAATATTCCATATTGACATCTGTTAGCTCATATCCAGGGAATAATTTATATCAAACCCACACAAGACTTTGGGTTTTTTTTCTTAAGCAATTATCTAGTCCAAATTCAGATTATTGTCTTAATTATGTGGAATAGACAATCATTCCTGTCACCTTGCTTTGCCTGTTCATGTTCAGATTTATCTCTGTGCCCACCACATAATTGGCACTGATCTGTTTCACTGTTTTGTGTCAAGCAGAGGTTTTGGGGCTTTTGTTTTCCAGGCACCTGAGAGAGTGACCAGAATTCTGAAAGAGGATATCATTAAACCATAACTTTGCAATTCACTTCTTTTCCAGCTGTGTTTGGTGTGAAAATAATGCAGTTTATACTTCCTTATTATACAAGACATTTTTATCGCCAGCTTATCCTTTTGGCTTCAGGGATTTTTAATATTAGCTTTCTTAACATTTGCAGTCTGTTATGTGGCAACAGAAGGGATAACATTGTACTAAGAGAAAAAATTTGGGATAATATTTTCTTAGATTTCAGAAATAAAAATAAAGTTGCCATGTATAATGCATTTGGTCTTTATTTTGGGTAATTAATTTAAAATTGAGTGAACTAGTTCAGTTCAGACCATTCAAAACATCTCAAATCATTCAGGCAAGATTGGGGTGGAGTAACTATATTTGTGTGGCTCTGGACTGTTTGCTCTCACTCTGCAGCTTTGAACAATGACCTGCTCAAGGGGGAGAGCTTTAAAAATACAAGAATTCCAAATGCCACGTTTCTGTGATAGGGAACTTCCTCATGGTTAGAGCACAGGCTGGCTGTGGACAGTTCACTGCATTTAACTGATTGTCAGCAGTGGATTTCTCAGTGTTACAATAATGCAAACCCATAAATCAGTAGGAACAGATAACCTTCCCTATCACACATGCAGCCTATGTCAGTGTGCAGATAATTTTGGAGAAAAAAGGGAAATGTAAATAAGATTCAGTTGCAGACATAAAATAGAGTGTTAAATTGTCAGATTTGGTGTCATTTCAGATAATGTAGAGGAGCCCTGTCCTTACAGACTCATTAGGAATCCTTTTGCTTTCTCATTCACGTATCATGCACCCTTTACACACTTCATTGGCCAGCTCCTCTTTACACAGCATGGAAATTCTTCACACATTGTGTAAAGAAGAGGGTGAAGCATCATACTCTGGTTTGAGTACTCCAAGCACTGTAGCTGAGGAGGCGCTCCAGTGCACAACACCTGTGTGCTGCACTGCACTGCACTGCACTGCTGCACAGGTGCTAACTGCCAGTGCAGTGCTTGCACTCTGCATGGCCCTCACTGCTCCAGCTGGGTGTCTCAAAATGGTCACACTGAACTGAGTAAACATTTTCAAAAGTCGAGGCTCTGACTGCTGGGTTTACCCCTTGTTGTGAACTGTGGGTTATGATACTCATCTGCCATCTGCAAGCAGTGATCAAAACTTCAATGGTTTGTTAAAGAAGTTAAGTGCTATGAAAATCATAAAAGGTATCACTGTTCCTCACTGCTTATTACAGAGCCCTCTCCTCCTGGCAGTTTAGTGCTCAGCACTGGTTTTGTAGAAGTGCAAGATTAAATTTTTAAAAAGAGAATCAGAGTAAATAAACCTGTTGTAATTTTTGCTACTAATTTTGACATTCCTGTAGGATGTTGTCTAATCAGTCATTGAAAAATTCCACATAGTTTTTGGAATCTGGATCTTGCTACATAATCTTAATATTATCTCCTATTAGCACAACACAGGGGCCTTTTTGTCTTGAGAGGGAGGAAACGGGTAGCTAGAGACCAACTTTTCCTCTGATTTCAAATATTCAGATGATTCAAGGGTTGAAAGAGGAATCAGACACAGAAAGGTGAAGGAGCCTTCAGTTAACCTGAGCAATCTGCCTGGTGTTGCAGGTCAGTGACTGCCTCAGGCAGGAAATAAGGGTTAAGAGCAGCAAAGAAATGTGGCTGTATAGGGTAGCTGTTCTGAAAACACTGCAGCCAAAAAAGGTAGTTGAGTCCTACAGCAGTTTATTTTAGGAATTTATACACTATCCAGCACCACAAGGTTTTAAAGACTAGCTAAACGAGCAGTTATCCAGGAAATTTCAGGGAGAGTGGATCCTGCCTTGGAGCAGTGAATGGTCTGGAGCTTCCTTTCTGTGTTTCAGAGAGGAAACATAAACATAAAGCTGTGATTGGTAATTTTGCAAGAGCAATAATGTCTTGACTCTGGAAGTTTAAGATTATTCTCATAAAGTGACAGTTTGTGGAGGTAGAAAATAGGGCACAGAAATATCTTGAACAGCTGGGTAAAGTTCACAAATGCATATTGGGGTTTTTGTTTCAGAACTTGATAAAGTATTTTATCTTTAGAAAATGGAGCAGGTCATGGTTCTTTTAAAGGTACCATAGGTTTTGAGTTTATAGGAGTAATTTAGGAATTTCCCCGCAGTTTTAATTAGCTCTGCATTGGTGAGAAAATACAAACTAATAGAACTATAGAAAGGATTCTTTTCTAATGTGCCTTTGCAGTTTTGCAGAATTAATATGAAATGACTATTCATCTTTTAAAACACTTAAAATATTGAAAAGTCATTCTTTCATTTCACTGAGGCACTTTTACAGACTGATAGCATATTGACAATATTTATGAAAATGAGAGGACAATTATGCATTTAAAATGCATAATTGAATTGTCTTGATTTATAACCAAAAGTAAAATATTTTTCAAGAACATGTGTAGTATTGAGTCCTAAGTAATTGATATGTAAATATACTTTAACATGAATCTGTCATTATTTATGGGCACTGACAAGTTGAATGTCTTTTGGCATTTTATAGCAGGCTATAATGAATCCTAAAAACTGGATATGAAAATAAAATTCCTAAGCAAGAGGAAGACATGCAGTGATTTTGTAATTGCTTCCTTTGTGGCAGGAATGTTTTCATAGATGGTAAATGCTGGCAAATTAGTGGAAGAACCACAACACAAACTGAGCTGGTAGTTTGGATGGAACTTGAAGTGTTCGTGTGCTAGTTATCCTCTCTGTAGTGCTGTCCCTTCTAAAGCAGGGAAAGAAGAGCAGGCATTTCCATTTTTCTTGGAGCAGGAATGGCATTGCCCTCCTGAGACAGCTGCTCTGTGGGCAAGGCTTGTTGCATTTTCCTGCTTGTTTGGAGGTGTGCTGGATTAGTGATCAAAGTGAGAGAGGATTTTGTTATTGGCTTTGGTTTTAGGGCCGGGGGTTGGAGAGCGTGGAATTTTCTGAGGTCTCCACTGGTGAGCTGGGATGGCTGAGCCTGTGGTGGGAAGTGTTTGGGAAGGACATGGGAATGGTTATGGGACCTGTTTCTTGTAGTGTCATAGCCTGATGTCGCCAGCTCACTCCAAAGCAGGGCCTCAGATGGGAGGTGATGCATCCTGGCAGGAAATCTGCATCCTGAGCTCCTTCCCAGCATCTCTGACTGCCAAGGGCCTGATGGCATGTCCAGGCTGTGCAATAGAACCTGCACGTCTTGGGATTGCCCAGAAAAAGGAAATGCCATGTAAAATACATCAGAAAAGCCTTTAATCCTTCACTGGGATTTCCAAATTGATTAAATTTTGAAAATGTATACGACTCATTTCACAATTAGCAAGGGTAAAAAGGGAAGTTATTTTGGGAAAGTCAATTTGGTAATTCATCTTGGTGAGATGAGTAATTTATTATGAATCTACTTTTAGATCATCCATCTAGCACACATACAGGAGAATGAAAGACAAATAATCTGATAATACAGGTAGGAAATTGTATATTAAAAGAAAAGTTGTAGGTGTCCTTACTTAAACTCTTCTGTAGAGAAAAATCACATTTTAATTCTCATTATTTTTAAGTGGGTGTTATGGCAGTCTAGGAATGTGTTTGTTCTTTCAATCAAAATGAAGAAATTTAATCACCTTGCCTCCATCTGTTCCTGACAAACTGGCCCAGATGATGAAATGTGTATCTCAGGTAGGTGCTTTCAGCCATTTGTGCTGGGTTAGGCACACTCTTGTGAGGGTGAAATGAATAACAACTGGTTTTACTTATCATTGCAGAAGCACCCTGGATGGATGGAGCACAGGTAGATAGGACTTCATATTTTTGTTATTGATAAAACTCAATTTGGGGAAAAAATGGTAAACCATGACAAAATTAGCAAGCATTTTTTCATCATAAAATTATCTTTTAATGACAGAAGGGCCTGACATTGCTAAGATTTTTAGAGTAAAGATACTTTTCTTTTTTTGAAGGGTATCATAGGGTGATAGAAAAGTTTCAGAAAAGACAAAAATTGTTTGAAATACAGCTTAATTAAAGAGGACTAAAGCTATTCCTCTTGACTCTATTTTGCTTCAGGTAGGATTGAATTATTTCACAGTTTCACAGTCATGCTCAAATTCAACAAGAATTCAAACCTGTTTCAAGTTTTAATATTTTATCATCTATTATTCTGAGTGGATTGATAAAGCTGAAATAAATGAGTCTATTCACTTTTAAAGCTTATCATGTGCTTAAGTAGTTGGCAAATCAAGTCCATGTCTACCACAAATGAGTAGCTTTTAGTCTTTTTGCTTCAGGTTTAGTTTCACCTTCTAATAAAAACCTACCCTCTCATAGGAGGATAAACTTCGTCCTGTTTCTCAAAAGATGTTGCATTTTTTGTACCTGTCTCACTCAGCAATCTCTAAAGTCAGGTGTTCTCTTTAGAGTGGTGTGAAAAGTGAACAGTTTATTTCTTTTGGTGCTCTTCCTTCTGATAGCAATCTGCAGGAAGCAGAAGTTCTTCCATTTCCATCTGCCAGTGGCCAGTTTTTTCATGTTTGCAGTCTGGGGTGTGTGTAGGTGATGCCTTGTGAAGGCTGACCTAGAACAGAGGCTAGACAGAGTTAAAGAATAAAGTAGGGATTTCTTTTTCAGCAGAAAAGTACTAAATATTTTAAAGATTTTTTTCCCCCAAGCAATTAGAGCTGATTAGGAATAAAGTAGCCTTACTTGTTTTCAAATAGTCATATAATTTCTTCTTTCTGGCTGGGATAGAGCAGGTATTGTACCACTGCAGCTATTCCAAATGAATTTAGAAGACATTTGACTGCTTTTACAAAACCATTTTCACCTTGAATCTTCTGCTATGGCTGTTGTATCCTTTTTCATTTGCATACATTATTGTACTCATCAAATAAGTAGAGGGAAAAGAGAACTTCCTTTTGATTTTTTACATGCAGCTTGCTATGGTGAAGGTGAGTAAATCTCCAGATCTCTACTCGACTGCTGCTCTGACACAACTTGTGTGCACATTTCCACAGCCTATTTTGTATGCAGTGCTGGCTGTTGCTCTACTTTAGAAACCATTTCTAATTATTTAAGGGTAAGCCTGAGTAACCAAAGAGCTGCAGAGCACCAGATGTTCATTCCCTGGGAACGTGGGGAGAAGGAGCCTCCCTTGCTGCAAAAAATCTGCTCAGGGCAGAGGAGCTGGGGCTGCTGTGGCTCCCACCATCCTCTGCCATCCTCCCCCAAATAACTCTGCAGTGCCTCAGTGCAAGAAACAATCCTGCTATCAGTGCCAGAAAATTGGATTTCTGGGTGGCTGACAGGTGAGCTGACCATGGAAGTCAGTATTCACTTCACCAGAAAAGGGAATGAAATCTGCACCTTCAGGCAGAGCCCTGCTGAGAAGGTTCTTCACAAAAGTGTGCATAAAACTCTGTCCTGTGGCAGTGATGCCAAGCCTGTGGTTAAAGCAAGAACCTTTGTATAAACTGTGGATGGCACTTCTGAATGGTGGATTTGGAATTAATAGCGATAACACGGGAAAAGAGGAAAAACATCTCATTAAGAAAATAGATGATATACATGCTTATGTGGTGCAAGTTTTAATCTAGATAAGATTAAAACTTGAAAATGCTAAGGATTTCTTTTTTCTTAACTAAATCTTGATTAAGTCAACCTCCCAGAGTACTGTTATGGGCCTGTAACAGGCAAAAAAAAGAAGAATTAGTTATTGGATAGAAATGAATGAATGTGCAGAGTCAATATTTTGTAGGAGGTGTTGAAAGTTGAATGCGTGATGCCCAGCAAATCATTTGATTTAAAGGTTTGGGACTGCAATGCTCGACTTCTCATTGAAGAACTATAAAGGAGCAAATTACTATTTACTGAAAAGTCACAGAAACCTTATCAGAATTGTGTAGTTCCTGCTGCTCCCTGGAGGTTTTCCTCTTCAACCATTGATTGAGTATGTGCTCTCTGAATTGTGAAGGATTTGCCTTTAATCAAAACTTCCATGGGGCTCTGCACAGTTGTTCTGGGAATTTTGCGTGTATTACTTTGAGGGAATCTCAAATACATTTTTGTTTTCACTTAGTCATACAAACTGTGGAAGTAATTGAACTGGAAATATATAAACAATTCGAGCAAGGATGGTGTCTACATATCAGCAGCATTCCTTTAACTCTCTTAATAATGCTGAACATCTGTTGAACTTCCCTAAGAAAAGCAGATGGGTTCAGCCTTGCCCCTGACCAGTGGAAGAGCTTCCACCTTACTGACCACGGCAGTGTGAGGCTTTTCATCAAAGAGCTTCCTTCTGCCACTTGCTCAGCTCTGTCATTCCCTTCTCCCAAGATCTATTGGAATTTTTTTTCAAATCCAAGGAAATAAAAAAGAAATTTTTGTGTGAATATGTTTTCAAATTTAATGTCCTCAAAAAAAAGATTAAATCTAAAGAGAAATTTTCTGCAGCTCACTTTTATTAGGGATAAAATGTGCTACCCTCCTCTACCCTTTGTTTGACACCTGATTTGGTATTTCATTTATTTTTCTGTCTTTCTGAGTTCAGTGTATTTTACCACACAGCACTTCAGAGCACTCACCATAAAAAGCCGGCTACCAAACTTCCATTATTCATAATTTACCATTTCAAACCAAAGGAGAAAATCTGGCACAAGTTGGATTTCAGTAGAAACTATTATTAGCATTTTGCTGGTATTGGTGCTGCAGTTCTGTACGGTGAGAGAGCTTCCCTTTGTGTGAAGTTGAACAACACCAACACAAGATTGTCCCAGCAAGCCAAGAGCAGCTCCACTATTGAATTCTCAGGTGCAGCATCTTGGCATATAAATCAAACCCTGTGTAATTCTAGTGCCAAATTCTTGGTCCAAATCTCAGCCCTGGTGTTGAATTTAATTACACGGTGGATAAAGAGCATGAAGTACTTTCGAGTGATTTAGGAAAATGTGGTCATGACTACTAAATAGCTTTTACTATTCCCTGAACTTGGTACAGGGATAATTGTTGATCACTCACCAAGTCCCTCATTTTGTCGCTTCTTCTTCAGTCAGAAGTGCTGTAAGGCCCCAGAGTCACAATCCCACCCTCAGCAGAGGAAGATGATGTTTATCAGAAATCAGGGGAACTTGGAATCAAGCTAAAAGTGCTTCAGAGGTGGGGCTCTTTTCCCTCTCTTAAGAGAAGGAAAATTTCAGTGAAAATGATTGTGCTGTCTCAGTTCCTTCTCTGTTTTTGATGTACTTTCTTCAGCTGACTTGGTCCACAATAAAATGCCACAAATGAATTATTGTAATATAAAAGAAAATATTGTTTTGGTCAGCTCTTCCTTCTCTGGAGGTGCATTTTTTATGTTAATGCAAATTTTTGGTTACTTTGGGGAATTGTATTTGCAGAAAGTGGGGATTTGTTTTGGAAGTCAAATATTCAACTCCATTTTCACACTGGGAAGGAGGGGTTGGTTGGGTTGTTTTTCGTGGTTTTTCTTAAAGCATTTGTCAGGCCAGAACAGCTCTAGAGGCTTTAAGTAAAGTGCTGATTGCCCTGTCAATCAGGGCGCTGAGGAACTGGGAACTTCACAGATTGATGCTTGACAGAATAATTAGAAAACTGTCACTTGAAGTAACCGCTCTGGTGTTCCCTAAAGAAATGTGCTGGTGCCAAATGTGTGCTGTCCAGAGCTAGAGGTTAAATGTTCAGTAAGACAAAACATAGCATGTCACCAGAGAAAATTACTTCCAACATGCTGAGGAAGTGATGCTCCTCAAGTCCCTAAACAGGGACTACACAGTTTATTGAGCTTACCTGCTTTGATCTTGCTCATGTATTCAAGAGCTTTTCAGCCCTCAACGAGGGGGTTTAACTTGGTAACCCACTGAGGCATTATCAAACATTTTAGATAGCAGAGGGTCTGGAAGGGTTGGAGGCAAAAGCACTTAAAGTTGTAGCAGTATTTTCTACTTCTGGAAAGGTTTTAAGGCAATTTTCTAAGTATTTTTGAGTACTTCTCACTTAAAATAAATGCAGGCAGGTAATATCAAATTTCTTTCTTAATCTCTAGCTCTTAAGGAAACTTGGATTTTTTTTTTTCTGATTTGGGTTAGTTTGGAGACTGCTCAGAGGAGCACAGGTCAGGGGCTGTGACATTTGTGTGCTTTGCTTCTCACTTGTGTTAGTGCTGCATGGTCTGTGTGAGGGCTGGGATGTCAAGGCTTCCAGGAATCAGCTGTGGAATTTCAGGCTGGAAAGATCCAAGGAAGGTCTGTCCCAGGAAGAGTTTCTGTGGTAGAAAGCTGTTCTCCAGAATGAACAAAGTAAATTTGTCTTTTGCAACAACACTTGCATAGCCATTGAGTTGAGGTTTGTCTAATTTGCAGCTTGAAGTTTATTTTGAAGTTTAAGGGACTTTTTCAGTGTAAGTATTTTATCTAAATTGCTTGTGGAGTCTCCAGGTAGTAAATACAAAGGATAATTCAAGATTTTAATTGAAAGCTGGCACTTTCCTATTAAGATGGAGTTTTATAGGAAGATTTGATTTATTTTGTCACTCCAATGCTTAAGATCACTTCATACATGAGAGTGGTTTCCTGATTGCTGTTATCTGTAGGGCTGAATCTTGAATTGTGTAATTCCCCTGACAAGGAAAAGCTGCTTCAATAAGTTAGAATGAGCGAGCTGTAGATGCTCAGGTTGCATTTCTCAACACTCACACTGGAGCTGCTGAGACTGTGTTTGCAATGGATCTGTCAATCAGAAGTGGAAGTATCTTTCCCTTTGAACATTACAGATATTGAAGGTCAGTGCTTCTATGGATTTAACTGAGAATAATTTTGAAATTCCAATTTTCAGAGTTGGAGATGAAATTTCAAAACTGCCATAGGGAGAGAAAAAGTTTTATTTCCACGAGCAGTCAAGGTCTGATTCTCTCTTCAGTGAAATATTTCTATTATTTATAAATCTCCTGGTACTGGAGTGTTAGTGCTGGTTTGCATTAATCTACTAAAATCATATTAGATCCTTAATACCTATTTAGTTCTTTTCTGTGCAGTGTGAATTGAACTGGGTTTTTTCCCTGGGTAATGCACCCGTGCAGTTATGCACATGCACAGAGCCTGCAGCAGTGTTCACTGTGTGCACACTAAAGCCAAGTGACCAAGGCCAGGTTGGATGGGTCTTGGAGCGACCTGGGATAGTGGAAGGTGCCTCTGCCCACGTCAGAAGATGGAATGAGATGAGTTTTAAGGTTTCTTCCAGCCCATTCTGTGATTCATTCTAACACAACATAGTTCCTATGGTCACAACAGCTCTGTAGCAGTACTTCTTGAAAAATCATTCTAGGAAGACACGAGGACCCTTCTCAGCTTTCAAGAAAAACTGGAGTGGTTTCATTCAGCTTAGAAAAACCATCAGAACAGGTGAGATGTAGATGACCTGTGTTTTGAGAATTAGGATCAAGGCAAAGAACTTGTTGAAGGCAGGATTCCTCTCTTGCATAAGGTGGGATGCTGAGACAGAATCCTTCCCTCGGGACTGTCTCTGAAAGGTCGGAATTCTGCTGGAGTTGGACATTTTTGAGTTACTGTTCTTCCTCAGCTGCTGGCTGCCTGCAGAGGGAAGGGAGGAGGTTTCTCCACTGTTGGGTGCAATGCACTGATTGAGCACTGACTGTCCACTGGGCAGTTGGTGCAGCCACAGATAGAACACACATTTCAGTACAGTTTAGGTTGTTTTTTTACCCAACCACCCTTCAGATTTCAAAATGGTGCATAAACTAACTTTTCACTGACACGATTTTCACCTGCTGCATCAGTGGCAAAATTGTTTCCACAGAAACTGATTTCCTCCAAAGACCAACATCAAAAAGCCAAAATCAAAAAAATGGCAGGAAATAGAATGTGATGGTGCAGATGCTCTATCTTTATGATTATTGTCACTCATGGGGGGAAAAATCCACGTAGGACATTCCTATCTCTGGCACCCGTTAGAGATGTTGTCACTTCAAGCTCACAGCAGTGAAACCTTTAGAGGCTCCCACACCATCTATTAATTTTTATTCCCTTTTTTTCCCCTATCACACATACCAGTTTTCCATGCATGCTTCATACACATTTTTATCATAACAGTTTCAAGCAAACTTCCCTTATCTTGCTGCTAGTCCAGAGTTTTTAAAGCTCTAGTGTACGTTTTCTATCCTGAGCTACAATGAAAGTGTTCTCTCTTTATTTTCCTTTTTGATATTTTTAAAAGGATTTCTTAAATTTTGATTGCAATTTGTAAATATGTGAAAAGGGAAAACTTTTATTTCCTGTCTTTTGAAATCATTCTTGTGTAGATTTTGATAAATTGGACCTGGCATAAATGCCTTCATTTTTTTCCTCTGTCAAACTTCTATGTCTGAATAAATCAAAGAAAATATCAAAAATAATGGAGGAAGGAGGTGAAAGGGTTATAGGGAAGTGGTAAAAAAATTATACTCCCTGGGAAGAGGGACATGCTGAGCATTTTGAAGTGTATAAAAGGTGTAAACATTAAGGAGGAACTATAATTATTTAATCTTAGTAGAAATGGAACTAATCATTTTTAAAAACAAAGAGAAATGAAGATCATCCAAAAAAAGAAAAAAATCCTATCAGCAGGAGCTATAGTGTGAGACTTTGATCCTGAAATTAGCTCGGTGTGTGCCCTTCCTGATGAGGCAAGGAGTCTGCTGAGTGGGTTCTTCCCTGACTCAGTCTGCATTTCTGTTTGCAGAGTCCTGCCAAAAGTCACTTCCTATTTGAAATAAAGTACAAACCATCTCTCTGGAAAGCTTTAAAAGTAAGTAGGCTGAAAAAGGAAAGATATTTCATGGTCTGTCAAGTGAGTAACTGGAACTCCTTGCAGGTATTTTTTGGAGTTGAATTAGTGATGTGGTGGCATGCACAGAAGATGGCAGGTGGTAAATGCTGTTTCCATGGGCTGTGGTATAACTCCAGATGTGCATCTGGAAACAGAATCTGGCTTCAAATGCGTTCTCTCAGTATGCCCAAACTTCTGCAGGAGTTACTTGTATGGTTCCTCCCTCTTCTTCTGAGTCTTCATCCTTTCCCATGTGGGGATTTGTGTTCCTAACATCTTTCCATTCCTCACTTATGGGTTGTCCTTTCAGCCCCTGTGCCCTGGGGCAGTGGCCCTTCTGAAGACGGAGCCAAATCCACCTCCCTGCTAGGAAATAGCAGCCAAGTACATCTCTGTTCAACCCCTGGCTGGTGGAGGAAGCAGAGACTCTGAAAACTTGAGTAAGGAAATGGGAATGGTGTCATTTAGTGCCAGTATCAGGGGTTCAATCCATTCACTTGAGTTGGACTCGATGATCCATGTGGGTCCCTTACAACTCAGAATATTCTGGGAAGATGTGTCTGGGTGAAGTTTTGTCAGGTTTAGATTGCGGTTTTTATGTTGTTTTGTCTTAAAAGATTGTTAAAAACTCCCCAGCTCTTCTTGAAATTTATTCAATACTTGAGGGAAAGGTCATTGTCAAAGCATCAGTGTCCAAGGCTGACCCCAAGATTGGGATCCCAAAGAAGCTTGGAGGAGATCAGAGCTTGTCAGTCTCTGGGACAGAGCCATGACACAGGCTTGCCCACTGTTTTGCTTTGATTTGTGTTGGATATTACCTTTTTTAGAGTTAATCTTTTCAAGTTAATTTCTTTGTAGCTTTTATAGCAGAAAGGAAGTGATACATTTCTGTCTATGCCTATTAATTTTCTATCTTTATTTCCTGGTCAACACACACCACATTTCTGCCTTATCTTAAAAGCGAGGTTTTGCTGGTACTGGAGTAAATATTCTAATTGAATCCCTCCAGTTGGCACTCTAATAGCTTGTCAATTTGCTCACATTTGACAGCCAGCCCTGCTGCCTTCACAACTAATGCTCATTGAGTGCCAATATAAATGAGCATGATAATAGTCTGATATTATGTCTAGTCTTTTTCTAAATTTAGTGTCAACATTTTTCTGACTGTTGTGTTGTGGTGTTTTTCTCAAAGAAAATGATTGAGGAATAATGAAATCTTGCTGTGTTTGTCATATGACACTGAATCCTACAAAGAATTTTTCATTTTCTTGTGAACATCAGAGTTGTGAACACTTTGTAAAACACATCTTATTAGCTAGAGCATTACAATAAGGAAAGAATGTCAAACTTGGTGTCCATTTAAAAGAATAAGAGAAGGGGTGAAGAAAGGCTACCCTTTAGATGATTGATGGGCTGCCTAGACCAAATGTGTCTACATTAGATGCTTTTGTATAATTGACTCTGAATGGATATAGATTCTGTGATTGATGTTATCACTACTTAAAGAAAGACTTGATTTTTTTGCCATTTTTGATGGCTTATTCTGTTGGCATCCAGGAACAATAAAGCAAATCATTCGTTCTGACATTTTAAAAGACTAATAAATGGTGTGGAGGAAAGGTGATGAGTTGTGATGGTTGTGAGGGTGCCCAGAGCAGCTGTGGCTGTCCCTGGATCCCTGACAGTGTCCAAGGCCAGGCTGGACAGGGCTCGGAGCACCCTGGGATACTGGAAGGTGTCCCTGCCATGGCTGGAGGTGGCACTAGTTGAGCTTTCAAGCTCCTCCAACCCAAAGCATTCTGTGATTCAGTGATTTTTACATGCTGTACCACTTCAGTGTACAAAATTATGTACAGGGGAATGCTGAGTTTAACAGGCTCTTGGGAGAGTTTTGTTTTGATTGGATATGTTGAAATATGGAATAGAAATCTGGGCTGAAATTGAGGTCTCTCCATCCTCATCCTACAGTAGAACTCTTCCTTTCCTTATGCAGTTTAACCCAAACAGGTAAAGAATGGAAGGAGAAAGTTCTCTGGAGGTGACAATACTCTCCCAAGTTACCCAACAGCCAGAGGCAGAGTAAAAGTGGAGGTTTTTTTGTGTTAGAAACCAGATTGTGTGACCTGAGTTGTGCAATGCCACATCCTTCACTGTGGTCTCCTGCTGGGCTGAGCTGAGGAAGAACACTTGTTTATAGAGGTGTCAAAGACATGCTGGCTGAAGAAGGTTTGGTACCCATATTTTGACAGGAAAGGAGATGTTATTTATTAGTGCTCAAAGCAAATAGGTGCAAATAAACACAAATAAATGCTATTCTTTGGTAAAGTTGAGGAGAATCCCTGTAAAATGAAGTCACTTCCATCTCATCTGTCTGCTTTGTTGAAACAGAGGTGTGTGAAGAGAAAAAGGTTACTTTTGGAGATTTAATGCCCTGAAAATTTACAGGCTTGATGCTTAAGCAGTAATAAGTGAAGCATTAAGGCATTTCTTGTGGATTAATGACTGGCTGGGAGGAGTTGATGATTTGAAGAATAGCTGAGGACCATTAACCTCCACTGGTCATTAATCTTCAAAGGCTGCCTTGAGGTCATTACTGCTATGGAAAGTAAATATTTGAGGAGGGGGAGAGAGGAAGGATAATACAAACTTCTAAAATATATGGTTTGAATGGTTTAGTAGCTCTCCATCTATCATGTGTCATTGTAGATGAACAGTCACTATTATCAGTCTACAGGATTGATAACAATTTTGAATTTTCACTGCTGAGGTTGCTTTTATTTTATTCACTAATTCAACTGTAAAATTCATAACGTCAGGATAAATACAGTTGTAGAAATGTGGCTGTAGGGTGTGTACAGCTGCGTGGTCAGAGAACTGGCCATGTGATGGAGCTTCTAACATTGTTTTCAGGTTTAAAGGAGGTGTTGTGGCTTCCATTAAAACCCTTTGTTCTGCAGCCCCTTCCCCTGTTCAGGCACATGGTAGGTGCATGCCTGTGTCTTGTTTCCCTGCCAAAGGACAGACCTTTCCTTGATTTAAGTGCTCAGCAGTGTTATTCTCGGCAGTTCTTCACAGAATAACTTGATGTAGCATTTCATTTGCTGCAAGGCAGCTTTGCTGTGTAGATGAAAAGGGCTCAAAGTGGCCTATGTGCCTCAAATACAAGTGAAAATCAAGCTGGCAGTCCTGCTGCTGTTCACAATTCCTTGCCTTCAGCTGCAGGACAGAGAGCAGTGACACCTGGAAGAATGGATGCACATTTGCAATCTAACCTGGAAATGGCTCTATCCAGCAACCTCCCAAGTGCACTGATTTGGTTGCTCTTTGTCCCAAATTCTGCACATGAGGAGTGTTTCTGCTATTAAAGGGGAAATTTCAGATGAAAATCAGCTCATCTTTATCTTTGTTAGAGTTACAAAACTGAGCAAATTCATGAGCAAAACATTTGGGCAGGGGGTTCTTCCTCTCTTTGCTCCATTCAGCACATCTTTCCATATATCCTTAATTTCTTTTCCAGGTTGAACTCCCCTGCTCTTATCTTGTGTCCTGCCATCAAAATGAGCTGTCAAGGGATTAGCTGATGGATATTTTGATGATCAGCTGCCCTGTTACTCTAGAATTAAAACAAATTCATGTCAGTAATATGCAAAAATGTTGTACATGGAGGTTATGCAACCCCAAATCTGTTATATGCTCCTTGAGACAGATTGGAAGATTAGGAAAGACTTTTAAGATCATCTAGTCTGACTTCCCACAAACATTTGACCAAAAATCACTGCCTTAAGGTCAGAGTTCTGTGATTGCATTAGCATGTGTCTTTTTTTAGAAGAAATTCTCAATCTTCATCATTAGTTAAGGCAGATAGCACATGTATTCCTGGAAGCTTTTCCATAGTTAACCTACTGTAGTATGTTGTTACCTTTGAACTATTAGCTGTCTCCTGTCAAAAGTTATGCTGTGGTCTTCCACTCAGTGGTGTAATAGAATGAGTTTCTTAAGTGAGTTTTTGATATTCTGAGTAGCTCCTCTAACTCCATTTTCTTGGTAAAAATCTGAGAATGTGAGACTTAAATTGAATTCTAAGAGGAGAAAAGACTGAGACAACCATTGCTTTGTAGTCCTCATATTTTGCACAGGAAGTAGTATCTGGAAAGCAGAAACTTCTTGTAGATAGCAACAGCAAAATTAAGGTAAAGGCTTCCTTAACAGCTGTGCATAACATCACATTTGGAAGTGTGACAAAGATGCTGAAAGTCCCTTTTTCTGGTTCAGTTTGTAAAATCTGCCTTTTCCTACTAAAACATTTTAAATGGGAGACTTTGCCTCAAGTGAAAGATGAATTAATCAATTTAAGCCTAAGGCAAGACAAGGTATATGTCAAGTTACAAGTTTTTGGTGAAAAGCTGTCTGCTGCTGGGGTTGATGTGTGCAAGTTGCATAGCAAGCTATGCAATGGAATTGAAAACTTAGGAATAAATACGTGTCTGGTGTTGAAAAGTGAATGAAACAGACATGCACTGACACTTAGTGCTCCCAGGAAAGACTTTTTCTTGTAGGAATAAAAAATTAATGAGAAACAGGCGACAACTGCAGCATAACATTATACTGAAAACTGCTACCTGTAGCTTTTTCATAATTGGGAAACCAAAATAGCTTTCCAGAAATCAATACAATGGGTTTTGTTTCTTTGAGGGTTTGTACACATTTAAGTCTTTACCATTTGCAGCTGTGTGCAGTGTTGAACAGTGTCCATACAAGTTTTTTTACTTTTTTTTTTTTTAATGGACCAACATACTTTCAGAAGAATGCTTACAAATGCTTGCCATGTATGGGAAGGCCTGAAACTAACCAGTGAGTGAAGTAAAAACCCAAATATCCTGGTGACAGCCACATTCAGCAATTTACAGGCTGGGCTATTGCATTATTCTGTGCTTTAAAACAGTTTGTCCTGCCTACCAATGGCTGTAGCTAAATGTAGATCCTGACTGAGGAGTTGTATGGTTTGTGATTTACCAATAAGTAAATTTTGTTTGTTTGGCTGTAAAATGTTTGAAAGAATTCCAGTTGGTTCCTCACATGAAGCATTATTAACTGTGAGCATTCACAGCTCTGCCATTACATGGGTTTGTGGAGTTCGTTTGTCAAATAAAAAATGTGGGGCATAAAGAAGGGTTGTAATTCCTCAGTGCTGGGTGGGGTGGAAGGCTTTGGGCAGACACAAGAAGGACTTGCTGGGTTTTGATTTCAAAACAGAAAGAGTGGACAATTATTTCAGAAGTAGCTTTGTAACTTGTGTGTGAATTTTATGCGAGGGGGAGAGCAGCAAGCTCTCAGTGTAGAACCACTTTGGCATTTTCTGCTAGCTCCAGTGTTCTCCAGAAGTCATTTTCACAGCTGCAGCCATAAGAGAAAATCAGGGATATTGGATTTGCTGAAGTTCTGGTAATCAAAGCCTAGCAGGTAATAATAGAGGCTGGCTATGATGGTGCTTAACTGAACCATAGTTGCTTTGCAGGAAGGGAGATCTTATGGAAACTTGTAGTCCAGGCCAGAAAATAACTGAGGTCATGACATTGAATGAGGGCTCTTTGTGAGTTTGTGTAAAAAACAATGGCCAGTTTGAGGTGTAAGTATTTAGACCAAGAATCCAAACATCCTGGTGACAGTCAGCTGTCATGTCCTTGGGCTTGCCTTGGCAATTTGCATTAAAGGGTGATGCTGGCTAAGCCTCCTTTGAAACACCAATGCTCTGAGTTTGCTGTACTTCAAGTGCCCATCCTTGAAGGAAAAGAATACAGAATCAATAAACACAGGACATGAGCAAAAATATTGCCAATGTGGATCAGAATTGTCATCTCTACTTGTTATTATATCTCTGATAATAACCTTTAACAGATGGCTAATTAAAAGAGAAGGGCTAAAGAAACCCCTGAAGAGGCAATTACAAACCAAAAATAAAACATCTTATTCAGATTTCCTGAAATATTTTTTTTAAGTTTACTAAAATGTTGTGTTGACTTTTCAATTATAAAACCTATATGCTTGGAGTGGTTAAATATATTTGTAATGATGGATGTAAGATTATAATTTAATAGCAATGGCTTATTTTAAATTGTTTAATGTATTTTTGTACTTTTGATACTGGTGACTATAAAAGCATGTTTTCTTTATGTGAATGAGTGAATATATTCATTGGATAAGGATTAATTAAATACAAGTATATTTATGTTGTTGGCTCTGTCAAGTACCACACCTGTTTACATTTCAATCCATTGCAATGAAGTTCTGCATGAGATCTGTTCTTATCTCTGCTGAACTGAATATTTGTAAACCTATAGAAAAATGAAGAATTTTCCTTGTGTATTTTGGTGCTTTGTTATCCAAACTTGATCATCTGAGCTTTGAGCAGGTTTTGGTTTTTTGGGCAGGATGAGTAAACCACTCCCATGTACATTAATCTCACTGCTCTACTTGAGCAGAGGAATTAATTCACAGGTGAAAGAGTGCAGGAACTGGTACATCAGATAATTTCAATATTGTTGTATTGTTGTTCCTTCTGTTTTCCATCCGCTATAATCAGTTAATTTGCTTTCTTCAGACCACTGGTTGTATCACCCCTCACCTTTCTAGAGAACTTTGACATTTTTTAAATTAAACTTCTAGAGATACGCTGGTATATATCTGCTCAAGTGAAAACTGACTGTTTTCAATTTGCACTTTGCTTTCCAAATCCAGCTTGTCTTGTTCTTAATCTCTGGCAAAGCTCTTTCTTCTACATTGAGTTACTCTTTTGGCAACCTCCAGCAAAGGGACCTTTACAAATGCTTCTGCATTTCAGTCTTAATGTATGAGGGGCCATAATTTGCTGACACAGTTCATTCTTTAATTCTGAATTCCAAGGCCTCTTGATATACTGTGAATCAAATATTTGGGGTTTGTAATCTGGTTTAAAAAACAAGAAATAATGACTGTAAAGCATTTGAGTATTTATGAGAGATGTACTGACTGTTTCAACGGGGACCTATCACATTTTTCCAGTGCTTCTCATTTCTGGTTTACATCAATTTTGTCTGCAGCAATGTATTGCCTGGAGTTGTGACTGGTAATCATTGTGTTTCTGAGATAGCTTTGATCATGTCCTTATAGAGGATTTTGTGAACAATCTATTTAATCCCGTATGATCAGAATAGTCCCAAATGAAAGGAGCAATGCAGTCATCACTGTGCCATTTACCTCGGCTTTAATTAGTTGATTTTTTTTTCTTTTTAAGTATAAATTTTTCTTTATGCAGTTTCAATAGTGTTTCACTCTTAGTTTTGTAACAAAACTGAGGAGAACATTTTTCTTCATTGATATGAACAGCAGTTTTCACTCTGTTTAAAGCGTTTCTGGTGAAGTACATACAGTAGAGCAGATTTAAACACACACAAAAATTATTTGGATCACTTAATGAAAGTCCTTGGAGGTTTAGATATGCTTCTAATTTGGATCAAAATTGGAACTAGTCAGAAGATTTTAGAGAAAAGAGATTTTCTTGATACATTACTTTTGATACTTCTTAAATTTTTCATCCAGGTGGTGTTTAATTCTGAACATATCCAGCATTCCAGGGAATGCCAAGGAACAGCCCGTTGGTTTTTCTGTTAGGCACGGTGTAGGACTTTTTGGGTGTCTTGAAGCAAAGTCTTGAAACATTGCCCAGTTGTTTGTGGAAACAATTAAATTTGTAGGCTCAAGTCTAGGGACTAATTCAAAAGCATTTGCCAGTTTGCAACTGGCAGAGGATTATAAATGAGTGTATCTGTCAGCTGCAGACACTGAAGACAAACAACGAAGTGAAACTTTGATAATGAATGTTTCATTATCTGTTGTTACTCAAGAATCATTCTTGTTGACTTCATGGATTATAAAGTGAAATTGTTTCTCCGCCTTTCCCACTTCTCTTCCCATCACACCAAGGCAAAACTGTCCATGACTTACAGGTATCTAAACAAAATCATTGATTCTTAAGTTACTGTATTACATTTCTGGAGCAATCTCACACTCAATCTGTAAGAAATGTGGTGTTTTGTTATTTTGAGGTTCACTATGATGCAGAAGATCTTTTAGAAGTAGGTGGCATCATGCTGTTCTAGTCTGGGTCTTGGCACATCTTCCATGTCCTGTGTTGTGTGTGTTGTAGCTTTTTGTTTGTTTATTTTACCAGCACTTTTTTTGTCTGTCAAAGATGTCACTTGGTCACTATGACTGCATATTACTTTTATTCTATTTGGATGTACTGAGCTTGTAAAGATCTTGTACATTTATTTTTCCTATTAAGTGGAGAAAAAAAGCATACAAATGCTGCCATTACATTCAGAACCGTATTCAAGCAGCGGATTACGTTTCTGATCTATTTTGGATTAATTTAATATTCCCACAAAGAATTTAGTCTTTTCCCATGAGCAATATGGTTTCCTGTGTCTTCATATTGACTGCTAATTGTTGGCATTCCAGAAGATTAAAATCAGGTCTTACAGGGAGTGCAATCATACAGCCTTTCAGATCTAAACATCTTGTTGCTATAGAAAACAAAATATTCTTGCAAATTATTTAAGCCTGAAATTAAATAAGTTCTGCTGAGTATTTTTTTATGTCTGAAACTCAACCTCTCAAAATAAAACAGGATTTCAAGCAGTTAATTCCAGTGACAACTTTTCACAGCTTAAGGCTTACCTTATTTTTCAGAATTAGTCTTAACCCATGGCCTTTAACATTTTACCCACTCAGGCAGGCATTTTTCAATTTATAAAAAGGGTGGCATCTTAGCAGTGAATATAGACAGGGGAGCCTGCAATTAATAGATAACCTGAAACAATAGCTTTAATAGCCCATGATTGAGCGTATTTAATAAGTAAGGGGATTTTCTCACTTTAAACAAAGAATAAGAGAATGTGTGTGGGATTAGCAGTTTGCATCAGGGGAACGCCATTGTCTGGGCTGAAAAGAGCTGCACATCTGTAGATAGTTGATAATTCAGATAATTATTCATTTATGTGTAACTGACTATTTCATAATAAGAGGGGGTACAAGTTTGGGCGTTTATTTTTTCTGACTTAGATAGGGAAATGATTAATTACAGAGCTGTATTTCGTGTCAAGTTGTGAATAAATATATTTAGCATTCATATGGTTGTTTACAAACAGGAAACCCACACCGCTTGCCAACAGTTTGATTAAAAAAAAATCATTCAATTCATCACTAATTCTCTGTAGGAAAGATCTTTGCATTTGTGTAGTTTGGCATTTTATAATTAAATTCTTTTAAAACATTTTAATTAGGCAGAAGTAAACCAGAGTCTTTTTGTTTGCTCTGTGTAAACACTTGAAGGTGTCACTGAGGTGAGAGCTGTTGAGAGTGCTGCAGGGTATCTTGGCTTTGAAGAGTGCTCAGCTTGAGGTTTGTAGCATGTCCACACTTCACTGGGAGATGGCTTTATCAAATCAAATAGCAAATTCAGGAAATGCTATTTCAGTTCAAGTTCCTTGACTATGTGTTGGTTCCCCAAAGTATGGTAGAACTCTTTGGGCTGACGTCTCACACAAATGCATTTGTGATGTGTTCCATGCAAAAAAAGGACATCTGGAACAGGGACTTGTAGCAAAGCAGTTCAGTCATCACCTGGCCAGACAGAATCTAGGCAGGAACCTATGCTGTTGCTGCTTGAAAAAAAGAAAAGGTGGGAAAGTCCAGAGGAGGGCCACAAAGAGGATCTGAGTGCTGGAGCATCCCTGCTATGAAGACAGACTGAGAGAGCTGGGGTTGTTCAGCCTGGAGAGGAGGAGGCTCCAGGGAGATCTTAAAGCATCTTCCAGTGCCCAAAAGGGCTGCAAGAGAGCTGGAGAGGGACGGGACAAGGGATGGAGGGACAGGACAAAGGGGAATGGCTTTAAACTAAGAGATGGTGCTTTGAGATCAGATATAAGAAATCACTTGTTCCCAGGAGGGTGGCAAGACCCTGGCACAGGTTGCCCAGAGCAGCTGTGGCTGCTCCTGGATCCCTGGAAGTGTCCAAGGCCAGGTTGGACAGGGCTTGAAGCAACCTGGGATAGTGGCAGATGTCCCTGCCCATGGCAGGGAGATTGGAATGAGATGCCCTTCAAGTTCCCTTCCAGCCCAAGCCATTCTGTGACTGAGATTATGGTGGGCCATTAAAGGCCTTGGAAGGGAAGCCAAGGCTGTCCTGGTTAATCAGCACTGCTATTTCAGACTGTGGCTCAGCATGAAACACCCACTTGGAAATGTTTTTATGTAATCTCCCTTTTATGTAATTCCTCTTTAGCCACTACTGTGTGTAAGTACTTAAAAAGTAATTAACAAAAAGTACATGCAATGCATGCATTAAACTGTTTCTGCCTGCAATAATTTCCCTGGTTATAACCATTTGCATTGTTTTCTTTTGAAATATGGACTTTTAATTCACTTCTATACAGTTTAGCCCAGATCACGAGTTTGTCTTGGTACTGTGTGTATTGGAAAACGCGCTATGTTTCTCAGGTGAGGAAATTTATTCTAATAATGGGAATTTTTCCTTTTTGTGGATCATGCAGGAGGAAATTAAAAAAAAAAAGTCACCATGTGAAGATATAAGTGTGCAACTTTACTTTTATGCCCTCAAACTGTTGAATAAGTAATCTGTTTGGATGTACTTGCTCATCTGATTTTGAGATAAAAGGTATGAGACACTGCTGGACTTCTGTGCTTAGCATTAAATATTGACATTGAATTTTGCACTATATTAAGGTTCTGAATTAATTTTTATTTGTGAGTTGCCTCTTTATACCTTTGGAATCCTACACCAAGGAACTGCGTTGAAGATGCCAATACCCAGCAGAAAATCTGAATTTAGAAAAAGTGCTACTGAAGCCAAGTGACAGCTTTTGGCTGTGTGAAATGTGGTTGGTTGTATAACTGACTATGTGCTGGCTATTTGTTTGTTTTCTTCATGCTTAGTTTCAAGTGTTATGAGAGTGTACATTTGAGGCTTGTTCTGACTTTTTTTTTTTGCAATTTAATGTGGGAGTTTTAAATCCTCATAAGCTTTTTCCAATTCTCATTGAAGTTAACAAGTCTAGGAGAGCCATTTTTTGAGATAGATCTTTTCCTTGACCATACTGCAAAATCACTTGTAAAGCAAGGGAATATAGTTAATAGGGACACCTACAATTCCATGTGTTGTTCTGTACAGAACTGGGGTGAGATATAAGAAGCAGCCTGTGATTTACATGCATCTCCTGTTAATTTTAATGTGCTTGACTCCCCATGGTTGCCTTGAGCATCTCAACCTTGATTAATCTAAAGTTAAGTTCCTTTATGCTGGCTTATCTGTGATTGTTTTAGGCTCACTCCATCTGTTTCTTAATGTAGCTCTATAACTTCTTTCACAGTTGAGATTTGCTGATTATATCACTTTGGGTTTGCAGCTAAGACATTCAGTTCTGGTTTTATTACAAGATACTTTGATAAACTTGTGAAAAGTGAATGGGAGATTATTATCGAATAATTATTTCTTTGAAGGTGATTCCTTTCTTAATATAGAAAATAGGTGAAAAAAGTTTAGTAAAGATGAAGATGGTAGGTTAAATTATTAGGAAGACTGAGGTGACATCACTGATTTTTACTTGTCAACAATTCAGGCCAATCTTTTCCCCTTTGCTACAAGGAAAAAATGTTAAGTTGCATTTTATGATTTTGCAAGTAGCAAGACAGTCCAAAAAAGTATGTAGAACCCCTTTGTCAACTCCTGAGTCATCCCATTTTGCAATAATATAGTTCTTAGCTTCGCATCTTAGTGGGGATGTTATTACTGATCATTAATTTTTAAACTGGCACTTTTTCTTTTTTTTTTTTTTTTTTTTTGTTTAAATTCCTTTATATAAACCTTGTGGAAGATAAAGATCATTCTCTGTCTTTCAGCAGTCCTGTCCAGAGCTGAATGTCTTTAATATATAATGCCAGCCTTTGGAAGAGGCATTTCTGGAACTAAAATTCTCTCTGATGTTGAGGTGGCAGCAAGTCCTGTTGGTGACCACTGGGAAAAGCACGAGCTGCTGGGTGGTCAGGGAATGTTGCAGCCTGAGTTTACCAAGGTGGGAGGAGAATTTCCTAATTCTACTTGGGCCGTGTTCCATCTGGAGAGGAACAAGCTTTTCCCCCTCTGGTTGAGAACCAGAGGCTGGATGAAGCAAGAGGAAGAGGACACATGAGCTCTTCTTTAGCTTGTTCCACATGTGGACAAGGTCATAGGCATTAATTTCTGTTCCCATCTTCTGATTGGGATCTGATCCTCGAAAGGATAGGAAAGAGAAGGGAATTAATTGTACTAAAATAAAAAGGAGAAGTAATCAAAATCACAAATCACTTGTCCAGTGCCACGTTCCTGATTGATGCTATGTGGTAACTGCTGAGATCAGACAGTTTTGTAATCAGTGATGCTGATAAAGGAACATATGACTCAGACACCAACTATTTTGTGATTTAATTTAAAAAAGGGTTGCATAGATATATTAAAGAAATGTAAACTGTGCTTTACTGAAAGAGTGCAACTGCATTGAGTAAGACTGGGACCTGTCTTGATCTGGTCTGTTTTCTCCAGCAGCAGCCAGAGGCAGGTAAAGAGGAGCACAAGAAGAGGACAAGTGTCTGAGGATGCTTCCTAGTGATCTTTGATACTCTTGTATTTACAAGTCTTTGGTTGTTTTCTTTCCAGCAATTTGTTGCTGTATATTCTCAACTCATATAAGCTTTGGACATAGCCAATATCCTTTGGCAGCATTTCTAACTATGGCTGTATGCTGTATCTGAAAATAACAGTAAAAGGACCCCTTTTGTATTTTCACTGTCTCATTTCAAGAATTAAGGACTAAGAAATAAAACTACCTGGAGGCAGGTAAAAAATGAATGAGCCTGGTTCACTTTTTCCCTTGCTCCTTGAATCCTCCTTCTGTTTCCTTTGTTAAGATGGAAAGTTGTGGTTTATTTAGAATATTCTGAATACAAATATTATCCAGTGTCTTTATCACTCTTCCAAGTACCTTTCTGTGTTTTACTAGTTCTGCTTTGGTTTACTACATGTTGAAAGTGAGCTGATTTTTATGTGGTAGTAATTTGGAACCTAATGAGGACAGCAATTCACGTTTTTGATGACTACAATGTTACCGTAAAAGAACGTGTTTTAATTATTTGGAGATTTCGCATGTATATATGCAGTTCAGTACCCATGACAGTGCATTTTTGTACTTTAATTAAGCTTCTTGAAGCACAGAATTCCTTTTTAAAAGTTTCCATTGTCTCACTAAGAAATACAGCCTGACCTAGATAGTAGCTTCTGTAGCATTTCATTCTCTTCTGCATGGGGAGTAGAAGTCAGGGATGTTTCTCAGGTAACAAAAAGGAAGATCCCAAGTCTTTTTAGAGCACAAGAATAACTGTTCTTCATCTCTCTTCTCCCTTGTGATGGGCACTTTTACTTAGTACTTTGATACTCCAAATAAACATAGTATTTTTATTTCTAAGGCTATTTCTAAGGAGGAAATAAAGATAGGTTCTGGTGATTTTCTGTTTCAGGAAATAAATTTCACTAGTGGACCTCAAATATTACTCACGTCAAGATTTCTGATCTTAGTGGGGCTTTGGTTTTTGGTGGTTTGGTTTTGCTTTTTTCCTTGCCTGAATTATGAAGTACCTCTCTGTTTGGAGCAAGGCACATTCCAGCTGGACTTAGGAGAAAGTCAAGCCAGAAGGAAGAGAGAAGGCACACCTTGAGATGTCTCCAAACTGATAATACACACATTTTTAACTGGCTGTTGAGCTAAACAGAAAGTCTTGTACAGAAAGTGATCCAATCAGCATTTCTGTTTAGTCAGGCCTTGTTGTGGATATTTGTGATTGTGCCATTTAACAGCATTGGCTTTGGTAATTTGCCAGGTGCTGCCACACACCACAACACACCATCCAGTGTGACTTTCTCTTGGAACAACTCATCTGGCAGCAGCCCACACGTTGGATCCTGCACCAGCTCCATTTCATCATATATCCATGATGCCCATATATCCATCACATATATCCATATATCCACTCTCCAGGTGCTCCCACTTTTGAGGAATATTGCAGTTAGTTCAAATGATTTAAACTTGTCTGACCTTTTTGCCTTTTAACACACCATAAAGGATGATGAAACTGCACACAGAGGCACCCCAGGGCAGATCATGTTGCTGGAGTAACAGGGACACGTTGCCACCTCCTGCATCACATGCTTCAGTAATGATGCCACTGCTGCATTATTTTTCAGAAAGCTGATTATTGCTTAGCAAAAATCTAATTGAAACTTCAGACAGTAAAAACATTAGAGAAAGTGTATGATGCGCCTCTGAGAAATTAATCTGAAGTGCAGAGGCAAAATTCAGCAAATATTGGATCAATTTTTATAGACTTTGCTGTTGTGGAGGAGCTACTTGCAGTCATGCTGCTGTATAAACTGCCTTGGATGAGTGGGTTTGGAGGGTGTCTATAACTTACCATGCTAATATGGAGCAGTCAGTAGGAGCTCCCTGAGTATTTCATGACCAGTGTGCACTGCTGCTGCCTGAAGAGGGGTGGTGTGTGTGCCTCTTGGTTCTGCTGGATTACTAGCCCCCAAATCAGGCCCAAACATGCAACTGCCCTTAGTTCTGGGTGCACAAAGAGGAATTGAAAGGCAATCTGAAATACTGTGCTCTCATCTGACACACAAGAGCTGATGATGTGTGGTTTTTTCGGTCTGGCAATAAGTGGAAGACAACAATACCAGCTGTCTTTCCTGGATTGTTCTGAAGTCTGCTCTGCTCATCCAGGGGCTCATCACATTGAAGCTCAGATGTTTAAAAGAGGGTCAGAACAAATTTATTCCAAATACCCATGATCTGGTAGAAAAGTTGTCCCACCATATTTGCACCAAAAATAATATTTTTCTATCAACTACCTGCTGCATTATGTCCCCAAAACAGTACTAAAGGCTTTTATTCTCAAGTACACTTCAGAATGGTACTTTGTGGTCTCAATCTTTTATTTTCCTTCTCTTTTTTCTTTTCCCTTATTATCATAAATAAGGATTCTATTAGGAGCTGGTTTTGCTTCCTATCAGTGAAAGAACATGCCTGCATGGCTGCAGGCACTCGCCTGCTCTGCCTGGATCATGAAGTGGGATTAATTAACTCTGCTCTGTGTTAATGTTGGGGGGATGTGGCTTCTGGCAGGACCTGACTGAGGCCTGGCCAGGTGGGAGCAGAGGCACAGGAAGCAGGGGATGCTTTGCAGCTCCCTAAATACATCTCAGACTGATCCCATACCAAGGGAATGATGGATTATTGTGATGGATGTGTTTGTGCCAGGGCTCAGTGGGGACAGAGTGTGTGTCCTGCAGAGGAGGAAACCTTCCCAAAACAGGCTTGGCATGTGACTTCTCACTGAAATGCATTGAAATGCATGTTCCTGAGATCACATTGCTGCCTGCCATGATATTTTGGAATTTGGAGGAGGCTGTGTTTATGGAATTGGAATACTTCTGTTCCCGAAACATGCACTACTTGGAGCTGGGCAAAGGAATGAAGGAGAGTCTCTGGGGACTGTTTCCACTGTGGTACTCTGATGTGTAATTTGCCAGTCGTTGTTTCATCTCATTCCATTAATGCGCTCTGATCCCTTAATTTTTATTTTTGTGTCAGTGCTACAGAGAATTAAGACAAAATCCCACAGCAGGGATGTTCCTGGTGGTCCATTCTGGGGGGTATCTTTGGTATTGGAGAGCAGCACAGCTCTCCCTGCTGCAGACCCCTCCTGGCCTGCCTGTTTTCCATACCCCAAGGAAGGACCACACCCTGGAATCTGCTCAGTTAGCAGAGGATTGTTGCTGAATTGTTTTCAAACCAGCAAATGCCAATAAATTCCTGTCCTGTTCTAGTTCCTGAATTTGCTGTAAGCAGGAAGGACTGAAAACTGTAGGTGGCTGTTTCAGCACACCAGAAACTGGACCTACAAAGCTTTGACTTTGCAAAAATGTGGCATTTGGGACTCTTAGCATGGCACTAAAGGAGCTACATTTCAAAAAGGCTTCCCTCCAGTGCCTGTCCTCTCGCCTGCCATCCAAGGGGCTTCACATACCACAGTGGGATGTGGCAGAACCAGGTATTTGCTCTCAGTGAGATTTGCATTGCTCAGGAACGTCTTGACTACAGACCAAAAAATAGCTTTGGGCAAAATCCTTAATCTGCTTTTCCTACCTAGCAGTTGGGGTGCCCCAAACAGAAAAATCTAAATTGTGTTTTGGAGGTTCATCAAAGTTCCTTTCCTTCCAGGGAAAGAGAGTGCATTGCCAGTGAATTTGAAACCTTGACCTGTTTTAGAATAGTGAAAGACATTCAAAATTGTATTGTATCAGTATTTCTTCACCTGACTGCAAGCTTTCCTGCTTTGCTGTTTGTTGATCCAACCTCTTTCTCTTTAAACTTCTCACTTTCAGACTTTCAAAGTTCCATCCCAAAGAGGCAGAATGATATTCTGCATAATTTTTATAGAGTTAAATCATATTGTTTGGCTTTAAGTAGAAAAAAATAACCCTGCTCTCCTCTCCAAAGAGATTTTTATATCCCTTTTCCGCATTGAATTGCACTGTCCTCTAGTGGGTGTTTTAAGCAAATGTTTTTGTGTTTGTAAATCTTTCATACTGCTCAGATACAGAAAGCTTAATCTTTATTTTCAAATGAACTGTAAATGTTCTCTGATATAAAATGATAGAGGATTAGAGTAATATTTCAAAACCAAATAAGAAAAAGTTACATTTGACCTGTGGTCCAAGCTGTAATAATACAGAGATATATAAAAATGTTTGCATCTGACTTATCTGTTGGAGCAGAAGGATAAAGAGTGAAGACGCAAGTGTGGGCATTTTATTACTTTGTACTGAGAATTGGATATAATCTGCTTCTTTCACATTGAAACAAATTTGGCAAACTATGAATGAATTAATATTGAACACCAGTGGACTAGTAGGAAGGATTAAATGCATTACATTAGACTCAAAGTGAAGAACTGTGTATCCCAATTTACCCAGTGGTTTGGTTTTTTTCCCAATGTTGCTATTCACCTCTTAAAAGGCAATACCCTTCTTTTAACTGGGATTCCCTGGGATTTGAGGTGTAAAACATCTCTGAAAATCAGAATGGATT
Organism: Anomalospiza imberbis; assembly: GCF_031753505.1. NCBI lineage: Eukaryota > Metazoa > Chordata > Aves > Passeriformes > Viduidae > Anomalospiza > Anomalospiza imberbis. Next base: position 17,591,146 of record NC_089691.1, on the reverse strand, counting down.
GAATATAAAAGTTTTATGTGACAGTGTTTGTCAGGCTGCTGGATGTTTGCAGTACTGGGTGTCTGGGTCCAGCTGTAGGTGACAGCACCTTCACTCTCCCTCCCTGGGCTGGGAGCACATCTGGATCTTCACTGCTTGTGTCCCAGCATCCAGCAATGTGAGCATCCCCCAGTCTGGGACGTGTTTGAGTGATCCATCATCCTTCCACCGGTGTTTGTTCTGTTGAAGGGATGAGGGAAGAAACAGATGCCTGGCAGTGAGCTGCCAGCTTGCTTTTCCTATTCATCTCCTGGCAATTTAATGACTTCATTTGGTAAAAGAATGTGCTTTTGTAGACACAAAATATGACTCTGCTGACCAGAAAGACTGGGATACATGATGCATGTTTTAAACTCAGAAAATGCTGGGAGCCTCCAGGCAGGACCATGTTTGCCAGATGTACCATGCAAACCCACTGTCTCCCACAAGGTGTGCCCTGTGGCATCCTGGAGAAGGAAACGTGACTAATTCAATCTGCTTCATACTGTCTGAGTACACTTCTAGCTGATGAAAGAGTTAGGAGGGGTCAATAAATTAATTCAGTTTGCTTGAAATAAAAGGTATTTTTTTACAGACTTCAACAGACAAACCATGAGCACGTTCATTGCTAGTGCAGTTTTTAATGCGCTGCAGCTGTAGTTTTACTGACAGTTGCTGAATAGCTTGTTTTCTTCTAAAATACATGGATTGAACTTCAAAGTCACAATTTCCAGCAAGGTCAGAGATTATATTGGTAAATATAGTATTTTATAGTATTTATAGTTCACTCTCTGAACGTTCATGCATCTCTCTGAAGAGGTGAATACAAAGTCTCAGGGCATGCATGGGACACTGTGAATAACTGGAAACTGTTGCAGGTCTTTAATGTCATCAGATGAGATAATGTGGGGAGGATTGTGAAAAAGGTTCTCAAAAATACTTGAGCAGAAATTAGGCACAGGAGAGGGGATGTTTATGAGTTGGGGAGAGAGAGGGAAAGCAGGACAACTTAATGGGGCTGCCCATGTCTGGGTCATGGAACAGATGGAACCTCATCTAAGTTAAACTGCATCCGTGTTTGGATGTCTGCTTTATGTGAGCTTCAGTTTGCCTTGTAGGAAGGACCTGTTGGTGCTGCAGCACGCTGTAATCCTACACCTGTCGTAGTTGTTCTGTGGTGGCAGCAGAAGTGGGAAATAGAAACAACAGCTTGCCAGCGTGAAGCTTTTGTCCTCTCTGTTTTTGCATGCAGGGCTGGTGTGGTTGGTGAGGCTCAGGTCAGCAGACAGCCAGAGGTGCCCCAGTATGGATTTATAGATGGGCTGTGGAAAGGTGGAATGCTTTATGGTGCTGCCTCTATTCAGCCTTAAGTGTGTGATGAGCACATCTCAGCCTGCGTTATGTTAAGGCTGGGAACATTTTTAGAGAAAATAATGATAAGAGAATATAGTAAATGCACACACACTCCATCTGATTTTAGAAAGCTGCTTCTGCTCTACCTCAAATGCTCTTAGTTTTGTGGAACCTGGTAGCCTTGTGGATCGTGTTGGTGATCCAATACAATTCTAGCAGTGATCTCCTAACACCATTACTTTGGTTAGTACATAGTTCTGTTTATTTGCAGTGTGGGGCTTTTGTTGGTGCCAAACCTTCAAAGCAGAATTGCAGGCTTTGTCAAGGCTGACTTTACCAAAAAGTGACTGAAAATTGCAACTATTAGTTTTAGTAATAAAGTGACATGGATTTTACATAGCTATAGCTATCCATAAATATATTTACTTTCATATATAGAGAAAATACTCTCTGAGTCTGCATAGCTGTTCATACAGCACTTAGGAGCTGTGGGATTACTGGCTATTCCAGTATTTGCAAAGATTTAACACCAAATCTAACATGAAGACAGTGATAGTGCAGCACTCACAGTTTCCATTCCTTTGGCTTCCCAGCATTGGTGCTGAGGCCTGGGAGACTGTGGGGTTTTACCAACACTGGTGGTGATGTTTCCATGCCATTGTGGATTCCCTTATTTCTCCAGAGGAATCCATAATCAGTTGCAAGTACATTTTGTGGGGATTTCACATCTGTCAGTTGTTATGCTGCATTAAAAAGGCTTGACCCATGGATATGCTACTACCTTTTGTTTCCTTAGCAATGTTGCTGAAATACAAAAAACATTTATAAGGCATTCTGATAGGTAAAAGTGGTTATTAGAATAATGATGCTGTTTAGTAACCTGTCTTGTATGCAGGCAGTTTGCCCTCTCCTTGATTTCTCTAGCAGTCCATAGGCATTAGATGCTGAGCGTGTGGATATATAATGGTTCTGATATGCTACAGGAGGTTTATTTTTCTCACAGACTTAAGTAATACAGAGACAGTGCATTCTCTGTGCACATGAAACACTGAAAACCTCTTCATCCATCCACTGTGTCTGAATGCTAAAGTTCTTTCAGCTGGAAATGCAGGATCTAGTCAGGCTACAGAAGCATATATAAACAATGTTCACAGATTTCAGCAGAATTGAAGTGAATCTCAGCATCATTTGAACTGATCTTCTGGCTTATTGGGAAGATTACGATAAAACCCAAGATCGAATTCCCTACCTGATCCAGTTTCTTATTGATTGAATCCTTTTAGACTCCTCTCCAATTTAACAGTGTATTTTTATTAAAGCCAAGCGCACAAACATCAATTATCCAAGCTGCATCTAATTTCCTTCCTTTTTTTTTTTTTTCTTTTGCTGCCAATGGATTAGAAGACATGATTAGAATTCAGCTTGAAAGCTGAAAAGCAGATCCCTAAATGAAAAAGTCTGCTCTAGGAATTAAAATATCTGTAGCGGGCATAAAATCCTCCTCCTTATCTCTAATAATGTAAACACACTTGGTTAAGTTGATCTGTCACATGTCTGCTGCAATGTCCCTGAATTAGGAGGATGTATTAGAAAGGGTGGAGTGCTGTCTGTGGCATGTCCCACTGTTAGAATCCATCACCAGGATGTTTTAATACCAAAATGTTTTGCATTGAGACGTCTCTGCCACAAGGGTTAATGGGGTAAGAGTTGGAAGGGCTCTGTTTTTCCTCTTAGGTTTTACCTGCTGACACCAGGAATGTTTGTGTGTGCACAAGCAATGGGAACGAGGCAGAGAAGGGGTCTTCTATGGTTTTAGTCTTGGTAGCTTCTGCAGAGTTAAGGATTTTGTAACACAAAGGTGAAATAAAAAACTGCAATGGCATCACCAACTGAAAATCCAGAAAACCCTCAACTGCTAAATGCATGCATTTAATATGAGTATAAGGAAGAGTTACAAAATCAATTAAATTGTATGTACTTGTTTGACTGGGTTATAAATTTCCTTCTGGTGCCTGTGCTCTGCCTGGGATGAGGAAGCCATACCATGAGCCACACACAGGCTCCATGAACTCAAAATGCACTGGATCATCTTTAGAGCAACCTGGTCTAGTGAAAGGTGTCATGGGAAGTAAAGCATTGTGGAGGTGTTTTGTTTTCCTTTTGTACTGTGGATGGCAGTGTTACTGCCAGTGCTGAACTGTGTGTGAGTGCACATCACAGGAGTGAATTGTCACATTCTGTCAGTGGAGAGATGTAAAACCTGATTTAAACGTGGGTGGCCTCAGGGAATTTTCCTGGCTACCTGGAGCTGGGCAGTGAATCCCTTCCTGTGGTGCAGTGAGTTGAGCATAATTGCAGCTGACATCCTGCACCAGTGCAATGCAGTGATATTTCATTCCTTCACACCTAATCCCTTCTTTATCCTCTCGGGTTTTGAGTCAACACAATTCTGGCAAAGCTTCTGACACCCAGTGAAACTTCTTGTAGAGCACCCCAAATGTTGTGGGAGAGCCCCAGGGTGCAATGAGGAGCAGCAGGGCTGCATCCCTGTGGGGTCCTCAACATGATAAGGCATGGTTGGGAGCCTGGAATATGGGCTTGGGTTAATATTCTGCTGCCTTACCAAGTGGAAAGAAACCATATTAATGTATTTTTTGTATTGATGTCTTGTGTGTTGTGAAGGGCAATTTAATTGTGAATCGGGTGGAGAAATTGCAGTTTCCAGAAACTGATGAATAGCAGTTTTTTGAGGTTATCAGTTTACCTGTTGTAATGAATGCTCTTCATTACATGCCTCTCCTTGTTAATTAGAAGGGATTTTTACTCCTCTTTATCAAGTCAGGGCAAGTTTATTACCTTTTCCTCTGTCGTGCCTGTGATAAAGTGAAGATCCAGATTGTTTTGTGAAGTGTCCACATGAATATTTCATTGCATGTACATCACACATTCATGCCCTGTGTTTTCTGAACTCCAACCTCTGATGATTTTTCAATACATTTTTTAAATAATCAAACTATAGATTGTGTAAGGTCTTTTTATTTATATTTATAGGTAGAAATTCCCCCTTTTTTTTTTGTAAATACTTTAATTATGACATTAATTACCATGCCAGTTTAGACCAAGATAATTAATCACTGCTGTACACTGGAGCAGCAATAGACTGAGGCTCAAGTTCTGTGAGTGCAGAGGTGAAGCTTGTACCTTCCATAAATCAGAATCTGCCTGACAGAGAGGAATTGGTATCCTGGTTTGGATCTTTTACCTGTGTTTATTTAAAAAACAAAGTCAAAACATAAGCATTCATCCACTCAATTCCTTCCTGGTTTCTTTCCTACAGGTTGAAGCAATCCTTGTAAACATATTTGGTGGGATTGTGAACTGTGCCATCATAGCCAATGGTATCACCAAAGCCTGCCAAGAGCTCGAGCTGAAAGTACCCCTGGTGGTCAGACTGGAAGGTGAGTGCTGCTGGATTCAGACAAAATCATCCCTCAGGTTCTCAGTAATTCACTCAGAATTTCTTCTTCTCCTGAACATATTGCTTCCACACAATAAGAATATGTCCAATTCTTCAGCCATGCACAACCTGAAGCCAATAAACTCATATTTCTGCATTTGTGGACTCTGATGATACTGGAAGCAATGAAATTTTGCAATGGAAGCATTATGAGTTTGCCTGTAAGATTTGCAATGCAAATAGGAATTATTTTGTTGCAAGTTTATGTTTACTGGAAGGTACTTATTTTTCTTTTTTTTTTTTACTGAAAGCAAATCTATTATTGCTAAACCTGCAGCAAAATATAGTTTTAAGTTTACACCTGTGTCAATTAAAAGAAAGATGTGAGAAACATTATTTTTGAGAGAGAAATTACTGTAACGTGTTCCTCTGCCCAAATACCCTAATAAAAAACAGAAGATTTGGTAATGGTAAGGAATATTTTTTCCTTAGTGCATCCAGCATTGTTTCACAAGAAACAAAAAAGCCATAGAGAGGGGAGGACAAGGACTCTTTGGCAGTTACAGACTTTAATGGCAGTGAGAGTGGAGTTCTGCCTCTAATTTCTGAGAAGTGCCCCGAAGGAGGGAGAGTCTTCTGCCACTGAGTGAGAAGTGCCTTGATTGCAATCAGCACACAACCCTGGTAAACTGAAAATATTTCTTTCTGGCCGAGTAGGTTTGGAAAACAGAGGGATTTCTGGGTGAGTTTTAAGGCCTTTTACTCAAAACCATCCATATTCATGTTTGTGTGTGTGTAAAGAGCATAAAATGTCCTGTCACTGTGCATTGGTGATGAAAGGAGGAAATGCATCCCCTTATGGACCTGAGATGCAATACTGAGGTGGTTTTCTCACTGTGCTAGAAGGGAGAGGAAAGCACTTTCTGAGTACATCAGGCTTTTTACTTTTCCAAAATTACCCTCACCAGGATTCCTGAGGATGCAGGGTGCCCACGGATTGGTTTGGGGGATGCTCCTTTTGGTTTGGGGGATGCTCCTTTTGTGTTTCAGGAGAAAGCAGAGCCTTCCTCTCCCTCATTCTCATGCTGCACTGCACGTGCTGGCAGGGATTCTGCTGTGGTGAGTGCAGGGAAGTTTAAATACCCTCAAATGGATTTTAGAAATAAATTGTGAAAATTTTCTTTGGATGGCGCAGCACCAGTCAACACCTTAAGAGACTGAGTAAAAAGTTTAATATGGATGAAGGGGAGACTGATGGATGTTGCTTAGAAGCAGGAAAGTTTCATTATATAAAATCTCATTGTTTATCAGCTCTAGGCAATGTTGTTTCACTTTTTGTCATAGCAAAAAAACTTTTCCTGTCTTTCACAGCTGGGAAAAAGTTTATCTGTCAGATCTGTGAGACTTCTCAACTGTTGTTAAGTGCTGCTTTTTAAATGAAGATATTGCAAAAGCCATTCGTTTTTCCTATGAGCAAGATGTTTCTGTTGTGATATTTGAAACTGTTATAAAAGAAACAAGAAGAACAACTTGGTCATTTTAAACTGCAGTCTGCTGGGTCTGCCACTGTGTTTGCTTGGCCTTTCTCCTGCAATTTTGATAATTCCATGATGGTACAGAAGAGTGAAAGCCCTGCAGAGGTGCCTGTTCCTCTTGTGCCTGTGACCTTTGAGACATTTACTGCTCCACCCACAGAGATCAAAGCTGAATCTTCAGAGTGTCAAATACAGACTGAAATGCAAACATCTTTGGGTTATCTTCCCAGGACTGCTCACTCTTTACAAGAGCTGTGATAATGTTTCTCCTAGACTGGCTGCTGACTCTGGAAATGGCAGTACCACGTTTTCTTTAGGAAGCTCTCTCCCAGAATAATACAGCAAAGTCACACTTTTATCTTTATCTCAAAAGTTTTTTTAATTCCTCCTCCTATTCCTCGTGTTCATCCTAAACAAAGAGTTATGATGTTTATAACCTTCAGATGTTGTATTTTGGAACTGTTAGCAAGCCACTGCTGTTTTCTCTGCCTCCTTAATCACCTAACCAAGCAATTCATGTGTGTTTGGTCCTTTTAATCTTTCCTTAGAAATCAATCCCTCTGGATCCTTAATCATCTTCATTGTTCTTTGAACTCACACCAGGTTATTTAAACTTATAAGGATTTTGAATTAATTATGAGTACTGTGGAACTACTAAGACTACCCAAGACTTTTTAAAACATCACTGATTACATTTTACAGTTAAAAAGGAGCAAGGACTCTTTTGGGTTTCCATTTTGAACATTTTCCCAGCAGAAGGTTTGTGATTATTCCCATAAATCTAACAGATTTGTGACCTGCACTTAAAAGACTCTTTGCCCACATGCACTGTGCTACAAGTGTCTTGATGACTAGAGTTTTAATCAGTCAAATCTGTCTTGATTTAGTAGGATTCTGTGGACAAATCTTTTTTCTCAGTTGTATAATAATTACAAGCCGTTTTACCAGTGGATAAAGAAAGGATTACTCTGCTCTTTGCAAATGGTAACTTTATAATTACATATGTTTGCTTGCCTTATCAGTAAAGAACTCACCAGCTGAGACACAGGATTATTATTTAAAAAGCTCATGGACAAATGGAGAAACCACATATTCCAGATTTCATCTTCTACAGATAGAAAAGCAACTGCTGCTGGGTTTATGCAGGATTTTTTCCCTTTAAAATGTAATGCACTTCACTTAAGTTTTGTGAAAACTGACTAGGAGTGCTGAAGGGAAGCCAAGCCTTGCTTCTCATTTATGTAGCTCAGAGTTAGATGAAAAGAGGGAAGAATAAAAAAGAATTGTGAATTAGATATCTACTTCTATGCTGGAAATCTTACATCCTCTCTCTTTCAAAAAATGAATTCTCTCCTTCTCCTCTCATAGGGCAAGAAGGACTGGGAGGAATCATAACTACCTGATATGTTGAAATTCAGATAGAAACAAGTTGCTTTTTATTCACATGTCTGAATGCAATTTTTTTTATATTCTTCATTCATGTGATCAGTGACCTTGTGTGTTCTTCAGAATCTGAAACGTTCTAGAATCTTCAGAAATCTTTTACACGAAGTGGAATTTTGCTCCAGCTTGTGTATCTTGTTTGCAGGTATAGTTCAGTATGTGTGCCTGATTTTTTGATTTTTAGTATCCCAAATTGCCTGCCAAGAGAGAAAAATGGGATACTGCAAAGTCACACTTACAACTTCATTCAGATCAGCCTATTCAGACATCTTGGGTTTAAACATTCAGCACAAATTTAAATGTGCCCTTCCTGTTGGGATGTAAACATGAGGCAGAGAGATTAAAATATTCTTTGGGGAAAGTTTAAGGTAGGAAAGGGCAATTGGAGTGGGCAGAATAGTTTAATTGTCTTTTACAGGTAGGCAGTGGAAGTTGGTTTATCCTTGACTGCAGAGCCAACAGGTGTGAGGTGTGCAAGCCACCAAAACTTTGTATGTTCCCTACCTAAAGGTCACTAATTAAAGCTTGGCACCAGCCAAACCTCAAATCAAATGTTGTTGAAGAAGGTTAACTAGTGATGAACTTCAGACCTGATTCTCCAAAGGCTGTCTTTGGGACCTGAGAAGCCACGAGTTTCCAGGCTGAGGGAAGACAGGAGAGCATTGCCTGGATCCCTGCTGGGGGAGATTTGGCTCAGCCCGCTCAGCAGTGCAGCATGGCAAAGCTGGACCCTTGCTAGGGATTCTAACATGGGCACAACCTGCTCATGTCACTCATCATAATTGACATTCTGCATATTGTGACTTTTTTTTTGTCATAGCAGAATGTTTTGGGTCGCTCAGAGTATTTTTTATAATATTCATCAATTTGTTAGCACATAGCAAATATATATAACTGTGTCTTATCTCCTTATAGCTTATTTACCTGAAAAGCCAGAAATGGCATTGCAGAATCCTGCATCCTCTCTAAGCATCAGCATTAAGCAGTGACCATTTAGCTTGTTCCTGATGGGTTTATAGCAGGCCAAGTGAAATAAGGGAACATAATCCAAATCCTGCACATAGAGTATGACTGGGTGTGTTTTATTTGTTTGATCTTCTTTCAGCCTCTCACAGTGTGTGCTGGTGTAACCCTACCACTGGTAGAGACATGCTTAGGCAGAATATTTATTATTAGGATTTTTTTTGGTAATGAGTTGAATACATTTGCTTTGCTAGTGGTAGCAGAGATTTCAGGTCCACAGAAGTGTAAATGTGAGATTGCATTTACACAGACTGAGAGGTTGTTGCAGAAGCCAGGTTTTCACAGGAGGATGTTTAGATTACAAAGCCTGAAGGTACATGCCCATAAAATTACATCTTTCCAGGTTTTTTATGGAGTGTGTTGACAGTAATATATGTCAGAAGACAAAAACTTCTAATTAGAAAGCCATTCTCTTCATAGAATCCAGTCAAAAAAAAAAAAAAAAAAAAAAAAACACAACAAACACACACAAAACCCTCAAACAATAAAACCCAGCAACAACAAAAGCCCCACAGCCTCCAGCCCTGTGAATTTTCACCTTTTCTCAGTTGGCTGCAGGGTAGGTGAAGGGCAGGTTATTCCGATAGCTTGGGATTCTGTTTACAGTTCTCTGACACCATCCAGTGGCAGGAGGTTAATGCTGGAATAGTGGGATTCTTTATTTGTTTATTTTAACACCTGTTGCGACAAGATGGTATTCTTTGTAGATTCCTAAATGTTTCCAGTGTTTTCGGAATGTTTAATTTTAAATCGTTTGCCTCTGCTTTTAGCAGGCTCATTATAATTTCCACATAGCTAAAATACTTAATCACAATGAGATAAAATGCTATCACAAAAAAAAAAAGAGAATTATAGCAAAGGAAGTGCTTGCTGAAAAGTGTGTTTAGTTGTATGGCCTGCCTATAAAAGTGTTTTATACAAGAAGTACAAAATGCATTTGTCCACTTTTGACTGCAGTGAGCTTTTTTTTTTCAGCTTTCATCATTTCATTTCCCTGCATAAACTCCCCCTCCCTTCTCAGGGGCCTGTGTTTTGTATTGATTTTGTAATGCATGTTAGACAAGTGGTGTGGAGAGCAATCAATGCAGTGCAGGACAGATCCAATGTATTGTTCCCTCTCCGACCCGGCAGTGAATTAATACTGGCCACTTAGTGAAGAGCAAAAGTTACTTTTAAATACATGGCTATCACAAACACCACAATATTTTTTCCTTGGAATATTTCCAGAAAAATTTCTCTCTTTCCATTTTTTTCTCCTCAATAACACTTTGTCCTGCAGAATCCTGTCTGAGAGATTAGTACATTCTTGACTGTTTAAAATGTTTATCACACTTGTATCTAAATAAAAGACAAAACCTTTAAGGATGTTGGGTATCACTGTACAAATGTGAGGGACTCCAAAGAGAACAGAACCTTGGGAATGGCTCCTGCCTCCCCTGTGCAGTGCTGGCCTGACAAGTAGCAGCCTCCACATTATATTATATAGGATACTTGGAAAAAATAAAATATTATGCTCTTTTTTGCCCATAATATTTTTTTTTCTGTAGAAAAAGTTCTGTACAGTACTGTGTGTTACTAAGCAACCAAATCCCCCTTCTGTCAAAGATTTCAGATGCCTTTGACCTTCCTACACAAGCCCTGCAGCGTGTCCCCTGCACAAGGGGGGAAAGCATGACCTGTTCTGCCAGTGCCTTTGCAGAGGGAGCAGATGGGTCCCACATTCCGCTTCCTGATCCTGCCTCTCCCATCACAAAGTGCTGTGACAGGGATGTCTTTGGTCCCTTTCAACTCCAAGAGTGGCAATCCTGACTTGAGCATGCTGATGAAACAGGCTTTTGAAATGCTCTGCTTCTGTGGTAGCATTTCAGATGTTTTATGAAGTCTGAAAAAAAAAAAATTGAAAAATCATCCTTTAAAATGAGCGTTCTGGAAGTTGCACAGTAAAGAGTATGCTTCTTGCTTGGTTAATAATTAAGGGTATAATTAGTGTATAGCTCCAAATATAATTAAAATTCATTTTGCTGGGTCTAGGAATTACAAAGTAGTTAAGCATTTTGGCATGGCAAATGAACAAGGAACATGACATGGAGGAGGAGGAGGAGGATAGAAATTATTCTAAAGAGGATCAGCTCTGGGTGCTTGTGCTTGTGACTAGTGTACGACCCCAAAGTGTGGATTCTGCTTCCTCAGTAGGATGTCTGACTCCAGGTCCTTCTGTGGTGCAGAGCATAGCAGTGATCAAAAGTGTCACTTGGCTTTGCTGCAGAAAGCTCTGGAGAATTCAGATTTTCCATTAGTCTTAGTTTTCCAAACAGAATGAGATAGAGTAAATGGGAAGGTGATGCTCTTGCCTTTTAGACAAGGAAAGTGGGGAAAATGTCTTTTCCTGAAATATCTTTTGCAGCTTTGGATTTTTTCCCTTTTCTTTGCATTAGTCTCTTGACTGAAATTGAGCTTTTTCCATACAAACTGGAGCCCTTGTGCTGTGTAATCATATTTTCTACTTGAGGTAGAGAGAGCGCTCAGGGACTTGGTTTATTGGTGGACTTGGCAGTGTTGGGTTTCCAGTCATACTCGAAGATCTTAAGGGTTTTTTCCAACCTAAATGTTTCTGTGATTATAATAATTTAGTGCAGCAGCAGAGGAGGGATTGGTGTCATGCTGAATTACTTCAGAGACCTTTGTATTCCCTGTTTTTAGTAAAAATGCAAAAGCATATTCAGGAGCAGCTTAGACCTGGTTAAGTATTCGGGATTACCCAAATCTTTGCCTTTCAACAGCTCATTTGGCAGCTTTCAGTTATCACAGGTGAATTTTAGTTCCTGTCGACTCACTGATTAGCTGTAGCTGATTGTGGCTAACGAATGCCTTAAAAAGAGCCTGGCACGTGGTCCCATTACCCAGAGCTCTTGCTGGATGTCCCTGCTGGCTCTGGGGGATGCTGCACTGAGCCTCTAATCTTCACCGAGCCCCTGTTGGGCACACAAGTGCCACTATCAGATTGCACTGTCTGCCACAATTGTCACTGGAATTAAGAGCTCCTTTTACTCAGCTCAGTCTCAGGCACTCATTTAATCTGTTGCTAAACTGAAATGATGTGTAGTTTGAGGCATTACCTGATTTTTCAGAGACGTGCTAGGAGATGTTCATTTATTCATTAGTATTAATTACTAATTATAGTCAGTGTTCTTTTTTAGGAACAAATGTCCACGAAGCCCAGCGGATTCTGAGTGAAAGTGGACTCCCCATCACATCTGCCAATGACCTTGAGGATGCAGCAAAGAAGGCAGTGGCAAGTGTGGCCAAAAAATAACACCTTGAAATTTATTCTCATGGAAAGTACTTGTGTGTCACAAGGTATCATTCCTGCTGTTGTTCCAGAGGATTAATGGAGTTCTCCTAAGCAGAGATCAGGCTTGGTGGAATTAACTGGAGATACCTGGCCACCTCAGGCCATAGCTTGCAAGTTTTGCTTCAGATATTTTGCAGCTGCAATCTTCAAAAGTTTGTATGTCTTTGTCTAATTTTGGTGATTTTGTTAGTCGCAACTGTAATAAGTAATACTTCACTCCCTAAAGCTCTTTTTTTGTCTCTCCTTCCAAAATTTTCACTGTTAAACTCATGATGAGACAAAATAAGTAATAATTGACTTCTGTCAACAGAATTGTTCTTTTATCAAACACTTTTAGATCACCTATTTCACAATATTTTCATTTGTGTTTTTTTTTTATTGTAAAGAGTCAGCAAACTAACAGCGGGTTTATATTTTTATGGACTTTTGCAATAATGTAAAAAGCTGTGCTTACAGTCCTATTTTTATTCAAATGAATTATGTTTATTTTCTTTTTGTTTTTTCTTTGGAAATCACTGGTTTTGCCTTAAGATGATTCTCTTTTGTTGATGCCAATGGATACCTCACAATAGGAAAAGGGACTGAGTAGTTGGTAGTGAAAGGAACTCCCACTCTTTCCGTGCCTATAAACCACTGAAATGTGATTCGTTTCTTTTCCAGTTTTTGGAAATGCCCTGCTGTATTTCCAGGTGTAGCAACGCCATCCAGGGGGCTCCAGGAGGAGGCTTCTGCCACTAAGGAAATGGCTGCTAACTTTTTAAAATAACCTCTTTTGTGAGAATGTCACTGCTGTGAGGTTTTAAAGTAAGATGAGAAGCTGATTGAGTTTTCTCTCAGGAGCATGGAGAATTCTGCAGCTGATTTAACTTGCAACAACCATTTCTAATTTATTGGGAATGAAACACAAATGAACTTTTCCATTTTAAAAGTATTTGACTTCTCAGGCATCAGTAAAAGTATGTATAAGAAAAAAACCCCTAAGTTTCAGTACTCAGATATTGACCAAGTTTCATTTTGATTATATTCTCTTTTGTAGCAGTCAAAATTCAAGCTGTTAGTTACACAAATCATTCATTCAGGGAACAGAAGGCAAGAGTGAAGATCTCGTGTAACTAAAGAACTTTGTACAAAACTCACTCTGCCCAGGAATTATGTGCTGAAAATCATCAAATCATCAATAAATTTGAACAGTGAACAAATGAGGGGATATTATGATCTGGTCTTGTAAATGGGCAGAGATATAAAAATTTGTGAAATAAATTCCTAATTGTGATTTTTTGAGCAGCTCTAATCAATACTGTGTTCTGCTTAGAAAAATGTAAATAAATTTTTCTTGACATTTCCATTAAAACTGTTACATTCAAAATAAATTATCTGCACTAATCTTTGGCTCCTGACACAAATAGTGCAGATGGGTTGCTATCATCAATTCCTGCAGGTTTTTCCTTCTCCATTCCTTTCTCTACGTATTGCTCAAGGAAAAAATGTGTGACCATTAGAACAGCAATAAATATGCCACTAGGTCTGTAGTTATTGACAGAATGAAGAAGGGTATCCTTAGCAGCTTTCTTGAAGTTGCATAAAAGCCACATTGCTCTGAAGGAAGAAATGTTTACCTCACCACAATAAATAAGAGTCACACTCTATTTCATATATTTTAATACTGGAAAGTTAAGATTCAGTGGAAGAACTGTTTGTGCAATGTTGTCACACACTGTGTCCCTAACTCTGGTCTCAAAACCATCCACTGTGTGTACACAATTATTATTTTGCAGAGATTAATACTGTGTACACCATTTTGTCAAATAAATGTAAAAATGAACATGTTTATTGACTTTGTCTTTTCTATAAAATAGAAAAATGTTTAATTTGCCTGTGCTCTTCCATTCAGCATTTTGTGACAGTGGGTGAAATCAAATGCATTGAAATTTAGTTTCAATTGGGTGATACTGCTATACTCCAACATATTTGCCTTTTATCTAAAAATGTAGATCATTTTGTGTCTGTACATCTTTTCTTATATGTAGGCCAATGACAGTACATACAAGTTTTATTCATCTTAAGCCACATACAGAATGGAACAGTACAATTTTAATTTTTCAGATGTAAAATGGAAATTTCCCTAGGCTCTGGTTTGGTGTCTTTGAAGGTTTGGCACAGGAACTGTGCACTGGCTTTAACCAGAGGCTCGCTGTGGTGGTGTGGACTGGTTTGTTTTATTTGTATGGATCATTTCTCTCCGTGTGCAAACGTGCAAAGTTGGGTTTGGTCTCCCTGGGAAGGGTGTTTTTAGTTGCATTTTCCCCACACAAACCAAACAGCAGCATAAGCAGTGGGTAAGTTCCAGCGAATCCCCTCTGTGAAAGCTTTAAGTGGTTTTTAATTAGCCTTTAAATCTGGAAATTTCAACCTGTATTAATAAAACTCTGTAGGACGGGGCACTTTGGAAGGCAAAGCAGGAGGAAACTGTTAATGCTGACATTGTGTTGCATCTTTAACAAGATACCTTCAAATTCTCCCAGCGAAGGCGTAACAGCTGGGAGTTCTGCAGTAACGTCCTCAACGAGCACTTACTGTCCTGTTTGTCAGGGCTGTGCCTGCCTCCGTGGGGCACAGCAGCTGGTGTCGTGCAGAATTGCTGTGATTGGAACAGCATGGCACTGCAAATCAGGCACCAGAGGAGATGCCAGGCAGGGCTGCCTGCCCTGCCCTCGAGCTGAGCCCTGCCTGGGCTTTCAGGCACCTGCACGAGCATCCTCCGGTTCTCGTGGCTCAGGGAGGCTTCCCTGGTGCTGGGAGCTGAGCCCAGGACCGCTGAGTGCACTAAGGGTGGCCCAAAACACAGGACTGAGCAGCCTTGCTGGGCTAGAAGAGACAGGAAATCTGTGCACAGAGGCAGGCAGTGGCCAAACTGTGTCCTGGAGCAAGAACTGTCTCCTTACAGAAATCCCCAAGGCTTAGGGCTTTGTTACATGACATGTAGAATGCCAGTTCTCAGTGCTGCTGTATTGTGAGATTTCATTCCTTCTTTCTCTTTTTGCTGCCTTTCAGGAAATTGGAGCGTCTTTTGCAGTCAAGGTCAGCTCTAGCGCAGCCAAAGTGGGGCAAAGGAGGTCATTGCACATTTCAATTTATCACCCAGCTTCTTTCCCCTTCCTCTTCTGAACTTCCTGGGGTTTTCCCCCACTTCTCCCCGCACCCAGCTCCCTTCCTGTGTTTCCTCACTGCTCTGGTGCTGTCCTCAGGTCTGGCTGAGCCCACAGCACTGGGTTTTGCTGGGTTGGTGTGGCTGGGCTGGGTGGCCTGGGGCTGCAGGAGCTGTGTGAGCATCCAGCTGCCCACTGGTGTCGTGGCTGGGTGTCCCCGTGGTAGTAATAATTCGCATTGACTGCATGATTCTAGAAGGCTGATTGATCACTTCATTGTACTATATTATACAATATACAATTATATAGATAGTATAGATTATATAGATATTTTATATTTTATATCTTATATAATATATTATATATTATATATTGTATATTGCTATTATATATTATATAAATGTTATATATAATATAATATAATGTAATGTAATATATAAATGTTATATATAATATAATATAATATAATTAATATAATATAATGTAATGTAATGTAATATAATGTAATATAATGTAATATATCTATTAAATATATATATTATACAATATACTATACTATAAAGAAACACTCACCCTTACAGACAGTCTGATACAGTCAGACCAGATTAGCCAATTAATCCAAACACCATCACTAGTACCCAATCATAAAATCGCCCTTTGGTAGACAAATCTCCATGACACATTCCACCTGTGCACAACAGCAGGTGCAGCAAGTGAAGATAAGCATTGCTTCTCATTCTTTTCTCTGATCTTCTCACAGCCTTCCCCAGGAAAATGCCTGGAAAGTTGTGTGTTGCTCTCCGTGGTCAGAGAGCTGCTGCCACACCCTGGGAGCCTGGCATGCTCTGCTCAGCGTGGCTGGCACCGGTGGCAGGTGCAGGTGGTGCACAGCAGCCTGAAAGCCAGTCTGGAATCCTCTCAGTGCCTGCCCACTGCTGTCCCAGGAGGCAAAGACCTCGAGCTGCTGTGTCCTCCGCTCCCTTCTGTGGGACAGGAACTAAAGCAGGAGCAGGAATGGGCTGGGGAGTGTTTGACTTGTCTGGTCTGGGGTGCTGGGCTCTGGAACAGGGCTGAGCTTTCGAGGCTGTAGACAGATATATTTGGAATAAATGAGAGGAGTGAGAAGCCTGGGAAAGCTGGCACCCACGTTGAGGTCTGTTTCAAAGTGAGAAGTAACTGTTCTGCAAGGAGAAATAATCTCTCCAGTTTCAGTGGGGACAGGACAAGCACTGAGGAGCTTTGGCTGTGGTAAGGAACGTTGAGGTCAGACTAGTAGGCATGAGGTAAGCTAAGGGATGGGCTGTGAAATCATCAATGGATGTTTTTTAGAGTTAGGTGAGCATCTGTCAGGGATGGCTTAAGGAGAGTTGATTTTTGCCTCCGGGCAGAGGGATGGATGAGGTGACCTTCCAGCCTGATTTGATAGGATTTAATGCTTGTTGGGAAGGTTTTGTTTTCTTTTTTTCTCCCTAACTTGTAGGTACAGGGAGGGAAAAGGAGGACAGATCTGGTGGATTCTTGAAAGAAACTGTTTTTAATTTAGTCACCAAGAATGATCTGCAGCTGCCAGGGAAATGAAAAGCAGATTATGCAAAGTCAAGACTTTCCCTAACAATGGGAGCAGTGTTATTGCAACACATAAAAGGCTGAGCAGAGAATTAGGGGTATCTATCAACTTTAATATGTTTAATTTAAAAAGGAACAGGTTGCACCAACAATTTTTTTCCTACTTAATGAGGCCCATTCATAAAGAGAATAACAGGATTTGCCTGTCACCCAGAGGAAATCACGCCATGTGTATTTGCACTTTGGTGCAAAACTTGTGATGATCGCAGTGATTTAAAACTTTTTCCAGCCCAGCTGCAGTCAGTTTGATGTCAGGATCCTTTCATCTGGAGACAGATGCACCCTTGGTAGAATCCTCAACACGTCTGTGTCTTTGTTCAGTGTCCCAAAGTACCAGCTGAAGATTAAAAATAAAAGTATACATGGATTATTGCATGTTACTCCTCAGAGATAACTGCTGTGAGGTAAGATTTGACTTAGCCAAGACCTGGTAGCAGTCTGTAGAAGAATCTCTAGTGCATAATGTGAATTTGGCCTTTTGCATTTCTCTTCTGCCCATGTTGGTGGGTGCTGGGTAGTGACAGTGACCACTGCACAGCATGTGGTGCTCCCCATGTCCTGAGCCATTCCTCTGCTGTAGGACTGAGAGCACTGAAGAGGGAAAAGGGTTTCTGTGTGTCTTGGATGAGTGTCAGGCTGGAGACAGGACCTGTGTCCATTCTGCTGTGTGGACAGACCCAGGCTGCTGCCACTGAGTTCCCCATGGCACATTGTCTTTCATAAGCACAAAGTGGCCTTGATGGGCAGGCAGAGGGCAGAAAGCCAGGGAGCTCCCAGGGCTGGCTGGGGAAGGCAGGAGGATCCTCTCTGGGCCTTGGGAAGGGGATCCAGGAGGATCCTCTCTGGGCCTCTGCTTCTCGTGTCTGCTGTACCTCACTCTGCCTGCAAGAAAAATCCTCCACACTGGAATCGTGATGGTTTCCCACATCTGCCCTCCTCGTTTCCTTGGAGTCCTCCCACTTCATCAAGAAGGAGAAAGTAAGAGCAGTGCCCCGAGGATAATATTCCCTGGTACAGAGGAATGAGGTCCCTCATTCTGAACCTCCTTGTGTTTTCAAAAATGGGAATATATTTGAAATATGGAATATCTTTGAATGGGCCAGGGAATATCCTGGCCCTTAATTCACAATTAAATCCATGCTAATTTTTAATGAAATCTAACAGAGCTGCCCAAGCCTGGAGAGAAGGAAGCAACTGACAGAAATAGGTTGCTCCATGGATTAAGTGCTGTTGGGATGAACAGATTTGGAAACTGGGACCTTTGTATTTACCAGAGCAACTCTTCTGAATGCATGGATGAGCATCATCAAGGAGGTGACAGTGACAAAGTATTGGTAAGCAAATCTGGGAAAGTAGGGCTCAGAGAGATCAAGTGAAAGAAATTTTGCATTTCTCTAGATACAGAGGTGAGAAAATGAGAAATTTGATCTTTCTATTATAATCGACATAAAGGATTACAGGGCAGCCAAAGGCCACAGAGCTAAACAAAGCTGTTCCCTTTAAGTTTATTTCAAATGTCTCTCTGCTTCAGCTCTGTGTCCTTCAAGACCTTCTCTCTGTAATTGCATGTGGCAGCCTCTTTAGAGCTAGGTGCCGACTGCTGCTCCAAAGCAGACACAAAAATCAGCAGGCAAGAAAGGGCATTGCAGCAAGTCCTGAGGAGGGATGTTGCTCCTTTGTTTCACAGACAGGTCAGTAGAGGGGGTTAGGAAATGCCACTCAGTTCAGGGGCACTGCTCTGTTTGGCTCTGTGACCGAACATGGCCAGCACTCAGCAGCTCAATCCCTGTAACAACTCTCCTTCCCTGAGCTTCCATTAAGGAGCTGACCCTGGAGGGCAGCACAAATGGCATTTGCTGCCCTGCCCTACCTGGCTGCCTGCTCAGCAAAACCGACCTTGTGGCCGAGCAGTGTGGGACCAGGGGCCTCATTCAAAGGGGACTGGCGGCAGCGTGGGGCTGAACCCCGCTGCTGTAATATCCTGGGCTGGAGGGGAGCCAGAACTGAGCAAAGAACCCCCTGCAGCTGGGGGGGGACTGCCGCCCTTCAACAGGAGCCCAGCAGGGCTGGCACTGAGCATCAAAGGGCTCATCCTCCCTCTGCCACCTGCACTGGGGGAGATGGGCTTTGCATGGTGAATGCAGACCAGCACTGTCCTGCTCCTCTGTGCCGTGCACAGACAAGCTCAGACTTTACTAGGAAAGTGGAAATATTTTCTTTATCAGGCCTAAAATCCTCTGACCCTGCATAGGTTGTTAGGATGTCCTGACTTGCTCCTGAACGGGTTCCAGGGAAGTGATTTGGTGTTGGCAGCTCTGTGCAAGGAGCTCCTGGAGATGTTTGGGCAGGATGAGCTGTGGACTCATCCCTCTCTTTTTTCCTTACAGTGAAAGGAAAAGTTGCTGGGGTGGTTTTCTCTCTGCCCCTTTTGGTTTTTTTCCATTTTTGAGGTAGATATGGGAAAAGGGGCCTTTTAGGAATTCTGGTTGCAGCATTCCTTTCTGATGTCAACAGAAATTATTAGGGCTTGCCCAAAGAATCCAGTATTAATACAAGGTCAGACAAACTCCCATTATTTCTCTTGGATTTCTTGATCCTGTCTATTCACTGAAGTTCAGCTTCATTGATTAGCACTGCTCAACCTAGATCTTGTATTCCTGAAGTGCTGGAAAGCCCTCAGTGCCAGAGGCTTTTTCTGCTGTTTTCCCAAGTGGTTTTCCCATATTGTACAGCAGGAGGAATGTCATACAAAGATGTTAATCCCTTTTGAGCTGTGCTCTAAACAAGCGTGTGCAAAACACGGGGAAAATGGAGCAATACATTATTTTGCATTTAATTTTCCATCTCTATTGTCTCGTAGCCCTGGTGGAATGCTTGACATAACACACCTCCACAGCTTGTCCACTGAACATCTGTCAGTCATCCTTACATTCGCTTCAGAGAATACTCCGAGCAGAAAGTAAGTGTTCTCAGATGTGCAGAATGTCCCTTGCAAAAGAATGAATCTTTTTTCTGTGTGTACCATGGTGGGAGCAGGACACTGCTGCTCTCATTCCAGTGTTGAGAATGCTGAGTGCGTCCTCATCAGGACAAAACTCTTGAGGGCAACAGCAGAGCAGTTGACTGTCAGTTCTGCATGTGCCCAACCCAGCCCTGGAGCTTCAATCCTATTGATTTCCTTAACAGAAGTTGTGGGAGTTTCCCCCCACTATCATCTGGATTATATTCATTGCAGAAATTTCTGCTCTCAAACCTGAAGGATTCTCACTGTCATGCTCCATCTGCTGAACCTGGCTTGTTCTTCACGACAGCTGCATTGGATTTTCATATTTTCATGTTGGGAAATTCCCATCTCCATGTCATGAGGCTCCCTTTGAAAGGACACAGAGGGGTCTGCCAGAGCAGTGCCTCCTCCCAATAACTGATTTCCAGGTTTCACGATTCAGCCTGAGCTTTTTCACGTCACAGCTTAAGTTCTTCTCTGGTTGTTTCCAGATCTTTCAAAGATCTGAAAATGCAGCAACAGCAGGAAAGCCCACGTTTGCAGGACTTGTATGTAGAATTCCTTTTGTTCTGCTGTCTGTTGCTGGTGTAACAGAACCACACACACTGTGTTACGATGGGTATTAAAAGCAGGTGGTTCAGAAAGTGCCTGTGTCACTTCCAGCCTTCAGGACAGAGCTGTGCAGTGTCTCTATGATGTCCCAGGATCCCCATCCCTAACTCGGGATATGCGAACCACAATGAAACATTCATTTAGCAATTCAAGAGCAGGTGCTGCTTTAATGGTTTGCAATAATTCCCATTCACAGAATCACAAAATTATTTGGCTTGGAAAAGACCTTCAAAGATCATCCAGTCAAACCTTCCCTGCCAACCACCTTCCACTATCCCAGGTTGCTCAAAACATCATCCAGCCTGGCTTTGAACACTTCCAGGGATGGGGCAGCCACAACTTCTCTGTACAACCTGTGCCAGGGCCTCACCTCTCTCACAGGGAACAATTTCTTCCCAATATCTGATCAGAATTTACCACCTTTCTGTTTAAAGCCTACACTTCCTGACTAATAGCCCCATTTATCTTTCCTGTAGCCTCCTTCAGGCACTGGAAGGGGCTTTTTCTTGTAGTATACATAAATGCCATAGCATGATGAAAACTTCAGTGGGTAGGATTTTTCCACAGACTTCACCCCTTCAATCTTCATTCAATTCTGTCTTTACCCAGAAAGAGTAAAAAAAAAAAAAAAAAAAAAAAAAAAGATTGGAAAAAACAGAATAATGAATAGGTCCATAATAGTGTAATGTTTCATTTCTCAGGCCTAAAGCACAAATAGGACTGCAAGGTGAAGGCTGTCTTTGCAGCCCTGGTGGTTCTGATCTGCTGGCACTGGGGGAACTCTGGGCTGGGAACAACTGCTGTGACCCCTTGGTTCCCCTCCCTTCCCCGCATCTCCAGACTGGCTGGATGGTTCAATTACAAACTAATTGAGAATCTTTCAAAATGCATCTTTTCCCCATTCCTTCTGCTCTGTTTAATTCTCTCAGACTCCCAGCAGAATTCTTCACAAGGGATTTTGCACCGTGTTTATGTTTGCTCAGTGTCTGCAGTTAAAGCAGGTGTCCCAGCAGATTGGGGCTCTTTGGGGACCTGGGAGGGACTCACTTTTCTTGCTTTTTTTGTGCTCTGTTTTGGCACAAATTGGGATGGCACCTGCCTGCACAAGTGTGTCCAGGTCCAGGACCTGCACTGATCCTGGTGGTGTGGAGATCAGGACATGAATCTGTAACACTGACAGGCATCTCTGTGCTTTTCCCTTGCCTCAGCTGAATATTGAATTCTGTTGCTATTGATAGCCTGGGTGTTGCCCTGATTTTTAAAAGTGTTAAGTTTTCCTTTATAGTTCTTTTGAAAGTTTTAAAGTACTCATAAAATTTCTTCAGCCTTCTGATCTGTTTACATATTTCTACTGGAGCTCTCACACTCTGTTCATGTCAATAATGATTGTTTTGCATTCTTCTTTGTAGGAGGAGAGAACTGATGGACTGTTGGTTTGACCAGTGTGGCTGGAGAGGTGGCAATTCCATCCTCCAATCCACGGTCACCTCTGGAATTCTATAAATACCAGATGCTCGAATAAAATGCTCTCTTTTTTGGCCTTTGAACATACCAAAAGTAAGTTTGTGTACTTACTTCGTGTCCAATAGCGACACCTGGGAGTTTCCCAGAGGCAGGAAGAAGGTGGCTTCATCTCCTCACTGTCTCCTGTCCATTTTTGGATGCACAGTACCGGGATTGTCACATCCCTTGCCTGGCAGCAAGGAGCCCTGATCTGTGACCACCATTGTACCCAGCAGTAGCCAAAAATGCAACACTAGAGCAGGCAGTGCCTTGGGGAGCCAGAGATCCCCTTCTGCTTTATAAGTCTTCCCCCTGATCTGCAAACCTATTATGATTATTCCTATTATGACCATTCCTCAGTTACAGATGTTTCTTCCCTGCATCCAGCAGGGAGTGCAAACAGTCACCCACCTCTCCCTGCACCTTCTCCCCTGGCTCTGCATCTCCTCCTGCTAACCCCATCCTCCTGCTGCTTTTGTCTAGGCATTCCAGATTGCCAAGGGAGGGTCAGGGATGTGTTGAGCCATCGTTTCCATCCTCAGCCTCTGTCAGTTCCATGGAGTGTGGGTCAGACCCCACATTATTGCTGTCACAACTCTTGTGGGTGTTGGCAGATTTAGCCCAAGGAAGAACTTTTTGAGCACAAGCACTTAAATGCCTGGTTAGTGGAAAACAAGGAACTGCTTTGCCATTTAGACCAAGATGCTCCCTAGCAAGGGGGAAGATGTCTGGAATAGGTTTTGAAAGCACAGAACAGGCATGTTCCTCATCCTTCCTCCTCCTGCAGGGTGGCTGGGATTGTGAGGAAACAGCTTTGGGTAACCTTGCTTTTCCCCCTGTTTGTTCCAGTTCCCCAGCCCATCTACCAGTGGAAAACCTGTTTGCATGAGTTTAATGCTCACCTCTGATAAAGCTCATCAAGAAATTTATTAAAGTAATGTATTTACATCATGGTCTGTCAGGTGTCAATAAGCAGAATAAAGCACTCAGACATTGCAGTTATAGAGATCCGGCAATTAAAGCATTTGATGAAAGTATTTTATGGGGGTATATATTACCATTTGGTTCAATTATTCTGCCATTAAACATTAAGAATAATTGAACCAAATGGTGCCTGATAGAAGGAATACATCTGCTCTGATGAATTCCTGCCAAAAGGCACTTGGAATCTTAGTACAAGCATTTTGTCAACCAAGATAACAGTATTTTTCTCTCCAGCTGATAAAGCAGGGCTTTTGGATCTTATTTATGACGTATAAATTGGCTAATTTGTTACTAATATCAAACAGCTCATAAGAATCAGGCAGTGTAATAGCTAACAAAATACTGACAGCTTCATCACTTGCTGACTGCATGGAGTACAATATATGCTCAATTAATAGAGAGTGCAATTATCACAGAAACTGTGAGCAAGAGCTAATTATACAGAAGCCAATCAAAACCAGCCCAAAGCAAGGCAGAATCTATTTCAAGAAACCTGAGATTTTTTTTTCTCTTTTTATTTTTTTTGCCCTTTTTTTTTTTTCTGATCTCTGTATTTTCCCCACCTCCACAAGAAAAAAGGGGAGGTGGCACCAACAGGAAAAAAAAGTCAGCCAAGTTCCTGTCCATAATGCTGTGGTTCCAATTTCCAATAGCACAGGTTCTAATTTCTATGTGAAACAGAAAAGCAGTGTTTTGCTGTTTAAACACATTGCAGTTTTGGTGTAACAAGGGATAACCAAAGCATAGCTACATCCTTTCCCCAGAGTGTGAGAGTCTTGCACCCAGGGACAGATGGGGACAGTTTAAAGGAGATTTAAGAGAAAATAGCATCTTGATATGTATTTTGAAAATAATGATGTGTTCAAGGGAGCGGGAAGGAAGTGCACTCTGGGAAGGGCAGCTTTTAATTATGGGATAAATAAAGCACTTGGCTTGTTAAATTCCTGATTGTCTCTTAAATACTCAGTGGTTGCTAAAGTGAGAGGTCAATCTGCTGCTTTCACTGAAGCTGAAGGGGAAAAAAATCTATATGAAAACATGGATTTAATGGATTTTCCTTGGCCTTGATTTCCTGTAGCTCTCATACTCTGGGAAATGTTTGTCAGTCTTGGAAATATCAAAAAGAACCTAAAATCTGGAGGAAAAAAAACCAAAAACCTAACAGCAAAAAAGCATTAGAAGCAAATCCTGTGAAGGGCCAAGAATTCTCCATTGTTTCAGAAACTGAGAATATTTTGAATGATCCTGGTTATATTCAGCAAATTAATAGTCATCCCTGACCCTGGAATTATTTAATTTTCTAATAATGGGGGTTTTAATTAGAAATTTTGATCTTCTACATACCACCACATTTAGAGACCACAAAATTTAATGTAACACCAACAAAACCCAAAAAACCAACCAACCAAAAAAAAACCTAACCAACCAAAAGCAAAAATCCCAGCCTTAAAGCACCTGAAATCCATGATCTGGCAGCCACAGGTAGCTTTCTGCTCAGTAGAGGCCTTTCTAGGATTAGGAAGCAAATTGTTTTACTCACAGGTGACTGAAAAAAGGACTTGGTTTTTTTTCCCCCTCTGAGGACAATAGTCTGCACTTGAAGTACTGTGGTTGAAGACCTATTTTTGTTCTTGAAGATAAATGACCATTTGGAATGGATGTTATTCACTGAAAGTTAGGAAATAACAGTTTATTCTGAAACCAAAGGAATTTTGTCCTGGTTTTGATTGATTCATACGACAGAACCTGAACTTTCCTGTGGTAGAGCCAATGCCTGTTTCTTCCCTGGAATGTTTTGCTGCTGCTGTTCTGTTTCAGTAAAAAGACTTTGGATGCATGAATTGTACTCAACATGTGATGTTACATTTTGGAAGCTGCTCTGTGTCCTTTACTGGACAAGAAGCTGTTGGGTTCCAAGGGATTTCAGAGACAGCTGGAGTCAACATTTTTCTTTCCTTATTTATTTTTTCTTTTCTTTTTAATGTTATACTGGAGTTATTCCCTGAATTTGCTGGCTGCAAAACCCTCTAGCTCCCAGCCTGCACCTCTGCATCCATGCACTCCGTGCTTGGTGAAAAACAAGGTTGTTTACCCCTGGAAGTGATCAATAGCTCCTGCAGGCCCAGCTCTGCAAACACATCCCACAGCAGGAAACCATTTCAGCATGTGCTTTGCTGTAAGCAGAGGTGGAAGGGAGAAGTTGTGTTCCCTGAACAGCGATGGATAGGTGCTGATGGGGTGTTTTTAGCTCATTTTTACCTCTGAGAGGTTTATTTGACTTTCACCTACTTCCAGCTGTATCCTAACCGGGACCTGCAGAGGAGTTTATTGCTCACAGCAGCCTGGGAGAGCACCTTGTCCCTCTGGACCTGGTTCTCAGAGCTGTCACCCAGCACTGCTGCTGTAGGATTAGATCCTGGTGCTATTTTTGCTGGAGAGCTGATTCTGGTAAGCTGCACCCCTGGCTTAGCGCTGGGTGATCAGACCTGGTGGAGTCTGTTGCCCTGATTTTTAAAAGTGTCAAGTTCTCTTTTATAGTTCTTTTGAAAGTTTTAAGGTTCTCATAAAACTTCTTTAGCCTTCTGATAATGTTTACGTATTTCTACTGGAGTTCTCACGCACTGTTCATGTAAATGATTGTTTAGAATTCTTCTTTGTGGGAGGAGAGAATTGATGGACTGTTGATTTGACCAGAGTGGTTGGAGAGGTGGCAATTTCACCCTCCAATCCACTGTCACCTCTAGAATTCTATATATTGCAAAGTCAGAAATAAAATTGAGTGTTTTTCTCTTTTAAACTTACCAAGCTTCTGCGTACTCAGTTTGTGTCCGATAGCAACAGGAGCCCTCTCCACAGTTTAAGCTGTGCCCACTCCGTGTGCTCTGGCATCCCTCAAAGCACATCCACAGGGCTCAGTGACTCTCCCAGTGAGCTGAACGTCTGCTCCAGGTCCTGAGAGGACTGGGATTTGGGAGATAAAACTAGTGCTGCCCTGTGGCTGGGTTAGCCACTGTCAGCCCTGGCGTGGCTGATCCTGCAGGCTGGCTCTGAGGAGGGAGGGCTTCCCCTGGAGTGGGACCAGAGCTGGGGGCTCACCCCATGCCATGGCAGGGGAGGAGCTCAGACCCTTCAGACCCTTCAGACCCATCAGCCCCTTCAGACCTGAGCTCTCATGGACATCAGCAGCAGCTACAAAGCTGTGTGGATGGGCAGTGCTGCTCATGGGAAAGGCACTGGGATGCTGTCCAGACCTGCCCTTTGTTCCTGGCTCCCAGCTGGTCTCCTGGGCTATCAGGACAAAACTCCTTTTTATTTCTTTGTACCTCAGTTTGCTATCTGCCAAGTGACATCGGTTTCTTTTGTAAAACCCAGGGCTGAAGAGTGATATTCCTATTTACTGCTGTATGAAATTCACCATTGTTAGCTTATTCAATGTCATTTTTCCATGATTTAAAAAATACCCTTAGTGGTTGCATTTATTTTCTTCAGACCTCTAGAGCTGTGAAGCCTTTTCATTTTCTCTGACAGCCATTTAAATCTAGCTTTTTTCAGTTGCTGGTATGAACTTCCAAAGCAGAATAATGTTGGCACACTAGGTTAAATAGTTATTGGATGCTCAATATCTTTGCACTTGCAAGTTCTCCAACAGAACTCCTCTAAACTCCAAAATGAGTTTTTCTCGGTCCATTTATGACTAATCACATTAATCCTCTTCTCTGGCTCTGATGCTGATAATGCAGCATTTCTGTGCTCTTCGTGAGACACAGATTGGCAGAGCAGCAGAGTCTGGAATGGATAATAATGCCCCAAGCATTCAGCCCCCTGTTGAACCTCTGCCAACAGAAATTCCAGGGCTGTTACGATTTGCATGGAGGTTTGCAGTGCTGAAAGGATTGGGAAATCCTTCAGCAAAAGCACAACCAAACATTTCCCAAACATTTCTTCCCTTGCCTGGTGCCTGGACTCAGCTGTCCAGCAGCCTTCAGCAGACAGGAGTGGCCAGGGCTGGCTCCAGGCTCCTCTGCAGGCAAAACCAAAGGAGAGGTGAGACCATGGCTGGGTTTCCTGGGCACAGAAAGGGAAGAAGTGCTGTGAACAGGGAGGAGAAGACTGTAAGTATTGTGGGGGGCTGCTGTGACAGTTCTTTTACTCCTGGTACAGCTCAGAGCTGGTCTCTGCAGTGTTTCATAGCTGAGAATTTGCAAAGCAGGGACGGAATTTCATTTCCTGTTTGAAAATAATGTTCCACTGGCACTGGGTGCTTTCCCAGATGGGAAGAACCAGACAGGGCATTTTCCTGCCCAAATGAACCCCAGTTCATTTATCTACCTGCACGTGAGCCAGCGAGCCTCACTCTAAGAAGGCGCTAAAGCTTTGCTGGTCAGAGCTAATAAAGCTCTAAGTGCTTTCCAACAAAAAGGGAACAGAATCGTTTACTCCAGACACTTATTAGCTCTGCCACCATTTGCCAAGAACACCTTGCAGCTCTCTCTGCTCCATGGTTTGCTCCATGCATGTTTGATATTCCTGTTTCCACAAGCATCCTTTGTCCTGTGGTCAAACCTCTCCCAAGGTTCAGGGCCTTGGCTGTGGGCAGCTGATTTTTTGGGTTGTCTTCTCCTGTCAGGGTGTGAAGATGTATGAGTGACCCAGCCAAGTACTAATCAAGGCTTGAATGACTCCCAGCATCCTTCCTGTTCATTTTGAGTTGGGAATATATCAACCACAGAGCAAAACCGTGTTCCTCAGCAGTGTGTCACAATGATTGGTGGTATGGGTGTCACAAGTCTGCAGGAAACACAGTAAGTTCTGTTCTATTGTCAGGAGCGCTGCCTCATGGGGAGGCATTTGTAACTAAAACTGTTGCTCATTTGCAGAATCTGTAAGAAGAATGAAACCTCGACTGGAAATATGCTGGAAAGCTGTCGTAATAAATTTGACATAATATGCATGACATGGATGGATAGATCATTGTTTGCCAGGCCTGGCAAATAAAACTGGTGTTGTGGAGTCAGAATTACAGGGGGAGAGAAACATTGTTCTACAAGGCATGTTTCAGAGAGGAACCAAGTCTGAAACAGCTATATATTTTACTTGTGCTTAAATTGAATAATAAAAAAGGCTTGCTCAGAAATCTTACTGTGCCTGGGAACACACATTGCTTTTTTTGTTCTTGTGAACTTCTAAGTTTCCTACTCATAAATAGAAGCCGGAGCGAGATACCTAAGGAAGCAAGAAGAGAATCAGCAGTGTAGTGTTGTACCAGGGACAGTGTTAGGACAAACATTTTAAATTTCACTTCAGATATCTTGCTCCTATTCTTGGTGTTCCTGCAAATTCCCTGTGTGTCTTTGGCAAATTGCTCATTCTCTTTGGCCTGTGTTTTCAAAAGTCATCTCGAGGTTTGATGTTTGCATTTCCAGCTGGGTAGCTCCTGGAGGACCTGTGTGAAATAAATAAAATGTATGAAGCAGTTCCACTTTGGAGTTTTGTACCCTACGATTTATCTGTCTGCATCTCTCAAACCAGGATTATGTCTTATTATGTGCACATGTAATTTCTAGCCCAAACCAAATCTGAATAGTTGGATGATATACAGCATTTACAAGTACACACACTCTCAGTAAAATACTGCAATGATGGGTAAAAGACATGAATTTGAATAGCTGGGAATTGCAGCTTGCAAAACAGGCTAGAATTTTGAATTTTATTGTAGAAAATAGAGATTTCCTGCTCTGGAGATTTTAGCAAAATATCCCTGAATGCAGCACCACTTCTGGCATGTACAGGGCTTGATTCTGAAGAGTGCTGTGTTATTTACACTTTGCTTTAAAAAGCAGCTGTGGGTCCATCCCAGGCACATCCAGACTCCATCCATGACTTCCAGCTGTGAGATTTAGGGCAGCAGTTTTCCAAAGTTCTTAAGTGAACTAGGCTTCAAAGATATCTTTAAACTGTCTGTGTCTTTTCTGGGAACAATTGCACCTCACCAGGGTAAGATGGGCTTTCAGCAGGCAGTTCTGTGTGAGCAGGGACAGCTGGAGACAGAAAATATTCTTCCCAGAGGAAGTACAGGAGGTATTCTTCCCAAAGGAGGGGTGGATTAAATCTGGCCCCAACAGTAAGAGAGGCAAAATCTCAGCAAGCATGGAAATTGCCCTCATTAAGCAGCAAAGCAATTTGCTGAGAACAAACTGCAGCTGATGACATTCGGGGAGAGGTGAGGTCACTCTTGGAGTGTTGGAAGAAGGAAAGCACCTATGGAAATGCTCAGTGAGCAGAGGCAGGCACAGACTCACTCTCTCTTCCCTCCTGGTGATGATGAGGGGCTCTGGGGCTCCCAGTGCTGCCCAGCCCAGACAGGACATCATTAATATTCCTGACTTGTGGCTCTGTGCTGCTTTGACACCAAGGAAAATGAATCAGTAAAAGAGAAACCTGTTTTTCCTGTTGATTTCTACAATAAGGAGCATGGTGTGAAAAGCTCTTTTTTACCTTGGAGCAAAATTCCCTGGGGATATCCAAATGTTCAGACAGGAGGATGCTGTGTGCTGCCCCAGCCTGTGCCAGGTGTCCACTCAGCTGGGTCAGGGTGGGCAGTTCAAACTCAGAGCCCTTGGCCTTCCTCAGCCTCATCCTAAGGGATGAGATCACTTTTCCTGCCACAGAAGAAGGTCTATGGGTGATTGCTGGGCACTGTCCTCTCCTGCCAGCATGGGATTGAGCCTGACCTGGGCACAGGTGCACCAGGAGGGGCTGTGAGAGGAGGCAGCTGAGGAATCAGCAGGGCAAATTCAGCAGTGAGTGACTGGGATGTGGAAACGCCACATTCCTCAGGACATTCCCAAGGCTGCTCTCCCAGCTGAAGAGCTGTCAGCATGGTGGTTCAAGCTCCCTGGAGGGTTCTCCTCAGAGCAGGAGAGGTGCTGAGCTGCCAGCCAGCCCTCCAGTGACAACAGGGACTGAGCCTCTGCTGGCTGTCCAGGAGGATGGAGTCCTGCAGGCAGGAGAGAGCTGGGGATCCTTCCCTCTCCCCTGGAGGCATGGCAATGGTTTGGGGATCATGATGGGCAATGGTTTGGGGATCATGTGGGCTGTCAGCTCTGCCTGTTTGGCAGAGTGGCGCTGGCACAGGGCAGACAGGGAAGATGTGTCCCCTGAGCGGACAATTAACATTATGGAATTAGGTAGATCCAGTGTCCACTTCCATGCCTTTTCCAGAGTGTTTCCTCAGCCCTGGGGACAGGCAGGACAGGGAAAAAGAGCCCTTGATGGTGCTGTGTGTCTGTCTCTGCCAGGTCACAGGCACCCAGTGCTTTCATGTTTGTGCCCTGCCTCACCTCGAGTTTAATTATAACCAGTTCATGGTGCAGTTCAGGACTCAGCTGGGGGAAATCACACCTCTGAAAGGGGATGGATGCACTCAGCAGTGGGGCTCTGCAGGGTGTGAGAGGCAGGCCAAGCTCTGCAGGATCCACCTCTCACAGCCTCCTTTCCTGCTTGTTTGAGGAAAAGGGATCTGTGTTGGCCATCAGCACCTGTTTGTCAGAGCCCAGACACCTGCCTGACAGAAGGACAAGGCTGACATGAGAGCTGGATTTACACCTCTGGAAGGTTTCATGCTGCAGGTCTCTCTCCTTACAAACCAAATTTTTGGTCTTACCAATGGGACTAGGAAGCCACCCCGACAGTAACTGTTTGGGAAGCCAGAGGACAGCTCCCTTTGTGCCTGGATAAAGGCCACCATCTCACCCACCTGCACAGCAGACACAGGGTCTGAGATGTTTTTTTAGCAACACTGGCTGTTTTTGATGTGCCCATGGAAAATTGGGAGAGATAAATGTTTTTGCACTCTCACCAACAGGCTGTCTGAGTGGGGATGAAGGTCACCTTGCAACAACTCAGAGCAATTATCTGAAGGAGGTTAGATCTCTGTCCTCTGCCTTTATATTATTCTCATAAACTGCATTTTTGGCATCACTTAGAAGCCAGGAACATATCAAACCCGCATATGTTAAATGCAATTGACATCAAATACCTTTCATCGAGCCCCAAGCCTCTTGGCGTCTTTTGAGCTCTGCACCCAGGAAAGTGGCTTGTCAGAGATGATTTTTCCAACTGAGGAAGCAAGTAGCATAATGAGACAGTGTAGCTTCAGCATACACCTTCCAACAAGTTTCCCAACTGCTCAGAAACCAAAACATGAGCCTGAATAACAATTAGCCCATGAAGGAAGCTGGGGATACAAGGGATGTATGAACTGTACGAGCAAAGCATTTATGGCCCCTCATTACCATTCTCCAACAACATTTCTGCCTGCATTTCCCATTTTCAACAGCCAAGATCATAGAATTATAGAACAGAAACACAAAACAAAAATCCAGCTGTGTCAAGTGGCCCAAGCATGATCACTGCAGGAAATTACCAGATGTGCCAGGTGCTGTGCAGATGCGCTCAGCACTCGGGAAAGCCCTCGAGCTGCTCACAGAGCTGTTGCTTCTGGGCTTCACAGCAGTCAGGAGGTATTTTTTCTCCATCCAGGATGCCACTTTTCCCAGGCTGGGGCAGCACATGTGGTTAGAGGGGAATGCCCACCAGTTTCTGCACAATATTTGGATTTGCTCACAAGTAACTTTGTTGGGTTTTTTAACATTTCTTCTCCAGAGCAGTAGAGGGTGAGCACTGACCTAGGAACAAGCAGTCACCAGATACAAAGATATTGTCAGAGGTGTAAAGGACCTGGTAACGAGGCCCCTTTGCTGATGTCAGCTCTGAGTTCCCCAGGTGATGGAACTCAGCTGTACTGAGTTTTCAAGGGTTGCCTGTTATAAAAGCTGAACTCCAGAAAGGCAGCTTGGAGAGCTGGGTGCTGCTTTAAGGGGCTCGCTGAAGTAAGTCAGCCTTGCTCTGGGTTGTCATAGGTCTCACAATACCTGAACAACATATATTACAGGTATTTCCTTTTTTCTTTTTATTTTCCCATTTTTTTCCCTCTGAGTTCACACAGTTTTGATATTCCATGCTTTAGTTTTATTCCTTCTCTTCACATGTGCTCAGATAAAGTATCAGGGGAAGAGTCTTTATCTTTCTTTCATGGTTATTTTTGAGGTTCTTTATATGCGTTTATTTTCTTATTTAAGACTTGACTCCATTCCCCAAGAAGGATAAAATGCTTTCAGGACTCACCTTCCTTGTCTGATGTTATGAGGAATCAATCATTCCATTTGCTTCTCTAATTATCTTTATTGGCTTTTATTTTCCAAGATAAAAAATAAGTATGTTTACAAAAGCTCTTGGCAGTGCTGGAAGATAAAGTAGGGAAAGGGAATGAGCACTGACACAGTTTTCTGGACAGTCATATGTGAAAACATTCATTTATATCAGCCTCCAGGAGAACTTGACTTGGAAGAGTTTTCAGTGTGAGACAAGTATTGGAAAAAAATTTATTGCTTTTTAAAAATGGCACACTGGAAGCTGGGCTTCCTCCAGAAAGGTAGATTTAGCAATTAGCACAGAAATTTGTGGATAGATTGTCTTTGAAACTGCCCAAGCCTTAGGCAAAGTCCAAAATGGCTCTGGCCTGCTCCCACCTTGCAGCTGCTCACAGAAACACCCTTTTCATCAGCACAGAAACGCTGACTTCCCCCTGCTGCTGTGACCTGTTCATTCATGAAGCCACTAGAAGAGGCTTTGCCCTTGCCTTTCCCCACTCATCAAAGGTTCTTTCTTCTCTGCCCTCCTCAAAGCCTAAAACCAGAAAGAAATTATGCATTCTCCCTAATTAATGGGGTGACTTTTACAGAAATAATTTATGTCTCCATGTCCTTCACCACTGTGAGGCTTCTGTGCTCATTAGGATG
This sequence comes from Anomalospiza imberbis, assembly GCF_031753505.1. NCBI lineage: Eukaryota > Metazoa > Chordata > Aves > Passeriformes > Viduidae > Anomalospiza > Anomalospiza imberbis. The sequence goes on along the minus strand of NC_089691.1, from coordinate 17,558,230 downwards.
CTCCTTCCCTGTCTGAAATGTTTGGCTGCTGGTTCCAGTGGTGGCCAGCCCTGTGCTATGGGCTCCCAAGGGTGAGATGCTGAATTTCTAGAATTGATGGACTCTGGGTTTCTGCTGGAGCTCGATTGCACTGCTGGGAGGGAAGGAACAGGGAAGGAAAAATCCCAGCCCTGATGTATGTCCAGGGTTGCCAGCCCCTCAAACACCACCAGCAATGACTGGGGTGCCTCCCAAGTCCCCGTTGATTATTTAAAAGATTGCTTTTGTATAAAAATAGCTTGCAGGATCTGACTCAAGCTGAGAGTTGCTAATAAGATGCCAAATGAGCAATTGTTTAATGGTCTGACACAGTAGAAATTATTGTTGTCCCCACTTCATGCTGTTAGCGCTGATTCATCAAGGTTTGAGGTGGTGGAGCTGCAGGTCCTTTTCAGGTGTGCTCAAAGTTTCTTTTTCTCAGGGGATGAGAGGTGTGTGCCCTGACCTGATACAAAATCTACAGTAAAAACCACAGATTTCCTGTATCAGCCATTAAATGAGCAGTGCTGTTTAAGCAGCAGTTGTGTTCTGAAATGCTCCTTCAAGGACCTGTTGGATCAGTTATGTTAAATTTGCAGAGCAATAGTGTCTGTAATAGACTTGTGCTGGGAGAGTAACTTGCCCTACTTAATGTATTCATAGAAAGCTGCAGCTGTAGGTTTTGCTTTCATACAGGTCAAGCAGGGGGAATCACTGCTGAATCAATGTACCTAACTCCTCCAACGCCCAAATTTACAAAGAATACATTCCTTCTAAAATTTTCTGTCTGCTTTTTTTTTTTGATTCAGTCTCACCAGAGCAAATTCACATAGATGAGCCTCTAAAAAGACTGATTTTCTGCTCCCCTTGACTGCACAAGATATTCAAAAATTAATGAAAAAGTGACACCCGTCTGGCTTCCAGGGCATCACATTTATGACTGCATAAATTCTCCCAGGTCAGCTCGAAACCAGTTCAGGGTTAAAATCTCATCTAGTCACCTAGATTAAAAACTAATTTCTCTAAAGTATATCCTATATTAGAGCCTTTTCATGCAAATAAATAGCCAAGGGCCTCATTCTCTCCTTCTCTATTAGTTGTGCATGTCATGAATTTGAACAGAACATTTTGTCCTGTATCCTAATTACATGCATTATAAAGAAAAATCTATCCCTTGCATACATATTATTAGGAGCAGTGTGGAGGCACCATTCCATCAGGGTGGCCGTCATGGTGGCTCAATCTGATATTGACAGTTTAATCATTTTGTTTCATAGGAGATTAGAAGTCATATGATGGCTGTTCCTCTGTGGAGCAGCCAGCGAAGCCAATTGGAGTCAATCTGTGCCTAAGTGCCTTTTCTGCTCTGAAAACAGACTTGCAGTTTACAAAATATATTAGGTAATTATCAGTGGCTATGGAAGAATGATAAAAAAATACTGGCCTGATGACGGAGTAAATAGGGCTTCTGTTAAAAAAACAAAATAATGCTCATTTTGCTCACAGCTGTGCTGCAGCACATGCACATGAGGACTAACTCAGTTGTTTCCTAATGTATACATGTGCATGATCATTAGCAGCTTCAATTCCTTTCACTTTATCTCACTGGAGAAGCATGAAGCAATTGATACACCAGACAGCCACCTAACACCTATTGCAATTAAAGTTGCCTTTTATCAAAGGAGAGCATCACCTCCTTGGAAAGATGCTGAGAATTTCAATAAACATTGCAAAACGTTAGACCTCTACTCTTGTTTATTTTGCTTTACAACAGCCTGAATTAACTTCCCAAGGCAAGATGTGATTTAGCCTCTGTCTTTCAAGATGCAGCCTGGGAACAAGGAGTGTTAAGCTCTATCCATTTTTGGCTTCTCAGTGTGAGGCACGATACAAAGGGTTTTTAGAGGACTGGATCATGTTCCCTAAAGATCAGTCCCCTCCAAACCATCACATGGGGGACACCACAGATCTCCTGCTGCCTGAAATAATGTTGATTAGAATGAAATCCCAATGGATCCTTCGCCTCCCGAAGGACAGGATCATATTCCTAAGAAGGCAGCATCTGAAATTCAGTGTGGGTCTTGTGTGAATGTAGCTCCAGGGTGAATGTGAGTAACTGTACCTGCACCAGGTGATATGGGAGGGCTGCCAGTCTGTGTGTGAGATATAACCTGACTGTCTATGTAGCTGTTGATTCAATTTATTTCTAGTCTGGGACTGCACAAGAACCTGTTTGTTTTGGTTTTTTTTTTAAATCACTCAGTTTAGTCTATTTCTCTAGTATGTTTCAGACATGATAAATACCCTGCATCTTCCAATGATGACCTTAAAAGTTGAGAAGGATCAATAACTGTCCACCAAGAAATTTGTAACTTGACTCTCTTGAGTGCTTTTCTTTCGATGGAGCATCTTGAAAAGTGTAAACCAGTGTTCAGTAACTGCCTTGTAGCTGTGAGGCTGCTGTATTTGAGGCCACAGATTAAAAAAAAACCCAAACCAATAATTGATAAAATATCTTGTCTCTGGCTGAAATTCCTCTTGGAGTGGACAAAATTGTTTTTATCTTAAATCCCTCTTGGTGCAGTGCCAGGAAGGTACATTTCAGCACAGAAAGGGGAATGAGAGCTGTTAAAGATTTTCACTGTGCAGGTTCATGGGTGTTTTGTTGTGCAGTGTCAGGTATGGATGATCCAGGGAGGCTCCTGTCCCTGTGTGTCAGCTCCTGCTGTCTCTCTGAAGCCATGTTTAGCAAAGCCCTGGCACAAGGGCTCAACGGGAGCTGGGGAGAAGGTTTTATTGCACACAGAATGTCTTCCTGCTGGAAGAAATATTCTGGCTGCAGCTCCCAAGCATTAACCTTTCACTTGGCTAAATCAGCCAGAATTGCCTCTGTGCTGTCAATGTTTGCACATAGGAGCAGTAATTATGAGAGCAGGATCATTCCTACTCTCTAGCAGAGTGCAGTCCTTGAGTAAATGAATTGTGATTGGGAAACAATTGGATGGTGGAGATGTTTCTAAGGAGAGCACCTTATTGACATTATTTTCAAACTAACAGGACACATCCTTGCAGTGCAAATATTGCTTTCTTTTGCAAATATGGAAGAGTTATTACTTACTGCTCTGTGAGAGGACAGACCTGCCACTGAGATAATGGCAACTTAGTGTTTTATTGTGAATCTTTCCACACAGACTTGGTGACGTTTATGATAGCAATTGCATAGACAACCCATTCTTCATTTCCAGTATAACTAAATTACAAGTGACAGCAATATAAAGCATGATATTTAATTGCCTCAATGAGCACTGACTTCCTTGAGCACGGATTATGCACTCCCTGGCTGACACTCTCCAGGGGTGTGTGTCATTCTGAGAGGCTGCGTTTTGGGGTTCCCAGCTTGAGTCACTGGCAAGAGATCCGACCTTCTGGAACTGGCTCTTGTGAAAGAGTCTTTAAAATGAAGTCTTTTGTGGAGGGTTTTGGATGCTGTTCTCTCCCAGTACTCAGTGTGACCTTGGCAGGCACCAGCAGAGGGGAGGAGGCAGTGTCCCTCATCAGGGCTGTGAGAGCTGTTCTCCAGTGCTGCACATCCTTGTGGTGAATCCCAGGGTAGCCTGCAAGTCAGGAATGTGGGGGAAGCAAAACAAGGCAAAACCAGCTTAGAGGAGATGAGAAATTCTCTTGTGGGAGGTTTTCAGGAGCAAATTAGCCAAGTATCTGCCACTGATCCTGTGAGAGGATCAGCGGTTGCCTTCCCAGAGCCATTGATTTGGGCTCTGTGGAAGACCACACTGCTCCTTCAAGGATTCCCTTCTCTGACAGCAATTCCAAGTAGCCAAAAGCATGCACAAGTGCTAAGAAATACATCTGGAAATTTAGAAATACATTTGCCCTTCTTAACCTGGAGGCCTGGGGATGCCTGTGACAATAATAATCTGACATATCTACAATCAGTGCAGCCAACTCTATTTTGCCAATACTTCTGTAAGTCAATAAATAAGACATCTCTTATTCATCCTTATTCATATCTCTTATTCATCCTTATTCACCCTTTAAGTCCTTCTGCACGGAGAAATTCTTAGTATTCGGGAGCCCAAAGCATAATAAAGCCTTCAGCTGTTTTTTTATGAATTGGAAATTACTGGAGCTATAACTTTTAAGAGAGCACTGAAGTTTTAGCTGATGTCCTAAATTATTTAAAATCATATAAAGTGTAGTACCAGTAATTATTTTCAAATTTAAAATGACACTTTTAGAGAATGTGTTGATGATGTCTTATGTTCAGGCTGTGCATGGCATGTGCATAACACTGCAGTTATAAAACTTCTAGTGGCATCATTTAATAAATTCTAGTGTGTGTTTCTCTGATATAACTATGCCTGATATAAATATCTGATGTATTTTTATCTATATCAGATAAAGATACACCTAAATAACTTAATTGGAAAATATTCCTCTGCCAGCTTGTCTACCAAGACCTCATTAAATGTGGATACATGGTGGCCCATTTTGGCATGTGGATATATAAGATGATTTTATTTCAAGAGCACAGAGTTCCATAAATGTCCTCTAAGATTTATCTGCCCTAGAGATTGAGTTAGTTTTTGATTGATTTCTAGAATTCCTGAGTTAAAGATGCTTTAAACTGATAAATCCAGCTTGTACAAACACTTGGGATCCTATTAGACACAGAAGTAAAACACAAATAGTTTTAAACTGACTGATTTGGGTTCATTGTTTACAGATTTCTACGTGGAAGGGATTTGTCCTTCTGTGCTGCATATGTGCTTGTTTCAGAGAGAACAATTTCCTTCTGGCAGAATTGCTATGGTCCTTTTTGTGAAGACCAATCTGAGGACAGGTGAAGTGCCCAGCACACGTTATTGTAGTCACACAGTTCATCACTGCAGTGTGAAAACATTGGGTGGCACTAGGGTTGCACATTTTTTTGTCATGAAAATGGGGCATCAAAAATCTCCTGTGTCTCTGACAATGTTCTGTTCTGACTGATGCTGTGCAGTTTTCTGACTTATTTCACTATTTTGTAATTCGATCCTCTGACTACTGTGTTGTCTTTTTGATTCAAAACAGGAAAGGTTAGAAAGTGGGTGGCAATTGCAAGCAGTCTGTGGGAAGAAAAATGTAGAATTTTTCATCAGTTGGATGTAGATCCACTGATTTTTTGGATTCCTTTGGTTTAGTCAAGGTTGGACATATCTGCTGAGGACATGTTGCTAGAATGCAAACCAAATTCACACCACAGAGATTAGTATCCAGAGATGTGTAGGCTGAGTGTGTCTGTGACAAATGTTGTCATGAGGAGGAGAAACAGAAGGAATTCACTGTGTCTGAATTCCATGAGTCTTCAAAGAATGTTTTGACCCTAATGCTGTTTTCTTCTTTTTTGATGCTTAGGACAGCTTCATCTTTCTGCAAGAAATAATCTTCGAGAGATGAATGGATTCGACCTTCTACTGAGTTCTTCATCCCCAGGTTCTACAGAGCAAAGAGATCATCCAGCTGCTACTCAGAAAAGTTTATTTGATGTAAAAAACACCTGGCTAAACCTCTAAACCTGTGTCTGGAATGCTGTTGCAGGATTTAATCCTCAGCATTTCCCCCACTCTTAAAGTGGGGCTGCCTTAGTTGGTTTGTGGAATTAATTAAAATTAATTTTTTTGGCAGCTGTGGTGCTTCATGCCTCACTTGGCTCAGCTGCAATGTGCATGGCAGAGGCATGGTGAGGGGGAAAGCCTGGCAGAGAGAGATTGGAGGATTAATTCTTCCTTCAAATCCATCAGGTGATAAAAAGACCCACCTTTTTTTGTGACTATCATTGGTGTGAATCTTCACATCAATAACACATTGATATAGGATATAAGCCATGCACTGTAGGCCAGAGGTGCAGGCAGGTTGTTTTTCACAGCAAAGTAATCTTGGCTCTGGTTATGTGACTGCCTGGGCTGGGTTTGAGCATCCCTGGGGCAGCACAGAGAAGCAGTTTGCTGGCAGAATCTGATTCTGTGCATTCAGAGCCTTGGTTTCACAGTCTCAATCCTAGCAGCTCCTAGTAATTCTGAGTCTGGGAAACCTCTCCCATTTTTCTTCAAGATACCAGTACCTTCAAGCAGAGAAATCCACTCAGGTTGAAAAATGCTACTCATGGAAGGAACCTGCACTATACATTATCTTATTGAGGAGAAAGGCCTTTATTTGGTGCTGGCTAAAGCTTCTTTAAATGGACGGCAAAGGTTTCTCTTGTCATGGAGGGACATTTAGTTGGTGCAGGAACACATTTCCAGGCTTGCTGTGAGCTGAAAGGGACATTTTGGGGTAATTCTGGGAGAGAGAGGCTTATGGCATCTTCACCTCCCCTGACCAGCAATAGATCTCAGCGTAATAAAAGTTCCCACAGAGGTGGCTCCCACCACTGATCTTGGTGGTTCTTGTCCAGTGGCTGAGTGACAAACTTGCAATGAAGAATTTTATAGTCATTGTCTTGGTTCTGCTTGCCATGGCTCATTTCCTTCAAGTTTTATAAAACCTTACCTCTAGACAGACACTCAGCCCTGGCTGTAGCTACCATGGCTGATGTGTTTGGCATTTATTTATCTTCATCTGCTTGAGGACTTAAAACACTAAAATGCTCTTGGAAGCACTGACAGACTTGGTCATGAAATCATGGCTCATGCCATAAATCCCCTGTGCATGCCATTGTCAGAGCAGCTCTGAAGGTTCTGTTTTCCAAAGGTCCACCTTGGGAATGTGTTCATGGCATCACCACAACTCATTCATAATTGGGTGGGGGTTTTGGTGGGGGGGTTGGTAGTTTTTAGGACCTTCTGCCAGGGCCAGTGACCCGGGGAAAGGCTCAGAGCCTGCAGGCTCCTGTCCCAAAGGCTGAGCAAACAGGAGAGCAGAGCACGGGCCACAAGGAGCCCTGGGGGTCTTAATCCAATGCAAGCAGCTGGGCAAGAGCTGCAATAAATCCCTTTTCTGTCCACTGTCCTGCCAAACCCAGCCTTTATTTTCCTGTCCCTGCACCCAAGCTCTTTTGATAGATAATCAGAAAAAGCTGCTTCTTTATCACCCCACTTTTCTGCTAGCCTTAGTGAAAAATCACATCACACAGTTAGTCCTTTTGTTCATCCCCACTTTCATTTGCAGAAGAGGAGCTCTTCCATCCTTCATGGAATTAATATTTTTGCTGATGTGTTTTGTAGCAAGAGCCCTGACAAAACTCATTTCTTCATGTAGACCATGAGTATAAGCTTGATTTCCATGCATTGCAGGATGTGGCAATAGGTTTGATTAGCCATGACCACTTCTCTGGGGAGCCTGTTCAGTGCTCCACCACCCTCTGGGTGAAAAACCTTTTCCTAATGTCCAGCCTAAACCTGCCCTGACACAGCCTCATGCCATTCCCTTGGATCCTGTCACCAGATCAGTCCCTGACCCTCCACTTCCCCTTCTGAGGAAGCTGTAGACTGATCAGGTCCCCAGGTTTGGATTCTGTGAAGCTTTAGGTGTGGGTATGGAAGCTGGAGGTGTGGAAGGTCCGGTGCAAAGGCTGGAAACAGAAGGGTAAGAGTAAGAGAAGTGGTATGACCTGAAATCCTCGTGAGTAAGACCAGTGGTAGCACACTTGCTTCATTAGACAGAATGCTAGAAATGAAAAGACTAAAAATTCTTACTTCTTTTTTATTCTGCTTGTTGCTTTTAGTTAAGGGAATTGTTCTAAGTAACAGTGAGCAGCCCCAGTCCTACTGCTGTCTCCTTGGCAGTGCATCATTGTCTCTGCTCTGGGGGCTCCCAGAGGATGCAGGTTTTGCTGCCCACTCAGTCATTTTGATTGTTACTCCTCAGCTGGGGTCTCAGTTTCAGCTCACAGAACTGAGAAAGAATTTTTAAAGGTGGTATGTGAGGAAATTTTGTTGGCATTTAAATATGCATGTAATTTCTACAGGGCTTTGGAAAATTTTGCTGTAGCTTACAAATGTTATAACTTTAAAATGCCAACCTGATTGTAATTATAATGCCCCTTTCTCATGTAAGCTGCAGAGGAAAATAATTCAATTTAACAAAATCACTCACTGTTTAAACAAATGGAGGAGTAATTAAATGTAATGGATACTGTGGTTTCTGCACCAGTCTATGAAGTCTCTAACAAAATCTGCAACTCCATCGTGAAGCAGTGACAGATTAAAAATGAAAAAGAAAAGAACAGTAGTCATTACTTTTGTGATCTTCAACAAAAATGTGCTCTGCTCCATCTGCTAGTTCTGCAGCTGTGGTTAGCTAATAAACTGTATTCCCAGCCCTGCACTAACTGCATTTGATGTGGCTGGTGCACAAACAAAGATGTCTTGGCAGAATAAGGTGCTTTGTGATTTGTTAAAGAAGAGCAGCCTTGTCAGTGTTAGATTCAATGGAAGCAAAGGGGGAAGCTTTGCCTTTGATATATGGAAAAACAAACAAGCCAAAAAACATTTTATTCACAATTTTCTGAAACTGTGAAACATAATATAGAGTAATATTAAGAACGTGCTCGAGGCTATGGAGGGCTAACAACAGCTTTAAGAGCACCCACAAGCTGTGGATTTCATTTTCCTTTCCTTTTCCAGTGTCTCTGTTGGGTAAAACCAAAGACAGCCCTGAAATGCTTCAGAAAATTTCTGAACTTACACCAAAACTTTTGTCTTGGGCCTCTCATTGCCCTGGGTGGAAGGCAGCTGGCACAGAGAATCCTGTGATCTGAAGGAAACAGAGCTGCCTTTGGCCTCTTTCCCTCCTGCTCCATGCTCCCAGCCTCAGTGGAGATCCCAAAATTGTGAAGCCTGTGTCCAGGAGCCTTGCTGTACTGTAGCCTAGACACATGGGGAGCTCACTGAGAGCAAAACTTCAAATGGTAGGTTCTCTGCTACAGTGCTTCTCACAATGTCAAAATTTCTAAGGAAGAGATGATTTTTCAGAGATTTTACCTCCCACAGCCTTGACAGGAATCACAAGTAACATATTAGTGTGAAGCAGAATCTCTTTTCCATTGGATCAGCTGTGTCTTCTGTAGTTTAATCTTAATTCACAAAGTTTAAAACACTTGCATGTCTTGGTTCAGGGACACAGCAGATAATGCAGGTGCAAGGTTTCTCCTGCTCTAGTTATGCATGGATTGAAATGGTTGGTTTCAAAAGTTAATTACTCTGTTGTTGTCACAGAGTTGTGCCTGAGGCATCGGTGAGATTTTCTCCTCACTGGCAGATATTGTTTGGCCAAAGTGGCTGTGAGATGTGCTGGCAGCCCCAGTGTTGGTTCAAGCCTGGCACCAGGCTTTGAAATGCTGCTCTTCGAAATGAAAGGGAAAATGCTTCTCACAGAAAACTGCTCTGTCTGAAATACTGCAGTGTTGGCAACAGGAAAACAAGGAGGTGTAATTCTGCTGTCCCTTGCATTCATCCTTCAACCATATAAACCCAGAGAGAGAGAGAGGATTTATGTAAGACCCAGCCTAAATGGAGATTTTGGTATTTCTTCTGAGAAAGAATGATTGTTGCCATCCTTAGAAACCAAAGTATTTACACTGACCTAGCTACATAATGAGGCGTGAATAAATATTTGTTAGTACCTGACAGAAATGAACAAGGGGCCTTTCCTACTTTTGTAGAAGGGGTGTCACTGAAACAGGGGACAGTGAGTGACCAGGGTAGAGGGCAAGGTTCTGGTCCTTGCTGTTATTGCTGCCAGAGCCAGCAGCAACCTGAGGGCATTTGTGCCCTTCCCCAGCTGTCCAGGGCAGGACTGCCTTGAGAAAACTGCTGCTTTCCCTCCCAAATGCTTCATTAATCCCCAAGCCTTCAGCTGCTTGCACCTGATTTTTTTTGCCTTCATGAATAGCTTTATTCAGCTCAGTGAGCCAAGACAAGCTTAGGACCCAGCCTGCAGCTCCTGGGCTCTCTCTGGGTGCACAGAGCACGGAGATCCCCACGAGCAGACCCTGCCTGAGGTGACAGGGCCTTACCAAATACAGATGACACTGAAATTCTGAAATCAGGAGGCAGATGGGGAGAAATGTGTCTATAGGAAAAAAAAAAAAAAAAAAAAAAAAAGGCAACTGAGACATGCTTATATTTATCAATATATTAATACCAAGATGTAAATGTAGATAGATACATGCAGCCCAAGCCCACACAGTCACGTCAGGCCTTGGTTAGTTTGTAAATTGTAAGTGAACCTCAGAGGGCCCAGCTCCTTGGTGTTGTACATCCAGCAAATTTACATCAGGTGAGCACACAGCCCAGAGCCTTTCTTGGGACACAACATGGAAAAGCAGAGAAAAAGAGACTGGTCTTTCTTCTCGTATGAGGTTCTCTCTTGATCTCTCAAATGTAAAATTAAAGCTCCTCCAGTACACTAAAAGCTACCCCACAGATGAGGCCACATTTTTGGTCCATGTGGCTCCTCTGCAGCTGTCATCTGTGCCTCCCCAAAACACATCTCAGAGGATCCAGTGTTTGTAAACAACACAACGATAAAGCTAATCTGGAGGAATGCACAAATGAACTGTGTTCTGTTCAGCCAGGAGCTTGCTAATAACTTTCTAAAATTGTGCTCCAGCATTAATTGAAATCATAAATCCCAATCACATTCAAAGCATAACTACTGTATGCCAGAGGCTCACTTCAGTTCTTAATCACACTCTTCTGGGGAATTTTCTTGCTGCTTCCTCCTTCCCTCAGGAGTGGCCATATTTATTATTGCAGTTCAAATACCTGGAGATATTTCAGTTGAAAAGCCATATAACATCTCTCTAAGCATGTCAATACGTGTTCAGCTTAATATGAATGTCTGTGCCATTCCCACTGGAGAACAGTAAAAAAAAAGTCAGGGAAATATATTTAACTTGATTCTGCACAGAAGCCTGCAGATATCTTGTATCTAAAGAATATTTAAATTCTGTTTTGTTAAGACGGGATACCTACGTTATGCAGTGGAGCAGCCAGGAGGTTATAGTCTCCACTAGACAATTTGCCAGACAAGAAAGATGGCTTAGCAGCAATGTTGACAGCTTTATTCTTGTGGCTTTGGCAGAAAAATAGGCAAAAAGATTGCAGAGGCGGCAGGATAGAATACAACGTGTAAGTTCGGAAAAATATTAACTGGTTGTAAAATGAGTGGGTGGATGCACTAAAGGTGGTGGCATTTCAGTTATATAACAACTTATTGCAACATTTTTATGGCCAAATTATGCTCTTTTTCTGTGCTGTAATTTTGCATCTGCTGCCCAGCTTCAGTGGAGAGGGACAAAAATGTTTATTTGGAAGAAGAAAAGGGCAGTAGCTATTCATCATATTGCCCTGAATCATCCCACTGGTCTCAGGGAAGATCCCCCTGAGAATTGTATTCCTTTTCTAATACATTATACACTGTGATTTTGCAGATCTGCTTTTATTTCCTAGAGCAGCCACTTGAATAAAGCCCCTGCAAACCCCCCTGAGCTGAATGTGTGTTTGGGAGCTATAATGTGATGCTGAATGTTGGGCACAGCAGGGGAGTGGACATGCCAACGTGGTCTCCACAGGGGTTAATATCATCATCTTTCTGGCTGATGAAGGCCAGGCAGCCTGATGCAGCTCCACGGCCACGTTCTTGGGCCATCCCATTCTCCTGAGCATGGCAGAGCCAACTCCTCCACAGCCAGAGCAAATTCAGAGGTGTGCATAGTGGTGGCCAGTGGAACAACTGGGGGGGTTGTTCTCTCATCCTGCATATGGCTCTAAATCAAATTTTCTCAGCCATCCCTTGTGCATGTCACGAGGGACCTCCCTGGCACCACGGTCTCTATTCTAAAGAGCATTGGTCTTGAATAAAAGGAAAGAAAATAAATGTGATTACTCCCACGTCAGAACTGGGAACGGATAAGCATTTTCCTTTTCTTCTCCTTTTCACAAGTGTGGAGGTTTTGAGTGGAGGGCCCTTGGAGCAGCTGTAAAACTTTATGGGGAAAATTGTTTTGTCTTTTCTTCAGCTGGGGCCCCCAGAGGTAAATTTTATACACTGAATAAACAGGATTTTGGAGCACTCCATAGCCCAGTCTGCTGCATTGTGCAATATCCAGAGGAATAAACTCTACAGCCTTGGAATGAGTCTAAGTTGTTGCTCCAAGTCCAGGATTTCAAGAGCCACCAGTACCAGTTCAGTCCCCTGCACCTCTCTTGGAACCCTGGAACTTAATCTTTAGCTTCTCAGTGCTACTCAGTGCATCCAGTCTGATTATCCCAAGAACTGCCCCGTTTTCCTGGGATAAATTGAAAAGGAAAGGTTTTCCAAACAAGAAAAAATATATACATGGTTTGGAGTGAGATAATGAAAACCCCTAGGTGGTGAGATAATTCAGAGTTTTGCAACTTAATGTTAAGAATTCCCTTAAAATTGGGTCACAGAGGTAAGTGTGGCAAAGCTGAAGACAAGAGCAGGGATTTATTCACCAGGCTGCACACATTCCTAAATCCAAAAGGTGACAATCTCCTCAAAGACTCTGTGTTTTTCTGTCTTAAGGATTCAAAGGTTGTGTGGGAATTTACTACAGCTGGCATAGGTAAGAAATAATGCAAGAGCCAAGGTTCAGTGACCAACACAGGAGAAAACAATATCAGCACCACCACCACAGGAAAAAGTGAATGAAATATAAACTAGGAGACCAGGGACAATTTATACTAAAAACTGAAGAAGAAGAAACTAAAATAGAAGCTTGAAAATTGTCAACAGAGTAAGAGAAAATACCAAAACCAATTCCTACAACTAGAGAGAAGAGTCTGTCTGCTTTGATGTGTTCCCTATAGCTCAGTTCCCAGGAGGGTGAGGAGACAGCTGATGGGGGATAGCTGCCTAGAAAATAGGTTTGTTTTCCCCTGTGGAAAACATGGAGCTTTTTCTCCAAAACCAAACCATTTTTGCAATTAAAAGAGACAAAATATTTCCAGTGTACGTTCAGTGGAAGAAATCTGGTGGGTTTGAGATAAATTTTGTTAAGAAAAGTCATACAAAAAATATCAACACAGATCCTCTGGGAGCTGAGCTACTGACAGAGTAAATATGAGACGGGAGCACAGCTTTCAAGGAGAAAGAGCACCAAAGGTCATTTTCCTGGTGCCAATCTCCCTGATATCATTCCAGCCAACCACCTGAACCAGGCTTTTCTTGATTGCCACTAGAATTTTATAGTCTGGAGTAAACTTATTTACTGAGCTCTTCTCTGTGTTTTCTACACCAGTGTTTTCTGGTTTGAACATATTTCCATTGCATGAACATTTTATTTCCCATTTTTACCAGTATGCTGTGTGCAGTTTGGCTTAGAGAAACTTGTTTTTTCAATAAAACATCTATAGAATGTTATTACCAGGCATTTAATGGAGCATTTTTACAGTGATGGAGTTTTGTCAGAAAAGCAGCAATTGATTATGTCTGTGTGTAAACCTGATGGGTGTGAATACTTCTGCCCTGTCACAAAATAAAAAGAGCATTTGAACTTCTCTGTGAGGTAAACTACTCACAACAATGGCCACTTTAGCAGATACATGGGCTTGAATTTCTCCATAAAAACCTCAGAAAACTTTCAGGGAATATTAGACATTTTTGCCCCTCCATTCATCTTCATGCAGCTTGAGTGCTTGCTGTGCAGTTGGTATAATTTTTTAGCAGTGTTCAAGACCAATTCCCAAGAGACCATTTTCCCCTCAATTATTCTGTGGGTGTCCAAAACAAAAGAGGAAAAAATATTCTATAACCAGAGAAGGAAGCTGTGACAAGAGTATCTTTTTTCAGGGGTTATCACTTTTTAGTCCTGTGCCTTACAAAGATTTGTTCCTCTAAATGAGGTTAACTGGATCTTTCATGATTTTACAGCTATTCTGAAGCTGTAAATTCTGGGATTCTGAGATTATGAAATACTCAAGGAGCAGAGTAGATCCAATCAAAAAAATCTCTAGAAGCCCCCGTGTGGGTCAGAAGCCTGGGCCTGCTCCCCATTCATAAAAGACCTTGGTATTTAGTCTCCATATTGTAAAAATATGTGAAAAAAGCAAATAAATTACACTGTGGTCTATGTTCAGAATTTTCCGTGTACAGCAACACAGCATATCAGTGGAAATTGTGTCTTTGTGGCTTTACTGTGACGATATTCAGTACCTTTCTCATGTCTGCAAGGGTTTTAAAGCCCAGACTTGGTTTAAAAATCCTCCAATTCAGCTTTGTGCAGACTTCTGTGTTTTGCATGGACCCCAGCCACTGAAAGTGCTCTGCTCAGAATGTCTCTGTGTTTATCCCTCCCCTGTTTGTTTTTTTTTTCTATCATGTTATCAGTCATACCTGACATGGCTGAAACCAGCCAGGATTTTCATGAAAAGAAGGCACCAGGTAAAGAGTGTTTTAAGCAAAGTGGAAAGCAATGCAGGAGAGAAAAAAAAAAAAACCAAAAAAAAAAAAAGTGATTAAAATCTTTTCAGTGGAATTCTCCCCAGGATTGTTCATTTGGAATCCCAGGGCATTGTTGCCATGTTTGCTGCGTTTTTATAGACAAAAGGGGTGTTTGCACTGTGAGCTCTTCAGCACTGGGAGCGTGGAGAGCTTTGGTTTCTGGGCCGTTTGTGAACCCAGCTCATGACTCAGGGGAGATATTTTTGCTCCAGTGACCTCTAAGCTGCCTTTAGTTTATTGATTGGCTAATAGGGAAAATTGATTTTTAACTAACTCACCAGTTTTTAGACCTGAACACAGTTGTCACTTCCAGTAAGGGTACTTTACTCCATCATATAAGTTGTCTCAGTCATCAATTCATTCTGGATGCTGCAAAAGGCAGGGGTGTGCCAAGAGGTTTGGCAAGGAGCCCAGACACAGAAAACATAGCCCAGAAGAGTCCATGGATAAAATGTGTTTAATATTATGTTACGCCTGTCATACAGGCTCTGGCATTGGCAGAAAACAGCTGGCTGTGCCTAAGGGGCAATGGGCTGAAAATCAGGAAATTCAGGGAGTGGCAGGGACAGATACCAGGGAATACCAGAGGAAGAATACCGGGGAAACATTTCTGAAGGGAAGTGTCTCACTCGCAGGTCAGACATTCTTGCCCTGAGACGTTTAAAGCTGAAGTAAGGAAGCAGCTGGAGATGTAATAAACAGAAATATTGGTCTGAACTGGACCTATTCCAATTTTAATAGCAACAATCTGAACTGGAAGATTTCACAGGTAGAATTGTTGCATTATATTTCATAAATGTCCTGCAAGATCCAAGTTCAAGGGTTCCAAGTCTCAGTTCCCTGTTTGTTCTCATTTCACCTCTACCCTTGGGAAGTGCCAACCAGGCTGAAGAACAGGGTGACTGAGGTAGAAGACACTGTTTAGTTTTTTATTGTTGGTTTTTTTTTTTTTCTGTGGAAAAAAAAAAAAGTGATTTTGGCTTCGTCTGAAATAATCAGTTTGCCCAACGCAGTGTATTTTTGTCTTCAGGCTGTTTAATCAAAACAAATCATTAAATTTCACAGGAAAAAAAATGTAATCTTAAAACAGAAAATGAAGGAGCATCAGGTAGAAATGACAAAATGAAACATGAGAAGAGCAAAGTGAAATGCATTCCATTTTTAAGAAAAACACTAGAACTAAAGATTCCAAATTTTTCAGAGACATCTTTTTCCTTTGTTTAATTGAAAATGTTTCTCTGTGTCAAACCAAATGGGTGAGTAGCTCTGTGCTCTCCTTTCAAACTCATTTTGAAAGAAATTTTTATTTTCTAAGTGAATTTAATATATGCCATTCATCTTTATCTGCTTCTAGGTTCAGTGTATAAACATTAATGTATTTTAATTAACATAATGACATTAATAGCTTCAATGACTTGATTGAAGTGACTTGATTGTTTAGGAAAATAGCAAACTTTGCTGGGAAGGATGTTGCTATTCTGATAAGTTCAGTGCATGGAGCAGCAGCTGTGCAAACCAACCATTTGGCATCATAAATATCCTAATTTGCAGGACCCCATCTCATATCTGGGTGTTAAAATTCGAAATCTACAGGTGATCTGGAACATATAATACTATCACTAGGTGCTAATATGGAAATCATAGGTTAAATTCTGCAAAAAGTTCCTTGAGGTGAACAGTAAAATGTGTGTGGATGTACCAGGAACTAAAACAACAGCTGCTGATTTGGGATATCCGTATAATGTAAGTTTAACTTTAAAAAATGCACAAAATCCATGATCAGAAAGAGGCCTAGGCCCTCTATCTTGGTTCAGACACTTTTGTTCCAAGCACAGACATTTCCTGACAAACATTTTTGGACAGATTTTTTCCTCAGTACATCTGAGCTACGTCTCCTCTCGTGACAAGCAAGACTGTGAGCTGATAAAAGCCAGTCTGATGCAGTTGGCATCCTGGTGCCACAGATGAAAAGAAGCAGATGAAAACATCTGAATTTAATGAAAATCCTCCAGCAGGATCACTGGGTGTCATGCAAAGATGCTGCTGGGAAAGATGGAATGTTGGAGCCGCAGTTCAGGCTGGCAAAGTCAGAGGGTTACAGAGATCGTGGTCTAGAGAAAGGATCACAACACCTTTTCATTTATACATTGGCACATGCTGAAATTTTCATTCTTGTGTGGTTTTTTCTCCTCTTCCTTGGTCTCTCAGCTTCACAGAATTTGAATTTAAACATCTTGTTGAGCTCACAGCTAGACTGCTGTGCTTCAAGAGATGGAAAGCAAAGAAAGTAAAGAAAGCTCTGAAGTACTCTCTTGGCTTTGGACCACATCTTAGCCTGTAATTTGTGGACACAGGGGCCTGCAAATGAGGAAAAATCATATAGCAAATATCTACAGGTAGGATGTGGTTCTATATTTACTTATAGATGTTCTCAAATATACAGGCTGGTCTCCATTATATAAAGTGTGTGGCTCAGTGTAGCCAGCAGCATGGCAAATTTTAAAGGATACTTTTCCTTGAAAGCTGTAGATTTTGATTATATATCACAAATTTTGCTGTTGTTATATACTCTGCAGTATTCTCTGGGGGCTGAGTGGGACTGCAAATGTGTTACAAGAACATTAAAAAGTAATGTCTTACAATTGTGTCACACAAAGGAAAACTCCAAGTCATTTGTTGATAATTTTGAGAATATGTTACCTCTGAAACTGGGCATAAATGCACCTGCAATCTGCATGCATTGAGTGCTCCCTTGCTCTGCAGGAATCTCACTCATTTCTCTGGGACTACTTGAGAATGAGAACGCTGATCCCTGGGTGAAGAAAAGAGCCTGATTTTACCCTGAAATACAAACATTGACCTCATCACTCCTAGATCATGCTGTAGACAGATGTGACTTTACTAAAGGAAAGCAAGCATCCAGCCCAAGACGTTCCTTTTAATGTCTCATCTGCATTTCTTTCTTGCTTTTCTCTGATGTTTAAGAGTGTTTTATGCTCTTTGTGTGAAGTGTTGCCCTCTGTCAGAAGCAATCAGACATGTAATAGACTGTGGGCAACTTAGCTTAGCTACAAAAAGCATCAAATACCTGTTTTTTCTTTTTAAAAGACGTGGTGTTTACTTGCTGGTTTAGTTTGTTCTCAATAATTCATTATCTACTAATGTCTTTTTTTTTTAATCTTGTTTATTCTCAGTGGAGGGAGTTGGATGTTATCTGAAGGCAATGGTTACTGTGAGGATGTGGAATAAAGATGCCACAATGGGTTAACCATTAAGGCTGGAGTTTCAGATTTGGGGGTTTGCAACATTATTGATTTCTTTTCAGTGAAGAATATCTCTATTAAATCCATCTAAGTAGGCAAATGAGGAAATAACTATTTTTTTCCTTAGACAAATACTCTTGATTTGTGATGTTTATTAGAGTTTTGTGTTGAGTTTCAATCTGTAACTTCATTTAAAGGTGCTAAATGCTATGAACTCTCTGAAGCATTATCTGTGTGCTTTCTGTCAGAGGGCCACCACTGTTTATTTTATCATGTTAAGGAAAGACAGTTTAAAATTGCATTTTACATGAGACCATTGAACAGTTTTAGGCAGGATCACTGATTATCTGGGTGGTCTGCTCTTCTGAGCTCTTGTTAGTACTGACTTGAAGTTTATATAGTTCTAGGCTCTGGGTGAGTATGCAAAAGTCAGAGATTTATAAATATTCACCTAACCACGTTTATATTACACCAACCCACCAATTCCTAGTGAGAGCCCTGCCTTTCTCCATGGGTCAGGCCTGGACATAGTTTATAAGAGAAACATTGTTAAATAATTTCTGTTATTTTGATCTCACCAAGTTGATAGATTACACATTGCACTGTTGACTGTGCAGCATAGCTGAGCTCTCATTCATATTGCATATATGAATACATGTGTGTGTGTACACATGTATTTTTATTCTATCTTCTATTGATACATGCTGTGTTTCTCGTGTTTTGCTCGTTCCTTTTTGTTAATTATATGGCTCTTGCATTATAGTGAACTTGTGTTTTGGCATCTTTTACAAGAACACATTTTCTTGTGCAGTTGTCTCTCTAAAGGTTAGAACTCCTAAATCTTATTTTTCACATCCAGTGTTCTGAATTCAGATGTACAGAGAAATACATCCCTGCTGGAGAAACACTTTAGCCATGATTTTCAGTTTTCACCTTTCCATTATTTGTCTGTTCTCATTGACACTCAGAGTCATGGCTGGAATATCTGGCATAAACAGAACAGCAGCCCCCCCTGAAGTCTTTATCTTTGCTGTCTCTCTCTACCTTCAGCATTTTGATCGAGCCAGTTTATGCATCCTGAAGGCAGAAATCCCTTATGGAAGCATTTCACTTCAGCTCACTCATAATAGGCACTGATTGAACCTCTGGTTGCCTCTCGCAGGGTTCAAAGAGCCCCTGCCATTCCCCGGCAGCATCTGCAGGAGTTCCCCTCTGCTCCACATCTGGGCTGTGCTGGGGTTATGCAGAATGCAGGAGGGGAGCTGTGCCTGGGCTGGCTCTGCACAGAGACCTCACAGGGGCCCTGGGAGTCCATCAGGCCTGGCTTATCACTTTAGAAACATTTTGGGAGGGTGTAATATCCTGAAATTAAACCCCCCTTGCTGCTCGCTGCATTCTTGTTCTCCAAGAAACTCAGCCTCAGTGGAAAATCCAAATAAATGCAAGTTGCAGGAATCTCCTTTCCCTGGAGCAGGCAATCTCTGTATCTGTGTAGCTCTGGAGAGCTTTGTAGGTTCAGTTTTACTGAGCTACATCAGCACTTCATCCCCTTTGTGCTTCTGTAGTTCCAGTCTGGCATTCAAGTACTTCCTCCAGCAGATTCATTACACAGGAAATATCAAAGATATTCCTCTAAATCCAGAGTACATGTTTTAACCTAAAGTGAATACATAACATTCCTGCTGTGTTTCTTTCCATATACAAATGTGCTTCCTACTCAGAACGATTTCAATAGGTATAGTTGTGTTTATCATGTCAGTGCAAAGTTTTGATTTGGAAAAGTATGTTTAGACCTTCAAGTCCAAGTTTTTTTGTTGAGATAAACACAAGATGTAATAACATCTAAGCAACTTATGCAAGAACTTCACTGGATTCCTCTCTGGAGAATAAAGGGTGTCAGGCAGTGGTTTCAGTCTGATTTAGTGAAAGGTCATACTTGTTCTTTTCTGACAAACAGAGATTTAAACCCAATACAGAAAATTATCTCCATTGCTCACACTAAAAACCCCTCGTGTCCAAAGATGTCTTGAAATCTGAATAAAAGCACAGTCCACCAAAGACTGGAGCTGCAAACTGAAACAAACATCTGCTAGGACTGTTCCCATCATCTTGTCTGCAAAACCCTGTTCTCTCCTTTATTTCTGAACCATGTGAGGACCTCAAAAACATCTCCCATGATCGCCCCAAAGAGAATCTCTCTGTTTGGAGGCTGGCACATTTTGTCTATCTGTAAACTGTGGGAGTGAACTCACAGACCCCACTCAAACCTCTTTCTCTTCCCATCCCTCCGCAAACCCAGTTCAGGGTACTGACTTTGGTTTGATTCCACACAGACTTAAAGGGAAGCCAGGTTCAGGTCAGACAATACCATCAGGATTGCAAAAGCATCATCATTAAGCAAATCCCAGTTTTGCTAAGTCTGCTTATCCCCTTAGTGGGTCCTTGTTTTCCCCTGGAGTGTGTCTGGAGCTCACAAGATCACAAGCCTCATGCCAAATGCTTTCTGCCTCGTGTAGCACCTCCCGTAACACTTTTTTATTGCACCACAGGAATGCAGCTGCTCATTAATAAAACAGCTGCATTGTGGGTGAAGGGGGAGGTTGCTCTGATACCACGTCTACAGTGCTGAAGTTCAAGTGAGATAACTAGTTCCTGATTTACCATGCTGGATATAAGGGAAAAACCTGAAAGAACTAGGGGTTTGTTTCTGACACGGGAAAGCTGCAGTCTTAAAATAATAAAAACTAGTCTTGCCAAACAACCTCTAGATGGCTCTTGAGGCTTGCTTTGTCAATTAGCAAGTACCTGAAACAAGTCTGCATCAGTCTAGAAAAAGATTTTCCTATTAATGTATTACTTCTTCTTGCAAGAGATGAAACCCTGGAGTATTTTGAACACAGTGGGAAAGCCTCCTTTGGTTTTATCAAAAGCAGCGAGACCCCCTCAGCTGAAGAGAGGAAAAATTCTTGTTGTCTTTCTACCCAGAGAGTCCTGATTGTGGATTCCACCTGGGCATATTCTGCTGCAGTTGCTTCATATTTATTCCCTCAGGTGTGCAAATTACCACTCTAGATTGAAGATTTTCAGGTAAAAAAAGGAGCAGCCACCCATTTCCCTAAGCAGAACTGCTTGGAAGCATCCAATTTACCTGGTTTTCAGAAATTCCTTTTAGAGGGGTACATCCCTTTTTCATATTTCAGAGGGCATCTGGTGCTTATTGATGATTCACAAAGGAGTGGGGAAGAAGGGTGAGGAGGGAAGGAGGAAAAACTGTTCATAGTTTTGAGGCAAATCATCAATCCATGCTTCATCTGAAACTAATTCTGGGAGTTACTTGCTGCTCAAAGTATTACTGAGCAGATCATACTGCTACTTGTGATATTTGTAATCCAAAGGGCCACAAAGCAAACTGGGGGGTAAAATCAGTTAGGAACTTGGATCTGCCAGACAAAAAAATATTTTTACCAAAAAGTGCAATGCACAACTGAGAGCTCACATGCCTCCTATAGAGTTTGCTCCAGCACAGGGATTAGTTATTTCTGTAAGCCAGATGTGATAAGAGTTAGATACCTAACTTCAATATTAACTACTTGTAATTAATTTATCTTCTGGATTAAAATTTCATCATTAAAATTCTAGGGCAGAACAAATATTTCTTCCTCCTCTAACCAGATAAATGGTCAAAATATTAAAAAACCTATTACTTGCACAGTTTTGTAACATTTAGTTGGAAAACCTAATAGTGCTTTCAAGATTAAGAAAAGTTAAAAGATGATGCCTGCAACAAAAATATATGTGTGCTTCTTCCCTTATGTAGTGAGAAATGATAAACTGTTTACTAACACACTGAGGTTCTCCAGAACTAAAAAACAATGGGTGGCATTAACATTAATCAAGTACCATGCAGCAAAGAATTCAATGCATTCTTTATTGCAATTTGTGGGTTTTAAATTAAGAAAACCTGTAAAATATTTATAAGATTAAATACAATACAGAAGTGGCCAGCAGAGACAGCTACAGTAATTTCCTATAGTTTTGGGGGAAAAAAGTAAAAAAAAAGTCTTTATTTGTCAATGTTCCACTTCAATCAGAGGGACAGATCTTTGACTGCAGCTCAGCTGCTGTCCACAGTGGTGGAATCTGTCTCTGACAATAATTCACTTTTCCCCTGTGAATATACCTATACACTGTTTGGCACAAAAGCCATTTATAGAACTCTTCTTTTTTGGAAAACTTTTGATGAGAGGGCTATTTTTGAACAAAGAAGGATGCAGCACTTGACCACCTTCTGTGCTTGGACTTTAGCTTTCATCCACCAAAGAGCCTGTGTCTGCTGTTATTTAGGGCTGAGTATGCTGAATGCAAGGAAACATCACCCAAGATACTGATAAACTACTGAACAAACTCATAATCTGTAAATATCTTTTGAGATAAACTTGCTCTGGATTATCTCCAGCTGGGAACACTACCCAAACTGATCTGGGAGCAGCTATCTGTGCTTAAAACTGAAATTCGTGTTGGCATTAATATTTTGGCTTTATCTAAAAAGCATTGTGCCTTGTTGAAACATGAGTTTCATTCTTAAAACAGCATACAGGATTAGCCAGCAGATGCTCACTGAAAACAGAATCTCATTTTTTCAAACGTTGGGAGAACAGTGTGCCTGGGACCAATTTATAGAAATTCACTCCAATGTCACATTTTTATAGGTTATATAAATAGGTATTAAAAAAATAAAATCGTGTAACCACAGAGCAATAACATGACCTGCAGATTACAAGGTAATTAAATTTGAGGCTACCAAGTGCAGTGCTCCAGGAATAATTTACCTCGTGGTGTGGGGAGCTGAGATGTTCTGATGTTTCTTGCTAATGCAAAATGAATAAGCATTGGGAGCTGCAGGCTGCCAGGGCTAAGGAATTAAGGAGTTCCCCACCTGTATCTTTCACTCCTGAACACTTGTGATGACAATCCAATTTGGAAAGCAGCAATAACCATGTGGTAACTGTCTTTAAGAGGCACTTACCATGTCATTTTATGGTCAGTGAAATGATGGTGTAACTGATTTGAGGCAAGCTGCCTTCATTAGGTGGCTGTCACCTCCACAGAGACCTGGGTGCATTTTGCTGCTCATTGGTACAGTTGATTCCTGCCTTGAGCCAGGTGTAAAGGAAATGTGAAGAGCTATTTAATAGAGGGTTTAGACAAGATTTAGGCTGTGCTGTTAATTTCTAGGTGAGTAATCCAATCTCCTCCTCTCATTGCCCTAGGAAAAAAGACACTGGAAGTTGAGTGTTTTGGATCATTAAGATGTGCTCCCACAAAAGGAGAAGCTGGATCAACAGAGATATATCACTCCATTAGGTAAAAGATACTTCTTGTTTTTTCACTTCTGATTTGCCTCTGGTCAGGGGCTGAATGGAGAGATGAGTCCAGTTAAAGTAAAATGAAGATGAAGGTGATTACACTGATTTGCTGTGATGTGCTCCTAGCTCAACTACATTTCATTGATTAACTGACAATTTAAATAAACAGCAGTGCAAGCAGATGCATTTAAATAGGAAATGTTATTTTAAACTCAAAAATGTGGAGTCTTTTTGATTGTAAATTGCTGGTACCATGTGTTTGCTCAGGCTAGAGCAGTTGGTGCTGAAGTCACTGCTTCATGTCCACAGAACAAACAAAGTGATGCTGTCTTTGATGCCTGGATTCAAGAACAGCCAGTGGCCAGGTTTTTAACTCTTCCCCAAACTCAATGAGACTTAAATGAGTTTTAAGTGCTCTGCTGGCTGTAGGTGTTTCCTGTATCTGGGGCAATGGATATTTTTAGCTTTTTCATTGTTTATGTCTTTGCCAACGTGTCCCTGAAAACAGATGAGAGCATTCCAAGTGCTTCCCTCTGTGCAGTCCTTAGGATACATTCATGGTAGTGCTCCTGAACTCCTCCCCAAAGATGAAGTGGGGCTTTTGCACATTGCAATTATTAATCTTCCACAGCTGGATGGTTTCTGTCTAGCTTTGAGCTATTACTCAGCTGTGCTGGTGGAGGCTGAGTGCCTTTCCCTGAACCTTGCAGCTGTAAATGTCAAGAATGTGTAAACCCAGGCTGCAATCTGCAGTTACTTGACAACTCTCACAATTAAAACTCAAAGTAATTTTGATGTAAGTGTATCAGAAGCTCCTAGCCTGAATGAGAGCACCCTTATCAGGAAAGTCAGGCAGTCTGCATTTTGAAATCTGTTCCTAGACTCTATTTAAACACTGGCACCTCCAATCCTATCAGTTCAAGTTCAATGATAGCTGGACATGAGCGTGTGTGAGCTCCTCTTGTCATGAAAAACAATACAGAGAACTAGAGGTAAAACTGACCCTCATTTCACTGTGTGCAAGACACACAGAAGCACTGAAAAACCTAAAAACACTGATTGAATTGTTGCAATGATGCATTTCTTGTAGTCTCCTGTAAAATAAGTAAACAGTGTTGTAAAAAGCAAAACCAGTATTTCTAGAAGCACTAAGCTGTTCCTCCATGTCCAGTGACAGAAATTTGACACATTATATATGTATATAAAGTATCAATGTATACATCATACCTTTTTAATGTGATGCTTGAGATTTTAAGACCTTTTTTTTTTTTTTTTTTTTTTTTTTTTTTTGTAGTGCTGCTAGAAAAATCCAGCAGCTGGCCAGCTGTCTCTTCAATGTTCTGAAGAGTCCCAGCTGATACTGGAAAGGTAAGACAAAGGGACAAAGGGAAGATAAAGCAATGTGAAACTCAGCATTGCATCCCACTGTTCCCTGCTGGTTTCTGTTTGAGGCCACATCCTGAAAGACAAAAACGTTGTTGTCTTCCTTTCCTGAAACAGGAAATCTTTCGGTTTACTTCTGATTTACAGATGAGCCTGGAGCAAGCCTCCTGATCAGAGGAGTCCCACAGATCTGCCTGGGAAGCTACACCAGGGCAGAAATCAATCCCATCAAGGGGGTCAGGTCTGCACTAGCCAATGCTATTTGCTTAATTAGACTTGTGGCTAAGTGAAAGTGAATTTGGGCCACTGGAGAAAAGGAAAAGGAACGTTATGGCAAGGGAAGGAACACTGATTTCCTCTCCAGGAATACCAGGTCTGATTTCCTCCCCAGTAGCATCACTTCTAAACATGGTGTCAGGAAGTTAATGGCAGGACTCAGCAGGAGGCAAAGGTAAGACAGAGAGTCCCTTGCACAGGGAGAACTGGGCACTGCCCCTGCTGCAGGGCTGCTCTGTGGGCTGCAATTTCCATCTCTATTTTCTTTTTCTATCCCCAGGCCCAGCTGGCAGGCACTGGCAGCCTGGCAGAGGACTGCTGCTCCCCTCCCTGAGGTCAGCACAAAATGCCTCCTCAACACAAACAAGGGCAGGTCCAGCCTCTGAACGAGTTGTGCTGCCTGCAGCTGGCACTGCCAGCGGGTCCCTGCAGAGCTGATCCTGCTCCAGGCTGCCACGCACATCCCATCTCCCTGCCCCCTCTTTTTTTTTCTTTTTTCTTTTGTTTTGAAAAATGACAATGAATTCACACAAAGCCTCAATTACAGAAGATTATGGGCTTCAATTTAGTGTGTGCTGTAAAGTTGTATTAAACGATCAAATGCTAATGAGGAGAAAGGTTCTTCTAGAGAAATAAGGAATTAGCATAAATTAATAGAGTTCCATATGTGCAAGTTTTATGGGGTAACAAAGTATCTCATCACCAAAGCATAAATATTTAATTTCATTCTTGTTGGGGCCAGTACACAGCATTACAGTCAGCACAGCACAGAAATATGAATTAAAGCATGGGAGGGAGCAAAGTGCTACCCAATTCAGGTTCACAGAGAGGTCACTGCCATGGCTCTGCTGCTCTTTTTCTCTGTTTTTCCAGCTTCACAGTTTGAAGCCAGGTCCAAATGGCAAAGCAACATATGCATGGCCTTGTCTGCAGTCTGGGGAGTCTTTTGTTGGCTTCTCTTGGTGTGTTACCACGTTCCTCAGCTCTACCCAAGAGTATATCTGCTGGTTAACACTGGACCCTCCTGCTCCTAC
Source organism: Anomalospiza imberbis (assembly GCF_031753505.1). Taxonomy (NCBI): domain Eukaryota; kingdom Metazoa; phylum Chordata; class Aves; order Passeriformes; family Viduidae; genus Anomalospiza; species Anomalospiza imberbis. Next base: position 17,532,421 of record NC_089691.1, on the reverse strand, counting down.
AGCTGAGAGAAAAGGCTTCAGAGGAATTTTTGTGGTGCTTTTACAGCACCTTCCCTAACCATGTGGAAAAGAGCTGCTGCAGGTATAAATTGAGTTGAATTTGTGATTTACATTCAGCCTTACAGTGTATTTCACATTAATGCCGTGAATGAGTTGCTATAATTAAGATTAATTTTACTGAGGTAAAAAGCAAGCTCAGTCCTATCTGTTACCTTCCTCAACAGCTGTGGCACTGATTAGCATAGGCTGCTCCAGCCATGCTCTGCACACACAGGGAAGGGTCTTTGTACCAATGAAATAAACAAATGGGACTCTTGGGCTGGATTTTTTCTTGTACAACCCAATTTGTGGGACTCAGGAGAAAAACATATTCCAGTTCTGCTCTATTTCTCATGTTCTAGTGTTGCATTGCTAGAAGCGTCTCTCTTCAACAGCGCACGTGTGTTCATGGTGTGTGTTTAGTGTGTTTGCTTTCTCTCCTACAATTGTGTAAATATGAATGTGTCTGAAGGGGTAAGTTCATTTTTACCCAACATTTGGATATATGTATTTTGTTGTGTTCTGTAATTAGGTGAAACTGTATTTCTAATCTGAAACTGTACGTGTGAGTACCGGCATGCTTGATACTTCAGACAGATAATTGTGGTTTTGAGAGGAGTTTCCTCTGATTATCCTCTTACATTTTGCAGTAGAAATATGCAGCAAATTGTTTAAATCCATGACTACATACAGGTATGTCACCTTCAAGTCTTTTAGGTCATTAGGTCTTACTTAATCATTTTGTTAATAGGGTTTTTACCAGTTTCCATATGCTGGGCTTCAGGAAATAAGGGTTTTCCCTAAGTGTTCCATTTTGAATTCACTTCTTCATTAATATGGCACTCCAGAGCAAAGATCCCATCAGGCTAAAGGCAAACTGGGGACTTGTCCAGCAGGGAGAAAAGGGAATTTCTTTTGGAGTACAGAGCTGTTGTATAACTGGTGGATATGGATCTAAAAATCCCACTCAAACCTCTCTGCTCTGGTGCATATTACATCAAGGAGAGCAGGAGATCAGTTCTGGTATTTCTGGTGCTAACACAGAGAGCACAACTTCTGTCTGATGATATTTTGATTGATCTGAGTTGCTGTACTTGGCTTCAAAGGAGGGACTGGTTTTGACTTAGCAGAAGAAAAACCAGGTCTGTTATTACTGCCAATTAGGCCACGTGTACCTGCTCATTGTCCATTGATTTTCTACTTTGATTTTGGCTTTTTTGAGCCAGCCCTGGACCAGGAGTGTTGGTGCTGTGCCAGTGATACCACAGTGACCTCATCACAGCCTGACTGCACAGAGGTCCAGGAGAGCACGTTTCTCTTTGGGGACTGGAGATGAACTTGCTGCCAACAGGCTGCTCATGTTTGCATCTTCGCCTTGCACCAGCTGAAACTAATTCAAATTAGTCCCTTTTGAGAATCAGTATGTCGAGAGATCTGTCTTGATGGCAGAGCCTGGGCGGGCAGAGGAAATGTCAGTCCTGTTCGGAGCACGCTGCTGGCACTCGGTGACTTTCTGCCAGGTTACGTGTTTGACAGCTGTTCTGGGGTGTGTGCTCCCAGCCACGGGCCTGACAACCATCATGAAGCCAATTACAGTCACAGGCAATTAATGCTCCCCTCCTCAGGTTCTCGTGGAAATGATAGCATAATGCAGAGGATCAGCGTGAAATCTGTGACCTTTGGAAACAGAAGCCTGAGACGGGAGCTGGGCTTGTGTCTACATCAACTGTGTCCAATTAAGCTCTTAAGGCATGGAATAAAGATGGAAAATTACATGTTTCATAAAGGCAGCAAGAACAATTTTTCCCTCTCACTTCCAAACACAATAGCTTCTAGCTGACCTGAAAATACCGGCCCTTTCCCCACACTCTCCCTTCATCAGTTACTCAAATGTTGTGGTTAGTCTCCTCTAACAACAGCTGCAAATTGATACAGATTTTCTGTGGTGTTGTGCTCAGCCCTGAATGCAGAGTTCCTCCTGCTCTGAGCTGTGTGCAGGCAACTCTGCAGGGACAGCTCCTCCCGTGGTGCAACCAATGTGAAGCCACTGAAATGGAGAGAGAAATTTATCTGCTACCTTTGAGCTCCTTCCCCAACACGGATTTCAGCCTAACCAGGGAAGAGAAGACCCTCCTCAGGGTGATGCAGCCAATTAACACGTGTGCAACTGTCCCAGGGTGGGGTTTTTGGGGGTTCCACACTCTAGAGAGAGATTGAAAACAAACAATGAGAACTTTCAGTTTAATTACTGGGTGACACAACCTCAACTTTTGTTTTCCCCTCCTTCCCAGCTGCACCAAAATCAGGGATGTTATTCTAGTCCAAGAGGCATTCTATTCTATTCTATTCTATTCTATTCTATTCTAGTCCAAGTAGAGGCATTTCTTTTTGTCCTGGTCACAGTGGGTCATGGTTTTTCTATTTGCCTCTGTATATGTGTGTGAATGGCCCATTTCTGGTGTGGGCAGGAGCAGAATCAATGTGCAGAGCTCCAGTTTACCACACAGAAAGCCAACTAAGAGAGGTTTGAGCAAATAGTTTGGAATTCAGGGAGTTCTTAGCAAAGAAATTGTGTGACAGCAACACCTAGAGTTCAGATGTTTCATCTGCTTTACTCCAAATGCAGAGAATTTGTTTATTTACTTTGAGAAGAGCGGGAAGTTGCCATGAAGCAAACTGGGATTTTAGGCCAAAATATTTTCAGGATAATTGGTCTAAAATGTTGTCTGGATAAAGCAGCCTGGAGCCGTGCCTGTGTAGTTTTAAGGTTTTTCCCATCAGGTTTCACAATAAAATAAGCAAATGGAGAAAACAGAAATTTCAAAATATTTTCTAAATTTCACAGCTTTCAGTTCAGTTCTGCTATTCTTAAGAATCATGGTTTTAATTTGTTGGGTTGGGGTTTTTATTGCTCAGCATTTGCTGTAGGGCATATTGGTCTGATCCAGCCTGTTCCTAATTTAACCTCTGAATTGTCAGGACATAAAATGCCAGGATGAGAGTTGCAAAGTAGATATTTCTGAACAGTTATCAGTGTCTTTTTGAACATGAGTGTGTATTTTTGGGGGGAATCTCTGAAGTTACATGGTTTAACCTTCCCAAAATATTTTCCTGTGGTGTGTAAGGCATTGCTTGCCCAGTGCAAGACATTTGTAGTCCTTTAGGCTTCAGCATGAGCCTGTTCAAGCCAAATGCAGAGTTGGTTGGCTGCTTCTCGCAGCCTTATGCTGAAATATTTCTCCTCTTTAATAATAAAAGTGATTCCATGAGAAGGAGCCTGAGCTACCAGAAAGGGCTGTTCAAGTGCCATGTGTGTGGGGACTAACTGCAGAGTGATACATGACCCAAAAGAGGCTGCCAAGAAATCCCCTCTGCACATTTCCACAAAATCAGGGTACAGTGAAACATTTCCTCTTAAACCCAAGCACATCCTAATTTGGCAAGTCAGTTTTGTGCTGATGTTGACTGAGAAGGAAAAGGAATGAGTGGGGAAGGGAAGTTTATTTTTGTGTGCCCTTAATGCTGTGATCAATGAGGTTGCAGATATTTGGAGCATGGATATCCCCACTGGTACAACACTGGTGGCTGCTTGGTGCCCTTGGGCCACAGATGTTTGGTCCTGGTGTTGATGTCCAATATGTCCAGCTATTGAGGCAGATGGTGAGCAGCAAAATATTCCTGAACTTTTGGAAATATACCACCCTGGAGCCCAGCGAGGGAGGCAGCTGAAATTGGAAAATAATGTAATAGAATATTTTATTTTTCACAAAAGGCTTTAAGGCTGGGAAGACTGCCACTTCTAAAAGGGCACTTTGGCTGACTTCCCCATGTTCTGCACTGCTTTGCTATGACCCTCCCTTTGCACCCCTTTCCTCTTTTAGACTGAGACAGAGGTTTGCACTTCATTTTATACACATACACACACTCACAAGCCAGCAGCCACTGATGCTGAGTTTGTAGCCTTATTAAATGAAAAAGTTTAATGAAGAATTTAGCTCAGTCTTTCTGTAGCAAAGGACAAAAATAACTCTCCCAGAGTGAAATGTCTGCTTTCTTTGAAGGTGTGTCCATTCAGCCAGGAGTCCATCTGTCCTCTCTCCCACAGCAGAGGAGTAAATAGACAAGGGAAGAACTGTAAGAACTTTGATTCTTCAGAAAACTCAAAGATTTTATTAAGTTTGTGAAACTATATGGAAATCAACAGGATTGGTTTCTCTTTATTGATAGGAAAACTGTGGGTTGCCACTATACTATATTTGTGCCTCACAGTTTTCTTCAGGGCAAATATAATGGCATTTTAATACAGTTATTTGTTTTGTAATTAATAGCTTTCTGGAGGGATTGAGCTTTTTCTGTGTGTTGGGAGTGGTGGGGCTGCACGTCCTTCTCCCCCCCTGCAATGATGTAATTATAGTGCTACTGGAAGGAGCTGAATTGCTTGCAGGATTTTCCCATTACAAAAAAAAAAAAAAAAAGCCCTTTTCTGTTTCAGTGTTATGAATTCACTTTGAGGCAAATTCTTTCCTGAAAGATAAGGCCAGGTCTTTGTCTTCTGAAGAGAATAATGGAGAGAGAATCACTGCTCCTGTAATTTCTGCTCGTTTGGGGCTCCTGAGATTCAGCAGTCAGGTGGGATGGAAAGGGAGCTCCAACAAAACAGTGATGATGAACAGCCTCAGTGGGCTTGGTACACCTGGCAGGTGAATTTGCTGAGCTCTGTCCAGGGATGCTGCTAATGGGAGCTTGAGGATAAGTAGCACCAATGGACTAATACAAAGTTTGTGTGCAAAATATATTTTACCAGTTCTGTTGTCAAGGAAAGTCAAGTAAAAAGCAATCTAGATAATTTCTGTGATTTGGATTTTCTGAGTTCAGTTTGGGCATAGATTTAATACCAAATTTTGGGTGAATTCTCCAGGATAGTTTAATTCATTTCAACACAGCAAAATTCTGTAGTACAGTGAATGGTAACTAAATGCTGTTTGGAACAAAAACCAAGCCAAAACAAAAAAAGAAAAAACCAACAACAACAAATAAACAAAACAAAACAAAACAAAAGGATAAAATTAATAAATGAGGAAAAGAAATAATTGTATTGGAGTAGTTCTAGGCACACTGCAAAAAAATACCTCCTAGTTTCTAGAAGACTATGAAACACTCTGCTCAGAACAGATGTTTAAATATTTTACCTCTGGAGTTCTGATTTGTTAGTTTTCCCTGCAGGACAGGCTTCTCTTGAGACACAGAATCGTTGCTTGAGCAGCCACACAACTGGTTTTGAAATGTGTCTTAGACCTTTTCCACCTAGAACTGCAGTGATGTTTTTAAGTTTTATGGACTTTAAAAAAAATTCTACTAAAGGGAATATAGGCATGCACATCCCTAAGATATTAGCACAATTGTGAACTATATTTAAGCAGACCAATGCCTTCGAAGTGCATCCTGAATGTTAAAATTTTATTTGGGGCTCACTGACATACATACAACTGGACTTTCCTATTTGTATCTGGGAAGGGGTTGCTGACATGAAATGTGCTGTTTAAATAAAAGACAGAACATAGAAAATTCCTGCTTTATGTTCAAAGCATAGAGACCAGATAGTTTCTAACTGCAATGACTATCAGCTATTCTTGCTACTTAATGTAATGCACATAAGTGCTTTGCATTAAAGGATATGCTCAGTCCAGGACAGAGGGATTTACATGTGTATGGAAACTTCCAATAAAAGTTAAAATGCATTTGTAGAAATCCCTTTGCATAGGGATGAGACTATATTTTGAGCCTTCACCATCTGGTCTGTCCTCTAATGATGAACCCATCATCATAATATTCAAAATCCACTTCTTCAAATACAGCTCTACCTGCATTTCTCCTCTGTAGAGAAACTTGCCTCTGTCTTGTTTACTGAGAGCAAGGTACCCTGAACAACACTGAGAATTGCTATTTCTCCTTGCTACTCCAATCCCAGGAAGCCAAGAACTGTTGATGCAGCTGCAATATCAAAATTTAAGCTTAGTGTCCCTCAAAAATGGAGCATGATTATTCACTGAGCTGTGTGTTTAAGAGCGGTGTCATGAGCAGGGCTCGGTTAATGATGTGTATTTTGCTCTGATGCTGTCAGCCTCATTTCCTTACAGAATTACAGAACCTGCTCTGTTTTGCTGTGATTCTGATGATAATATAAGTTTAATGGCCATCATGAAAAGGGTAAGAAAGGGGAGATTTGTTTAGCTCCTGAAACCTTACAGCCCAATTTTACTGCCTGATGCTGTGCAAGAAGCAAGGAGCTAAGCAGCAACATTAAAGTGCCTGCAACTCTAACACACAGTGACAGAAATGCTTAAATATGTATGCCCACGTCAGAGAGAGCTCATTTCATTTTTACCTCTCGCTCGGGTTTTTATCAAGGGTGGCAGAATTGTCGGGAGGGAACAATAGTGGCAAACAGAGCTGGAGCAAGGCAGCTGTTTGCAGAGCTGTCCCAGAGGGGCAGCGTTCCCTGCTGCCCTCGGTGAGGCAGTGCCACAGCAGAGTGGGATTGCTGGCAGAGGCAAGTGTATTTTTAATGTGTTCAGAGCTGTCTGGGGGCTGTTGTCTGTCATGCTGATACAGACAGAGTGATCTCCCAAAGCTGCACTGAGCACCTTTCCGAGCACATCACTCCTGTCCTGCACAGTGATGTGGCACTCACAAGAAGTCTGGTGCTGTTCCTCCCCGCTTGCAGTGGGTTTAGGAGATTTGGAGATGAGAAATGAAGAGCTGGTGGCTCAGACTTGCTTTAAACTTCCTGTTTGCCCTCTCCACTGTGAGTCCCCACTGATCCTGGCCAAAAGCAATGTATCACTGCAAATCTCAGGGGCACAAGCTCCGGCTGGAGCAGTGGGGATGGAAGAGAGAGGTGGCATATTGCATGCAAGGAAGGTGCTATTTCTCCTTTTTAATCTTCTTTCCTTTGGCTCATCTGTTAATCCTCAGAATCCAGAGGAGGCAAAAGTCTCCCAGCCCTGTAGGGACACAGTGGTGGATTTCCAGTGACTTCCCACAGGACTGGGGGGGAGCAAAAGCAGCCAGTGACCAGTAAAGCTGCTCGGGTGAGTAAGAGCTCTCCACCCAAGTACACCCAATCTCCTCTTGGTTTCTGTCCCCTGTCTGCTGGATGCAGAGACCACCCTGCCAATTGCCTGGCTTGGAAATTAAATATTCAACCTAAGAATTTTCTGAGAGCACTAAGGGATTTAGACACACACTTTGCATTAATTTTAATGGACAACACACCTAAATAATCTGCTGTGCTTGGGAGAGTCTCAGCTTAAGGTTTTATTTTTTATTTATTGAATATTCCCTGAGTAAACAGAACTTAGTAGCACAAAGATGATCTGGCAGGAAGAACAGTCTTAAAATGTAAGCTATTATTCATGCAATTATACTGCATCACTCATTCTTTTTTATTATTGTTTGTATTACTGTAGCACCTTGAGCCTCACAGCAGAGACAAAAGTCTCTCCAGCTCAGCTTCTGTTTGAACACACATTAGGAGCCAAACCCCATCCTAAGAGCTTCCAATTTAAATGGATAAAGAAAAACAAATGGTGAGAAAGGTGAGTGTGGAACAAGAAAGTTTGCTTGTCCAAGGTCATCTGACAGATTGTCAGTAGAAACAGACCTAAACCCCAGGTATCTTAAACTCTTTGGACAGTTAGACCCCACAGCTTCTCTTCTTCTTCAAATAACACAGACATGCACTAAGTCCTGCTCTCTGATTCTTTCCTGCTGGGTTTCACTAGTTCTAGTAAAACCATTGTCTGTTTTGCCTCTTCAGCATTCTCATTTCCAAACTATCGGTTTCATTTTGGCAGGCCTAACTCTACAGGGGAAGAAATATGTACAGGTTCACAACACAAAGCTCACGTTGTTGGATTTCCTTAACTGGACCCATGAAACAGAGTGCAGCCTGACAGTTTTATAAATCATAAATCTTTAGCAACATCTGCAAAGAAACCAATAAAGAATGAAAGCCCAAAGTACAGCATAACAAATATGAATATTACGTTCAATTTGGATCTGGTTAGTGGTTTAATCGCTTCATTCTCACCGATGTCAGTGGTGTGGGGAGACTGGGTGTCATCTCTTCCTTCCAGATAGAACTTTTGTTGTTCTTACAGAATCCCTGTACAAACAATCTTATCCTCAGTCAGGCAATGAAACTCTTGGGGGAGAGACCATTAACTGAGACAGGAGGAATTGTTCCCTATATTCTCTTACAGGGCAGTCAGGAAAGAAAAATCATCCTCCCTGAGGCTCATGCCTGCAGTTTCCTACTCAGAGAGCCCTAACCTGTTTCTGGCTGTGTGGACACATGCTGCACATCAAGGTTTGCTGCACCTCCGTGCAGGATGAGAGCCCTGCCTGGTTATTGACCTCCCTTGGCAAATGGAGCCCTGCTGAGGAGGGGGAGGCTTGGCTTGTGTCCCCTCACCCCTCACAGTGCTGCTGGACATGGGCTTCATCCCCTTCCCAGGTAGCTCAGTGACAAAGCAACTTGTCACATCCCCCTGCCACAGGAGGCCGTGGGCTGGGCACCTCTGCAGGCACAGCCCGGGTAAGGACCTGAGCCAAGAAGCAGCTCAGAACAACTAAATGTGCAGGAACCTTTTGCTCATTTACTTGTATTTATTCCTTCTGCTGCATCCACCAGTGCAGATGTGACTGTATTTGCACAGCATGTGCCTCAGCAGGGTGGTGATTTGGCTGCCACAATGTCAATTGAATAATGTGTGCACTTGGGTCAGGAGCTTTGTGCTCCTCCTGGGTAGAGACAAGTTCTCTCCTCTGTGCAACACCTCTGTCTAAATAAAGGGTGCACATGGGCTTTTTCCTGCTCACTGGATAATGTACCCCAGGAAACAGAGGTGGTCTAATCTCTTTCTTAGGTTTCTGGTATGACACCAGTCTTCTCTGGGAATTTTCTGTGAGCTCTGCCCAAGCCTTTCTCATGGTCACAAAGGACATCTGTACTTGGGAGAGCTGAGCATCACCTTCCCAGTGCAGCACAGTGCCCTTTAACCCACCCTTTTGCTGCAGGGCTCAATGATGACTCAAAAGGACACACTCAAAACCTCCCTTCCATCAGCCACCTGTGGCTACAGTTTTCAGGGCTTTGGCTAGTGCCTCCTGATGTTATCCATCAGGGAGCATGAGTAACTGCCTGCTGGAGAGGTCAGATGTAATTCTTCTCACGTGCCAGGGACGAGTGCACATTAACAGCACAGTTATTATTTCCTATTTCCTTGTCTGCAGATTTTGGCTGGATAGTTGAGCACGTAATTCTTTGGCATCATTTTCAGGTGTGTGTGCCAGGATAAGATTTGGTACCTGAAGTTGCTTTGCTCTGTCCACTCTTTCCCACACATCCTCCTGCTGGAATACAGTTGTGGGATGGCACTACACCCCCTGTTTCATTTGCTGTGAGTTACATCTCTCAAGGACTGCAAGGGGTGAGATGCAGTTCTCCTGCCTTCTGTCTTTGTTGTTTATTTATAGGAAGACAATATATTCTTAATTTCAGTTTTAAGAAGGAGGTGATTCATAGAAAGCCTGTTTATACACCAGTGTGGAGCTGAAGGAGTTAAATTAGGTAGAAAAGCTGGAAGAGGAGGAAAGAAGAAAAAACATTGCTAGAGGAGAAGAGCTTCCAGAGGCAAACCAGGCTCTTCCACCCCTTGGCAAGGCAGAGCATAACCCTGGTAAGTCATTCCTGAAGCCTCCTTTGCTTTTGGCTGACCTCTAATGTCTCAACCCTGCCAGAGACACAAAATCAGAGGGTGCTATTACTATTCCTGAAGGCAGTGGGAGATCTCAGTGCTGCACTGCAGAAACTTCATGATATATTTCCAAATATCAGTCACTGAGATCTCATTAAAGTCATTCTTTCCCAGGTCTCCACCCCATTTTCTATCAAATAGTTATTTCTTGAATTGAACACTTAATAAGTAATGGTCAGATCTGGACTGAGCTCATAGTACTCTGTAAACTTTTGAAGACTATTTCAATTTATATTTCAACAGTGCCTTGGAAGAAGGTTTGGTCCTGCACAGAGACAGCCTTTTGATATGAGCACAGTCTCATCATCAGGCAATTAAATCAGATGACTAGAGAGAGGCAGGGAAAGGGCAGGGACTGAAACAGGTAATAATGAATCAAATCAAACTAATTCAGTGTGGGCCCTTTGCAGAACTGCTGCTGCTGGATTAAATGGGGATCTGCAGACCACAGAAATCTGGCAGAGCTGTAGGTGTTTAAAAAACCCTTCAATACTGCCCCTGGTCCAGGTCAGAGGAGACATGTAGGAACAGTTCAGAACAAAAGCTTTCTGGATGGGAGAAGTCCATAAGCTACTTTAATACTTCCAACAGTCATTTTGCCTTGTCCCACAATGGCCCAGCAGTAACAGGGGTAGCCTGGAAGCCAAAATGCAGTGCTGGGCTCCCACCCTCCTCTCCAACTTGCCCTCCAGCTGATGGCTCAGAGGCAGCCTGGCTTTCAGTTCTGCTGCCAGTCTCCCTGTTTGGGGACCCTAATGATGCCCAAAAGCAGTCCCTAATCCCCAAGTTTACTTTTCCCCAGGCTGCTTTTCCCAGCTATCCAGAATAAGCCCTCATTCCTCATGGGGATGTTTCCATTCCTTAAGACTGGTGCAACCCTACAACACCTGCCAGCAACAGCTGTGCCCCTTCCAGGACAGGACACTGAGGAAGGAATCCTGAGCCAGAGCATCCTGTGGGCACCTGCTGCCTCACCAGCCCAGATTTCTGCCCAGCTTTACACAGGGAGAGGTGCAAATTACACTGAAAGGCCCACTGAACTTCTTCCCTTCCAAACAACAGCTGGATAGTTTTGGCAACCTCAGGCAACCTCAGCATGAGGAATGGAACACTCTTTCCTACTGTCTTTTTTTTTGGCTGTCCCCACAAAGCACCCATGTCAATGGGATAATCTCTCTCCCTTGGTAAGAGAATAATGTTTGGTGTCATTTCTCTCATATGCCCTGCAGGAAGCAAGAGCAGGATTTGACTCAGATAAAAGTCTCAAATGACCCTTGTAAAAGCAGGGAACCATGCTGGCTTTCAGAGTAACAGCAGGATGGAGAAAGTGCATGCCAATACACCAGGTCCGTGGATTTCGGTATTTCTCTCTGACTTACAAATCACTTTTCAGGTAGGCTCAGCACTCTGGTATAGGGCAGAAATCACAGTGAGGTCACAGAAGCCACCAATTACAAAACCTCTCTGAACTCCTGGATGGAAAAACCTACTCCTTTTAAAATGGTCGTGCTCAGAATGCCCTGGGTGGAAGTCCTGTTCCACTTCACTGCTCTGCAGTACACAGGATGCAAAATACTATTTGTGTGAAATGTCTCTTTTGGAGGCTTTGTGTGCCAGGGGGTCACCATCCCCAAATCCTCTGTGTTTGAAAATTAACCCCTCTTTGTTTGTGTGTGCATGTGTTTGCTGTTTCCTTTACATGGAATGCAAAGATGTCTGTGCTTAATCCAAATCTCACATCAAGCCTGAGAGCAGGGGGCATAAAACCTTTACCAGTGATAAAGGAGCCAAAATAAATGGGGTTCTAGAGAGAACACCCAGGTATGGGGGTGAGAGTGGGACAAGGCTCACTGCTGGGACTGCTGACCCACAGCATAAATCATGAAAGCTGTGCTCTTCCTCTACCATGCACTAGATCCCACATTCTTTTTATTGTGTCCATTGTTCTCTTTGTACCTTGTCTTGCCCTATATTTTCCCCCTTTTTTCTAAAGCCTGGCTAAAAAGAAAATTCTCAATTTTATAAGGGAAGGCAATATATGACAGTTCTATTCCAACCATTATCTCCCAAAATAAATTAGAAAAAAAATGCCTCCCTTCTGTCACACAGCAACTTCCAAACTGTTACTAACAGCAGACAGAGTCCATAAATCATTCCTAAATTGCCTATCAGGCCACAGTTGGGCTTTTATCTACAAAATAAAGTAGGGCAAATATATAAGGTCTATAAAGTTTAAGGACATAATGTTTACCATTGGTAATTAAAACCAAGTGCTCTACAAGCAGCCCACTGTCACAGTGGACTCCAGGCTGATGTGAATGGGGACAGCTCCATTAGGCACAATGAGGCAAATCACATTAATTTCAGCTGAAGATCTGTTCCTTACCCATCTTATTTTGCTACCAGAACACCAGGTGGTTCTTTCCTTCCTTGCATTCTATAATCCCAAATTGATTTCAGTGGGACTGTTTGAGTTACAAGGTACTGCTCAGCATGAGTGGGGCTGGCTGTACTCGGGGCCTCCGTGTGCAGTAGATTTGTTTTTAAAGCCTATAAAAACAGACACTTTTCTTCACATATTCTCTTCAAGGTCTATAATGCAAATAGTTATAACTCTTCACACCGTTGGTCGTTCTTTTACTTCAGTGATAATGGCAACAAACTGAAATAGTCCTAATCATGGAATGAGATAGTGCAATTGGCTTCCTCAGGCATTCATCCCACAAAAGGGTTAAGAGAATGTGGTGATCCCTGTCCCTTGCTGGTACACATAGCGTGCTAATGTTGGATTTCTGAAGCCACACTGCTCTGTCAGCTCTCTCCCTGTCAAGCAGGTGCTGAGTGAAAAGTTATTCAAGGATGGTGTTATGTACCCTTCATGAATTATGCATCTTAAACAAACTTACATGATCTGAAGCACTCAAGTGGAAGCCTTTTAGCTGGAAGCAGGCCACTGGAGAGCTTAGCTACAGCTCTCCAATAATGGTTTAAAGCAGCTCTCTGTAGCACACTGCTCTCCTTCCCTCTTGGACTCAGTGGCCCATGCTTCACTCCGTTGGCTTCTGCATCTGCAATGGGGCTTCTGAAATCCCTGTAGGAAAAGTCCATCTTCAAACATCTTCAGTGGTTAAAAAGGCTGTGTGCTTTGTCTTCTGATGGGCTTGGGGCAGAAGTGCTGCCTTGGCTGAGTTTTATTTTGAAAGACTGAGAAGGAGAAACAAATTCTGCCAAGGTCACTGTTTTCTTTCCCTTTCATGAAAAGATAATGAATGTTGTTTTAATATTTGCTTTCAGTGGAAGGGAACTTTTCTGTGTCTTCATTGCAGCTCTTAGCTGGTTGGGGAAATGTACTGTGTCACCTAATCAGCCTGTAACAATATTACCTGGCACTAATTAATTGTTTCCTCTTCAGAACGGCTTACTTGGGTGCAAGATATGGCATTTCATTTCTGAGCCTCTCATGATGTTAATCTGGTGGGAAGATGGGTGGACTGCCTACTTACACTCCATAAATCACAGATTTTCAGCACCTGATGTTCCTCGAGCAGAGAGAAAATTTAACTTTTATTTATTTAATTCAATCTGACTTCGTCACCTGTGAAGCCAGGCTGGAAGAGAGCTGCTTTGTCTAGACACTAGGTTATGATTTCATTGTGGACACACCACCAAACTTGCACTGGATGGGGCTTTATTCCACTCAGAATTCCTCGGCACAGAGAGCAGCAGCACACAAAGCAGGATGTTATAAAGTTTATTACAGCCTGGCTCCAGGAATTCCAGTCACTGGGATTCAGGCTGTGCTGGTGGTGTTAACCCTACATCTGGCTTCTCCTTGGTTCTCATGTGTTCCTTCATCCATCCATAACCAGGACACCCTTTATCCCAGCTGTGCCCATCCTGTGCAGCCTCAGGCTGGGGGAACATTGCTGCTGATTTTTAGGGGTAGAAGCAAGTCCATGTGCATTGATCCCACAGTGGCAACATGTGGGCAATCCCTCCTCCTCAGCTGTCGGTGTTAGGGAGTGATCTGGGTCTGAGCAATCCTGTGTGCCAAATCCCCCTGCTCCTGCCCACCCTGTACCATATAAAGGCTAAAAAAGGGTGCAGGAATTTTCCTTTTTCTTTCAGGTGCCTTATTTGACCTGGAGTTTGTCCATGTTTGTGTCTTCTAGCCCTGCTTCTTCCTGCACAGTGGAGCAAGAGGCAAGCTCTGGTGTAAGAGGTCAGATTTTAATTTGGTTCAGAAGTGCTGTGGTTGAAGTTCTTTGTGATCCATGTGGCTTTCAGAGGTGAGCAGTCAAGAACCCTTGGGCAGTGGCTTCCTAGGAGAAGCAGCTTTGTGGGGCCTTGAGAATACAAGCTGGAGATGTGAAACTTCAGGCAAACAGCTTTGCATATGTCTGGGAACAGGGATATGTTCAGAATAATTCTATTCTTTTATCACTACTTTGGAGGAACTCGTATTAGTAGGTTAAATTGTTATGAAGACTTTCTGAAGGAGCATCATTTCCATCTTGTCAAGTGTTTTGTGAACAAAATCTTCATTGGTTGTTTTGAAATTAACACTAAGCTTAAAAGAATTAATTCTAGGCAGTGCCTTTGTGTGTGTGTGTGTAAAACCACAGAGAAGGGATAAAAAAAAAAAAACGCATTTTCTTTAATGGTTTGTGTTGCAGTGGGTAATTGGCCTTTTCCACGTTTTATGTCTAAGATGGGGTTTGTGTAAATCTGACAGAAAAGCAAGAAAAGGAAAAAAGAAAAGAGAAATTTGAGATCCCTTAGTGCAGAAAGAATTGCTTGGTTACTTGCAAAACACATTGTTAATATTTACAAAATGTACAAAATGTTTGTGTGTCTATCTGCAGGGACTTTGTGCTGTGCTCTGTAACAGGACTTCAGAGTAAGCAAGGCTTGTCAGCCCCTGTAAGAACGACTTGTCTTTGGGAATCCTGGTAAAGAAAGGGGGTTTGTGTCTGAGTTTCTGCCTCCTGTATCCAACTTCTGACTGCTTGGGGCAGGTTAAGTGGAGCAGGGCAGCAAAATAAGATTGTCCAGGCCTAGGTGAGTTGTTTCAAAGGATGTTGCTACAGCTCAGCAATTTTAAGATTCCAGTTTGAGAAACAAAGGTTTTGGAAAACAGGATTCACTTCTTATGCTGTACATTTGTTGCACTGGATTTGTGCCTTCTCTTTTATCCTCAGGGAGATGCAGTAGTTAAATGATGAGGACTGCACTTAAAAACTGGCATTACTTATGAAAATTATAGCTTATTCCCTGCCTGTGTGCACATTTAACAGACTTGGTTTTGTCTTTAGTGTTTGTATAGTCATAAAAAGTATTTTCCCTTCTAGACAAACTTTCTTGAAGTCAAGATTTTTTTGTGGGTTCTGCACCCTCAAGTATCATGGGGACTGCTGCATTTCTGGTGTAATTAGCCTTTGTTATTGCAGTTTTGACTGAAGGGCATAAAGAAATTGTCTAAATGTTTATAATTGAGTGTGCTGAGTGGCTGAGGATATGCATTCTTACACTGGCTTAACTGCACATCCAGCCTTTACGGAAACGTGACTTAAAATGAAACTTCAACAGCTTGGAAAAAAGTGAATGACATGGAGAGAATTCAGGTTATGAGACTCAAGATGCACACCTTTCCTCTGCATTTCTAAAGTAAATCTGAGCTGGTCCGGCTGGCCAAGCAAGGGTTTAATTGCCAACAATTGCCAACATGTCCTTAAGAGAAGAGTGAGCTTTATTGAGTGTGAATGTTTTTTAGAACAGTCAGAAGAACAAAGGAGCTCAGTTTGACCCTGTGAGATCCCCCTTTAATCAGAGCTTTGATCATCCTTTTCCCCACAGAGCTGGAAAACATCCTCCCTGGCACGCAAGCAGGCTCTTTTGGACTGGAGCACAGCACAGACACCCAGGGAGCAGCTGCTCTGGGGGGCTCTCACTGCACCAGCGCTGCCCTTTGCTCACCCTCATTGCCATTTCTGAGCATTCACAGAGCAGGGATTACAGCTGTGAAATCTGTGTGAACCAAACCATTTGGATAATGAGCCTGCGAGGAGAATCCAGAGGACTTTTTGAAGTGGATTTGAAAAGTCTGATTTTCTCAACAGTAGTTGTAGTGAAAATACAAATAAGAACTTTGAAAAGCAATTACTGCAATTATTGAAGAGTGGCAGTAAGTTGGCAAGCCTTGACTTTTTTGAGAGGAATCTGCTACCCCTATTGTTAAAAAGTCTGTTTACTTATAGAAGGGGGCGATAAAGAAATGGCAGTGTTTGTCATTGTGAGTGTGACTTGGCCCTGATGTCCCACCCTGACTCCCCCACTGCTCACAGTTGTTCTGCTTTGACATTTTGCCTTGGATGCTGTTCACATCTGCTTAGCACTGGACACTTACTCAAAGGTTAAAGTCATTTCTCCAGCTGCCCTTTGACCAAATTCTCTTTGGAGGCTCCATGGGCCAGACTGTGGCCAGAGCCCCGGTGGGAAGTTGGCACCCAGGTGGGACCCTCAGCAACCGATGGCTTTGCTGAGGCCAGTTTGACCTTTGAGCTGAATACATCCTGTCCGTTCTTATTTCATCCTGCTCGTGCTCCCAGAGCTAGTTAAGTCATTATGACAAACATTAGAAAGCCAACCTACAGCTAAATCATCACAGCAAATAAAGGGAAATTGTAATTACCTAATGAAATGAAGTCCCAGTCCCCAGTTACCTGGCTAATCCCACGGAACAGCGTGGGGCTGTTCTTCCCATCTCCCTTGGACGTTACTGGGAGCAAGACTTTTGGGGTTTTTTCCTTCAGATAAAATTCTAATTTAAAACCAGCTGTTCTAGGTTTATATTGTAAGAAAAAAAAAATGTATCCATAAGACTGAAAAATTATTCTTAGTTGTCACAAAAGGGTTTATGTACGGTTTTAAGTATGTAAAACTTAAAAATCTCAGTAAAACCATTCCAAAGTATCTTTTAAAACCAACTCACTGTATAGCATTAAATCTCGGAAAAGACAGTCTTCTACAGAATTAGGCTGGATTTAATTAAGCTTACCTTAATTCACTTTGGAAACAAAAATCAAATTATTGCTCTTTTAGTCATGAATAATGATCCCTACAAAAAAGTAAATCTGATTCAACAAATTTATTTTACGCTGGTGTCTACTTTTAATGTGGATACATTTCCCCTGTTTTGCTATGTAGACAAGCTTTACATCAAGGTAAATTTGGAAAAAATCAGAAGTTATTTCATGATTTCAAGACAAGGAAGACAAACACAGCTGACCTGAGCTGTGCATGTTGGCTCTGGCAGGAAACAGGAATTTTCTCCAAATGACCTTAAAAAAATCAGACCCTCTCTAAAACACTGATGTGCACTGGTGTAACTGAGCACGTTGTGCTGTTTCTTCTCACTGTTATCCTATTTTTAGAGCAGAATTTTTATAATGGGGCCCTTCATATTTAAATACAAGTACACATACTTGTATTTTTGAGTTTCCAGAACTATTTTTTAAAAGAGATAGAAACCATATATTTATGGAGCTAAACTGGCATCCTATCATATGATGATATCTCATCTAGGTTTTTAAAGTCCTAAACTTTGTTTTAAATTTAAGCAAACTTAATCTGTCAGAATAAATCTGCTTCATTAAGCATAATGTAAAAGCCTTGGCTTTATTTGGCATGTACAAATAAAAACTGGAAAAAATTGATAAGACCTTTAAGGTGCTCTGGGGATAACATAGTCCATTTAAATCAATAGGAAAAGAGTCAGAAAATCTGGTTTTTAGAGGTTTTGGATTTACAAGAACCCTTAGGGAAGAATTTTTGGTAGCATTTTGTTGCTGAATTACAGAAGTGCTTTATAAATCTCAGCTGTTATCTCCAGTAAAATCTCATAAATGCAGGCTCCTGGGTTTGGTTTACCCAGACTGGCTGGATTTTGCATGGATTTTTCTCAGACATTTCCTAGGAAAGGTCTGAGCCCTGCCCTGTTTCACAGGGTCTCCTGGAAGTTGATGATTTTTAGTTGCTGCCTCTCAGCAACTTTTAGTTGCTGCCTCTGGGTTGCTTTCATATCCTCTTCTAAACCTTTAAACCTCCTCAGAGTTACACCTGCTTACCCTTATCAGACACTGAAAAAATGGATTATTTTTGAGGTAAAAACCTGGTTCCCATTCACCCCAACACAGAGATGTCCTTGGGTGTCAGCCCAGGCCACCTTTCCCCTGGACAAGCCCCTACAGTGCCTCCAAACTCCCCAGTGCCACAGGACCTGCCAGTTAAATGTGAAAGTTGAACAAAATCATTAGCATTTCACTGAAACACTTCATATGCTCTAAAGAAAAATAATTAGGTTGGCTTTCAGGTCTTTTCTTGCTGTCTGCAAAATGCCTTGAGTTCAAATGTCAGCTATTGGTTGCAAACTAAAAGAATAACAAAAATTAGCCAGTTTGGGACCATGTGAGTTCTCCCAGGGAGTGCACAGTGCTTGAAGGAGCCCGAGCAACATTTCTGTTGAAACCTGTGGTCCAATCCTTTAACCAGGACCATTCCGATTTTGTGACCATTGGGAAAGGAGCCCTCTTAAACAACACATGGAGCAACCAAGAAACCAAAGAGGACATCATTTCCTTTACTCTGTTGAAAATTACCCTTCTGTGCATCCTAGAGGATCTGGCTTGTAGGGAACCAGTCTTTTCCAATCTCCTCTTAGAAAAATCATTAAATGGTGGCTGACCTGAATGAAATAGAACACTTGATTTTTACCAGCTGAGAATTCTTTAGATGAAGGAGAAATCTATACTTACAATAGTCTTCCCACCAGACCTCATTTATTCCTCTCAGGGCACACCACACCCATTTTTAGATGCATTGAGCTGATTGTCTATTTTTTAATTGCATCAGTAATATTTTATATGTGCTGAAGCAGTATTAAAATTTAAATTATTTCAACAAGCTAGTAATTTATTTTCCACCTGGCAGACAGACAGTCTCTCATGCATAAGAGTGGACAAGAAGAGTGAGAGATGCTGCATTGGATGTACTTTAAGTCTAAAGCACCTTCTGCAGTCCTGGAGGGTGAAGAACAGACACTTTGATGTAGTCATTGTGGTTTATTGATCCTATTAACATTATCTTGTGGTAAAATCAATGCTGGAGTTTGTCTTGCAGGAGACATGTAAATGAGAAGATGAAAAAGGATGCCAAGGCAAATGGCTTCCTGATGGAAAAAGAGATATGAAAAGAAATAATGGGAGGAAAGGGTGTGCTAAGCAAAGATAGAATTTGGGGACAGGGGACTGAACACAGGACCTTGCCAGGAGTTGTCCTTGCATTTGAAATGTGCTGTGCCTTCCTGTCCTGTGTCAGTCTCACAGAGCATTGAGAAAACCCACACATCTTGGATGGGAGAGACAAAAACATGAAAGGAAAATCTTGGGAATACCTTGCACTCCTTTTGGAGGGTTTTAAAGGATTTTTCGAATCAGATTTTCAAGTAGCTGAAATCACAGCACCAACTTGGAATAAAATAGTAGTTTTTCCCTATTGCAATAATTGAATATTTTCTTTCTTAATATGACCAACTCTTTGCAGTCACCATGAATTCATGCAGTCCTTTGGCTGAAGGATGCTGCATTTTTAAAGGGAGCTTTAAGAACTTTAAAGGAGCACAGGATGTACCCAGGAAATGAGATCTGGAGGTGGCTCTAACAGCATCTTTACCTTTGTGTGTGGCTGCAGTATCGCTCACAGACAGCAGTGAAGGCTCAGGGATGCACCCAAGCTGACAGGGCCAAAATAAATCTGAGCTCTGTGATAGCTGAGACTGAACACAATGACACATCAATGTCCTCTACATTCATTTGGAGAGAATGGTGGTTTCTTTCTTTCAGAAGTTTGGGAGTTTTGTTCTTCACACACCAAGAAGTCCACCTCTCTAACAATGTGTTCTTAATG
Source organism: Anomalospiza imberbis (assembly GCF_031753505.1). Classification (NCBI taxonomy): domain Eukaryota; kingdom Metazoa; phylum Chordata; class Aves; order Passeriformes; family Viduidae; genus Anomalospiza; species Anomalospiza imberbis. The sequence goes on along the minus strand of NC_089691.1, from coordinate 17,512,598 downwards.
GCCAATTAGTGAGTTTCCAAGCCACAATCCATAGTACAGAATGACAAATTAGAAGTTTGGTGTGGGATCATTTTCCTTCTGCAGTACATTTAAATTAGTGTGGCTTCATTTGCTGGGCAGCTTGGTCAGATGAGCTGTCTTTGCATGAGTGAGTGTATAACTGTTAGTTTTTGTAGAGTTCATTTGATCTGTAAAATATGAACTTATCCAATTCTCTGCTCTACCAGTTCAGCTAGGTTATTAATGAAAGGTAAAATAATATTTCTGGTAGAAATTTCAGTGATGCCACACAAGCTGTACATTATATCCTCACCCCCCACCCCCAAGCCTCTCTCATCAATATTTACCAAACCATCACCTAAAAAAGAGCCAAGGAAGAAGAGAACAGCTGTACTGTGTGAAAAGTGTCCTGTCCCTGACAGCAACCAGGTGCAAATGGTTAAGAACACAAGGATGGGCAGGTCTAGGTGTTCTCTGGTGTCTTTGGGCCATCCCTGTGTTAGGGCTTCACCAAACTGGCATCTGGACCTTAAGGAGAAAGCCTGCCTATCAGTGAGTTCCCTCTTCCCCTTTTGAATCTGTTTGTGTTCTTGATCTTTAAAATATATTTTTGTCAGAAAATTTTGTGGGGGTGTTTCTTGGGGTTGTATTTCTTTTGGTTGCTTTCATACCTCCTCCCTGGTACATTCATCAGGCTATCTAGAGCTCCTGCTTGTATGAGAAATAGGGAATAATCTTTCCTGCCTAGCTTTCATTCACCATCCACTGTAGATTTGCATTGTCTCCTCGCTCAGTTCTTTTATTTTTCATTTTAGTACATAAGCAAGGGAGCCCTTGTGCAGGCCTTCTGCCTGTGGCTCCTGGAGATGCTGATGGTCTCCAAGGTGTGTATTTAGGATCTGGAGCTGTTGCCTGTTGATTCTGGAGCAAACCTTGCTCACCCTATCCTCTGAACCTGAACCCAGGCAGGGTGAGGCCATAAGCTTCATATCTGTATTGAAGCATTTTTCCAATAAAAGACCCACAAAACCCCAGAGTTCAAAACCCCCAAAATGGATGAACAGATAGATGGACTCATTAGTAAGCACGGACTCCATTGCCAGTTTAACATGAGGAGCAATTTAATTGAGACCTAGACTGCTTTGTGTAGCTTCGTTAATGTAATTGAGTAATGCATATTGATTTTTCATGGGGCCCAAATCTTCTTTTCTTCATCTTGTCTAAGAAAGCCTGTTAAGGAATTATTAATCACATTATAATTGCTTTAAGATCTATGCTCTAATTAAAACCATAAATTCTTTATTACGTCTTTATTTTAATTAGACATCCAGAAAGACAATAATTTTTACAAGAAAACTCATGCAATCAAATTACCCCACTTAGCAATGCTTCAAAGGGCCTGTGCTTAGGACACACAGACTCCAACAGGACTTGGTAAATGAAGACATGCAGGATTCTAGTCATAATCAGAGTTAGATGTCCCCTGAATATAATTAAGTAACTTTACAAAAAGATCTCTATGCAACAAAACTGGGTTCATCCACAGGAGTCAGACATTACTTTTTCCTTCTGTATTTCTTTTGTCTTTCAAAAATGCAGGCACTGAGAAGCATGTTCTGAAATCTTAAGAGCCTAATGAAAGGTTTAAAATATAATCCTACTGTAATGAAAATAAGCTTATTATCATAACTTCCTTCTGGTATTTTCTTTGGGTGTCTTTGTTCCAGCTGTGATAGGTATGCTTTAGTTGCCAGAAGGAATTAAAAATAAGCATTTTTCCTCATCTTTGTGGACGAACCTGGTAATTCTCTCATTTATGTTGGGAAACTAAATTCTGGAGATCAAAGTCTAGCCTAGAATTGCTGTGGTTGGTTGTTTTTAGTTTTTGAACTGTGGATCCTATGTGGCTTTTTTATTAGAATTTGAAGATGCTTTAAAAGCACTTTTTTTTTTAAGATTAAAGTTATGTTTGTAATGTGAAATAGCATTGTGGTTTTAAATACTTGCTAGCCCACAATTTACTTGGTTTGGAGTCCAAAATTCTATCAGAAAGGTTAAAGACTCAGACTGAAATATTTCTTGCTATCCAAGCATGATTGAGAGTTCACCTTATCCCAGCTAGGGAAAAAAATTCCTCAGAGTATTCAAAATGTTCAGAGAGAAAACCTTTTGGATTCCCCACCTGAAGGTGGGGTTTGTGCCAGAAATCTTTATCACAATTTTGGAATCTCTACCTGCCATGGGTGATTTAGTCATGGCCAAAGTCTCATTGCAGCCCGGAGAAGAACCTGTGCCAAACAAAACATGTTTTTATCCGTATTTATGGGGAAATGTGCAGGCTCATTCCTTATTGCAAGGCAGATTTTAAATCCTGGCTGTGAGCAGAGCACCAGGTGTAAACCACAGTGATGTCTGTAACAGCAATGAATGGCCATAACCCATTTTCCTTGAAGGATCTGGAGTGTCTCCTCTCAAATCCCAGAGGGTGTGCTGCTATTTAGGCTGACAAGATCTGACTGAAAAGGCAGCTCACAGCCTAGCAGTTGGTAAATGGTAAAAAGATGGGTTTATTTGCCACTAACTCCCCCACTCATCACTGGGGAAAGTCCGAGTACACAGGCAGTGCAGTGCCAGACACATCACTTGTCAGGTAATGTCCTCATGGTCACCTGATGCTCGTTCAGAATAGCTGCAATAAGGTGTTGCTGGAGGTTTTGTGACAGTGGCAATTGGATGTGCAGCTCTGGCTGCACATAAATTGAATTAATTGAATAAAAAGTCCATTGGAGGCCATTTAATACAGTCTAGCTTTTAGATTTCCAGGAACTGAGAGCATTGGATAAATCAAGACCATGCAATTGTTGTAAGAAATAGGGCATCAGTTATTGGACACTTTGAGAGATTATATTAGGCTAGAAATTCCTGTAAATGAACAGCAAAGCAAGGAATGTCCAGAGCAATAACTTACTTAAGCATGGCCAGCAGACCTGGGAACACTGAACCTGGCCAAGTGTCTGTGTCCTGTTCAATTTGGAGAAGAGCATGGTCATTTTCTCCTTCCTCTCCTGACTCTACATGTGTGATGGAGTAGAGTTTTTAAAGACAATGGGTGATAGTAAGGGCATTTTGTAGTTCTATTCATTTAAAATTGTTCATTAAAATAACCCCAAATTCCTTGTTCTTAAACAGTTCCTCTGCTCTGCCTCCACGTGTTCCAAATCCACGCTGGTTGCCCCCGGACTTGTGGGACCTGCAGAAATAATCTTTGTGCAGCTGCATCCACCTGTCCTGTGATCCTTCAAAGTGGTGACTTCAGACACCCTCCCCCCAGCCATGAGTGTAGCTTTTAGGCTGATATAAGATGTACCTTTCCAGTCCCACAGGGTTACACTGGCTTCCAAACTCCTGACCTGGAGCAATAACCAGAACACCTCCTCTCCCCTCCAGTTTGCTCCAACAGGATCCATCTTCCTTTTCCATCAGAGCTGAGTAAGCCCGCAGGGACATGAGCCTGTTTCTGTATTTCTTGGGAACAGTGTGACAGGGCTGCAGAAGAAATGCACTGGAGACATTTTCCCTCCATTATTACAGTTCCTGTCTGCACTATGGATCGTTATTGCACCATCCCTGCTTGTTCTGCATTCAAAATGTCTCCACGGGTGTGGATGCAAATTCCACACATTAGAGCACTGACAGGTGTTTCATATGAACAGAGAAAGCCAGGAGAAGATTGAAATCTTCAACCCTTCAGGCTTCCATTCTGGCAGTGATTCTGCTAACTGTTACAAATGCCTGTTGACAGTGCAGCTGAATTCCAGGTTCATTCCAGTAAAGAGGCAGGAATTTTATTGCTTCTATGGTCTGAGAACACCCTGAAGACTGCTTGTGGTGGCGCAGCTTGATTAATATGGATTAGAAAAAACTGGGAAGCCCGTGCTGCACCCAGCTTGGCAGGTTTGGCCCAGGCATCGCTGCCCAGCCTGGGTGTGGGGGGCACACAGATCATGGTGCCAGCTGCTCACACAAGGGAACTCTACCTGCCCACTGATGTCCTCAGCACGGACTATGGCACACAGTCAGTGTGGCACTCAGGGAGTAATTTGTATGGAAAGCTGTTTTATGTCGTTGTGTGTTTCTCACCTCCATGCAAACAGGAGCCAGACTGATGCCAGGGAGCTTCACACATGCCCTCCTCACCACTGACATCTCTCCTCCCTTCCCAGCCTCTGCCTGGCTCTGTGCTTTTCTCCTGACCTGCCAGCTGATCAGAGGCAGAATCTGTCCCTTCCAGTCTGTGTTTGGCCCTGGTGAGACAGCAGAGGAGGTGGCCAATGCTGCTCTGGTGGTGATGCTCAGGGCACTCATGTACCTGCAGGGAAAGTGGTTTGCCAGTGGGACCAGTCTGTCCAGCCTGCTGCCTCCTGCACTGGAAGAGCTATTTTAGCTGTGAAACCCCAGAATTGAGCACTTGGTGAGTGAACAAGCCCTCAGCTGTCAGTTTTGGGGGGCTTGAGATCCGTAAGTACAGCTTTGCCACTGCTGAGGATGGGCTGCTCCGTGGAGGCTGTGCTGTAGCTGAGTGAATAACACCCAGTAAAGGCAACAAGAGGAAGAGGCAGCTAGTGTGCAGGAAGTGTTTTGCCCATCAATTACCCCCAATTCTTCATCCAGAAAGATTAAAGGCTGTTTGTTTGCCGTTATGTGTAATGTCATGCTCTGTTTGTCATCTTCTCAGCTCTCCTGGGATCACAAGACAGGCCCGAATGCTACAGTGCCACCTTTCAGAAAACAGCCTACTAAAACTAATTAATAGTGCACCCTAGTTAACACATGCAAACTTGGCATTATTAGTCTAATTAAAAGGATTTTAACAATCCGAGTTTCCTTCTCTCTCCCCCTCACAAATTCCAACATATGCAATCAAGTAAATTAAACCCATTAATCACCATTGGTGCAAATGATATAGGTGCTTATAATGCAGGCTTGTCTCTGAAGAGAGGCACTAACAGACCTCGTTATGTTTAATTTCACTCCTTAGCAAAGGATAATAAATACAAATTGTAACATCACAATAAAATATTTAATTATTCACGAGTTTGGTAAGAAACATAATTAGCTTACTGGTATGTGTCTTCATTTGGGTGATAATGGATCCAATTTAGGAGCTTAACCATTTCTTGGTAAAGGCTGAAAATGTGAGGTTTGCTGGGACGTTATTGCTTAAATATAGAGGGAATGAGCCCATTTCCACAATCTCCATTGCCTCCTGTGCAGAGAGCTGTGTGGACATCCCAGCTCAAAGGAAAACTGGAGCTCTCCTGCCTGTGAACAGGTTTGGGTTGATCTCTTCAGTCTTGTGCAGATAAGGAAAGCTGAGGGCTGATAGCGTTTCCACAGATGATACTGGAGTAATCCCAAAGAATAACATTTTAGGCTTAATAATGGTGTGTTTTTAATGTGCTGCAGAAAGACTCTGGGTTTTGCAGCTGGCTTGAAATTCGGGTGTTTTCATTAAGCTCCATGAGAGATGAGGCACAGCTGTCACAAGGGGTTTAGGTTTGCCCCATTTGCAAAGGAGCATGGGTTGGATGGAGAGCATGCTTGTCCTTCTCACCTCCATCCCTGGGCACAAGGCTGAAAATAATAAAAATATCCTGGGAGCTGCTGTGGATGGGCCTGTGGCTTGCAGAGGTGCTGCTGCTGCTGCAGTGGGGGTGCTGAAGTTAACCTGAGGTAGGAGGCACCCGAGCTGGCAATTCAGCTGCTGCTGTTTGCTTTTATGGGACCCTAATTTTATTTATGTTCTCCTTATTGCACGTATTTAGGTGACAGATGTGTGTGTTCCTTAATCTCTTTCTCATTACCCTATGAAATTGTAGCTGCGTTTTGACAGATTTCTGACAAAGATAAAAGAGGAGAGAGGAACTTCAAACATATGGAAATTTGCAGATACCCTGGACTGACTCCTGGTGAGGAGATCACCGAGCACAGCTAGAGGAATTAGTTAAGACTGGTGGCCTTTGAGTTCCTGGTGTCTGCCTGCAGATGTGAGGGGAAGCACTGCCCCAGCAGCCATGATCCCAGCTTTTGATTATAAATCCTACAGGAGCGAAGGGGGCTTAGGAGGGGATTAATGCTCTGAACAGATTAGTTCAAATTGGGATTTCAATGCATTTGCCACGCACCCCCACACTGTAACCTTTGCTTAAGAAAAGCAAAAACCACCAGGAAACCCAGGATGTCTGAGCACCTGCGTGATGCTGCCAGTACAATTCAAATTTCCTGGGCAAGGTAATTAAGAGTGGATTGCTTGGTTTGGCAGAATATGCTGTCTTACCACAAAGGGCTCGGGAGCTTTATACCAAAATGAATAACAAGGCACTGTATTTTTGCTTCATCTGAATTAATTTGCTTTATTTGCCATACCCATTTTACCCTATCACATTTACCCTATCTTTTCCCCCTTCACCATTTCCAATGCAAACAGATTTTCAAAGAAACCCTTAAACCATAAATTGTATTATCTCTCTAAAGAAGACATTCAAATTAGTGCAAGAGAGTGTGAATATAATCCTGCAAGCAACGTAATAAATGTAGTGTGTTACTTCTTTCTCCACTAATACTTCTGAGCAAGATTTACTGCCTTGGTGAGGCTTTTTTAAATAAATTAAATATAACATGAACTAGATAGTTGTTCACATGGAGCTAGAGCTGGAGAGGCTCATTAATCACTAGTTTAAATCCCAGAGTATCCAGTCATCCTAATTAATGATTCAGTGCTGAACTTTACTCTGGCAGAGGCAGCAGCACCAGGCTGTTACCCAGCTCAGCTGATAGGGACTGGGTGAGCCAGAGGAAAGGGAGCAGCCCTTTGGACTGGAGAGGATGAGCTGCTGCCTGGGCAGCTCTGCACCCCCGTGCCAGGCAGTGCTGGCCACTGGTGGTGCCAAAATCAGCTGTCCCTGTCACCAAACAGCCACGCTGGCAGCAGTGGGCTGCTGCAGGTTTGGGGCTGCTCCTCTGGGGTGAGCTGCACCCACTGCTGCTCCCCAAACAGCAGCAGGCTCCCTGAGATGTGGTAGGGAGCATCCTACAGTCTAACCTGGGCATTTCTGTCTCCAGCAGGTGCTCCAGGCACTGTTGAAGTGGAAGGGGGCAGATTTATGGGGAGGGTGTCTGGATTCCTGGGAAGCTGCTGGCCAAGGGGCTCCCCTTGGCAGAGGTGCAGGACCTCAGGAGAGAAGCCATCCATGGTGCCTGAGCTCTCCCCCGGATCCTCTCTGGGGTCCTGGTGCTCTGTGCATGGGAGCAGAGCAGCTTTTGTGCAACCAGTGAATAATTAAAGGTTGTGGAATTGAAGCTCGCTCTTGCAATAGGAAAATCATAAATCATAATCCCATTATTCAAATTAATTTACCTGCTCTTTAGGATTCCATTTGTTCTGTATTTCATTTATCTGTGTTTCTAAGACAAATCATTCACTCTGTTCCAGTGCCTTTTATTTTTTTTTCACGTAGTGCTTTAGCATGTAAATTTTTTGCATTCCTCACAAATTCCAGGGAAAAGACATTGTCTTTTGGTTTTGTTGTAGGAGTTTATTATATATTGGCAAGAAACTCCACTAGGAAAGTGTTTCATCCTGCCTTGGAGAATGAGGGACCCACTCAGGCCCTAGATTAGCAAAGCAACAGATTACCAACGCCTTTGCTTTTCTGCAGCCCTGCTGCCTGAAGTTAATTAATTAGGTGGTCTTGAAGGGCTGAACTTTGCTGACTTTGGGGATAGAAGAGGTTTTGTTCCTCTTTTCTTTTGTTACGGGCAAATTCTTACAGGAAAACGTGAGCCTGAACTCAGTCTCAGCACATGGAAAATCTGCATAAAATGAGTTTTGCAGTTACGTCATTATTTTAGACTTGAAGTTTTTCTCAACTGTTCTTATAATTAATTTAACCACAAGAGCTCTTAGGACTCTACTTGCCTAATTCCTAACATAGAATCAGGGGTTTACAGCAGCAAATAATTTTTATTCTTGTTGATTTTTAGCCTGGCTAGTGGAAGCTGGGAAATTTTAGCATATGTAATTTGACTTATTTCATGAAACATTTAACAAGAGCCTATTTCATTCTTCACTAAGGCAAGTTGATATAAGAAGGATGATGTTATGGTTAATGTAAATCATAATTATTACCAGGTGCATCACTGAACTGGGAAATTGTGCTAAAAATGTAAGTTTTGCTCCATTTCATATTGAAAAATTACTTTGCAGCCTGACAGCCATTAATCTCTGTTACAGGAATGTTATTCTTTATTTTGGTGAATTACAGAGCTAAGGCATAACAAGGCATAAATTATCAGGCCACAGGAGTCCACTTTGCTGAGCTGGGATCAAGCAAACCCTGATGATGGTGATGAGAGCCAAACCACCCACACCCCATGTCCCCACCCCAGTGCTGCCCACCCAGGGGCACCTCAGCTCCACACAGAGCCAAGCCCTCAGCAGCTCTGCTCCCCAGAACTTTGCCTTTGGACACACCTCAAACGCTTTGCCACACCAGCATTCCATCTTTGTAGCTCCCACAAGGCTGTACCCTGGAGAGATTCGTGGGCTGGGTGCTCTTCTTCTGTTTGCTAAATCCTCTCTAAAAATAGGTTTTCTCATAAAAGAGGAAAAAATTTAATCCAACAGCTTCACTCTAAAGCAGGATGGGATATCTGTGTTTGGTACTCAGCTCTGAAGGGGGAATGCAAAACTCTGTTGCTTTATTTGTTCCCAGGGGATGAATTTGTTTATTCCATGGTAGAAGCTTGAAGTACATCCTATCTTGTAATAAAGATGCTTTTCCAGAAGTGATTATCTCTTTTGGGCTTGGTGGATGGGGAAGCAGGGCTGTGATAGTACTGTGTGTAGTAAAGTCTTTTCTACTAACAGGGGAATTTTTATCAGAAAATACCTAAACTTCCTCAGAGCAAAGTGCTGCTCACCTCAGTTTATGCCACAACATCAGAAATATAGAGTCCTAGTATTTTGTGCTTTATAAGCAGAAGAAACAACTAAACATGAGTTTTCAAGCACTGAATTATTCAGTAGGAGTGTGTAGGTTTTTGAGATGATTCTCCACAAGGTTTTTCATCTGCTTCCACTGAAGTAGTTTTGGTTGACCCTGCTCTATTTACTGTGAATCCAGCTTCCAGGCTACTGATTCCATGAAAGGTATGAAATTCAGAATGCACTTCAATTTTTCATAGTTATGTCTTTCTGCATACAAAAGATAACTCTTCCCTTCCTCTCACTTTTGGCAGCTGTTCCAAATCTGTGTAATCATTGTCACTCTTCACAGCAGTGTTTTAACAAACAGCACAGGGCTGTCCATCAGCACATCATCACCTGCCACACAACACTTAAACCTAAGGAGGTGAATCTCTGTGCCCCCTCTGAAATGCCTGTATCTCCCCTTTTGTTGAAGCTTCTTACACTCAAATCACTGCCCAAAAGCCCTGAGAGCCCCTCCAAAGCTTTTTATTGATTGTGCAAACAATATTTCTCAGAAGAATCTTTATTAAATCAACCCTCACATTTTTTTCTGCACACTTCATCCTTGACAACTTCCCAAGACAGGATGGGCAGTTTTGATAACATAACTGAGGGATAGAGCAGAGCAGTCAGCCTGCCTTTAGTGACCATTTGTAATTTTTGCTGTCACCCTCGGGCTGCCAGGGAAAGGAGCTGGGCTGGACACGTGGGTGTCTCTGGTCTCCTCACTTGCAAAATGCAATATTGGAAGTGTTAGAAGTGCACAGCAAAGCTGAAGTGCAGCCTGTGAAAATGATGATAACAGCAAATGGGAAACCATTTAATAAGAGATGTGTTGGTCAGGTTGACAGCACTGTGAGAGTCTTGCCAAGCCTGAAATGTGTGCCCTGGCAGTGCAGAGTCAGCAGGAAAGTCCTGAGGCAGCTGATGATGCTGTTCAAAGAAATGGCTCAACAGATGCAGCTCCTGTTGCATTCAGGGTTTGCTGTAAGCATGTGACAGCAATGTGGAGCTGCCCTTTACCTTAGCAAGGCAAGAAGTGAAATTAAATACGTTTCCCTTAAGTTGGTGCTCAGCCCAAATGGTGATCACGGGCTCATTAGGAACTAACCTGATTAAATTTGGTTTGCCTAGGAATGCAGTTCCAGGCAGCTAGCTACAAATGATTGCTGAAAAATTACTGGCATTTTCCATGCCTTAGCATCTGGCATATTGTTCTATAGAAAGCTTATTTCTCCTGGAAAATGTTGACGTGAATGTGGTTTTAGTAGGACCATTGCCTGCACCACAAACATTTCTCTATGTGCCATTTTCTGGGCTCTTAAAAGAAATGTAGTGTCTCAGCCAGAAAGAACAGATGTGAGGAAATTGCAAAATGGATGCCAAGCATCATGAATTAACTCTGCTGGTCAGATGTTCAACACCCCTGGATGATTGTGTGCTAATCTAAGAGTAGAGTAAATCATTCATTATCCAGGCTTGGTATATCTAGGTAGACCATAGGAAGCCTCTTGATTAATATGCACATCCTCACCTAGATGAGGGTTAGCTCTGCAATTCATGGCTAAACTGAAGGCAGAAAGAATTGCTTTTTAATAACCTGGATAATAACCCTTCTGATAGCTCCATTTAGGCATCATTATTGAGTAATAGCCTGTGCATGTCATCAAGTCACTCTGACATTAGAACAGAAAATACACAAATATCCTGGTCATGCCACTGATCAAAACAAGTGACATATCCTCTTCTGGGGCAAATTAGCACAGTTCCCCCGGTATTAACAGAATGGAGTCGAATTTCTAAACAGACACCAAGGCAAAATGATGCTTAAAATTTTGATGCAGTATGTAAAAGATTTTATAGATTCTTTTAAAAACCTTAATTGCTTCTCTGCTGTCATTCTGGCACTGCAGTATCACAACTTGTGCTCAGTAGGTTTGGGATGGACTCAAAGGTCCAGATGGATGAGCACCAGAGTTGGGGAAAGCTAAGCCACTGCAGGCCACCAAGCTGTGAGGTGATAATCAGGGGTATTACAGGGTGGTGAACCAAAGATTCATGTCCCCATGATTTACAGAGCCATCTATCACAGCTGCCTTGGTGGCAAAGGACAGCAAGTCTGGGGAGGTGTGGTACACACACACAGAGAACCAAAAGTTGGGATATTCCTGCACCACTTGGAGCACTTTACAGAGGCAGGGGATGTGCTCATTACTGGAATATGCTGCCATCAGCTCACAAGAGCCAGCATCAGTAACACCACAGTGAATTACATCAACTGTTCATTATCTGCTGCTGCATCTGAGCTTGCTCCCACCCTGGAATATCTCTGCTGGTTTCACTGGGAACAAAGCAGTGTCCAGCACAAAGCACTGATACTGTGCACAGTTAGCATAACTTCAGCCATGCATGCCATGTGAAATGCTCATTTCATTGAGGTTTTTGTTTTTCTTCCATTAAACCAATTACTAGCTAATCATTTTGTGTTAAATAACACAATATGACACTAAAAGATCTGATCCATGCAAGCCCTTCATGTATAACAGCTTTGGTTTAATTTCATTTGTAGGATTAACAAACAAACAAACCAACCTAACAGCAAAACTGGGATTCATGAAAACAAAAATGAAGGCAAATCATTCTCACCCATGTGCAAGCAGTTTTAAATTATGTAAGTTCTGTTTAAATTTTCAGCTTTGGTAGCATGAACCTAAGAGGAATCTTCATACCAGATAGACAGCAAAATGAGCTAAAACGACACAATCATATTATTGGCAGTTTGTGTCAATCTAACACTCCACGGTCCCTGCCAAACTCCTTTTCCTTTTCTTTTTGTGGTAATAATGCATTTGCTATGGTACCAGCCCTCTGTGCACCCATTCCCCTGAAATTCTCAAGCAAGAAGCATTTATTGGCTGGGCAGAGAGGTGAGACCTGGGTGAACAGTAAAAATCAGGGACAGGAGAACACAGAAGTGGATGTGACTGTAGGGGTACAGGGATGTGACAGCATTCCCATTGCCTTATTATTTGTGGACCCTAAAGATTGCTGCCAGGGAGCTTGTAAACCACATCTCACTGCTTTGAAATTAGAGTCAGCCACTCATAGCAGCTTTCCAAGGAGATCAGGATTGTCCTCCAGTTCCAAATGGGCAAGATGAGGGAGGAGGGGAAAGAGAAGAGTTAATGTGCTGAGGTTGCTCAGCACCTGCAGACCAAGCCCTTCTTTGGGATGCCTTGTGCACCAAAGGACTGCTCTGAACTGCTGCAGAGAGTGGGCAAGAGCTGGCAAACAAAGCCAATGAGGTGGTGATGGAAAGGAGCCAAGTTCAAATCACTTGACCTCTTCCAGATGTATTAATCAGGGCAAGAGAGATTTTTTTCCTGATTTAGGAAATGAAAGACATACTTGCTCGAAGTTCTGTCCTGAGTGGCTCCCTACAGCCTGTAAGATGGCAAAGAAATGCTGCAGAAGAACCAGATTTTTGAAGGGAAGTTTGAAAGAGCTTTTGCAGGGTAAACATTTCTTATTGCCCTTGTTCAGAGCACTCTGGCTCTGTAAGCATGTACAGCAACGATTTCTCCTGAGCTGCCAAGTCCTTCACGACTTGCTATGGTCTGGTGCTTTGCAAATGCCAGTGCAGAACTCCCTAAAGAAGCAAATCCCAGTCTAAGTAAATCAAAGATGTAAACTGAAAGGTGCCTATAAATCACAGCACACTTTCATAACTCCATTCATACGTGAACAATATCGGAGGGCCCCTATATTAACAAGCTGAGGTGAACAGCTCTGTGGACAAATCTGTATTAGCTGCCAAGAAAATATGATTTATCCAAAAACTCTGCAAGACAGAAAACTCATGCTCTCTCCCACGTGGCTTTTTTTTCCCCCCCATCCTTACTACTTATGGCAGAAAGGAGTATTTAGAACTGTCTGACCAGCCAATGAACTGTCAATTAGCTGGTTGATGTGCCCAGCACTGGTCACAGTGCAGCTGGACAGACTGTCACAGGCCTGGAAGCAGGAGCTCACTGTTAGCATGTTCCTTCCTGCCCTGCTTCCTTCCAGCTGGGCGTCAGGACTCACCCAGGAGTAAAAACAAATTTTAGTGAAGAAGGCCCCCCTGGGGTTTTGCACTTGCACTGCCCCCCCAGCCTTGTGTTTGGGTGGATTTAGAAGGATTTTTTCTTCTCTAAGTTTTACTTTGCCAAACTTCAGAACTCGTGGTAGCGAGAGTGAGGAGGATTTCAGCATGAACCCATCACTGCTTACTGGGCTGGGGGATTTTTTTCTATTACCTCCAGTAGTGCTCAGTTACAGTTACATTTATTCCCACCAACAGTGCTGAGGCAAAATAACACAGTTTGCTGTAAAAAAAAAAAAACAATAATTTGTTTGTTTTTTTTTTATTTTAAATAGAGTGCCTCGAGTTCTTTATTTATCTTCTCCTGTGAATGCACAGTCAGAGCTCTTTCTAATGCATTGGTTGTACATTACAGCTTCCCTATATCAGTGGCTGTTTAATCAGCTACCCTGTAGAAGGAAAAGGGATACAAACCTGCCAGTATTAGCATCACAGGAGCTAAATATACTCCCTTCTTGCTCCCTCTCTCTCAATGGAAGCTGACTTCTAATTTCTAAGTTTCATGCCTTCAAAGAGCCAGATGATGCCCATTTGTCTGCATGCTGGCATTGTTCAATAGCTAAAATATTTTTTCTTCTTCTCTAGGACTTTTTCCCCTTATATAATGGGCTTTACAATTTTCCAGTGGTTCAAACCAGTATTTGCTGCATTATTTTTTTTCTCCACATTTCCAAAAGCTTCTCTTTAAAGATGAAGATAAAAATGAATCCTTCTCAACAGTGAGTTGGTTTCTTCTCTCACTTATTAGTGTGATGGTTTTGAGGCACTGAGAGAGGGCAGTTAATCCTTATGGAAAAGGGAGAGGGAGATTCCCTCTGCAGGTCCCTGGGTCTGCCTCAGTTTTCCCTCCCTTCCTGCTTTGTCTGATGGGGCTGTTTTGCAAAGCAGTTGTGCAGTGCCCACAGCAACTGTAACATGCAGCTAAGACAACAACTTGAAGCTGTGTCTGTGCATTGTTTTCAAAGCAATATTGGATTTTAAACCCTTATCTCCAGATGTTAATCCGTAATGGGAGCAAAGATGGAGTTTGGCTTCCACAACTCAATTTGTAAAATAGTGGCCACATGTTCCCTTCATCCCCTCATTGCTTTTATTACATAAAATGAAAAATTTTATGCAATTCTTCTACTTCATGCAAAATTCCCCTACTTCTTTTTTTATCCTATACAGAGAAAAGACTTGACATCCAAAAACCCATTAAGTAGTGGGTTGGTCTCTTACATGAAGTCTTACTGCAAAGGGTTACAACTTTCAGAGGGTTGAGATGAGGTGCATGATGGGTTTAAACTTTTGGTCCATTTTGACTTCTAGAAGCCAGATTGTTACCTAGCAGGGACTAGGCCACCTTTCAGTACACCCTGAGGCTGTTGTGGTGTGTGCTGTCCATCCACACCTTCTGTCCTGCTGGTTTGAGCAGCAGAAGACAACTTGTAATCCTACTTGTAGTAATTACATTATGTGTGATTTTTCACATAGCTGCAGAAAAACTAAATCCCTTTTTATTTCCATGCTTTCGTTCTAGAGGATTTTCAAGTTTCAATTAATCTGTGCAATGAGAAAAGAGCACCAAAGAATATGCAGGTCTCTAGTTTAGCCCTACAAAGAGGAACACCTAAAGTTCACCTCATTTGTTTGTGTGTACCTGAGAAAAAAAAATTGCTTTTCTGCTACAGTGGCAGCTGTTGAATTGGAGGGAAAAAGGATTTATTAAAGGTGGTAAAGCAAGAAATTCAGAGAGGATGGAGAAAACTATGCAGCACTCAAGGGGAAACGATTCATCAATCCAGTCTGCGGTTTTTTGGGGCTACAGGGAGGAGCAGTTGGATGAAGCTGGTGGATATTTAATCCATTTTCCCCCCGTGAGGCTGGCAGTGCCAGTGGCAGGCTGACAGCAGTGACGGGAGCGCTGCCATCGCGAGCGCGGTGGCTCTCGGTGGCTCCTCGCCATGAGCCAGACAGGACATCTGCTCTGGCTGGAGGAGGCAGAAACCTCTCGCTGCCATTCCTCCTTCTTTGGTTTCCTTTAGGTAAAATCTGAATTTCTCCCAGTTTCTCCAGAGCCTGGGGAAACTACAGGGAAGGCAGAAGGAGGCACATCTGGAGTGGTGCAGCAGCTGGGAAATGCTCGATGCTGCAGGGGATGCGGGTGTCCTGTGAATGGCTGTGACCTTTTCAGTATTCCAGATTTTGATTGATTGGCCATTTCCCTTCTTTCTCATGCTGTAAACAGGGGAGCTGTGAAATAGGTGGCCAAAATAAACACAGACTTACGTAGGCTAAGACAAATTTATATTGAATTTATGAGAAAGAAAATTTTGCTAACTCATTCTACTCACAAAAATTATAAAGAGGAAAGAAAGTGACATAAAATCAATCCATTTCCATGACAAAGCTCATTATGAGAAGAGAAAATATAGTCTCATACTAACCTGTTCTCATTACTGTTCTAAGATTTATCATGTCAAGTGCAATGTGCAAGGGAGAAAAGAAAAACCTTCTTTGCCCTTAACTTAAAAAAAACCCAACAGACAAAATAAGCCAAACCATCCTCTTCATGTCCAGTGAGCATATATTTTGTCAAGCCTCACAAGGGGCATGTTCAACTCAAAGGTGTGACTTTGAGGAGCCTTTCCAGGCTGGATGCTCCAGGGCAGGGCAGGTCACCCTGTCCTGGCTGTCACTACCAAACCAGCTCTTCCCTTGGTGTCAGTGAAAACTGGCACTCTGGAAGGAAGATGATGCTTGGGGGCTTGACCAAGATGAAGGAAACCCCAGTCAACACCCCTTAGCTGGCGGGAACAGGATGTGGAGTGGGAAAGAGCTGGTGGAAAAATCAAGAGACCTGAGTTGCTCAGAGCTGGGAAAGGGAATTGCCATGTCCAGGCCAGCCCCAGGGTCAGTCTGCTGCATTTTACCTGCAGTTCTCATTCTCATCTCAGCTTAAACACAGCAACAAGTCTAGGATAGAAGCCCAAAGCTGTCTTTGCAGATGGACTGTGCTGTATTTGCCATGCAAGCCCACAGCCCTGGCTCTGAGGGGCCATTCCAGAGTCTGGTCTCATCCTCTCATGCATTGCTCCTTGTGTACTGCTGAACAGATGCAGTTCATTTTGGAGCTGACATCTGGTGCTGTCAGAGTACATAACTGGTGCTGATTTGCAATGCCAGCTGAATACTCTGACCTTTTTGGTGCATTTATAAGAGATGATAGTCTGTGTGTGCTCTGTGGATACAGCAGGCAGTGCATGTGTTTGTTTGCAGGGATGACAAGGAAGAAGTAAATATACAAAACAAAGCCTGCCAGATCTGGCCAGAGTAAAATCCCACTGGTCAGCTGAAGAAAGGAAGAGATGGCAGATAAATGGAGGGTGTAATGCCCTGATAAACACAGGCATTTCCTCAAATCAGGATTACAAATGTTGCTTCTCGATTCAATCAGTCTTATCCATGCAGATAACATTCCCAGCCGTCTCCTCTTACCTGTGGAAGATGGCCCACAGATACTGGGATGCTTTAGTTGAATGTTGCCTTCATCATCCCAAAATCTGGGAGAGCACTATTCAGTATCACTGAGGCTGGAACAAAACTTCAGGGATAACCATACATCACATCACAAAATGAATCCTGAGCTGTCCTTGAAACCTAACCTAGCATGACTTCAGTGGGAATTTTATTTGGGGCAATGCAGCAGCCTGTAGCAAGAACTGCTTCACTCTAGAAGCAGAGGCTCTCAGGACAGGTTAGGCTTGCTTTCCCATCCATTTTTCTGGGATTTGTATTGTTGTTTGGCTGTAGTTGATTCAGGCTTTTGGTTTGCTTATTTTGTCTCAGTTTTGTGGTGTGGCCAGACTGGGACCTGGGGAATGGAGAGAGAGGCTCTTTAGGGATATGCTTTGCTTTACTTGGCTGTTAGCATCCAACTCTCACGCACCCCAAAGTCTGCTGGCACAGGGAAATGTAGGATCTAACAGTGCAGACCCTCAGCTCTCAGCTGAGAAGGGCACCTGGCGCACTTGTGAAGTGTGAGATGAAGAGGCAGAGGAAGGCGGGAGAGGCCAGGACCTCCCCTCTACAAATCCTCAGTGTCACACCCTGCTGGGAAGGAGTTGTGCATCCTCAGCTCTGCTTTGAACTTGCCCTGTGCTTGGAATTGCATCAAGTGGAAAAGCTGTGTGATCACAGGGCTGGGTGGAGCAGCAGAGCAGCTTCCACAGTGTCAGTAGAGATAAAAGTGAGGTGCAAATGTTTAACTGCAAAGAGGCTTGAGCACTAAGTGACGTGGTTTAGGGAAAATTGAACACAGCTGTCCAAAGCCACAAGTTAGAGCATCCTTCCTCCATACAGAATCAGGGTCTCATACCTGTCTAAAGACCAACAAATGCCCACTGAAGGGCAAAACCTTATGCTTGGGTCCTTCAGATGCTTGGGTCCTCGTGCCTAAAAGAGACACAGTGTGTTTCTTGCAATGGCCTTGAGATCTGTATCTAAAAGGCAGAAGTAAAAAGCTCTCTCCTTACAAAACTTGCTCAGAAAAGCCAGATTTAAAATGAGGAATCCCTTCAGCAGTGGGACTAATAGAAGCTGATTTCTTCCAGTTGTACTCTGCATTTTGATTTTCTGGTGCCAGGAAGGAGCAGGTGAACATTTTCCTGGGGTTTGGGTGCTGATAACATTTTTCCTGTGTGGATTCCTCTATATCTGAGTAAGGTGAGGCCTGGCTGCAGCCTTTCCAGCAGTGGGAAGAGCAGTGCCTGTTTTCATGACAGCCAAGGATCTCAGTTGCCTTTAAAACTGTTGTTCCCTTTAAAACTTTATGCAGATTGCCCCATGGATTAAACAATTACTCATGAGGAGCAGACATGGAGGCATAGAGGTATGTGGAGTACGAGTGTGTGAACCTCCCTTGCTT
The DNA here is from genome assembly GCF_031753505.1 of Anomalospiza imberbis. NCBI lineage: Eukaryota > Metazoa > Chordata > Aves > Passeriformes > Viduidae > Anomalospiza > Anomalospiza imberbis. The sequence goes on along the minus strand of NC_089691.1, from coordinate 17,494,514 downwards.
GGGAAAATAGGCTAAAAAATAATAAAATGCAGAAGCCTTGTTATTATCCCAGCTGAACAGTCCTCCCTGGCATATTCTATTAAGTCACTTCTGTTTCACTTAGGTTTTGCATTACTGGCTCTCCTTTCCACAAATGACCTTTTTCATACCAGCCTCTGTAGAACTATTGCCATTCTTCATTTAGAAATTTGCTAAGGTGTGTTTGCAGAAGCTCTAGACTCTTTTTCTGAGGCATCTTCCCTTTTTGGGAAAAGGAATAAAAAATTATGCTACTGACCTTTCTTTACATTTAACAGGATTTTTTGTAAGTTGAGTATCATACCATTGACCCTAGATAGGAATGGGTCTTTCTATTGTGTGTCAGTGTTTATTCAGCCATTTCTCAGGTACATCTGTAATGGTATTTATAGCACATGGTTTGTGGGAAAACCTCACTTTATCATTCCACACAAAACTGAGAAACTGAAAGAATATTATTAAGCTTTTAAGAGGACAAGGATAGGTTAATAGAGTGAAGCACTTGGTGTTCTATATTTTGATGAGAGAGAACAAAATCCATCCTTTATTCAGCCACATTGCAGTTGTTTTGCATTTTTGGGGTGCACTCAGGTTTGCTCTTTCAGGCAGAGCACCACTGTGTCCCCACACAGCAAGGAGGGAGCAGGGCCCTGATGGCCAGCAGTGATGAATTAATTGTCTTGCTGCTCTGCACCACCATGGCCATAGGAGAACACAGGAAGAGAACAAGATTTAGCTTGACCTCCCTGGTTTTATAAAAGGTTGGTTTGATGTACACAAAACACTTGCTATGTGCAGTTGTTATTTCCTGCCCTGGTAGTGTTACTTATGACTTAGGTCATGAGGAATTTTTGGGGTAGGATTTTAACTGCTGCATGAAAAAGCTACTAAACCTTTACCACTAAAGTGGCTTTTGCAGCCACTCTGCTGCTTACCCTTGCAATGTAGTACCTAAGCCTTAGTAACACAAACATCTGCTGGGGCACTGAGCTCTGATGCCCACCAGTGCTTTGTGATCCCATGGTGTGTCCTAAGGGCAGATGAATGGAATCATGCACCTGCAAGGAGTTCATCCAGCAGCTCCTGTTCAACCCCAGCACAACCTATTTTGTGCCTGTCAGGGGTCTGCAAGAGCAAAGCTATAGCTGGTGATTTCCATCTTTCTGAAGTGGCACATTGTAGACTTAGGAGCTCATGTGCAGTTTCAACTTGCTTCCTTCTTTAAAACCTGGCTCCTGGAAGTCTCCCCAGTTGCATCTTGAGCTGAGATCATGCCAGACATCTCCTGCATGGATTCCCTGCTCCCCACGGCTGTGTACAGAGTGTGGAAACATTGCTGATTGTCCCCATAAATCACCACTGAGTAAAATCACTGCTGAGCGTGTCCATAGTGGGTTTTTGTTCTCTCAGCATCTGGCTCGTGCCTCACAGCACTGAGCAGACATCTGAGCCAGGGGATCCTGAGGCACCACCTTCAGCTACTCCACCTAATGCTCTACTGTTGCAAAAAGGTAAAACCTTACAAAAGGAAGGCCTTGTAAAGCCATGGCTCAGGCCTGTTACTTTGTCTAAGTAGAAGAGGACTATGAGAAAGTGACTCATCTGAATTAGAGGTAGAAAACCAATTTATATAACCATCACGTGTTCACATCGTGGTGTGCGTGGTTGGTTGACCTGTGTTTGTTATGATTTAAAACTGAGAAAGGCCTGACTGCTTAAAAAGGCTTGGTTTTTGCAATAAAGCAGCTCTCCTTTGCATCTGCCTGGGGACTCGGCGTCACTACGGACCCTCACCCACACTCCACTGTTAAATGTGTCCAGGAGAGAAATATCTTATGCTGCAGCCCTTTCCTGTGCCACAGCTCCCACCCAGGGCTGACTTGCAAAGCTGCCACTGTTGGTGCCGCAGCTGCTTGAGGACCTCAGCCCAGGAGCAGGGAAGTGGCACCAAGAAGCCCCAGTCAGCCCAGCAGCACGCAGGTGTGCAGAAGGACTGCCTCAGCCTGGGCTGCCAAAAGCCACAGCTGACTCAAAACAAATCTCTTTTGTTCTCCCTCCTTGTTTCATGCAGTAAATAAAAATAAATCCTCCAAGGAGCAGAGCATTTAGGCTCAGCGTGTTCCTGTTTGCTCAGAGCATATCAGTCTGTTGTTCTTCCTGGCTAATCAGATAGAGCGGAAACCAAAGCATTCTAAATTTGTGGTTCCGTTTTATTCTGTACATAATCACTGCTTCGTGTTTGCTTCTAAATAGCTGCATAAATACACATTAAATGCAGTGACATCTCTTTTGGGACTCAGTCTTGTGTTTCCTGCTTATTTTCTCACTTTGAGTGAGATTGGGTTCTCAGATATTGTCACAGTTCTTGTAAAATCCTCTGTACTGTGTATAATGGATATTATAATGCTGGGCTCATTCTTGTCCTCTGCAGGCATAAGGGAGTTGGTGACACTGAATGAATGTGGAAGAAGAGCATGTGCCCACATACCATGTGTGAAAGCAGAAAAGAGCAGACATGAAGGTTATTTGGGACTGACACTTCTTGCAGTGATCCCCCTTCACTCAGCCTTCTCTCCCTCAAATCTGACTCTCAAGCTCTCACCCCAGTTTGCAGGGATCACTTTGGGTTAGTGGTTCATGGTTCCTGCAGAGTTGCTTGCTCCTCTTTCTATCTGGTTTCCATCAACCAGGACATGTGCTGTCACATTTTGCTTTTCAAAGAGCCTTCCTGCACATCACAAACCTAATGGCACTTCAGGCTTTTAAGACTGAGGTAGATACAGGTCTTAGAATCTGAATTTTTGACTGGCCAATAACTCTCCCTCCAGTTCAAAAAGAGATATTTAATGCTGTATAAACTGATGGCCACCTCTAGAAAACTGAGCACTGCAATCTCTGCAGAATTTAGAAACTAATTTTGATCAACTTCCAGTGCTTTCTGAATTTGTTTCCTAGAGATGGGCAGGAGGAGGAATATTCTTAGCCCCTGAGGACAGTGGCTTTCAAATTCACCCATTCAGACAGTTGCCCAGTATTATTCCTAGAGCATCAGTGACCTCAGGCAGGAACATCCCTGAGGGTTGACACATCTGGCCAGCTCAGAGCTGGAGGAGGCTGAGCCCACATCTGTCCTCAGTGTGCCACTCAGTCACATTGGTTGTTTAGCTTTCATTTCCATTTTTTTTTTTCATTTTAGTGAATAATCACATGAGCAGACTCATCAGTTCAATCCAATCCACAGGTAGGTTTTTTGCAGCACAGCACAGTGAAAACTGATGTACATTTTCCCAGAAAGGGCTGTAATTCATTAAAAATATCTATTGCAGTTTAGCCATTTCACTCCAATAGTGAAGCATGTGTCCAAGCCACATGCACATCAGGTGAGATGCATGTATGAACAGCAATTTGGTAAAGGACTGGGACAAATCCTGAGGGTGAACACAGCTCTGCCTGAGACAAACCTGTAACTGAGGTGCTGTAACACAGATGAAACTGAAGCCCAGGCCTTGGCATTTTGCATCCTTTGGTATGCCAGGTGCTCCTCACATCTATACCACAATTTGTCACAGCTGGTTACATCCACACATCATGTTCAATACATTTCCCAGGCACAAAATGAAAGATGATCAGAGAAGTTCTGAAATACCTGACACGGGGAAAGTGGGAGATTAATTGCAGCATTAAGGCTGAGTGTGGCACAGAGTGGGAGCTGGAAGAGCTCTGCTCCAGGGGAGAGAGTTGCTCCTCGTGGAGGACCACTGTGCACCGCTTTGACATTTTGGTTACTGATGTCACTGTCCTCAGAATGCCCAGTGTAAAAATGAGTTGGTGTGGGCATGGGGTGGGATGGATGGATGGATGGATGGATGGATGGATGGATGGATGGATGGGGGATGGATGACCACCAGCCCTGCCCTGAGCCCACAGAAAAGTGCTGGACTTGTCCTGCTGCCCACTGCCTCCAATCTCAGAGACCATGTAGCATGGGATGGGAGAGCCCTTGTAGAAAAGCAAAATATCCTTTTCCTTTGTCTATTTGTATCCCCTCTCCCAGGTCCCTGTGTATCTTAGGATGGAAAATGTCAGGCATATCATTAAGAGAGTCATCTCTCAGCAGATGGGAGTCGGGGGGGAAACAAAACTCTTAAAAGTTTATAGCAGACGATAGTATAAAAAAAGCAGCTAAACCAAAGCAAACAGCCTCGGGGACAGAGGGAGTTCGGCATCTCTGCTGCAGAGAGACGCACACGCTCCCTCTGCAGGAAAATGTGCTGCAGGCTAATTAACCACAGCCAAGCCCAAAGTTTTGGAGGAAGCACGGGGGAATGTGGAAACACACAGGGAAGAGCATGCACATTCCAAAGCAAGACCAGCGGAAGGAAAGCATCCCGCGGGGGGTGGTGTGAGCATCCCGCGGGGGGTGGTGTGAGCATCCCATGGGGGATGGTGTGAGCATCCCACTGGGAATGGTGTGAGCATCCCATGGGGGATGGTGTGAGCATCCCACTGGGAATGGTGTGAGCATCCCACTGGGGATGGTGTGAGCATCCCACTGGGGATGGTGTGAGCATCCCGCGGGGATGGTGAAAGCATCCCACTGGGAATGGTGTGAGCATCCCGCGGGGATGGTGTGAGCATCCCACTGGGGATGGTGTGAGCATCCCACTCCGGATGGTGTGAGCATCCCACTGGGGATGGTGTGAGCATCCCGCGGGGATGGTGTGAGCATCCCACTGGGGATGGTGTGAGCATCCCGCGGGGGATGGTGAGAGCATCCTGCGGGGAATGGTGTGAGCATCCCGCTGGGAATGGTGTGAGCATCCCACTGGGGATGGTGTGAGCATCCCACTGGGGATGGTGAGAGCATCCCACTGGGGATGGTGAGAGCATCCCGTGGGGATGGTGTGAGCATCCCATGGGTGATGGTGAGAGCATCCCACTGGGGATGGTGAGAGCATCCCGCGGGGGATGGTGTGAGCATCCCACTGGGGATGGTGAGAGCATCCCATGGGGATGGTGTAAGCATCCCACTGGGGATGGTGAGAGCATCCCACTGGGGATGGTGAGAGCATCCCGTGGGGATGGTGTAAGCATCCCACTGGGGATGGTGAGAGCATCCCACTGGGGATGGTGAGAGCATCCCATGGGGGATGGTGTAAGCATCCCACTGGGGATGGTGTGAGCATCCCACTGGGGATGGTGTGTGCATTCCGCGGGGGATGGTGTAAGCATCCCACTGGGGATGGTGTGAGCATCCCACTGGGAATGGTGTGAGCATCCCGTGGGGATGGTGTGAGCATCCCACTGGGGATGATGTGAGCATCCCACTGGGGATGGTGAGAGCATCCCGCGGGGGATGGTGAGAGCATCCCGCGGGGGATGGTGTGAGCATCCCGCGGGGGATGGTGTGAGCATCCCGCGGGGGATGGTGTGAGCATCCCACTGGGGATGGTGTGAGCATCCCACTGGGGATGGTGTGAGCATCCCACTGGGGATGGTGTGAGCATCCCACTGGGGATGGTGAGAGCATCCCGCGGGGGATGGTGAGAGCATCCCACTGGGGATGGTGAGAGCATCCCGCGGGGGATGGTGTGAGCATCCCACTGGGGATGGTGAGAGCATCCCATGGGGGGTGGTGTGAGCATCCCGCGGGGGATGGTGTGAGCATCCCGCGGGGATGGTGTGAGCATCCCACTGGGAATGGTGTGAGCATCCCGCGGGGATGGTGTGAGCATCCCACTGGGGATGGTGTGAGCATCCCGCGGGGGATGGTGTGAGCATCCCACTGGGGATGGTGTGAGCATCCCGCGGGGCCGGCGGGGCCGCAGGAGCACAGGGCGGCCGCAAGCGCGGGGCAAGGCTGATCCCTAGCGGTGCGCTGCGGCTTCACCGCTCAAAACTTGCCCAGATTATTTTTTTTCACTTTTAAGTAACACATCAGAATGTGTTTTCTCCCGCCAAAGCTGTTTATGCTTTAGCACTGTGTGTATCCCTTCGAGCATTGATCCTCTGGAGTACCGGGCGTCTTGACAAAGTTTGTTTTGAAAAAAAAGGAAAGCGTTGATTTTCAATCTTTCTAGAATTTTCCAAATTGCTGTTCAAAGTGATTGTTTCTCTTTATTCTCTGCTGAATACTTGTTTTTTATTTACTTCCCTGTCACGTCTAACCTAGCTCCTCCTATGACTGATGGAAGGAGAAAAGGTGGAGAAAGGATAAATAAATGCCAGACTTGACATATATTTCTTTTGTTTTAAATGGTTTTCTTCCTAGTTCCAACAAAAATAAGTGATGGCCCTTCATGCATAATATTTGCAGGGAGAGAAGAAAGTGTGCAGGTCTTGCACAATGTAGAAGTTCATGCCTTGAGTTGGTCAGGGCAAGAGCCTCTGGAGGCTTGAGGGCATGGTGTGAAGTCATATCCATGCCAGCACAAGCTGGGAACACAAACACATGTAGAGGAATTTCTCCTAATTTTATCACTTTTCCTGGACCTCCTTGTTTGGTTTTTTGTGGGGTACACACTTCTCCAAACTCCTGCCATGAGGGCACTGTGAAAAGCAAGCGTTCAGGGCTCACACCCCAGCATTTCACAGCAACCCTGAACACTTTCTGCTGGCTTCAGACCTGTTATTCCCATTTTGCCACTGGCTGTCCTTCTCACAGCCCCGGCAGCCAGTCCTGACAGCATTTGCTGCCCTGTCATGAGGAGCTGTGTGACAGCCAACAGGTAATAAAAGTCCTGCATCAAGCTGCTGTCGTCTGTACGGATCCTTAGGCTGATTCGTGCCTCTCCCTCTGACACACCCTGCTCTTCCTGGCATGAAGGAGAAGCCAGTGAACAGTTTTGCAGCTGGAGGAAGCCACGTGTGGAAAATGCCTCTCACTGGGTCTGGCTGAGGAATCCTCCTCATTCAGCTGCTGTCACTGCTCCAGAGGCCAAGGGTCCATTTGGTGGCCTCTCAGGCACAGGCAGGCGCAGGAGAAGGAAAGAATTACCCTACTTCCATGCTCTTTTGGGCTCTTCCATGGGATGAGTGATGCTTCACGTGCAGGGTTTGCTTTTCCCCCTGCAGTTCAGGCAGGACAGGCTGTGCTTCCCCTCGAAGGGGGCACCAGAGTGGCTCTTTGTCCTCTGTCCCCCATCCAGGTAAGGCTACTGTACTCCCTCATTTGTAGGCCACAGTGATGGAAGACACACTTAAAAGCCTTCCTACTTATTTATATAAATATTTATATCACTGCAGGGCATTGAAGTATTGCTTGTTACAGGCTCCTGCTTTTCTAGATTTTCCTGACCATATTGAAGTCATAATGTGATGGCCTGCAAATTAAAGTAGGATGTCTGGGAAGTGCAGAATGCAACCTGTAGATGAGTGTATGAAGGTCCCAAGTGTCCTCTGCAGCTCTAGGGAGCACAGAGAGGGTAGGAGCCACCAGCCCAGCAGAGTGTGGGGCTCATGGATGGCAGAAAAGGCACAGCTGAGGAGATAATGGATCAAAAACAAGGGCCCAGTGATGTCTCAGCAACAGTAGGATGTTGTTAGTGCCACTAGAAAGCTCTAGAAACAGCCTGCACAGGTAGGACTGTCATATATACATATATATATGTATATATATATATATATATCTGTGTGAATATATATATATATGCCTGTTTGTGTGTACATGTGGTATCTGTTGTCTGCATGCAGCACATGCACAGGTGTGTGTGCAATGTCCAGACACCTCTGCATGTTCTGCACACTGGCCAGAGCTCTTCTAACTGGATACCTGGGGCCTGGGCTCCTGCCTTACAATGGCACTGAAGCAAGAGCTGCTGCAGGCCGTGTCCCTGGTGCTGCCTCCAGCTGCCCAGCAGCTTTGTCCCCTCCTGCACTGCCTCTTGGAGCCCACACTCACGTTTCTGTTCACACTATGCAAAGCAGGAGCAAAGGCTGCTGCTCTCAGCGCTGCTCACAGACTGAGTGTGTTGAGGGCAAAGCCCTGCTCTGCTCATGTGCTCACTGTCATTTCTCACAGGTAATGGCTGCTGCTAAATCAGCCCCAAATCGGTTCTCCAAACAGTGCTTAAATGCTTACATGCTTGGAAGTAAACCACGTTTAGCTGCCTTTAACGCTTTTCCATCTTTATTTTTATGCATTAAGATCAATTTCACGAACTTTCCTAGGTAAGATGATTGCCATCGGCAGGAAGAATGTAGTAAATTAATTATAGATGTGTGTTAAATTACTTTCATTACCACTCTGAGTTCTGGGAGGGAGTTGTGTGAGCAGGATGACTGATGAAACAGTGTTTTTACATATTCCCCTGGTAATGGATATTTTTACTTGGCTGCCAGTGTTGTTTCTCAGCTCAGAGAAGCTGGAATTACACATTTCAGAAAATGGAGGTTGACTCTAAAATTGATCTCCAAAGATTGCCAGAAAACTGTGGCTGAGACAGACTGGCTGGAACACAAGCTGTCTGTTGAGGGCCTTGGTGCATCCTGTTTACATCAGACACGCCCAAATCCAAGGGAGTCACTTGCATTTGGGGTGTTGTTCCCACACACTGACAAAGGTGTAACAGCCAAGACAAAAGTCAACATGAGTGGAAAGTTATTTTCCATACTCACCTTATAACAACCTTGGTGCAGGGTATTTTCTAGGGATTAATGGTCAGGCCAGTTTAATAGCTCTCTGCTGAACTTCAGGCTATCAACTTTCCACAGTGTATCATTAATCCCTGGAAAATATCTAGGTTCGTAGCAGATATGAGTGAAAAATAATACACATGTGAAGGTAAGTATAGTGTAATATATACTGGGATTGGTGAAGGTAAGTGTTTAATCATGTGCTGGCCCTAATTGCTAACTCCAGATGCTCTTCAGAACACAAGTAAATGAGGTACAGCTTAGTTACACTGTAATTACAAAGCAGCTTCACTGCACTTCTATTTATATGGTGTATAATTACTGTCTTCTCTGGCTGAAAGCTGAAATCATAATATCATTGTTCCTCACGTGTCATACTGAAATGTGCTACAAAATACTGTATTTGGAAGGATTTCTGTAACAGGTAAATCAGAGGACAAATACCTACTCCGTAAACTAATTCTATTTACTTCTAGCCACTGCACTCACAGTCTTTTTTTGATTAAAAAAACCCAAAAAGTCTAAAGGAATAAGAAATACGAATCAACATACATCATGTCCCAAGTCATGAGCTGTGAACAAACTTCATTACATGGTTTATCCTGCCTAGAAGAGTGGAAAGTGGAGTCCAGACATAAAAAGCAACCTGTGTTCCCTCCCCAGTCCCTGGCTGTGGTCTGGGGGTGGTGCTGAAAAGAGCTCCCTTCTCACTTCCCATTGCCACTGGCACCTCTGGGTTCAAGGATGCACCATCAAAGATGCTTGAGGATCCCTTCTGATACCAGATTTGAGTGGCTCAGTCTTTTAACACATCAATCCAGACATCCCAGAGGAATGCAGCCCCTGCATGCCAGCCTTCAGCAGGTTGGTTTTCCCTTCCATCTGTCACTGCAATGCTGGGTGTGGGTGTGTGCATGTGCACACAAGGTAGGTAGGGCTATCAGAAGTCTGAAGCACATCACAGAGACTTCCCTGCCCACGCTGCCTCTGCAGGAGCAGGGCTGTGCAGGTTTCCATTAGACTTGTAGGAGTGCCAAAAAAAACCCCTCCACAGTCTGCTGGGAGAATAATTAGAGTTGGCAAGTTTGCTCAACAAGCACTTCTTATACCTAGTATTAATGGGTGATAGGTAGAGTCTGTGTTTTTTTCACTTAATAATGCATGGAACCTCCTAGATATTCTAAGGATCTCTCTCTGGAGTTGTGCTTTGTGATCACAGGCATAACTAATGGTCAGGACTGATTACCTACTGATTAAAACTACTTAAGAATCTCATCTGTCCAGGAAGGGAATGCCAGGCTCTGCAGCAGGAGGCAAGTGCTCATCCCTATTTCATTTCAATCATACCCATTCATCTGAAAAACTTTGCTTTGCACATCAAACAGGATCCAGGATTCATAAGGAATCTGATGTGTCAGAATTAGACCTTGAAGCTGACATCTTTGGTGAGTTATCTTCCCCTTCTTGGAAGCCAGTGGATTTGACCAGGGAAGTGTAGAAGCACATTCTTGTTCTGTGCCTGTCCCAGACAGCAGGCGGGAGTTTCTTCATGTGTCACATTTTGCTGGGATACCTTTGCACCCAGCAGACAGAAGTCCAAAAACCTCTGGAGAGCCTATGGAAAGCCTGTGTTTCTCTGTGTCTCTCTTTCCATGGATTTAGTCTGATGTGAAAAATGACAAATTCATGGGCTGAGGCATTGGACCATGGGCTGGACCCTTCAGAGATGATGATGGTGTGAGGGTGGGCAGTACCAACTGAGGTGTTTATACCATTAGACTGTCAGATACTTTATCTGAAGTAGATGCAGATTTTGGCTCCTAAGGGCAAAGTGCAGGACTCTGTCCTGTGAGTGCATTGAGGGACATCACTGTCCTTTCTAGCATAAGACACATTGGCAGTAGATCTATTTCCTTCTCATCCCTCCCAAAATCTTCTGGGCTTGCATGCCTTGATAGGTGAGACATAAAACAGACCTGTGTTCACCAAAAGGCTTTGAACTCCACGCTGGCCTGTTGGGATTGCCTCCAGCCCCAGCATGGGCTGGGAAACACAAACTCAGCCACCTGCAGGCTTCTGGTGTGACATTAATAAGCCTTTGCAGAGGAGCAGTGCTGGCCATGCAGCCTCTGAAGAGGCTTTGCAGCACTGGTGATCTCCAGAGGTCCTTTCCAGCTTCAACCACCCTGTGATTGTGTGTGTGATTCTGTGACAGCTGACACAGACAGCCTTGGGCACCACATATCTGTCCCTGAGTTACCTTTGAAATAAGAGACACCAAAATGTGAATGCATCTTTTGAACCCTGGGAGGGACTGTTCTATCTGGAGGGTACAAACCTGGGTGTCTGTGCCAGACTCTCCATGAATTGTGTGGTCCCTGTGTGGTGCTGCTCCTCTGAAGCTGTCCCTGTCTGACTTGTGCTGCAAAAAGCTTCTTTGGCTGTCCAGCAATCCTGAACAGCTGACTAAAATATGATCTGCAGCTCTTAAATGACTTTTTAGTGCTTCAAGAGTATTGGAATAGGGGGGAAACACTCTGTTAAAAAGTATAAAAACTGGATGTTATGACAGCCAAGTGCTGTGTAAAGTTAGTGTGGCTGAATAAGGGAGTTTAAAAAGAGCAAAGAAAGGGAAGTCATTAGAGGAAGCATTTGTAGTTCAAAATAATCAGTAATATTAAAGTTGAAGAGACATAAAGTAAGTTTCAGAAAGTACCAACACATAAACAAATACTAAAAAAAATATAGATAATTTTAAAATATTGCCCAAATTTATGCCTGTTTGGAGGGAGGGTGCATATAATTTTCCCCTCATGCAGACATCCTGTCTAGCAGTTTGATGGGCTAAGAGCTCGGATATCTCAATCCACGTGGGTCCGTGTTTGTTTGAGCCTTTAGACACCTTCACTGTGGAACATGGGGAGCTTCACCCTCTGCAGAAGCTGCAGCACAAATGTCATACCAGGGCCACACCTTGACCAGAGCAGGGCTCTGCAGGACAAAGGGTAATACAGTGCATAAAAGGGAATTTTGTGATGCGGTTACTGGTGATAGCAGGATCTAGACCACAGTGACACAGAACATCCCATTAACCCATGGATGTTCATTTTTTTGGTGTCAGGATGTAAATGAGCATCTTTCCAAATCCAAGCTGAAGCACAGCAATACTTTAGTGAGTGTCAGAGAGGACAACAAATCAAATCTGTGCTCCTGAGCCACGCTGCCATTGTGGGAAGCTTTGCTGACAGTTGTGAATGTCACTCATCAAAACGCCCTCAGGCAGTTCTGATAAGTCCAAATAATACTATTTTATAGACAATGTCACTGTCGCTGCAGAGGGCACGAAAGTCATCTTTTAAATTCATTCCAGATGTAATCTGAATGCACCTGTGTTGTCTATGAGGTGTTTTCTGAACACAACCAAATAAATTTGGTGTCAGCTGCCATGGGAACTGTCCTTCTGAATAATCTCCTGTGTCGTCTAAAATGATTGCATATTTCAAACATATAGGTTGGCACTTCATTTGTTTGCTTGCTTGCTTACTAATTTTTAACACAATTACTACCAAGTTGCCTCTATTCATTTGTGGTTCCAGACTTCTCCTTGTGTGTTTTGCACTTTCTAGACATGGTTCATTCATTCTATTTAAATTATTTTTATATGTGGGGCAAAGCAGCACCTGGCCCAAGGTGTGATGGTAGAAAATGTCCCCTTCTAGCAGCATGACACTCCATCATGTGGCAGAGTCACTGCTCTAACGTTCTTTTAAAAAGAGAGGGAGCAATGTGTACAAATTTTGCTGCACCAAAGCAGTGAAATATTTGAATTCTACCTCCGTGCCTTTGAATTTGGAAAGCTAAATATAGAGAGGGTAGAAGTGAGGGGAACTGTAAACAAAAAATGAGTACATGGGATAAATCTAAATCCAATCTGTGGCACTTGTCACACCTCCCCATCAAACACCACTCTGTTGGCTTCTTTTGTGGTTGTTGGGAATGATGGTCCAGCATCCAAATCAGGCTCTTAATGAAGTTTGAGCAGCCCTGGAAACAATGGCAATTACTTCTAATAAGGTCACAAGCTAATGAAATATGAAAAGAAAAGTCTCATAACTGCACTCCAAAGAAAGTGTTTGCAATCATCCCTGCACATCTGATATCTCAAATATCCCCCATGTGCCTAACACGCATATTTATGGCATAACTCTCACACCTCTTGACTTGCTTACACAGGTGCTTTCCAAACCTAAGTAAATATGAATTTTGTGTTCAATTTGCTGCACAAATCACTAAATTAGATGCACAGGCAGCTTCTACTGTGACACAAGAGCTTTTTGTAATGGTTATTTCATATTGCACTAGTTATTTTTAATAACCGAAAGCGTTCTTAGGAAAGTTTGAGAGTTTTCCAAGAAAGAATTACAGCTTGAGTCTGCAAGGTGTTGAATTCATAGGATTTGAGTCACGGAGGCATTTCTAGGGCTTATAAGTACAGGATTATTTGGCATTGCTTTGCTGCAGTGATTAGTGGGATGTCATGATCAGAGGTTTAGTGTGGGGTGGAAGCAGGGTGGTAACAGGGAAGAGTCAGGCCACCCACCACTGAACACCAGCCATAACCACCAACATTGTCTTAAAATAGTCTGGCTTCCTACCCGACAGAAATAGTGCCATAACCTTAAAGGCAGTGTAAGTTTCTTTGACAGGAGAGTGAGTAGGTTAAATGAAATAGCTGCTTCGTGTTAGAAGAATTCTGAAGCCTTAAAGACCTACTTATCCAATGAAACATTTTTTGCCCTCAGGGGCAGTTTAACAAAGGTGTCTTTTCCAGAGGATTTTCACACATAGCTGAACAGAACACCTTTTTATTAAAAGCCTTACCTGTATTAATAAAGTTTTATGACCTAAAAACTTGCTTGGGGTTCCTGAGAGATGAGGAGCCCGAGTATCAGCTCCTGCCACAAGTACAGCTGGGGATCTGGGTCATTGCACTGAGGATTAATTGATACAACCCGGTGGAAAGGTCTGAAAATCATCTTGTCAGGCCCTTGCCAGGTCATTCTGCACAGCTTTCAGACTCCTGGGCCCACCACAACTGGAGGTGTGAGTCAGGCTGGCCCAGACCACCAAGGATATCAAAGGAATCCAAATCAACAAGAACATGAGGTTGTGACCAACAGCCGTGCAACCGTGTGCATGGAGGCAGGACTATAAACCCTCAGAGGATGAACTCCTCACTGAATCAAGAAGCTGCATTACACACACAGGAAAATGCAAACTAGTTTAATTTTTTAAAATACTTTTATTAAGTATATGACAAGAAGGCATATTGGAAAATATTCATGACCTTCTATTAATGTCTTTTTACATGAACTATCACAGCTATATTTGACAGAAATAAAGGGTATTTAAAACAAGCACTGAAGGCCTAATTATTTTGTGTAGAGTTTGGTTTTTTTCAGAGAAAATACAAGTTACGACTTAAGGCTAAAATTTAAGTCCTACTGAAGTCAAAGACCACAATTCTTCAAAGAAACAAAAGAATTCACAGAAAAGGTTTTGTACAAGAAGACCAGAATGGCCTAATTTTAAGAGTTCAGTGTATTTATGAAAGCATTTTTACAAGCCTTTCTTCATATTGTGTACACAAGTGACAAGAAAATACAGTTATTCGAAGACAAAACCATGAAAAAATATGATCTGACCACATATGGCTACCATTGAAACAAAGAAAAAGGAGAACTAACTTCTGGACTAGTTTTAGCTATGAATTTTGGTGATCTGCCTGAAAAGTCCTTGTTTTTATCTAATCAAATCCATGAAATTCCACAAAAGTCTGATGATTCAACTGCATGATGCCATGCTCAGCATCCACAGCTCTTGGGCAGCAGCTGCTTGATATAAAATACATCAGAGTGCAAATCTTCCCAGATCTAAATTGTCACCACAGGATGAGAGCCTCCTACGTGGTCTCAGCTCCACCTCTGCATCACTGACCTGGCAAACTTTACTTTGTGCAGCAGGGTGGCATGAGGCCAGCAGGAATTGCAGTGCCAGCACCAGAGGGGTGCCCACTCCAGCCCAAACAAGGGGGAGGCAGCTGGGTTTGGATTCCCTCCAGGATGGGTGCAACTGAAGCAGGTTAAAAAAAAATACGGCACAAGTGTTCAAAATCACTAATTGTGATTAGTGTAAGTAGTGTGGGGCACACAGTGAGCACGGTGCACTGTACACAGGTTTAATGCACTGCTATCCATTGTATTCCCTTTTTCCAGCAAGGGGATACCTGTGCTCAGCAGGGCTTTTAGGCAACTCAGGGAGTGGATTCCACTTCAGCTCTGGCACGCCTAAACTTTATTCACTGATGCAATGATGCCCAAAGCCTCTCTGTGCTTCAGTTCTTCATTTGCACAATTAATTGATAGTGGCAACACTTACTGTCTCACCAGGGTGTTGCAAAGAAAAAGCTCACTAGAAATGGTAAGGCATTCAGAAACTGGATAATAAGCACTTTGTAACCTCCTAGGGAAAAATGAAATTTGCACTGTTGGAATGTAGGTCAAGGGTTAAGCTTAAGACTAAATTTCTGCCCTGCACAGACAAAGCACCTGAAGAAGGACTCCTGTCTCATGCCAGCCTCATCCTGGCCCCCTGCAAAGCATCACATTTCCCTTTTCTCTGAGAAATGGGGAATAGCTAAAGGAAAATCTTTCAGGACCTTTGGTATGCAAGCAGATACTGCAGTGTCCCAGCAGTTTATAAGAATCAGGACTTGTTTCTGTTCTAGTCTTCTCCTACAACAAAGAAGAGGATGCACATGGCAGAGAATAGAGTAAAATTTTAAAACCTAGTGTGTTTTCAGAGCTGGTGCTCATTTGAGCGACCCAGAAGTCATTTCCCATTCAGCCCATGAGAACGGGTTTAAACTTCATTTGTGCCATTCATTTCCTTCTTTAATCCTTCTCCCTTCTCTCTCAAAGGTTCCAGCTCAGGCCCATCCTGTGTGGAGTCTTTGTTCCAGGTTTTTTTGTCTTCATTTTCTGTCCTTACAGATTTAGGATCCTCTTCTTTTGCTTTTCTTTCCTTCTCCTCCTTGGCAAGCATACGATAATTATAATAATTCATGATGAACAGAAAGGTTCCTGCCAGGACCATCACAGCTCCACACTTAATGAACATATATTTATAGTCCCCAAAGGTATCAATAAGAATTCCTGTAAAATATATATTAAAAAAAAAAAAAAAAAGGAAATTTAGAGATGAAGGCAAGGGTATTGTGTTTTCAAATCCTGTATATCAAGGAAAACTCTCGTGGCTTTAGGATGAAAAATTCTCTGAACTTCTGATCTCTTCCACAAACACTCTGAGCCTGCAAATACTGAACATGAGTTGCACTATACAGCCTGTGGGTAGTTGACATTGGTACAGGTAATGCTCTGATAATTTGCTCAGTTCAGTAGAAGGGGACAGAACCTACACTGCAACGCCTGGACTTTTCCAGCACACCTATTTTTTCCATGCTAAGATGCTCCTCTGATCACAGAGCCTGCAGGCAGCCTTTCCACTGACTCCAATGATCAACTACAAGGATGTCCATTTGGCTTGGCAGCCAAAAAGCAGCCGCTTTTGGGAAG
This sequence comes from Anomalospiza imberbis, assembly GCF_031753505.1. NCBI lineage: Eukaryota > Metazoa > Chordata > Aves > Passeriformes > Viduidae > Anomalospiza > Anomalospiza imberbis. The sequence continues at coordinate 17,478,228 of NC_089691.1, read as the reverse complement.
ACTTTCATGAGAAAGCACCTGCCCACTGGGTCTCATCTCAGGCTCTTGGCAAAGACCCTGTGATTTATTCCACCACGGGTCACCCACCAGCATTAGAGGGGGCTCAGCTTTTGGTCACAGCTGCCCTTTCTGCAGTTACACTCATGATCTAAAGAGGAAAGGGCACAGCGTGAAACAGGAAAACATTAGTTCCAGGGAAAGCAAAGATGATGCTGTCAGTGTCAGATAATTTCAATGCCACGACAAACGTGACAGGTTCCTCTCAAAGGTTAATGCCTCTGCTATGGAGTTACAGAGTAATTGAAGGGAGATGGCTTAATTGAAATGTCACCATTCTCTATTATGTCAAAATGTAATGCAAATCTTATTGGGATTATGATCCTGAGCATTAATTCCCATTTACTGGGCAACACAGACCATTCTTAACATCCCAAATCCTAATTAAAGTGAGACCCACTCTTAACCTGGCATTCACAGTACAGACAATCTTCCCTGAAACTGGCCCATCATCCATTAGCTCTCTGATGTTTTGGAATATGTTCTCCTCCTCAAAAAGAGGGACCTTTAATTACATCCCGATTGACCCTTAATGTTGAAAAGCTGATGATTAATTATCCCACTGCATTGCACTAATAAGGGTTTTTATGGTCACCAAATAGATTTCCTGATCATAATAATAATATTTTTAGCTGGTTTTGGTCAGTGTTTTTTCCTGAATCATCCCTAGCTGACTTGGTTCACCACTTTCAATGCAGAGTGTTTTTCATGCTACTGGTGAAACATCAACCAAACGCTAATTGCAACAATTTTTCCTTTTCTGCTCATCAGGATGACCTAAAGGTCTCTTAAATAGGTTTCAATGAGAGTTTTAATGAGTAGAGTATTGGAAAATTCAACAGGAGGATAGTCTTGCCTCTTTTCCTTTGAGAATAAGATAAAGTCATAAAACACATTGGGAACAATTTACTTAGTTCATTAAAGCAGAACCCTGCAGTAGGTTATTAAAATGCCAAAGAACCAATAAATTTGCTGCTTATTAAAATGGTGGGGAAAACCCTACAAAACTAATATTACTGATTATTACACAGAACTGTTTTAGCCTCATTAGCAGTCTCTGCTCATTAACTTAATCTTCCACACAGAAAATTATATAATTCAGAAAACAACCATTTTAAAATTGTATTTTCTTTTGTTTGTCATTAATTAAATAATGAATCTCTAAGACAGCAAGAGGATACAGCTGCTTCTGTCACACTGTATGAGCTACCCAGTAATATGAAGAATTAAACAGCTCTACAGGATGTGTCATATGAAACATTAGCCAGATCTCAGATTTGAATCCAGGAAAAGGGTTACAATTGCAAAAGGAGCACATGCTATATAGGGAAGATTAAGGCTGTTAAATCACAGGAGATCACTGGCCTTACTTATCTTTACATGACTGAAAGTCCTCCTGGAGACTCAGTATTGTCCACATGGACCTTTGTGGGCTCTGCCTTTTGATATTTCAAACCATTCCATCCAAAATAAATATTTTTTAAATTATTTTTAGAACAGACTTAAATCTTTCAGCTGCACTAATATGACTGACATTCCGAAGTGGAGTACTCAGAGCCTTAGAGACAAACAGCAAGGTTTGAGTCAGCAAGAGGCTTTCATAGAACTGTTGTGTTTTACTTAAATTTGGTGGACTCCAGCCTTTTGCAAAAGGAGGAATGTCCAGGAGGAGCTGTCTGTAGTGCAAGGCTCTTGGTGTTGTAGGAAGTCCCACTCTGCAAGTTCCGTTCAAGTGTCTGGAGGGATCCAGGATTAAAAGATGACTCTCCAAGACTCACTTCAACAGAAGGGAGGAAAGAGGAAATGCTAGAGGAAACATCAAGGACATCCTTTCCTGTCCAGATGCTAGTGGAAAAATGGTGATTGTGAGGCAGAGAAAACACTTCTAGAATAATTTCCCACAAACTGTGCTTGCAAAAGTCTAAATCCAAGTGACAGCCCAGCGGCAGCAGAGGAGGAAAACACACTCACCTCCAATAGGGGGTCCCAGCAGTATCGTGCAGCACTCGGCGATGGTGACGAGGCCGACGGCGCTCGTGAACCGGGCAGCTCCCACCAGGTCCATCAGCGTCTCAAAGAGCATGGCACACACCATGCCAAAGGCCAGGCCAAAGAAGCTGGAGTACACAATGAGCCCTGTGTAGCTGGAGGCCAGCGGGCACAGGAGGTGGCAGGCGCCGTTGAAAGCGATGGCGAAGCTGAAGAAGTACTGGATCCTTGGCCTCACCCACTTGCTGTTGGCAACGATGCCGGTGGTGGGGCGAGCAACCATGTCCACAATAGCCAGGATGGAAAGCAGGAAAGCAGCTGAATATTCATCGATGCCAGTGTGCTTTGCATAGGGTGCCAGGAAAACGATGGGAGCAAAGAACCCCAGGAACATCAGCACGTTTCCGATCAGGTAAATCAAGAACCCTCTGTGTTTGAAGAGGGAAAAATCAAGGTACTGATTGACTTTTTCAAAGCAGTCCTTTTCTCCTTCCTCTTCTGTTTTGTTCTCCATGGGGCCATCTTCAGTGATCTTTCCTTTCAGAGCATCCTTCCCTTCCTCAGTCACCTGGGTTTTGACCAGGGCTGTGCTTGCCCCAATGGGTCTGAAGAGAGCTCCTGCCACACAGCAGTTTAATAAAATTGCCCCAAGAATTAAAAAGCTGCCCCTCCAGCCAAAATTGTCAAAAAGGAATTGGTTGAGAGGTGCCAGGGTGCAAAGCATCACGGGGCTCCCTGCCATAGCAAGGCCATTGGCAATGGGTCTTCTCCTCAAGAAGTATCTCCCTATGATTATCACTGAGGGCTGAAGGTTGAGGGCAAGGCCAAATCCTGGAAAACAGTTCAGATAAACAAAGGAAGATTTGAGACCCGTTTCTCCTCAGCACATTGTTTGAGGAAGTTCACAGTCAGTTGGTTCACTGGTGGCTATTCAACACAACAATCTGGTTGAAAATGTTGCCCAGGGTGTCTCTGAGTTCTGGCTGCCACATTTGGGTAACCAGACCCCAGAAACACTCTTTCATTCAGAGAACCCCCTTCCTTCTGCACTGCAAATCTCTTGGGTGGCAAAACTAGCACCAAGAGTTTGCTTCAGAGTGGACCAAAACCATTCCCTCATGGAATGTTGGTGGGTTCTGTCCAGACACAGCACCCTTGCTGGGGGAGAGGATGGATCTGTTTTTAAAAAAATGGCAACTCCCAGTTGGAGGAAGGTCGTTTTGGCTTGGACAGTGTCAACCACCAAAGTGCATCCAGCCAGGGCTGGCCTCTCCTTCCATGGTCACCCAACTCTGCTGCCGGGCAGCCAGACCTGCATGGAAAATATCACCCTCCTCAGCCACAACTGATGTGGTGCTGTGAGCAATGCAGGTCTGATGCAAAAGATTTAGAGGTCTGCAAGTGCACAGCAAAACAGCTACCAAGGATGCTAATTACACAGGACCCCAGAGTGTTTCTTTTAATTAGAATTTATTTTTATTGCATTTAGATATATAAATGCCATTGTAAATCTGCAGTGCTAATTCAATTGGCCAGCTTCTCCCTCACAGGTGGAATCTGCAGGCAGAAATACCAAATGCTGTGATGGTCTCAATTTTCTGTGGTTCTGTTTGAGAGCACTGCCATATAGAACCATAGAATCACACAATCAGTAAGGTTGGAAAAGACTCCCAAGACCATGGAGTCCAACCTTTGACCAATCATCACCTTATGAACCAGACCAGAGTACTGAGTGCCACCTCCAGCTTTTTCTTGAACACTTCCAAGGATGGGGAACCTCCCTGGGCAACCCATTCCAATGCTTAATCACCTTTTCAGTGAAAAAATTCTTCCTGATGTCCAACAATTCTTCCTGATGCGCAATATCAATAATCAATAATTAAACATCAATAATATTTTTAAGCATTTCTTTGACATGCAGTATTTTCATAAAAAGTTCATTTTTCAGAACTCCATCAAAATGGCATTTAAAAGTCATGCCACATATTTTCCACTCCATCATCCAGGAAAGAATGAGCCACATTAGAACAAAGCAGAAATTTAATCCTTGAAGTGATTATATCAGAGAACATGAATCCTGAAAATAGGGTCATGCAGATTTTTTCTTGTTCATTAGTCGATATAATTAGTTTGTTTAACTGTGCAGTACATAATTAGGCATATTGCTTTACAGAAGAGAATTTACAAAGGTCAAGGTCCTCAAAATTAATTAAGGAACACTATCATTAGTCACTGATAGAGTAGAATCCAACTGATGCAGCAGAATCCAGCCGATGCCGGATAGCTTCAGTTTAAATGGGTTTACAAAATTATGATTTTTGCCAAGTCTAAAGTTCTCTTTTTTTTAATTACTTTGAAGTTTACAACATTAAAAATAAATTGAAATGGCAACACATTAAAATAATTCTGGATATAAAACATTCTCAGCATGAACTTTTTTAGATAGTCTATATATTAGGCAGGGCACATCTTTGGGAAGTGCAGGCTGCTTTTAATGCCTATAGGGCCAAATTCAGGGTGACCTGGGAGCCACAGAGGAAAACCACAGCCCTGGTTAGAGAACACCCTTGGACAGAGCTTAAATATATCTTTTTCCACCTGAGAAGATGCAGCACAGCAGGTGAGAGTTTTCATTTACTCCCCATTTCCCAGGCTGGTCAGTAAGGGCAGAAATTGAACCATCGTTTCCACAGAGTCATTTTTGGTAGGGACACACCACACATCTTCCAAAGGATGAAAATCAGACTGGATGCCAGCTACCCACTTAAACAATAATCATCTCAATTTTTTTTATTATATGAACATTAATTTGCCAGTCAGACAAATCTAATTTAATATTACCTCATGCTCTTCCCATTAATTAAATTTGGAGAGTTTCAAATTGAATAACTGGATTTTCAATTTACTTTAAGCTTTTGGCTGACTTTAATAGGAAATATTTACATCCATTTTATTGCAGTTTTCAGAAACTACGGCAGCTTTTCCATAGCTGGAATTGTTACTCAACAACCACATTTTCTCCCCAGGGATATGACAGAGAGGTCTGTCAGTGGAGTTGCAAGAACAGAAGCAAACCTGTGCCAGAGGGAGTGTTCTTTCCTGGATTAAATACATCTCACTCATATTGGGAGGAAATAAGTGGTGCTACAGGACTCAGCTGTGTAGTTATTGATCTTGTTCTTGCTTTATTAGCAAGGAACAATATGACCAGGTATTTCAGTGCTCAACATTTACAGCCATGGCAAAGACTCTGCTCTCATTAGTCCACATGCCTCACCCAAGATCCCATTTTATTTCATGGCAGTCTTATTGGTGCATATTGAACTAAACTCTGAGCAGTCGTTACCACCTTGCAATTAGCTTTGAAATTTGCTGCTTCCACCTCAGACTTCAGAAGAGGTTGCATGTTGAAACACCTACTTAATGCATCCAGGCTGGCATCTGTCCAGGTGGACAGCTTGCAAACCCCATTTCTTTTTCTAAGCGCTGTAGGGAAACAAATGGGAAGAGGCCGTGGGGTTTCCTGTGCATGCAGAGTGCCTCGTGCAGCCCAGAGAGCCATCAAGGACAGAGCTGCTTCCACCAGCAGAGCCTGGTTCCTGCTCTGCATGCAAATGGAAACAGGCATAATCAAGTCAGCAACTGAGATTGCCGTGTCTAATCCTCCACTGCAAACACATACTTCCTGCTCTGCTCCTCTGAAGAGATTTCTATTAATATGCCACAGGCACAGGACTGAGGCAGAGACCTCCTTGTACCAAGACCTTGTTTTTACCTCGATCCCTGTGACTTACATGAGCACAGGCTTTTACATCAGTCTGTTTTCTTTCCAGGCTAGTAGGAAGGAGGCTAGAAAGAGTGTGATGTTTACAGGTTGCTTTACAGTTACTGCAAATCCCCTTTACAAAAGCCTCTCTCCTCGTGCAGCAGCACTGTCACAGCCACATGATAGGCAGGTGGCTTCCTAATTGCCCTTGAATACTTCCATGCTAGGCCTGGCCAGCAAAGATACTTCAAGCTTAATTGGAGGCATCAAGCATGTTAGCAGGTTTACAAGCATCTTCCCTTCTCTGTCAAATCAATATTCCTTCCCCAGCACACCCCCCATGCCTGGAGATGATGGGTTATCAGCCAGCACCTCATCCACACCACTGCTGCCCTTCTTCAGCAAGCAGGAGGGAAAGATGCACACAAAAGATGCGCTTTGCCCAGAGGAAACAGCACAGCAGTGCAGACAAAGAGATGTGGGTGTTTTAGGCCTGTGCCTTGCGGCTGGCACGAGGTCACCTGTGTGCACTGAGCACTGCCCACACTCAGCTCTCTGTGCTGGCTGGTGGACCAGACTTGCAGACACGTTCAGGGAACAAGAGCAAGGTCTTTATCAATCCTAGGTCTGTTGGGGTTATGCACCGAGTTCCCTCCTGTCACCTTTTTAGTGCTTTAGAACAGAGAAGCTGGTGCCTCCCTACAGCCCTGTTTCTTGTCTGAGTCCTTCTGCTCACCAAAGTGCATGGAATATTTTCAGCAAAGGATTTATGGTTTCCATACACTAATCCAGCATTAGTCAACTTAGAATCACAGAATGGCTTCGGTTGGAAGGGACCTTAAAACTCATCCCATTCCAACTCCCTTGCCATGGCAGGGACACCTTCCACTGTCCTAGGTTGCTGCAAGCCCTGTCCAACCTGGCCTTGGACACTTCCATGGATGGGGCAGCCTCAGCTTTTGTCTCTGCAACCTGTGCCAGGGCCTCCCAACCCTCACAATAAAGAATTTCTGATCTAAACTGCCCTCTGTCAGTTGAACGTCATTCCCCCTTGTCCTGTCACTTCCCCTTTTGCCTTCCTAGAGGACATTTGTTTAGGAGGAAACGATGCAAGCTCATGCATTAAGAAATATTGGGGGACATTGGTTAATTTTATTTCCCATCCCTTTGTTTCTGGAGTCTCTTTTAAGGAATCTGCAAGATTTATTCATCCAATAATAACACAGTTTCACTTAATTACAGTGACAGTCCTTAGGAAGAGTAAAGTTTAAGAAAGGGAATCCTACACAGGGACTTATTCACTACTGTACAGATTTAATAAAGGAATATTGATATAGAAGAACAGGGTGAAAAACTTTCTGTCCCAATTTGCTTTGCTAGTGGCTGGTTTTATTGATTTTAAATGTTGAGCTCACATTTTCACATTCAGAAAGCAGCAACACTTAATGCATCTGCAGAGAGATTGGGAATATTCATTAAACCATACACCTGGCAACCTCAGAAGCCAATTTTGAGCTCATTGTGTCATGCTTCCAAGCAGATGTCCTAGATGCACTGAAATAAACTTTGGCTGTACCTTATCCAAAATAATAAAACAAAAATACTTACAATTAAGCATCTATACTCACACAGGTGGAGAGCTCTAATCCATCTACCTTTAAAAGCAATAACCTGGCACCTGCAGGCTTTAAAGGTGCTGGACTGCTTGAGTTTCCAATATGGAATTTCGTATTTTAATACAGGCAATTCAATTGGAACTTCAAGAAGGAAATACAGGGGTTTTGAGGGTTTTTTTTTGTTTGTTTGTTTGTTTGTTTTTGTTTTGTTTGTTTGTTTTTTTGTTTTGTTTTTTTTCACAACGGGGAGATGGTTGCCTATTTTCAGTCAACTCCAGCAGTTCTTATAAAGGACCTCCTCACCTCACAAGCTGGAAAAGGGCAAGTAAACTGAAGCAAACCCCTGAAATCTCATTTCATGTATCTCACAGAGGGAAGATAACACACAGTAAAATAGGAACAAGGGTGCTTTCTTTATAGTCACACTTGTACCCAAAGGACTTGCTGTGCCCAGGGCAGAGCACAGTCAACCTGGGTTTGCTTCAAAGAAAGCTGAGGGCACTGTTGGCCACCAACCCCAGCAGCCTAGCCCAGAGACTGAGCTGCAGAGAGCACAGCCCTGCCTGGATCCCGCACGCCACATCCAGCCAGGAACACGGCACAGGGAACGTTCTCTTTGCTTAAGTTCATCTGGAGCATTGATAAGGAGGGCCTTTGTCCCACCAGATTTTTATCTCACAAGCTTTTTATCTCAGCAGCTTCCCACAGTGTTTGTGCTGGTGCAGACATTGCCCAGGTGTGGAAGCCCCAGGCCACCAGAAGGGAGCCTCGGTGGGGAGGGGAAGGAGGTGCTTTGTTCTCACCTGTGATGAAGCCCACGCAGATGTAGAGCTGCAGGATGCTGGTGCAGAAGGCAGCTGAGATCATCCCCACACCACACAGGAGGCCCCCAAACATGACCACGGGGCGGCTGCCGTAGCGGTTCACTAAAATGCTGCTGATGGGACCTGGGGAAAGAGGGCAAAAAGGACTCTGAGGTTGTATCTTCTGACAGAAGGGCATGTTTGACACAAAGCAGGTAAAGCAATATCAATGGCCCTGAGTGCTGTTGACAGCTCCTAGGGTGAGCTCGGGAAGAAAATGGAACAGCAGAGATCTTCCACATGGAGATGGCAGCATGTCCAGTGCCATGGGTGTGTAATCAGTGACAGCTCCTGCCCCCAGGACTTCCAAGTGTCACCAGAGAAGGCAAACAGCAGTAACAAATCATGTCAACACAGGATCCCCTTGATTTATGATGATGATAAACTACCCACACAAAGCAGTGGCTCATATTGTGAGGCAGATATCACAAATGCTGTTGCATTTTTAATGACCCTATTTAATGCAATTCCAATATTGCTGACCAGGACCGAAGCTTCAGCTGAACAGTTGTTAATTAAATCTTAATAGCAGTCCATCTAGGTAGAAAGTGTTGGGGATGATGGATTAGCCACAGCTCAAAAGAACCAGTTTGGACTTGCATTTATGCAAAGAGGAGGTTCAGGGCAGTGCAAAATTATGAAAGAGGGAAATGGCTTGACAAAAACTGTGCACACTGAAACAAAGCACTGAAATCTGAGGAAGTGAGACCAGTAAAAATCAGAATCACAGTATGATATATACTGGAGGGACTTTGATGGTACATCAGGACCAACCTCCTGCTCAAAGAAAAGCCAGCTTTGAGAAGCCAGAACTGAGAAGCCAAAACTAGAAAAGTCAAGCTGAACAGGAAAAAGCAGTCCAGAAGTCCAAGCTGTGAGATGTAAAGAAAAGATTCTATATTACTCAAAAATCCTGAATCAAAATGCTTCAAAAGTGATACTGGAAATGAGGAAGGGGAATACAGGCAAATCTAATATCTGAATTTACCTGGCTGTTTGTGGTGCTACTCATCATACAGTAATGGTGTTTCAGAGCCCAGTGTGCCTGTTTGCCTTCATTCCTGCCTCTTCCCACACCACTCACACAATACTGCAAACTGGTATTTTAAAGGCACAGGCACCTCTGAAGAGTTTGGCTGTAGGATCTACCTCACCACAGAGCCATGGTAGAATATTTACCTTTGCTTAAATAATCTCAGCCAGAAAGAGCTCCAGAACTCTCTCCAGACCCTGCAAACCACAGCACTCCTGATCACAGGAATGAAACCCAGAAACCCCAACACTCCCTCAGCATGGCTGACAGCATCCAAACAAGTTCTCAGCTGTTATAATGTGCAAGAATAGAAAACAGTAGGTATGGCTGGTTTAATCTGGGGAATGGAGCCCATAGAAATACTTTCCACTTGATGTCTGAGGTCAAAATACTCATAAATTAAATGCACACAAGCACAGTCTCAACAACATCCCTGTGTGATCTGTGATCTAGTCCCATCAAATGCACCATTCAATTAAAATTTCAGTGTGTCTATAATTACATGGAGAGTTTTTCTGCTAATCCTGTAACTGGATTCACACAGGTGCATCCTTTACTGCACTGAGCACTACAGGATTCAATGAGAAGTTCTGGGGAAAGGGATATCTATTTCAGATCAGCACAGTGAGAAATACCCCCCCTTCTGTCTGAATTTCCCCTGGTCAGGGCCTGAACTTGCACTGTGCTTGAGCTGGTCTCAGCACGTCCTGTAATTCAATAGATCGAGCCAGTGTTCCTCAGAAAGGCACCACCATATTCATCTGCAGCCTAAGGGCATGCAACTCTTCCATTTTTCAATTTTCCACATGTCTGCATTTCTGCAGAATCAATCTAATTACTCAACTAAGAAAATGTGGTTTCCATTACCTTCGCCCACTGGCAGAGGGCTTTCACCCTGTAGGAAGTTGTAACATGGAGCAAAGCAGTTCTAGCCCATAATATTCCTGCTAAGGCTTCTCTCCTGCTCTGACCTGGGACAGATACCATGGCGAGAAGCCCCTGCTATGAGAGGAAAACCAGGACTGCTCACATATGTCCCACTCTTGCAGCATCCAGCTTAGGAGAAGGGAAATTAGGGTTAATGTCCCTCTCCTTTCAGTCCATAAATGGTTGTATTGGCTTCACCCATCACGAAGGATGGGCTTGGACCATGACAGCAAATAATGAACTGGAAGGGCCTGAGGGTAGGACACATTCTGCCTAGCTATGGGGACAGCTGTAGACAGCTGTTATTTTCCTCTACTTCAGCTGTAGAGGCTGAAGGAGAGGAAAATAAATGTTTGTATCCCAACTACTGGCTTTACAAATGAGAGCAGTCTTTCTGTGTCCCTGGGGACACTCCACAAGTGCTGTGTCCTCAGCCACATCCCAGCAAGCACTTATTAAGCCATGAGGCTGAAACTTTTCCCCATTCTTGTCATGTGTGATCTCTCAGCAATGTTTTACAGGTCTGCATGACCTTCATCTGCTGCAGACAGTTTTACAACAGGAAAATCAGCCCCATGTTTGCCAGTCTGGGTGCAAGAGCTGTGCTCCCAAGGGTGTCACCTGCCTGGGCTGGGCTCAGCTCACAGGGAACTGGGACAAAATTCAGAAGCACAGAAGCTTTCCCTTCACAGCCTGGAAGTGTCCAGCCCTGTGAGCCTGCTTTGGTAAAGAGCCACAGGCTGCAGGATCACAGCCCATGCCTGAGGGACAGCACCTGACCAGCCTCACCCACACAGAACTGGGGATCAGAGAGCTCTCAGCCCCTGAGTGCATGCAGTTAGAGCACAGAACAGGAGCAGAACATCTGGACTAAACCTTCTCAGCCACAGAGAATCCACAGTAAGAGCCATGATGAGCACTCAACCTGCAGGAAAAGCTAGACCTAGCAGCAAAACCTACATGAGACACCAAAAAATCAAACCCAAAGCCTCAAAAAGTTGGGAAATCAAACTTCCTTGAGTTGTTGCTCAAAGGCTGAAGGGTTTATAAAAGTCCTCAACAGACCTATCAAATGCATTGAAGCAAATGCAAAATCACATCCCCAAAATTACTTCCACTTAAGTCATTTGGACCTATAGAAACATCCACAGGCTTTAGCAAAGCAGCCTTTCAAAATCTGTCCCATCTCTGGGCGGAAAGTGGCACACACAATCTGTCACATTTGGGAGCTGTGCACACCTCAGCTCCCAGCCCTGCCAGCCTGGGCAGGTGCCAGAGCACACACAGGGACCCCCTCACCCTGCCCAGGTGTCTGCAGCAATCAGCATCACACCCAGCAGATCTGAGTGCACCCTCCTGCCCTGCTCTGTATGTCCTGAGGGGGAAGTTGATTAGACATCAAACATTAGATAAGTCTAACAGCAGCATTGTGGGCTAGCTTCAGAAAACATTAAATAGCTCAAGCTGGGGCAGAGGGCTGAAGAAGAGGGAACACAAAGCCAGCACTGCAGTTGTGGGGAATGTGAAACACAATTCCTGCTATGCTTGCAGCTATTGCACAAATTAAAAGTGTGACAGGCCCTGGCAGCACGGCGGAATTGAAAAGCAGAACCTGCCATTTACCAGTTACTCAGCTGGCATGGAAAGAATAAAGATATTGTATATTAGCACAGAGAAACCATTTAGGGTAACAGTGAGTGCAGCTCGGATCCCAAGGCCCCTTCAGCTGCTAATACCTGCCTGGTCAGACGTGCAGGAACCACAGGAACCTGTCCTGGCATTCAAATTAAGTCATTGTTCCCTCCTGCAAGCCTGCAGCAGGACGAGCTAAGAGGAGTCAGGGTGATTTTTGCTTCTTAATTTACAGCATCAGGTGAGAACAGGGCAAGAGAAACAGCTGGCAAAGCCCTCAGAGAGCTGCCTTTCACCTGGCTTGACCTTGCAGGAGCAGCCACACAAATGCTGTGCCAGTCCCTGGAAAGTCAGAGCAAGGAGCAAAAGCCATCCCAGCTGCTGAGAATGTCCCCAGTGCACTGAGGATTCTCAGGCAGCAGAGCAGTCAGGGCTGTCCCCACAGCCCCACCACCAACAGAGCACTGCAACTTCTAACGATGAAATTAGAGGTATCATTTAATGAACCCTGCGCACCCAGTACATTCCAATGGCAAGAATGCTGACATTAGGGTGGTGTTTTGGTGCAGGAAGGGATGGCATTCCCTCCCACCCACCCAGCCTCATGGCAGCCCCTTCCATGGCCCAGTGACTTCCTCCCTTCCAATGAACCTCCAGCCATGGCCATCTTTCATCATCCTTTGCAGGGGGACAGCACAGGGCAGCAGGGGACACAGTGGGGATGCTGAGCCTCATCCTGCTGCTGGCTTCACTCAGAGCTGTGCCTGTGGCTTTGCACCTCCCCTTGCTCACAGGGACCTGCTCTTCATCATCTCCATCAGCCCATGGTAAGGGCAAGAGATGCCAGAAGTGCTTCACTTTATACCCCAAGCCCTTGCAGAGCAGGGTGCACACCACGAGGCTCCCACTGCTGCCTGCAGTAAAACTCTGCAGCCTGGAGAGCAACAGTTTGCACCAAATATCCCCAAAAGATGCAGCCGGGATCATGGAGCCCCTAGAAGACTGATGAAATGTAAAGCACTATCCTCAGCCCATATAAATCAGTCTGGTTTAGCCTGTCCTGTTTAAAGCCTCTCTTTTCTCATACCTGTGGCAGATTTCCATTCTTTGTTAGCTGGTACATGAAAGGCCGTGTCAAAGAGGCTGCTCTTGGTGGCAAGAGAAACACAGAGACTTGCCAGTGGGGAATGCAGCAAGCCTGAACTCATTTGTTAGCTTGTCCAATTACTTTTCACCTTGAGTTTTGTGTTTGCAGAAGTGAAAAGGACCCTGAAGAGGAGACTGTAAAACTACAAAGAAAAAGCAAAATACTCTGGGCTCTCCTCTCTTCTCCTCCACAAACCCAGGCCACCTTGTCATTCATTCTTCTTGAGTCACTGAACTATGATCCGGAGAGGGTCATAATGCAGAGCTGGCACATAACAAGAAATATCAATCCAGACTGGCTTAAACTCTTGCAAGTATGACAGTACTCAAAAAATAGACACCTGAATTGCCTTCCTGTTTTCCTCAGCAAGCCTTATGAATTTTTTATGAGCTGCAAAACTACCACTGCTGGTGTGAAACACTGATGTATTTCTAATAGGGATTAAAACATTCTTCTCTCCCATACTTCTGACCCTGTATATATATATATATATATATATATATATATATATATATAATATATATATATATATATCCCTTATTTGTCAGGTTTGGTTTGTCTTTTTTTTTAACTTAACCTGTTACTAATAGTAACAGTATTCCTCCTTTCTGTTGGAACTTGTCCTGGATTAATTTCTGCTGCAATATTTCTGTGTAGGCTTTCAGATAAGCAGCGAAGAGCTGAGGCCCTGAAAATCTGCAACCCAGAGGCTTCCAGCAATGTGGGTTTTTTTCCCAGGTTTCACAACACTGACCTTCTGACAGGGTAAAGTGGCACAGAGCCAGTGCAAATGTTCTAGGTCTGCTGGTCAGATCATTTGGTGACCACACAGGTGATAAAACAACAACACTTTAAAATACTCAATGGCACAGACCACAGGGCTGGAAGATTTGGGACCACCAGTGCCCCAACAGCTGGGGCTGCAACATGCAGCTCAGCTTTTCCTGCTTTTCCACAGTAGCAAGTGGCTCTAAAGAGCTCTTCCTGCACAGGGACATTGGTCAGCACCAAAAGAACTGCCCAGATAGTTAATATTTTCCAAACTGTTGTGAAAATACAAATAGGAACTCTGCATGCCAAGACTGCCACTAACTGTGAGGAGTCACTGGGGAAGTGACATAAGAAGGAGTGCAACGTACTCAGAGGAGAGGGAAAGGGGGGAAATCATTTATACTAATGGAACAAAGCCTGTTATTACACCAGTAGTAAAACAACAACAGGAGCAGGCCTGCAATTTCCTCAGTAATAATCTCACTCCCTCTGTGGAATAACAACACTGCCTTTGGCTTGGTAATTCATCCAGCAGGGTACCAGCCCACCCTAACAGAGCAACCTCCTCACTACCCCCCGAATGAAAGCAGGTGCCCCCACGTTATTAATGTGCTGCCAGAACCCCCCGGCCTCGGGAGATGGGGGGGATCAGCCAGCAGCTCCTGGTGACAATGCACAGCCTGGAAGGGGGGCAGCCAGGGAAAACACAGGGCCCAGCTGCAAACGTGGGGGGAAAGGGATGAGAGGGTTAAAACCCGCAGCCTTTCACTCTTTGTCATGCCAGAAGAGACTTGGACAGCTGATGCTTTTAAGTGTTTGCGTCACCAGGGTGTGGAGAATAACTGGTGGTACCTGCTGATCATGAAGCCTAATAATTATTATTAGTCTCGGCTGCTTGGTTCAGATGGTTTGGTTTTCATCTGCATGGGTTGAGGAGCCCTCAGACCACCGACCTTTCCTCAGGCAGTGCTGCTGGAGACAGGATGGCCACACACTGGGGGCAAGTGGCAAGTGAGCACACGCCCCAGGTGACAACCACAGTCTCAAATACTCCTCTGCCAGGCCTGACAGAGCAGCTTCCAAAGACCCGTCCACACCTAAATCACCCCGATGCCTTCTGTCAGTGTTATTTTACATTGCAAATAGTCGATTTTAAATAAGGAGGCTGAAATCCAGCACATGCCACAGCAGCTCCAACAGCTAACCTGACCCCAGAGATGCTTCATTTGCTCCCTCACACGTGAGGAGAACAGTCAGTTCATTTAAGGGGGTAATGGCTGCAGCTCCAGCACAATCCCTGTGAGATGATGCATAAGCCAAGCATGGGAGAAGTTGTCTGGACACACATTATTCAGTCATCAAACTGGTCAGTCCTGTGGTGCCTGGGCAGGACTGGCACTGTGTTCAGCTGGGAAGGTAGTGAGGGCAATGAACCACTGCAGGAACCAGGCTGCAGCAATCCTCCCTCCCCTGCAGCCACCAGGCATGCCCTTGGGAACACAGGGAGACTGACCTCCCACCTGGAATTTGCCCCAGCAGCAACCTGATGACAAAAAAAAAAAAAAAAAAAAAAAAAAAAAGGAAGAAGAAAAACAAAGCAGACAAGGCCCAAGCTTCAGGAAGACAAAGTGTACTCTTCCTTATCCAGCAGTCTCATCTGATCAGTGCTCTGGCACTTCAGTTTCCAGATTACCCAGCTTAGATGCTGCTCCTGCGGTGCACGGAGGAGCCACAGGCCAACAGCTCCCAAACTGGGGCTGTGGCCATGGTCCTTCGTGTCACTTTGAGTTTAGGCAATTAATTAACTTCTCATGCAAAGGGACAGCACTCAGATCACAGCCGCTCACCTTCGCAAGGCCACGGCACCACCGTGTTTGAGTTGCTCTCCTGTGATTTCTTTAGCTGCCTTTTTGCCTTGGCAGGACCACTGGCTTTCATCCCTCCCATCACTGGAAGCTGCAGGACAGGAGCTCCCTGTGTGGCTGCAACATCCATTCCTGGAGGTCAACAGCCCTTGGTTACTGCTCTCAACATGCTGCTCCAAACCTGGCCCCTGCCTGCTGGTGGTCTCCAAGGGGCTTTGCCCACCCCTGGGACCCTGCAGGACGTGACCAAGAGATCAGTTACACTGGAGAGGCCATCCAGGGGCAGAAGAGCTGCAATGCTCTGGGACAGGTTGGCATCTGGGGGAAGAAGCTTTCACATGTTTGAATTCCACTTGGGGGGAACGGATTATAACTTACTCCTTGGCTTAACACCATTAACAACCCCCCAGCCAAAACTCTTCACTTCCTTCTTCCTAGTTCTTATTAATCTTGGTTTTTATTAAGTCTATCACATCTCCATTACTGTTGCCTGGTGACCTTGATAGCTCCAATGAAGGGCAAAATGATAAAGCTTTGTGACCAAGTCCACAAACACAGAAATATTTCACCTGAACCTACAGTGCTATTATTGCTTTTAAGTAGAACAGAGCTATTTAAAAAAATAAAAAATCTAAGCCCATACGTGGTGACCTTGCAGAGCTGGAGTGCTCTCTGAGAGTTAGGAGAAGTACATGAATCTGCAGCACCATTCATTATGGAAATCAAGTCATTCCTCATCCAGCTTTCTTATCAAAATCTAGGATTCTGGTGCTGCTACCCCAGGGATTGCCCCTGCGTGGGGAGGATGTCTTATTTCCACAGCAGGGGAGGCGAGGGAGGGTAAGAAAAAAGGTGAAGTCCAGCATCAGGCAGCTCCAGGGAGCACCTGGCAGGCCTTGGGCCAGGACAGCAGGATGCTGGATATCCACAGCTCTGTGAATAAGCAGAATAATCCTCTTCCTTTTGTTTCAGCCTCCACAAAACACCCAGGTGGAAAAGCACATCCCTAGGGAAATCCTAGTAAAAGCCCCACTTGAGAAGGAATGTTTGTGGAACCAGTGCGGTAAGCACAGCAGTAGAGAGAGCTGACACAGGTGAACATAACCTTGTCCTTGAAAAACCCCACCTCCCTCCCATGCCTCAGTTTCCCCTCGTAGTGCTGTGGTGCTTCACAGCTATTTGAAGGTAATTGAGATGGGTGGAGAGCCCTGGGTGGGGTCTCCCGGAGGCAGAGAAGGTTTTGGTAGAGTCTGGACCAGAGCAGGAGAGAACCTTGGCAGTTTTGATTAAGTTAAAAACTGCAGAATCAGACTCATTATTAATATAGCTTTGTGCCACTGCATGTTGTAAGGTTCTTTCTAAACCTGTCACTGCAATTTATCATGCTAGCAGTGTAATAAAATACAGCTATAAAATTTTGGATTAAATGTTCAAGGTCAACGGTGGACTTTCAGCTTCCCTATGTCTTCCTTGCTGCTTT
Source organism: Anomalospiza imberbis (assembly GCF_031753505.1). Taxonomy (NCBI): domain Eukaryota; kingdom Metazoa; phylum Chordata; class Aves; order Passeriformes; family Viduidae; genus Anomalospiza; species Anomalospiza imberbis. Next base: position 17,461,082 of record NC_089691.1, on the reverse strand, counting down.
AGCAGATGCTCTATTAAGCACTTACAAGCTCTGGGAGAAAGTTTGTTTTGGAGAAAAAGATTTAGTTGTGGAGCATTTCCAGAATTAAGTCTTCAGGTAATTTGATCTTCACCAAACTACAAACCTATAAATAACAAGACTAATAAACACTGGTTGGTTTCAGGTGGAGGCTTTTTCCCGAGAAACACTCTCATTTTTATTGTTTGCAAAGTGTGTCTCTCTGATGCTGTCTTTGTAAAATTGACAGATGGAGATTCCCTAATTTTAATGGAAATTTGGGTGTGAGAGAGGACCACCCTGGAGATTTTGAGGGGAGTTTTACAGCAGGGTATAGTGAGACTGAGACCAGACTCCACTGCAGTACATTCTGAATAAAAACAATGCATGCTGCTGATGCCATGAGCCTGAGCTTTTTGTGTATTAAAGGGCAACAGAAGCAGCACATATTCACACCTACAAGCTGTATACAAACATGCACAGAAATTTCAAAGGAGTGAAATTCTTCAAAATTGCTAAAAAGAAGCTCCAGTGTCCCCTGGTGTAGCCCCAGCTATTCAAGCTGAGCAGCTGAAATGATTCTGCGGGAGGATCTGCTCTCTGATCTCCCCTTGGATGATGCCTGTTATTTCATTATAAAGATGGAGGAAGCATTTGGCCACACAGTCACCATTTAAAAATTTTTAAAAAAAGAAAATGCAGATGCTGTCCTAGTATTAAATTATTCTCTCTATTCTGGCACATGTGCCAGGAGGCTGGCTCGTTGTTCAAGCTCCAACAGTTGGCCATAATAAAAGATATTACTTCTTCCCACGATCTTTACCTCTCCTGCAGCCTCACAGAAGACCATAAGAGCTACAAGAACATTACTGCTATTAAATTAGAGGCATCACTATTTCTTACTTTCAGAATGTTTGGCTGTTTCCCCTGATGCTGAATAGGGCAACTAATTTACTAGCAAATTAATACTGCTTATCTTTTCTTTCCTGAGAGCTCTGCTGCCTCCTGCTTTCCCCAGGGACGCGTCTGTGGCCTGGCTTGAAATGTGTCACCCTTAAAAGTGGGACAGGGGCAGCTCAGTTTGGTGAACCTGTCACCACCACACAGCCCAAACCAGGAGGTGCAAAGGCCAAAGGCTTTTGGCTTTGCAATGAAATTGTTTCCTAAACAAAACCCACCCCTGTACGTGAGGCAAAACCTTGGGAATCTTGGCCTTGTGCTGGCACAGCAAACAGGGCCCAAGAAGGCAGTTTGCAAAAAGAAGCCCTGCCCAGGGCACCTGGCAGCACAATAGGTACCCTGTGGTGCTCCACATTTTGGGACATTCGCTGTGTCCTCCTCACCCCCAGAGCCTGTTACCTGGGTGCTGAGATGCAGCTGAGAGCACCTTTAGGGAAGGATGATGCCATGGTCCTTGGTCCCTTACAGAATCAGAGAATCATTAAGGTTGGAAAAGACCTCTAAGATCATTGATCAGCTCCTTTTTCCTTTTTTTTCCCTACATCAAAGACTCTGCTCTGTAATTCCTTTCTCATTTGGGGTAAGGAATGAGCTCTTCACCCATGACAAGAAAGAAAAGAAAAGTAGAAACATTGTAAAACAAATCTTTCTTTATCAGATTGATAGGGCTTCAGACTGTGGGATTTGGTCAGAGAAAAGCAATGTTCCCTCATGCTCCTCACTCTCAAACCTCCCAGTCTGCCCTCTGCAATTGGAAATGTGGAATTGCTGAACAGGAGCTCTGGCAAGAGCTACAAGTACCCCATCATAAAGTCCAGGCTATCCACTTTACTGCACAGTAATCTGTTTTACTACTTGTATTATAGTGACAGAATTGTTTTCTGCAACCTAGTTCAGATTAAGAAACTGGGGGATAAGACACATTAACTTCTGTAATATATATTGCCAGAGCCTTGGCTGGTATAAAACAGCTTCCTGGGGGAATTCAGCAGAAAGTGAAGGGCAGAAACAGTCCTGGCTGCTGATTTTCAGTTTCAGTCTGAAAAACTGGAACTCCTTTGGTGCTACAAGCAAAGCCTCAGGTGGTCACTGTAAATCTGCATCCATGTTGTCAAAATCAACACAGCTTCTCCAGTGGAGATTTGCGTTAGTTCATGTATTTTCAGAAAACAAGCTTCATTTGCATTATTTATGAAATGCAAATGCAAGCTCTGTTACAGTGTAAGCAGCACAGTCCAAAAACAAGTCCTTAGACCAGCAAGAACACCAAGGAAACCAGGCACTGTGTCAACAAAAGCTGTGGGCAGTGAAAACATCAGCCTCTGTGTGCCCTGCCAGGGCACCGGCAGCTGAGGTGCCCCTGGGGCTGCAGGGAGCTGGGATGGGGCAGTCCTCACAGGAATTTCCTTCCATGGCCACCCTGACACCAGCAAATGCACCAGAGGCCCCTCCAGCCCCCCAGGGACATGTGCCTGATGCTTCATGCAGGAGATGCTCAGTGCCCCACAGAGCCCCCACAGGGCTGCAGACAGCATCCCCTGCACCTCCACACAGCCTGAGACCCTTCTGCCTCATCTGGCAGAGGAAGGGAAGGGATGGACATGCTGTGGCAATAATCACCTGGTTTGGTAGCTCTGTTAGCTACTCAGGAGTATGTTGAAATCTTGGCGGGTTTAGAATTTCATTTTTTTGGAACTGTTTTCTGGTTTTTCAGCAGAGTAAATCAAGCCTTGCATCCTCACAGTTCTAACAGGCACTGCCAGAGAGCAAAACGTGGGCAGCTCAGAGGAGCTGTCCTTTAATGAGGATTTCCAAATCACTAGAGTCATGCATAAGCTACACCCACTCTGGTGTTAAATGCCCAGTCAGTCAAAGCAGAGTGTTAAATACACTCTTGGGCACAAGAGTTTCATTGCTCCGTGCTCCAGCAGCTCCCACCATGCCCTGTCTGCAGCCACTGAGCCACCAGCACCTCAGCCAGGGGCACAGGGAGGATCCCAAGCACCAGTCTTACTCCAGAGCAGAGGAGGGGAGGCTGGTAACTGGACATAACTCTGAGCAGCTGCAAGGCAAGAGATTTTACAAAGGTACAGACACCTGCAATTCAGCTGTATCATCCCCCACATCACTGTGTAACAGCATCAGGGAGAGTGAAGTTAAAGCTCCTGCAAAAAGGCAGAAGATGCTCAGTTAATTGGGATAAAAGTCCACTGCAACATCCCGGTTACAGAGCACACAGCACTGACTTGGAACACTTGGAGAGACAGAGAAGAAGGTGGGCTGGGAAACAAGCAGCTGGAAGGAGGCAGAGGCAATCAGAGCAGCACTTCACCTGCTCCAGCACCAGCTTGTTGGCCATGAGCTGAACCCCAAGAGGCTCAAGCTCCCCATCCAAATCCCTGTGAGCAACTTGAGGTGCTGCCAGGGGCAGGGCTAATCTGCAGAGCATGTTCCTCACTTGGTCATGGTCAGGCACAAAGCATCTCTTCCATACCAGGGGAGGGGACACCATTTTTTTATTGGAACACAAAGCAGAGCTGCCAACAACTCACAGAGGCATCCAGGGAGCCCCCAGCCCACAGGAAAATACTTTGGCATATTTATTGCAGTATAATGGGACAAACAATGGGACAACAGCACTGGCACAAGCAGGGGATTTCTCTTTCTAAATCACTGCTTGGGTTCTGCCCTCCAAGTGCTCCGTTTGTGGGTTCTTGTATAGGAACTCAGCCTTTGCAGAGCTCATCTCTGTAGGACAAAGTCTGGGTTACAAGAGAGTGGATTACAATAGGTTCTGACTCAAGCTTGCTTCCACCTTCCTATACAAAACAACTTTATTTTCATTAGCAACTGTGCTCCTCAAAAAGCACTACAGTGCATTATGAAGGAAAAAAACCAACCCTTTGTAAAAACAAAGATTATTCTCAGAATTTCTTTAATAGACATGATAAATATTGATGACGCTTTCTGCAATTGCAGAGTGTGGTTCCTGTCCACCTCCAGCTGAAGATTTAATCAAGGGCAGCCCATGTATTTCATTCAGTCATGAAAGTGATATTGAAATCATAAAAAAGAGCAGAGTTACATGCACTGCTTTACAACTGATAAGAACGACTGGCGATTTCATTGCTGTCATTATCAGCTGCCACAATAAACAAGCCGCTACTTCATTTATTATTCTACTCCACACTCAGCTCTGGCTGAAACCCAGACCCAGTTATTTCACACCAGCCTATTCTCAGGGCTTTTTCCCTGATGCCCATAGAAAGTTTTCATAGGTAATCTTCTGCTTTCTGGGTAGGAGCCCCTCAGGCTCCACATATGACTTGTCTGCCTAAACAAACATTGGGAAACATGATCAGAAAGCAGATCTGTGGATGGTGCCCATTCAGATGGACACTTGGTTGCTGTCCATCTGCTCTGGCCCAGAGTGGAGATTTCTGGCTCGTTGCTGCTCTTAGAGCACCCCGTGCCCCAGGGCTGGTGCAGGACCACTCACCTGCGCCGTACGTCGTGGCCAGCATGATGGAGGAGACCCACGCGATCTCGCTATAGGACGTGCCAAAGAAATCCTGGATTTCTTTGAAGAAGATGGCCAAGCCTTTGGGGAAGGCGTAGGCGAAGCCGATGGAAATGAAGGCGCCGAAAACAACCACCCACCCCCAGCCGCCGTCCGGCGGGCCGGGGGCTCGCCCTGCCTCACTGGGGGTCGGCATGGCCGGGCGGGCCCACACTGCCCGGGGACCTCTGCAATACAAAGGGTGGAGTTGTGGGGTCAGTCCCGGGATGCTGCTCCTTTGGACTCTCACTCCCGGGATGCTGCTGATCCTCCAGACCCCGGTCCTGAGACTCTGCTCCCCTGGACCCCCAGTCCTGAGACCCTGGACCTCCAGTCCCGGGATGCTGCTCCTCCAGACCCCAGTCCTGAGATTCTGCTCCCCTGGACCCCCAGTCCCCAAATGCTGCTCCCCTGGAGCCTCAGTCCCCGGATGCTGCTCCCTTGGACCCCTTATCCCAGGATACTGCTCCCCCCATCTGTAGTGCTGAGATTCTGCTCCCCTGGACCCCCAGTCCCAGGATGCTGCTCCCTTGGACCCCTTGTACCAAGATACTGCTCCCCACATCTGTAGTCCTGAGATTCTGCTCCCCTGGATCCCTAGTCCTGAGACCCTGGACCCCCAGTCCCGGGATGCTGCTCCTCCAGACCCCAGTCCTGAGATTCTGCTCCCCTGGACCCCCCGTCCCGGGATGCTGCTCCCTTGGACCTCTAGTCCCCGCATGCTACTTCTCCAGACCTCAGCCTTGGGGTGCGGCTCCCTAGACCCCCAGTCCCGGGCCGCTGAGCCCTGAGCCCACCCTGCACTGCCGCACACACCTTCGCTCAGGTGAGTCCCGTGTGCTGTGCCGCCCACGCTGCGCGGCCCCAGCCGGGAGGAGCGGGACGGGGCAGGAATGCCACGTGTACGTGCGGAAAACCAGGAACAGCGGCTCCCAGGCGCTGCTCCTCCCCACCCCCGGTGCCTGCCGAGCCCCCGGGACACTGGTGGGACACTGGTGGGACACGGGTGGGACACGGGTGGGACACGGGACCCGCGGCCGGACCCACCTGCGGAGCGCGGCGCTGGCGCGGCTCTGCCCGGGCAGGGCGCGGGGGAGCGGCCGCTCCGCTCCGGGCGGGACCGGCCCGCCCCGGCCGAGGGACACGCTCCAAACCCCCCCGGCTGTCACATCCCTCGCTCCAGCGCCCTGTCCCCTCGCGATTCCTCGCCCCCAGCCGAGGCAGCAGCACCAGTCACCCCGCGGGCGTTAATTAAACCACCTTCAGTTACTTCAACGCGAATTGTTCTTTTTAATTCCCCTGTGCTTCCACCTGCATCCCTCCTCTCTTCCGTACTAAATCCCAGCTCTTTTCTCTTCCATGCCACGCTGTTTGCTGCTCTCCTGCCCTTGGAACACATCATCGTTATTAAAAAAAAAGAGTGATTTTTTTACACGGGTAGATGCTGATAGGACAAGAGGGAACAGATTTAAACTGCAAGAGGGGAGATTTAGATTAGATGTCGGGAGAAAATTCTTCACCTGTGGGTGTGACAGGGCATTGCCACAGGTTGCCCAGAAAACCTGTGGCATCCCCATCCCTGGAAGTGTTCAAGCACAGGCTGGACAGGGCTTGGAGTAATCTGGGATAAGGGAAGGTAGCAGGGGCTTAGAATGGGATGGGATCTAAGGTCCCTTCCAACCCAATTCAGAATCCTATGGTTCTGTGATCATTGCAGACTTCTGCCCCCTTTCATGTTCACCAATCTGCTGTGTATTCTAGTTTTCACATGGAGCTCTGGTTGGGAAAACATTAAGCAGCGTTTGCTCTGGCTGGGAAGGTGCAGTTTCACCACAGACCTTTTATCTTTCTTAACCTTGCCTCCCCTTGGCTTAACAGCCCCATGTGTGTCCCATTTTTCTACTTGCACCATGAAGCAACTGAGAGGGGGAAAAAATCAGGGCCTTGCTCTGCAGTTTACCTGGCACAGTTAATCTGGAGCTTTAAAATCTCCTCACAACACAACTGTAAGATGTTTTATTACTGCCATTTCTTTCTTCCTATAAAACTGGGTAAACTCAAAATGACCAGAAACCCTTACTCTAAGCTGTGGGGTCACAGCGTGATGACTGGGAGAGTTTTATTTTGGTGCAGCCCTGACCCACTTTATGAGCTGTGAGGATACCAGCATTCAGTTGCTTCAGCACCTGCTGTCTGTGTTCTGTTAAAAATCAAAAATAAGACCAAAATGGAATAAACACACCTAAGATTGAACTTAGTACATCCTTAGCAGAAGCATGGAAGGTGGGAGGATAGATAGAAGGTGCAGGGAGCAGAGGGATGAGGAAACAGGTATAACTTCAGCCATGGAAGCTGCAACAACTCTCAGCTGGAAGATGAGAATTTCCTTCTCCAGAACTGCTAAATTGTGTGTCATGCTAAAGAATGGCCCCTGCAGCCAGCCCCAGCAGGACATTTCTGGGTAAACTTTCACACAAAGTCGTGGCAAACTCAGAACTAGAGCAGGAAACCAGTTGCAGCAGGTGATATTGGGGGCAAACAAATGATTTCTAAAGATGTCTAAATGTGGTGTTTACACTGTGTTGCTGCTCTGAAGAGAAGTTCACAAGCAAAGAAGAACAGCCCGAGGGCAGAGGGTGGGACTGACGCTGGAAATCCAGGGCTCACTAGGTCAAAAAAGACTTCCTGGCAATTTGGGAGCCTTGGGCTCCTCTCACAGCAGCTGCCTGTGCCAGTGCTCCCCCTCCATGTCGGGACCACAGGCTCTCCCCTGGGACCAGGCTCTGCTTTCTCATCCACTGACAGCAGACACTTCCTGGAGGGCAGGTTTTTTAATTTGCTGGCAAGCAGCAACAAAATTGATTAAAATTGCAAAACACCTTTTCGAATGACTCATTTCCCTATCACAGTATTCCATGTAAATAAGTGCCTGCTATTGTAATTCCCAGTGCTCTGCTCCAGAGCTGTTCAAAGAGGGGCACGCAGGGAAAAGGGGCCAGGAGCAAAGCAGAACCTGAAACTCTTCCTCTCCCCCCATCTTCCAATTTTTACAAAGCTTTCTGTGACAGTTCCCAGGTCATGATTTTCTAATCAAATGAACTAACAGCTTTTACTTATTGAACGCCACGGTTTGATGGACAATATTTAAAATTCTAGAACTACAGAATGGCTTGGGAGGACAGAGACCAACCCCCTGCCATGGGCAGGGACACCTTCCACCAGACCAGGTTGTTCCAAGCCCCATCCAAGCTGGTCTTGAACACTTCCAGAGATGAGGCAGCCACAGTTTCCCTGGGCAACCTCTGCCAGGGCCTCATTTCACTTCACCCATAGAGTGGAACATTTAAGTTCCCCCCAAAAAAGTGACTAGTGAGGACAACTTGAGTGTTTTTTCATGTCTTTGAAAAAGAAAAAAAAAAAAAAAAAGCCAGGGTTGGGGGAAAACCCCTGGGCCCCCTCAAGAATCAAAACAATTTCTGTTTATTTTCAGTGAACCACTTTGTTACTTGAAAATAATTTTATTCAATGCCTTTTATGCAAAGCAGTTTATAGCAGCCAAAGGTAAGAGCTACAGCTCTATAACTCCAACAGAGTTTTTCCTTCATTGAGTCTTTGGAAGTCAATTAAAGACTTTAGAAATTGCTTCCACATTGCATAAAGAAATCCATACCTAGCTCTGCTGCTTGAAAACAGAATCTGGTAAATGCCAGAAGAGGTACCTCTGCACTTCTTTCAAGGGCCTTTAATGGCACACCCCATTTCTTAAAACTGCTCTATTGTCATGTTCCATTTGCTCATAAAATGCTGCAGCAGTGAAATCCAATCCATAGCCAGTTAAAATGGAGCTCCTGAATTAATGGATGAGAATATAGGCAGCAATTTTCTGCAAAACCAAAGGGCTGGACCCATGCAACACCATCACTGAAATATGAGCATTCCCTTCTCCAGAAATACTAAATTGGGTGCCATTCTAAAGAACATCCCCTGCAGTTTGCCTAGTGTGACCTGTCCTAGGAGAGAGACTTCCCAGTCCTCAAAAAATAGACCCTTATATTTATGTTCCTAATAAAATTCTTAACTTTTTCCAAGGGATCAATCCATACAGATACAAAGTAACACTTGAGAGTAGATTTTAAGTCACCAAAATTCTTGGCTCTGGACTCCAACCAGATGTCACCACAAAATGCCAATTGGGGGACAAAGCATCACTTCCCAGTGAGCACAGAATTACCCTTATACCTTGTGTTCTCCCCAGCACTGAGCATGACCAGGCTGATAAAACACATTCCTCTGTGTTTAACCACGAGACTCCAGCACTCAGGGATTTACCAACAATATTTTCATGCCTGGATTTTTAATTAAAGGGAACCTAACTCTGGCTGGTGGCTCCTGGGGCACTGAGCAGCAGGAGAGGACCGGCAGCACCTTCCCAAGATGTTCCAAGCAGCATGTGTTGGTCAAACATGGTCAATCCACATCCCCTGACATCTCCTTGGCTATTTGGGAGGGGAGGGATCTTTCATTTCCATGCAGCCTCTTTGCTGCTGTGGGAGATGTTCTGCTGCAGGCAGAGCCACCAGCCCCTCACCCCCTGCACCTGGTGATGAGGTGACACTGCACAGAGCCAAGTGACATCCGTGCTGGCACCAAAACCACCTGGGGCACTGGCAGAGCCTCCTGGCTTTGTTTTTCACTGAATAATAGGTTTTAAAAGGGGGTAAAGAAGAGGTCGAAATAGAAAGTTATGAAATGTCAAACTTGCTTTTTGCTAAACCCCAGTATTAATAGCACGAAGTGCAGACAGGCAGAGGCATTCATGACATGAAATAAGTTTCTCCAGAGCCAGGAAATCTCTCAGACAGCCCCAGCCCTGTGTCTGTGCCATCAAACCACCTAGGTGCATGAAGCATCACTGCAGGATGTGCTGGTTTCCTGGAGAAAACAGAATAAACCAAGCAATAACATCATTTCTTCTGTTTTTCCCTTGTTGCAGGTGTTTAATCAGCAGCTCAAACGAAAACATTCTTGTTGGTAAAAAGATGGTGACAATTAATCTAGATCTAATAACTGGAATGTTTTCACCGGGGAATTAAAACAAATTATTCCTTTGCTATTGCATCTTTGCCTCATTTACATTTTAATCCCAGAAGGATCTTCCTCTGTTATATTTGGAAAATGACTGCATAGAAAGGAAAAAAAACAACATGGTTGAAGTACTCAGAGATGCATCAAGAATTTAGCTACTAACTTTTATGGCAGAAGTCTGGTTATGCCAAGTCCTAAATGGCTGAAAATGAGGAGAAATACTGTGTTTTTTCCAAACCCTGCTGAATGCAGAGCCTGAAGGCATTTAAGATTGTGCACACAAAGACGGGCAAACAAACAGCTGGGGCAGGAGGTTGTGTTGAAGGTGTAATTACACATTAGCCAGAGCAGAGCAGGTCACTCTTTCTTTGTACTGAAAATAAAGGGGACTCCACTGTAGACACTCTGTGCAGAGGGGAACCTCTGCCTTCCCCACCCTGTGGCTCTCCAGTTCCAGACTCAAGCCTTGTCCTTGCTGTGAGGTTTTACCACAGGATAAGGTCTCCATACACTTTTGCTCGAGGTAAAGACATAATGAATAAAGACTCCTTAGTGTTGCCAAAGTAAAGCCAGTGTGGTGTCCCACCTTATCCCATCCTGCCTTACCCACTTAGCCTGCCTGTGATTTCTGGTGGAAGTATTTTTGTGGGGCTTTCCTTACTCCCTTCAGAGAGAAGGAGCCAGGTTAGCAGAGATCTGCAGCTCAGACAGCCAAAACTAATCTGGTGAATTGAGACACATCTGGTCCATCCACCAGCACCATGTCCAAGGCATGGTCCTCAGCATCTGTGGCACATCTGGGTGCAGAAAACCACTGCTGCCTCCAGCCCACTTCCAAGTAAACTCCCAAGTAGCTGTCAGCAGGGCAGGAAAAGGATCAGCTGCCTCAAGGCTGCCTGAATAACACTTCACCAAGTTGGAGAGCTGAAAGCCTCATGATGTTTGAGAGAGGAGAGACGTTGCAGGATCACCATGCAGAGTGATCCCCACTCCACAGCAGCAAAAACCTGGAATTGCACAATGCTGATTGAGCCTGAATTGAGGTCAGTGGCCTGGGGACAGGGGGATGTCACTGCAGTTTCCAAGTAGTCTCTGGAACACGGTTGTTTGCAGATCATAGTACTCCTAGTCATTACATAATGCAGGTATTTTCCAAAAGGATTAACCCCACCTCGCCCAAGTTTTAAGATGATGGAGGGAGGGTCAATTATAAGTACAGAAAAATATCATACTGAGGCAGCTGGGGCTTTGGTGTGGGTTTTGGTTCCCCACCAAATAAAATTGTGATTGTAACTCCACAAGGGTGTCTCCTCCTGACATGAGTTTCCCCAAGAAATCTCTCTCTAGGACTGCAGTGTTCTGGGAGCAGGTACTGCTCATGTATGTAGGACACCTTTGATCTGCTTCAAGGACAAGGATGGTCTGAGCAGCAGCCAGTCTCAGCTGGCACCACAGAGTGCTGGTCACCAGCGAGGCTCTGGGCAGTGTAAGAGAGCAGGTGGGAAGCAGGACAACAGGATCAAGCCTGCAGCTCCTTGGAACACAACCAGCTCCTCCTGGTGGGATGAAGGAAAGCCTGGAAGCTCCTCATTACCCTTCAAATTCAGTAAAACGCTGGGATATGGCAACAAGAGGCAGAAACAAACCTGGGAGGAGCTGAGTGCACACATCGCACAGAGAGCTGTGTGTAACACCCCTGTGCCCTTAACACAGGGTGATGCAACACACAGGATTGCTGGGGGTAAACTCAGCAGGATCCTGGGCCTGAATTCTCTGTGCTGCTTTGCCCTTCTGGCTGACCATTGTCCAGCAGATTGAGCACAGTGCTTTAGCATTAACTTTCAAGGTCTTACACTGAGAGTTCTTAAGGAACTTGCTGAACTTCTGACATTGTACATCCCTGCTACCCCACAAGGACAAAAACAGGAGACTTTTTGATCCAAGTGCAGTATTTACTCAAGCCTGCTGTAATCCCAGGTTTACAGACTGACCTTCCTAATAGCCCCCTAAATTCCACAGAAACGACTCCTTGTTAGAAGTGCTTCAAAGGGGCACCTGTTACCTAGGTAAGGTTCACAAGGCACTCCATTACTTCCCATTCCTGAAGACCTTTGGGGAAGCCCCCTTTCCCAAAATGCCAGGCTTCTAATGCTGCAGTGCAGCAGGTCAAACTCAGCAGGTGAAAGAGGAAATCCTGACTCCACTAAAGGTGATGGCAAGATGCCTGAAGATTTCAGTGCAGCCCAGGCTTTACCCAAAAATTATATTCAATGTTTGTTGAAGCTTTTTTTTTTCTATTTACTCTAGTGCAGGTTGTTCTTAACAACTGTTTTATATGCAGATAGCTGCAGCTTTTCTGAATACTGTAAAATAAAAGCTGGGGTTTGAAGGGATGCCCTCCATTCCTCCAACCACTCTGGGCAGGCTTCATTCGTGCTCTCCTCCTTCCTCAAACACAGCATGCAGCTTCACTGGATGCTAGAGAATTGCTGTAGACTTATGCTGCTATAGCTGAAAGGAAGATCAAACTGAGTATTCAATTACTTATGCACTCAAAGGTATTTATTCCCTGAGATGAAAGTCCTAAATCTGTTATTATTGCCATTCTCTCTTCTCTTACTATTAGCATGCTGCTGCTTTCACATCTATGGAGATGTCAACACCAGTTATTGGCAGCAAAACTGAAAGATGAGAACATGACAGGGAAATGTTTAGAATTATGAATCATGCGCAAAAACAGATGAGATGCTTGATCTCCCTTAATTCTAGAAGAGTACACAGGGATTTTTCCTCAAATTTATGTTTTTCCATTATCTATTTCAGATGCTGCAAGGATTTAAAAGATGAGTGAGGTGAAGAGCAGCAGGTACTGTCTGGGGACAAACCCCCAGAGAAGAAAGGTGCTCTTGGAGCAATGAACACAGGGGTTTGTGAAAGGGACAGGACCCCCCTACCAGCACGGAGTTCTTGGCCCAAAGTCTGAGTGAATATAAATGCAATGCTGAAAAGGAAAAGTCGACTTTCTTCACAGCATCTCGTAATTTTCCTGCTTGTGCTGCACTCTCCTGTTGTTACAGGTGGCATCTGGGAAAGTCAGGCACTTGCACACACAGCTGTAGTTTATAATAACAGCCCTGCAGCACGATGGTGTCAGAAAAGTCTGTGTTTAAAGATGGGAAGATCAGTGATGAAAGCCACAAGTCTGGTACTGTAATGGCTTCCTCCCCTATCAATACCACATCCAGCAGTTCCCTTGCTGTCCTCGCCTCTATTTCCAAACAGATGTCAAGGGCCCTCACTCAGGGAATGTGGAGAATAAAGACCCAGAAATCCCAACCACTCTGAGACATGTGCAATGTCTGGTGCTCAGCTTCAGACATCCAGCTTCCAGAGCGCCGTGAACAGCCACCCTAAGGAAATGGCCCCTCTAAATGAATCTCTCTTCAGTCACTCTGACTTTCTCAGCCCCTGAAATAAAACCACCAGAGCCAAACAGCAGCCAGAGGATACACAGCCATGGTTTCAAGGGGAAATCAGTGTTCAGTAGAGCTGCTGATTTATTCCCCCTGGAAGTGAAGCCTTCTGTCCATCTGCAGCAGAGAGCACAGCCCGAAGAGCCCAGGGAATCTGCCTCACTGACAGTCTGATCCACTCCAGCCAGACCTGAAAAGGCTCTTTCATCCCTCACACCTCTCTGGTCACATACATCTCCTTTCACCTTAATCCATCCCACACCACTCCTTTTTTATTGCCATGTAAAACCAGTCCCTAAAGCCCACAAGAGTGTGAGCCTTCTGTACCCAGGGTGTACCCCTGATCTTTGCAATGAGTGACCCAGGAAGCCTCCAAAGCAACCCTGTCCTGAAGGTGAGAGGGTACCAAGATCCCTCCATTCACAATTTTTTTTGTAATAGTCTTCCCCAAAGAATGTCACAGACTTTTTTATTTTTTGAGAATACAGGTTTGGGTAGGTGTGAGGTTACTCACACTTGGGTGGCTATTTTTGTGTTCTTCAGTGTTAACCCTTTTACCTTTCACCCTTGCAAAACCAGCTAAGAACCACCAGGATCTGCTAAGGGCCCAGGAATAAGTGCCAGCAGCTGCACGTCACAGGCACCAGCAGCCTAAACCAGATGATCTCTACTAACCATTAACAGTAAGATTAACCAGCTACTCAGATCAAAGAGGCAGACTGACAACCTGGAAACATCCCTCAGGGAACATCCGTTTGATGATTTCATTAAGAGGACAGTAGATATCTTCCCGCAAAAGCAATTTTTGCAGCCAAGGTACAGGTACCCAGTGAACATTTTAGTTTGAAGAAACTGGTGAATGCATTTGCTCTTTTAGAAAGATTCTACAGAGAAAAGTCTAAAACATCATCCCTTACTTATCTGAAGCAAGATTTTAGCAACAGATTTAGGGGAAAACATATTTCAATGCTGTCTTAAGATATACGTGCACATATTCCATGTCTCTATATCAGCAAAACTTGGGGTTTGAGTTTCAGTGGTTTCTATGCAATCATGAGCACAAATCACACATTTTTGTTTCAAAAGGAAAGACAAGAATAGGAACAGAACAAAAGACTAAGTATACTGAAATAACTGCCCAGACTCAAATAATTCCAAGCCTCTACTCACCCACGCATAGCAAAATTTCTGATGAAATAATTGATGGTTTCATGTATATTGGCAAGAAAAAACTCAGCACTACTGGTTTTCTCAGTTTTGCCAATATATATCATCAGAAAATAGAAAGCCAGACTTAGATTTAGCACTTTCCAGGAACTTTCTCAAGAAATACATTCTCCCCTTTTGGTGCAGAGATCAGATCTTCTCCTTCCAAAGGAAGATACAGCCTGGCTTCACTTACCTCCTCCGTAGGTGGTAGCACACATGATGGATGTTGTCCAGGCAATCTGGCTGTAGGAGATGCTGAAAACAGCCTGGATCTCTCTAAAGTAGATTGTGAAAGCTTTAGGGAAGGTAAATGCAAACCCAATTGAGATGGAGGCTCCAAACACCACTGCCCAGCCCCATCCACCATCGGGGGGGACATAGCCCAGGTCTGAAAGCACTGGAGGAGACATGGTCAGAGCAGATTCCAGAGCAAACTCTGCTTCCCAGTGGCCTGCAGAGCAGAGGAGATGTGTGTTGTACAGAATGTTCATAACATGTGGTCAGACATCATTTTAAAGCAAATTAAAGTAATTTAGAGGTACATAGAATCACCACTCTTGAAGCCTTAATCCTTTTGCTGCCTTTTAACAGTTCTATTGTTAAATTCTAACACAGCCAAGATCACCCTTCCCTCTCCAAGAACCCTGTCCAGCTCTTCCACCTGTATTTTAAATACATACCCTCAAAATACTCCTTTGGCCTCCATGTCCAGGGACAGACCTCAGTCCCAGATGAAGTCAGTGCCTCCACTGTCTGTTCTCTGCCACATCCACCTGTGGCTCTGTGTCCCACCCTGGGAGATGGCTTCTGGAGGTTACTCCTGTCCCAGTCCCTCTGGAGAGACCCCAGTGCTGTGGCTGTACCTTTTTCAGGGTGAATCCTTCACTGTGTACTTCTCAGACGTGGGTGGAAGTCCTTATGATTTCAGGTTATTCCTGCTCAAAAGAATAATCTCCATGATGTAAGCAGCAGGTGAACAGCCCCACAGTGGGCCCAGCTCCCCTGTTCTGCAGGGGAACAGGGCTCTTTTGGCTGTTGCTTCCCTCAAACCAACAACCAAACTGAGAAACTGCTTGCAAAGGGGCTGAAGTTCCTTCCTACTTATGGGCAGCAATTCCACTCGTGCCTGATGCCTGCCAGGTTACCAGATTATGCACAGGAACAGCACAAATCAAAGAGGGCATTCACTCATTTGCATTCTTCCCATTTTCCCTGGTCATTAAAATAAAATGAGAATAAAAAGAAAAATAAACAAAATATACACCTCTTTTCTGTGAATCTTTCAGATTCATCAGGGATGAGTTTTGGGATCCCTTTGCAAAATAGTCAGATCTCCACTGAAAACTTTCAGTCCTGCTCTGAAAGATTGCTGATTTTTGTTCTTGTCATAGCCTTTCTTCACTGTCTTTTTTTGCTACAGACCAAGACCGTTCATCTCCATTTATTTTTAATTGAAGAAAATTTATGTAAGCCCATGTTCAGTGCTCTGGAGGCCCTCAAAGGGTGAGAAGTTACACTGGGAGAGGATCACCACAAACCTGCTCCATCCTCACCCTCATCCCTGGGCATCCTCTCCCAGCCTCTGTGGGTGAGGAGTCATGGTCAGACCCAGTGTAAGAGGGCAGAGACCGATCCACTGAGACCCACGAGAGGATTCACTGCCATTTACACAGAATCACAGAATGGTTTGGGTTGGAAGGGAGCTTAAAAATCATCCCGCTCCAACCCCTTTCCAAGGATTTCACTGGAACATGAGAGGAACTTGACTGTAACTGGAAAAATTATTAGCCCAAAATGCTAATATTTAATAAATCCACTCTAATTTCTATCTGGATAATATCCAGGATTGCAAGTTGTTGCGTTTCCTGAGACTTCCTTGCTGTATCAATAGACGATCAACTAAGTTTTTTACAATAAAATTATAAATATTAAGGAAAATTCCCCATCACACTATGAGGGATGCATGTTTTAATTTCAGGATCAAGCAAGATTGTACTTGCAAAGTTACTCTTGCTCTGATATTACGTAATAAAGTGGTCTGATAGATATTAATGAAACATTTTTTCTCCCTTACAGGTACCCACAGTATATGGAACATTCTGATGCAGAGTCTGTTATACCCCATCATCTAAGCCTTTCCATAAAGAGAAATAATTTTCTTTTAGAATTACATTAAATCAACTTCATTACTGCAGGGTAAGATTTTAAAAGGAAAACCCAAGTTAAAAAGTAATAGTGGTGATGTTGGAATGCCTGTCTGTTGATGTTTAAGAGATCTTATTACTTATCAAATTGCATTTCATTGCACTGCTTCTTTCATTCATGGTTATTCTACCCAGTTTAGGCCGTTCAAATATTATGGAGAATACCAAGCTCCTAAAAATATTGACATATAATAGTGTTCCTGAAATTAGGCAAAAAAAAAACTGATCAAGGGGTGGTTAGAGTGAGGACAAATTTCCTTATTTAACATTATGCTTGGTATTCACAATCTACCAAAATTTAGGCTATGCAAAATTCTCAGGTCCCTCAAATTCAAAATTTTTGGTAGTCCTTTAAAAAGGTTGAGCCTGAACTTTATATATGGGATTAAAAAGAAAGGCTATTTTTTATTACCACCAATTCTAAAACTATGACTAATTATGCACCACCTTTAGAAGTCTTACATGATGAATATATTTGTGCATTTAATTAGATTTTTTTGTTTAATGAGAGATATATTGAGACGACATTAGCATAAAATCAGACCATGGTATCAGATCATTGTCCAGCTTTTCTATATCAAAACAAATTAATGCAGTAAACCAAAGAGAGGAACCAAAGTTAAATGAAAATATAGTGTGTAGTCAAAAATAAAAATCATACCAGCTGACTCTTACTTCCCCAGCTATAAAACAAGGCTTCCAGAGGAAGATTTAGGGGAATCCAACTTCAGGATTAAAAAATTTGGGATAGTTTTTAGAGGGTTTAATAGCCTGAGCAACCAGCAGACAGTGACTTGATACAGTCCCAGTCTCTCCTCATTTCTCCTGTGGCATCCCCTGAGGTTTGTGAGACATCAGCACTAAGGAAGGCCCAGGACCATTCTCCCACGGGCATTACTCCTTCTAACACCCTCTTAACCACAACTTTGTCATTTCCAAGCAAAAGCTGTCTTTGTCTGGCACAAATTTACTTGTCAGCTCTCTTGCTTTACCCCTATTTCCTTTTTGTGAAGTTAAAAAACTCTGCATGTCCCATTTCTCCACTTACCACTCCCTGCAGGCTTCCTGCTTAATTCCTGTTAGTTTATTTAGACTTACTCTTTAGACAGGTATTCTGGATCTTTTCTCCACTAATCTTCAATGCTCTTCAGGAATCTCTCTGAGGCTACAAACAACAATTTGGAAATAAAGGAATTCCAGGTCTCTTGCACAATCAAGGCCCTTACATCTCAATCCAGTTGACATTTACCATCTTCTTTCCTTGATTTATGAACTGCCTGTCTTTTGGAACCAACACATACAATCACAACCCTCATTCTGTAACCCAGATCAACTGGGGACTCTTCTTGGACTGCACAATTATTTTTCTACACCATTTGGTTGGGGCTGGGTTTTCTTGCGAGATGACAGCGCCGTGAAAAATCAAACCTGAGTCTAATAAAGCTTCACCTGCTGATCCAAGGGCTCCATGGGGCCAAGGTTCCCTCAACCCAAGCCCAGCACCACACACAAACACTCACTGACCAACGGGCTGCTCCCTGTCCGGCGAGGCGGCACCGCTCGGACCCCGTCCCTCGGCAATGCCGGCTGCTGGCTCCTCTGGGAGAGACCTGCTGCCTTTTAAAGCCATCTGCTCATCTCGTCCCCCACCCCAGATGAGATCAAAGGTTGGGATCAGAGGCTCTACCCTCACTTGGAACACCCTCTGCCACCTGGTAGACATAAAGGCTGCTGTATCTCACATTAACCCCTCTTGAACGGGGGTGGCCCTTCACCTACCCTGCAACAAATCCAGGGCACACTCTCCATTTGCTGTGCTTGGAATGCCAGCATGTCTCAGCTCCCTGTGGCTGCTGATAAATTATTTGTCAGATATCGTTTTTCCTTGTACATATTAACTTATTCTTTCTTTACAATGTATTTTTGCAGGCTCTGCTCCCACTCTAGTCCAGGGAAATTTGCATGTGGAGGTCTTTGCCCATGCTGCTACAGGTGTTTTACCCCTCTGCCTGAAGTACTCCTGCATGACTTCTGGGTCACCCAAAATCCTGCATCTGATTGATTTTGATCACCCAAGAAATGAAGGTGTTGACAAGCCACAGCAACACTTATCAAGGGGTAAATGTCACCCTGGAGTGAGGGGAAAAGATACAGAAAATTCCTGATTTTTTCACCAGTAACCAAGCAGTTGACTTGGACCTATTAAATAAGCAATGTCCACAAAGCAAGTCCATGCTTTGTAAAGGTTTATGTAACCCAATTTCAGTAGGAATGTTTCCACCAGACTTATGTTGCAAATCCCCATTTGGGGGATTTAAAACATTCTCCTGCCGTGTTTATAATCCTGACGCTGCCACACACTAATGAAGCACAAAAGAAAATTAGGAAAAAACCTGATTATAGGTGGGCCAGGGAACTGTTTTCAGCCAATCTGAGTAGAAAATTCATCAAAGGTAAATGGAGATAGAAAAATTATACATCCCAGTTAACTTTGCCAGTCAGCATCTCCTGTAGCCCGTATTTCCTGCCTTGTAGCCACATGCCTGGCAATCATCCACACTCTTCCATAGCAGATATATCTTCTTGCAAGAGCACAATTAGTGCCCAAACCCACACACAAGTTCCCAGTTTGCACTACCACAAAAGGCTGCAAATGGTGCTCTCCCAGCCAGCTCAGATGTTCTTCTCACAGCACAGGACACACAATACACATCTACCATTTAAAAATATTTTCTACCAGGCAGTTGTAACAGCTTGATATAAAAGTCTCCAGTGGTTAAAAGACAGCAAGATAAATTCTGGGGAGAAATCCATTGAGGGCTATTAAACACAGAGATGTCACCTCTGGCATTGCAGATGGCAAACTGCTGGAGCTTGGGGAGTATTGACAGGCAGCTCCATGCTTGTCTCCCCAGGCACCCACCATTAGTTCAGAGTCAGGGAACAAATTCCAGTTCCTTGGGCTGATCGATCTCGTGGTCCTGCTCTTTCTGCCTCACCAGTCGTGGCTCCTACCAGTTATTCTCTCTAAAAATGCTTTACAGCCAGAAATATAACAAGCTTTTTCTGTCTTCTAAAATGAGTAAATCCTTAAAGGTAGTTATATATGTGCTGTGGGGATTTGTTACAGCTTGCTGGAGTGCATGTGGTCCTCTGTGCTCCACCCCACAGGAGGGCACCAGGAGCTGCCCCTAGAGGAGAATGCAACCACACCAGACCTAGAGTTCATGGGAGTCATTTATTCCTGAAGGTGTAGTGTTGGAAGAATGCTTCTGTAAAATAGAATGGCATTGCAAGCAGTGAAATCCCTTTAAACTTTCAGAACTAATTAACTTCTACACTTCCAAAGATGTACTTTCTATTTTGCTTCTGGATACTCAACAGTTCTCTTGACACTGAGTCATTTTAGACTGGTGCTTTACCAAATCAAAACATGGATTTGCCTTTGTTAGATATTGTCCCTCCTTCCATGTCTGTATTAACAGCAATTGCCTAATTTATAAAGGTTTTTGCTGATAATTACTGGCTGTGACTATTTCTAGTGCACTTCAGACACAATAGCAATTCATACTATTGAGACTGTTCTTCAAAATCACTTTGGAAAATCTTGGACACCTCCCTTGTGGCTGAGATGAACAAAAGCAGCAGAAACTCTCCTTTACTATTTCAATGGCCTATGAAAAATTGAACCTGAAGAACAAATCCATCTGCTCTTTCTTCTTAACACTTCCTCTCCATATACGAGTTTTGCTATAAAATGTAGTATAACTTTTACTTAGGAAAAATAAAATGTAAATTTTCAGAATAAAGACAGTTTCAGCACGTAATTTATTGGCTGTTGGAGAAGGTTAATTTGATATTCACCAATTATTCCTGCCCCTGAACTTTTCAGAATCTATAAAGAAATCTGTTACTGAAGGAATATGAACTGAACCAATCTGGAAGGGTTTAAGGGTTTATCTGCAAATCTTTTTCTGCAACTAATAAGTCACATACCATTTTGACTTCAAAATAATTGATCTAATGAAATTTAGAACTGGGTTTATAGATAATAAAAACTTAGATATGTATAATTAAACAAAAGGATCAAAAGCTGGCACAAAGTGAGCATACAGTTCACAGTTCACAGTCTAAGGAGACTTGGGAACACAGAGGGCATTCCTTAAAATATATCTATTTGGTACCATTTAGGTTGATGTTTTACAAGTGTGTTATCATTGCTAGCACTCAGTGACACTTAAAGGTCTAAATACACACATAGCATGCGTAAATAGTGGAGCTGATCTGTTAAAAGACAGCAGCTTGAGGTTATTTGGGCACAACCTCCAGTCCTGTTACCCTGGCGTGGCTTTGGGACCAGGCTATGCCCTGGTTCACAGCCACAGAAAGAGGGAGGGCAGAGGAGAAAGCTGTGACCCACTTGTATGAATTACACAGAGGTCCTTCCATGCTGGGAAGGTCTCCCCATCATCCAGGTGCTACAAGGAGTAGGGCACAATGCTTTTCCTATTTCCTTTTTGTTCCTCTTCGGGCAGATCTAGGCCTTCTTCACTCAAAGTTTGTGACATGCAGGAAGTCCCCTAATCCTTCAAAAATAGTCAAACCCAGCCAAATGTTCTCCAAGTGGGGATTTTTAGCACTTTTTCCTTGAGGAAATACAATATTCAGGGTTCTGTACATGTGCTCTATCACTCTCACTGTCTGCTCACAGCCCCCCAACTCCTCAGATGGAGGCTGCTTTAAATTGCATTTTGTAGAGGGCCAAAGCTTTCAAAGATGTAGATTCTGTACAGGATTTGTGTCCTACTGGCTGGTTAAAAACAAAGAGACCCCACCAGTAACTTCTGAAAGGGAAAATTTACAAACACCTTTGTGGTAGTTCAGAAATTCCTCTTGGAGAGATGTTAGAAATCAGTTGGTTTTGTAGCTTCTACTTATTAAGCAACTTGATCACATAATCTTTGTAAAAGTTAATAAATACCTGCATCTTACAGTGGATATTTGCATCATTATTTGTGTAAAACACAAAAAGCAGCAGTGAGGCACAGGGCGCTTAGTGAGATATTAAGAAATGGGGGAGGTTCCAGCTTTGCTGGTCTCACTCTTCCATCTTGGAGAGGCCCAGAGGGGAGAACATGTGCAAAGAGATAAGGAGAAAGCAACAGCTGGATGGTTATTTCCCCACCTCTTGGCTGCACATGAGTGCCAAGCTGCGAGATATTGCCCTGCATGCAGCACGCACTGCACAGCTTTGGGGCACAAACACAGTGGATAAGTTCATTTAATTAATGCTACTTTATTTTAGGGGGTGTGCAGGGGTTTGTGTGTTCCTGTCCTTCAGCAGACGCTTCCAAAATGACACAATTCTCTTCCAAAAGGAAGTCTGAAAGGAAAAAAATGCCCAGCAAATAATTCCACCCCCAACCTGCAGAGAGAAATAATCTCTCAAGGGCTCAGCCACTTCTCTCTTCAGTAAAATACGTCAGAATTTACTCTAGTACCCAAAGAAGGAAAATCTTTATTCACCCTTAAAAGAGTATAATAATTTGCAAACCTATGGCTCCCAGCTCCCTTGGTTAGCTGCTCACCCTCCTTGCACCTGAGCAGGTTCACCTGACCCTGCAGAGTCATCCTCCTCTCTTATAGCATTGGCTTTGTAACACATGCCAGCATTGAAAGGATTTCACAAGAGCTCCACAGGAACTTGGGGCACTGGGGGGACAATCCATGCATCTGTTCTTTGCCACAACAGAAGAGAAATTAGGGAATCAAAGAGCATGGTTGAAATACTCCTGTGTCCCTCTGTTGTTCTGACCCTGGTTCCATCTCCTATGTATTTCCTGCTTATGCAGGAACTGAATTCCTTTTTTATTCACACAAGTGTCTTGCCTGTTTTACCCAATTTCTTGTTCATCAAGTTGCATCATTTTAGACTCCAAAGGAAGTGATCCTTTAATATCAACCAGCTCTCTTGGACCCCTGTTCCCTGCAGGGCCTGTTCCTATGGGATTGCTCCAAGATCTCTGAAGAGGCTGCCTGGAGAAAGCCTCATCCTCTCGTGCTCAGGTGGCTTGTAGCCAACACCCACAGCAGGTCACCCCGAGCAGACAGCCCTATGAGCAGAGCCCTAAGTCTCAAGTCACTCATCACCCAGCCCAAGACACACTTTGAAACATCCCAAGCGCAGCCAGCGGATCCACGGTGCCTTCCCGGTCTGTCTTTCCCAAACAGCGCAGCCCTCCACAGCAACAGGCCAGTCACAGGAGCCAGCCCAGCACAGCTGTGCAGAGATCAGAGACCAGAGCCCTGGCACTGCACAGACACTGCCTGCAGAACCTGACACCAGCACCGGCCCAAACAAGAGAACCCCACGGTGGCTTCCCAGGCTGCCATGACTCGGCATCTCCACCGGCCATGAGAGCCTCTGGAAGGGAACAAAGGCTCTCTAACATCCAGTATCATGCACAAGCAGTTCTGCTACAACCATCACTGCAGCAGAAACCACAAATAATGCTGGAGCTTTGCCTTAAAAGCCACGGGTCCCTAGTTCTCAGCTCTGCAGCAAGGGCGCTGGGAAATTCAGTGTACAGGGGGCTGGGGTTTTCCAGTACACAGAGTTCTCAGGTGGGAAAGCCCCACTTGACACTCCTGCTGGAATGCCAGCTGCAGATAAAGGCATGGAGAAAGGGAAGGGAAAACCATGTTGCCTGTGTGTAAACAAATCAGAAGTTACATCTGAACAGCCACAAAGGATGAGACAGAAGAACAAAGCACCTTCCACATCAAAAAAAAAGTGACATTACACACAGGTGAGTCACAAGTGCAGAAATAGAAGAACTGAACAAACATCAAAAATACATCAGAATAATTTTCAGAAATTTACTAAAATGCACACAGATTTGTCACAAAAACAGTTGAACTCCACTGTATTTCAACAATAGGTTTATTTTAAGAAACATAACATGACATTAAGTAAAAATGCAAAATTGTGCAATTATGGCAAAATGTTTAAAAATCCACACATTTGCCCTCATAGGACTACAGTACTTCTTACTAACATACCTGAGCACTGAATGTTGGATGCCACTTCTCAACAGCCTCGCCAACAGGGAGCTCTTGGATCTCTTGTAGAACATACACACACTGCATGTCTGGTGCACCAAAACTGCTTTGAGTTACTCTGAATTTCATTGATGGAAGCAAGTGGAAATTACAAAATGTTTCCTTCTAAAGTAAGTAATAATTTTGGAAGAGATTTACACTCACCTAAGTTCTTACAACACTAAAAATTCATTTCATAAAGGGAAAAAAACAAATGCAAAAAAAAAAATTCGAAATGAGCAAAATGTACAGATTACTGTTCAAATATTATCAGTACCTTTGGTGCAATTATTTTTTTTGTGCTGTGCAAGTTTACTTAAGCCTGACTCTAAAGCAAAACTTTACCAGGAATCTGATTTTCAGCATAATGTAGAAGCATTTAAGAATTGGCAAAATGTCACAGCTACATTACTGTCTCAACAAACTCCTCATGCAAAAGATTTAGTATATTCTACTCCCACAGCAATTTCCAGGATTTAGCTTTCAAACACATGACAGACTTGGATCACACCCTCAGTTTGAATGGTTAAACAGAATGGAGATCTTCGTACTTTAGTGCAGATAAACAAAATTAACAAACCTACTGCAGAATTAACCACAGCATATTGTACTTCTATACATCACATGACCAGTCAACTGCTAACTCAATTCTATTTCATAGTTTCAAGTAATATATTGAAATTTGTTCTACTAAATAAATATAGATTGTCAAAAAGCAGCAAGAAATCTTGTAAATAGTCAACCAAGCTCAAAAAAAAAAAAAAAAAAAAGAAAAACAAACAAAGAAACAAGGGAAAAGTTACATAACACTTTGCAAAAAAAAATGGTCTTACACACAAATGCAACACTGTTAGGGAGGGTGCTTCAGAAAGCTTGCAGCTAGAGGCCTACAACAGCGCAAAGAGAGCTAGCCAAGGACTAAGGATCGTTAGTCAACAATTAAATTAGTTGTACTTCTCAGAAAACCCCTTATTCTTGGCTATGCATATAGATAAAACTATCCAGAAGAAAACTAAACAAAGAAACAACACACCTCAACACTGTTGGAAAACGCAGTCTTAGCAAGAGTTGCCAAATTCAGGGAAAAAAACCAAAATGCAGGTGCTCGCATTGGAAGAAGAGTTTGGTGAATCTCTGGAAGATGAGGTATGTAATGCAAAGAGGCATTTTTATTTTCCTTTTCATTTCACAGTTTTTTGTTTGTTTTTGCCTCTCAAACATTTTGTGCAAGAATTAATAAATAGAACCAGATGAGTATTTTCATGTATTAGGAAGATTCCATTTGGGAACAGGAAGACCACATAGTAAACAAACATTATCCAAATCCTCAGCCATGCCAGGGGGATAAACAATGAGCTCAATATTTGGCTGACTGAAATATCAGCTGTTAAGCCAGATAATGGTAAGCACTTTCAGGCAGTGACGGCCAGTGCCATGTCAAGTTAACTGGTTTACTTAGGTCAACAAGAAAAAACAGGAAAGAGTAAGATAACTTAAAGCTCTGCAAAAAGTAGAGCTGTAAGAAACCTGGTAAATTAGAGCTGATGCAAGTTTTAGGAGTCCTCTTTTCCCTTTTAAATCCAATTTTCACTACTGAAGTAGAGGCTGAACTTCGAACTTATTTACTTTTAAAAAATAAGTTAAATGTTAAATACATAAAGGCAAGTGTTGCAATATATTCCTTATTCTGTATTTCCCCTAAGATTATTTAAGCCATGGATGCTTATTGTCAATTTTGCTTTAATACACTGTATAATGCTGACAGCTCAGTAGTGCAATTTTTTCACATTATAGAACAGAAGGAAATAGAAGATAGTTGGGGGCTTGACTGCAAAGAGAAAAGAAAAACAACTTGCAAAGTTAAACCACACTTTTCCAAATCACCAGAGCACATGCCAACTCTGCACATAGCACTGTACTGTAGTGGAGACAGAATGAACACTCCACACAAAGAGAAAAAATAAAAGAGAATCAGTATTATTAAGGCCATATCCTGTCACCATTCTGTGCAAGAACACCACTGCAGTAAAAATGTTACGTTAGAAAAGAATCTGATGACAGGACAGGGCCTGAAGACAGACACACACTCCATGGAAAATAACAGGCTGTCTTAAACAGTAGCAGAAGGCTGGCCCAGTTCAGACAAACAAGTATTAAAAATGTACTAGCACCATCAACTTTTGGGTTAAAGCCCTTTACGGGGTGAAAAAAAAAGTTTTTAATCAGTGTTAAAAAAAGTTTTTACAGCACTACACCTATGTGGCAAAAAACAGGTTTTGGGGTTTTTTCCCCACTATCATTAAGCTCAATCTCAACAAAAATCCACAGACAGGAACTGGCACAACAATATGAACAGGCCTCCATCCGGGGCAAAGGTACTCCACAATCCAATTCTGACTTGAGTTTTTCTTCCAAAATGCAGTGCACAAACAACATCACAAACATCTTAGCAGACTTCAAGAACAGTACAAAAAGAAGAGATCATTATGAATCACGATCTACCATTCCTCTGTATATACTTTCAATCTAAATAAAATTTAAAAAAAAGCAACAAAACTTAGTGATATTGCCTCAAATTTTACCCGTATTAAAAAAAAAAGAGAAATAGAAGAAAAGTCACTTCAACACATCTTGGACATCCTTAACTATTAATGCTAGATTTTCTTTCACTGTAGTGCATAGGTATCCTGACTCTTTCACTTAATTTGCTTTTACCACAAAAAAAAACCTTTAGTATGACATGATTAAGTGTTTACCAGAAAAAAAATGCTGATAATTGCACTTTGTAACCTCCTTCTCATTTCCTATGAAAATATCAGTAAATATGAAACTGAACCAACAAGTCCCTCCCCAGACTGCAACCTTTAAAGAGCACCCATCCCCATATACAAAAAACTGTCTGTTTCATCTTACAATAAATACTGACAGAATTTCTTTGTTTTCTTTTATGACGTGTTTCCTATAGCATCAAATTACCACTGAAATCACTAAGGCCTGTCACTGAAAAAAACAAACAAACAAACAAAAAAAAACCAAAAAAAAAAAACCAAAAAAAAAAAGAATTTAAATAACTTTCTGAAGACACTGCGGATACAATTTAGCAACAACACATTCAAAATGCCGGCCTAAATCCCAGAGCCTGTCTGGAGTCTCGTAGACTTTCTGCCACTGGTCAGTGACCTCATCATACTGGTAGAGTGAATTCTTCCTGCTGGTTCTGAAAACGTGTTCTTCAACAGTGACTTGAGTAGCTCTGACAAAGAGATGGAGTTTGTTTTTGAGGAGAACAAGTTTTATGTACGGATTGATGGACTGGTCACACGGGAAGTCTTTTTTTCGAGTCCACTTGTTCTGTTCGATGTCGTAGGCCTCGACGGTGAACATGCGCTGATGGTTCCCACACGTGCCAGCTATGTAGTAGATGGAGTCGTTGTACACTGTTGCCAAGCCTTGGATTCTAGGCACAGTCATTGGGGTCAGAAATCCCCAGTAATCCTTCTGAGGATCGTAGCAAAGGAAGAACTCCCCTGAAAAGAGAGGAAAAATAAAACATAACTCATGTTTTGTTTCCAGACCAACAATTCTGCAGCAGTTAAGCTCTGAAGTACGCTCTTCCACAGACAGAAAGACTCTAAATTTCCTAGAGCCTGCATCCCAAAACAAACACCCCAGCACCATCAAATGCTTTCCTTTTAGTGCTTTACAAAAACATTAATAGCACGACTAAAACCTACATCGAGTTTCTGGTTCAGCTGAAGCAGAGGGAATTTGAAGCGCATCAGAAACACATTTTACAGAGTTTCAAGGTATCCTTTATTACTTCTAAAGCACGCTTTTTAATCTGGGACAAAACCTTTCAAGATTCCTGTCTTGAAACATCTGAAGTACATTTGTAAAGACCTTAAAGAGTGAAACAATGTGTCCTCTGCAGATAGGGAGTCTCACGATTATTTGCTCAGGCTTAGCAACCTTCAAACCCAGAATTCTGTCTTATACCAAACTCAGATTTTGAAGTTACTGGTATCAGGTGGCTGGGTTACACATTTAGGCTGATTTGCTTGAAAGGAGGCCAGGTGAGAACCTGCATGAAGCTACTGATTCATGGTTAGGTTTGTGGTTAGATTATAAAACACCTCTGCTGCTCAGTGCACAGAGCAGCAGCTACAGACTGCAGATAAAGGAAGTTCAGATGACCAAAAACTCACGCTCTGTACATTTCATGAAAAGAATATGGATAAAGACCACCTTGACTTTCATAAAGTCCAGTGGGAGAAAGGCCTTACATCTGCCAAATGCTAGCATAATTCAAATCATACGTGATTTCACGTGGCTATCTTAATGACTTTAACCGAGCTGTTGTGTGACCAAACACCTCAAGTATAACAAAGAACACAGAAGTGAGGCAATAAAATTGGTGGAACATAGTTTAAGAGATAGTCTTACAGGTAATACTAATTTTGATTATTCAGTTTTGTTCCACTGTGCAATCTCCAGTGACTGACACTTGCATTCCATAGGCATTTTCCCACTCTCATCAATTCTTGTTGATGGCATCTAACTTTGGAGTTTTCCCTAGAAAAATTACTAAAAGCTAACTTCTTTGTACTACAGCACAACTCAATCAAGGTTTTTTCTAGCCACCCATAACACTGCTCTTCAGAATTTGCTGGTTAGCACAGGAAATAGCTTATTTGTATGAGTAGTCAGTTGTCACTTAAAGTATTGAAGCACAGAATCAGTGCAGCTAAAATTTGTGAACAAAGTGCACTCTTATTCTGTAGGTTATAATAATATCATCCACCTTTTATGAGTTCTAAGAAACATTAAAGGAACAAATACTAAGTTCAGTATTCTTCAGCATTCCTTTCTAACCACTTAAAGCAGACATCTGACCCAAGAGAGATTTAAAGAACTTTTTAGCACAACAGAACTATTTAAGGCCACAACCAACAAGAGTAGAACATGATACAGAAACAACGGAAGAAGAAAACTGCAAGTCACATGGAAGATCACGAATGCAAAGTCAAGAAATAATGTTAACTTCTTCTGGGAAGTAATAAGGATCTTACAGTACTGTCTATCCTGTTTCTTTCCCATCGTCCAGCTTTGTATGGAAGTGACCCAAGAAGGAGCTGGTGTGTATCTGAGACCCCAGCTTTGTGCAGGTGTTTACAGAGGTGGCCCTCAGCAAAACAAAACTGGGACACCTCCCCCTCCTTCCTTCTTTCCCACTTTGCTCTTACCACAGCCTCAGAGCAGTCTCAGCACTTTTCAGTGTGCACTGAGTGTAAAGGCAGTACTGTAATTAGTGACCAAAGAAACAGAGTTAACTAAGAGAGATGCTTTATCTCTTTCTAGTTTCTAAGATGACTTCAGAAAGCAGGGTAGGGCAGGAAATGAAGACTTAGACATCATTAATCAACTTCTACAAGTCACCAAGAATAAAGACACCAGGAATTTTCTCAGCTTTAGCCAAGGAAAATGCAAAGTGCTTTTTCACAGGACAGTATCTTTCCTTCAGCTTTGGTGCATTTCACCCAGGTAAAGATTTAATAAAGAATTTTCAGAATTAATTTGAATACTGTATTGTTGACTCAGAATACCACAAAAAATACCGTCTGTGCAATAACTCAGTACTACAACTTCATGACACATTGCCAGGGCATGAGAATTCGAGCAGCAACCTCCCTCTTCCTAGTTCCCCCTCTCTTCCCCCCACCGTGCCCCATTGCCCAAGGGGTTTTTCCAAATTGCTTAAGAAAACAGAGACCGTCAGAATGAACAATCCCCACTTCCAGTAAAACACCACAGAGGCAGTCAAACCACCTTACCCTGTAAAACATAAATGTTATCCTTATACTCCACAGCACTGTGGAACTCCATTGCCACTGGCATGGGACACACAGCTGTCCAGCAGTTCTCCCGGCTGTCATAGCACTCCACAGACTTGAGGGAGTTCCGCCCATCTCCTTCATAAACTCTCCCCCCGATGGCGTACAGCTTCCCACAGCAGTGAACCAACTTGCAGCCTATTCTGGCCCGCAGCAAAGGAGCCTTGGGAATCCACCTATTGCCAGAGTGATCGTACATCCAAAAATCACTCTCGGCCCGGTGGTCGATGGAGACCTCGCTGCTGCTCGGCCTGTAACCACCCGCAATGTAAATGTCGTTATCAGGAGACACGAGAATTCCCACCTCCCTCAAGTCATTTGGTGGCTTGCATAGTTTAAACACTCTCCCTGTGACCGAATCTAAACAAGGCACTGTTTGCTTCTTTCCTGAGTGTTTGTGGGCAGCATCGAAGCATATGATCATTTCGGAAGCGGTCATTCCAAGCCGTTGTGTGTAGCCATTGGCACTGGGTTGTCCCTTTTGTACACAGCTTTTGGCCATCGCCTGTGCAAACGCGGGAGGGATTTTCTCTAAAAATGTCTCATCCAACAGAGGCATACGGATGCATTTGGCAAATATTTCTGGAAGGTGCACTTCTCTCTTATTTTGTTCATGCTCAAACCACCTTATAATGCTCTCATAAACATGTTCTTCCTTATCTACATTTAAATCATCACTGTTGAGGATACTTATCAGTTGGTCTTTTCTCAACTGAAGAAACTCTTGCTCTTTGGTGACACTCAGAAACTTCTTGCGAATGTAGTCTTGTGACCTGTCTTTGAGTTCCTGATGACCATAGTGATCAGCAAAGATGAACACCCCAATGGAGTTCTGTGGGTCCAAATGACTGATCATGTATTTAGCACACTGGTCTTGTATGGAAGGGATCTGGAAGATACTGGCTGCAGTGAACAAAGCTTGAACGTTGGCCTCTGTCAGCACTACTCTGGAGGTATATGCATAGTTCAACACTAAATGCATCGACTCTGCCTCGACACCAACGATCCGAACTTCCTTCTGGGTGCTCTCGGTAAGGCCGCTCGTGAACATCGATCTGCAAAGCAGAAACATCCAGCAGTTTGTCTGGAACTACCTTTAGCTACCGGCACAAAATCAAACATATTGTACAGCTAGTCCCAATGCGTTTGCCCCTCTGTCAGCACAAACACATTTTTCACAGGTGTTAAACTTTCCTGTTGGGGTGACTAAATTTAAGATCATTTCTACATTTACTGAAACAAAAGTGGAACTTCTTGCTTAATTATCTCACTAACCCCATGTTAAAATTCACTGAGTTTACAAGCAAAAAGATCTTGACATTTCCAAGTCTTTGCATTCAACCTTCAACAAGTTATTTCATATGTTTACTCGAGCATGCTAAAATATGTAATTTGAGATGAAAACAAGTAGTTTCAATATGTTCTTACTGTATCCCTGATACCCTCAGTACCAGGGGCAGTCTTGCTTGGTTTAAAATTGTGTGACATTGTCTCCAATGAAACTTTCCTTTGAGAAACAGACACAGATAATCCACTGACCTTAAAAGAACAATAATCTTTACTTGCTAGGTGCACTATATTATCTATAAATACACAGAACTTATTTTCATTAAATGAAAACCTTAAAAAATCATGCCTATACTAATATTCTGCCTGCTTTGATCCCCACTAGAACAATGGATGGTTTTACCTGAAATAAGGACTGATTGCAGCAAGAACATTCCTATGACAGGAGAATGTCTTCCCATGATCCACTTCCACCACAATATCTGTCAGCTGTCCTTCATCATACATGGTCTTCAGCTGTTGGAGAATACTACAAGCATGGAAAGGGTCCATTCCACTGCTGGCTTGGTTTGAGGGAGGGACTCCGTTCAGTGTTTGTGAAAACTGACTTGGTTCTACGAAGCAAAATTGAAACTTTAACAGAAAACAACCAATAACAAAAAAAACCTCCAAAAACCCATGCATGACCAAGAATTAGCACAAACTGATATTCCATACTTCCTCAGCATCATCATCCTTCAACAGCAAGCCGAACACTGTCACGGGTGTGTAAATACATAAATATCTTTTCCTCCTTTTCACAATGTACATGTCAGTTACCAGTCAACTATAAAGTCCTGTTCTATCCCCCTGTAGAGTTTATATCCATTAAGGAAAACTATACAAATACTTCACACAACTGGGGAAGGGGAAATCAAATCAAGAAACACAACACTTATGGACATTTAAAACAAAAAGGAACACAGAGGAATAAAATAAGTCCCCAGACTCCCCCCACCATTACACAAGTCTGTATGTAAATATTTAACTTCACATTGAAACAGGAACTGGCTCCTGCCCTACACAAGTAATGGCTGGAGCAGAGGCTCATGAAGAAACAGCCCTACAATAAGTCTTAACTTAAACCCACATAAATTTGTAAATAGTTATATGTTTTCTCTACAAATAAAACAGAATTATAATTTGAAATTTCTCAGGTGTGAAGGAGCTCATATATCACCGTGGAAACATATTTAGTAGAGCATATGCTGCTAAATAACATGTGATAAGCCTAATTAAGTAAATCCCAAAGTGAAAATTGAGCAATAGCTCAAGCACAAAAATCTGTTTCGTAATAGCACCAAAATTTTTACGCAACAAAAACAACAAAGGAGAGCTCAAAAGAAAAACATTAGGTGGCCAGAGCTGCAAATCAGGTAAAGCTGCTGACTGCAACAGAGTGCTTCCAACAACATTTAGGCAACACAAAGGGGCAAAGAGGAGAGAGAGCACATCCATTTTCACAGAAGCCTTTCGTCATCCGCGCTCCCCTCTCCCCCAGCAGGGGGGTCCCTCACGGGACAGCCTCCTTCCAGCCTCACACAGACACCGCTGCCCCGCACAGCCCCGCTCCCACAGCCCCGCTCCCACAGCCCCGCTCCCACAGCCCCGCTCAGGCGCCCTCCCCTCACGCCATCAGCTCCCACAGCCGAGCACCGCTGCCCCGCCACGGACCTCTCGCAGCGCGGGCACCCCCGAGCCCCCTCACACGGTGCTCCCCGCCAGCACAGGCCCGAAGCCCCTCATCGCCACTCCCCGCACAGACTTCCCCCCGACGCACAGGCCCTGCTATCCTTCACCACGACCGCCCCTCTGGCACCGGGCGCTGCCCCGTCGCCCCGCACCGACCTCCCAGCGCTGCCATCCTGGGCCCCGCTCGGGCAGCGGCTCCGGGGGCGGCCCGGCAGGAAATGTCACCGCGCCGCTTCCCCCGCTCACCGCCGGCCGCGCACCCCGCAGCATCAACAGCACCGATTGGTCAGTGCCCCCACGGCCTGCCGGGACATGTAGTGCGGGCCCGCAGCCCTTCGCGCGCGGGACCTGCCGGGAGTTGTAGTCCCTCCGGAGCGGGATGCCTGGGAGTTGTAGTTCCCGGGGGGAGGCGGGCCCTGCCGGTCGCGTAGCAACGAGGCGGCGGCGCCATTTTGGGCCCTGGGGCAGGGCCTCGTGGGCAGCGTCAGCGCCTCGTCCCGGCGGGGTGGGATGTGCTCCCCCTCAGCCGGGACAGCCGGCAGAACTGGCCTCTCCAGAGGGGTAAATCACCCCCTCCGCCCCCAAACCCTGCAGTTCTCCTGCCCACGCTGAGCTGTGGCTCCTGGGGCGAAGCCTCGCTGCGGGGAGCCGAGGTGCCACCCGGAGACCCGGCAGGGAAGGGCGCAGAAATGCCTGCCAGCGTCCTAATGCTGCAGGGCTGTGGCGAGGGGCAGGATGTGAGACCCATAGCTGTGCAAGGTTGAATTAACCTTTAATAGGAACCAGTAATCGGCTGCTTGGTCTGAAAGCTTGTTACATCAGGAATACTCTGAATTTTTCCAGGGTTGGTAACCCCAGCACGCTGTGGGCAGCCGGATCAGCCTCACCTGTCCCGCAGAGCTGCTGAATGACCGCAGCACACAAGTGACCATTTCATTGCCCCTGACCCTTAATGGCACATTTCTCTCTCCATCCCAGAGGTCAAGTGGATGATAGTCACCAGGTTTTCCAGTTTTCTAAAGCAATTAGCCGCTGGTCTCATTCTTGGGAACTGTATCGTTATCAGGTGTTTGTTGTGGAAGAGTTTTGAGGTTTTTTTCTTTGTGGAACGCAATTAATGAAGAATTAAATAATGGAAGCATTGCAAAATCGTGTATATTTTCCCTGGTTCTACGCAAAGCAGATTTAATACAGCTTCACAGCTTTTAGCTGGGAAGTTTTGTTCAGGGAAAAAAAAAAGCAAACAAAACCAATTTGAATAATATTTTTAAATTAATTTCAGTTAACTCTGAGGAATTAGTAGCCTGAGTACATGAGCACTTCTCCAAAGCAGGTGAATATAAAGGCAGTGCCACCCCACTGGTTTTACTTTTGCTTGCAAGGCACAGCCTTCCCCTCACTCAGCAATTATCAGTGGTGTCCAGGCTGCTCCGATGATAATGCTGCACAACGCAGGAGTGATGGAGACTCTGATGAAGGAGGTGTAAAAGAAAATAGAACTTCACGTCTGCAAATCGATTCTGCAGTTTTCCAATTTCCCCATTCAGCAACGGCACGGCCTGTGAAATTGTCCCTAGAAATCTGAAACGAAGGGATGGAGAATTCCTCTACTCTTACCCTTTAGCAAATGACATTGCCTGATACAGTTCATTTCCTTCGGTGTGGGCGCATGGGCCGGGCTGGATTAGTGTTAAAATGCAGAAGCCAAATGTAGAATGTTTTTTAATACAAATCCCGCATTGAACTGGCACTTTGGAGCGTGAGCCTTTCTGAAATAGCTTACTTTTGCATGGCTTTTGGTGAAGCAAGCAAATTGCCATACAAACAGGTTTAGATGTGCTTTAGGAGGCATCCATAGCAGCACCTTTGCTAAGGCTGAAGCCTTTCTCAAGTGGAATAACACCATCACCCTCTCCCCTCCCTGGAAACCTCCATCAGCGCTCCTAGGATGTAGCACCATGGAGCACTCCCATGGAAGGCTGGGGATCTGGGTTTTTCACCCAGTTCTGCACAGTGTTCCCTGCAACTCTGAAGGGCAGAATGAGATGTGTTGCCTGTGCAAGCTGCTCTGAAATCCGTGACAGTCACACACCATGTTAAAGCTTCATATAAATGGCATTTGCGTTGCACACAAATATTTGAGCCTGTTCTTTCAGAAATTACAAGATGCTTGAAGAATTCCATCTCCCTTCTGCTGCATCGTTTTCTTTCTCCTGTTGTTGTTTTGTCTGTGGAGTGATGCAGGCCCATATTTAAGTGTAGAAGTGAAAAATTGGGTTCTTAGCTTGATGCTGCCACAAATTTCTTCGTGCTGTTGATCAAATAATTTGATTTCATGAATTCTTGCTTTCCAGGAGACAATGGGGACCTGTGAATAGACATATGCATGTAAATCCTTTTATCTTATAA
This sequence comes from Anomalospiza imberbis, assembly GCF_031753505.1. Classification (NCBI taxonomy): domain Eukaryota; kingdom Metazoa; phylum Chordata; class Aves; order Passeriformes; family Viduidae; genus Anomalospiza; species Anomalospiza imberbis. The sequence goes on along the minus strand of NC_089691.1, from coordinate 17,426,176 downwards.
TAGGTTTTGATACATATTTTAATAATTTTTGGTACTTTTTTTTTTTAGGTCTTCTGTCAGCAATGCACTGAAAGCTATTTAAGGATTTTTCAAGGATTTAAAGTCCTTGTTATTGATGGATCAGGATGCTTTCACTTGTGCTCTAATTTCACACCTAATGTATCATTCCTGGAGATAGAGCTTGAAAACATACACTTGGTGGAGAAATTTTCCCATTTGATATTCCAAAGGTTCAAAATAAAAATGAAACTGATAAGGAACAAACAGTCTATGTCTGTCTTTTATAAGTGATTAGAGAGATTGGACTGCTTAGAAACTCACAATTGGCACTGTGTGTTCTGGGATTCTTGCCTTCAGAATAAAAATGTCTTTGTCATGAGTTCAAGAGAGAAAAGAGGAAAAGGAAAAGGTTTCAGGAGAAAGTGGACAAAATACAAACTTTTTCAGATATTTGAGAACTTAGAAGATATCCATAAAAAGAGTTTGGGCAAACAATGAAGTTATTGAAAAGGTTTTCCTTTGTCATTGCACCTGCAGAACAAGTTAATTAGAAAACTGGTTCATCTGGTTGCCTTCAGCATAGGGACAGAGAGAACATCATATCTATGAAATGGTTGGTCTGGGTCACCTGGGAGTAACCTGCCCCAGTGCTCCTCCTGCACAAGAGAGGGGGCACAGAGCACTTTTGGAACAGGCAGCTCTTGCTACACAGTATTTGTTGTGTACAAAACTTCCCATGTTTTCTCCCGTCAGCAAAATGAAGATAAGAAATGCAACTGGACCAAAATTCATAGAAAATGTGAACCAGGGTTGCAGCTTTAAAAGGGAACAGATTTTAATCCACATGAATATTCCCATTTTTGTTTTGGATATCATGTTTACTTTAAAGTTGTAGGAAGAGGTCACTGCATCCTGTTTTCCTTTTTTTCCTTGCCCTTTTTACTGTTTTTTTTCACTGAAAAGAGGGCTGTGTGAAAGGAAGGCACAGCCTATCCCCACATGTTTCATATAACCTGAAAAGAGAAAACCAAAGGCTGCAGAAACTCTTTAGTTTTTCTTGACGTTATGAATGGTGGCATTTTTCATGACTCTTGAGTTTAAGCAAGCAAACAAAAATCCCACCAAAATAACCCCACAGTGATTTCCAACAAAATTGTTTACCTATAAAATTTAAATACAAACTAGTAAAAAAACCAGTATTACTTGCTAACTCCCAAGTATGTCTCAGTTACTATTTCCAGTTTTTCAGTTATTTGTGCCTGTTAATTTGCACTGTGACGCTGTGAGAAGCAATAGAGCTGATGCAGCTCCGAAAGCCCCTCATATTTTAATTGGAAAAATCTTGATATTCACTGTGGAACAATGTAACCTTGAAAAACAATCTTTTACTAGGTTGTCTTTAATGCATAAAACACTGCTCATTTTCTGCAATTCTGTCACCGAGGGGCACATTAATTTAGCTGCACAATAATTTAATACATCGATCCATTGATTGGAGCAGAGAGGTTTTTGTTTAGCGGTTCCAAGAAATCACACATTTCTTGCAGAGTCCGTAAAAAGACAGTTCTGGCTGCAGTTTAAGTGGGGGGAATTGCAGATCATGAGGGAAAGTTGTCCTTCAAAGGCGATCGATCCCGCCACACTGAGCACAGTGGGCGTTCCATCAGGAGAGAGGGCAGGCTGGCGGGGGGCAATTAATGGGGCAGACACCGGAGTGCTTCCCTGATTACCCCATGCCAGACACTGGGTTCGGCCGTGCTGAGCCAGGCTGGTAGAAACAAGAACCCTGGTGAGATATGGCTCTGCTAATGTCAAGAAGTGCCACTTCCTAGCAGCAGGAGCAACTTTATTGAAACCATCTGTTGTTTTGGAAGACACATGTGCGCGCGCACACGTACTTCCTCCTCCCAAAGTCTTTAACCTTTCTCTTAAGGCTGACTGAAATTGCAGAGCTAATCCCTCCTTAATCTCACAATGACAGGCTCTGCTGCAGTCAGCAAGTCCCAGCAGCTGTTACAAACCAGGGTGACTGGTGCCATTTAGGTGAAGTGACAGTGATGTATCCTGGAGCAGTCACTGCAGAGCAAAATAGCCGTTCTTCCACTGTCAAAGCAAAGTTTGGCAGGAGTAGTGTGTGATTACCAGAAGCCTCAAAGAGAAGGCTGGGGTACCTGCACTGAGACAAGAACTCGGTACTCAGCTGGATCTCACTGCTCTGTGCAACACAGGGAACACGAAGAAGAGATTCAGTGAGTTTGGTCCCCCTGCAAACCTCATTTTTCAGCAGGGAAAGCCATCTGAAAGGACACAGCCTTGTTCCAACCTGTCAAGTCTCTAATCATCAGTTTTATGGTGATCCTTCCTTAAGACACCAGGACCCTTAAGCTTCTCATGGCTGTGTTAGAGGTGAGCATCAGAGCCCAGGTTGCCAGCAGAAAATGTGGTACTACCAGAGCATCCTGTGAGAATGAATTACCTCCAGCCTCTTGGCAAGCAAAGTATTTTTGTTGGTGTTTCATGCATACCTGTACGCTTCTTATTTCTTATTCCTAAAAATGGTGTTTGAAAGAACCATTTTTAGGAAAAAGCTCTTAAAAAATTAAGCAAATTTAATTTTTAAGCAAAAAGCACTTTAAAAATAACCAGCTCTTTGGAACAAACACTGCATATCAGACCTAGAATCTCTAAAATCCCGCTTGCCCACAAACATGACCCATATCCCCTTATCTTCCTGGTCACTCTGTAAAACAAATCACACACAGATGTCAAATACTGCCCCATCCAGAGCAGGAAAAGGTGTGTTTCTGTCCTTGTCTCCAGGGTTTGAACAAGTGGATCAATCTCATCTCCAAACCCTTCTGGCTATGTCCATACTCTCTACTTCCAGACAGCCCAGATCAAACAGACCCTTGCAATGATGGCAGAGGTAAGAACAGAGGAGAGCAATGACATCTTGCTGCCCCTTCTTTCCTCCATCCATTTTTGGCTTCTGCCTCCATGTGTGTTACTGAAACTCTGCAGCTTGCATGGACAAACCCATAGCAGCCCCCACAGAAATATGTCACTGCTGGCCTGGCCAGTGACAACAAAGAACTGGGACTTTAATGCACTGCTGTAGATGCAAACTGATCTCGCTGTGGTCACAATGTGATTCAGCTGTGGGAAAGGTGCAGCCACTTCCTGAACACTGATGGATGGAGAAAGGTGAGAGTAAAAATAACGTGCCATTTCTGCCTGGAACAAGCCAAGAAAGGCAGGAGCAAACTAGTTTTCCTCCTTAATTGTAGGAGCCAGTGAAGCCAGAGGGATCTTTTAGCAGAAAGTAAACTTGAATTACTCAACACCATCCGGTATCCCGGGGCTGTTCTGAAGTCATCGCTCAGAGCTGGTATGTTTTTGAGTTCATCCTCTCTTCAGTAACATTTTTTTTTTTTTTTTGCATTTTGAAGAATTTGAATATAAAACATAGAATCCCCAGAGCTGCAGTAGGAAGGAATGTAGCATTCTCCTTCATCCTTTCAGCCTAAAGAAAACTGGAAGCTTAATACACTGGAGTTCCTTTTAAATCTCAGAAGTCCTGTAGCTTAAAAACAAACATCTCAAACCTCTAAATTTAATGGCTATTTTGAGTCAGTACTATCTGAAAAGATGGAGCAGTGTGGTGTTACTCTGCAGGAAGGTAACAACCAGAAACAATCTTAACAACCTGGAGAAGGTCATGGATAGTGTGGCCATTTTGATAATAGAGGAAAGCCCCATTTGTCACCTTCCATAAGGGAATAGTTTTAATATAGGGCATTAGTTTATTTTTTTAAAAATAATGAAATAATAGGTGTGTTACAGATACCCTAATAGCTTCCCTTATTTACTTGCAAATTCAATTGCATAATTCATATTCTACAGACTATGATTATATTCAATTTGGAATATTTGACTGTAAAACTTCAGTTTACGTATTCCTGTTTATTGGCAATTTTTACTTTCTCATTGTTGTCAGTATCTATATTACTGAATGGAAGGACATTGAGCTGAGGTCCAGAATGAATAAGATAACTGGAAGACAGACAGTGGCTGGATTCCTAAAAATTATGTGCAAATACTGCAATAGAATATACAAAAAGGAAGATGACTGATTCTGAAATCTAAAGCCGAAAGATGGATCATGGGCTTTTCCATCATTTGACCCCCAGCACCCACAAATAAGGCCACACAGTTTTGCCCACTCATTCTTTTCCCTGTGTCTAACTGCTGTCACTCAGCTTTAGGAGATTCCAGCAGCAGTAGAGCTGTGGTGATGCCAGCTGCGATACAGAGCAGCCACCCAGTTTGGGCTCCTAAAGCCTCCGTGACTAAGCTGCTCTTGGGGCCCTGGGCTTGTCACAGTGTACACGGCTGCACTTCCCCACACATCCTGCCACTGCACCTCTGAAGGAGAGGACTGCATATTGCAAACTGAATTCTGTTCAGTGTTTTCATTTCTCCACTGCAGGTCTGTCTCAATCATCGATGGGAGATAATTGCCAGTTTAAAAGACCATTTGGAAAAGTGCCTTCTTGAAAGCCCTGACACGGCACAGCTTTAAAGCCTGGAACTGTGTTCCACACACAGGAGGCCTTGAACTCTCTCTGGGCAGCCCACTTTCATATCCTCTTGGATGGAACACTTTCATATCCTCCGAGCTTGTGTATTTCATGGTAATAAGCTGTGGGATTTAACTGTGCTGAGACAACATTGCCTGCTCCTTAACCTTAGTAGAATAAAGAAGAGCTTTCCAAATAAAAATAGTTAGGATGAAATGGTTTATATTATACTGAGACCTGGCAGAGCATTCACTTTTTGCTGTTGGGTGGCAAGGGGAAGGCTGTCCAAGGTTTCAATTCTGACATTTTAAAAATTACACCAAAAACCACTACCTTGACTACTGCAGATCCCTAGGGTGTTTTGATAAACTGACATATAAATAAAAGTAGAAATTCATATCTAGATATCTGTATTATCATTCTGTTACATCCATTCATATTTAAACTTAATTATTTTGGTCTGCTACATAAGTTTAAGAGCAAACACTGAAGGCCACATTGGAATTGAAAATCAGGATTCTTATTCATTCATTTGCCCCAAGTCACATGCCAGGCAAGCACAGGACATACAATTTCCGCAGGAAATCCAAGACAGTCACACTAGGGATCAGGAAAGCATCCACCCTGGAGGAGCCATCACTGCTACATCTGCACTTTTTTTAAACCTGCTTGTGCCTCCAGGACTAAACCTGCTGATCAGCCAGGGTACAAACTGGTCTGGCTGGGCCAGCGAGGGACCTGTGTTCCCATGGGCTCCTTGTGAAATCTTCAGGCCACTGCAGCAGCTCCTCAGCAGGCTCAGCCTTCCCTGCCCACACCTGGCTTGGCAAGGGCTCCTCCCCTGCAGGGAATGACCTTTCTCTCCTGCTGCCCCAAACAAACAGGGAGGGAAAACTTGTCCACCACATGAGGAGCCCAGGAATTGAAGGGCAGGGAAAAAGGAAAGAATGTCTTGACTCATTTTCAAATTTGTCGTGCTTGCTTGTCACAGGGATGAAAAACTCTGAGTTTGGCTCTTTTTCTAATAGTAGCAATAGTACAAATGCTAAAATGGAAAGTCATTTTATTGCCACTTCCTTCTTGCAGAGACTGTTCACATTTCAAGCATGTGCTGCGCAGGCAAGATCTCAGGGCAGTCCCTCTTATTCACCACTCTTTTTACATTTCAAATCAGGGGAAATTAAATTTTTCCTCTATTTGCCAAAGATGGAAATTGCACTTTGGGGACCTGGTAAGACAATAAAGTACCATTTTTAGCAGCCAGCATAGCCACTCAGCTAAAATATTCAAATCTTTATAAATAAGGATTTTATAAATTCATATCTGAATAAAGATTCATCTTTTTATCATTAAAAAATTTAAACTCACTTCTGTCCACTTTCCCTTGGAGGCACAGGAAATGCTGGGAGAAAATTCACTATAAGCCAGATATTTCTCCACAGAGTAGTGGAAATGAAACTTGGGACAGAACTTAGTTCTTTCAGTGACTGAAATATCAACAGCTGGGAAAGCAAAAGCATGTATTTCTTGAGGGGGGCTCCTATCTGCTAATGGTAGTAGTCCTCTATGTCCTGCTGAATTTATATGCAGACTATTGATCTTGGCATTGCAGCTTTTATGTCGGGAGTAATGGAGCAAAGCATACATACGTTAAACATAATATACATAATTTGGGCATATATGTAATACATTATGTATTGTATCTACTTTCCATGAAATATATATGCCTGTCATTCAGCTAAACAGAGACAGACCTGGAATTAGATACAACACACATTCTTAAGTGTAAAGCATCTCTTTCAACTAATATATTAAACCCTTTACCTTTGAGCCAGGGGCCAGGCTCAGCTCCTGCCTCATTGTTCTCCTCTGGAGCTGAAATGTGGGATTAGTTCCACTCCCTGAATTCAATGCATAGCTAAGCTTACCTGACGTGACTTGAGGACAGCTCCTCAGCAGGGAGGTTTGAAACCTAATAGTGGAACAGGAACAGAGAAAGTCCCTGGCGAGCCAGCGCAGCAGCGTGTGAAAGGCAGAGCTGCTGCGGCTCGGGTGGGAGCTGGGGACTGCTCCTGGCAGCCACACATGGCAGAGCAGGATGCAGCTCCACGAGAAGTAGCTCTATCGGTGATGGAAGGAGGAGAAACTCACTGCCAGCATTCTGGAAAATTAGCTTGACTGGAAAGTTCGAATTGCAAAGTTTGGGGTTTAAAACAGGAGTCTCTTCCGAAAGCCATTTGGTGTTTCAAGAGCATCCCGGTGTTCTTTCTTAAATGTTACAGCATAGAGAGGGAAACAAAAGAATTAGCAATGGCAAAAAGGAGATGAGCCAACTCTGAGTGCCAGAGGAAGGTGTGAATGTCACACCACAGCACTCCACACTCAACAGCTGGGGCCATGTCCTGATTTCTGCCACCTCTCCCCTGCCAGGCCTTACCTGGTGTGTCAGATGAAAATTCAGAGTGAAAGAAAGAGCACAGAAAATAAAGGGAACACACAGAGCAGCAGAGAGCAGAGATGCCTTGCAGAGACAGGGAATCTGTGTCCCGTAGCAGTGATCTCACTCCAAATCTGCCCAGAGCTGCACATATCAGCATTTCTCTGTGAAATCTGTCAGCACCACAGCCCAAACGCTCTCCCTTTCAGTGACACACTCCTGCCAGCAGGACTTGGCTGCTGCTGCATGCCAGTGATTTTAGTTTGCTCAGACACAAAGGGCTGGTGCAGATCCACAGACAAAGGGGATGCGTCACCAGTTTAGTGACTTCTGGGTCACGAGCAGCTCTCAGACAAGAGGCCAGGACAGTGGGCTGCCTGCTGTCATCATCCCAGCAGCCAGTGTATGGCAAACCCCCTGGGTTACCTCTGCTGGGCTCTTTCCATGAGGAATACAGGATGGATGCTTAATGGCATCACTAATTCAAATTTTCACTTTTAATTTACACAAACAAACAAAAAAGCCAAAACCAAAAAACCAAAGACTATTTTGCATGACCCTAAGGTGGAAGCAAAGAAAACACATCCCAACACTGTATTTGCCCAGGCTGGCATTTCCCCCTCACTTTGCTCTGAGCCAGACCCTTGACTTTTACCTCCATTCTGTTGATTTTGAGGCTGAGTATTTCTGAACTGCAACTGTGCAGCTCAGCATCACTTCAGAACCTAACAGAGCTTTGCTGTTTTACAGCAGTGGAGCATCCTTAATTGAAGAAAAAGCTCAGGAGAACGGCAGCATGTAATGAATGCAGTCCAATTTCCAACCAGCAATATTCATTTCAAGGCCAGGATCTTTCAGCCTCCCTGCACTGCCACACATTACCTGCCAAACCTTCCCACACTTGTGGACTGGAACAATACCAGAAATGTTGATTAGAGTTAGTCAGTAAATAACATAGGATGAAAACAAATTAGGTAGTAAAAGGACCCTTGAGAAATTAGGAAAAAAGCTGTCTAGCCTTTCAGCTTATTCATGATTTACCAGAAAGCTGTATAATGTAGCAGGCCTAAGAGCCAGCTAAAATACTTCTAAGACCAAAATATCCCAGTTTGAATTATTATGGTACCTACTGAAAGCCTGGGGAAGTATTTCAAGTAAGTTAAAAAGAAAACTGACACTCTCCCTTCCCCCCACCCCAAACCTTTGATTAAAAAAAAAAGGCAACAAAAATGGTAATCTTCTGTGGTTAAGCAGAAAGGCTTAAGAAGTGGCTGACAAACAACATGAATTATTCAGGGACAAGTTACTGCTATTCCATACACATTGCTCCAGAGTGCCAGCACAAAGCCACACAAGCACAATAATTTCTACGAGTGTTACAGTGATAAAATAGTTTATAGTAACCTGCTTTAATTGCATCAACATAATACAGCCTTTCTGGATCTTTAATGCTCCATAAAAGACTCTCTAAAAATGAAGAGCCTGATCCCAGCCAAACTGGAACAAGTTTAATATATTATGGAACTTCAGGAGGGCAAGTGTTCCACTGTGTTGAATGAGTATGGTCAGAAGCAGTCCCATTCTTCCATCGGCTATCGTGACTCAGATTTAGAGTTTCCATGTTCATGATCATTACCATCTTCCCTGAGCCCACAAGAAACCTTGTGCAGTTGCAGACTGCAGTCACATCTTTATTTCTGTACACAGGTACATCTCTTTAGCAAGAAAAGGGGAGGAGGAGCAGGCAATCTGGTTTTAGAGATGAATGACCAGAGCGACAGCCCAGACCTCAAAGCACAGGAGGGAACCTGTGCAATACATTTGCTGCACATGTTTGGGAGGAGGCATTAACAGCCTCCACAAGCCTACTCTTGGCCCAGCTCTCAACCCAGCAGCTGAGAAGCTGCTGGAACACTTTTGTCTCCATTGTATCTTACTTTGTGACTCACCTGCAGATCTGCAAACCCTTTGGCCTGCTGCCCCACAGAGCTCATTAAGGAAATAAGCTGACGTCTGGTTGGGGGAATCAGAATAAGGGACTTACTAATGAGCTATTCTAAAGAGGGCTGCACATGACCCAGCATCTCCAAAGCACAAAGCAGGGTCAAGTCTGTGAATGTATCTCTGACCAAACACCAGGCCAGTCAGAACCAAACTTGCAGTCCTGTTAAGGAGCCCCTCAGCCCAGAAAGACCCTTTACTGTCACTCATAACTACACAGCTGTGATTAGACTCTCAAGGGAGACAACTTGGTGCTGGTGTCACAAGGAACATCATCTGATGCTGCCACACATCAGGTTGATGAGGAAGACAGTGTGGTTGCAAACAGCAATGCTGTTGACTGCACAGCTGTATGCAATGATTTGTCTTCTGACAGTGGGTTTTGGAAGAGGATGGGAAGTAGAAAAGCACTCCCAGAGAAGCTCTGTTACAAAAAATCCAAAGGTAAAAGCTTCCTGTTAAACACATAACAGTCAAGTTAAAATTATAGGTGACAATTACTGTAACTTGATTAGGCACAATAGCAAATTCACTTCCCTAAATCACTTTCACAACTCTCCTAGGAGGTCTGAAAGATGTAGTATATGAGGTTCATTTAATTTCTAATGTAGTAATTATCACTACTGAAAAAAAAAAAAATAGCGGTGACAGACCTAGGAAATAAATTTAGCACTTGAGGTTTTAATAAAATTTTTATGTGCAACCCCGGTGCTTAGAAATTGTTTAATCAATCTTATCTGGTTCACAGACTTTCTGCTGAGCTTTTGCTTCATGTTATTACAAGGCAATATGCTGCAGCACCTTCTCAGCATCCCAAGTTGCAAAGCCACAACACTCTTGTATCTAAAGCCAGTGCAAGCTCCTCTTTGAGCTGTGAACACCCACAGTCTTGTTCATGTGCCGCCAGCTGTTCTCAGCTTACAGAGGTGGTTTAAGAGCTGCTAACTCCAGAGTAGGGTCCTGTCCACTCTGCCTGGTGCTGGAAGGGATCTCTGCTCTAGGCAATAAGAGGTATCTAGTGAGTTAAATCAGGTTTTCAAGATAGCAGTGTGTAGGAGACACTGCCAGTCCTGTCTGAAGGGACTTCATGTTCCATACTCTGATACAGCCCCTTGAGAGGAATCCATCCCAGTCTCTCCTGGCCCCTCCAGGCTCATCCCATGGGCACACCTGGAGACCAGCCCAGTGGTTTGCTCAGGGGTATTGAAGACAGATAAAAGAAACTAAGCCTGCAATCCAGGATTAGTAGATTTTCTGAGGTTTTCCTGACTCCAGAGGTTTTTCCTTAAAATTTGAATTTTCCCAAGCTCCTGGGCACAGGTAAAGAGAATACTGAGCCCAGGTCTCCTATCCTGCTACTTAGAGGTTCACTGCCCTGCATAAATTAAGCTGTAGTGGTTTGTTTCTGTTTGCAAACCAGGTCGTGAGAGTAGCAGAGAAGTTAAAATGCAGTAATTAGTATTTAGGAGGAAAAACCCAGCAGAATTGCTGGGCTATATCAGTATTCCTCTTCTTTAACCTAAAAAAGTCCAGCTTCTCTGTTGAACCAAATGATTCTCACTGCCGAGGTGCTTAAAACTGTTTTAAAGTGTGCCCAGTGTGAATTACTTAGCACCACTTTAGTTGATTTTGGTCCCATTCCGAAATCTGAGGAACGAGCATGGCCCTTACTGGTCTTTCTTCATTTTTGTCCATCACTAAAAGTGATCCCTCAGTCAGTGGGATTTGGCTCTGTTCTTTCTCTTTGCTGGAACTCTCTGCCCCAACACACAGAACAGTCAGTCATGCAAGCTGGGTATTGTCTTTTCCTGTTTGCAGTTAGTACAGTAATAATCTCTGGAGTGGCTAACAGGTAAATTGATAGCCTCCAGATCAATTAAAAGAAATTCAATAAATATTTGGGCATCATCATAAACAAAATGCATTCAGGACCTCATATTCCACTCCTGCAAAGGAGGTTTATTGGGTGAGAGCATCTTAAAAAGACACAGCCTATGTGTCCTGGCCCAGATTTTGGTCCTTGCCACAGTTTCAGTGCTGGACCCTCTGAGAGCCTGGCAGGCAGGAGTGGCAGTGCAGGACTGGTGCCAGGGCACAGAGGACAGGAGGCTCTAAAATGATGAAGCCAGAGCCACCCAGCACCTTCCAAATCCTCATGAGACCAAGGGCCAAAGATGCAGGATGCCACAACTCCTCACTTACCCACACTGGGAGCTCCTCAGATGGTCAGTTAGCAATTGCTTTAACCAGGCACCCCAAAATTCCCATGACCTTCAAAAATTGTGGTCTTTGTTTTCACTAGTCAGTGCAGCATCAAAGCCACAAGTGATTAGTTAAAGCACACCTGAAGATAGGAATTCTCTTTCCTGACTTCTAAGTTGGCCTCTGTGTCATTTTGACACACTGAATAACTACAGCAGGTAAATACTCGGTGCAATTTCATTTTGAGGGCCCGTGCAGGAACTGATTGAGCCGAAGGAAAGTACAGAGGGAAGCTGTCCTCCAAAAAGCTGGGATGCAGAGAAACATTTGCCAGCATCTTCACCCAGAGCTGGATCCGAAGGCCACTGCTGCCATCTGGTGTCACTGTCACCCATGAGGAGAGCTGGGACATCGCAGGCAGACGTTGCTGCTGGATAAATGAGAAGTGACTTGATCCCGGACACAGGAAGGACAAGGACTTCCCTGGCAGGGGAGGGCTCTGCACATCCAAGCTGCCTCATATCCCTCTCCATCTCAAAGGAACCAGTTTGTGTGCTTGAAGGTTACAGCAGGAGACACAAGAAAGAAGGGAAATTGGTTACAAGACTTTTTTGCTGGCAGGAGACACAACCTGGCAGAGTGAGTTATGGATTAGCAGCTCTGGACATCCTGCTCCGTAAAAGCCACCAGGAAATGCTCATGAAAGGGGAAGGTTTGCAAAGCTACAGAGCAGAGCAAGAACTTCAGGCCTTTGGGAGCTCAAACCTGAGCCTTGTGGGGAGGACGAGGCAGTGTTTCTGTCATGAGTCCAAGGTCTTCAAGCCTTGGTCTTAAGTAGTTTTACATAAGAAGGCAACATTCTCTTAAGGCTAAAATGTGTCTCACATTTCCCAGAGGGTGCTATCTAATTATGCCACTCACCTCGTTTGATGGGCTTATGGCTCCATTGTTTCTCTTAAGTAACAGTCATGGTGCACATCAGGAAGAACCCCAAGGGAGATGGGTTTCAGAACTCATCAACAGGTAAGGCCCCCCAGAATGGCTCTAGATTTGGACAGCTGGACATTAATCATGACCTGGGTTTTGGTCCTCCAGTGTCACCAGGGTTTGCCAGCCCCATAGCCACAGACACGTCTCTGCACTTGCATGGAGAAAAATAAAGGGACACAGCAGCAGTGGTTTGCTGCTGTAAATCCTACAAGGTTGTAAATCCTACGAGGATTTCGATGTGGACTTGAAGAGCTCCAAAGAAGCTGCAGGAGGGTGATACATGGGGATTGAGGTGTGGGCCACAGGAGGAGCTGTGTCCAATTCCCTGCTTTGGCAGAAATCTCCTGTGCTGTTTAAGTAGATCATGTAGGTGCAGCACCTCAAAGCCTCATGGGAGTCAGCCTTTTACATCCCTGGAGACTTAGCACGAGAGCCACAGCTCTAAAATGAAATTCCCCTGCCTTCCAAAGGTGCCCTGATGCTGAATCTCCTCATGGGACTCGGGTGCAAAGCTAACGGGGAAAGAGGGGCTGTTAGTCAAGAGGCCTTGTGCAAGATTGGAAAGGCAAACAGCCTGGATAGCCTGGTTAAACCATGGAACTGCTTCAAGAAAAGAAGAAAATATCTCTTGGAAGAGTCTGTAGGAATAGAAATGTGATTTTTGGGATTATTCCCTAGCTAGTTTCTGCATCCTCCCCAGTCTTGGTGTGGCCAGTTCCCTGCAGCATCTCCCACTCAGAGCCCAAGATGCCAGAGCTGGGGCAGGATGGGGCAGATGGCACTCAGCCCTCTGTCGGAACCCAGAATGTCCCTTGGACACTCTTGGATGTTCCGGGCCCAGGTCAGAAGCATTTGAGACCCTGGAATGCAGCCACAGACCCCTGTGGCTTTGAACCTGATCCATGGAACAATTCACCAACCTTGCAGGAAGAACAAGAAATCACAAAAGTTTAGATATTATAGTAGAAGTAGTCACAAAGTGAAAGGAAGGATTTTTGAGTGCTGTACAGGGGGGTTTTAGGCCTTGTACAGAGGGGTCTGAGTTTTGTACATGGGGGTCAGAAGTTCTAAGATGGAGAGACTTGGGTGTGCCCTGTCCTCCTTCTTTCTCCTTCCTAACCTCCATGTTCTTGGTGATGTTGGCACTCACAGATTGGTTTAGAGTAGAAAGTCATCATTCAATATAGGTGATGGGCATTGGGGAAAAACCATAAACATTTAACAGGTAATGGATGATATAAAAGAGGGCACCAGCCCCCTGGGAGTCAGTGTGTGCCTTTGTCTGACTGCTGAACGGACCACAGCAGCTGAGGGAGAAATCTTTTACATAACACACAATAAACTGCCTTGAGACCGGACGACTGAAGACTACTGAGTCTTTCTTTAAAGGCACAGGTTAGAAGAGAGACTTTTCCAACTTTCAAGGTCACCCCAATCTAAGAGTGAGCCCAAACAGCCCTCCACTGTGCTCCCCCATGTCTGGGTGAGTTCCAGGCTCCCCAGCTGCTCTTGGATACAGCAGAGCCAAAGAACCCCAAAAAATACACACCAAAAAAAAAAAAAAAAAAGGAAAAAAAAAAAAAGGAAAGAAAAAAAGATCCACAAGTTAAGCATGAAATAACCAGCAGTAAGGGAATAGTAATTATTTGATCAGCTCCCAGGGTATCAAACAGCAGTAAATTGAGCTTCATTTTAAAAAGCAGACAATTTTCAGTGTCATACCACGACATTTTTCAAAGCTAATTTAACTATTCCATTAAAAAATGAAAACATATTCAAATTAAAACACCCATAAGATATGAAAAGGGGGGGGAGAGAGGACATGAAATGCATCAGTAATTTCCCATCAGGCAACAGTTCCCTTAACTGACCATGACAGTCAAAGATGAAATAGAAATTTCTATATCAAACAGGAACACAAAGGAGAGCTGACCTTTGATCAAATGTCTGTTTGTAGTTCTGACAAGAAAATTTGCATTAAAATAATTTATGCTGGACACTTACAGGAGAAGTTAACTCCCAGCATGTAAAGGAAGAGAGAGGTCAAACCATCCTTAACCAGCCTGTCAGATGAAAGCCACGCTCTCCCAGCTGCAGAGCCATGTGAAGTTTCCAGCCATTCAGGCTCTTTTTCTAAAATCCCAATGCTGCGGGTTTTGTGATGCAATTTTTCAAAGTGCTATTTATGCAGGGGTGGGAAAAGCCTGCTTCAGGCAAACAAAGGCTTTCTCACACAAAGAAAGCCCACTTTTAGCATAGCAGCAGAAGGCATATAAAAAAATCAAAAAGTGCCAATTAATTATAATATTTAAGCTATAGGTTTAGCTAATCCTCCTTGTCTTCCAGCAGGAAAAACATTAAAAAAAAAAAAAAAAAAAAAAAAAAAAAAGAAAGAAGCTGAGAAGGGAGATGTGGATCTGTCTGGACCCAGAGCACTGCTTTGCCAGGGAGCTGCAGAGGGGTGAGTGCTGCCCCTTCCTGAAAGCAAATGTGAGTTCCCAGCTTACAGCTCAACTCTGCAGTGAGGTGCAGGTGTTGAAATATGCAGCTGAGAAATATCAGTTGAATGAGGTATTTTGAGATGGTTACATAAATAAGAGGGATTTGTAGACAGCCATAAGAATAGGGAGCTGTTTGGCTTATCTTGTCAGGAAAATTACTGCTGCTGCTTATTTGAATTCTTACTACAAGTGCACCATAACCACAAGCATTTTTCATACAGGCTTCTACAGATGGCCCTGCATGGTGCAGCTAAGAGATTTACCAGGCTCCTTCAGGGAATGATGCCCTTTCAAATACATGTGATAACCTCCTGGATTTTCTCCTTTCTTCCTAATACTTATTTAGTATTTCCCATGTTGCCCAGTTTCCTCACAGGCATCACTTTGCAGCCCTGAGTTTTACCCCTAATTTCTCCCCAGTGAGGACTGTAGGACTGAGATGGATTTTTGGATGCTTCCAGGTCTCCTTTTTCCCTTTACTGTGATTTATTTCTGCAATAGTAACTCACAATCACAGATGCTTTTAGTTTGTTAAAGACGCCTCAGAAGGTGTCCCCAGAGGGTTGGTTCTGCCTCTTTTGTTGCCTTTTAACTGGAAGTTGTGCCCGGTCGCTGCTTCCCAGCAGGAATATTTTCCAGGGAAGGTGTTGAGGTTGGGAGTTGCCTGGGTCTGGCCAGGAGAGGTCAGTGAACACCCACACACAGAGCCCACTGCAAACCTGCCGCTGAGACTTCTGCATTCCGTGAACAGGAGCGTTTGGCTGGGGCTGCCAGCAGTGGAGGTGAGCAGCTCATCCCAGGTCTCCCGGTGCCAAGTGCCCATGGAGAGAAAGCACTCAGCATTTTGGGAATGCTTTGGTTGCAGGTGAGACATCTCAAATGATGTTTTCCATGGGACAGTGTCTCTGCTTCCCTCTCTACCTCCCAGCTGATTGAGCTGCAGGAGCCCAAATGTCCAAGGAGACAGGTGAAGGTAACAGTGGCCTTGTGCCGGGGGAGACGTGGTGACACCAGGGGATTGCCCTCCAGAGAGGGGTGGCAGTGGGAAGAGAAACTGAGCCGGAATTTTACAGCAACAGCCAAGTAACCAAGCTTTCTCTGCTCCATCTGTTCCTTGGGAGTCACTACTTTTGTTCCTATTCAATTAATTTTATAGATTTTGAGAACTCTCCATGAGCCCAAAACATCTATTTCCTGAACCTATGATGGTGTGCTGCTTATTTCAAATGTTCACACTCTTGGTGTTTCCTCTCACTGCAGTTTGAGATTTAATTAAAGATTTCTTCTATTTCTTAGTAAAAAAAGTCCTTCAGAATTATGGTATCTTTTTAATAAACTTCAGTTTGAATCAAGCATCTGCAGCACTTGTCCTTGTCATCACAGGTCCTTCCTTCCATCATGAGGCCCTTTAGAGGACAGGGTTACAAATATCATGTTGCCCCTTTAACATATTTAGGTAATAGATGGTAGATACATGCTGATAACAGGCACACACACTTGGCCTGGGGACTGCCAGGATATTAAATTAGTGTTTCGGAAGTGCCCTGAAATGTTTCTGCTGGGAACAGGTGCACAGCTCAAATGTTACCATGGCATTTAGGTCTGGAGAGGAAATCTCCTGGTAAAGCTTACAGACAATTTACAGCACCCACAAAGAGGGAAGTTGGGACTCATGATTGAATTAAAATGAATTAAATCTCAGAGGGTGGGATCAGGGCTGTGATCCCCAGGAGCAGCACAAGCAGATTTGCCTTCACCACCCTCTTTCTGCTGCTTGCTTAGTGCTCAAAAGGAAAGATTCAGCTGAGCAACTTGAGCTGCTTTTCCTGCTGCTTGGAAATTAGAGCATCTCATTTCAAGCAGATATTATCTGACTTCATTTGAGCTATACCATTTCATGCCAGAGATGAATCTTGTTCTCTGAATCAGAGCTGCCATACAAGGAGATTCTTGCCCTAGTCCACCTGCTTCTTTACCCCAGGGCAGGGATTTTCATTCTGTGGCATCTCCACAGGGACCCCAGGGATGGCATGAATGGTGCCTGGAAAAAAAAAATTCCCATATTCAACCAAGAGAGAGCCTTCCAGAAACCCCAGGACCAAATGTTTGGTCACTGGAAATCACCTTTCATGAGAGTGGAAGAGTCTCCACCTGCTCCCTGAGGTCTAAGTATGCACAAGGGTAAAGGAAACCACATGCTGAGGTTCCTAAATTGCTGCAGCTGATTTTCTACCATAAATATTGAGTGAAACTTATGGGTGAGATATTACCACAGTGCTTGGAAGGCGAAGCCCAAGTTTGATGGCTACTGCTTGTCCACAGTAAATGTTTTCCACCCAAGCTCCTAACTGTGAGCTGAAAGGAGCCAAAAATGGCTTATGAGTTATTACTTGCTGGCCTCTGTGGCACAAGATCTTGGTGTTGCAGGAAAGCAAAACCCCCTGGAGTAGAAGACTGGGAAAGAGTGAGGCTACCCAAGGCTAGGGCAGCTCTCTGCAGCAAACCATATCAAGCCATGGGAGAACAATGTGTTCTGCTTAAAGAAACACCAAACAAACAAAATTAAAATAAAAAGTAAACCCACAGAAAAAGCAGCAGCAGTGCAGAGAAGAGGCAATGCACCCAGCTCAGGACATGTGGCCAAGTGTTTGGTCTGAGTAGGTGGATGGAGTTGGAACAGCTTTGCCTGCAGTGCTTTGGGGACAGTGAGCACTGTCACAAGCTCTCAGTGTCACTCACAAGGAGTGGGTGGTGGCTACTGTGGCCAGCAGTCACCTCTGCTGGAGGTTCCTGCACAGGACGGGCACGGGGCTGAGCACAGCTTGTCTCTGTTGGCAGCACCTCTGCAGCAGCTCAGAGCAGTCTGTTTCAGGGGACAATATCCAAATATTTCACTCTAGGGAGGTGCTGTCTGCTCTTCCCCTGTGCCCTCTGTGCTCTCCGTGGTTTGATTTGCAGCCCAAAGCCACAGAAGCTGTGAGTGAGGATAGAGGGGTCTGTCCATCTTGTATCAAGTGTAGCCTTCCACCCTATAAAGGCACATCATAAATCCCTCCAGCACTGGGAAGAAGCAAATGGAGGTCACAGGAGGTGGAAGGAAGCAGGTGGCCTTCTGTCCTGGCCACCCATGCCTCCTTCACCACCATGACAGGGACAGCAAAGCCAAGGCAGTATCAGAGCTGCTTTCATCTCCTGCCAGCACAGTTCCCCCAGCCCCAGCTCCCTCCAGAGAAGAGATGGGATTGAGGAGCCCTTCCCACCCTGGCACCATTCCTGGAGGCAGGAGTGGGGCTCAGCAGCCCTTGGCAGGCCTGTGAACCCACTGGTGTGACTTGTCCCCACTTCATCCCCTCTTGTGACCACTGAAAACATTTCATTTAATTTCCTCCCCTGGACAGTCCTTGGCTATATCAGCTCTTTTCCTTGCATGTTTAGGAAGGTGGCCAGAGACTATTATAACATAGAAAAGTCTCCAAATATCCTCAAAAATAAAAGACTTCCAGCACATGCCCTCATAAGCACTGGTTGGGAGGAGCCTCATTAAACCAGAAAACATTCAAGGACACACTTCAGCCCCACTGACACCTGTGTTCTCCTGCAGAGAGGCCACGATCCCAGAGCAAAGCTGGAAAGCTATCACCTGGTCCCTGGATGGTGTCCCCAGCAGGGTTTTGGGATTCCATTTCACTGTTACCTCATTGCTACCAAATCACACTGAGCTCAAACAACCCTGAGCCTGTCATCCTGCTGGTGTTCCCTGCAAGTGTCCTGTTCAGAGCCTGGTCAGCAGTGGCAGGTGTTGTACAGGCCAGCTGCAACACAGGGAGGGCACCAAAAACCAAAGCAGATGGATTTGGTAAGGAAAACTGGCACATTCCTTGTGCTGTGTGTGAAGTGGGTTCACCTGGAGGAGTGCAGAAAGCTGAACCCCTGCCAGAGGAATAATCTGGTAAACTTCCTAATGAATATTTCTGCAACACAAAGTCTCTTTGTGGATTTAAATTAATCTAAAGCACATTCATTAATTCATAGGTAGGAATTGAATTATATTTTGTTGCTGACCTCCATGTTGTTTGTCTGTAACTAGATTTCCCCTTAAAGGCAGCAGCACTATTTAATCATAATGCCAACCTTTGGATCTACTTCAGCAGCAATTACCCTGAGCTTTGACTTTGATATAATTTATATTTCAGAACACATCATAAATAACTCTTTCTTCTCCTTTCAGTACAGCTGTGTGAATGTGCACAAACCCATGGAAATGTGAATCACAGCCTATTTATCTCATTCAGGCTGCGTGAGTGAACGCTGCTGCCTTGGCCACATGTCCCTGGCTGTCCCTGGCCACCCCTGTCTGCCCCATGGTGACATTTTTATGTTCTTGTGGTGTGAGATGAGAGCTGTGTGTGCTCATCATGGAGCTCCACCAGCAATACCACCAGGCAGAGTGTCCTGAAAGTGCCATAAGATGCACCAAAACCCCTTGCTTGGATACAGAAGACAGAAAAATTCAGTGCAGGTGTCAGAAAATTTCAGTGCAGCAAAATTTGAAAGCCAGCAGTATGAGATTCCCAACAACCCTAATAAAATTAACCCCAAATCATCAAAAATCCCATGAGATTCCTGCTGCTTTGGATCTGGTAGCTACAGAGCTGCAATTAGCAGGAGAGGTAACTCGTGCTAGAGCAAACCTGGTGGCAATGGGCACGTTTAGATGCTGTGTTTGCACCCACAAGGGAGTTGATCCTGATCCTGCTGACTAACACTGCAACTGTTGTGGAAACACCCTCTGAATGCACAGGAGGGTTTGCAGGCCTGTGTTCATGAGGGAAGATAACAGTGAAGGTGCAGCACGAGCTCTGTCACACTGCTTTTTGAGCTGCTGTCAGTAAAGTGCAGGATTTTAAATGTGTCTGTCAAGACTGGCAGGAAGGAGGGGGGAAGGCTGCAGAAATCTTCCATGTGTAATGAGCAGAGTTGGGTCTTCACAGGAAAAGTGGGTTTTTACTGTTCCTTAGTTTGTTCTGAATGAGTTTCAGCAAGAGGATGGCAGATTGCAAAAATCATTATGCATTGATTTTTTTTTTTCATTTTTATCCTAATGTGAAAATGAAACTACAAAGTGCTTCTGCAGGAGTCCAATGTAGCCTTGCAATTAAATTCAAGTTGCTTTCATGAAGAATGACAGCCCAGTGGTGGGAAGAAACCTGCAAAAACAATGCTTAAGACTGTCAAAGCAATCAAATAACCTCTGTTAACTTCTGCTCAGGAACAGAACTTCTGGCTTCTCCCGAAACCTCCTTAATCTCAACAAACACACAATAAACCTGCATGATGAAGGCACAGCTTTCATTAATCCAGTGAAAACCCATGGCTTCCCAAATCCCAAAGTGTTGTTTGACAGAAATGTTTGTCACATCCCAGTGGTTGGGTACAAACCCTGCCTTTTGGCTACCCTGGGGCTGGTGCACCCCAGATGAAGCAGCCCAAAGGGGAACCTGAAACCTCAATCATCTAAGCCATAAATTTAGGTCTTTTTAAAGGATGGGAAAGTCACGTAAGTCGTTCATGTTGCTCAGACAGCACAAGGGAGGACCTGAAACGTGAGGGCTTTGGAACATCACGATGCCCCTTGGCTTTACAGTGATTTTTCAAGGCAGTTGCTGACCATCATGTTTTCCACATGGACCAGGTGGGCCCAAAAACAAGCTCCCTGGCAGCAGCTGTGACTGTGACCAGCTCCTGCAAAAGAGCTCCTGCCATCCCTGTCTGGCATCTCCCATCACTGGGAGAACTCAACCAGTGGCTTCTGTATCAAGTTTAGCTTTGTGCATCAAGCTGGTGGGACAGGAGCCCACCCTGGAGGCTCCAAGTGGAAGAGACACTTCTAATGCTCATCCTTTCAAAGTAAAATTCCTGTTCAAGTCAAGTTTCTGCTTCTCAGCTTCAACAAGGCTCCATCATCCTGGCAGGACATCAGTCTTGCCAGAGGTGCCTTTCCTGGCCAGAAGTCACCCAAAGGCTGATAGAGCTGCACCATCCTCTGCCACTTTTAACTGTCTCTCAATAAAAAGCCTTTGAGATAACAACCTGTGTTTTTTTTTTTTCTATCTGATTATTCTTCATTGGGATGCTTATAAGCAAAGTGCCATCCAGAGACCAGTGGCCATGGCCCATAAATTTAATTACTAACCTTTAATTCATGGGTGGCAGAAACAGTTCTTCAAGCATCTGAGTTAATCAGGATTTGCTGACAGTGGCAATCAATTGTTCAGCAGCCTGCTTTTTGCTTAATTACTGTTGGACTACATTGCATTTTCAAAATGTCAAGAATCCTCTTTTAGAAAAGCAATAAATCATTTCCATGTGGTGTGCCAGGCTGGGGTAGGAGACTATTATTCTCTCACACCTGACCTTGGTTACAAGGAACAGAAATTGATCATTTACTGTACCAGTGAAATATCATTTAAGGAAAAGTGAGTATTAACTAAGAACTTCAGCTCCCTAAAAGGAAAGAGAGTTACTTTCTGTCCAAGGAAGATGCTGGCAGGGGGATGTGGCTCCATTAAAACTCTTCTGTTAATGAGGCACCATCTACGCAGGGAATCAATATCAGAGTATCATTTTCAGCAGGAATCCACAAAGCACTTGTGCCCAGGTTTTCACTGTGCCCCAGGCAGAGACACCTGATTCCTGTTTTTCTGGTACGAGGCCAGGATATTCCATGTAAATATCAACCAAAGAGTTATCCAGTCCTCTAACTTTCATAAAGGATGTTCCAGCGAAGGCAATTTAGCCAGTTTGAACTTGCTGAAGACAAAAATCTTGGCTGTCGGGGATTGCATTAATTAGAAAAATTAAGGCACTTCTCAGAACACATCTCCAGCCTCACCTGGAACATCTCACCGCTGGCACCCATGGACTCTGTGGGTGTGGGTGGAGGGAGCATGAGGTGGAGCTGTGGCCTTCACAGCAAGGGCCTGGGAGGAAACTTTCCAGAGCACAGCTCTGCTCCAGCTCCTCAGCTGGCCCTGATTCTGCCCTGAGGGACTGTGCCAAGGGCCTGCCCATTCCCATTGGCCTCCATCTCTAAGAGGTAGTGAGCAATTTTTAATTGTGTGTATTTACATCAACTAAGACAGGAGAAACCTGCTCCCCACTCAGTCCCCAGAGACCAGTGGGGGAGCAGTAATAAATTACACCTTCCTGGCTGAGAAATGGGAGGGGTTTCCAGCAGCAAGATTGTGCTCAAGTATGTTGAGAGCAGTACATGGGCTGTAGCTGGTGTCAGCCAAGATGATGTGAAGATAAAAGACATCCTCTGAGAATGCTGCCAGAAATAAGAAGGAAGAGGCTGTGTGGAATCATATGGATCAAATTTCCTTTCTCATTGTGTTTAATAGAAAAGCTTTTCACCTCCCAAGGGTACCAATGAAAATTTTCTTCAAGCCAGAGGTAGGATAAGTTTTTGGGCTTTCTTTTTTCATTAAACATACATGCATTCAGAAAATAAAAACCTTTTTTCCCTTTTAGAAAGCAGAGCTGATTAGAGCCAGGAGCCAACAACAAACAAACTGTGATCAAAGAATGAAAATGAAGCAATAAAATGTTCAACACTTGCAAGACAATAAAAACCATTTCTTAGTAAAAAATAAAAGGAAGAAAGATACAAAAGAAGTCTCTAGCCTGAACTAACATTGCAGTTTTCCTAATTCAAAACAGATTTAACTTTTCTCCCCATTTTTGCCAATGGCACCTGTCTCACCAGGAGTGTGGCTGAGTGTCATCATCTGTTGGTTGAAACGTGGTGCTCTGGTGGCAGCAGAGTGTGACCGGTTGTCAAGGAGCTGCCCAGTGTGAGTGTGCCACAAGTTTGGAGGGATCCTTGCCACCAGGGTGGGGACATGAGCCAGCACCAGGAGAGGACATCCTTGCAGACCCACCACCATTATCTGTGTTCTTCCTGTGATTCCCACTCCAGATCTTCCTGTGATTCCAGGGGGAAATCCCAGCGTCTAATGGGCTTTCCTCTGTGTCTCACCTCTCCAGCGTCCCAGTTCCTCCTCGCCACTGGCCACCATGGCCACCACCAATGCAGCTCCTCCAGGGAGAAGGGCAACCACGGCCACCCGTGCCCGGGGTGCTGGCAGAACTTAGGGATTTATGTCCATCTGTGTGAGCTGTCAGCTCGGACCAGAGCTTTGTTTTTCTCGTTGTTTAACATTCCCAGCTTTGTCCAAAAGGCAGCAGCACTAGAGGGCACTGCCTGCACGTGTGAGAAAAGGGGACACATCTCCAGCCGTCTCCCAGGACACCCAATTTTGGCTGTTTGCTGGCACCCTCCCTTCTCACCTGTGCCCTTTCTCTAGGGAAAAACGTGGAGCCAGCTGGGGCCATTAATTTTCCTGGCTGCAGATGAGGTTGGCAGCACAAGGTGATGTACAAGATTGCTCCCAACAAACAGATCTGGGGAAGCCAAAGTGAGACATTATCAGGCAAGCTTCTTCCAGGCCCAAAGCAGGCAGTGAAACAGCTGCACACTCGTTTAGGCCAAAAGATAAAGTCATGCTGGGGGTGTCCAGGAGCACAGGGAAGACAGAGCCTCACACAGCCCCTTCTGGGGTGGCCCGCTATGCTGGGAGGAATCCCCCTGCTGCATCTCTCTGCTCCAAACCCCTCCTGTGGACAGGAATTCGCTTCTGGATCCAGCCACATGGTAAAAACAGCCCATCCTCCTGCTGCAGCAGAAAAAGACTCATGTCTGGAGAAAGCTGCTAATTCAGATTAACCCACAGTGCGTGAGCCAAAGCCTTCAGGCAGAGTCGAGCTCTGCAGGGCTGGCCTGGGTTACAGGGAGCTTCTCTCAGCCCAGGTGACAGGGGAACTGAACCCCTTCTGTTGCCAACAGCACCTCACTGAGCCCAGAAGGAGCCAGGCTCTGCACCCAGCGCATGTCACAGGTTCAAAGTGCTCAGCAGCATGGCTGGTGCTCTGGTCCCTTTTTCTCCATGCCACATCCAGCCTCACCTTGCCCCACCGATGCTCACAGGCTCCCTGGATGTCACTGTCCACACCAAAAAGCCATCAGGCCTGGACAGTCTGCCGAGTTAGATGAAGTCCAGACAGAGCCAAACTCCTCCAGTCTTTCCTCTGGGGCCCTGTGCAGCTGAATTGACACTCCCATGACTGATTTCTTCCAGTCTGAACTATTTCCCTTGATGATCTGCCCTAATGGAAAAACAGCTTTTCCACCTTTCAAATGAAAGCAAGATAAAAAATGCCTTCCTGGTTCAAAAAGCACGTGGAAATGCTGCCAAAGAATATGCATGTTAATAGCATATCCTTTGTATGAGAAGACAGTGCTGAAATTTCAAGTGATCTCCCCAGAATACAAACAATACCCAGAGAATGGCAAGGAGATTAAAATAATCCTTGGGATGCCTTTCAGTTTTCATGGCTTTTGTCAAATAAATAAATAAGTACAAATTAGCAGTGTATTACAGTCTTCTGAAAGCTGATGTTTTCACCCCAAAGGATTCCACTCTGCAGTTAATAAAAACTACTTGCATAGATAGCAGGTCCCTGAGGCTGAGGCATTATTTCTAAAATAAATTGCTTATTTGAAAAATCACAGGGAAATTATTGTGTTTGGGATGTTTGAAGACTTTTCTAATTAATCCAGGAGCATGAGGGGAAGGTACAGATTCCCTTGCCAGAACAGGGTTTCTCCAAGTGCTCACAGTGTAAAACTGAGCCTGCAGCCCTGAGGAGTTTGGGGAGTTGTTCCAGAGGAGAATGACTTGGTGATGCTGCTAAGACACTTTTTTCCACCAGCCAGCAATCAACCCAGCTGTTTGTTTTGCTGGAATCAGAATCAGGAAATGCAGCACTGCAGCCACCTCCACAACAGAAGGTATTTCAGTAGAGAGGGACAAATCTGCCTTCTCTGGGGCCGTGCCTGGGCTTTGCTGCAGGGGAACATGTTTCCTTTTCCCACGGAGGGAAATGATGCTGCCTTGACACCCAGCATTCCTTGGCTGGGAGCTGCAGGCCCAGAGCAGCTTCAGAAACCTGCACGAGCTTCACGATGATTCTTTCTTTCTCCTGGTTAGAAAAAAGAAAAAGAGACACTGGCATTCCCAAGACAGGGAGGTGACATCCTCACTCAGAAAACTCATCTCCTGTGCTTTGTGAGAGTCCTTTCCACATGCTGGCACTTCCCTGTGGAGCTCCCCCATGGGATTTGCAGCCCAGTGCCCAGCTCAGCCCTGTAGAAGATCCCTGGGGCTGTGGCACTTCCACAGGGCACCACACCACACATCCAGAGGAGATGAGTCCTGGAGCCCCTCCAGGTCAGGCCTGTCCCTTAAGGACACAATGCCAAGGTCCAGGATGTCTTTTGGGCTTTGATTTGTTGAAAGGAGAATATTCTGTATTAGTTAAAGTCTGTGATGAACCTGCCATCCCTTGCTCCTGGAGGAAGCCATGGGCAGACTTGGAGATCAGAGAAGTCCACACAGGAAGATAACACTCTCCTTTTGGCCTGGAAATGCCCGAGTCCTTGTGAGTGACCAAACATCCAGCCCCTTGACTGCTGGGCTGAGGCTGCCTCAGGGATTTTGGCCTCTGGGAGATGAGCTCACTGGGACACACCGAGGAGCAAACACAGCCACGAAGCACAGGGTACATGGGCTGCACCTGGGGGTCCTGTGTGTTCCCACACAGCTCCTGGAGGTACAGGTCATTCTTGGCAGGAGCCACTCCTCCAGTCCCTCCACCGCCTCCTGCCACCTGTGAACTCAGCCTTCTGGAAAAGAAGATAAAAATAAATGGGAACACGAGAAAAATCCTATAGGATGGAGCAATTTCAGGATACTGATCTGTGGAAATGACTGTGAAACCTACTGTATTTACTTTAGAAAAGAAAAACAAAACAGCCACCTCCCACCCAAAAACACAACAAAACAAAACAAAAACAAACAAAAAAAAATAAAAAACCCAAAATAACAAAACCAGGGTTCCCATTTTTAAACCGATTCAATTAAAATATAAATAAATATGGGGCCTTGCTTTGTCAATGTGTATTTATAGAGACCACCCTCTCACCCTTCATCTCTGCCAGACTAAACAAGCTGCTTCAGCTGCTTCTCTAACAGACTCCCCATTGCCTCCCCATCGTGCAGCCTTCCCATGCTGACCCTCTCTAAGTCTGTGAGTGTTCTGGATGGTGCCTCACCCACAGCTTCTACAAGCTTGATCCATCCATCTCTTCTCCTCCTGGAAACACTTGGCCTGCATCACTCTCAGAGCATATTTTGTGCATCACAGACGCTGCAGAACTTTTCCTCTAAGGACTTTCCAACACTTTTGCAATTGAGAAGGACATTGAGGGCTTTGCTTTCCATCTTTTCCATCCCCTTGGTGTCCTTCTGCAGCCCAGTCTCTTTTCACACTAGTGACAGCTGAGGAGCACAGCCCATCACAGGCATGGGTGAAACAGAAGATGCACTTGGATCTGTTCATCTCCCAGTTCCTGAAATTCCTGCCCAGCTCCTGGAGGCAGGCAGAGGAGGGAGAACGTGTTGGTCTGCCATGAATACAGGTCATGAGAGAGGTGCAGGTGGACAGGATCTCCTCAGACTCCTTTTTATTAGATGGAAACCACACAGGTTTGCCCACTCATGTCTTATCCCACAGTCCAGGCCTTGCCATGGACAGGACTGAGAACTTAAACCACCAACCTTTACCCATCCCATTCCACTGGCTGTGCTGGGATTTCCCAAAATGTGTTGAAGTGGTGTACATGGCGACAGAGAGAAGGGACAATGAGGAAGCCCATGGCCTCCTTTGGTTAATGGCCCTTGCAGTGGGCAGCACAGTATATTTTTACTCATTAAATCAAAGTGCCTGCTCCTTGCCCTTCAAGTCCCCAGAGAGCAACTATTTCTGATAACAGTCAGTCCCCACAGACTCATTAAGCTTTCTGGAAGCTGTTTGCAGAGGCAGGGTGCTAATCTATGAAGATAAGAAGCCAAACCTTTCACTGTGAGGTGGTTTTTTACTACTTGTCTCCTGCTCTCCCTTGTAATTTCATCAAAGGCCAAACCTAAAAACCTATCTAATCTGTCAGAAAGGCCAATCTAATCTATCATTATTAAACACCTTTATGGAGAAAAATGGATTGCAACATTAGAGAACTTGTGATTTAGCACATGAAAGAGATGGAAAAAAATTCTCTGAAATGACAAACAATACAAAATCTGCTTTCCCAAAAGAACAGATTAGCTGGTGACACAAATAAATAAGTAAATGCAGTTAAAACTGCTTAGGTTTATGGCAAGAGGTGTAGAAAATGCCTGAGACTTATCAGTGATAGCCTTTTATGGCAGAAGTAGATTTTATTTGACTTACATTGAAATGAACCTTCACCTACTCTGGAAGCTCTGGGAGCCAAGTGCCTTTAAAGCAAACCATGGAAGATCTGTTCTGGGCTTAGAAAACCATTAAAAGGTGGTGGGTGAAGAGAGGGGTGGTGTTTAATGTAGGAAGCATGATGGGGAGAAGATTAACACTCATATAGTCCATGGAGAGAAATGGGCTTTTCCAGAAGATAATCAAAGACAGGGAAAAAATCCATCTCAAATGTCCTTGTGGAGCAATTCTCAACACTTCCCTCTCCAGGCAAAGACCTGGGAGAGATGGGACTTTTCCCTGTAGACACAGAATTGTTTGTTCCATCATTTCTACCTGAATAGGGAAAGCAGAGGCCTGGTCACATGAGTTTTGGATGCCTGGAAAATCCAAAGTCTGAGCCCTGCTTGCACCAACAAGGTGCTCAGCGAGGTTCAGAGCTGCCCACAGCCAGGAGCAGGGCTCTGGCACTCTGGGTGCCCAGGGCTTTCTGCTAGAGTAAGGAGTCTGATTTCAGCAAGGGGAAATTTGTCATCATTGCAGACAGATTAATTAGACTTGGCAGGTTTCTCACTAATTGGAAATGAGATCTGCTGCCATGAAAATGAGGTGGGAAAAGAGGCACGGGGTGATTTGTACGGGGGATATATTTGCCTTGCTTGCCTGTGCAGCCTGGGCACTGGCTGGGAGCACTCCCTGGAAGTCAGGGTCCAAAGCTTGGTGTGTACACGACCAGGGCTGAAGATGGCATTGGGACATAGCAGCAGCCCCAACCCTTTCTCCTCTCAGCTCCTGCAGTGCCGGGGCAGGACTGGGGCTGCGGGTGACCTGGGTGTTCAGCCATTCCTTGCATTGCTCCAATGTGTGTTCATCCAGAGATTAACTCAAACTGCCACACGTGAGCTGCCAGGCCACCAAACTGCAGCTTGAGCCATGGATGGCATCATCTTCCTGCAGAGCAAATGCCCCCACAGCAGGGCAGGGATGCTGAGCCTGGCTGTGCCTGCAAAGGGCCGAGGACACGACGATCCCACCTGCACAGCAGGACATGTGCCCCGACCCCTCCAGTGACATTTAGGTTAGAAATCTGCTCTTTAACTGCACTGAGCACTTCCAGATTTCCAGCATTTCAAGGGAGATTTGGCAGGGCTCACTTGTGCTTGATTTTATTTCAGAAGCCATAACATTTGGGCCTTTTTATGCAGCTTTTGGCTGGTGTTGAAGCAATTTCTGTCTGTTTCTTCTTTCTCTTCCTCCTCTCCCTTGCCATCCATGGTGGGAGGCTGACAAAAGTCAGTGACTCAGCCCTAGAAGAGAATGGAAAACTCCAACAGGGCTTTGAACTGAAATGCAGGCAAGGAAGGAGAGACCCAAGGGGAGGTTGGAGAAAGGGAAGGAAAGGGATTGTAATGAGAAAAAACATGAAGAAAGCAAATAAATGCTCTATTTGAATAAGCAAGCAAGAAAAACTTCTTACAGGAAAGTCACTTCTACTTCACAGGCTGGGGAAAGGGAAAAAATAAAATATCCCAAATTATTTTAACAAACGAAGAATTTCAGAAGCTGCAGAACTATAGCCTGATTAAGCACAAATTTGTGTTTTCTGTGTCCTTATGAGCACCTTCTTTCTCTGTGGCTCTTACCAAGCAAGAGACTGTCTTAGGGCTAAATATGTGAGCAGGGAGACAAGCAGGAAAGAAAATAAGTGCCCCTAAACTTCATGGGGTGTGAAGACATCATATTAAAATCCAGCAGTGGGTTTGAATGCCAGTGCAAGCCTCAAGCACCGTCATCCAGCAAAGCTGTGCGCCCCAGTGCATCCCAGTCTGCAGGGGCAAAGACTGCCCCCTGCCCAGTGCGTCAGGAAGGTGGCATCCAGCCCAGAGACACAGGTTTGTCCTGAGGACACCAAAGGACCTCTGTTCCCACTTGGCAGGGTGCTGCATCTGGGGTCCCTGCAGCCCCGTGGACACACAGCCTCCCCTCCAAATCCAGATCTGTCCCTACAGCAGTAACAGGGTGCTGCTCCAAAGCTAAAGGCTCTCCTTCCATCAGAATCCCACACACCACACAGGGGCTTTGCAAGTTTTTCAGCTTCTCAGAACAGCCAGCTTCTCTTCTACCCCAGGCACTTGTGTACACCCCAAGCATACACTGTGATGGGTGTGAGGATATCCACGTCCTCCCAGGTTATCACAACACCCAATTACTCAGCTGTTTGCTGCTCTGGGTCCTTGACACATCTGTCCAACACACCATGGAAAAATTTCCAAGTCCAAATGTGCCATTTTGGGCTGTGGGTCTCCCTCAATGCCTCATTGTGCAGAGAAAGAGCGACAACCAAGGCATTGTCCTGGCCAGCATTTCTCACTGCTCTGGGGCCCTGGCTGAGCTGGGCCCACTCTAAAGAGCTGTTGTCTTTTGCTTGCCACCACACCACCATAACATATCTCACACATCCATGGCAGCCTACTCGCTTCCCATTCACAAATTCCTGCGCTGAATAACACCAAAGAGTTAAGGCTTTGTCAAAAGGTTGTGCTCTGGGAAGGGAAACTGGAGGGAAAATGGCTTTCAATGCAATGCAGCATAGACAATACTGTTTTGTAACTGCGCCGTTTGATGTGCAATGACAGGAATTAATCATTTTACTTAACAGAATTACTCTTTGTTATGTAAACTTTGTAAAGTCAGTCTCATGTGACCTCTTTCAATTAGGAACAAATTGTTTAAAACTGTCGTCTTTCTGAAGGCGCAGTATTCCTAAGAGCGACCTTGGGGATGGGTTGTCATTTCACCCTGGAGTACTCACAGCTGTGCAGTTCCACACCAAATGGAGACCAAAATGTGCAGAATTACTCTTCTTTTTTTTTTTTCTTTTTTTTTTTTTCTTTTTTTTTTTTTCTTTTTTTTTTTTTTCCAACAGAGCAAGCAATCCCTCTGCGCTTATTCTAATATGGGGTGAACATTTGTTTCCCATTTCATTTCCAGTTCTGACAGAGCTCGATATGTTTTTATAGGTTTCTCATCACCTCAATCTGCAAGCACCTCAGTAGTGAGAACAGACGTGCATCCTGAGAGCCCCGTGGAGAAAAGGAAGCATTTTCCATCTACCAAGAGAGAACCCAGACCAGAAAAGATGAAGGACCCCATCATCAGCAAATGAAAATCATTTCTTCACAAAAAAAAAAGTAGAGCTAATGTCATGCAGAAAGTCTGTAGCAGGGCCAAGAAGAACCTCCAGAGGTCCACGATTTCCCCTCAGCATCTCAGGCTCCTCTCCTGGTTCCCATAACCTTGAGAGCTGCTGCAGCTCCCTTTGCTGCCAAACAGTTTCACACAAACTATTTGACCTGGGAAGGCTGGAAGTGTCCTCTGCTACACACAGGGGTGCTCAGACTTTGCTGTATTGGCCATATTAATGCACAAAGGGAGGCTGCCAGGCTGGTGTGGGCACCACAGATTTGCTTTCAAAGCTGCTTGCAGAAGTGAGGCAGCAGCAGCAGCCTCAGGATGTGCATGCCCCGATAATGCTGGGGATAACTGAGCTACACCTGATGGGCTGTGAGTTCAGCCTTCTTTGGAGATCCCATTTCACCTCTGCTGCCCATGGAGGTGGCTGCCTGTGTTCCCACTCCAGTCTTGTTTCTCAGAGTGGAAAACTCATTGCAACTCATAACCTCTCTCAGCAGCATCAACAGGCCAAATTTTTGTCCTCTTAATGCTGTGTTCAACTAATAACCAGCCCTGATTGCTCTGGGTGATAAAAGCATTTGCTCTGGGTGTTTCCCATGCATAATGCAAGGTTTATGCTGGGTCCAGGCACTTTCAAAGGGTGGCTGTGCAGCTTTAGTTAAGAGCCCAATCGGAGCTTACTCTGCTGCTTAGCTTTGAAGGGTTTCGGCTGAACTTTGATCTCGTTTCCCTGCCTGCCCTGCCCAGCAGCATTGGCTGCATTAAGAAAAACCAACTTGCCTTGTCCAGACAAGGAGAAGGATCACATCCAAGGGCTTTCAAGTTGAATTGAACCATTATATACATCCCCCTGAAATCAAACATGGTCAGAGATTGCCGAAGGGGCAGTGACAGCGGCGCCCGTCAGCCGAGCTTGTCCCTCACATGACACTGCCCTACAACTCTCTGAAAGGAGGATGTAGACAGGTGAGGGGCAGTCTTTTCTTCCAGGGAACAAGTGACAGAACAAGAAGAAAGAGCCTGAACTTGCATTAGGAGAGGTTTAGACTGGATATTAAGAAGTATTTATTCACTGCAAGGGTGGTCAGGCATTGGAACAGGCTGTGTGGGGAAGTGGTGGAATCACCATCCCTGGAAGTGTTCAAAAAGCAGGTGGATGTCATGCTTAGGGACGTGGTTTAGTGGTGGGCTTGGCAGTGTTGGGTTAATGATTGCACCCAATAATCTGAGAGCTCTTCTCCAACTTTAATTAATCTGTGATTCTGTACTGGCCTATATGGACTTCCCCAACCTGCAAATCACCAGCATGACTGGTATGGCCCGGGACTCACTTACTGCTTACCCCAGTGTAAAGTGAGGAATCTGTGGGGTCTGCAAGGCTGGATTAAAGCTGCAGCCACAGCCCTGTTAAACAGCAGCCCAGGGTTGCCCCAGGAATTCAAGCACTGCAGTAGGTTTTTCTCAACATCTTCCCATGGGAGTAGCTGAACACACCCCCCAGCCCCTCCAGGTGAAAGGTGCAGAAGGATGAAGACCAAGGAGATTAAGCAGGTGCATGAAGGGGTCCGGGGAGCCTGCAGTATGGCTCATATCCCAGCTGACATCCCCAGGGACACCAATGTGGACTTTGCAGGATGCTGTCGCAGGATGGAAACCACGTGGGCTCATGCTCTGCAATAAACCATGCTGCAAACCAAACCCCACGAGCAGCAGCTTATTGAACAGGCAGGCTGCAAGGATCTGCAGCAGCTAATAACAAGCTCATTAGCTTCTGGAACAGTGAAATCATCTCTGGCATATCCCTCTTGATCACTGTGGCTGTATCTTGTGTTTCTATCGAGGCATTACTAATAGCTTATATTCATTGTGGTATTTCAGTATGGCATTTACTCCCACTCTGCAAAATAGCCCTGGTTCAGCCCCAGGGAATAAAAACAACAGCAGCTACCGGAAGTGTTAAGTAGTTGAGAATTTTTCTCCTCTGTTTTTGCCAGTCTTTTACATCATTTCATCAGTTCTTTGTGGAAAGGAGCCCTTCCTCCCTGGGACAGAGGCTGTGTGTGCTGGGCAGAGCCTGTCCCAGGGGAGCAGCTGGGCTCAGCACTGCTGAGCACTGCTCACTGCTCAGCAGTGCCTCAGCATCGAGGAGAGGAAAGTGCCTTGGGTGCACCATGGGTGGAAACAGGCTTTTATCTTGGCACTACCACAAATATATCCCTGCAAACAACAGCCAGTGCTTTTGACCCCCTTGAGCCAAGGAAATCAGCCTAATGATGGGGAACCAAGCACTGATCCTATGAAAGAATAAGGCTTCAGCCCATGAGACCAAACTGCCTCACAACTGAAACACCAGACAAGAGGATGCCCACTCTGCAAAACCATTCCTCAGCTTTTAGTATCTTTCTCAGTCCTCTTCTGGTCTCTTTATGTGATACTGCATTTACATCCACAGCCTTCGTGTCCAAAAATGTTCAGGTACTCCTGCGGACCCAGAGCACACTCACTGCTCGCTGGAAGCCACCAGCACTGCTCACAAGCTACACCATCTGACAGTACTGCAGTTCCCTTCACCTGCAGCATGGTTTTTGGTAGCATTAACACAAAGTGTGGACACTCTCCAGCCCCAGCTTGGATCCTGTGGATGGAGCCAATGGTTATCAGCAGAGTCTGCCATCATCCCAGCCTCATGCCATGTTTTTAGTTACAAACTCCGTTCCTCAAGGGTTTTATTTTCACTAAGAATTATTCATAACTTGTATTTATTTGCTCAGTGTCAGTTAGATGTCTGCTTTTCTGCCTGGACTATCTTTAGCTTCCAAAATATTTTGCAATTCAGGGAAGTATTTGAGCAACTTTTCTGAGAAGAAATAAGGCAGAGCATCAGCACACAGAAACTGTCCTATTTGCTTTTTCTCTTTTCTATGTGGGGGCATCCACGACGTGTCCCAAAATGACTGAGCAAGGCTTGTACCCAAGGTAAGATTAGTGGGGCTCATGGAAATAGGATGGGCATGGCAGCACACAGCCATGCACAGCCCAGCTCCGAGTTTTTCACTAAAGAAGGATTTCTATCTAATGCCCAGGGAGGGAATGTGAATAAAACTGAACTCCCAGAAAAGTTGCAGGATTAGCTTTCTCTTTCTGTTGTCACTGAGACAGTTGTTTGCCTCAATGCTTGCCATGTGGTTTAGGTCCTAGCTTTCCTTCTCAAGCATTTGCCTTTAAGAATTAGTGCCTGCACTATTTGCAGGCAATCGTTAGCGTGTTAATTCCTGTTTTGCATATGCAAATTAGCTCTTTGCCTTTTCTATTTTAGTTTTATCACATAAAAATAACAGGCAAAGAAAATAACAGGAATATGTTACATTATAAACAAGTTATGTTATATTATCGTTTAATATGGGGTGTTTTGGAAAGTGTTTCGCACACAGACTCAGGCATTAATGATGGGAAGTCCCCTTTGAGATAAGTGAGCAGGAGAGGTTTGACAGTGTCTGTCTAGGACTGGCACAGTCCCCAACCACCCATGCATGCTGTCACATTGCAGAGCAGCTCTGGTGAATGCAGTCTGGGGTCTGCTTGGACCATAAGCATCACTCAGGATGCAGGTTAACCCAACCCAGTGACCTTCAGAGGCCTCTGCCACTTATGAGGACAGCTCCCTGGAAGCTGGACCAGGTCTAGCTCTTCTCAACCATCCCAGCACACACGGGTAGACCTCACCACCATGGGATTGTGCTGATGCCCAGCTCCATCCCGAGCCTCTCCCCATGGTGCTGCAGAGCTGGCAGGACCATTACCTCTGCTGCAGCTGTTCACCAAAGCCCTGCCTCTGTGTGTGTGTGTGTGTGTGTGTGTGGTGTGAGTGAGGGGGATACACAGCGGGCTGCAGAGCAGCCCAGTGGAGCTTGTCATCCTTAATGAGATTACCCTGCCCTAATCTCACAGCAAATCCAATTGTCATGCTGCGCACACTGACGGCGCGGGAGCGCAGCGGGGCGGGGGCAGCGCAGAGCAGGGCTCTGCAGCACAGGAGATCCACTCGTTTGGTGTCTCCTGAAACCAGACAGGAGGGGCTAGAGGTGGATTTGCCTCGGACCCCTGGGACTGGGAGCGAGTGTCACCATGGAGGAGAGGGCAAAGAAGCCCAACCGAGGCGCGCGCCTCTGGCAGGGAGAAGAGCGCAGCTCTTGGCGCGCTGTCCGGCACGAACATCTGTGCTGTTTTCTACGGGGTTATGCAACTGCTTTGTTCCCAAATAATATAACCAGTGTTATGTTTAAATTCATACCAAATCTTGTTTATCTTGCTGCAGTTTCACTGGGAAATCATGTGTGAAATTTTAGTGGGCCCTGAGGATCGCTTGCCACAACCGCAGCGCTCGCTGCCTCGCACGGATCCTTCCGGGCAGGCTGGGGGCTCTTCCAGCCCTCCAGCCCCATGCTGGGAGTGGGTTCTGCTCCTGTTTGGGGACACAGCCTCTTGGCTGATCACAGCTTGTCCTGTCTCAATAAGGGCTGCAATCCCAGAGCAACATCCCCGGGGTAAAACCCCGTTGCCTGATCTATGTGGACACGAAGCAGGAGATGAGATGAGGAGATGAGATGACGAGATGAGATGAGGGAAAGGGCCTCCCCAAAAAGACCCAGTAGGAAGATCAAGTGCCCAAACCACAGAACATCCCTCAGCCTAAGGGAGACCTTTCATCTCCTGGCGAGCCCAAAGCAACAATTACATCTACCACCGGCTGATCTGACAAAACAGCCACATTTCTTTTCATGCACTCATCAGAAATGTGGTAAATTGCCAAGGTCCTGCTATGAGTGAGGAAAAGAGGTTCCTGCAACCTCTCTGGGCTCCTGATGCAGCCAAACCCATGCTCCTGTGAAATGCAAGTACAAACTCAGTGTCTGTGGCGCCGCTGGAGGTGGGAGCACCATCCCTGCATGGGCTGGGCAGAAACTGGACGGGAAGTGATGTGTGTGCAACTGAATTTTAGGAGTCCCAGCCCAACTGTTCAGCTACACATTTAGGACAAAGCTGCAATAACCAGAAAGGCTTTTGAACTTGGGAACAATAGGAGCTATTTTCAATGGGTGAATAATGTTGAAAATCTGTCCCTTAATGTCAGCTCGCAGAATCATCATTTTTCCCAGCAAATAATATAAAAGTTTAATTTTTTTGTCAATGGATTTCAATGCAGCATTTACTCTGAGACTGTTTATTCCTCATCCAAGAATAACAGGGAGACACGCTGAAAAGGGACAAGATTATCTTTATCATTTTAAATAGAGCAATTCCAATTTTTTTGAACCATCTCACTGCAGTTCTGCATGCTTAAATGCATGCCATAAAAACAATTTTATGAAATAATTTCTTTTCATGATTTGTGTCACATGCCTTTGATGAAGAGAAATAAAACTGAAACTCAGTGATGCTGCTACTGTTGATGTAAAAAATAAAATAATTAGTTTTCTATGCAAAACTGAAGCATGTCCAAAGTAATGTACTTCAGGAGGCTGTTTTGCTGTTTAAAGGAAAAGAAACATTGTTCAACTGGATTGTTTTTCATGGTAATAATTTACAAATGTTCACTAAAGGCTTAAATATTGTAGGAGACACGTATTTTGACTGGCATAATATTTTGACACTACTAAAAAAACTTTCTGAATAGACACATTTCAGAAATCCAACTTGGAATGGAAACTAATTTTGAAATACTGAAATCTCTCTGATTTGAAAGTAGGCCTCCTCATTACTCAGTGGAACTATCTCTTCTTAATTAAAAGAATACTTAGAAGCATTTTTCATAGCCTGGCAGCAGTGTGCTAGGCAAATAATGAATCTTGCATTGTCTTTTTGGCAGTGTAGCTCTTTCCTGCAGCACCACTTGGACAAAAGTTTATCCCTGCATGAACTAGGAGTAGGCTCTGCTAAAATAAATTTCTGATGCAGATACATTACAGGGACTGAAATTTTATTGTCACAAAAGCAGTTTTGCCCAACAATTAGAAAATAGCAGCTTATTTAATCCTGTGTTTCATGAACATGGGTCTCATTTTGTCAACTCAGAGATACCATCCTGCTCACGTCAGACTCTGTGCTTGCAGTATTTCCTTTTTTGCTTCTTGTTGTACACATTTAAACATCTGTTTTCCATTACTGACACCCTGAAATGCAACTTGCCACTGTAGCACAGGCAAAAGCATTGAGGATGGCCACGAAACCCCAGCTTTTGTTTAGAACAGAGTTGTCAGATAAGATTATTTAAACTGATAAAACCTCACACAATCTCAGGCTCACCGATGTTGCCCACTTCTCTTTATGAGATAGTTTTGGCCAAGGGGCTCCTTGTTGCTTGTAACCTCCTCCCCAGTAATGATTTCAGCTGCTTCTTGACACCATTCTGCTGTGATTAGAAATGGTCATCTAATAACAGGTCTGAAAGAGAGGGATGGGCAGAGCTTATGTCTCAAACAGACATGGGCAGGGTTTTCTGGTGCAATTCCATGAGCAATCAGCTGTGACATCCATTTCTGTGCTGCATCCTCTGACACCAGCTTGGTACAACAGGAGTTGTACCAGTCCCCATGCCAGTGTCCCACCCTGCATCACCTTCACCTCACTGCTCACCACAGGTTGTTGCTGATACGAGAGGGAGTAAGAGGGTGACAGCAAGGGAACCAGCAGTGTCCTTTGGTGATGTTCTGCACATGGAGGAGTTTTGCTTCAGCGTAAAGGATTTCTGCACTGGAAATCCTTTAAGTTAAAGCAAAAGGCAACGATGGGGATGTTGGCTCCCTGCAATGTTGGCTCCCTTTAGGCAACAGCAAAGCAGAGCTGGAGCAAACTGCATTTTGTAAAAGTCAAGAATTATTTTCCCTAAGCTGTCTAAACTTCTTGACGAATTCCTCCTGCAATATTACCATGGAGTAGGGCAGACTTGGTAAAGAACCTCCAAATAAGAAGTTTTAGCCCAGGATATCACTGCTCCCCTGCACCAGGAACAGAATTTCTTTCACCCCTAAGCTCTTGTGGCTGTATCTAACCCTACTGACGGCCAAGAGAAGATCATTCAGTGTTCCTCTAATGCCAAGTGCCCATTTAACATGTTCCATTTTCAATACAACCCCTTCAGAAGCTCTGCAAACACCAGCCAGATGGGTCACAGCTGAAACCCTGTCTCACAGGGTTTAAACAAATGCTTGCCTGTGTGTAGGCACAGCTCAGCACCTTTCTCATTGATCCTGGTTTCTGCAGTGTTTAAAGAATTATCTTAGACACCTGCTAGCTAATACTTTGGTTTGGATGAACCTTTCCTTAGCTTCTCCATAGTGACAACGGCAGCTGCTTCCCAAAGCTTCTGGATGGCTGCTGTCCTTAAAAACCACCTGCTGCAGCACAGCCCCAGGCTGGGCTCACGGCACATCTGACAGCCACGCACCGAGCAATTTCCTGTCAGATTTCCACTGCCATGGGAGAAGGTTAGAAATGCCTGGATTGCTGCTCCTCTGCACTAATTAATGCTGTAACTCGACACAGCCCTATTTCGGGCCAGCCGTTTCTCACGCTTTGTAGCCCAAATGCTTTCCCTGCCTGCTCCAGCACTTGCTTCTCCTCTGACAGGACAGGGCAGAGTCCAGTGAGCAGTTTCCACCTCCCTTCAAGGCACTGACACTCTGGCAAGCAGAGAGAAAGTCCCTTGAGTTTAAACTTGAACAGAACTGACTGAATGTGGCTGACTCCTACCACAAGTTCAAGAACATGGAAATTTTTAATGCATGTTTTGATATGTCCTGGGATAATCTATGGCCTTTTGAGTCCTGTTATATTCAAAGCAAACTTCAGAATGCAATCCTGGCAGATTTCTTGGAATCGTGACGCTGAATGATTCTACAGATATCCCAAGTGATGCTCTGAGAGGAATGAAAATATTTTCAAATTATGTCCCATTTACCCAGAGATGAAAGTGAACAGTAAATACTGAGTGCTCATTGCATGGGAAGCTGTCAGAGCAATCCATTTGTATGTCTGTATTGTGTGTACTAGTCCCAAAGGAATTCCTTGCAAGTTTCTGTAAAATTTAAATAATGCCCACTCTTCAGTAAACAATTTGTTTCACAGCCTTCATATGCTTTTTGTAGCATTTGGAGGTAGGGAGTTCTGCTCTTTCTCAGGGTTGCAGTTTATCTGAATTTGCCCCTTTTACCAGCACCCAGAGTGTCCTGAGGCACAGCTGCCCGGGCACAGCACAGCCAGGTGTCCCTGCATGGCTGTCCCCATGGCCAGAGCAATGTCTGCATCGTGTCCTCGACCCACAGCAAAGCAAACTGCCCCAAAAATGAGATGGGACTTGCTGGAGACAGCTGTGGCTGAGCAGGCTTCACTCAAGGACACCAGGACAGCATGTTATGTTTTCAAAGCTGAGTTGCTCCTTGTGCATGTAGAGCATGAGGAACTTCTCATTACTATCTCAGTGTAAAAGTCAAGTATTATTTTCCCTAACCTGTCTAAACTCCTTGAGGAATTCCTCCTGCAACATTACCACGGAATAGGGCAGATTTGGTAGAGAACCTCCAAATAAGAAGTTTGTAGCCCAGGATATCACTGCTCCCCTGCACCAGGAACAGAATTTCTTTCACCCCTAAGCTCTTGTGGCTGTATCTAACCCTACTGACGGCCAAGAGAAGATCATTCAGTGATCCTCTAATGCCAAGTACCCATTTAACATGTTCCATTTTCAATACAACCTCTTCAGAAGCTCTGCAAACACCAGCCAAATGGGTCACAGCTGAAACCCTGTCTCACAGGGTTTAAACAAATGCTTGCCTGTGTGTAGGCACAGCTCAGCACCTTTCTCATTGATCCTGGTTTCTGCAGTGTTTAAAGAATTATCTTAGACACCTGCTAGCTAATAATTTGGTTTGGATGAACCTTTCCTTAGCCTCTCCCTTCATCATTGCTAAGGGAAGTCCAAGGGTATTTGCCACAAAGGGGAGGAAGGAGGACAATGATCTGAAATGACATAATGAAGACATAAACGCAGTGGCATCTGTCAGGAGATGTTGTTGTAGGAACACAATGTTTGTGTGCTTGTTTACTTCAAACTCACTTTGTTTAGCTGCCAGGATGACATTGCATGAGGAACTTTCTTTCCAAACGTTGTGTAGATGCCA
This sequence comes from Anomalospiza imberbis, assembly GCF_031753505.1. Classification (NCBI taxonomy): domain Eukaryota; kingdom Metazoa; phylum Chordata; class Aves; order Passeriformes; family Viduidae; genus Anomalospiza; species Anomalospiza imberbis. The sequence goes on along the minus strand of NC_089691.1, from coordinate 17,386,683 downwards.
TCAGCCCCCACTCCTTCCTACTCCAGATGAGTTTGTTGCATGTGATTCCCAAGCAGAACGAGTGGTTGAACCTCTCTATTGAACTTGTTCTCTTTCCCATAGTAAAAAACACACGGTCTTGATTCTGGAGAGGACAGCGGCATGTGTGAAAGTCCATCATTGTTCATCAAAGCACTTAAGCTCATGATTAAGCTAAGAAAACACTTAAGTGCTTTGATAAAAAGGGAGGATCCGATGAATTGGGACCAAAGAGAAGCTAGAGTTAATTGATTTCCTTTGAGAGCAGCCTGCATTTTCCCCAAAGGGCTCATACTGTAGTTCTATTCATCTCTAAAGCTGTTCCAAAGCTGCAGCGAGTTTGATAGAGTTGGCATTTCTTAGAAGCTGTTTATTCACCCATGACCAAAGTATTAAGACCCTCTCTTTCTGCAGTAAATATGCACAAGTGGACACACACTGGGAAATTCTTTGTCTTGTCCTGTTCTGCTGCTGAAGGAAGACACATGGTTTCAATGATGTCTTTGTTATCTGATCAAGCATTCAGTCCAATTTGCAATTTTAATGAAAATCAGACACCTGCACTGCAACTGATCTCCATTCTCAGGATTAACAACAACAAGGAAAAGAAGCAATCCCCCTTATCGGCAGAACTGAAGCCTCCAGTATCCTGTTACCAGAGCTCAGGCTGTGATTTCAGATGTTACCCAGAAGAAAGGAACCCTTTATCCCTCTTTGGACAGTGATCTCCTCAGATGGAGAACCAGCCTGAAGTGGCCTGCTATGGGTAACATTAGCCTGAGTGCAGAGCCACAGGCTGGGGAGCCCTGGCTGCACCAAACCTCTGCAAGCTCCAGAGACAGGCAGTGCTGGCTGGCCCTGGAAGCACAAGCATTGCACTGACCACAGAGACAGCTCTCCTTTAAACATCATCTTCCAAGAATTATTACCAGATCATGCAGTCTTTGGTGTTGATTCAAGTTTGGTTTGTTTTTTTTTTCTTTTCCCTCCTTTTAAGTCTGTAGGTTTATTTTTAGTCTGTCTTGGATATGAAGATGCCAAACACTGTAGCACTGAGAAGACCCCCAAAATGAAATGAGAAGGGGATTTGGAAATGGGACAGGTGTCCTGGCTCCAATGCCACCTAGCAGAGGTCCCCCAGCACATCACCTTGTCACAGCTGAGCCTGAGCAATGCCCAGGAGGGAGAATGGGCAGAGGCTGCACAAGGGACATGCGAACATGAGGGGTGAAAGAGCAGGCCAGCACGTGCCTGGTCCCTGTTTGTAAAGCCACAGCTCTAAATATGTGCTCCAAAACTCTCCACAGCTCTCTAAAATGGGAGAAGGATTTGGTGTGTGCAAGAAATGGGAAATCATGTAACAGACTGCATCAGAGTGTATTCTCCACTCCAAGATGTGAAGAAATCCACTTCCTCGGAGTTTCAGCCAATGTTTACTGAAGTGCTTTCCAAAACGTTTCCTGATTTCTCGTCTTGCCTGAAGCCCACTTCTTCCCGTCATCTGGGTTGCTTGTGTTTGTTGGTCTTTTTTCACATAGGGAGAGAAGGATAAGAGAAGGAAAGGAGGAAGTAACAACACTAGGGAGCATCTTCAATGAATTCATAAACTTTGAAGACTACCCCAAATCAAGCACTCATAATAAAATAGGCAATTTTTTCACACAGCCTTTGTTCTTAACACTTGTTTCAATGGGACCCCCACTCTGCTGTGGAGATGCTCAGGCAGATCTGATGAGATCAGGGGAGATTTACATGCCAGAACTCTTGGGATGCTTCTTGTCCTGGGAAGAAAGTTTTATCTGCAATAGGACAAGAAGAAATGGCCTCAAATTGTACCAGGGTGGTTTAGGTGAGGAGGTAGGAAAACCTTCACAGAAAGGGCTGTTTTGGAAAGCACTGGAACAGGCTGCCCAGGGAAGTGGTGGAGTCACCATTCCTGGAGGGATTTAAGAGACGTGGAGATGTGGCACTGGGGGAGATGGTTTAGTGATATGCTTGGCAGTGCTGGGGGAATGCTTAGACTCGATGCTCTTAGAGGACTTTTCCAGCCTGAAGGATTTGCTGATTCCATGATCTATTGCACAGCTCGATGTCTCCTTTAACTTGAGCTCCCTCTTTTGCCCTGCTGAAGGTAAGTCAGGCAGCTCCAAAGAAAGGGCTTGTCAAATTGTTTCAAGCCGTGGCTCTCTTCCTGTCCTACAGCAAGGCAAACAATTTGGAGACCCCAGGTCACATGTATTGCTGAATTGAGCTCTTTATGTGCCTGGGCTTATGTTTCAGAGAGGCAATGATGCTTTTTATAGCAAGACTATTTTCTATTCAGCTCTGAGTTGGGCTCTGCTTCCCTGATAAGGATTCTTCATCCCATTTTGCAAAGGAAATTGCACTATTTTGAAACAACATTTAGCCACCCCAGCCTCAGAAAATATTCTTGAAAACACTGTGCGTTTGAACCTACCACCCATGGAATAACAGAGGGAGCTTTCTCCCCAGGCTGTTTCTCTTTCAGTGTGGTTTAGGGACAGCCATTCCACCAAGCAGTGGTTTGTGTCCTGTAGTAACACACCCGAGCCCAGCAGGCCGGTGCTGCTGCTGAGAACATACACACTCATTTCTAGCATGACCAAGGGCTTGTGTAAGTTGATGGGAAAATTCTCCTGTTGATTCCAGGAGAGCTGGACACCCCTAAAACATTCTTGTGTGGCATTTGGACATAGCAGTGCAAGTGCTGCAGCAGTTCTAAGGAGCTCCTTAAGAGCCTGTTTGATGTCCTGTTCATCCAAATTACACCCACAGCACCTCAGTTATCTTCCTGCCTCCTGTAAACACCAAGTCTGAAAAAGTTATTAAACAACCACAAAAAATGTTTAATCACCGTGTTCAGGTGTCTGTAATGTCTTGGGTCTCTTCTCCAAGTCCCACTGTCCCTCTGCATGTTGGTTAAGGAGCATTTGGGGAAGACAGTCAGGAACAGTGGGACAGTAACAGGCAACGAAGAGATGGCGTTTGCAAACACCATCCACAGATGGGGTTATGTGCCTTAGTGCTGAAAACTGGATGTTTGTGCCCTAAAGCTCAGGGCTGTGATCACCCCATGGCCAGGTTTACCCTGCACAGCAGTCCTTGCAGGAGTCCTGGAGGCAGTGCAGCTGTGTTGGCTCTTTATCCAGTGAGGAGCTGTTCTGATACTGCTACTCTTTCTAACAACCAAAGCTTGATTTTTGACAGTTTCCAGGAGGATCTGTGCCCAACATGAGCAGAAGTGCCTATTTCAGTCATGCCTAGCTGATTTCAATGCCCAAAGCTGACCCTGTAATAAAGGAGTTTTAGGAAAATTCTATGCAAAGAGATCTATAAGCTGTTATGGAGGGGATGTCACAGGGCTGAACACAGCTCCTGGGAATGTCCCCCTGCTCCAGGAAGGGCCAAAGCAGAATCAAGCCTATCTAAGAGCTGTGCACATGTCCTGGACACCATCCCTGCTCACTTGTCACTGGCTGTGCTCAGCATGTCCCTGTGGGCCATCTGGGTATCTTCCACCAGAGTCTCAAGGGACCATCACCATCCAAAACCAAATCAGCACCTTCAGCTCTGCCTCCATCCAAGGTTTTTAGCAGTAGTGGTGTAACTGTTGGGAGGGAAAAATTTAAAGCTTTGTTTTTATCTCCCTCTCTCTCTGCTCCTTTTTTCTCTCCTTTTGTTTTTTAAGCAGGCAAACATCTGCAGAGCACTTTGAGATAACCATAGCAATGACATGAGGACAGTTGGCAGGCACTCTCTGTGCTCCTCAGCTGTGATTCACTGGCCTGAGCAGTCCAGCAAGGAGGGACCTCTCTGCATCGGGACCTTGCCCCGGGGTCAGAGATAGAGCAACGAGAACTTTCATTGGAGCAGAACGGGGGGAATGCAGATATCAGGGGATTTTCAATGGAAATCACAGGTGTTTCTTCCCTGCCTCCTCCCTGTGAGAGGCCCCTCTATGTTCTGTTACGATTTGTTTTTCTGGCAGCCAGCGTGCTCTATTTTTCTTGCCTGTGTTTTTATGACTTATGTTTGGTTTCTGCTAAAAGAACAGAAAACAACACAGGGCTGGGGGTGGTTTTTTGAGTGGGTTATTGTCTTTTTCCTTTTCCTTTTAGGAACTATGCAAAGGGTCATTTGGAAGCCCTGATTCCAGTGAAACTTTGCAGAAGGATTGATGGAGGTTTCGGATCAGCTGAAGGTCACAGGTCAAATGGTTTACCCCCCAGGCGGGCGAGAAGATGAGATTTGCAGCCACGCAGCCAGGGCTGAGCCCTGAAAGGGGACACGGCTCCACAGGACACGCTCAGCAGCAGGAGGAAGACGAACTTTTAACGGTGGGCTTGCAAACAAATGTTTAAAGATGTCCCACTGAAGAGCCTCCCTTCCACCCCATCTCAGCAGAGAAAGTGAATTGCAGCTGGCCTGAAGTGAGGAATTGGAATGAAGCAGATACAAATTCGCACAAGAGCAGGAGAATAAATATCTCGTTTTTTAGAGGAAGAGGTTTTTTTTTTCATTTTGGTGGAGGACACAGGGGTTTTTTTTTAAATATCTGATACTATGTTTAAAAGCAAAATCAATTGCAATTCAGTGCAGACCTGAGCCAAAACTCAAGCAGGGAGTAAGAGCAAGTTTAAATAAATCTTTAGAGGAGTTGCTTTCAAAGGTATCTATGCTATGCTCTAGACATGAAGCATTGGTGTTGGTAAAACGCATTATCCACACACTTCCATTTAGCCATTGAAGGATTTTGGCTGTTTCAAAGAAAAAAATCAGTGGCATATGGTCTGCATAAAGCACAAACATGACTTATTATTTTGGCTGATTTTGGCACATGCAAGGTCACAAAATCATCTTTCAGAAACCCCAGCTGGACTAAGACAGAACCTTCTCCCATTTTCCTACTTCCCCTACCAAGACCCTTATTCAGAACAGTGACTGCCATCATCATGAAACATATCTTCCCAGGACCAAAAATTTTCTGGTTTGAGTACAGAAGCATCTTGCTTTTTCCCATGGAAGACAAGGATAGAAGTTTAAAAAACCCCAAAACAAACCAACAGGTATTATTCCCTGAGAAATGCATGTAATTCCTCTGCATCTTTCATTATCATTATCAGTGGGGTTGGAAAAGACCCTTGAGATCATCGAGTCCAGCCTGGCACAGGCAAGCTTACCATTAAAGATGTCCCTTAAGAAGTGTCCACACTTCTTTTAAATACCTGCAGGGACTTGTAACATCTCAGATTTTCCCCCAATGGGGAAAAATCCCCAGATTTTCTCATTTCAGATTTTTCCCCAGCTGGGAGAGGAGTCCAGGTTCTCCCCAGGGCTCAGGACCTAACTCATGTTGCACATTCAATATTCACAGCAGCAATTGCTGCCAACTGTGCATCCCCAGCCTGAGGTAATGAGCACCCCTAACTTCCTTGAGTAATCCTACCTGCAAGGCAGCTTTCAGGGGGAGGAGGACAGTGGAAAGTCTGGAAACAGAATATGGAAAGGAAAAATGCAAGGCCTCCATGTTGTATGAGCTCATGAAGGCAAACTGCACGACTCTGTAAGCAAACCCAGCAGTGCCTGTTGGCATGAACAAGCATCCTTACTCTGCCTTCACAGAATGTCTGCAAAGTGTTAAGGGTTTGGTTACTTGAGATGATGCAGAATGAACAAACCCTATTCTCTTGGTCCTTGAGATGGAAAGAAACGTGTTATCCCCCAGCCCAGCTCAGAAATGTGTTTGCAGGATGGCCAGGGCAGCTACATAGCTGGGAGGTCTTGCAGTGGGTTGGTTCATCAAAGCAGAAAAATAGGCTAGGCTGCCTTTTTTCTCTACACAAAAGGTGATTTATTTAAAGGCAAAAGGTGTGAAGGATTATCTTTTGAACCTGCCAAACTGACTGCAAACATCCTGAAGAGCAGATTTTATTGTTATTATTTTGCATTATTCTCTTTTTAAAAGAATGAAGGAAGCATTAGAAGCAGAGAGATTGAAACTGGCTGTCCCTTGACATATTTATTCCCCAGATTAAGTGTGTGTAACTGTGCTATACACTCAGCACTGCAGATAACAGAGGTGTGACTGTGGGACACTGAAACATCCAGGATGTAATTGATATCTCTCCCCACGTCTTCACTCTCAAACACATGTGGTTCATCATATTTGGCACTGCTGGACTCTGGCAGGCCCCAGCATTTCAGCAGTCACTCTTCTTGAGGGGCTGGTTTGTCAATAGCCATTTCTGCTGTGTTTACCCAGGTATTATTCAGCTTTGTACTCCTGAGACAAGCTGGTTCACGCCTGTTCTGTTCCTCGTATTGTTTATTCTCTGGTGTTTTTAACCTTTGAGTTCATCTATGAAACGTGCCCAACCAGCACTTCTAGAAGCTGCTGGGAGGCTGCAGAGAGGATAGGATAGGATAGGATAGGATAGGATAGGATAGGATAGGATAGGATAGGATACGATGCTGAAAAACACCAGCTAGAAAAAGATGAACTAGACATTTCTATTAAACTTGATATCTGCAAATTTAATACACAGCAGAGGCATCACTCCTCTGTCTCTAAACCTCATAGCATGAAGGTCAATCATAGCTTTGCCAACTCACTGAAGATAAGGCTGAGATATCTCAGGAAGGTACTTTTTGCCTTGTTTTATATTTAACGATCACAGATTTTATCTCAGGGGGAAATTCTGCCTTTTCACACTCCAGCCAAGTACAATTCCAAGGAAAATGAAAGTGCCACAGTAACATTTGGAGCTCAACTCCTCTGCCCTCATGGAGCTCTGGAAGAGCATCTGAGGATGACAGTGATGCTCCACCAAATGCAACCTGCAACTAGGAAAGTGTCTGTTCCACAAAGACCTCCAAGGACTGGGTCCAGACGTTTTTCAAGCCCAATTTCAGAGGGTGGATATTCAAAGCTTTCTGAAAACCAAGACCTTTAGAAGCTTCTTCAGCTGGACACCCAATAGCTGAGGCATCCCAAATCCCTGGCTATTTGTGATCATCTTGGCACACAGTGCTGAGCATAGGAAATGCATGAGATTAACGACTTCAAGTCACACATCGAACAGGATATGAAGGGCTACATATGCTATGTGCATAATATGTCCCTTTTGCCAGTGTCAATCAAATTTTAAAGCACAAAAAATACATTGTACCCACTTGGAGACCAAACATTTCACCTCTCTGGGTCAAAACTTAAGGGAAATATCCTCTTTCTTCTTGTCATCCTGCCATCGTCTGAGCTGGAGAACACAGTTATCCAATATTAAAAATGAAAGTAAATAGACCAGCAAGTTTACAAGCTAAAAATTCAGAGGGAACTTCTCCCTCTCTATGAACTCCTCGTGTTCTTGTTGCCTGGGAGGAGACTGAGGTTTTCCAAAGGTGTATCCAAGGACCTCGCACAAACACGCTCTGCAGCACCAGACATTCCTTATCAGCCTCGGACTGCGAAAGCCGTGATAGGAAATGTGCCATTCATTCACAGGGCTGCTGCTGCTGCTGCTGCTGGGGATCTGAGGCATATCTTGAGCGTGTTATCACACGCTTTGTATTGTCTACTCCATCCTGAGAACGAAACACTGTAATCAGCCCGACATTTTCTCCTTCTGGAAATCACCAGCTCGTTTCTGTGCCTTTTGCGTTGATTAAACACCTTCCTGTTGAAACAGTAACTGGACAACCGCAATAGCAGAAAAAAAAAAAAAACAAAACAAAACAAAAAAAAAAAAAAAAAAAAAAAAAAAACCAAGAAAAAAAACCTTGGAAACTCAGTATCAGCTTCCCAGATTCCTGTTCCCTTTCACATGAGAACAGTTATTCTGATGGGGAAGGACTGGAAGAAGAAATTTGGGTGCCTGGTTTAACAATGTTCACCTCCTAGTGCTACCCTGTACCTGTGTACAAGTGGCTTCGATTTGATTCCTTTGGGTTTGGATAGTGCTCCCATGCATGAAAGGATCTGTGGAAGATGTGCTGCTGCTGAACTCAGGGAGATTTCTTCCATGACCAAATTCATACCTACTTAAAATACTGAGGCCAAAAAATTGAAATCTGACACCAGCCAGAAATTCTGGGAAATTTTACAGTTCACTAATTGAAACCAAGTCTGAATTCTTTCCAGCAGAATGTTTTTCAATTTTACTATGGAAAAAGGTTTTCCCATTTCTCTATCAAAAAGGTTTTCCCTTGTACCAACTACACTCCCCATTTAGATATGCTCATTCTAGCTTTTTGAAATTTTGATAAATTCCTGCTTTTTTGAAAGCTGCACTTCCCAGCATGGCATGCTTTTGCTGTGTCCTTTTACATTAGCTGAGGTGTAAAAGGATATTTTCTAATAGGAAGGAGACCTCAGTCATTAAAAATGTACACACACAAGTCTCCAAGGCGGTGCACATGTAAGAGTAACATTTATCTAATCACACCAGTATCAACCTGCTATGACATTGCCTCCCAGAAAGGGAAAAAAAAATTATACTAATGTTAACACTGCAGTAAGATAAAGGGGATTTTAAAAGTAATTGTGCTTTTCAATTAGCTTCTAGCACTTATGCTTCTAGGCTGCCCTCTTTACAACTGTCCTTTCCCTAAAGGCTGTTTTTAACTTTTCACCTCACAAAAATTCAGAGGAGGGCAACCAAAACTGCTCATCTGTTTTTTTTTTTTTTCCCTACACTAGCAAGCATCTAGATCTCAGGCTGCTTCTGGGAATGTCCAAGAAAAAATTCAAAAATGTAACATCCTGTCTATACGGGAAATTAAACATTCTGTGGATAACAAAATATTCCCTGTATTGCAATTCTTATCAGCAGAAAAAAGAGAAATAATGCATTCCAGAAATTATTTTAATTTCACAAAACCCATAGCAAAATTCTAACTGGACAGGGAGAATCCTTAGCCCTCTCTTGCTTATGTCTGTATAATAACCTAGTTCAGTACTTTCTCTCCTGCCCAGGCAAATCCTGCCCTGAACTTCAGGATGCTGCACTGGTTTTGTGTCAGCTGCAGCTCTCTGACAAAGGACCCTGAGTTCAGTCGGGCACAGGGACTTTATGAGTTTGCAAGGCAGTGATATGCAGAAAACAGGCTGGGTGCAGAAATAATCGGATGAAAATGAAAAGGCAATCCCAACAGACTTCCCCAGACATTGTTCAACTCCATTAGGACATCCAATTGTCCTGGTAAGGAGAGATCCCAAACCCATGGTCCCCCAGACTTCACCTCAGCTGTGGTCTGGATCTCTTCTTTGTTCAGTGCTCATGTTTCTTTAACCCTTATTCCTACTAGTTGGAGGTTTTCCTCGTGGCTGCAACAGTATTTACTCTGGTATTCTTTAGTGACAACTCGGGATGAGTAGATTTAGCTTGGGCACTGCCATGTATGAAAGATACCAAAAAGTCAAAATGGCCCATTGCTCCACTCAGTGCATCATATACTGATGAAAAATAGCAAATAACAAGCTGTTTCTTGGTTAAAAATGTATTAGCAGGCACTTAAAAGCCTTACAAAATTCACCTTATACTAGACCTTGGCTGAAATTACTCATCAAATTCCACTCAAATCTGAGGCAAATAGTTCCCTAAGCTTTGTCTGGAAAGATGCTGAGCAGGAAGATGGAGCTGACTGCTGCATGCACACGTACACAGATATCCAGGGAAGATTTAAGAGCCACCTTCTGCTGCAGCTGTTTTCATAATTTAGACCCAATGTTCTCACTCATTGCACGTAGTTGTATCAGTCAGGCTTACAGGCATGAGGAGGACCTAAAGATGAGTTCAAATCTAAGCCCTCCTCATCCATCTTAGTCATTTTACAGGCTTGCAGCAGGAGTTTGTCCTCAGAAGAGCACATACAAGCCTTTCCTCAGTCAGACCAGAGCTGTAATTTATTGCAATCCAGCCACTTTGGGAGGATGACAGTGTGATGACAGCAAGCCTGTACCATCAGTCTTTCTGGGAGCACCATGGTGATAACATCTTTGATGTCTCATGAAATTCAAAGCTTCTACAGAGCACATTGGAGTAGCAGTTTAAAAAGGGGATGAAAGTTTAGGCCAGTGAGAATGATCCAACCTCCTGAATTAATGGGACCTTGTTATCTGTGTACTTCCTGCCATCATTTGCCTGTCCTGTTACCAATCCTAAGCAGATTTTGCGTCAGTTCTGGCATTCTTAACCAAACTAGACACCCACTTTTTAGTGAATACTTACCAAATTACCTATTGTTTCTGATTTCTTTACCTCCCACAGGTGCTGAGCTCCCTCTCAGAGCAGAGGCTGTGGGTGGGGGGAAACTGCTTCACAGAAGTCAAAGCTCACTGACAAGAAATCTCACAGTAAAAGGATCCCTTTGATCCAATGCTTAAGATCACTCCCTAATATTACTGATAAGCTGAGATACCATTTTAAGAGACACAAAACCAATAATACCACAAAAAGAGATGGAAAACCACTTAGAAGAAGAGAGCCTTAGGCCTGAGAGTGAAGCTATCTTTGGTCTGATCCATTTCCATTTAAAATTGCTGGGTTTTTCTGGGAAATCCTGACTCTCGAGACATCGGCATAAGAATGAATTCCTTGTTTTATTTCTACACAAAGCTCCCTCCTCTTGATGTTTCTTCATAAACTGTGACATCTTCTTTTTTTACAGTTGCTTCCAAATGCAATCTTTATTGTTTTGGGGATTTTTGCATTTGAGTTTCTTTCTATTTGTCCACAGACCTATGCACATATATTGAGTGTAAATGAGATTTGTCAGATGAGTCATTCCTAGAGAGTTTGCCTTTGTGTAGCAGTCCAATTTTCTGTCAAAGAATCTCTCAGATGGCTGTAGCTGAGCACATCCTCTGTAGATTCAGCCCTGGCTCAGGCAGGAGAAGCTGGGCCACAAGTCTGGGTCTCATTTCTTGTTTAGGTCACATAGAGCAAAAGGTTGCATTATTGCTGCATATCCCAATTATTTGTGCAGTTTCCCTGGGTACTACTGGCCTGTAAGTCAATCTGTTGGATATGTGCAGGATGCATCAATTCACTGCAGCATCTCCTCTTCCTTCTGTGAAAGGAGGCTTTGTCCAAATGCCAAAATTCCATGGCTGGATTTCCAAAAGCACCGTTTCTATAACTTTGTCCTACTGACTGCTCAGTGAACTATTAAAACACCAACCTCCAGGTCTAGAAAACTGAGTGGTGGGTGATTTCTTGGGAAAGATCTGCCTTTCAATGTGGAAAAATTCCCAGGTTCAGTGTTTGGACTCTGAAGGCAGCTCCTCCATTCCCATCAGAGACCCAGACCTGCTTCCTCTTTCACTGACTGCAGAAGGAGTAGAAGGGACTGAATCCCTAATTTAACATACCAGCATTGGCTGGCCATGTCTTCAGAGGGCATGGGGCATGCCATGGTGTGTGCCATGCTGCCTAGAAAATCCTCACCAAGGACAGTATCACATCCTGCTCGTTTTACAGCTGGCCATTTTTTTCTTCCTAAAATGGAAGCAAACTTTTGCAGACAAACTCATCCCTGGTGTGAGTACACTGAAGCCAAGTCCAGTATCAATAAATCAGTGCCCTCATCAGGAAAGCAATCACATGGTTGTTTTTATCTGCTATTATCTGTAAGTTTAATTGGAGTACAAAAAGTAAGTAAATTTTTAATGACAGCTGCATTCCCCATCACAGCCTGTTGTGACCTTCAGATATTGAAAACAAATGAATAATTGAAAACAATTCGATCATGCAACTTTTAGGTGTTTTTGAAGCTTGCCTAAGAGACCTCAAAAGACTCCTTGCTCCTACCAGAAAGCAAATACTTCAATCAATTCTGATATTAACCATTTCTCTTTTAAAAATAATTAAATTCTATTTCTGTACCTCTCTGATGAGGAAAAAAAATCTATATAGAAGCTAAGTTCTGCTAGTTTTCCTGTGGCTTAAGTCAAATAAATTGCTGCAGATTTACATGAAGAATTCACTGTGTTTATGTTGGGAGATTTCAGCTTAGGTACTCATAAAGTCAATCTAATTTTCATGTGGAAACACTGAATTTTCTTGCAGAAAGAGGAGAAATTTATTTTTCCATAAATAAATATGACAGGTCAGAGGTTCTGAACCAGCTCTGGACCATTTTGGCTGAGACTCTGTGTGTCTCCCCCAGGGTGACTCAGGCTGCCCCAGGAATGAAGCTGCAGGAGGAGCATTGGGGCCACACAGGGAGAGCCCAGAGATGTGGTGACAGTCAGGCGACATCACGCACCCATTCCTAAACACTGGATGTGAAAACCAAACTAACATCCAGCTTGTAGCAGTGGGAAATGCAGGGAAGTGTCAGTGAGGAATTCAGGCCAAAAACGGCTGGTTTCCAGTGAGCACTTTGAGTGACAGGGGACCAGGAAAGCATCAGCCCAGCAGGATGACAAGGCTTTCTTCCATCACACCTGGCAAGGTGATGCCTTGTGTCATTGCAACACTGACAGTGGGCTAGATTTCTGCCCAAAGCCTCTTTGTTCAGGGGCGCAGAGTGTAGGCGCAACAACTCTGCCCATGAGTTGCTTCCCTGCAGGAAAAGGAGCACACAACCAGGAAGTTCACCTTCGATATGCATCCAAAACAAAATCCCCCACTTTTAATATAGCAGCTCTTTGCTCTGGCTCTGAGTCTCAGCCCAGCATGGCCCATCCCAGCTGCTCCCCAGCTGCTGCCTGAGAGGTTGGGGCACATTTTCCAGTGATGGGGCTGAGCCAGTGTGAAATGCTGCACATTGCAGCCAGGCCCAGGGCACTCACCAGCGCTTTAGAAGAAGCCCCTGAGATTTCCTTAGTTGGAAGAAAAAACATTCTCTGAATTCCCTGCTTGGGCTTTTGCTTTGTCTTAAAGGAAAATAGCAGAGGGCAGGGAGGGTGTCCTGCCCATTTCTGAGAGGGAGAGCAATCACTCCTGGAGTTGTAAATAATCACCTGTGCATGAAGCTCAGAGTGGCAGGCAAATGCTGCCTTCAGCAAAAGCTGGTGACAGAAGACCAGGGAGAGCAGGCTGCTGACAGCAGCATGAAGGAGTGCTTTCATACAAGTTGCTGGTTGCAGATAAACCCCCCTTAGTTGACATCCATACACTCGAGTCAGTGCTCACAGGTGTGGTCACCCTGGCTGGGCATCCTGCTCATCCCACTCAGAATTCCTTACTATTTCTGGAGTTTTCTTGACTTTAAAAGCCTCTTAGAAAGGCTGTAATAGATTTCTCCTGCAGGTAAAGTCTTTCCCAGTGCTGCACAGCTGAAAGTTGCCCTGGGGCAAAGTGCAACTGAAAAGGTTTTTCTGGCAAAGCTGGTGTTTTGTTTTTATTTTAACTCTGAGGTGTTAGAAGAAAACAGTGCATGTAATAATGAAAAATGCTCTCTCTCTCTCTCTCTCTATATATATATATATGTGTGTGTATGTGTGTGCACCAATTCATATTTGATATTGGGTAAAAATTTTGTGTCATTGAGAAAATCATTCCTCAGGGCAAAACAGTCAGTAACTATTAATTTCCCAGTGTGGCAGGAAATTCTAATATCTGTAGCAGATTGGAGCACTTTTACTAGTGACAGTCTCATGTAATTGTCTTGTCCCACTTTAAGCCTGCAACTGCCAATTCCCTATTGGATTAATCATTATCCTTGGCAAGGAGGTATGGGGTTTTATTGGAAAAAAAACATGAAACTGATAGGGGGGGATATTTAAAGTTTAGTGGATTTTAAACTGACTAAATAACTGGCGTTCCAGTTATTAGAAAGGAATATATTCTCATTTTTACCAACTGGATCTCCTTTATAAAGAAAATTATCTTTGTTTAAATAGCTAAATCATGCAGCATTTATGCAAAAAGGAAAATGCTTCTTGCAGGATGTGAGTGATCAACAGCTTTAGAAGTAAACAGGAAATGAGCACTATACCCCTAAAACATCCTTGCAGTCCTCATACTGAAACCATATTTATATACCTTGACCCCAGTCTGAATAAGGCTTCCAGCCCAGATTTCTCCCCTTATTATCACTTTTGTATTGAATGTACATTTTACCTTTAAGAAATTAATCTTTTAAATATGAATTGCTCTTCTGAGATGCCTGGCTATGATAAAAGGCTCCAGACACTGCCAGGAATGAGATTACGATGAATATTGGTATTTGTCATGATTTACTGCCTCTTTGCCATTTTATTTTACGCTTTGAGCAGGATTAAACTGGGCCATGCATATTAAGCACCTGTGGCTTCTGCATTCATAGTGCAGAGAGAAAAAAGGACAAGTTGTATTTCAGAGAGGCTGGGTTGCAGCCCCAGCCCATAGCTATGGGAGTAGTCATTTCCATCTGCTCAGCAGGAGTGGACTCCCTCTTTTGTCAGATTTTGAGGAAACTCGGAATTCCTGATTTTGAGCGCATTTGGCCAAAACGCACCGTGCCTGTTGTGAGCTTCCAGCCTGGTTTGGGTGCAGCACTGCCAGAGCAGGCATTGCAGCTGTAACTCAGGCCACGGGCAGCTGGCAGCGCTGCTCCGTGCCAAGCAGGAATCACAGCCTGGAGCAGGCAGCAGCTCCCAGGACAGCCCTGCACGTGGGGGATGCGGCACAGGCAGAGCCCAGGTGGCACCTGGCACCTCAGTCTGGCACAATGCCACAGGTTCAGGGTCAAGAAGGTTCTGAGTTTCAGCTGGATGAAGGCTGATGGGGCAGCAACTGTGGGCTCCTCCTTGCCCACCCAATCCCCACGTGTCCTCCAGCCCATGGGGCACCAACCGGCCCAAACCACTGCTAGCTGTGCCCACTGCATTCAGAAATGGGCAAGCCAAAGCAAATTGTCTTTTGCTGTCAGTAAGAGTTTCTCAGGCCTTGTTGGCAAAGATAATATCTATTTTTTTGGAAAGTAGATGTTTAAAGCCCTATCAGGTGTCCCTCCTTCCTTCCTGCTTGCTGGCCCCCAGGAATTTGGGCAGTTGTGTTTATACACATTTGGTCTGTTCCCCATTCACTGTGATTTCTCTTGATTTAATAAAGCATTAATAAGATAATCAAAACAAATGCCACTCTTTGTCCCTTAAGCATGTTTGAAGCTACATAAATCATTTGACATGACTGCTGGAAAATGGGAATGGCGTAAAACTGTGCACACTGTGCCATGTGGCTTCCAAACAGTTTCACCATCAATCAGCATCAAATTAAAATCAGGAATTATTATTGAAGTTTAAATGAAGTACAGATAGAGAATGTGAGTACTTACAACTTCTGGGTCACGCCTGAGCAAGGAAATGATGCTAAGAGCTATAATTGGTTCTTTTTCAAAGGAGTCTTTAGTAAGAGCTCAAAACCCTTTGAGAAAGAAAAGAGTCCTATGGTTTATCCCCAAAGAGCAGCAGAAGGCAGTGAGCTAAGGGGTTGAAAACTGTGGCCTGGCTTTCCCCACTTGAGCCACTTTTTCTGGTGCTGCCTCAGTTCCTGAAATCTGTAACATGGTTTGGTATTCCCAGCAGCCTTGCGGGTGCATCAAAGCAAGACACTGGAAAGCACAGCCAGACCCCATGCACCACTGCAGAGAGTGAAGCATGGGCCACCTTTGAGGACTGAAAGGAGCCGGGAGCACCTTGAACCTGACCCTGGGCCATGCAGCCCCTTCTCAGCAGAGCAGGGTGAAGCCGAAGGGAGCTGCCACAGCAGGGATATTTTGCATTTCTCCTCCCAACTCTTCCAGCAAAGTGCGTTGTTCCCACTGCAGTCCCTGCCTTGCATTGTGTTGGCGAGTTGATTGCATTAGAGATGTTCCAGGAAATCTCCTTTCCAGCAGATTAGCAGCTCCCTCTCCCCACCCTCCATACCCTCTCTAGCCCATGAGTCCTGGAGCAATCAGGAGTTTTGGTCTGCAGGGCAAGGTCTGGTCCTGGTGCTGATTTAACTCACTTTTCCCTTTACACCAGAGCCCATGATACACCAAGGGTTGCAGCATGCCCAGATGCCCACTCACACTTATTTTATTAAAATTTGAGAATTTTTTCTCATCAAATCAAAATATCTGTGATGTCTTTGGGCAGTGCCATGAAAAAATAGGTCTCTTTTGAAAAGCAAGAGAGGCAGAAAAAGCCAACAGCTAGAGGTGTGGGGCTCAGAGTACATCAGGATGTTTTGAGGGCTTGGGGTTTCTTCCAGTATTTCAGACTGAACTAAATGAACTGGGGCAAAGTGAGGAGGAAAATTTTGCCAGGAAAATAACTTTTTTTATACAACACTTTTAAAGGGACAGTTCTGCCCACAGGCTCTTGTCTGAGACCTCATCAGTGCAAAGATAGGGGGAAATACATATTGACATTTTGATAAAATATGGAGCTTTTGAATTTTATCCTCTCACATTAAAAATTTTTAGGTAGCTTGATTGGCTTTTGCTGATTTTCTTTAACCTCACTCATTTCTGTGGCAAAAATGACAACCTCATGTAACCAAGTCCCCCACCAGGAGAATGCCCAGACTTAATTCCTACCCTAAGGTCAGGGATCACTTCTACTGAACCAGTAAAATCTTCCTCCAGACAGTGAAGCTGCTCATGAGACCTTGGCTTGGCTGAAGTGGTGCCTGGGTAAGTGGAGCTGCAGGGGAAACGAGGTTCCCAATTTCCTTGGGCCATGGTGTCTGCTCGGCTGCTTCTACCACTGTGAACTGAGGGAGCAACGGAGGAAATGGAGCAGCAGCACTAACTGTGGTTGGGAAAAACCTGGGACTCCCTGCTGCTCTCACCAGACTATTCATTTAAATATGGAAACGTTCACATTAATTAATGAGACAAAAGAAGCAAGAGCTCCTGTTCCTCTGAGCACCTTAAATTCCCCTGTATCACCAGTCTGTGTTCCACAAAGGCACTTTCCAAATGCATCACAAGCTCCCCTGAAGCCCTCGACCCTCTTTGGTTTCCTCTCCTGCAGCAGCCCCAGCAGAACTGATCATTTAAGTATTAAAAACCTTCTCATTTTCTGCTTGTTTGTGTCCATTTGCTCTGCTGCCAAAACTCGTATTGTTTTTTTTTTTTTTTTTTAGGTTACTGTTTTCTAAAGAAACAGGAAGTTAAATCGGAATGCCACGTCCCTTCACTTGAGCCATGTTTTGACAGGAACATCATGGACCCCTTCCATGTCAAGAAAAAGCATGTCTGACTTTTAAAGTCATATTTCAACAAGCTCTTCAATTGTTACATCAAAGTAGGGGGAGGAAGAAAAAAAGGCAAAGCAAACCAGGTACATTTTGCCCTATTTTTAAAGGAGAAATCCACCCCACACACCCACCACTGATTCAAGCAAAATGCCGGCATGGGAATTCAGTGAATTTTCACCCTTTTTGCAGAGCTGAAAAATAAATGTTTCCTTTTTGAATGGGTAGTTCTGCAAGGCCCAGACTCAGCCAAAGAGCTCTGGGGAGAGAGAGCCCCAGGGAAGGGGCACAAAGCCACCAAGGGAGCACTGGCTTTTCCTGCCTCCCCATTTGCATCCAAATGTGGCTTAGGACTGGGGCAGGGCGGGAAGGAAGAGTGGTTTTAAGTAATAAATGTATAAATAAGGAATAAAACAAACATTGCCAAAGGCCCCAAGTCAAAAAAAAGCCCAAAGTGAGCCGGAACGTTATGTAATCCAGGGAGCATCTGGGAGCACTTCCTTCACTGTTTGCATTACAACCGGCACCCAAAAAAGTTCACACCTGTGCTGGGAACCTTGCCTAGAAAAAGCCCGGCCAAATATTTGAAACAAACATATTTTCAGACTTTTCTAACCCCAAGGCATTTTTACAGGCATTGCCAAGGCTCCAAGTCAAAGCATGGAGAGGAGAACAAACAAAACATCCCTCAGCCAAGCCCGGCTCTCCTGCCTTGTGCAAAGCCCCCGCAGTGGGATGACCACAGCCAGGTTGGGAGCTGGACTGGGCTGGGGTGGGTTTCCTAAAGAAAAGGCTTCTCCAGCTCCCAGTCCCACCTTCCACCATGGGCATTTTAGGGAGGAACATTAAAGCTTGGCATCTTCAGGAGGAAGGGAAGAGCACCCTGATTCCAGCAGTCTCTGAAGCTAGGGAGGACCAGACAAAGCCACTGCACTGTGTTGCCATAAAAGAAAAACAGGTTCAGAACGACAAGAGGTGAGTTAAGCAAGCATGCTGTGCTCAGGGAGGTGTTCTGCTCACTCTCCCAGGGAGGTTTGACAGTAGCTTAGTAACTCCATGTCACCAAAATATTGCTGGGGTTTCCAACCTGGCAGAGCCTGCGGACTGCATGGAGACCAACTGTGTCAACAAACAAAGCAACCCCTCAGTGCTGCTCTCTGTTTAGCCAAGCACATCTTCCTGAGAGAAAGAGAAAGGTAATTCCTCAGCTGTTTATAGGGGAATTTACAGCATAAGTCGCTTGCCCTTGCCATGTCCTGCAGATGCCTGGGCTGTGTGTTTGAGCCCACCTTGCTCCATGTGCAGGGTGGCTCCTGCCAAGCAGTAGCCAGACAGCCGGGCAGACACAGATAATTAGCAGAGTCCCTCAGATGGCCGGACTGCCTGTGTGGTCCTGCTCTTCAAAGCACCGAGCCTCCAGCCCAGACCCAGCCTGGGAAACGCTCAGAGGTGGTTTGTGGAGAGGACAAACTCCCCGCTGGCCGTGCCTCGAGGCGCGGGGCTGTGCTGAAAGCAGCTCTGTGCCTTGCTCGGGAAGGGCACAGGGAAGGGGAGCTGGCCTCCCTGCTCTCAGCCATCCTGCCAGACGTGGGGTGGGACAACGACTCAGCCCCATCACAAATGCTCCCCATGGACGAGCACAGAGGTGCCTGAGCCAGGGAGCTCCACCAGATGAAGCCAAGGTTCAAAGTCATGCCTGTGAGGCATCGATGGACGGCAGAGCCACCAGGGCTGGATGTGGGCTCCAGCATGCCTGGGAGGGAGGCTTTGGGTTCTGATCTGTCCTGCTGGGGTGCCACCAAGAGGACCAAAAATTTGCTGGTTTGAGTACAGAAGCATCTTGCTTTTTCCCATGGAAGACAGGGATAGAGGTTTTAAAAAATCCCAAACAAACCAACAGGTATTATTACATGAGAAATGCATGAAATTCCTCTGCATCTTTCATTATCATTATCAGTGGGGTTGGAAAAGACCCTTGAGATCATTGAGTCCAAGAGCCCTACCAAGAGCTCTGTGGGGGCTGCTGGCCTCATGGTGTCAGTGCCTTGGAGGGGATATATCTAACAGTCACATCAGCCCCATTCCCCCCTCAGGTGATGCCAAATGAGAAGCCTCTTGTCAGTACTGATTTTGTGCTTCTTTTTAACACGGAACACCAAGCTCCCTGGGTGAAACTAATGCTTAAGTTACAGTCTTTGGATTTAAGGATGAAGAACCAGACAAGACCTCTAAATCCTGTCTCCTGCCGTCACAAAAAAAAAAAAAAAAAAAAAAAAAAAAAAAAAAAAAAAAGCAGAAAATCTCTTTCAAAGCTGAAAAAGCTCCTTTTGGAAAACTGAAGGGTTTTAGCTGTCATTGTTTGTCCCAGGCTTGTAGGAGAGGAAGGTTTCTTAAGGCAGAGCTCAGCCCACCAGCATACCCCTTCCAGTTAAGGAGAAAAATAAATATATCAAAGGTCCAAAAGAAGGTGAGACAGGCAGCTCCTAGACTGGCATAAGCCAACAAACAGCTCTTGCTCTTGGGGCATCTTGTGTCAGCCAAAGAACTGTCTCAAGGTCTACAGGTGAGTAGTGAGGAAACAAACATCCTCATCTCCTGCTACAACAGGAAAGAGGCAGCAATACACCACTGCACCTCCAGCTTCCAGTTTCCTGGGAGAGGATTCAAAACCCTGCTTGAATTAGTCAAATCTGTGAGTTTCCAGACCCCATGTTCTCCTTTCAGCATCTAAAATCTGAATTCTTGACAGGAAAGGCGGAAAGAGACAGCAAGGGAGTTAAAGGCGCTTTACAAATGCTCCCTTGCAGGGCAGATTTGCTCCCACAGTAGCCCTGCAGTTTTCCAACAGAGAAGAGGACTGCAGTTTGTTCCTGAGCTTCATCCCACTAGCCTGGCCTGTCCTGGCTGGCATTGTGAGAGGCTGACGCAGTGCTTTCCACTGTTGGTGGCATCAAAATGACCTGAGCTGTGGGTCAAATGGTGCCAGCATAGGTCTGACTCTGCATGTGCACCAGTGTCCCCATCCCCAGGGCAGCTCCCTGCATGCAGCATCTACTCTGTTTCTCTCTCTGCTGAGAGAAATGTAATGGCACGTTTGTGACTGCTGCACCCTTGCTGGAGTCTCAACAGCTCTGCTGGTGTCTGGGCTCCTGAGGGAATAAACAGAGAGGGAGAAAGAGCCAAAGCACCAGGGGAAACGAGAAAGGAGACACAGAGCTGCCAACAAAGGCTGCCTCCTGCCTGTTCAGACAAAGCTTGTCTTTCTGCCAAAGTGGCAGAAAAATGCTGCCCTATAAAAGCAGGCAGGGAGAAGTTAAGCAAGAGGTGCCCCTCATTGCTAGCTGGTCACTGGCTCTGTGTGCCACAGCTGGCCCTGCACACCAGGCTCCAGGGAATGGCACACCAGGCTCCAGGGAATGGCACACCGGGATCCAGGGAATGGCACACCAGGATCCAGGGAATGGCACACCAGGCTCCAGGGAATGGCACACCGGGATACAGGGAATGGCACACCAGGCTCCAGGGAATGGCACACCAGGATCCAGGGAATGGCACACCAGGCTCCAGGGAATGGCACACCGGGATCCAGGGAATGGCACGCTGGGATCCAAGGAAAGGGCACACCAGGCTCCAGGGAATGGCACACCGGGATACAGGGAATGGCACACCGGGATACAGGGAATGGCACACCAGGCTCCAGGGAATGGCACACCAGGATCCAGGGAATGGCACACCAGGCTCCAGGGAATGGCACACCGGGATCCAGGGAATGGCACGCTGGGATCCAAGGAAAGGGCACACCAGGCTCCAGGGAATGGCACACCGGGATACAGGGAATGGCACACCAGGCTCCAGGGAATGGCACACCGGGATCCAGGGAATGGCACACCGGGATACAGGGAATGGCACACCAGGCTCCAGGGAATGGCACACCGGGATACAGGGAAGGGGCACACCAGGCACTGCCCCTGCTGTGTGCACAGCCACAGGGACACATCTGCACCCTGCTGTGGAGGATGGGAGGAAGAGCAGGGAGAGACACCCAACCTTCTGTCTCCTTAAAATGCCCCTCCCGGCATTAAAGCAGTAGGGAGCTCTATAAACTCCATTTTAAAGGACTTCTGTCTCCATCTTTTCTGGATTAAACTGTGCGCCTGTCTCCAATCAGAACGTGAAGTCAAATCGGCTGCAACGTGTCTGCAGAAGCCCTGAGTGGAGCCTGGGACATTTTCTGGCTTTGAAAATACTCCTTTTGAAAATCCCCCAAGGTTTGAAGCTCTCTGAGAGGAGCCCACCAGAGCTGCTGATAGACATCCCTCTCCTTCCTGTGGGCTTTTGGCTCGCTGCTGAGCCGGGACACAGCGGAGCTTTGACAGCAGTCCAGCATTTGGAGAAGACTGGGGTGGCCAAGCAGAGGAGGAACCCAGCTGCAAGTCAGGAGACCCAGACTGAGCTACCAGCTCCATGATTCTGGATGTGCTGTGTCCTTTCCCCATTTATTGCTGACAGCATGATAAAGCCTTTTGCAACATCAATTATCTTAAAACAATAAAACCCATAAAGCAGACCAAACATCTTTCTTCCAAACACACCAGCATTAGTGACTTCAGATCTGCATAGGCTCTAAGAGTGACTTTATTGTAATAAAATAGGTTCTGTCAGTCCAATATTCTTAGCAAAGGCTACTTTAATGGCCTGGAGTTTATTTTCCTGAGCTGCCACACACAGTTAGCACTGAGGAAAACAGAGAGGGCTTGATGAGGCTCCAGAGCACGCAGATATTTTTTTGCAACTTTAAAACTGATTTACAGCTTGCACATATGCAACGCTTCTGGATGTTTTGGATTCTGACAAATTGCAGAGAGAGCTGTGCTTAAGGTGTCCAGGGGAAAGCTTTATGTGGGCAATTAAAACACAGAGACACCCCACCCTAACAAGCACAGGGATGCTGCTTGGCAAACACTGAGCTATTTCTTGGTGGCTATTACCCTTTTTGTACTTGGCACTCCAGAAGCCATCACAAAGTCAACTTCAACTCTGAGAGGCCAATTTTCCTGGCAGTTGTTATTCAGCAATATCTTGAATATTTCCTGATTTTTTTTCCTCATTTTCCCTGCATGGGAAAGTAAAGCCCAGTTTCTACAAACACTTATGGCAATGACATCCTGGTTTCTATGCTTGCCTGGTGCTGCCAGTAAAACCTGATGGATTGGAGTGAAAAGTGGATGCAAAGGGTGTGATCACAGGAAAATTCATGTAAAAATCCCAGTGAATATTCATGACATTTTTGTGGCATTCAACCATCAACAGCATTTTGGACTTCTCCCAGCAGCATCACAGCCAACTGTGGGGAAGGGGAAAAGCTTTGCTCTTCACACAGAAGTTATCAACCCTTCACTGCTAAATTAGAACCAATACAACTTTACTTTCCAACACTTAGCACAGCCTGTAAACATCCTAAACACAACCCTCAATTCCAGTACCCTCCAGTTATCCTTGATGTGCTTTACCCCTGCAGCCTCAAAACACAGGGCAAACACCAACCTCTCCAAATAATTTCAGATCCACTGACTCCTCTGCTCAACACCAAACAGCAAGTGGGGCACTGCCTTTCTTGCAGAGATTTGGAGAGCATTTGGCACAGAGCAGAGAGCCTGAGCTCGGCTAGCTCCTCTGGGTGCTGCTAGAAGGCATGCTAGCAGTAATATTTTCCCTTATCAACAAAAATTTTAACTAAATCTTTTGTATATTTACTCCTTGTTCATGGGAACCTTGTTGACTGAGAAAGTCTGGGAGTGAAGAATAGACACGCCTCCCTCTGGCAGCCTCAGCCACCTGGAATATCATCTCCAGAGAAACATCTTCATTAAGACAGATAATGTTTGCTTGCTGCAGTGAACATGACAGTAAAATATGTTTAAGCACACCTTAAAAATTAAATAGTACATCCATTACATCACAGCTACCACATTGCCGGGGTGTTTGGTTTGTTGGATCCACAAACCTTTAGCGGGAAAGGCTCTGTAAATTCAGTCATCTTGTGATATTGCAAGATGCCAGGTCACGTCCTTAAAATGTGTTTTTTCATTGTAAAAATTTGGTTTACCAGAGGTTAATAAACCAGCCACTGCTGCAAGAAAGTGATGGTGTCTCTCAGTGCTCATCTGCACCAGGTATTTATGCAATCCTGACCTGGCACCAGGGCAGTGGTGCCCAGGGAAGGATATCAGTAAGAGCAGGAAGCTCAGCCCAAACATCTGAACACAGCTGGGAAGCACTGACACGTTTTTTGGGTCATAATTTGAGGTTTCTTCCTGCCACCCCTCACACTTCACCAAGCAACTAGGAGACCTTAGATCCAGTTTGAAACCCATCAGAGCCCTTTCCAATCTCTTTTGAGGGACATGATAAACTTGCACCAGTAAAACTGAAGGCAAATGTCTTCAGTCTGACCTGATGTGGCTCTGCTGGGATCAGTCTGACTTGGCCAAAGAAAAGACAAATATTCTCTTAACACACAAAACAAGACAAAGCTGCAGAACATTGCTCGACAGCTTTTTGTCATACAGAGGCACTTTCAGAGTTGTCAGGACATGAAAGCAAGCGCTACTAAATAATATTTGACTTGAGTATTATGTCACATGAAGTAAACATCATCTGTTGCCCTGATGGCTTGCTTCGGGTTGGAAAACAACCACCACTGCCAAGGCACCCAGGCAAATTCCTCACAGAGGCTCTTGCACAAGTGCTCAGAGCAGAGATTTGGCTCCACGCTGCATTCGAGCTGGGGATGGACAGACAGGTGCAGAGGACATTCAGACCCCATGGGGCTCAGACAGATGAGTAGGACTGCAGCCTGATCCTTGCCTGATTCCCAGATGTGCACGAGCAGCCCTTGAGGCTGGGGCTGGGTTTCCAGCTATGAGACAATCCCAAGGAGTCACTCATTTGGAGACCAACAGCCATGAGAAAAGTTGAGCCAAGTGTGCAGAACCATAGGGGAAGGTAGAAGAGGTGTACAGAGATTCTGGCTGTGGTAAAGGTCGGGATTCTCTGGTATTATCAGTCAAGCAATTAAAACAGCAAAGAAGACACTCCAAAAATTCACCCTGGAAACTAAACTGCTTGAAGGGCAAAAAAGATGCAGGGGGAAGTGTCAGAACCAGAAGGAAGTGTTAGATTAATGGCTGGACTCAGTCTTGGAGGTGTTTTCCAACCTAAACAATCCTATGATTTTGCTTGGGAGAGGAATGCCACCTGATGCCTCAAGGAGAAATCAATCCCAGTCTGGATAATAATGCTATAAAGACCAACCTGGAGCAAACCCAGAAAAGGGTTTTGTTTTCCTCTAAGAATGTCCCTGGAGACACCAGGAGGGGCAGAGGGCCCAACACTGTCCCCCTCTCTCCAGCACAAGAAGTTGGGATCATCGGGATGCAGCAAGGGTCTGTGCAGTGCTACAGACAAGCCCTTGAGGAGATCAGTCCCTGGGCAGGGTCACGAGCAGCACAGTTACCCAAGGAACACCCACAACACTGCAAAAAAAAAAAAAAAACAGCACCTTCAACTCAGGGCAATACAAAGATCACCTGGAAAAATCAGTTTTCTTGGAAAAATTCCAGCGAAGCGCTGGGGAAATTACTCCACCCCATGGAGGTTTTGCACATGTGGAATCACTCCTGCATGGAGAAGTCACATTTTTGGGGCATGCATGGTTCCCCCAGAGATCCCTGCAGGAAAACTCCTGCAGGAAAACTCTCAGAGAGTCTGAGCTGAGCCCAAAACAATGAGGTTGGCTTGGGAATGGCTGTGATTTTTACAGCCCTAAATTTGATAGATTACCAAGATTTGTTCTGTTTGTTTTTTTAAGGGAAACGTTTTATGGAACCCAAAAGTATTTTGCTAACGAAAATAAAAAAGCCACTTACAGAAGGCTTTGTGAGCCACCACACAGACAAATGTTACTAAACACAGTGTTTAACTGGGATTAGAGACATGGACATTAAATACCAACAGGCAACCTCTGGTGTGGGAAGTCCCCAAGCCATCGATTGCTGTGGATCAAAACAATGCTGAGGGTGGCATCAGGACCCTTTTGCTTTGTCCTTAGGCTTTTTCTCTCAGCATCTGCTCCATAGTCCCAAACACGAGGCAGGTCTAAGCTCTGGTCTGACCCACAGAAGGGTCCTAACACCCACCACATACAGGATCCTGTTTTGTGGTCAGATTGCAAACAAGTCCTGGAGATCCTGGGGATTTTTCCTTTGGATTAAGTACAAAGGCCTGCTGGAGGTTTACAAACAAATGCCTTAAAGATAAATGCATGAATTTTTTTTTGTGGAAAAAGATGTTCTTTCAGGAAGTGAAGGAAAAGAAAATGTGAGTTAATCAGGGCAAAGACAGAACAAATGAGTTCATGGCCAAAAACCCCCTAAATTCATTGCCATAAAAGATAAAAACTGAATGAGTAATGAGAGCACAGCTCTATCACAGTGGGAGAAAAACTGGATAAAAATGCAGAGGTCCTTTCACCAAACAAATCTTTTGTACAAGAGGAAAAATGGGAAAATATAAGAAACACAATTATCCATCAACTGCTTTGGCAATTTTCTCTTAGTGTCCGGTATAACAAGTGCAATTTAACACTTCAGGTATACAAAGCAAGAATTGCGTACTGGACCTAACAAACACATGATGGATCTTAGTAATGGAAATTCAAGTCTTCCCAGCCAGGCAGACATGTCCTTGGAAGGAGCCACACTCTTACCAATGGGGAAAGGGGAGCAAAAGAAAACAGAGAAATGAGCAAAGGAAGCCATCAGTGAAGTTGGGGTAATAGGAAAAAAAACCCAAACTTAAATTAGGTCCAGCCAGTCTTGGTGCTGGTCCAGAGGGTCCTGGGAAGTCTGAGCATCTCTCCTGGTTGTGTTTCAATAGGTCAGGTCAGTATCAAACCACACCCCAGAAGGTCTCCCCTGGCTGGGGTCAGCCTCTGCCTGTGCCCAGCCTGCCCTTGCTGCAGCCCCTGCTCATGGACAACTCCACATCTGCAGCCTGGCTGGTTTTGTGGGAAATGCTGTTTGGAAGGAAGAAGAGGAGAAGCGAGGGCCTCTGCCCCGGCAGAGATGGAGCACACGGGATGCTGGCCAAGCCAAGGTCGGGGCTGTGCGTCACTGAGAGCTCTGCTAACACTTCCCTGAGCAACAAGAGCATGGCTTGGTTGCAGCTGGGCTGTCCCAGTGGTGCCCAGCCCCAGTGGCCAGTGGGAGACTGTATGCAGTCCAAAATCAAGGAGAAAAACACATGCCTGAAGATATCCTTCCCCATTCATTCATCTGCATAGCCTCCCCTGCACACTAAATGATTTCCCTGCGTTTATTTTATGTTGCACTTTTCAATGGTTATGGTTGTCAGATGCTTTCAGTGACAAGACACTGGTTTTTCAGTTGCTGTTGCCAAAATTCCACTATCGAGGCTTAAATTTTCCAAGCAAGCATCTGCTACAGTCTAACTCTTGCAGAGAAAACACTTGAAATAGGTCTCGTGTTTCGTAGAATGAGCTCATGGAAAACAGGGTTGTTTTGTCTACGTTTACCAAAAAAAAAAAAAAAAAAAAAAAAAGAGAGAGAATCATCAATGTTTCACAGAGCAACACAAACATTTCCATACAATAGAGTGAAACATTAAAGCCTGTGGAGGGGAGAGGAGTTTGCAAGCTCAAAGCCATGAGAAGGAAAACATCGCTGCTGGGGAGGCTGAGCCATGGCCAGGACATTTTCTCCATCTCTCCAAATGGGAATCTGCCATTGGACAGAGCCACTCCTGGGACAAACCCAGCACCCCACCAGGAGCAGTTGGAGCAGCCAGTAGACCCTGAGAGATGAAGCAATTGCTCTGAAGACATTCCAGCACTGTCTGGGTGCAATCCTGTGCCCTGTGCTCTGGGACAACTCTGCTTGAGCAGAGAGGTTGGACCCAGAGACTCACTGTTGTCACTTCTAGCCTGACCCATTCTGGGATCCTGTGTCCACATGTGCATCTGAGAGGGTCTCCCACGGATGCCTGGCCTGTGCACGTGGTTTTTTGGAGGACAAATGCAACGTGGTCCTGTCTGGAGAGCACTGCTGAGGTATTTCCAGCTACTTCAAGATGCAGCTGTGATTACATCATTCATGAATTTGTGGTACAGACAAGTATCCCATAACTCAAAACCAAGAGAGATTTCTAGGGCTTTGACACTAGAGATTAAACAGAAATAAACATCAGTATCAGTAAAAATGACTGCAAAATAGCAGAAAGGGTAAGTGGTTAAGAACAGATAAAGATCAGTTGTGTTAGCCTATAACAAGGATTTAACTGCAGGGAGGAGAAGGGCACATAGAGACCGTGACAAATTGACAAGTTCTTCACTGTTTATGAATAAAGGAAGTATTTCAAAGAATAAATAGAGAGTTTCTAGAGAGGGGAGGCATGGAGTTGTGCACAGTCCACTAAGCTGAGTGTGCTGCATTTCAGACTTGTCTGGCTTGAAAAATGGCTCCGAGGTACCTCATACCAGCATGGGCTGCTGCACTTAACAGACTAATGAATACCTGTTTGTCCAAAGGGACAAATATACCTACAATATACCTAATTGTTTCTAGGGGACAGTGGTGTTTCCACTGGACTCAGCAGCGGCCTCCGAGCACACATGTCTCAGTCATGAAATCCTACTGCTTTCTAAATGTTTTGAAAAGAAGTACACAAAAAAGGCCCATAAACAAGGACAGCAGCAGTAGATACATTCTTCTGGATCTTTATAGCCTGTTTGGGATCAGTAATGTGGGCTCTGCCATGCACTCCACAAGGGGTCAAATCCTGTGTTAAGCAGTGCCAAAACCTTCCTAAAACCTTCCTTTGTTCAAGGTGTATTCCAGGGATTCACCAGCCTCCATCCCTTTAGCAGATCCCCGGGACTATCACAGCTCTGCCCTGGCAATTGTGGCCAGCAGGATTTGGTCACTGTGAGCCCTCACCCTGCTCTGCCCTTCACATGCTTTTTTTGCCTTTTTAAGATCCAAGTTTTCAGATGTACTTGACAACAACCCAATTGTTTTCTGTTTGTGCCAGCACTGGGGGACTTCACACACTTGGAGATAGCATCTTCATAATTTAAGCATCAGAGGATGCCATTACACTGTTTCAGTAAGAGAGTCAAGAAAATCAAAAATTTTTTCAGTCAATGAGTGATTAAACAAAATAAGTTAAATATACCTATTAACCTAAAACCAAAAGGAATGCTTCAGGAAAGCACTCTCCTCCCTACCCTATGAAATACTTCAGATAAAGTATTCAACATATAACATGGTTTTTCTTCAATCAAAATAAAATTGTCTGCATCACTTTTGAGTTACTCCAGCTTATTTTTAAAAAACTTTCCTGTTTTCAAAATTCTGATTTACACTCCAATGTGAAGGATAACAGAATGAAATGTGAGGGCTTTTAAAAAGCTTTAGTAGAAAAATTAAAGACTCAGCAACTTCAGCTTCAGTTCACAAGAGCTCCACATATCCAAAACTTAATTTTAAAACTGTTTCCTTCTCTTCAAGGATTTACCAGCTCCTCTGCAGCTCCTGTATGGAGCCTGATGGAAACAAGACTCAGAGAAGGTGCTCAGGGACATCAGTTTGGCCACTGTCCATGTCTTCCTCACACCTGCAGGACATCCTCTTGCTGAGGGACACTGGTGACACAGCAGTGCCACAAGTGACTGCCAGCCTTGACATCCTGCAACACCTTGCCCCAGCCAAGACAGCACTTACCCACAGGCAGAAGCACATGCTTAAGAACCCTCCAGGATTATGAAAAAAAACTCATAAAGGCACATAAACCTGAGGAGTTTCCCTGAACAAACTGGGCACCTTCACGAACTTCTGCAGGTTTTTCTCTGAGTGTAAAGAAATGCCAAGAACTATCTGTTGTATAGGAAAGGGCTCCATTTCTTGCAGTACCACAGGCTCCACATCCTGAAAAGCTCAGAAGGAACCAGGCTGCAAGGAGGACAGGGATGATTCCCCAGACTGTTCTTAAAGGGTATTCTAAAAATTTGGCCAGCACGTGGAAAATATTTGGAACAGTCTTCATAAAAAAGGTTTTGTTCTATCTGTTCGAGTGAAGATATTTATGGTGTCTGCTGTGTCATTCCAGATTTGTCATGGGCCATTAAATATCCACCTGGATATTGCATCATTTAACTACTGGAATGCGTAAGCATTTCTGCTGCCTGTGAAAGAGCAGCTCTGAGCTGTGCAGAGCATTAAGTGCACTGCTCTACTTTAACAAATAAATCAGAAAGTAGAGCAGATAATACAACTGTGTTCAGTTGTGGTGGACTGACTGCTATGTATATTTATTTCTTTTGACTGCTCATGAAAAGAATGTGAGGAGGGACTGTATATATTATTTCTGGCCTTTCCTTGGGTTTGTTAATCTTCTCTGGGTGTCAGCAGCATTTTGGTGATCCATCTGAGCAGGTCTCTTCTCAAACCAGACCCTGCACAAAGTCAGAAGACACACACAGGCAGATGCCTGACATGGACAAAAAAATGCTCATCTTGATTCAAGACCATGCTCCAAACTTCGTGCACGTGAAGGTGGAAAACCATTGCTCAGCGCAGGTGGCTCCAGCCTGTCAAGATCTGGAACAGGATTCTGAAACAGCTTCTCAAATTCTGCTTTAGTGTATGAAATGTCCACACAAATGCTGAAGTTTTTGGCATGCAATGCCTCCAGGATGTGCCCAGCCTCAGGCAATGCTTTTCAGACTTGTCCCCATGCTGGCTGGTCCAGCAGCCTCACATTTGTGTTCCAGTACCATCCACCTCTTTTTAGTGTGGCTGGTGACACACAGGGGGCCCTTGGGGCATCCAACTTTACTACAGACACCAGCACAGTGTCTAAGGTGGAAGAAAGGAACCATGGTTACACAAAGGCACTGAAATGGATACTCCTCAAGAGAAAGTGTCCAATGACATATGACTACAGACCTCCTTGGTGGTCCTGGTTTATCCCAGACTTTTAAAAAAATGTCTCATGCTGAACTGATGGAAACAAGGTGACATTGTGGTTTGACTGCTGTTGTATGTTGGCACCTGGTGTACAAACAGGGACAGACCTGGAAAGAGCTGATTCTGCCAAAGCTAGGGGTTTTAAAATACATCTATTTCTTTCCAATCCTCAGTGGGGGTGGTGGAAAGGAACCTAAACCCTCTCCAAAATCAAAATGTAGTTATAGAGGGTTATTAGGGAAATAAAGTGGTTTCAGTGGGAGTGATTTAGCCAGGCTGGGGTGGGAAACTGGATATTTGGGCTGGCTCTCCTGGGGCAGCCTGTGAGGCAAGTGCCTGCTTGAGGGCCAGCAGCCCCATGGCCTTTGGCCCTGGCACACATCATCTCACAGAGTCCCTGGGGGATGTGGATATTGGGAGCATGTCAAAGAGGTCAGAAAATCTGGCAGGTCTCTGCCCAGATGACATCAGCTTTGGAAGAACTTCGTAGGAATGAGAGTCCTGCTGGGGGGAAAGCAAATGTCTGCAGATCCTCAGCTGCAGGAGAAAGAGCAGCTCTTTCTGCAGGAGAGTTTTCTGGTTGTCTGCAGGATGCCCAGCATGCCCAGGCTCCATCACATATCTAGTTAATGTCTCCTGGTTGCCACTGGAGTGGCAGCAGCAGCTGCAGAGGCACAGGCTGGTCTCAAGTAGGAGGTTGCTCCCTTCCAGAGCAGCAGAATGTTTTCTTTTGCAATTCCAAGGGATTGGGCTCTAAATGTGATGTGTTTCCTCTGATAAGATGGTTACAACAGAGGCCCTCACCCTACTTCTCTGATACCAGCAGCATGGAGCACCAGGCAGGCAGAGGAAGGAAACTCAGTAAGATCAAATCCTCTTGCAGAACAATTTTATCAACAATTTCTAAGCTGCACAGCTCTTCCCAAGCCCAGCAGAGGCAGGTGTTCCCAGTTTACTGTAAACCACCAGAGAAGTGTGAAACAGCTCTTGCTGTACTGGGCCATATGGATAGGAAATCTGCCTCCAGGACAAATGTATTTCAATAAACCCTTTCTCGAGACACACTCTAGGTTTAGCCTATAAAGTAAACTCTGTAGCACTCATTTTGGAGGGGAGAGGGGAACTGTTTTCTTTGGCATTTCCCATCCCTTTCTGCCTCAGCTGCAGACAGAAGGAAAGCAAAACACACATGTGGTCCCTAGGACGGGAGAGGAGAGGGAGGTTTTGCAGGGATTGGTGTTAGGATGCCGTGGTACTCTGGAGAGCCCCTCCAGTGCCACCCAGCATGAAACCTGCAGCTCACTGTGATCAACCAGAACAAGGAGCCCTGGGGCAGATACTGCAGTGAACAGAAAAGAAAAGCCTGGCTAAAATGTCCAAGCATAGCCTATCAACGCAAGGCAGAGAACAGGCAAACAAATTATGACAGCAGGTAGAAAAGTGATGAATACAAAAATTCCATCCTAAAAAAATAGTGTTCCTACTGCTTTGCCCACTTAGATTCTATTACCTGAATTTCATCAACGACCCTAAAATCCACAGGGTACTTCAAACTGGTTATTCCTCTAGTTTAAATACAAGAAAACTCCACATGACCACTCATTACAGAGGAAGCAGGAACCTTGGCAGTGGAACCCATTGTAGAACAACCTGTCCTGATACCTGTGGGCAAACAGCAACAGGTAAAATCCAGGTTGATATTTGATTTGCTTCTTTCCCAGACCAAGATCTGGCTAGTAACAGCTGCCTATTTTATGGCTGTCTCTTTTTATTACTTTATTCGTCCCTATGCCCCCCAAAAAGGGGAAAAAAAGAAGAATGGCTAAAATTTACAGCTAGAAGAAACCGATTACTGTTGGCAAGTGAACTGAAGGGATCAATTGTTCCATACGGCAAAAGCCAAAGAACTCAGGGCTCTATTCACAAGAAAAGACTGATGTGCTAAAGGGCATGGAAATGCCACTTTTATTGTGTGGCAGAGAATTTTCACATTTGAATCCAAATTCCATAGGAAAGCGTGGAATGTGAGAGAGGCAGCTCGGAGGGCTGGCCAGACGGCGTGTGCGAGCCGAGAGCATGTGCGCGGGAAAAGCACAATGCCCCAGCACAAAGGTTCTGTGTTCACAGCCTCCAGCACAGCGTCGGGCTCTCACACAGGCACGGAATTGTGTGCAAAATGCCTGGAAGTCAGCACCAAATGTGCTCAGAAACAAGCAAAGACAAAGCAATGTGCTCCCCTTCCCCAGCCAGCGTGGACTGTTAGGTCTGTTGCTGGTGGTGGTGGGAGAAATCTTGGTCAAACTCATGAGAATCCCTGTTTTGGTGGTGGGACAACAAATCCCTCACCTTTCTGTGCTTCAGGAGGAGGAGCAGCAATTCCCAAGCTGAGCAGGCTGGGGCCAGGTGCCTGCAGGTGGGAGCAGGGATGCGGGAGAGAGCGAGCACAGCATCATTTACAGCATGTCAGGAAAAATCTTCAGAGTTAGGATGGGAAGACATACAAGACCCTTGACTCCAGGACAGACATGCAAACTGCTTATGTGTCTGTAGAGAGGGGCATGTTGACAGATCAGTTAAGCACGATGGGTGTGAAGAAGCCAATCCAAGCCTTATTTTTGGACTTGCATCAAAGGCAGCCCCAGTGGGGAAGAGGAGGGTTTGAGGCACAGCCTTGCCATCTCGACCCCACATGCTGAGCTCACTGGGGTGAAGTTCCCAAAGGTTCTTGGTGCTGAGTGCTGCACAGAAAGTGGGGGCAGGTGGCTCCTGCTCTACACCAGGGACAGCTATTAATTACCAGCTGATTCGGTGTTTTCCCATAGACACCTGTACAACAGCAGGGAGGAATTTTGATTTTCAGTTTTACAAGAACATAGGAGGTGGGCACACATTTAATAAATCCTCCAGTGACAGCTAGGTACCTCACTCCCCTGGAAATCACAGTCCTTGCTCAATTAAGTGAAAAATAAAAAAGTTCTCAGAGCAGCCAAGTACAAATTCTTGTAAAGCAAATGCCAGCATTGAGATTTCCCAAGTTTTGTTTTGGGATGCTTTGTCTGCCGGTATCTGAAACTCAGGACACACAAGTGTTTATGCATTTCAAAGGAGGCTCGTGGCTAAATTTGGGCAAAGGTTTGTGAACTGGAGAGGGGGAAAAGGCTTTGGGAAGGACTGCAGTAGTCATTCCACTGGTGTAGCCCTGCAGATGGGCGTTGGAGCACAGCTCCCGTCGGGCGGGATCGATGGCTCTCTGGAAGGCTGACAGCACAGATGTACTGCAGCTTAGCCTGTGACTAATTTTAACAAGCTGCTTGCATGGTTACAAAAGGCAGATCTGTTGGCATTTTTGCTTTCAACCACCTGGTCTTGACAAACATTTTCTGCAAATAGCACATGTGTCATGAGGCTGGACTTGGGGAGGCGTGCAAGGCAGGGAGGAGTTTAAATCCTGAGGATGGAGGCAGGGGCTGGAAGTGGCGATGGCCAGGATGTCCCACCAAACTTCCAGGTCAGCATAACCAACTTTGGCCAACAGGCTGAAGGAAAGCAACACTCAAAGGAAGAGGTGAAATATTTATAAGACAAATGATGCAGTTGGACAGGTCTGCCACTCATGATGGACAAGGAGCCCTGTCCAGGCACGGGCTGGAGCAGATTCCCTGCTCAGTATCACCTACAGTGCATTGCACCAGTTCCTGTCCTTGGTGGGTTCATTAATCTTGAATGTCATAGAGAGAGAGACAGCTCAAAGGAATGCCCAGAAGATGACAGAGGTCTGACCCTTTGAAGGAAAATATGTTGAACCGTTTTTATAGCAGGTTTCTACTTAAAATAGATCCCTCTGTGTTCGAGCCAGTAGGGGAAGACTCAACTACAGAGACGTGGTGCTTTCAGGGATAAACCTGGATCAGTTTGCACCCTCAAGCAAGGCTGTTCTTTTTGCATGAGATCCAGAGCACAGGCTGATCTGGTGGACCTAAACATGCAGCAGTGACCTCCACAGTTCACATTTTCTTACTCCACAGAACATTCACTGCCAAATTCAGGAAGGACTGGTGTGAATTTGTGTTAGAGATGAATATCCTCCAATTCAAGCGTCATGACTAAGCACAAAGATAACAAAGGAGCTACTAACAGTCTCTATCCCTTGATGTCCCCATTGGCAGGCCATTTTGGAATAAGAGTTATTGGGCTCATTGCCAGTGTGACTGGTAAATCCCATGATTCATGAAATGTAAACTTCCAGTTGTTGATCTTGCGATACTCTCTGCCCTTAAAACTAATCCAGCTGTTCACAGAAGTTTTCTCTGTTTTCCTGGAGCCTGGCACAATGAGGGAGATTAAATACAGGAGAACAAAAGAGTGAAATGACAAACTAGTGGGGCCATGACTCAACTGTTTTATAGGCTTCTTTTTGAGATGGGGATGGGGAGGGACTGCTGACAATCTGGGCTTTGATCAGACCAGGGAAGGGAGGAGGACACCACCAAGTGATGCAGAAACTATCACAGTGAATTTGCTTTTTTTTTTTACAAGGATGAAGCTAGTTCTACTCTCTGCATCTAGAATTAATTTACTTTGGGTTGGGTAAGGAGCAGAGAAGTAGGAGAGCCCTGGAAATCTGCAGTGCCTTTCCCTGATTAAAACGTGCCCTGGCTCACAAACATGAGCTGTTCCAGCTCGTTTTCAAGCTACAATGGAGCCGTTTTCAGACTTCAGAGTAAATCAAAAAGTAAACCAAGCAAACAACAATCCAAGAGTTTATGTGTCAGATCAGTTGAGAAACTGGGTCTCTCCTCTCCAGAAAGTGTTTCATATTTTTACTGCAGCATTACCAAAACAGGTCTCTGCTGACCTATTATATAAAGCTCACAGTCAAAACCAGACCACCAAAACCCTTCCACACACAGCCTTACCCCCAAAAAGGGTCAGTCAGGAGCCTCCACAGTTGGTAAAACACACATTTTCAGTTGCCTACCCAGCACACAAACTCTCATTGCTTGCTCTGAAATAGTCGTGGGATAGCAGAGAGGAATGAGGAGGAATTTGAAAAGATGGAGATTTAGGAACAAATGATAATTTATGTCTTTCAGAAAATGCAAGTCAAACCTTGCCTGCTCCAGCCCTTCAGCACTCCTGATTGGAACAGGATATGTGTTTAGCATATCTCCAAGGTATTCTCATATGGACATGACAACCAGGTGCCTACTGCGAGGACAGCTATAACAAATCACCCACATTCTTGCCAAGCCAACGCTGCAATTGTTCTCCTCAGATCATCTGGCTTCAGTGTGGGCTCCCTTCAATTTCTAACATGGAAAGTATTTCCAATAGTTGACAGATGTCTTTCCTCGCTTTACACTCCTTCCTTACCCTCTTCAGTGTCAGCCTTGCAGGAAATACCGAGTTAATTGGAAAGATTAGGGAAGGTCTCCTACAGCTATTGCAGGAGAAAGTGGGAGCAGACAGAATTCAGTTGAGAGAATAATTCATTTAAAGTTTTATTTTATTATTAAACTTTAAATGTTAACAGCCAGAGGAAGGAAAGGCTCTAAAATTCTGTTGGATGCTTGTTATTACTCAGCACAAAACAAAGCGATCCCTCTCACAATAATTTTAAACTGGTAGGTTAATTCCTTGTTCACATACAGAAGACAGTTTCCCAGAAGCAAGCATTTGTAAACAGTTACTAGAAGTACAATTTGATT
Organism: Anomalospiza imberbis; assembly: GCF_031753505.1. NCBI lineage: Eukaryota > Metazoa > Chordata > Aves > Passeriformes > Viduidae > Anomalospiza > Anomalospiza imberbis. The sequence continues at coordinate 17,350,719 of NC_089691.1, read as the reverse complement.
TTGCTCTGCAATATTAGAGTGTATGGTCCAGCTCACTGGTTTATCCCACACACAGACCTCAGGATTTTTCCCTATAAATTTCTCTCATGTGGAAGATGAAATACTCATTCTCGGAAAAAAAATAATTTAAAAAAAGGAAAAAGTAAACACAGAGAGGAATTTTTTGAGCATGTAGATAATGAAAATTTCAATAGAAATTGTCTCTTATGAGCTCATTGGATTTGAGTCAGGGTTTGATGCCAAGATTTCTAAAGGACAAGAAGTACTCCTGAAAGATCCAGGAGTGAAATCCAGGTTTTCACCTCCACCCACTCTCCACCATTTCATAGCCAAAAAGAATATTTTCACATTGGTATCGGTTTGATATGGCATTTGATGTGCTCTGATTTACAGGCTATATTCAAGTGTGAGAGGTTACAGAGAATTTTCTTCCTGAAAAGACACAAAACACAACCTGTCCTAATTATGTCCCTCAATGTACTGGAGCCATCTCAGCTGTTTGGAGCCTACAAACAGGAGTTGTAAGGGACATATGTAAGCATCTTGATTTATTACTGCTTTGCAATGCTGTTCTTGCAGCAAGACAAGCACCATCCTCCTCAAAAAAAGAGGTTTGTACTGAGAGGGAGAGGAGGGAAAAGAACACCTCTGTGCTACAGGGACCAGCTGCAAAATCCCTGCATGAGGAAAGTCAACCAAAGGAAAAAGCTCTGCACAAGCAGTGCTCAACATGCAGCCCTCAGCTCCTTAGGACCAGATCAGGTGGACAGAGATTGGGCATAGCTGAGCAGGGAAATACAAACAGAGAATAAATTAAAAATTAGTTTTGTATTTAGACCTCCCAAGGAAACAGGGACAATTAGCAGAGACATGGTAATTCAAGGTACAAGTCAGCGACAGTCACTGCAGGGCTCTACAGGACCCTGGCAGGAAATCACCCTCTGAGGGGCAGTCCCTGAGCTGTTACCACCATTACGACCAGTGGGGATAATTTGAGATAATTTTCAAGATTGGTATTATTTGTGTCATGCCAGCCAGGATTTATCCTGCAGGCCAAAACTCAGCACTCATTTAAAACACATTTCAAAGCATTACCTGCTCGGGCATCTGGAAGTGCTTAGGCACGTGAACCTGTTTGCTATTTACACTGCTTAACTGTTCCCATGTTAAACTGCCGTGGAAAGCTGGGTGACAGCAAAGAAAACAGTAAAGAGCAACACCCAGTGCCTTTTCCAAGGACAAGGGATGATAAAAGTCCACTGGTAGCTTTGTTTGCTCTTTGACTTCTCCTTATCTCATGCCTTGAGAGCCTTGGGAGCAAGTTAAAGACAAGGGAAAGAAATTGAAGAGTAGCCATGACTTCAGATGAGGAGCCACCCCAATGACATCAGGATGAAGGCTGCCAAAGTCTGATGGAGAACAGGAGCATCCAGAAGGGAATCTGCAGGGAAGAAGACCTGAACAAAAGTTGCCTCAGCTGGGACACTGAACAAATGGGATCCAGTGAGGAAGGATCTTCTGCCAGGAGCCATAAAGCAGAAGGAAAGCCCGTGAGAACTGCGATGGAGGGCTGCAAGAACACTTCATGAGCGCTACTGTACTTCCAGAAAGGAGTCCTAGGCCTGCAAGTCACAGAAAAACTGCCCACAGCATATCCTGGGTGATGCTGACAAAGTTCAGTGCAGGTTTGTGCTAATAGATCACACCTCCAGATGCCACATGTGGTGGCTGGCAGAAGAAAAGAGCAAAGTTACAGCAGAGGGCGGGCCAGGATGTTTAAAACCTTCTGAATAGCCACGGTCCAGAGGCAGGACTATCTCCTTAGGCACACAGAGCAACAGCAATGGAAGTTCAGTGCTGAGAGAGGCAGTGCTGGAAGGTGCTCACAGCCCTGCACGGGGCACAGAGTGACCTACAGCAGCAGAAGGAGCAGGGAAGGGCTCAGCTGAATGGGGAACATCCTCCAGTGAAACTCCATCCAGGAGAGCAAGGCAGAGACAAACAGGGGTGGGCCACTCTGCCACAGGACACTCCATCCCTGGAGGGCACAGGGCAAAGAAGGATTCAGAGAAGAGAACAAACACTGAGGTAAAAAGTAAGTTCCCCTCTGAAGAGCCAGAACCAGTTACCTTAAAAGGAATCAAAAAGGGAGGAGACAAAGGAATCCACTTTCCATTATTTGAAGAAAGCTAATGAGGAATTCCTGTCTTACTCCTCCCATGACTCCAGAACTACCAGAGCAAGACCAGTCCAGAAAACAACAAAAGGCACAGATTTGTCCAGTTTCATCACTGGGACATGGGGGCCACTACTGCAAGATGTCACTGAAACTGAAGTCCCCACTAGTTTCAGGAGACAACTGCAGCTGATACGGGTGTGAATATCCTGAATTACCCCTCAGACCCCAGGCTGGGCATGTTACACCTTGGAATTATTCTGTGGAACAGTTTTAGAGCTGCTGTGCATGGAACTGCCTGCTGCAAAGTTGGAATGCCTTCCCCAGCAGCAGGATGAGCCCCCACAGCAGGGGCAAGGGCAGGCAGCAGATGTGGCAGTGCTCAGTGCCAGGTGACACACGTGCAGCAACGTGAGGACAGGCACCTGCCAGCTCCCAAAGCCAGCAAATTCCTGAGCCAGCAGCAGGAAAGCAAACACAACAACGACTTGCCCCAACAGCAACGTGAGGCTGCAGTTCCAGCTTGTCTGCAGCATCAATATATTGTTCTTTGCAAAAGTGTGAGGTTTATTTGCTCTGAGAACACCCGTGCAAATATTTAGGAGTATTTCTCCTGAGCTTGGGGGTTATTTTAAATCTTCACCCTGTGACCACCCCTAGACGCACAGCCTGTGGCAGTGCTGCCCTGCCAGTCTGCACTGCTCTGCATGCCACAATGTGCCCATGGGATCTTCCAGCCAAAGTGCCCATCATCCCATATCCAGATCATTTTCCAGCCTGCGAATGGATGAAAGGTGCAGCCACAGCCCAGGGTATCTTGCACCAGGCTGAAAAAATCTTCTTATTTCTCCCCTCTAATGCACATTAAGGTAATTCAAAAATTTAATGGCAAAGTCTCAGATTTTTTTTTTATTTTTCTCTCCTCAATCACTCCACAGGATACTTGGCAACAACTTTTCTTCATCAGGTCAGGTCTTTCCCTCTTGGTCTGCCAAGACTCTTACTCAAATTCCAACTTTCCTTTGAATCCCACCTTCTAATTGTCATTGTTATCCAATTCTTTTTCAAGAGAAAGGAATGTCCCTTGGTCTTTCAATCAGCTAAAATTTGTGGCCTGACTTTAAATACATTCAGCTGAAAGTCATTAGCAATTATTCAATTGCCTTTGCTGTAAAATGGCTTAAATTACTTGAAGAAAAAATTATTTTAAGAACAAATATCAATTAAACCTTCAGGTTTAAAGAACTTATATTTCCACATTAGAAGCATTTAACAGTATTTGGATTCTAAATTTTTTCCACCAGTTTCATTCAGAGCACAATTTTGCCTCACACAAGTCCTGTTGTCATCTGAGGTGATGCTGGCTCTAAGTGTGGCTTGGACCAGCATTGTCTCAGGGCTGGGTCCAAGTGGGCCACAGACCTGGGATGATGCTGGGTCCAAGAGCTCACCTGGGACCATGGCTGGGCTGCAGAGAACACCCCCTGTTCCATGCCAGTGACCTACCATCACTGAATATTTTGTCCCAACGGTGTTGGCAGCACGATTTGCTCTGATGGCAAGAAGAAGGAATAAAATAAAAGAGCAAAAGAAGGAAAGAGTCAAATGAACAGTTGGGTGGCAGTGCTGACCAGAGCATTGTTTCTGTGTCCACCCATCCTCCCTGCTGCCTCTTAGCAGTGAGCAGGACTCAATTTTCTCCCCTCCTGCTCTGAGTTTGACTCTTCTTCAGGGCCTGGGATGTTGAAATACTCAGGTCTTGCCCACTAGAATCATCAGTCACACCTCTGTCACTGTTCTCAAGAAAGAGTGGCTACAATTGTAACTGGAATTTTAATGCAATTGATTTGATTTCAGGAATTCAGTTTTTCCCTAAGAAACCCTGACCTGCATTTAATCTCTCCAACCCATAGGAAAATACATCAGAATTTTCCAAAAGAGGGAGCATTCCCCAGAAGCTCAGAGACAGACCCTCACAGTGTGGGGTGCACCATTCCCAGGGCTTCCATCCAGCCCAAACCTGTGAGGCTTTGCAACAGAGAGAGCTGACAAAGCCCTACAGCCAGACTACATATTCCAGCCTATTTCCTCTGCAAGGCACCAGGTCAACAAGGCAAACTCTGACGGCTGATTTAGTTTGAAGGGACACAGACTGACCTTGGGGACCCCAGCATACTTTTGCCACCTTGATGGAGACACCCAGGTGAAAGTTCACCCTTCAGGAGCAGCTAGAGCTGGGTATAACTGCTTGGGGCAATTGTCAGGTGGCAACATAACATGGGGTGGATAAGGAGCAGGGGATGACTCCCTGCCTGCGTTTTTGGGCCAATAGCACCTTCTTTCAGTTACTCTGGAACCACTGTTTAGAAAGTCAGCTTCCCCTGGATCCATCTGCAAGGCACTCTGAAGGCAGAAGGGGTCAGACAGGTGTTAAACCTCTTCAAATGGAAGAAGAGAAGTTCAGGTATGCTACCATTACTGCTCTGAGTGATGCTGCTGCAGAGAAGCACTTGGTTCTGCAGTGTCCAATTCAAACTCCAGGCCAAACTCAGATGTGGCTTCTAAGTGGCACGGATCGAAAGACATTGATTGTTCAGAAAGAGGGAACAAAAGTTCGCAGTGCACAAAGCTCCCCCCACACCATTCTGCCAATTCCCTCTGGATTGTTTTCTTAGCAGTGTTCTGAGGCTGACAGTCCCTGCTGCAGAGGAGGCCAGCATGGATCCCTGCACCACAGTGGTGGTTTGGCAGCTTTACGATGTTTTACATCACTTTTGCAGAGAACACCAGAGCTATAAAATTTGTAGTTTTCCTAAACCCCCAGAATCCATTTAATCAAAACAGCCCAGTGGCCACACCGGGGCATTATGCAAGTGCATGGCTGCTGCTCCTACAGCTGCTGGAGGAGGAATTTGCTGACAAGTCAAGATTAAACTTTCAGTTCCTTCTGCTCTCTGCACTCATTACAGGCTGTTAAGAAATTTCAAGTTAATTAATTCAACTTCAGGAGAAGAAAATACTTGTAGGATTTAGCATGGTGCAGCTATGGAAGGCAAAGGCTGAGTGTGTTTGCAGCTGAGCAGAAAATAGTCCTTGTTCTTTGGAACTCCCTTCTCATCCTCCACTGTTGTCATGGGGTAGCCTCGTTGGAAAACCCACAGCTGTTGTCATGGGGTAGCCTCGTTGGAAATAATTTCACTTGAAATTAATTCTGTAGCACCTAAACAGATTTGCACCACAAAACCAAGTGGTTTCTGAGCCACTTCTTGTCATGCGTTTTGCTTTCTTCCCAGAAACTGCCTGTATTCACAGCCCATAACTTGGCACGAGCACCAGCAGCCGCACCTCGCCTCCTCCCAAGCCAGAGACTAGTAGGCAGCCCCATAAAACACAATTAACCTTTTCATTAAACAACAGCTCCCCAAGTGAGAACCAGGCCGTCCTGAAAGGAATGAGACTGCTTTATGTTAACGGTGTGTCTCAAAACCTTAAAATAAAATATTTGTGCTTGCATAAATAGTTGGAAAGGTAAAAGTGTCATAACACTGGGTGTTTGTTATTGGAGCTGGAGCTTGCCTCCTGCCTGCAACAAAATGTCATAACAAAGCCCGCGTGGGGCTCGCTGCGTTTACTCCTCGCTGCAGTGTTTAAATTCTGACACAAACCCCAGCCATAAACAGATTGCGAGACAATTCACGCCCGGGCTCCTGTCAGAGTGGGCTTATTTTAGCATGCCATGGACCCAGCATCGTCTCAGGGGGTGCAAAGTCTGTTCTGCAAGCTTTGCACCCCTTGAGATGACACCGGGTCCAAACAAGCCATGGATGGAGATGATGGTGTGTCCTAGCATGGACCCAGGAGCTCTGCAAAGCTTTGCTCACCGCCTGAGTTGATGCTGGGTCTGCAGAATGGCTGGGGCCCTGGCCAGCTTGGAACCTGGAACCACCATGGTTCATGGCAGGCTTGGACCCAGGGTCACCTTGGGTGATGGAATCCACAGCATGGTAGGACCCACCACCCTCTGGGGTCCATAGCACACTTGTGCCCAGTGCCATCTCACCTGCACAAAGGTTTGTGCCCCCTGAGGCCACACTGGGCCCATGGCAATCCTGAGCCCGTGGCTAGGTTGCCAGCTGCAGAGCACCCTGCTGCTCCCCAAAATCCTCAGCAGAGAGTTGACTTCAGCCCATCATGTCTTAAAAAGTGCTTTTTGCAGAGTGCCTTCATCCCGAGTGCAAACTAAGCCAGGCTTTCCAACCCAGCCCAGCCCAGGGGAGGCTGGGGGGAGACTTTTATCACACTTGGCCAACAGCAGCATCTTCCCAGCTGCTCACAGCACAATGGAGCCAGCACTGGGAGCTGTGAGCACTCGCTGCAGCTCCTCCTCGCCAGCAGGGCCCACCTGCTGCAGCAGCATGGGTTGGCAGCCTTTCAGCCTTGGAGTCCGTGGATCCCGCGGCTGGGAGAGGTTTCAGCTGCAGAGGAACCAGTGTGGGTGTGCTGCAGAGTGGAGCAGGGGGTTCTGTGGGCTCTTTGGGGATGGTTGGAAGAGGAATTGGCACAGGGCTGCACAGGGCTCCCGTGACCAGCTTTGAAGCAGCTCTGCTCTGATGGTTGCTCCAAAGCAAGGACCACCCCCAGCAGTTCCCTGACACCCTCCTGCCTCCACCAACTGCTTGTAACCCCTGGGGTCACACAGGTGCCTGTGCCGCATGCTCCGTGTCTGTCCCCTTGACTTCTGCACCTTGACCCACCCTGGTCATTCAAAAGCTGGATGAGGAGCAAGGGGAGATTCCATCCTGTATAATTGAGGCAGGAAACCCCAGCAGGCATTCTGACACAGTGTGCCTGGGCAGAGGGCAGGAAAAACAACAGCTATATCTGAGAAACATACCAGCATCCTTTTTCTTTTAAAATGCCTTAGGTAACCTACAATCTGCAGCCTGCTTTGCTAGCACAGATCAGTACTGGTCGCTGTCTGGTGTCAGCTGTGTGCAATGGTCTTGGGGAGCAATTGGCACCTCCCATGAAGCCCAAAGCAGGGACAGCCCACACGACTGTGCCATACCAGGAGCAGAACCTGTCCTTAGGGCCATGCCTGGCCAATACACTTCTGCAGCTGTGAGCAGCCAAGAATTAACATTGAGCATAAAGCAGCATGTTCCCCCCAGAACAGCTGTAGAAATGCTTAGCCTAAATTAAATAAGCATTACCATAGCAGCTAGGTGCTTATTTACAAATGAAGGCCTGGAAGCTGCAGCCAGATCTGCTTGCCCTGGTCCCCACAGGCCCCCAGAGCCAGTGCAGGCAGCTTGCAGGGTTTGCACAGGCATGGGGCTGGATGGTTGATTGGAGGAGCAGGGTTTTGGGCTGTACTGCTCTGTCTGCAGGTCTCAGAGGTCATTCAAGAGGTGGAGGTCTCCAGAAGTTGGGGGATCTTTCCCTGAAGGGCTGAGCCTGTGGCAGAAGCCACTCTGCTGCTTGGAGGTCGATGCTCTGAGCAGGGCTGATGGCTGTACCTGAGCAGCCCCATGGAAAGGGACGTCCTCCTTGAGCTGAGGCACGTCTCCATCACCCACCAGAGACCCTCTCTGCCAGGCAACGAGGCCACCCTTGTACCTGCACCCAGAACTGTGCCCTTGCCAGCTCCCTCTGGCTCAGGGACCCCACTGACAACAGCAGCCTTCAGACCAACCAACCCCACAGATCCTTTCCCACGTCTTGCACCCAACTGCTGCCTTTGGCATATATTTACAGAAGCAGGTGTCTGTCGGGGGGCTCTTCAATCCACACAAAAGCCCCTAAAATTGCCTGCTTTCCTGAGCTCCTGCCCACTCTGCAATCTTCTCCAGTCCCCAGAGAGGCATCAATCATGGTCGTGAGGATCCACAGCGGCTGCATTCCCTGCCTCTGGGAAGCCCCACTTGGTTTCTGTGCCTGCCGTGGGCTGCAGCTGCCCCACACAGACCCATTTTCTGCCCCCCTGCTCGTGTGGGGCCAGGGAGCAGCTGCAGCCTTGTCCCTGGACGGGGTGAAGGCCAGCAGGAGGGGACGGACAGTGAGCAGAGCGTGGCTGCAAGACCTCGGGGGAACAAGTGGAGGTTTCTGTTGCCCTATCCCACCCCGCAGGAATCCGGGGTCACATCGTTCCCACCGGGAGAGGACTGCACAGCTGTCCTCCCATGGGGCTTCCCTGGTCCCAAAAACCTGCCTTGCTGCAGCAGCACTTCAAAGGGCTTCACTCCTCACGACGAACAGAGGATCTGGGAGCCAGCAGTCCCAGGCTCTGCGTCTTCATTAAAAGTCCCTGAGGGATAGAGGGAAATCCAGATGCATGGGAACACGGATGGGTGAAGGCCTTTGGTGTCTGCTGAGCTCAGCTCCCTCCTCCCCATTACATCACCTGGTGCCTTAGGTTTAGTCGCTGCAAAGCTCCTGGCACAGCACCCGAGGGCTCGGGGAGAGCCCCAGGGGCAGGCACAGGTGGGCAGCACAGATGGGGCTGGTGGGTGCCAGCAGGGCAGGGAGCCATTGCCACTATCACACTGCAATCAAACCCTCTTCTGTGAAATGCCTGGGCTCCAGCAAGCTGGCACCCTCCTATGGAAAAATGTGCCTGGAAGCTCTCCAGCCATGCCTGCTCCAAGGAGTCAGTGATAACCCTGCTGCCAGCCAGATACCCTGGGATCGTCCTTCTTCCTCCCCACGGTGGAAGGACCTTCCAGATCCCATCCTCTCCCCGCCTTTCAGAGCCTTCCATTTCTCAAAAGAAATTCCTGCGCAGCCAGAAGATTTTACCACTTTGTTCTCAGAATATCATAATATTTTCTTTTTTAATTAAATCGCATTCCCCATCTGCCCTGCATACATGTTTTGGGTAGTCTACTTTTGCCAAACATAAGGTCAACATCCCTGCTACTAACTTTCAATAAAAGCTCACTGGTGCTAGAACTCTGTTTTATCTAAACCCGATGTGTGCTCACAATTCTGACCGCACCCAGACTGGGGCTATGTGACTTCACTGCCCCGGATTCCCATCAAGAGCCTTTTAACATGAGTACACTCATTTAGCAGCAGGCATTGTCTTGCTTTCTTCATTAGCAAACTGAAAACTCACAAGAATGATTTACAGTATTTCTGTAACAATGATGAACTTGTGGAGAAGAGTGGCTGTGTTTGATTTGAGCTGCGAGCAAATTAGCAGAGATGTCCTGGTTCTTAGTTTTAAAGCTCAAAAATGGTCTGAACTCAAGGGAATTCAAGAGAAAAAAAGCTAAAGCAAGGGAATTAATAAGGGAGGCTGAAGGGGAGACAGCCAGGAAAAGCAAATCCCAACCTGCTGCATATAGACTAAAAAAAAGGAGGTCTATGCAGTTGTACTGGAAAATGGACCACAAAAATATAGATATAGCAGGGTTTCTCTGATAGATGCACTAAAATGAAGAAAAAAAAAAAAAAACAGCAACAACTTCACAGAACTCCTACAGTATTTTTGTCCAGAGTTTCCAAACTTTTCCAACAGAGGTTTCAAAGTCAAACTCTCTCATTTTACAGAACAGAAGCACAAAGATTAATAATTCATAGCAGCTTCCATCTATATCCTGCAGTATGGAAAGGAGAGAAAGGAGCACAGACTGGACTATGCATTACCCAAGTCCAAGTCCAGAAGCTCTATTTAACCCACAGGAGAAGGCTTTTTGGACAAGAGCTCACCCATCCACATGTTGCTGGGAAGCACAGTGCTTTCCCTCCCTGTGCTGAAGCTGAAGACTGTGCTCAGCTATAAATCTGGACTAGAGATCTGCAAGGCCAAATCAAGATAAGCACAAAGCAGAATGCCTGCAAGTATAAACTCATCTTCTTCAAAGGATTTCAGGCCCCAGCTGCAAATTGGCTTATTCCGAGAACAAATTGTTGCTCAACTGCTTGGAAGAATCTTCACAGAACTTCAGGCAAAGTATCTTTGATTGAAAAGAGCTTAATATCAGTGATAAATAATATCAGGTGAGAACACAGGAGGCCTTAACCTCCCCCAAAAGTGAGATAAGTAACATCAGACATGTTCTATCACTTGCTGCTCCATAGCAGCCAATAAGTTGCCCAAGAGCCTTCCCAAGGGTATTGTACAAAATGTCCTTTTTCCTCTGTGCAACTCGTAACAACCTTCCTCCACCAAGACAAACTCACAGTAAAAAAGGACAAATAATCCCTCTCTGGTAACAAGGGGTTTGCTGGCCCAGGAATTTGGGATGAGCTTCAAGGACGCCCAGGAAAAAAAAAATCTGATACCCTGTTAATATTAACTGCTGTCCTTGCCAAGGAGAGCACAGTCACATCTCAACACCTAACACGCTTTGAGAAAGATGTTACACAAGAACAGCTCAGGTCATCTGTGAATTCACCCTCCTTGAGCAGCTGGTGGCACTCTGGATTCAGCATCAGGAACACCAAGGGCCTCTCACACACCTCCCACCTGCACAGTTATGGCTCTGCTTGGACAGGAGGAAAGGTGAACACCAAGTCTCTTCTCTGTTGTCCACTGGCATCATTTGAGCACATGTGTATGGAGAGTCATGGGGCTGTACAGGCAGATGGTGTGATCCTTTCACAGGTTATAGTCATATTTTTCCTTTTGTTTTTTTCCTACAAGCTGAGAATTATGAGTATTTTACCTCCAACATGTTCTGGTTTTTACAGTGAACAAACAGGCGTCAAACCTGCTCCTAAAAACTAGCCATCTCTTTCCTTCTCTTCTATTCCACAAGGGGAAGGGTGCACGAGAAGGAGGGACAGAGAATGTGGGAGGACAACAGGGCGGTGGAGGAGGGCCAGGAGAAACAATGTGAGAAGGCAAGAAAATAAATAGAAACACATGAGGTAAACCAACCCTAATTTAATCACTAGACAACTCAGCAGGGTCACAGATGACATGAGCAACAAGCCCAGCAACCTCAAGGAAATATTGTCCAGGTCATGTTAAGAGAAGATACTTTCCCCTGGAGCCCATCATAATTTTTTTGGGTTTGCCACCAAGTTGGGTTGCTCAGAGGAGGTGCTGCTGCTTGGGAGGTGACTCAGTGGTACCTGTCCCCCAGAGAACGGAGCACAGAGCAGATGCCTGTGTTAGCAGGGAGTCAGGGAGCTCAGGTATCCCTCAGGTCGTGCACACACCTGGGCGTGGTCCAGTGACCAGGGCTGTGCTGCAGGGACCCACCTTGCAGCAAACATGCAAGATAAGCCACCTGCAGGCAGAACTGCAGCAGAATGAGGAGCCTCAGATCTCGAGGGATCAGGCTATGGGAGCTCTCTGGAGCAGCAGGGCATCATCTGAAAATACTTTGCTCTTTCTTGGAGAAGTGAAAGGCAACAGAGCCGCATGGTCCACAGCCGCTCTCCACTTGGTGGCCACATGAGACTGGTGGCCACATCTGGGGAAGAGCATCCACCTGCACTGGATTATTCTTTTGTGCGTCGACCTCATTTTGGCTCTCTTGCTTAGTGTTTGAAGTTTCTCTGCAGAATCAAATTTAGCCTAGGTCCACACCTAGGCTGAAAAATATATATCCTAGGGGCACTTCCTCGGTCACCCTGGCTTTCATTAACCCAGCTTCTCCACTGTCCTCCTTTCACACCCATTAAACAGCACCAAAGGGAGCTGGCAATACATTTTCCTTTGCCCTTCTCCTTTGTGCTCCTCCTTGATGAATGGCTAAAGCAGATGCACAGTTGCCTTTGAAGGCTCTGGCCCATGAGCATGTTGAATCAATGATGGATTGGACCAAATGAATCACAATGTGGGAGAAAGCACAAGGCAATGATTTCTAAGTGGCCTTCACATCTTTACACTTCAGAACTTGCTTTAAAAGCTTGTTTTCTTCTTTTTATCTGGTTCCAGTTTCTGCAGTGTCTTTGCATATGTTGAGGGAGGTAGGGGGGAAGGAGGGGAACCTTTACATATAAACAGAAGAATCCACTTCTCCATTAGACAATAATGAAGCATTGTCATTTAGGGAGTTCAAATAGCTGGGAAACCACTTCAAGGCCATGCAAAACAACTGGGTAGCATCAGAAAGAACAGCAGTTGGCAAACTGAGCAGGAGAGTTCAAAACTCCAGTAAGCAAGCTCGCAAAAAACCCGCAGCTGGTTCGGTAGCCTACCTCCCTTTACTGGGACTCAAGAGCTGCTTCAGCAAGAAGCTTTAATGAAACTATATGTTTAGGATATGGTCAATTGCCAGGAATAACTTGATATATAACTGCTGCTGCTGGATCCCAAATGGAGCCCTGTGTGCTCAGCCGAATCCCGCGTGTCCCTTCTCACAGCGAGCGGGAGGTCTCCAAAACCAATTCAGAGCATCAACTGCTTCCAGCTTGGCTGCTCTTGGGCTGTGACTGACAACACAACTGTGCTCATCAGGTGGATATTCGTTCCCCCACAGGTACACCAGGAAACCAAAGCCACCCATTTTGCAGTGCTGTTTGGAAGAGCAATGCCTTCCTGGGCACAGGAGAGAGGCAGAGCTTGTGAGAAAAGGAAATTGTCTTTTTGGGCTGACAGTGGACTAGAGGGAGAAGAACATGTGTGCAGACACACAAATTTTCAGGCTCAGACATCTGAAAAAAATCCCAGCAAAAGCCATCCCCCAGGCTGGGAATTGGTTTTTATGGTTAAGCAACATGCCACACACGTTCGCCCCCAGGTCTCTCCACTCCAGGCTGCACAGGCACTTTGTGCCCAGACAACAGTGCCAGGAGGAGGACACGGGTGGCTGGTCCCTGCCTGGGCAGAGGTCTTCCCACACACAAGCCTCTGTGGGATCTGCTTTATGTTACCGCTCGGGACGATGCCGCATGTGGAAATACAAGTGGAAGCTTGTTCAGACCACAGAATTTGCAAAGCCTGTTTGCTTAACCAGAGCTAAACACGAGCCAAGGACAGCTTGGTTTGAGCTCCTTTTTTCTGGGTACCCCACATGAAGCACTGTGGCTCCCGCAGTAGCTGTGCCAGTGCTGGTCTGTGCCTGCTGGGCTGAGCCCATCAGGGAGATCCAGGGTTGGCACACACAGGAGGACAAACTCAAAGCTGCCCCCAAGGCCCTTCGTGGAGACCCAGTCTCAGTAGAAAGCAGGGAAAAACTCCCTGAAGCACATGAAGGGTTTCTTCCTCCAGCACCCTCTTCCCAGAGCCATTGTTACGCACTGAGTTGCATCCACAGAGGAATTGCTCATCCACTCACAGCACCAGCATCCCTGTGCACCTCACTGCCTGCCTCCTTGCCAGCCCAGTGAGGGACAAATCCCTCTGCTCCAGAGCTAATGGACTTGGATGCATAAACTCTTCTGGAAGTCTCAGGCTCGCCCCAAGCTTGCCCTGACTCCTGCTCCACAGCAAACAGCCACTGCCAGCACTTGGGCAGGGACAGATCCAGCCCAGCTTCCCAATAAATATTCAAAATCTCCATGGCCTTGCAAACAGGGCTCTGGAAAGTGCCTACTGCTCTCCACACAGGCAGGGATATTTATGAAGTGCGGTGAGGTTTGGAAGTATTATTTTATCCACGAACAATGGAAGTAGGGATGAGCTGAAACACGATTAGCTGGAGACTTTTCCAGCCTGACACCAAGTGTACAATTAAAACAGTGGGAAGGGCCAAACAAGCCTGTCTATGGCCAGAGGATGGTACTGCAGGAGGCAAGGGTGTGAAATAGAGGTGCTTGGGACAAAGGGAAGTCTGTTAAAGTAAGAAAAGCCTGAATAAACAGAGGATTTTTTTCCCCCAAATACCACTTTCAGCTTCATCCAGCTAGAGCTTAAAGATAAAAGGAAAAGGAGCTGCTGATTTTCCAGTGGAGGAAACTCAGCTGGAGGCTTCATGGCTGTGTTTATTAAGCACCACGTTCACACAATCGAACTGATGAGGACTCAGGACTTGGAGGCCAGCACAACCAAGTGCTTCTGGGAGCTGAATCTTCCTTGCTTTACAGACCCCTCACATTTTAAGAGAAGTGAAAGTTCTCCAGCTGAACACTCCAGGAGCACAGTTTCCCCCAGACACAGAGACCAGGGGATGCTGTGAGCTGCACACCTCTGGTGAAGCCCTGTAACACACAACATCCCTGTCCAAAGGCAGCATTTTTAGCCACCCCCATCACATTTGTCACTGATTTTCAGTGCTCTCAGATGCACACACTGTACCCCAGTGGGACACAGCCCCAGCTCAGCACTGCCCTGTGCATCTGCAGGGCACCATAGGCTTTGAAGTTTTGCTCCTCCAACGAGAGCACTGGTTGGTATTGGAGCTCACATGCTTATTAGGGGGTGAGGATGATTAATTGCCTCTCCCTCCCTGCCCCTCTGAAGGGGGCTCCTCAGTGCTGTCTCACTGACAGTGATTTTTCAGCAGCATATGGCACTTCCACATCCCATTAGTAACGCGCCTGCAGCACCCCCTCCACTCCTCACCGAGTCTCAGCTTTCACTGGGGTGGGGAACATGAAATACCAAAACTCTGGCTGAAAACTTCAAGGTCAGAAAGAAGTTTAGGGAAATACGTTCTGTGAAAAACTAAATTCTGTATCTGCTGCCATCAGTGGTGCTGGTGTCACACAGCAGAGGGTCACCACCTCCACGCAGAGCAGGGTTCCCTCTCCAAAGGGACCTCACGTGGCTGCAGTGCTGAGCGAGTCTCTGTTGTTGCAATGCACTTTCATAAAAGCAACTGGAACCCTCTCTTCCCTTTGCCCCCACACTGTGGGCTTCCCCTGGGGCACATGAGGCTGTGTTTGCTCATTTTGGGACTGGCAGCAATGGCAGGGAATGTGCCCAGTGCCCACAGTCCCAGGCAGCAGGAAGCCTGCAGACTTTGTGACTAGAGAGCATGGTAAGGCAGTGCCAAGGTGCACAATGCTGCAAACCTATAGCTGCATAACAGGTAAATCTGAATTAAAATGGCCTCAAGTTGTTCAGGTTGCTGCTTTTTAGTTGGTTGGTTTCATACTCCATGCAATCCACTGGTTTTTGTCTCTGTGCCCCTCTAACAGTGCAGCACTGTGCTCACACCTGCCTGGAATGGGTGCATCCCTCTGACCATGGATCTTTTAGAGGGCACCTTTGAGGGAAAATTCACAGCAGAAGCAATTCCCACTCCCTGCTGCTCCTCACCAGTGCCCAGGCACACCATGGGGAGCTCTCCCAGGTCATTTGTGTCCCAGCAAAGAGCGCTCTGCAGCTAGGCACCTGCAGAGAATGATGTGGGTGCTCTTGTCCCAGCAGCCGGTGCCTGACAAAAGCCAAATTCCCCAGGAGGGCAGGCTGTGCTCACATTCAGTCACTAATCCCCACTGCACAGCCCCCCTTGGCAGGCAGCATGGAAAATGCCAGTGCTCACAGATATGGTCTCCAGGGAGGACAGTTTCCAAAACCTACAGCAAAGCAGGAGAGCCTGACCCAGGGGCCAGGGTGGCCAGGGGCCAGCACCCACCTCCTGAGGTGGCAGAGAGCTGTGACACCTGGCAGGCACTTGATTCCTCACCCTATCTCTGGTTGCTTGGTTGCTGTTTTCACTGGAGAAAGAGTCCAGCCAACAACAACAACAACAAAAAAAAAAAAAAAAAAAAAAAAAAAAAAAAAAAAAAAAAACCCAAAAAAAAAAAAAACCCCACAAGAGCCAAGAAGAGAGCAGCTTCCAAATTACACTATTTTACTTGGTCATTTAGTTCCCATCACAGAAAGCAGCTGTTTTTTTCCAGAAAAAAAAAAAAAAAGGTTGTTCACCTCAATCCCCCCTGTGGGAGCTGAGCAGAAAGAGGCACCAGCAGTGCCTGCCACTACCTCTGGGGCTCAAAGCAGCTCAGAGACCATCTCTGCAACCCCAGCAAGGCCTGCAGGGGCCAGGGACTGCTGTGCCAACACTGTCTCCGGGACCTGAGCTGGGATCAGCATTGGGATTTCTGCCCCACAGTCCCTGGGAGAGCTGCTGGGTTCCTCTTCCAGTGGACAGGGACCTGGGGTCCTTCTCCTGCCTGCCCCCTGGCAATGGGCTCTGATGCTTCAGCTCCCTCCCTGGGAAGGCTGGGAAAACCCTCTCTCAAAGACCTTCAGAGCCATGTAAGGGGAAAAAAGAGAGAAAGAGGGTGAGGGGAAAGCAGATCCCCACAGATGAGCCCCTGTGCCCACAGCACACGTACCTTTCCAGCCCCACGAGCATGCCAGCAAACCTTCCTGCTGCCTAATGTATTCCATGTGGAGCCTGCACCTCCAAAACATTACTTAAAATGGGAATAAATCCTTCATGAGACCTCAGCATGACAGATACCACTTGATTGAATTGCCAAGCAAGGAACTTTTATTTTAAGGAAAAGACTACATTTAACCTATTGTCACTCTGCAGCAGGGGGAAGCAATAAACTGTGTATGTCTGCTTTCCAGCCAAGTCCAAAAGGTTTATCCACAAGCCCTTCGTAGCAAATCTCCTCCACAAGTTCTTTTGATACCTTGTGGATTTGCTAAACATTTATAACATGAAAGTGAGAATATTATACACACTGCCCTGGCATAAATCACAGGTCTGATCCTCTGTATACACTAGCAGGGGAAAGGGGACCTGGAAGGAGTAAGAGGGTTCTAGGCTGCAAGGTGAGTAATTGGAAAGGTTTCTCTCATCCCTCCACCAGCACTAAATGCACACCAAGGTATTAAGAGAAGCTGCTTCTCCCCCAGCCCCTCCAGTTTTTCAAGTTTTACACCTGGGGAAAGAAGAATGAACAGCCCCTGTTAGACATCGGCGAGGTGAGCGTACAGGACATTTAAGAAGTGGAAAAACATCTGTTTAGCCCAGATAGAAACCAGATGGAGGCAAGGGGGAGGTGGAGGATGGAGAAACAGTCGAGAGGTAAAACAGAAACCTGGTCAGGAAGAAGGCTGCTGGAGGAGAGATGCTTCCAGGAGGAACAAGGCTCACCCACCGAGACCTGCACGTCCTTCTGGGCTGGTGGGCAAACAGCAGGGCACGGCTCTTTCTCACAGAATACGGCACTGGGGGACACTCAAAGCAGCTGATTTTGCAAACTCAGATGCTGTCTGGCCCCCTGGGACACCACATGGTCACCAAGACTGGGAATGGCTAAGGAAAAGTCTTGCTGGTGGGAAGACCTCGGGATGTGGGCTTGTTTCCAGCCATCAGAGCCCCACACCTCCCTGGAGGGCTCCAGCTCCCCAGTTCTGACCTCTGAAATGCCCCAGTCGTGCCTGGACCAGAAACACTTCCTACAAGGGACATACAAAACCCTACATTTGCAGTAGAAAGTATTTTTACAGGGTCATTTGGCACTACTCCCCAATCCTCTTTATCCTCACGTTCACCACGGCAATCAAGCACCTCTCTTCTGCCACAGCCCAGCTCACTCGAAGGCTTTCAGAGGCACAGCATGGAGTTTTTCAGGTCTAGCAGGGGCAGCAAATGAAAGTTGTGCCTGGCAGACAGGGTGCAGCAAGCAAAATCCCACAGGGTATGGCACGAGGCGAGGCACACACACACTTGGGGAGCTGGTTGTGGTGCCTGCAGGCAGAAAACAGCAAGTAACTGCAGCAAGAGGGCTGGAAATCCCCCAGAGCTGAAGCAGGATCCTGGGGAGAAGCATTGCAACACCAGGGACACGTTTTCTGTGGGTGCTCCTGCAATGCTGCCAGCCAGGTTGGAAAGATCACTAAAGCCAGGACAGTGAGATGCAAAACTCACCCCTAGTCTAACAAACTGCTTCCTCCTGGTTTTGTGTCTGACTTTAGTCTCAGATTCCACTTTGGCTGGCAGAGTGAATGAAAAAAAAAGAAAGACTTTTTTTTAACAACTGCAAAAGACTTCTCCAATAGTATCAAATGCTAGAACTAATGAGCAGTTTCCTCACTATATAATATTTTCCCACGGAAAAAAAAAATCACAATGAACATTTTTGCAGGAAATGTTTAATTTTGAGGCCATTTTGATCCATTTCTTAAATCCAGGTGAAGTGTCCCATTTCAATTGAGTGCCAAAATTGAAGGTCTTTTTTATGTTGCTGTTTAAAATGTGTCTATCCCCTACTTTGCAAGTAGGAAAAGGATCAGAATAACTTCTCCCCTGTTCCCAAACAAAACCCAAGTGTTTGAACATGGTCACTATGCAATCTGAAAAACACCATTCAAAGGCTGTCTGAAATATTCCCAGTTTGGGAAAATTCTTTCCCACTCCATTTTAAAGAAATGCAATACAAATGGACCCAAGCTACCTCTTAACTTGATTAACACTACATAAAACGACACCTCAAATGTCCAGAAATCATTTACAAAGAGGTGAGAGTAAATCAGCCCTTTTCTGACCAGGCCTTGCAGGGAATAAGTGGGAAATATGGGACTGAATAAGGGAGAAGGAAAGATTGGAGATTATAGCAGGCAAAAAAAAAAAGGGAAGGAGGGAAAACGTAGAGGTTACCACCCCCTTCTCCTGAAAAAAAAAAAAAAAAAAAAAAAAAAAAAAAAAAAAAAAAAACCAAAAAAAAAACCAACCAACCAAACAAACAAAAAAACCCACAAAATAGTTTGGGTTAGAAGGGACCTTTAAAGTCCATCTAGTCCAACCCCCTTGCAAGAAGCAAGGATATCTTCATCCAGATCGGGTTGCTCAGAGCCCTGTCCACCCTGACCTTGGATGTTTCTAAGGACGGTGTATCCACCACCTCTCTGTGCAACCTGTGCCAGTGTTGTACCACTCTCATTGTAAAAAAACCATCAGCAGACCATGCCCATGCAGAATCTGCTTCCAGCCCCTGCAGCTCCTGGTGCCCCAGCAGGACAGCCAGACACGTGGCACTGAGACTGGGCTTTGGGACCACAAGCTGGGCAAATGGAATCTGAATTCTCCAATTTTTAGCCTCTAACAGGAGCTCCCCCTGCCCAACCACAGCAGGTCCCTACTCTTGAGTCCTTCACTGCAGACTATGCAGCTGTGCATTTACACCGTTCTTACCAGAGGCAGATCACTATGGTCTCATCTCTGCCCTGATTACTATTTCTACAAAATTTTTGGAAACTCAGCTGTCCTGGAGCCCTGTACATGTACAAAGCTGTTCTCCCGCCAGCTTCCTCTCCGGCCGGCTCCCAATTTGTCTGCAAACCACAAGTTTAATTGGAGTTGGCAAGTGTTTTGACTTCAAAAACATCTGTAACACCTGGAAGACAGCACTCAGGTTTAAGGGGGAGGAAATGGGATGATATCCAAGTGCTATTGTCACGCTCTCAGCTGCCTGCATGGGAAGGAATGAGTAGCTGCAGGGTCTGGTGCATGCAGGCGATACCAGGCACGCACACAGCTCTGCCTTCCTCCAGCCTCACACTGCAGCAGGCTTTCGAGGTCACGTTAAAGCTAGGTAAAAACCCCTTCTGAAAAAAAAAATTAAAATAGACACACCCTATAAACGTTTGTGGAAAATTAATTGCAAGAACTAGGAAGAGATGGTGATGTGCCATTCCTGGAGCCCATTAAGCAGACAAATGATCTAGCAGAGAAGGCAGAGGATGGGAAAGACTGTTCTGATGAGGGACATTGTGGAGGGGACTCTCAGCATGGGCTCTGTCAGCACCCTTACGAGCTGACACTCAGTCTGGATCAAAAACACCACAATGGAAATCTGCACACCCCATTATCCCAAGGACGTGACTTCCAGCTCTCCCAACTCCCCTTTTATGATCCTCTCCATTAGGGTGTGCAGGGTTTTAGGAGAGGCATTCAAGGGAGTCCTGGCTGGAGCTATGCCCTGGGCTGCCCTCCTGGTTTTTGGAAACTCTGAAAGTGTTCCGTGCCCACTGCTTGTTTGAGCTGTTGCAGAAAGAGAAGGAACGGAGCCCGTTCCCGTTGGAGCGGCCCTGGTGGTGCTGGTGGACCTGTGAGTGCAGAGTTAGACCAGAACTACCTTTTATGCAAGAAACACTTATGGACAAGTCTTGCTGAGACTTTCAAAGACCCGGTTAGGAGGAAAGATTTATTTCCTGTGACTTTACCTTAATGAAGGGTGGAGAAGATTTCCCCTCATTGTGGGTTCTTGAAATTTCAACCAGTTACGTCTTGCTATTTACAGTGGCCTTTCTCTAAAATGAGGAGAATTTTGAGAATTCCTCTAAAATAAGGAGCTGAAAACCCCTTCCTCTCTCACAGCTTTGAGGGTGGGAAACATTGACCCTTAGAAGAGATTTAAAACAGGATAAAACTCCTATGACACAGAAAAATCCTGCAGTAACACCATGTTTTAGCATATGATATAAACCTGAGAAAAGCAAAACATCCATTTGTCAGCTTCTCCCACCAAGTTTCACCTTTTGTTTTCATATATTGCGTTGTTGAAAGCCCCACTTGTTCTTTTGGGTTTTTTTTCAGGAGGTCAGTTTATTTTACTTAATTAATATCTAGATAGAGAGTAAACAAATTTCAAAGGGGTCACTTGGCCATTTCTGCAAGTCTTTCATTCAAACCATTTATCAAATCTTTAATAACAGCCACTAACATGTGAGAAATGTTAATAGAGAATGAATATTTTAAAAAAGTAAATGTTTTGCAAGGTGCTCCAGCCACAGCCCCAGAGATCAGTGTGATTCATGCAACAGATTTATTTCCTTCTCTTTCAGGGAACCAGCATGCTGCAAAAGGACACAGGGGACCACTGACACATTCCTGCTGTAAAAGCAAAGCATGCAACTAGAAATCAAGTAATTGTTTTATTTCCACCCCATGCCTGCACACGCTGCATCCTGACTTTTATTTTCTGGTAACAAACAGATGCTTTTCTAGGTTTTCAGTATCATGTTCAGTGACTTCCTTAAACCTGGGCAAATTCTTCTGAGCCAGATTTTGGAAAAAATCCCATCTGTAAAATTTGAGTGATAATTAAGGTTGTGACACTGGCATGATTGCCATGTGAAGGGATAGATAGTTTTGTTCATAAAAAAAAAATCTCAATAACTTCTGCAAGCAAGAGCAAGTATAACAAAAGCATGCACTGAGTTGTCTCCCATTAACAGCACAGATCAAATGAGCCAATGCAACTGCTTCAGCTTTGCCTAAATAAATGCCTGGATCAGTCATCAAAGTAGAATTGTTTTCCACAACACACTTCCTTGAGCAACCCAGATAGCCTTTGTGCTGGCCCCAGTAGTGATGTAATGGGAAAAACTCCCAGGCACGCTGTCAGAGCCCTGCAGATTGCTCAAATGATGTTTCCCAAGGCTGCAGCCTCGCAGGTGTGCACTCAGCAGCCACCAACCCTTGCTGTGATTAATGGATTTTCCAAGGTGCTGCCTTGTGTTAATACAGAGAGCCAACTTTTATCAATTTATGGATGATTTGTGGGAGGATTCAGTCACCTGCAGGCTGCCATGTGTAAGGAAGCTGTCCCAGCCTACACAATCTGGGCATCTCGGAGACGAGCCAGGCGAGGCTCAGCACCGTTGTACACACACACACCTCCTTGCACCCTGCCAGAAGAAGGCGTTTGGGAGAATACTGCCCAAGCCTCAAAGCCCTCAGCCAAAGAAAACCATCGGTCCTGATGGAACCAATCTGAAAATGCTCCCAGTCCAGCAACCAGCAATCCCTCCTGACCACATCCAAGTGTGGGCTCTGTATAGAAGCACAGAGGGCACCTGAAATCCCAAGGAAACACCTCACGCAGAGGCACCAGTTCAAACAATGCCATTCATCAATAATTAGTCAAACTGGAGTTAAACAGCCCAAAACAAGATAGCACTTGATAAAATAGCATTTAACAAGAGAAGCAGATCACTTTCACTTGTAGCTTGGGATCATGACAGATATTCCAAGTATCATAAGGCTTCACCGTGCACTCAAAAATATCCAGCACACCCCAGATGCATTCCATTCTCCCAAAAAAAGGACAAGTCCTAGGGCTAAAAACAAGAAGTCACCTGAAGCCTAGCTCTGGTATTTCTGGCAAAATAGCCAGCAAGATCTTAATGGGGGGGGGAAAAAAAGGCACTCACCACCTGCCACGTCACCCTCAGGCCTCCCTTGAAGGATAAAGGCTTGGGGCAGTGCAGGTGGTGCCTGGGAGGTTGATAACCCACGGGTGGTTTTTCTCCCCACAGGTGTAGCCCATCCAGGGACCCAAGCAAAGACACCCTGCACCCCATAAATGTTGGAGAGAGCATAGGTTGCCTCTTCTGCAGACAGCCCTGGTTCAGAGGGATGGTTTTTATAGCTAAGGGCTTGTGCAGCATCAGGTGGTGGCAATGTAGCAGAAGGGAAGGAGTTCAGCTCTCCTTCCTCCTCTCAGCAAGCCTATGCACAGGCATGTGGCTATTTACTGCTTTGTGACCAGCTGGAGTCAGTGACAGCAAAAACCTCATCACAGTGGGGGAAAGTGGAAGGTAAGAATGTCATTTTTTGTTTTCTTCTTCCACCTTCTTGCTTGGGGGCTCTTTTGGACATTGCTTGTTCCCTGAGTGGTGCTCAGGGAGAGCTCCCTCTCGGTGCCCCAGCAGTAGATGATGCTGCTGCCGTAGCTCTGTGAGGAGCAGAGGGGGTGGGTTGGTCTGCCCTTACCTTCAAGGGGTCTGATTTTGGATCATCCAAAAGAAAGTATTGTCCAGGGTAAGCAGAATGGAGATGCTTTGGCCAAGTGGGATGGAAGGGAGTAATGTAGACCTCTTGGAGGAAAATATGAAAGCTAAAGAATGAAAGAAATCCTAGCTGAATTTAGCTCCTCTCTGAAGCAGCAGAGGTGTGAGGCTAAATGTTCTATGTAGTTTCTTCTAACCCAAGAGATAAATCAAATCATGCTGGAGTGTTTTGGTTTTGAGGGTATTTTCTTTTTTAAATTTGGGTGGCAGGGAGCATAAGGCAACTTGTGCCTCTTCACACAGTGCTTCCTCAGATCACAGGCTGGAAAGGGATTCAATCTCACTATTTCTGTGGGAGCTCATCACAGTGTGCCTTTCTGCAGAGCTGATGGAAGCAGCATCCTTAAGGCCAAAGGAATGCAATCCTCTTGGGATGCAATGGAAACAGCTGCTCTGCATCCCTGGAACTTCCCGTGGTCACTCTCATCTTGTGGGAGACGAAGGCGTGTGCTGAGAAATGGGTGTCACACACTGAGCTTATGCACGAATTCCAAACATCCATCACTGGATCTGTGGACAAAGCTGTCCAGCTACTGCAGTGATGGTGTGGTATTGCCAGAGACTCGTTCATGTGCCATGGCAGACTCTGAGAGAAGTTTGAGACGTTTTCCATCTACTTGCTTCCCCTGTTTCTAATTAGTTATGGTATTGGCATAAACTGGGATCTCTGTCTACTAAGCCTTCATCTGCTCTTCCTTATTCCCACATGAAGTCATAATCCTTCATGGCATGCCAACTGTTGCACTATGGCAGTGATTTAGGGTGTCTCAAATCAGAGGGTAATACCTCAGGTACTGAACAAATAGAATAACTGTGGAGGAAAATAAGCCTTGTGTCACAAACTGCTGGTAAGAACACATGTGTTGGCATGGGAGACCAAGAGAGGAGTGGAGGAGAGGCTGATGTATCCACAGAAGAATTTGAAGAACAATCATGAGATTTTACACATGGCAGATGTCTAAGATATTTTGAGAGATTCTTCTCAGAGCCTCTAAGCCACAGCAAGGCCCCGCCACATATTTTGTTCTTCACATAATGATGCTGTGCCATTTGTATTGCAGTATTGATGCACTCCTGGGTGGTACCAGCAGGATGAGAAGTGTGGTTAATAGCTGGCTTCAAGGGCCAAACAGAAATATCAGCCTGCAGCTCAATCCTTAGCCAAGAATGAGGCACTCAAGCAAGGAAACAGATTTCTTTCCTAAACAAGGGATCAAAGTATGATGAAGCAGTGGACAAATCTTAATATCTTCCAGCCAGATGAAGCAACAAAAGACAGTTTGGTAGTAACAGCCCATAGTAATCACAGAGTAATTGAGTTCCAATAAAAGTTGTCACAAGGTATCTTGCCCCACATCCAGTATGGATAAAGATCAAGGACAAAAGTTGGGAAAACTAGCTCTGACCTGTAAAGGCAGTGCTTGCTTACCAGATGCTTCCAGAGTCTGGCTGCTGTGGACATTCTGCAATCATCTTCCTTTGATTGTTATATGGGATCTGGACCTCGGAGAACAGCCCCAACTTGTGCAACCCTCAGCTAAGCTTCCCTTGAAAACCCTGCCAGGCAGAGACCACCCCTGCTGATGGTGCCCTTCATCTGCAGAATAAAGACTGGACAGTGAGCTGTTAAATATGTTTATTAATTAGATATTTAAATATTTATTAATTACTAATATAGATACTCAGCTTGGCAGTTTTTTTCAGAGAGTACTCTGCATTTACTCCATGCAGGTTTTTCCTTATCTGAGCCCACAGAGAGGTCAGGGTTGTTTTGGGGCAGGGTGAGTTACCTTTTTTTGCCATGAAAGTCACTGGAAGTCAAGACAACAGCCAACAGCAAGGAAATCCAAACTTTACTCTGGGAACACTTTGGAGCCCACTACTTGTATTAAGCAAGCTTGTGGCTCATTTTCCCACTTATATACAGGTGAGAGCTTACAGTAAAATAAAGCATCTACTGCTTTTCAGCTGCACATGGAGTCTCTAGCCCTTTCTGGAGACTTAGCCAGAGTGAAGAAATAGTCTTGATTTAAAGCATCCCTATCTGAAAGGCATTAAACTCCTCCAATATTTCTAATTTTCTTTTCTATTATTCTCTGAGCAGGGACAGGTGTCTGCAATTTTATCTGCAGCAGGATTCCAGTCTTCCTTGCTCCACTTGCATCTTTTCATCTAACACATTCCTCTGGGGCTGCAAGAACTTCACGCTTCCCTCTCAGCCTGGAGGTGAGAGCAAGGAGCAGAAGTTGCACCATGTAATTATGGTTATTATGCCAGTTAATAGAGCTCCTCATAGCATAAACACTGCTAGCACTAGTCACTGCTGGGAACTGCTCTGCTCTTGCTGTTGGAGGCTTGGCACAGATCTGAGTCCAAGTCCAGATCTGAAGAGCAAAGCCCAAAATCTGCCAGGCTCACAATGGGGCCAAATCTTTCCCTGGGCTTGGGGAAACCTCTGGGTTTTGGAGTTCAAGCGTGATTAGTGTAATGTTATGCTGAAATGTGTGATCCAAGCAGACAGTGTTCAGGTCTACCAGCTTTCTTCCTGCACTTGGAGTCAGTCCATTGCCTTGTCTACAAAAAAAAAAAAAAAAAAAACAAACAAAAAAAACCAAAACTTTTAAGCAATTGAGTGTAATCTCCAGGTTTGAGTACTACAGATTTACATTCAAACCCTCACTCTTATGTTTTGCCCATCCAAATGGCAGGCAATATTCTAGTGCTGTCTCTTTCTCTCTCCCTTTTGCCTTGACAAGAAACTGCTCTTGTGCTATTTTGATAGTCTGCCTTTAGAAAGATGAGATAAATACACATACATTTATACAAGAGTTTTAGGAGAAGTCCTTCAGTGTGGGATAAAAAACAATCAGAGGTGGCAAAGTTGTGACAGAACTTGGATGTAGTTAATTGGATCTACTTATTTGCACCATTTTTTACTAACTGCCTGTGTCAGTCCTGGGCTGAGAAAGCAATTTAACTCATTGCCTGTGAAAAATGAAATGACAGCAGCTACTTGAGTGAACTTTCACATTAACGAAGCATGATCTGGTCTTGATCAAAGACCTTATGTTCTTGGAGGAGCAGAGTTCAAGCACAGCCTCTAATTTCAAGAGAAGAAAAGGTTTCTGTGTCATTGCAAGGTAAATTTCAGAGTTTGAGGCCAAGGTAAACTTTCATGTCAGCACTGTTAGTGACCCTATACTGAAGCTTGACTTGATCATCTCTTGCTTTAATTCTCCCTGTCATATGCTGCCTCCTGCTAAGCTGAATTGGCTTCACCCATTTAAGCAGTGAGAAGTGATGTTATCACCAGTCATTGCTTCCAGGCACTTGTGGATCACGTCATGCATCTTGCAGGTTGTACCAACAAAACAAGCTCTGAGGAATGGGGTTGGCATCCAAGAGAGACAAGACACCAGCTTTGGGTGGCAGCAAGCCATAAAATTGTCCTTGCATGTCTGGTGTGACCAGAACAACTAATAAACCTCTGGAATGCTGATGCTGTGGTTGATCTGGTTGCACCAGAGAAGCCATCTCTTGCAACTGGGATGGCAGGAACCAAATCATGAGCAGCTGATACCAAAGAGATATATTAATGTGACTATTGCTGTGCTGAATAATGACTGTGAGTCTGTCACACCTGCTGAAAACTTTTTAAGCATTTGGCATCATGATAATATTGATTGGACCCTCAGTGCACCCAGGTTGACAATACAAGGGACTGCAGCCATGGCAGCAGTCATTTTGCAAACATCAACACCTTTACACTGCTGGGTGTAAAGCCATCATGAAAGTTATTAGGAGAAGACAACAGTTATTACAGATGGATTTGTAGCCCTGCAAATAGAGGTGAATGGAGGAGTGAATGAAAAATGTCAGATGCAAGGATGGTCAAAAAGAGCAAAGGTCCATCCTTTTCTATTTTGCTGCCTCCAACCTCCAGCCTGCCCCAGGAGAAGTCAAACATGTCCTTCCCAAAGTCTGACAGCATTGCCATTGTTGTCCATCCAGTGTGACACCTCTGGGGTGCTCTGCAGATCACCAGGGCTCCTCCTCAGTGCTGGGTCTTGCTCTGAAAGCCAAGGCATCTGTGAAAAGCAACGGTAGCTCCTGGGTGGTTAGAAGTTAATTGGAAGGCCTAGCTTGCAAATCAAACCAGAGAGAGATACTTTTACAGGAATCAGGAGACAGAAGCTCAGCTCACGTTGAAGATGAAGAGTGCCCTGAGCCCGGGGCTCGTGTGAGTTCCTGGCTGTGCCCCAGGAGTGTGGGGTCACCTAAGGAGAATCATCTGGGGCTGCTTCCCCAGCTGTAAAGCAGGATAATGCTTCTGTTCTCACCTCAGTTTGTCTTCTCTGTTTAGATTTCAAGCTCCTCAGGGCTGTGTCTGATACATGTATGTACAGTTCCTAGCTTAATAGAGTCATGATCCAAACTGAAGCCTCCAGGCACTCCTGGATATTATATCATTGCTAATTTCACAAGAGGTTGCAATCAAATTCCTGTATGGGGGAAAAAAAAAAACTCTGAAAAATCCCAGAAATGAATAAAGCAAGCTATTAAAAACTGAGGAACATTTTTGCTGAAGTGGAAATAATGGTACTTTGTCCCAAAATGTATAAAATATGTATTGCAATTAAATTCTCTATTGGCAAATTGCTCTACAATTAAAAAACACAGAAGCTTGAGTGAGGCAATTAGAATAATAGTAGAGTGTTAATTATAGCTTGATGGATTCTGCATGCTGTCAGCAATTACCTTCCAAGTGTGCACTTCTGAACCAACTCCAAATCCACAAAAAGACACCGGCAGAATTAGAAGTATCTTCCGTGTTGGCATGCCTTTGCCATTTTAAAATTTGTTTTCATAAATACTTTTATAAGCTATTTAATTAGATTTAATGAGGTTTGAGGAAGAAACATCCTCCATGCTGCACACAGACTCCAGCACAGGCATTGACTTGGGGATGAGGGAGAGCACAACTGAGAAGAGTCTCATTCCTTCCAGCTGCCCTTATTCTCTGTGCAAGGATATTTTGTGCAAGCTGAGGTGATTGGACCCAGGTTCTAGCAGAGTTGTTTCTAGCTTTCTTTTTTATTAAGGTTATCTAAATCTTTTAGATCTCTCTCTCTCTCTCTCTCCATGGGAAACTCCATACTTACCCTCTTGCCCTAACATTGAAAAATATTGACATGAATTGTTGAAGTTAATTGAAAAGCCTGGTTGTCAAATCTGAAAACACTTCAAAAGAAGCAAAAGGTCTCTTTATTTCTATGGTACCATCCTTACTGAGCAGGAGAAATCCTCTCCATAAAAGTGCTTTTGGGTCCAGCAGAAGATGTGACTGCTGTGTCGGGCAGCTGACTGAGCAGCTAAAAAATCCTTGTGCATTGTGTCAAATACAATTCATGGTTCCACTGACTGATTTGTAAGAAATCTAGAAGAAAAGGAGAATAGGCAAGGGGTTAGAACGTCCTCACCCAGAGTGATATTTTCCCAAAAATGTGTCTCCTCTCATGCCTTCCCTCACATCATCAAGGCAGTGTTTCATTGCTGTGATCACTGATGCTGATGGTCGAGAATGACCTTGCAAGATTTTTTGCCCAGTTTTGGGACTATAGGCAGGAATGCTGAAGCCCAGGTATTCAAAAGCCAAATTGCTCCTCACTCTTAAGTTTGGCTAGCCACCTCTTCCGTCAGTTGCTGATAATGCTCCAGTGTGTTGCCTTTCCTTGCTGCTGGTTCTTACTCAGGGTATGGAGAGCAGACGTGCCTTCACCCTCCTCATGAGACTTGTGAGGCTGCCAAGACTCCACGTCCTGCATGGGGAAGAGACACCGAGGCTTTGACACGGGACTTTCACAACCTGTGGACCAAATGGAATTTCTTTGGTTGGGCTTACCAGCAAATTCACCATCATACCTGTTTATTCTGGTCAGCTGAACCTATTCTCTAGGTGACACCAATCCAGCTTTGATGCCTTTCATGAGTTTGTACAGCTCAGTCCCACTCTGAGCAGCCTGAAATGCCATTGCCCTTGTGCAGCCTGTTTTTTGGGGAGAGGTGCATACGATGAGCAGCATGATTGGAGCATCCTGCAGTGCAATGCCCCGTTCTGTTACAGGAAGGAAATACGGCTCTGTCCCTGCACGCAGGAGGAGGGCTGCAAAATTAACCAAAGGCAGTAGAAGCAGGATTGCCCTGCGATATGCATTTCTCTCCCTAAAAAAATCCCCTTCTCCCCACGTAACTGCTGTAAGGGGTTAAATAACACTCCCGCCCGCCGAGGGTGCGCTGAACACTCCAAGCGCTTCCTTCCCTAAATGCTGCGTTGGGCCACATCCAAACTCGACCGGAGCGGGCTGGATGCTCTCCAGTGAGCTCGGGAGCAGCCTCGGCGCAGCCCTCGGAGCTCATGGATGCTCCGGATCGAGCTGTGCCCGTGGTGCTCCGGGTGCCGCTGCCCGTGAGTCCCGCTCCGACCCGCTGCGGGCTGGGTGCCCTCTGCGTCTGCCCTGTGCTGGGCTTCCCCACGCAAGGGCACACGTGGGACGGGCAGCCTGCGCTCAGGTGCGCTCTGGAGCACGCGGCAGTAACCGACCCACGCGTGTCCCTGCGGAGTGCAGCCCCACGGCCGCTTCGTGGCGTCCGGAGAAGGACAAGCCGGGGTGCAGGGCCGCCCGCAGGCCCTGGTGTTCCCGCAGATTGCCGGGATTTACGGGAGGGAGGGTTTGGGAGCGCGGGCCCTTTAAGAGGGGCAGCGCGGGGGGGCGCGCCCGCCCGCGTTCACACCTGGAGTGGGAAAGGGGGGCGGGCCCCGGCGCCCGTGATTGACGGGCGGCGTGCACCAATGGGGCGGCGCGGCGCCGCGAAGGGGGGGGCTCCCGGCCAATGGCGGCGCGGCGGGGCCCGCCCGGCAGCCAATGGGCGGGCGCGCGGGGGGCGGCGCGGCTACATGTTGCGGTGTCGCCAACGTGGGTCCGCGGCGAGCGGCGCTCGGGCCGGGCGGCAGCGGCGGCTCCGACCCCGCGGCAGCGCACCGGGACCGGCCGGCGCCCGCCGAGCCCGAGCCGTGCGGCGCGGAGCGGCAGGAGGAGCAGCAGCAGCAGCAGAAGGCGCTTCCCGCGGCGGGGACGCGGGCTCGACCCGCCCGGCAGTGCCCGGTGGATGCCGGTGCCGTAGCGCCCCGCAGGGCCGGCGGCCGCGGCGATGCTGCGGGCGGCGGAGCGGCGCTGAGCGCCCGCGGCGTGAGCGCTCCTGCCGCCTCCTCCCGCCGCGGACGTTCCCCGGTGCCGGATACAAAATGGCGCTGCCGTCACGGGCGGCGGCGGCGCTGCTGCTGCTGGGGCTGCTGCGCTCGGCCGCCGCCGGCTGCCCCGCGGGCTGCGCCTGCGGCGGGGACACGCTGAGCTGCGGCGGGCTGGCACTGCCCGCCCTGCCCCGGGACCTGCCCCGCTGGCCGCGGCACGTGTGAGTACCGGGGGGGCTCCGCGGGCGGGAGGGACCCGCGGGGACGGGCCGGGGGCGCGGCGGGACGTTCGGGCAGCCGGAGCACCGCGCCTTGGCTTGTTGTCAAGGGCAGGAGAACCTTAAACAAGAATCCCCGCGAAAGTTCGATTTGTTTATTTAAGTGAAGCAGGCGCTGGGCTGCGCGGTGCGGAGCTGGTCCCGTGATCCGGTGTCCCCTCTGGCGCCCACCCGGCGCGGGGATGGGGGACGTGGAGGCGGCGGGGGCGATGCTGGTCCCCGGTGAAAAGCTGGGGCTTGGGGCTCCCCGTATCTCGGTCCCGTTCGGGGCTGGCCTCCGGGTGTGCCGGAGGAAAGGGAGCCGGGAGCGGGTTTGGTCTCTCAGCGATGGGATCTGCTGGAGATAACGGCCAGCTTGGGCTTCCGAATCCTTATTAGGGCATCGTCCATCCATCCATCTGTCCGTCCGTCCGTCCATCGGCGCCGTCCCGGGCCGCGCCCGGGTGCCCGAATCCGGACCCCAGCGCCGCGGCCGCGGCCGCTCTTCTGGCTTTTAATGCTGCCAACGTTTTAGGCTGTGAAATTGGGGGATCGAAAGGGAGTCGAGGGCTCCTGGGGAGTTTCGGTGAAATCCAGGTGTTTTCCAGTCAAGGCGGCGCGGCTGGCCGCGCTCCCTCCGTACTTGCGTGTGTAGCGAAGTTACTGAGCTGTGGTGTGTCGTATGTCCTGGGGGGCAGCTGAGCTTAGAGCCCCGCACCTGGTGGTTGCTGCAGCACCGTGCGATGTTTTTTATCCCTGGAAGGGAGTTTTAAAGCGCTCAGGCTCGTGTCCAAGCGCAGGACAGTGTCACTGCCGTTTTCTGGGAAGTGCAGTGCTCCCGTCGTGTGACCGCTCCTCTGGGCTCGTGGAAGTTGGAATAAAACATCAGTCACTTGATGCTCAGGAGATTCGGGGGGACATGTGTGCTTGGCATTGACAGTTCGAGTCGTTTAACAGTCCAGGAGGACCAGAGTATGTGTGTGTGCTCACAAACTTGTGAAAATAAGTGCCCTGAACTGTTAGTTAACTTCGGGAAATCAGTATTCAGAAAAGGAGAGGGAAACGGCGCTTCTGCTGCGGGGCCTTTCTGCTGTTTGAACAGATTCATAAATTATCGAATCTCTAAAACCCCTGGTTGTAATAGATACTCCTCAGCCCTGCCCGGAGAGAGGATGGTCACTGAAGTGTTGCTGGAGATCATCCAGCTCCTTATTGAAGAGAATTATTAGAGGTTTGTCGGGTTCTCCTGGTGGTATTCGCGTTTAGCTACAGAAATGCCTTGTTTTACATTAAATTATCATGTCTCATATTGAGAGGAACGCGTGGCCTCTGCATTAAAGCCCTGACTCATCCCATTCACCTGTTGCTCTGAAGGGTCTTTCCCTCACCTTTCAGAACAAGCTTTTAATAATTCCAGCATTCCCATGCACCTCTTAAAATAGGTTTGTTTGGGCAAGGAAGTGCGTTAATAACTCAGACAGAACAAATTTATTGTTCTGTTTTTTTCTCCGGAGTGCTAATACCCAGGAGTGTCTTTTTCAAATGGAGCAGGTTTTGGAGTGTCTTGTATTCAGTTCAAATTTTATTGGTGAAGTAAGAGCATGTATAAATCTTCTGCTATGGACCCGTGGGCTGTTGATATTTTAGAATGCGGTTTGTAACTTTGTATATTGCAAACTAACCAGGAGTTGGTTAAATGATTGCTTTTGTATCTGAAAATGCAGCATTAAGGCTTTTTTCCTCTCCGTAGCTAGTGTAAAAAGACGTTGAAGCTATTGCAAGTACTTTTGTTTTTAGAGTAATACTGTTTCTAATTACTAAAAGGTACTAAAAATTACCTATTTCAGTTTAGAAGCACAGGGATGAAGAATGTTTTTCAGGCTTAGTGCGATCGTAAATGTTCATTTTTTGTGCAGAGAGTTAAGTCACTTCTTTACTGGTTTAATGTTCTCTATAAAAGCACCATGTGCTAGCGAAAAGTTACCTCTGTGCAAGTATCTCTGTTTCTTTTTGGATTTTAGATTTTTTTTTTTTTTAACGTGCCCTTTTAAAGAAGAAGAAGGCAAACGTGAAGGTCTGCAGTGGTCCATGGCTGATGCGGGAGTGCAGCCCAGGGGGTGCGGGGTCTCCAGCCATAAACTGGGCAGAGCCAGGCGATGTTGGAGCTGTGCATCCCTCATCTCCGTCCCTGCTGGGCAGGCTGTGTCCCGCCGGAGGTGTTTGCTCCCCGGGGTGATAAGCTTGGGCATGTTGGATCTCTAATAGGAGACGAGATAAAATCCAGTTTCCAGTGACTCTGGTGGCTGTGCTTTAACTTCATTAAGGCTCTATTGAACAATCCCTCCTTAGCAGTTTATCTTTTTTCCTAACGAGTGCCACAATGCTGAGGCAGTGCTTGGAGTCGGTTTTCAGTGTGTTGGAGATAAAGCTTTTGTTTGTCGGCTTGGAAATGCGGCTCGGCAGCCGGGGAGGGTTCTGGAACAGACTTAATCACGCCGCGTATTTTGTCAACAGGACTATCAGTACCGAGGAAAAGCACTGGGGCTTTTTGAAACTATTGTTATTTCTCTGCTGGCAGCAGAGCTCGGAGTTGTAATTTTTCTCCCAAGCTTTCAGAAGGAATAGCTGATACGCAGAGGGGCTGCAGTCGCTCACATTTAATGTAGTGTGGCATAGATGTTTTTCAGGGTTGTTTTTGTTTGTTTTTCTTAAAAGCAACAGGCAGCTCAGCACTGTGTACCAGTTATATAAGTGTTCTTGACTTGCTATACAAGGCACATTGCAACACTGCCATGACCCATCCCGTCCTCGCACCAGCACCCAGCTGCTTGGGAAGGGTTCCTGATCCTGGGAAGGGTTCCTGATCCTGGGAAGGGTTCCTGATCCTGGGAAGGGTGCACAGAGCTCCTTTGCAGTGCCTCCCTTTGGAGGTGCTTCGTATCTTCTAGTGTTTAAGTCTGAAGTTTGTTTTTACAGTAGAGTTTACATGTGGCATGAAGTTTAGGGCTAAGCTTAAGTACAGAATGCTTCGTGCCCCAAAAAAGCCAGGGTTTCAGCAGTATTGGTGATGTGACACATCCCCTGCATCCTCTGCTTCTGTCTCTCCATGCTTCTTGACTTTTGAGGAGTGGCAGAAGAGATATTTCCTTTAGGCATCATGTGTGACTGAGGGTTTTCTCTTTTTCTATTTAGTGATAAAGCAACAGTATTTTAGGTACAGCTTTTGGTGAGAAGATTTAGGGACAGTGAAGCTAAGGATAGTTAATTCATTGCTAGCATGCTCTGCAGGAAATAAAGTTTTTATTTTAAACAGAAGTATCGTGCATTTGTGATCCAAGTGACTAGGGGATATTTTAGGGGATATTGACCATCCGTGCATGGACCCTTCTGCCTCTGGGTCAATGTTCATGTGCCTGGCATGTCTGGGAAAAGGCAGCATCCCCAGGCACTCGGGAGAGCTGGACTAAGAGCTGCTCTCTGTTTCCCAGGAAGGCTCCAGGGTTTGGCCATATGGATAAGCTACCCCGAGGCACCAGCTTCGTGTGTGTTGGCTCTTTGCACGATGCTGCTGCTCTCTGGAGAGATCAGGGCAAAGTGTCTGAATGCTTTTTAAAGTCCTGTGGGTGCCTGCCAGTGGTTTCAGGGTCTGGAAGTGCATTTGAACTAAGAGTTAGAAGCAGTCTCTTTCTGGGCTCAAGTGCATGCACACAAAGATTTTATTCAGTGAAACTTAATGTTTGTGCTCAAAATTACCTATAAATTTATTGCTAAACTGGAGTTTTCATGTGTCAGGTCCTGTCACTTTGCTTTCACATGGTAGGGTAGCTTCTTTGCTTGCTTGGTAAGGGGCTGATGCTGGTTGCATGGGATTTTTTGGGAGAAGGGCATTGCTTGCTCTCGGGCTCTGGAGTAAGTCTGCTCCTGCAGATGCTGGAGGAGGAGGTGGTGTGGGGGCCTCTCCTGCTGACAGTGCTGGGAGGGGGGAGTGCTGCTGGCAGTACCTCTCCCGTATGTCCTGCTTCCAGGCCTGCTGAAATAATGGAACAAAGATTAAGTAATGGTCACCCTGGGCTCCTGGCCCCGCGCAGCTGTGGAGCTCTCAGCGTGTGCCGGCTGCCCGGGGGGGCTGCAGCGCCTGGAAGGATGGCTTGGGAGAGGGATGTGGCTTGGTGCAGGTGGCTGGTCCCTCTCCCTCCTCCTGGGGCAACAGTGGAAACCCAAAGACGTCCTGCGAAGCCAGCGGCTCCCTGCTGGGCGGTGCTCCAAGGAGGTTTTCCTGCTCAGGTGGGACAGTGCTGGGAGCCCGTGGTGCTTGTGGAAGAACTCCTGCGTGGCTTGCAGTGACACACAGCCCCGGTGCTTCCTGGGGCACTGTCCTTGCCAGTGGCCCTGCTGCGGACAGTCCGCAGCCCCGGGATGGCTCTGCACGCTGCGGGATTGCAGTTCCTGCGCTGCAGCTCGGCCCCGGTGGGTAACAGCAGAGCCCCTCCTCGCAAAGCTGTGCCTCTCCGGGCCTCCTGCTTAAGCACAAATAAATACATGTGCTTGCAAGTAAATCCACCCTTCCTGTGCGAACATGTGTCGGTGGATTCGCTGACCACCCTCAGCATGCCGCAGTATTTATTTATCAGTTCCTACAGGAGGGCAGCAGTTAACAGTAAGCCCTCTGCATCTGCTGTCTGAGCTTCTCATCTCCATCCCACACTGAGCAGAAATTGGCTCATCGGACTAGGATTAAAAGTAAATACGAGATTGATAACAAAGGAAAAAATACCCCCACGTAAGAAGCCCTTCTGGCATTGGCAGAAGCCCCTGGCTTCTAGTGAAAAGCTCTAGGACGCCTCTGCCTCCTCTGCATATTCCTCTCTCCTTTTGAGAAACTTCACGGCATTTAATCACTTTGAGACTTTTCCTCTCTGCAGTGACTGCAATTTGAAACGCAGGGGTCCCATACAAAAGAAGCAAGTGCTCAATGGGCTGTGTTAATATTCAGTGCCATTTACAATGGGTGCAGTTTGAAAAGGGGAGAATGGATGGTCTGGGAGCTGGGGGAGGAGGAGGAGCTGCAGAGCGAAAATTCCCAGGACAGGGGAAGCAGCGTCTCAGTAGGCAAAAAAATAAAACGAACACACTGTCAAGTGTTCTCCAGAAAAATCAACTATTATGTGTTAGGTACAGCTTAATATTTTTTTCTTTGCTTGTGCAAAGTGCTCTACAGCCTTCTGGATGTAAGGTTTGGGGGTGGCTGAGCTTTGCAGGATTTCCTGCTTGGAATTTAAGGAGCAAATATGAGGTGGATTGTCTTATCCATTCGCTGGTTGGCATCGAGAAGCTAAAGGTGGTAAACTAATACGTTTGGGACCCCAGACACTTCAACAAAGCACTTCAGGTACTTAAACGCTTCCTCGAGCATGGGTGCGATTTCACTTCCCTGCCTAAGCTGCTGCTGGAGTCCTGTCTCTGATGGGGATTTAGGCAGATGTAGGAGCTCTTGGAAGTGGGGCTTTATTTGGTGTGTGAGCCTCACCTGGTGCAGGGAAGTCCGAGAGCACTGCAAGGATGGTCCCAGACTGCAGCTTCAGAAGAGCCTGCTGGAAGGGCTCAAGGTGGATTCATGTTGAGGCAAATCCCCCAAGAACTGTCCCTGAAATGCCCTTCTGACTGTGCTTGCACCTGGGCTCATGAATATCGGAGCATCTCCCACCGGTCTGCTGGGCAGCTGGGGATTGCTGAGTGCCACCCTGGGCATGCCCAAGCAGCGCCTGCCTTTGGCTCCCGAGCGCTTTGATCCATCCAAGAGGGACTCAGGTTTTGCCTTGAAGTTTGAGTGGCTGCAAATTGGGATGATGGCTCTCATTCCTCAGTAGCCAGCTCTGCTCAGGATTTGTGTATTGGCCCTGGTTTGTGTATTGGCCCTGACTGGTATGTTAGCCGCACCCAGAAACTCTCAATTAGGGCTGCAGGGCTTTTAATTGATCTCGTTGGCTGCCCTGCCAGACACCTTGGATTGAGTTAGCTCAGCTCATCAGCTTTTAACACAATCATTTTGTGCTGCTAACCTAATCACCCAGTGTGACTCCCTTGTCTTGCAGTGTGGAGCTGGATGGGGTCATGTGGATGAGAGCAGCAGAGATAATTTAGACTAATGTTGCTTGGGAGAGCCATCTGTGGAAAATCCGGGCTTCAGGTTGATCAGCTCTGCGGGACCTGGGCTGGGCAGGAATTAGCACCTTATGCAGGGTGAGGGGAGTGATTTAACATGGAATTTGATGAATAACAGTAAATGAATAAAGCACCTTGGTCTGGATGGTGGTTCCATGCAAACCTGGGCACCCCCTGACAGCTCTCCCTTGCTAGTTTTTAGTGGCATGTGAAGAAAGAAGCAGAGTGTGAGGCTCCAGGGTGTGCAGAAAGAAACACTTCCTGCACACCCTGGAAAAATACCTGTTTCCTGGTACATCCAGCTATTAAATGATGTACTACAATATTTTTTTTTTTGTTTCCTAGCATGGATAGAGGCCTAAGTCAAGGACCAGGGTGCCGTTGTGCTAATGCAGAACATGAAATACCTATTATTGTTATAGCTGAGTCATCCATTAATAGTTAACCAAGTCCTGTGCTGCAGCCCAAGTCCTGCAGCCCCAGCCTCCTCTGGCTTCAGAGAAGGACCACAACATATGTAATATGTTACACTCCCTCATTATGTTTTCAGCACGTTGTCTCTCAGGCCACAACCATATAATTTTGGAGATGTCTAGAAGCAGGCCCTGCTATTTTGGGGACACCTCTCAAGACCTGATGATGTGTCACATCCAATTCCAGAAGCATGGTTCACTTCCACGTGGTTCCATTTTCAGTTTGAGTAAGAATTGAAGGACAGGCTTCAAACTGCAGCCATCTGTGTAGCTTTTATTAACCATGCTGGATGTGCAGACAGAATGGTTGCTTATTTGCACCTGCCATGGCAGTTTTGTAGCTTCCCACAGTGGCTCTGCATGGATTTCAGGAGGAGAAATATAGGAGACTTAACAATTCAACAATTTGATGTGCAGAGTTTGGGTAGTGTTGATGTTGCTGCTAATAAAGAGGCAGTAACTTGTGTGAATTTTCCTTTGGTGTCTTTTTTTTGGACCTTTTGGGGCAGTCTCATTATTTTTTGAAAATAGCAGAGGTGCGGTCTTAAATATAATTCTTGTCAATCCTACTCAACTTTACTTGGTTGCATATTGCAGAAGTTTCCCCTTGGAAGGTGCCTGTTTTTAGAGGAATCCTTTCAGGTGACAGAACACACCCTGCTGAGTTCTGTGGCCATTTGGCTGTGGAATCTTGAACTGAAATGCTTTTCCTAGACCTCCTCTTCCAATTTTTAGGTTTGTTTTTCTCCCTATAAGAAGGCAGACAAACCCTCAGGTGCAAGGAGGAAATGAGAAATTCCGAATGCCAAGTCTGGGCAGTGCTGCTTCCCACTTGCCCACACACACAGGGACAGGGATTTGTCCTCACCACTTACATGTTTCTCTGGTTGCCCAAAGCCTGTGATTTTGGGATGGGCACTCTCCAGGATAGAACCCTGCTGTCTTTCAATGCTGTGAATGCTCCTCTGCTCTGGAGACTTTACCATCAACACTAACTACTCACAAGCCTCTCTCCAAAATACTCACCTGCAAATTCCAAATACACTTTGCCTAGCTGGTGTTCAGGCTGCTTTATAGCTTCAGTTATAGTGTGTTTTAGCCTGCTGCATGCCAATATAAACACAAGTTTTCTATGTTAACTGTCATCTAAAAATACTCCTAAGAAGTGATGGCTGTCCAGCAGGGCAGGACGTGCAGCCTGTGTGGCAGTGCTGGGCTGCTCCCCAGTGCAGGTGGGGACTGGGGCTGAATTGCTGGATGGCATTCAGTTGGAGGTGACAGGTTTGATGGATGTTGATTAGTAGTTGTGTTTATGGGTTGCAGTGTCTGAGGTGTCCTGTGTGTGTAGGTGCTCCACTGGGGTGTGGTGATGTCCATATAGGAGTGGGGTGGTGGGAGACTTTGTGGGGAGGGGAGCTGCTGGTCTGTGGATTGTGTCCTGGATAATAAAACAGTGATTGTAGGAAACGGCCTGGCTGGAGGCCCTGTGAAAAATTGCCCCCTAAATGTGTTCCAGTTGTCCAAACACCGGTGCCTCTCCTCGCTGCACTGTGTGCAGGGGGAGCCTGGAGCTCTGCTGCTGCCTGGGGAGCAGCCCCAGGCACCCTTTGCTGCCTTTTTGCTGTGGCTCTGCCATCCATCCAGGTTTCAGAGTTGTGGAAAAGTACCAGAAACAGTCCTTTAGCATAGGTTTAAAAAATGTCCTCCAGCAGCCTGGACAGGATGAGCTCTTCTGCAGCAGCCCAGTTGTGGGCAGGCAGCCTGAATTTGGCTGTTTCCCATCACAAGGTGGTTGCTTTGAGATGGAGCTGGAAGCTGCATGGAGCCATGGGATTTCTTCCTCTCTCAGGAGACTTTGCAGCCTCAGGGGAATGAGAGAAGGGAGGGGTATGGCAGGGATGTGTCCATGGCCTGTGTTGGCAATGACCTCTCTGTAATTTGCAAAGGGTGAGGAGGTGTATATTGATCCTGGATGCTCTACTTCTCTCATGCCCAGTTACTTCATTGCTCACCCACCTGCCTGGTGGTGGCAGAGGCATGGGCAGAAAGGCCAGGTGCTGTGACACAGGGCAGCTGGCTGGTGCTGGAAGTTTTGCTGCCCATGGTCTGGCCTTGCTGGGAGCCAGGAGAGCATCCCATGCTCTGTTTGTCCATGTAACTCACTGTAAACCTTTGTCCCCTCCTGAACTGCAGCAGAGTCACATCCACATTTGTATTTCATTTGTTTTGGCAATATGGGGAGATTTCTCCTGTTTTAGGAGATTTAAACAAACAAACCATGTGATGTTTTATTTTGAAAGGTGTCATAATAGTTTGTGCTTTTTCTTTGCTAAGTGTATTTTTGTGCTGTTCCTGTCTGTTAGTCTATAAACAACTCTGTTCATTCTTTTTCCTCCTTTAACAAGTAATCTAAGTCAGAATTTCTGGCTTTTGAACACCTTTGGATTCTTTTGGAGTAGTGCATGCATTTTGCATATAAATCAATAAATAAAGTGTGGGGTTTTTTTTAGACTTTTGTGAATTGGTAGGATTTGTGAGAGTTGTGTCATCGTTATTGTTTCACATGGCTGTAAACCTCTTGTGTATCTCCTCTCCCACTTTCCAACCTTTGTTATTGAGGTGGTGACCACCCAAAAGCTGTTAAGGTTGATTAAATTAAGGTGTTTGAATGACTGT
The DNA here is from genome assembly GCF_031753505.1 of Anomalospiza imberbis. Classification (NCBI taxonomy): domain Eukaryota; kingdom Metazoa; phylum Chordata; class Aves; order Passeriformes; family Viduidae; genus Anomalospiza; species Anomalospiza imberbis. The sequence goes on along the minus strand of NC_089691.1, from coordinate 17,311,064 downwards.
TCATAAGAGTGGATAAATCAACTTTTCTTGTTACAGTAGGTTAGAAAATAATATTAGAATGGGTACCTAGGCAGACTCCACCTTTGCTCTGTGAGTGGACAAGGAGAAGTTCTCTGGTTTGAGAGGAGGTCTGCAGAGCTGAGGCTTCACCCTGATTTCTGAGCACTTTTATCCAGGGTTGTCACTTGTTTTGCCTGCTGGACAAGGAGCTGGCAGCTTGTCCCTCCATCCCAGAAGGATGCAGTGGGACTCCTTCAGCTCCTGCAGTTTTCGGTTTTTCCTGCTGTTGATCTCTGTGAGGCTGAATCCAGCTCCCCAGTGAAGTTGCTTGGCTTCTGACTGCTTGGTGAGCTGAAGCTCTTCCAGGAGCTCTGGTTTCATCCTTGCTGACCTTACCAGCAGAGACACTTACTGGTCTTTGAGTTAATCTCCTCAGACAGAAACTTGTACAGATCTAACAGGATGTGTTTGGCTTACACTCTCTACTTCAAACAGCTGGATTTGTTCCTCCCTGGTGCAATAATCTCTCTGAGGCAGGTACTGCTGTTTGCCCAGGTTTCCTGAAAAAGGAGGCTGTGCAATGGTCCATGTGTCTGTTCTCTTCCCCCAGAGCTTTTGATGCTGTTGGGCAACTTTTAAGGGGTGAACTGAAATTTGGAATGCCTGCCTCTCCCATAGGCAGCAGGCTGAGGAGAGTGGCTGTATCCCCACTGAGGGAAGGGAAGCAGTGTGAGGTTACCCTGTGTGAGAAATCAAAGAACCCCTGTGGGAGAGAGCAGTGCTGTTTAACCATCCCTGCAGGAGAAACGGGTGACAGACTCCCAGCTGGGAGACAGGGCTGTGCTTACCTCTGTTATGAGGTTGGTGAAGGAGGTGTTCAGAGTCTGGCTGGTGTTATCTGATATCCATAGCCATGGGCAGAGGATTTCATGCTGGGTTACCCCTTGCATTGCTCCTGTGAACAGGGGATCAATGCCATGGAAAAAACACCCAAATCCTGGCCTCTTTGGGGACCAGCATGGTTTCCTCTGTGTCTAAAGTGATGTCACCAGTGCAGTGGAGGAGCATCTCAGCCAAAGCAGCAGGCTCTTGTGACTGCCACGGCCACAGCTGGGGATTGATTTTGGTAACTTGCTGCTCCTCTTGAAGCAGCATTTCCAGGAAGAAAGTGCCTTCACAGCCTGCTGGGCATGGGGCTGTCAGCTGTGGATGAGAAGGAGTGGCCCTGGGTGTCTGCATCCCTCATACTGCTGCCTGGGGTTCCTTCCCTCGCTGGCCACTCAAGGGGTCAGGGATTTACAGCCCCTGTGGGCAGAAGGCAGAGCCACACAGCTGGCCAGCATCCTTGGGAGATGCCAAATCACAGCCCGGGCTCTTTGCTACAGTTTTTCTCTCGTGGTTCCTAGCACTTGTCTCAAGTGTTACCACTTTGTGGTCTGCTTCACAAGAGCCTGAGCTGTCCTTTCAGCTGGCAGGGACACTGGGACTGTGCTGCATCCCTCTGTGTGTGATAAGCATGGTGTGCTCAGGCTCTGTGTCCTGCTGTTTACTTTGTTTGCTTCTCTCTCTCCAGCTGGGAATAGCTGAAAGGCAGGGCTTGAAGCACCCTTTGTGCAAGTCATAATGCCAGCCATAATGCCAGCATGAGGCTTGCTGGGGAATGGGCTGTGCACCATTAAGCCATTTAGGTTTGTCACAGATAGTTTTTTTCCAAGTCAAAAAACACAAATCCACCCTTTTGGGGGAGGATGAGGTGGCAGCTGAACACTTGGGGCTGTGTTAATTAATGTTGCTTTTTTTTTTTTTTTTTGTGACGTGCATGGTTAAAAGAAGAGGAACTCAGCACAGACTTACAGGTCTGTGCATTTGGAAACAAAATGAGGAAGTTTCCCTGTCCAACAAGTTGCAATTGCTTCCTGTATGGTTTCCTGAGTAATTCTGACTGCTGGTTATAAACAGTCTCTCTTGCCATTGCAGGGTGCATCATTCCCCAGATCTCCCTTTGGACCACCACCTACCTACCATCCCTGGGATGATGGCAGCTGGTGGCAGGGAGATTTCCAATCCTCTGGGAAGTCAGTTTCCTGAACACAGCTGTGTGATAGACAATAGCAGCAACAGCCCTCATATGACTGGGATTGGGAGTGAATTGAAAACGTGCATTGAAATATTTTGGGCAGATTATGGTCTGTCATAACTGAAAAGCCTTTTGATGGTTTTCCTGCTGCAGAATTCCTCTTGACTTGTTTGAGAGGCTTTGGAGCCACCTGACTGTGCCAGCTGTGGAAGAGCAGAGCTGGTCCTTCTCTTGGCATTCCCGTGGTGTTGGGAAGGGGTTGCAGGATGCCTGTTTAGGTCTGGTCTATGCGGGCAGAGGCAGGGGACAAGCCAGGCCCTCCAGCACCTCTCACTCTGCCAGGCCTTCAGTTCCTGGCTCTTTCACCATTCATACTGGAATGGGATGGCCACTTCCACTGAGGGCTTTCAAGCCAAGGTGAAGCATCTCTGTGTGTAATATTTGATGGCATTTTGGGGCAGTATGTGGCTTTTTGACCCATGCCCAGCCTGCCACCGTGGTTGTTTTTCACCCTTGCTCTGCATTTAGCCCACAACACTGGTCTCCCTCAGTTGAAATCATCCCTCTAGCCCTCACCTTATGGTGTCTATGAGAACTTGTTGGGAAGCAGGGCAAGAATAAATGCCAAGCTGATGCAGGCAGGAGCTGGGCCTTGCTTTGGCAAGACTCCTCAGCCTGAAAATAGCCCTGTAGTTAAAGCAGTGAAGATCCATCTCACCTAATGTAACCCTATAAACATTAGGCTTTATGGATAAGCTAGAGATTTAATTTTCTCAGTTTCATGGAGTGCAATGGGTATTTCCAGAGGACAAGTCAAGTACTGTCCCAGGAGCCATGAAAGCACAAGTCCAAGTGTGGCTTGTCCTTTGGTGCTTGTGGATGGGGGGACATTGGGATGTGGTTGGATCCTGTCTGAGAGAAGAGACTGTGCCCAGAGCTTTTTCACAGCATGATCATCTCTGTAAAGGCCAAGAAAACTTGATCTGGAAGCCTGTTTTATTTACTCATTCCTAACTCCAGCCCTGCTTTGAGGGGAGCAGAGGGAGGCCATCAGCCTTGCTGTCCTGGCACAGCCATGTTCCCCTCTTGGAAGGATGGGTTCAGGGTGATATTTGAAATGCAACAGAAAACCCACACTTCCTTCAGAGTTTTGACTCTTGCATTTTTCATCTTGGGCAGGGTTTAAATTTTTCTGCAGCATTCAAGGAAAGTTTTGGTTTCCCTTTGCCCTCATGTCAGCATTCCTGAACAAAGCAGCCTCAAGATTTGTGGAGCAAATTCTTGAAATTCTGCAAATGTTTTGAGCCAGAAAATGTTTCCAGAAACTGCGTGACCTAAGAAAGCGTTGGTAGGACTTGGACATGGCTTAGGAAAAATGAATAAGGCATTTTTATCCCTCTTTAAATTAGCATCATTCTGACCAAAACCACCATTCCCAGTCTTGAGAGCTGCTGCGCTCTGCCACCTTGTTGTTCTTAAACCACAGCTGTGCTTATTTGAATAAACCAGATAAAAAAGATACAGATTTTAAAACTGATGTTTTCCCCCTTCTTGCACTGACTTCCCCAGTGATCTTAGTGTCATTTAAATCTGAAAAGGAGTTTGGATGCTTCAAAGTGGACTTAAAAGAAAGGGAAGTAAGGGTGTGTGTGGCAACTCCTGTACCTGCAGGCACTGCAAACCTGCTTAAGGCTCCTGGGAATGTTCTTCTCTGAATGTTCTTCTTGAGGTGGTTTGGCTGTGTGGCCATCAGCACCCCATAGTTTGTGTCCTGCAGCGTCCATGTTGCTGTCATGGTCTGTTATGCTCCAAACATTGGGTTTATGCACTGATGTCTCTTGCCATGAGCTCTTTATTAGAGGCATGACCATGAGTGACCAGGAAGGGGATTGGCAGGCAGGAAGACTCCTGTGTCTGGGACCACTGTCTTGTGTATCACATAACCTTGTTTCTAAAGGTGAAACCCCAAAGCAGACCCATTGCTGTTTTGGCCCAAGTATGGATTTTGTTCATGTTTTTTTCTAGTTGTTTTTTTGGGCACATTCATGGTGCTGGGGGATTTTGGTATTAACATCTTCTCTTCAGAGAAGAGGTCTGACTCAGAATGAAATTGCTGATTGATTCCCTTTTTTGCCTGCCCCCTTTTTTCCGGTTGAAGTCAAGAACCACTTCAAAGGTTCAGATGTGTTGGTGCCAGACGCCACACAGTTATTGTTAGAAGAATCTGAAATATAATTGAAAACAAACCTTTGCTCAGCCAGGCGTATCTGGCTGTTGACTTTCACTCACTACAGAGGTGGGTGCTCAGCCTCTTCTGCTGGATTTGATGTCTACACACTTGTCATGGCAGATGAATTACCCCCATGGATTTACATCTGGTAAATGTTTGCAAAATCTGGAAAATGCGTATTTTAAGGAGGTTTTTTCCTACCTAGGATCCCGCGCTGACGCTCAAAAGTTGCCAGCATATTTGTGGAATTCCTTGCAGTAATAAAACACATCAAATTGGTCTTGGCAGGCTGATTTCAGTAGAGATGCTCCAAGTCCAGGTTTCTCAGCTTGGCAAGCAGAGTTGTCCCACTTCCTTTTAAGACTCATCTCTTCTGTGGGATATAAGGATATCGTTTAACGTAATACCGAAAACATTTGTAAAAGCATGGATAATACAGATGTCGGCACTCGTTTCAGCCTTATTTGCTGAGACAGCAGAGGCTGGTGTAGGAGGTTTGCAGCCCAGCTCAGTCAGTTCTCATGGTGAAGTCCAGGAGGCTGGAATTCCAAAAGAGCCCAGCAAACTTTTGCCCATAGCAGCCCTTGCTTGCCTGGTGCTGAGTACAAGCTGTTGTTTTCATACCCCGTAAGATGACATTTGAAAACATGGTACCCATTTGCAAGGTGCACAGGGTGTTTTAGGTTCCTGTTTCTTCTAGTTATTTCCTGTATAAATTTAGAGGAGCGCACCAGGTCTGTCTTGGAGCAGAATTTGAACTGTGCTTGTGCCCATTAACCCAGAGTATTGCCCCTCATGTGCCCCATGTTTGTGGGATGGTGTGACCTCCTGGGCATCATTTTGTCCCTCCTTGCTGCGGGTACCCAGGTTTGGCCTTCCCTTGTGCCAGGATGATGGTCTGAGACCTAAAAGCATTAGTGCAGTGGGGTGCAGGGAGCTGAGTCCCTGCTGGAGGTTACTCCTGCAGCCAGATTTGGACAATAGCGTCCCTCCAGGATTTAATAGGTCCTTTATCTGTGATTATGCTGCTGGATTTGGTGTTTCTTCTTTTAATTTGCCTCCCCTACCAAAAACACCAGTTCATTGCATATGGCTGCCTGTCTGTTGTTTATTATCTTTGCTACACTGTGGTTAGTGCTCACACATGATATTTCTTTGGTTTCAGTACAGACTGAGCGGGTTGTCCGCCCCTGGATCCAAAAAATGTAAACTATTTATAAATGAAAAATACTCTCCAGTTTGAAAGTGCTGTGTTGTCCCCTTTCCATCCAGCATGTGCACATTTGTCTATTCTTCTGTAATCCCACTGATGTAAGTCCAGATTTCTAACAATTTATGGGACTGGGGGCCGTCTGGAGAAATTTTGATGGGCCCTTGTGCTCATGGGGGAGAACACAAAGCAATAGCGATAAAAAGTAATGGAAAAATGTTATTTGGCTGTGCTGCATTCAGTGCAGATATGGCCCCAAACTTGGATAATACTTCCTGCAGAGTTCATGGATTCTTGATTTTGATTTTCCATTTGGGCTCATCTCCATAATAAGCAACTCTTGAAACACTGGGACAAAAAACTTATTAGTGTGGCTTAAAATGGCCAGAGTGCTTTTTCTGGTACTCCTTGCAATTAAACTGTGTTTGATCTGTTTTGAGCATGTACTTAGTTTTATATTGAGCTAAGAGCCTATGTTTAGTCTCCTAGGGAAGAAAAATAAGACAGGATTTAATAATGTATTATGGGAGGCTGGGGTAAGTTTTCTGTGCCTGTTTGGACAGCAGGGCAGGAGGTGATGCTGGGTGGGCAGGAGGGGATGGGCTGGACCAGAGGCTGAAACAGTCAAGCCCAGGGGCACGAGAAGAGGAGGCTGTGAAGGAAATACAAGGTGTTTAATTGAGGAGCTCGTTAGCCAGCAGCTGATGGGTTGTTTTTGTAGAGAACTACAGGGGAACTTGAGCTGAGTTGGTTTCCTGGTTGAAATGAGTGTTGCTTGGTGATGGGGCTGGTAGGAGTGAGGCATGTGGGGAGCACAGCCCTTCAGAAAATGCTCCCAAGAGAGCAGGACTTATTTTGATCTATGGTGACATGGTTTTCCATGCAGCCACGGCGATGGTAAATGAGGTAGGGCTGTCCTGCTTCCTGCTCAAATCTGGAAGATTAGCGGATGGCTGAAAAAACAGGTGGTATTTTTTGGAAGACTGTTCACAGCATCCCAGTGATTCATCATTCAAATGCAAATAGTGGAAACTTTCTCACTGCCAGTGAGTTCAGGCAGCCTTTGCCATGAAGCTACGATCAGTCAGTCTGTAAATGGTGCAAAACATCAGTAGTGTAACCAGTTCATAGAGGAATAAAGCATAATGAGTGTAAATTCAGTGTCATTTCCAGGGTTTCTCTGGACACTCTTGGCGCTGATGGTGATAATTCCCTGTTCTGTAAAACAGCAGTTGGTGGGAATATAGGGCTTAGGCTTTTAATTTTGACTCTTTGGGAGCACCTAAATGCATTTGCACGTCTGTCCTGCACAAGACAGCACTTGCTGGAAAAGGCTGTTGCAGCCCGGCTGGGCCTGTGGAGCGAAGCCTTTAATGTACTGATTGCATATTAATGAACAGCCAAGGAGGAGGACTGTGCCAAAAAGCAGGGAGCAAGAAAGCCAACAATATCAGCACGAACTTTGCACTCTAGAAAGTGTGAAGTGATGCTGGTGAAAGGAGTTTACTGCACAAGTGGAACACTGTGGTCCTCTTTGATGCCCTAATTTCTGTGCTAGTAAACCAAGGAAGGATAATTGGCCAGAGGAAGGATAATTGGCCAGTGGAGCTCGGTGGGTTCCTGTTAACCCATTCTGTACCCCTTGGAATGCTCCCCACTCCTGAGTGTGTTTTGGCGCTGTGGGTGCTTGCTCTGGAGTGTTGGACGTGCTGTGTCTGACGTATGGAGCTGTAACACCTCTCCAACACATGGGGTTACCATCCACATCTGGTTTGTATCACCCTCAGTGGTTTTATTGCAAGCTGTAGTGCTCCATCTGCACCCTTTCCCTTGCCCAGTCCTGTCCTGCAGCATCAGGAAAGTGAAATCCCAGCCTGGAAAAAACTACAAAATAGGGTGGTGTATGAATTAATTAATATAATGGCTACTGATAGCAGTGTGCTTTCCTGGTATTTGGCAGAAATTGCATATCTTGGCTCTTGCCTCTTCATTAGCTTGGTTTCCAAATCCCAAGCTCGTTAGCAAGTCCCAGGGATGTGGGTTTTGGGGTATTTTTAGGGCTCCCCACCTGCTTGGAAGCCTCCCACAGAGCCGGAGTGCTGCTGTGGGTGATGCTGGTGGTGGCATTGTCCCCATGGAGGGCTTGGGGACAGACTGGCAGCTCTGTGTGGTGGCTTGTCAGTTCTGTCTCCCTGCTCCACAGCTCCCTGCAGGAATGTGCAGTATTCAGTGTGGGGTCCCCTGTGCAGCTGGGGACTTTCCTGTCAGGAGCGTTGGGAGTATTTAAGATGATCTCGCAAATATTTTTGAAATTTTTTTGGGGTTTCTTTTGGCCCTGGGCCAATTTTTGCTTGTCTCTGATGCATAAAGTGGGTTTGAAAAAATGTTGTTTCTCTCTCTTCCCCACATTTAAACATTTCAAGAATGTCAAGTCTTGTCAGCCTTAGCTTTGCTGGAAAAAAAAAAGAAATCCCTTGAGGAGCTTGGGGATGTGTTTTGTATGTGATCTCAAAACCCTGAGGGGAAGGTACGTGAGGGAGGGAAAGAGGAGGTCATTAACAAAAGCTTCCTTTATCCCACATTTTAATGAGGCATTGCCATTAAGTAGCAGCAACCACAGAAAAATTCAACCAACCTGACTTTGTTCCCCAGTGTTTAGCCCCTTGGTTTAAATCATGCTCTCACTTTGCTGGTTCCCTGCTATGACCAGAGTTTTCCAAGGAAGATAAACTCCAAATTGGTAACACGAACCTGTTTGGTAACATGGACAAATTAAGAGAAGACTTCTCATGGAATTTTTCTGCTGTAATCCCAGTAATATGCATGAAAATGGGCACAAGAACTCTGATTTCCTGAGGGTTTGTGTCTCCAGGGCTGACTAAGGTTTTAATTGACTTCTGCAGAGTGTTCCTGTTATCTCTGGATTGTGTTTTATTAGTGCCCTCCTTTCCCACCTTGGCTGTAGTGTATTTTGGGAGTGTGGAGGGCTCTTTTCTGCAGTGATGGGCCCAGGCCATCCAAGGGTGAAGGCTTCGTGGTGCCCCTTGGCTGCTCTCCCTCCCTTGCCTGCCCCTGGTTCTGCAGGAGCTCCTTTACCCTTCCCAGCCCTCTGTTCTTATTCCACTTTTAAACTTATTGGGGAAGAGGACAGACATCCACAGACATTTTCCTTTCTGAGCTACAAACAAGCTCCCCTCACCGATGATGCAGAAATGAGGGATGGGGAGATTTGGTGGCTTTGGTGCATTCATTCTCCCTTAGAGGTGCAGTGGGATGGATGCTTGGGGTTTCACAGAGACCCTCTCCTGTTTTCTGGGCTGGTTTTGTGGGAAGCTTCAATGGACACCTGCCCACCCCATCTTTCCTCCTGCTTTTCCCAATGCAAGGCATCTCTGTGCTCCATCACCACCAGCAGCCAGCCCTTGGATGCTGTTGGAGGTGGTGGGCAGTGTGCTGACCTCTCAGAGCTGACCATTCCACCTCAGTCCCGTGCCTGCTGCTCAGCTGGACTTTGGAGCCCAGCTCTGGATGGGGCAGGGGGAAATCCCGAAGAAGGAGGAAATGTTTGTTTAATTCCTGACGTGGTGTAAGGTTCAGAGCGAGCAGATTGTGAAACAGCAGGGACGGAGCGGGGCACGGTTTTCCCTGCAGTTGGCAGATAACATGTGCAGAGCAGGCAGCCAGCGTGGGGCTGGGGGAGAAAGACACTGAGGTTTATTTGTTTGTGTGGCTTGTTTTTAATTTAAATAACCTTTATAATTTCCCCTCCCTCTGAATAGTAAGTGATTCCTTATTTATAAGGGCCTCGCCTTATTATTCAGCCTGAAATACAGGCTGCACTCCAGCTTTTACAATTGGGATTAATTTTTAAGATGGGTACAGGCAGGGGGCAGGTAGTGTGGGCCCCCTGTGTTTGCATTTCCTCTGCTGTTGGAGGCCTTTGGCTTCTCTCCGTGCATAGCTGGGGCCAGCTGCCTGCTGCCCTCGCAGCTCTGGTGCCATAAAAGAGGCAGCAATGTGTTCCCAGCTGGAACGGGGCTGGATAATTGCTCGGAGCAGGTTTATGGTGGGGAGGTGCGAAGTGCCCGCTGTCTGTCTGCCCCCCTGCAAGTGGCTCTGCAGCTGGGCTGGAGGCTGCTGTGGGAGAAGGGGACCTGCTTAGGGAAAGATTGCTGTGTTACCCATCTCCAGAGTCATGGAATCGTTGAAATCACAGAAAGGCTTGGGTTGAAGGGGCCTTAAAACCCATTTAGTTCCCATGCCTGTGGCCTGTGCAGGGAAGCCACCCACCGGACCAGGCTGCTCAGGGTCCCATCCATAGAATGGTCCCTTCTCCATAGGGATCCAAGTCTCAGAGCGGGCTCTGGTGCCCATGCTGAGAGTACTCAGGGAGTGCTTGGACAAGAAAGCCACACTGGGATTTCAGAGTGCATCTCTGGATTTCAGACTGAGTTTGATTTATTAAGGAGGGGTGGGGGAAGGTGTCTAAGGAGCCATTTGCCAGCTTTTCATAAATATCCTAGAGATTTCACAGCGGAGTGCAGAGACTGTTGAGGCTGGCTGGGCATACCAGAAGCTTTATGAAATAGTTGCATTTGATCAACACCTAATGGCAGTCAGGCTGCTTGGCCCAGTCTCGCTCGCCCTCTCCAAATCCCAGAGGAGGCAGGAGGTGCTGGGGTTGGCCCTGCTCGTGGCCCTGCTCGTGGCACGTGTCTGTGAGGCGGGAGATGGCACCCCAGGACATCTGTCAGTGCCCAAGGTAACATTTATTGCCGTAACGAGAGCAGTGGGGCTGCATCAGGTGCCTGCTGTCCCCTTAGGTCCAGGGCAGCGAACTGAAATGCTGCCTGTCCTTCTCCACCATGGTGTGTGGGACATTGCAAGAGAGCTTTTTCAGGTGGCCTTGCAGGCATTTCCCAAAGTGGCTGGCTCAGGGGCTGTTGTGGTTAGGCTGAATTCATTTGGTGCTGTTGCACCCGCTGCTGTTGCCCGCAGGAGCTGCAGACACCACCAGTGTGTCTGCACCCAGTGGCAGGTGAGGCTAGAGGGGTGAATCCGCCGAGTGCAATGCCCTTGATTTAATTGCCAATAAGTTTTTTGGGTGTTTGCTGTCCTAGAACCCCTTGCTGAGGTTTCCTGTTTGTCCTGCTCACGTGAACAGCTTCCCTGCTCCTGGCTCTCCAGGCTTATTGCAGTTCCTAGAGACTTGTTCTCGGGTTCAGAGGAGCTGTTTCTGCAGGCACACACACTCACGTATTTCTCTTGACCCAAGTCCTTCCCAGCCTGGATTTGTACTGCTCTTACCTTGCCTCGTGGGCCAGCATCCAAATTCAAGCACAAGAGAGGTATTTGAGGTTGATGCTTTGCTGAAAACTAGCTTGCTTTTTCCCCTAAAAGAATGAAGCAGAAAACTTCAGATAGGGTAGGAGTTTTCAGGTAATTTTATGAAGATATTAGTAAACAGAAACATTTTCAGCAGCAGCAATGTTTTTCAAAAGTTTGCCTACGAGCAGTTTATTGATTTAGCAAATAGGCGGGTAACACAAGCCTGGAGGTGTACGATGGTTAATGTATAACCATTAAACAGACTTATTTGGGCACTTTTTATGGGTTCTCATAGCAATTAAAGCTTATAAACCTGTGGAGAGTGTTTTTATGTGGAGCAAAATGAGAACCTTTATCGCAGTGAAGGTGTTCATGGAAAAGGTACAGTTTATGTAATTGTATTCACGTGACTTGACGTAAGTGTGGGGCTGCAGGAAAAGAAACAACCTACTAGAGCTAATTCCCAAGGCTGATTGCAATATTCCTGTGTATTGGCTTCCCTCCCAGTAGCTGTTTCAGTATATTGAATTCAGTGTCATTCCATGGGGGGCATTTTATTGTAAGCCTCCCTTGCTCTATACTTATTTTTTGGCTCTTTCCCCTATGGGTGTGGTTTTTTGGTGTGTTTTTTTTATGTGTCTTGGAGTAACTTTGGTGGTGGTGTCAAATTTGCTGAAAAAAAGAGCATGAAATGGTTTCCTGCTGGCTAATGTGATCAAGCAGTATTCTGCAGCTCTGGAAGCTCTGTCCTGGTTAAAGCAATTATGCAGGACCCAAGCTTTGTGGGGATATGGAAAAGCCTTTGTTTTCTTAGATTTTTTTTTCACTCCCAATACAGTGTATTTAATGGAAAGTGAAGACTGAATGAAATGTTGGGGATTCAGTAGATGTGTGTGTATGTATATATGCCTGTATAAAGCTGTAGTTCCTCTTTTTCAACTAAAAGAAACAAAGGCATAAAACCAGACTTTGTTTCCTGTATTTGCAGCAGCACCTTCTCCACTCTGGAGCCATGTGGATGGTGGGGGAGAAAGGATGGGGAGGGCAGCTTGGCTCAGTTTGTGGAATTGTGTGATTGCAGAGCTCCAGGCAAGTATTGACACCAGGTTTCTTGGCAGATGTGCTGTTTCTGAGGTGCCTTGGGAGCAAAAGATCCTTCCCTGGCACTTGCTGCAGCCCTTCCTGGGGTGGTGGAGGTCTTGAGTAAAGGGAGAGAAGCTCAGTGAGTTTTAGTGATGGATGCTAAAAAAAGGTTTCACCCACAAATACTCTGATATCACCTTATGAGATCTCTACCAAAGGGATGGATGTCTGGCTCATGTGCAGAGGGATGGGACACCGTTGGTATGTCAGCACTGCCAGCCTGGCACAGGTCTGAATGCAGGGCATGCAGGCATCTGCTCTGCTTTTTGCATCTTTAAAAAAACAAAATAAAAACCAATTGCTGGCCGAGAAAGGGAAAATTGTAAAATGCTGTTTTCCATCAGCAGTTGGCTGCCTGGGCTTTGTGCCGTGGCAAAGGTGAGCATGTGTGAGATAACCTGCTCTCTCTGCTGCAGTTCTAGAGAATACACCAGAGGATTGTTAACATCAGCCAGATACCTCTGTGCTGTGGCTCTGTAGTGCAGTCTGGACAAAAGGCTAAATTGGGCAGTCATTTTTGCAGTTACTTCCTACACCACACTCTGGAGAAAGTCCAGTATCACTTAGTTAACTTTTGCAGAGCCATTTCCTGTAGGTTTTGTTAGAGAAAAGCAAGATTATGTGTTTCCAGTTGCAGTAGAGTTATTTTCCCCTATAAAATGCACTGCAATTTATTTTTACACAATTTTGATTGGTTTGCAAAGACTTGGCGGGTTTGGAAGATCTGGAAAGTTTTGTGCTTTTGTTTTTTTTTATTTCATACCTCACTTGCTGTGACAAATTGAGGAAAATGTGTTTTATTTTTTAATGTGGCATTGCTGAAGTCTGGCCAGGCTGGGAACAGGGAGCGTGCACAGCATGTGCTCCCACACTGATGTCTGACCCAGGGTCCTGCTCCTGGCAGCGCCCGGTTTTGGGAAGCACTGAGGAAAGTTTTTCTCCTTCAGGCAGGTCACAGCCTGGCAGTTTGCTGCAGCTGTCTGTTCTTTGTGGCTGCACAGATGTGGTGAGAATTGCACAGGGCTTCTTTCCTATGTTTTTTCAGCTATGGAGGTGCTGGCACCCTCTGGTCTCCTTGGGCTTGCCCACTTCCATCCCTCCCATGTCCCCTCTTGTGGGGTGCTTTGGCTTCTCTATCATGGTTCATCTCAGGATTTCTTCATCTTTTCATGTGAATTGCTGCATTTCTTTTTCCCAGTGCTGTCTGTGCTTAGAGCAGGAGTGCTTTCCACAAGCCCTAACTATTCTTTCTCTGATTTCCTTGAAATGGTGACATTTCTTACTATTTTCATAGACATTAATCTATCTACTCTCAAAAGGACATGGTTTGAGTTCTCCAAGCAATGAGTGCACCTGTGTCCCTCACTGTGCAGTAACAAACCTTGGGAGCACCTTCTGCATTCGTGTTTCCCAAATAATCCCATTTTGGAGCAGGGGTTGGTGTGAAGCCAAGGAGCCCTTAGCCCTGTGAGAGCTGCAGATCGTGTAGTGAATGGTGAGCCCCTGGCACTCGTCAGAGGGAAAGGGTATTTCTGTTCCTGGCCAAATGGCAGTGTTAGCTTTTCTATTTTCAGGGCAGCTAGGTGGCCACCCACATGGAGCTTCATTATGGGACGTTTTAATAATATTTGAGAGGCCATTAGGTAAGTTTAAGATGGCAGCTCCTTTGGATTATGCCTGAGTGAGGTGGGCTCAAAGCAAGAAGGAAGGACCTGTCTGCCTTTTAACATCTTCTTGCAGAATTTGTTGCTTGACTGCAGCATCCCTTCAGATGAAGGGATTTCCTGTCCTTGGAGCTGGAGCTCCTGTGACAAATGCATATCCTCTGGTGAACAGAAACTAAGATATTTAAAACAAAAAATCTTATCTGAATGCTAAGAGGAGCCGTGTGATTCCAGTAATAATAGTTAAAAGAAGAAAAAATTAGTTTATCCAAGTATCTTCTGAATCCAGCAATTTTGCAGGGAGAGTGGGTTCTTTGTTTCCCATAGCAAAAGAATTGGGAAATGTTCCCCTCCCCTCTGCAATGTGGAAAGGATAAAAATCTATAGAAGGGAAAGTTTGTTCTTTGACTGAACCTTAAACATCTACATTCCCTTTGAATTAGCTGTGATGCCTTTAGCTGAGAAACTGCAAATCCAAGGGAGTTCATTGAATAATAAATCAAGGCATCCATCCAGCAAAGTACATCAGAGCCCTTTGAAGTAGATGAAAAAATACCTTTCTGATCTGAAAGAGAGCTTTGGTGCCTGACTGATGCTAATGCAGGGTTCAAACTCAGCTGCAGTGGCCTCCAACACAGAGATGGGGAGCAGGAGCAAATGTGGGCTTGTGAGCAGCTGCTTCCCCTTGGCTCTGCCAGGAGCCCCACTTGCCCAGGATTCCTGAAAGTTTAAGAAATCCAAAGAGCAAAAAACTGCAGCCAGTGGAAATAAGGGCTGACTTTTAATGCTATAAACTTCTGAGATACCAGACCTGGGGAAGAACAAGCTCATTTGAAGGACTTTCTAAAATTTAATTGCCTGTAACTTTTTCTCCTTCTGAGACTTTCTGCAGTCTGACTTGCACTAATACAGAAATCTGGCTTTGTAAGTGGAAGGAGCTGAAAAACAGCACCAATGAAAGCTGTAAAGCTCTCAAAGATTTTTAAAATAGTGCTTCTGTAAAAGATGTGACATTATATGCTGGGGCAGAGTGCAATAAAGATATTTTACTAGCACTCTTCACAACTTAATCGTAAGTTGTACAGCTGTCCCAAACTCCCCTGATAAAGCCTTTCTAGCTGTGTATATCACTGTAATTGTATTGCCACATGCATGGGTATGTGTTTGTGTTCAGAACTGCCTTTGTGTCTGTAAATGCACATGAAGGTCACGTGCACTGTAAATTATTTAAATATGGATGCACAGATGTGAGATTTTGCTGTATGTAAGGAATGTCAAGGCTGGCATGGAAAGCAGCAATAGGTTCAATTCTTCCCTCAGTGACTTTTTGGCATTCCTTGGGCAGAGGCTTCAGCTCCATCTACTTTGACATTGCTGCTGTCCTAGTGGCAAATACCAATACAGGAGTTATGCCAAAAAAGTCTGAATGCTTGTTCTGACAGCTGACCCCAATGTTAACATCGAGCTAGGAAAGCACTTTTTATAGAGCACACTCACACACACAGTTACACACTCACTGACTCTTGTATTACTCTTGATCTAAGTGGAAATGGCTTGTTTTAAATGCAGTTTTTCCATCTTGAAGGTCAATTAAACCAAGTTGGAGGTCAGATAAAAGGGACAGAACATTTGCTTCTTGGTGTATCTATTTCTGTAATGTTATCAGTGCATGTGGTTTTATTTCTAGCATTTTGTTCCCAGGGCTTCCTCTAAGGCTGAACAAATTGAATCAGTTGGATGTAGTACAGCTTCCAATTTGGGGGCAGAAATCCATTAAATTGCTTGGTGCTTTGTTGGCAGTACGAAAGTGCTTGGAGTGGAAGTGCATTATGATTGGACATTGATTACTCGAAAGGAAAGGCGATGGATGCTTGTGTAAACCATGCACCTCCAGCCAGGATGGCCAGCTTAGGGTTTTTTTAGCTTAAAATCTTCAGGTTTTGCCCTTAAAATGCTGTTCTTTATTACAGAGAAGAACTATTTTTAAACTGGAAATGGAGAGCTGTCTGCCATGTGTTCCTCACACCTCTGGGGGATTAGAGCTGGCCCTGCACCATGCAGTGCTGCCAGCCACAGACAGCCCATGGGTAACTAGTCCTTGAGATGGTTTGAGGTTATACATCATTCCTTTCCACACACAAGATGTTTGGATTTGGCCAACCTCTCACTTTCAGCCCGTGGCATTGGAAAGTGCCAGGAATGTCCTTGCTCTGGTAGATTTCAAACTGAGTGAGTTTATGGTGGGCATAGCAAGGAGTCCAGCACTGTAATTCCACTCAGACTGATCAGAGAGGGCTTTATTTGCACTGTGCAGAGCTGCAGAGTTGCCTGGGTGTTCTGTGAGATCAGAGTCACTGCTGCAGGGGGAGGAGAGGGGCAGGGCTGGCAGGGCTGGCCACTGCCTCTGTCCTGGCTGGCCCAGCTGGGTGGGCTGTGCTGGCTCTGCTCCCTGGGCCCCTTAAACTTCACAGCACATCTGAGGAGGCAGAGCTTCACCTCCGTCCATCTGCTGAGAGCATCCTGGTGACAGCACAGCACATGCACTGGGTGGCTGGGGAGGAGCAGCCACCACTGAAACAGCTGTGTACTGTGGTGAACAGGACAGCAGTGGTTCTTTCTGGGAAAAACCTCTAAAAGCACTTGGGTACCATCACTGTATGAGAGCAGGAGGTGATGCAGCCCCTCACTGTGGGTGGAAAGCAGCATCAAGTGCAGGAGAAGCTGGAGCAAGCCTGGAGTGAGCCCCCATGCCTGGGCCACAGGAAAAATCTGCACACTGTTTTTTTTTTTTTTTTAAAGTTTTTTCCCCCCACTCTTTGCCTGACTAGATGTTCCTTGGTGCCACTTCTCAGCAAGCATGTTTTGGGGGGGAGATCAGTCCTTCCTGATTAACTATTAATAAGAGCCAGGAGAGAGTGGCTGAGCAAACACAGTGGCAGAGGCTTGTGTGCCCTGTCCCCACCATTAATGATTGACTGGGCAGGGCCATGCCCAGTGCTGCCACTGGGCCAGGCATGGCCAAGTCTCACTCAGGGTGGGCTCTGCAAAGAGTTAATTCCAGCTGTGGGCTGAAATTTCTTCCTCAGGGCTTGGGGATCCCCCAGGAGCACTAATGCAGATGTGGTGCTGCTGGGTAGTGGCAGATAGTGGCAACCTGTTGTGCCAGGTTGTGCATTTACTAAGTTAATATTTCTGATTAAAAAGTGGTGTGGGAACAGTGGAAAAATATTTTGGCCTGTTAAGGTCTCTGAGCTTACCAGCAACACTTGCAGATGGGATTGAAACCATTTGAATCCCCCAAAGAGAGCAGAACACATTACAATTCTGTGCTCTTTGAGAAAACTTGAAATATGGATTATTCAGTATTACCGAATGGTTGACCTTAAAAAGTTTTCTAAAATCATGGAAATGATTGAACAATGTTTGAAGAATTTCTGAATTATCACTCTCTCTTCTCTCTGCACTCAACTTCTAACCCACAGCTGGATTTTGCAAAGTCATTTGGTGGGAGGGTTTGATTGCTAGTAGTCAAACATGCTGCTGTGGGTCTTCCCAAACATCTGAAAAAGCCAAAGGTTTAACATGGTTTATCTGCTGTGAGTACTTGTGAAGAGTTGCACAACTTTCAGAAGAAAATATTTCCTTTGCAAAAGGAGCCATTTTTGAAACTGATAAATCAGCATTAAGTGCTATTTACAATGCAGCCCGTTATTGTTAATGGAGGCTGAGCAGTTCTAAGGTAGATATGTCTAGTAAATGACATAGTTATTAATCCTCAATAAATTGGTTTAATATGTTGAATACACAGTGGGGAACCTTAATTGAAAATGTTAGTAAAGAAGTCATGGCCTTTTATTGATTTACCAAAGAAAAACAGCGGTGATGGAAGTAGGAGCAATTTATTTGGTATTTTGTTTGAGCTGGGCTATCCAGCCCTTGCTCCAGTGGCTTAAGAGACAGTCTGCTTTGCTTTGTGGATGCAAAATCACCAAGAAAGAAATTTACTATCAAATTAGAAAAAGGTGAGTTTGGTCATATATAGTCAAGCAACCAACTTGCAGGCTTTTGGTTTTAGGGCTATGTCTTTCTCATGGCAGTAGTTAGCACTTTAATTAAAGTAAAGAGCTCAGAACAAACCCTATGGGTGTCAAGGCAGATGATGGGTGGAGTTTTGTTTGTGGATTAAAAAACCCTTCACATCCTGCTTTTCCTTCCAGCTGCTTACCTGTCACAGGTGGCATGGCAGGATTGCTTTACATTAAATTAAATTCAGTTATTCTTATTTAGCTGCTCATGCCCCCTTTGAAACGTGTTTTTGCTTTGATGCAGTCCTTGGAGCTGATGCCTCAGTGTGTTTTGGAGAGGATCCTTCTCCTTCAGGCAGTGCAGCTTAATAGAAGAGGCAAATATAGGGAAAGATTGCTGCAATTAAATCCTGCCTGCCCCAACCCCTGCAGCATCCCCTGTTCCCTGCACACAATGCTGCCTTTGACTGGGCTCTCTTGTTGGGGGCAGAGGAACTTGTGGCCCCAACAGGAGGCTTTGCAGCCTCAGTGGCTGCAGGCTGTGTGCCTGCGGCTAATGCTCTTCTCAGAAGCAGAAAAAGCATTGTTGAATACCTTGTCATTTGTGCTTCCTTTGCCCTGCTGTCCTCTGTTGGTTTGAGTCCCTGAGAAGCTGCTGGGAAGGGCTGTACATGTCCCCAGGAAACAGAGGGGCCTGGGGGGATCTCGCTGCAGGGACAGGGGCTCACAGCCCTCCCCCTGCCACTGAGACCACTGGATGACTTTCAAGTTACTTCACTTCTTGAAATCTCACTTCACTTTTTTTTGGAACATGGAGCAATTGAAATACCGATAAAACTTGTTGAGTGGGCCAGGACCAAGCTCTGCTGAAATGAGTGTGCTTGGTTCTCTTCTGATGGTGCAGAGTCATAGCATGAGGTCCATGAGTACCTGGGTTACCCAGGTGATTTCTACATGTGTTATGGAGTATTTGCATAGATGGGTGATTATGTAGATTAAATTGCATCTAAGCCTTCTGTCTCAAGAAAGAAAATACGGGTGTTTGGAGGAGATGATCTTTCAAGAAAAGTAAAAGAAAAAAAGCAGACAAGAACTCATACTTGAGTTTTGCTAAGGTTATTAAAATAGGAGGAAATGGGATCCTAGGTTTTGTCAAAACACATTTGTGTAAGCCAAACACGGCCTAAAATAACCTGACACTGCCCTGTTGAAAGAGACAAATAAGCCTGTAAAAATTCTTGGTGTAGGAGATGTGGAAGGCCCAGCAGCCCTGCAGTGTTACCCAGTGCTCCTGCAGAGGAGTGCTGCCTTTCCTCAGCCCTGAGAGTGTGCCTGCTCATCCTGTGCTGCCTGTTGGAGTCTGGCAGGCCACAGTGGTACAGGTATTTACATTTGCAGCCCTGTGTGAGCTGACCAGCTGTGGTGGGTGCTCACCAGGCACCTCTGTGAGGCCAGATGTGTGCACCCAAAGTTGTGAGTGCAGACTGGCAGAGCAGGAGGAAGGGCCAAGGCTGAAAGTGTGTCCCTGAAAGTCACTTGAAGGTAAGATCATTCCCAAGTTTCTGTAACCATACCAACCACATGCTGAATTAAATTGTAGTCTGGCACAATACTTGTCCGTGATGTGGTTTTAATTAGTGTTCTTTGCATTAATGGCTGCATGCATCTGCTGGGATCCGTGTGGTATCAATTCTTTGGGGATCATGCTACAGGAATTTCCTTTAGACGGTATCATTGGTCATGACTGAGAGTGATTCATGGTGCAGTTTTCTTGGTGTCTGGATGACCTCTCAAAGTTTGTCTTCACTGTCAAATTAGCTCATATTATGTCTTGAGGGCTGCCCTTAAGTTGACTCCCTCCTGCACATAAAGCCCCTTATATGAGCAGGCTGTTAACCCAAGCCAGTATGATGCTGCTGCTGCTAATTTGGACAAGGACATAAGTAAAGCCTGAGTGAGCACATCAGCTGAGCCACTAACAGAACCTCTCAGTGGTGGGGCACAGCTTCACCCATGTGGGTGCTGTGTAGCCTCTCCATGTCCTGCAGAGTCCCCTTCTCTCTGAAGCACTTAGAGCAGCAGTCTGGGGCACCCACCTCGCTGGTGCCCTGTGTTTTGGTGCTCTTACCTCCTTCTAGGAGGCAGCTCTTTCCCATGCTTGGTGTGGGCCATTTCTGGGCTCCATTTTAGAGTCTCTTGTAAGCTGGATGCTTTGCACTTTAGGCAGCACACTGTACTCGGGGTCCCCTAGAACAGAAATCACAAGGGGCTCAGCTTGGGGCACAGTGGCTGGAAAGCTGCCTGGTGAAAGAGGTCCAGGAGGTGCTGGCTGTCTGAACATGACCCAGCGAGTGACCAAGAAGGCCAGTGGCACCCTGGCTTGCACCAGCAATAGTGTGGCCAGCAGGACTGGGCCAGTGATCATCTTCAGCACTGGTGAGGCCGTGCATTGAGTCCTGGGCTCAGTTCTTGCCCCCTCACTACAGGACACACAGTGAGGTGCTGGAACATGTCCAGAGGAAGGGACTGGAGCACAGGTCTAATGAGAAGAGGCTGCAGTAGCTGTTTGGCTGCTCTTGCCTCATGGGAGTAGACTTTGGACCTGTCCTGTGCACAGGAATCAAAAATGGCCTAAAGCTACTTCTTTCTGTCCTGACTGTCCATACAACCACCTGAATCCATGCAATCTCTGATGGCTTTGTGCTTCAGCATTAATGCTCACCTGTCACTGCTTACAAGGACACTGCCATCTCTCTGGCACCTCACAAGCTTGTTTAAAAGAGACATTTAAGTGTGCTTTCTTCCTGCACAGCTGTACACTTTTAGCATAGGCAGTGTGCTCCCTCTCTTGCTCCCTTGGCCCCCATCCCCAGGCTAATTCAGCTGCAGCCATGCTTTTCATACCCACTCAAGTGTGCATGGGGCCTCCATTCCAGTGCTGTAAAGCCATCTACAAACATGTGGGAAGAGGATGGTGCCTATTCAGGAAGCTGCATACTAGGCAGCTATCTTTCAACAGATGAGCCAGAGGAATTTCTACTGCAGGGCTCAATTGTTCTGGGCCCTCAGCTCCCTTTTGTGCAGGAGCAGTGAAAAGTTGTGTTATGACAACGGTTGACAAAGTGTTTAATGAAAGCCACAGTTGGCAGTGACAGAATTTCAAGCCATCCTCCTTTCCTCCAATGCCTGTCATCAAAAGGTGCAGAAACACTTTTGACATAATCTTTTGCACTGATAGATAAATGGTTTTGATGCAAGGGTTGGAAACTTTCACCTTGTAGAACAGAATTCAGCCATCATCGTGGTGTGCAGAGACCAGGAGCCATGTATGTCTCTGTTCCTTTGTCTGGTGAGCCAGACAGGCACCTCTGTTTCCAACAGAGAGGTAGGTGGCTTTCTCTGCACTGGTCAAAGTCCTAAAGCAGAGCCAAAACTTGTACATAAACTCCTGATCTACCCTGCACCTTGCCCAAGGGGGCAGGGCTGGCCTCTCACAGGTCAAGGAACTGACTGATCCCCCCTCACTGGGCAGCAGGACTCTTTCTGTGATAACATTTCCTTTGGGAGACTGAACATACCCAGCTATTTAACAAGACTTTCATTTCAGTCTCTGTGGTGGTCAGTGATCCACAGTGCCACTTTCACAATGCCAACTGAAGGCAAACACTGCTTTCTTACTTAGAGTCTGGAATGGCTGAAAAGACAGAGCAGGGCCCTTCCCATATTGATTTAACAGGCTCTCAGTTCCTGATCATGGGCATCTTAGTGACAGGAGGGGAAAACCCTACATTGTTGGATTAGCCAATACAAGGAAGACTTGAAGCCTGTAATGGATAAATAATATGCAGAGCAGTTTTGATGCCAGTAAATCAGAATAAAGTTTAAAAACATTTACCAGCTTTTCCTTTTCAATAGAACCTGATATGAAAAAAACAATCTGAATATTAGGGGCCACTGAGGTTGGTGGTTCTGCTCTTTCTCCTCTGCCAGCTGTAGAACTTCTAACCTTTGTAGGATGCTTCCCTGAACTCACAGCTCAGGCTCTTGAATTGGTATTAGTTGACTTCTGTTTTCTTTCCACAGTTGCCTTGGAGAGATCAAAATATCCTTCCATGAGTAATTCAACAGAAGCAAGTGCCCGTGCAGAGGAGCAGGCCCAGGGCACTGAGCAGTTCGTGGGCAGTCCCACATTTGGGCTCAGCTAACCTCATGTGTAGGTGCCAGAAAATGGGCAAAACGTGCACCAAAGACATGGGCTCTTGAAACTGGCATAAAACACTGTAGGTGATGCTTTATAAACTGGCTTTGAAGAGATGCTCGGGATGAGAGATACCTCAGAGGGTTGGGCAGGTGCTGATTTGGGAAAGGACAGGGTTTTGGTGTTGGGAATTGATGGCTCTCTTTCTTTGAGGAAGATATTTTGGAAAACTGATGGCAGAAACATTTGTTTGGTGATCC
Source organism: Anomalospiza imberbis (assembly GCF_031753505.1). Classification (NCBI taxonomy): domain Eukaryota; kingdom Metazoa; phylum Chordata; class Aves; order Passeriformes; family Viduidae; genus Anomalospiza; species Anomalospiza imberbis. The sequence continues at coordinate 17,288,929 of NC_089691.1, read as the reverse complement.
ATTGGGCGACTGTGTGGCATCATCCCAAGGGCTCCTCGAGGAGGAATGCATTTTGTGCTATGGAGGAACAGCAAATGGGACAGCTTTCAGTGATGGGACAGCTGCGCCCCCGGGCTTGGCATCTCCAGTCAGCCTCCACTGCTGGTCTGCTGAGCTCAGAAAGGCCAACCTGGTGGGGACATTAAAGCCCCTGCAGTGCTTTGTTCACTGCTGGACATTTGGGACCCACATATTGGGGTAGGAGAACATCGCGTGCACCCATGACCTCAAATTTTGAGCTCCCTTCTTTATTTATTTATTCCCTTATTTATTACTGGAGCCCAACCAAGATTTAGGCCTCATTTCATCAGCATCAGGCAAACCAAGACAATACCTACCTCAATTTTATTTACAGTCTAAATAGACAAGACAGACAAAGGGTGGCTGTGGAAACAAAAGCTCTGGAGAGGTGATGTGACATGACCCGGTCACACAGCAGGAGATTAAGAGAGCCAGGAATAGACAGAGGTTTCCTGACTCCCAGTCCCAATGATCTATCTATTGGAGCACGTTAATTCTTTCTCTCACTTAAATGCTGTGACTGGCATGCCACATACTGCCTAGCGAAGGGATCAGAGAAAACACATCCTTTGATTGCTAATGCTTCAGGCTAGAAATTCTTGTGTATTTTAATATAAGTTAAAGCATAGCTAGTGCCAGAAACTCAGTAAACTTTATTTTGGCGTATCTATGTAATTTCAAGTCTCCTGTTTATTTTGTACTGATTGTATTTCTAGTTTTCATTTCCTCACTGATTTTTGAGCAGTGTAGTGTACATTTAGTGAGGATAGTTGGTGTGGTTGGGGTGAGTAGTGTGGGGAGAGCTGAAGACTTTGGTGTGCAAGAGGATGGAGTTCACCTGCATTTCTGCAGGAGCTGTTGGGAAGTCTTTCTGTTGCTGGTGCAGCTGTAGCTGTCTGCTATCTGAAGAGCCAGCTACTTGTGCAGTGACTTTGATGTTCAAATGTCTTGAACGGCAGCAGCAATAGTCAGAAAGTCGCTTTGGGTGATGGTAAACTGTGGCCATGAATTCCTTTAATTTGTGAAGATCCTTGTTTTTTCACTTGTGAACTTTGGAGGTTCATGCCCATGTCACCCAGTGCTTGAGCACAGGCTAAGCCAGGGATCTGGTCCCTTTGGCAAGTGTAGGGACGATCGGTTCTGGTGCATGTGTTCTTGTTTCTTGCTTCATAAAACAGCCTCTTAGCCTATGGCAGAGGAATGTGTTGAGGAGAAATGCATTACCTGAAAAACGTGAAGTTTGGCTGCAGTAAAAGGCATAGCAATACATGAAAACAGATGGATTCATGCACTGTCATGTCTGGCTGTATTTTCCCCTTTTAGTTTGTCACTCGTATCTCTGTGTATTGGCTTTATTGTGCTGAGCCTGTAGGATGTTACCTGTTATATTTTCTCTTTTTGCCTGTAGACCAGGCAGGGACAAGCTCCAACCTGATCTTACTGTGTGGTTAAAAAAAAAAAAAAGTAGTAATGTAATCTGTGGGCAAATTGCACTTTAATTCGTAATTGTGCTATGAATATGGACTTGGCTTTCAAACACACTCTGAGTTTAAACTGCAGTTTGACTTTTATTTAGATAAATGCCTTTGAGTTCATAGTGAAATGGATATCTGCTGTAGGCTGGTATTGATTTAAAGGTCTCTTGAGTGTTTTAAAAGACAGTAGGGGCTTACAGGACAGCATATTTTAAACTGAGATGCTTGGTTAGGTTTTACACTCCTGCATAGCTTCAGTTCTAGGCTCTGTTAAGAGCCAGCCTGCGTTGTTGATTTGTAGAGCATTCTTCCACAGCAGGTGTTGGCAAAAAATTGAACATTTTGGGCAAGATGCAAGGAGCTGCCTTCAGCTGAAATGATGGGGAGTGGTGTGATGTGAGAGCCATCAAATGAGTCCCTCGTGCAGGGGAAGGCTTTGAGGACTTCCCATAAATGCATTGCAAGAGGGCAGGTGATCAATATCTGCTTTTTAGCTTGAAAGAGGTGTTTATCACTTCCTGCTAATCACACAAAATTGGTAAGCTTTGTAGTTTTTCAAGTCTTGGTATTTGTAAGGCTGCTGTGAGCCTGGATTTCTCTCTGCATTGCCGCAGAGTGCAGTGTGTTAGTGTGAGCACTTCAGGAGATATTTTCCATCAGTGCTCTTCTGGCAGCTGCTTTTTCTTTGTGTGTGCCTCAGCTCTGGGGTCATGGAGCACTGGCAGAAGTTCAGTAGGTGCCTGTGTGACTTGGATCCTGTTTACCTGTTTGGGTTGCAGACCTGCTTGCTTTCCATGGGCACAGTTTTAAAGCAAAGAAAAACCTAAACCTGGGAAGATTGGCGAGTTTTCTAGTCAGACTGGCTTGGTGGTTTGAAATAAGCAGCTCAATGTTCAAGGGCTTATCTAAAATCAGGCCATGAATCTTTTGGGTTGTGTTCAGAGGTGCAGTAAGAGGGTGTAACCTCCCTGCAGAGGAGGCACGAGGGTTGAATTTTACCCAGGGTAATATCCAAGAGCAGGGTGTGGAGCAAAGTAAAATTAATAAGTCCCCCTCACAATTTCCTTACAATTTACTGTGGTTGCTTTTCTGCTACCACCCATCAATTTGCCTCCTCCCTCTTTAGATTACACACTCACAGAAACATGCCAGCACTGCATACAGAATGGTAATTAAAGCACTTGTTACTTTCTGCATCATTAGACACTTGGTTTTAATTGATCCGGTTAGTCCTAGCTGCAGGTTTGACCTGTCCTGTGTGGTGTGCTGAGAGTGCATATCTTGGAGGGAAGACTCTGCTGTTGCACTGAGTGATGCTACAGCAGAGCATGGCAAAGCTCTTGCTTGTGGTTTCTGAAGTTGGCACTTAATTTGCATTATTTTGCCCATTTGCTGTCCCTAGCAATTCGTGCAGTGTGTTCCTTCCTGCAGCATGTTGAGCTCTGGATGTGTTTCCAATCAGGGGTGTCCTGTGAGGCAGATCTGTTCTCCCACCAGCCTGCTTTCAGATAATACAGCACAAACCATTTGTTATCCATTGGTGCTAGAATGTGATTTAGGTTTAGATTTGGGCTGTTGGATAGTTGGAAAGTGTTGGCTAGGGTTGTGAGAACCAAAGTGTGTACTGCTGTGTGGCTTGAAAGCTGTGTGCATGGATTAAAAAAAAACATTTAGTGATAGACTAATTTGTCTTATATATATCATCTTGTTAGAAAATGTAGAATATATTTTATGTTTACACATAGTGAGTGTGCATACCTCTGTATGTGTATTTTGTGTGTAACACAGTGTTATAAAAAATACCCTGTGTGAATATAGCTATAAAATATTTAGTGGAAGGTTTGTTGATTGTTTCAGTTTCAGACTTTAATTTGTCAGGAAACATTCTATTCATCTGTGATTAGTTTTGTGGTTGGAAATAATCAATAGTAGAATAATAAATGTAATTGTGTAATATGAAGACAAATTAAAACCACACTAATCTACTGCAAAAGAGGAAGAAGCTTGGGGAGAGCTAGATAACATTTTTGTCATGGAACTAAACTCACTTGTGCATTCAGCAGGAAAGTGCTGCTCTCCCATTTAAGTTCTCTTTAAAAAAAAAAAAAAAAAACAAAAACCAAACCCCAAACCCTCCCAGTGCAATCCAGAATAATTAAGATGACTCTGTTTTGCTGAGCAGGGTGACTGTATTTTGCTGATCCCTCTGTCTTTTATTTTAACAGAAATCTGAGCTACAACAAGTTGGCAGAGATTGATCCTTCTGTCTTTGCAGAGCTGTTGAACCTGCAGGAAGTGTAAGTATTCTTTCAAAGGTTTTAATTGTATTTTGCCAGGGCTGCTTGTAGGCTGTGAGGAAATTATATCTTGTTTCCTAAGACAGTACCTTCCTTTGGCTAAGTTGAATGAGCATGTCTGACTTGGTGTGGAGGTTTTTTCCCTCCATATTGTATCTGGGCTGCTTTTTTTAAACTAATCAATGAGCAGAACACAACATCCCAATTAAAACAGCAGAGCTGTTATTGGAAATCATTGGGGTTTGCCTCCCTGGGTGTTGTGCAATGCTTGGAGGCAGCAGTTCAGTACACCTGAGCACACACACAGAGCTCCTTGCTGAAAGCATAACCCTGAAGCAAGGCACAGCAGCCTGGATTGTGATACCTGATGCCAGCCTAGCCCAAATCTCCCAGGAAACAAAGGTGTAGTGTAGTGGATAACAAAGCACTTAACTGTGCCTCCTCCTCTCTCAGACATTTGTGCTCCTCTTGGAACCAGAACAAATTCTGTTGGAAGTCTTGCTAGAAGAGGCTAAACCAGCAGAGCTGTCTTCTGCTCTGGTGAGGCAAAGAGGAGCTGGTGAAGGTCTGAGTGGCTGTGCCAGACCCTCCTTGCTGGTAAAACAAACCTATTTCAGTGAACTGCAGGTTTTCCAAGCTCCTGGCCTCTGTGAAGGCTCAGCAGTTCTACTCAGAGAGGGGCTGCACTGTCAGCCCTTCACAGGGATCCCTGGAGTTCTGCATTTTGGGGTTTAAAAAACAAAAATTGACTGAAGTTGCAGGCGGTGGGCTGAGGTAATGAGCTTGTGTCTGCCTGGTGAATCGCTGGCATACTTGAGGTTTGGGCTCTGTTTGAAGAGCTACTGGTGCCTCACAGGAAACTGAAAAAAACATTTCCTTTCAGAAACAATGCTGTGCTCTATCAAACATTTGCTCTTGTCCTCTGTCTGTTTTCATTAAGTGTTGGGACTCATGGAGGGGCCAGATCCTGTGATTCTTAAATAAGCAGAAGTGGAATTCTCTCTGACTGATGCCTGCTGGATTGGACTGTGGAGATTAATGTAGCATCTCTCTCCTGGCCCGATGGCCCCTGCTCCTCTGTTTACATGAATAGTAGGCACTTGCTGGGAATCATGAGTAAGTGAGGAATGTATATCAGAAGTGACTGCAGTGCTCTGAAATCAGCTCTGCACTATCTTTAGAGAGAAAGTGATGTGGGTCAGCAGAACACTGCCTGTAGGATCTGTTTTCTCAACTTCTCTTTTCAGTGTGGAAAGCCTTAAATTGCTCTGTGCTTAAAGAAGAGAATTGCAGCCCTGATTCCGTGAGACTTTAGAATTATGCTAACACGACTGTGGCTTAGCAATAGCTTTTATTCATGGAAGTGCCTGAAGGTGTGTGACTTCTGATTCCCCAGGCAGGGATTCCCTGAGCAAAGTGCTGCATTTGTGTAAGAGCAGGACAAGCCCTGCACTGAACAGTTACATGCTGTAAAAAGGTGTCAGGGTTTCTGGGGAGATAAGTATTGCAGCCACAATGTAATGGGTAGATAAGAGCTGCTTGCTGTGTCAGAAAGACAGGGTTAGGGAATAGGAGAGAGCAGAAGAGTTTGTTAGGAGGGAAAGGGAGCAGTCAGAAATGGGAGACTGGAGGGTCTGGAGCAGAGCCTGGAAGGCAGGCTCTGGGAAGTGTGAGGGAGAAGCTCTATTAAAAGCCCTATCTACTAATCATGGTTGCTTTTGAATAACAGCTAAACCACAGACCACTGAAATAAACTTAATTTCACAAGGAGAACCACATCTATATTGCCAGAGCATCTTCTTTCTGAGGGTTTTTTTTAAGCACTTTACAAACATTCATGAAATAAGCATCATGCTGTGGCATGTCTGGAGAGCAAGTCAGTGTTTCTCTGTGCATGCTGTGCTGGGCAAACCAAGGCACCCTCAGGGAAAGAGATTGCCCCAAATAATAGATGCATTGATAAGACCTGAACCTCCCATGATGCTTCAAACGTGCTGTCTGTGGCTCCTGAGCATTACACAAGGCTTAAAACTCTGTGTCTCTCCATGTGAATAATTAGTGTGGTGTATTTTGAAAACATTTTGTTTGCCCTTGATTTAAAGAAAATATCTGCAGACCAAAAGATTTAAAGCTTCATACCTTATCTTGGATGCTCCTCTTTGCTTGACTGAGAGTGTGATAAAGCCATAGAAGAATTTACCCTACACTTTTCCCTGAGTTTAGGCAGTTGTTTGTGTGCTTTGTTTTGGTGGCAGTTATGAGAAGGTTTTGGAAAAGTTTTAAGTCTGTGTAAGGTGAAATTTAGTGGCTCAAAGTGATGCAAAACCCTGTGATCCCACTTGCTCTGAAATAAGTGGTGGAGGCTCAGGGTAGGGGCTGGACTGGGACATTATTTTCCTTCAGGACACTTGATCTTTCTCTCATCCCCTTTGGTGGCTTCATGTGATGACAATCCTCTGGTGTCCATCCATTCTCATTCCTTGGTTGGAAGGATGGATGGAGGGTGCTGCTGTGGGGTAGACCCTGTGCTCCTTTCTGGGGTTTCCTCAGGTCATATGGATCATGGAATCCACCAAACTGATGGTTTCATGGCTCTCAGGCTTTCCAGGCTCATTGGTAGCAAAGAAAGTAGTAACCATGCTAAAATTCCTCTCCAAACAACTCACCTTTTATTTTCTAAAGTGCCTTTCACTGAAAGCTCTGGAGAGCTGTGCTATTTTTGAGCAGGCTCCATTTCAGCTTGACACCAGCCTGGCAACTGGACTGTAAATATTTTATATGGGTGGCCCCCCCTCTCCTCTGCTTCAGCATCCAGAGGGTTTGTGTCGTCAAAGGCGAGGGCTGGGGAATGAGACTGAAAGTGTTTTAAGTTGTTGAGCCCAGCTGTTCTGTTTTGAGGGGTTTTTTTCCCCTCTTTTTTTTTTTTTTTTTTTCTTTTTCAATTCCTTTACATAGGGAAAAGGGGAAGATGAGTGGGAAATCCCAGGCAAATACAGAGCTTGGCTGTTTCCTCTATGTCAGCAAATGGTGCCTGTGAGCCAAGAGAGAAAATGAGGTGGGAGAACCACTTCTGACTGATTCCTGACATGACAGGAGGCTGATATATGAATATCACACTTATGTCAGAGGAGGGTTTCACCAGTTGTTAGACGCCGGTTGGTGTCAGAGCTGCTTAACCAGAGCTGACCCAGGCTCCTTCTTCTCCAGAAGATGCTTAGTTAGATGTTAATGAAAATGTGCTCAAATAAGCATTTTAATGCTCTTTCCAGCTTGCTTTGTACCTTTGGAAGCTCTAGACCATGTTGTAATATGAGCAACAGTGAGCTTTTAGTTGCAGAGTGGAGTTCCTTGCTGTATTGCAATGCATCTGGCTTTTTTCCCTTACATTTTAAGGCATGGGTATAATGTCAGAGGCAGAGGAAAGCTTTTATCCCAGCAGTGCTTGGAACTCCTCGTGAAATCAAATATCTTGCCTCCTCTCAGAGGAGCCAGAAGGGAAGTTCTGGGATAAATGTGCCACTGCCCTCTCCCACCTGCCAAAAATAGTGTTACAAGGAAATAAGAGGGGAAAGAAAAACCAGCATAATTTAGGATTGCCCCTTCTTGTGCCTGTAGCTTAGCAGCCCTTGGCTGTGCAGCTCTGGGATGCTTTGCACCCAAACTGTGATCTTGTCAGGATTCCCTGCAGAAGGGGAGCACTTGGAAGGCCTTCAGTGACCCAGAGGCTGTGCCTGGAGCAGCAGTGATGGGAGCAGGGCTTTTTGGGGGTCCTGGGGAGCCTGGCCAGGGCTTGGCTGTGATCACTGCAGCGAGAGGGGGGAGTGGGCAAGAAGACTGAGAAATTAGGTAATTTTCAAGCAGCCAGACGAGCGACTGTTACAGTAATTAATTGACTAATTCACCGTACAAACAAGGGCTCTTTAAAGCAAGGAAGAGCCAGTCACATGGCAAGGATCTGTTTTCAGTCACAAAACCACTTGAAGCACTAGGCCCTGGCAGGGGACGTTTCAGTGCTGGTGGCTGCAGGAGCGGGTGGCCTGTGGTGCCATTAACCTGGGGCTCTCTGTGCTCCCCAGCTGCTGGAGCAGGGCCCCTGTGCCTGGTGACATTGCTGTGCCCAGCACTGCCTGCTGTGCTGCTGCTGTTTTTTGTGGGGAAATCCCTCTGGGATTTCCAGAGCTGGGCCTGGTATGGAGAAGATGCCATTAGGTTGTGCCCCCCTGGCTCTGACCTGGTGTGAGCAGGGGCTGCTGCTTGGGGAAGGGGTGAAATTCCTGTCCTGAGCCAGTGGCACATATGGCCTTAAGGTGCAAAAGTCTCCTGTCTCAGGTTTGACTCTGGAAACACAGGCTGGTGGGGGGCTGTGGCACAACGCTTTCCTGCCTGGCACTTTAGGGAGTGGGCGGCAGGGGAGGAAAAATCCTTGTTCTTGTAAAGACAATACAGTGGAACCAGTGGTGGTGGCTCTCATGTATTAAAGAGTAAGGTGTGGCCATCAGAGGTCCAGAAAAACCCCTTCAGATGGAGGCTTCTGCCCCAGTGTCAGCCCTCCCCTGCTCCTGCATGCCTGGGCACGGGCTGCTTGCTTTCAACCCCCAATTTGTGTTTTTTGCAGGAGACTGGACCACAACGAGCTGAGTGCCATTCCCTCGCTGGGATCTGCTGCTTCCAGCGTCCGCTCCCTGCACCTGTAAGTCACTGCCACCTCCTCGGGCTCTGGGCGCTCTGTGGGGAGGGTGTAGCTGCCTCTGAGAGTTCCATGGGTGTCACATTCATTCCTGCTGACTCTAGATTTTGGTTTTTGGCTTGTTAAGAAATTTAAGAATTAATTAACCTTAATTAAGAAACATCATCTGGAGTAGTGCGATTTGTGTGAGGTTGTGTTGTGCTTATGGTCAGTGGCAACTTATGTCAGTAAATTCCAAAAGTTGAAAAAACTTTTTTTCTCATCTGCCTTTGGGTTTCAACCATTAGGTCATACTTGTGCTATTAGATTTTACATTTTCTTTATTCTTTTTTCTCTTGGTTCTGTTCTGATAATTTCTTCTTTCCTCTTAAAGCCAGAGAGTATTCATATCTTAATCTTTTAGGGAACGCATTCCAGACCTGTTTTTATGATTTCTTTCAGCTTTTTTTAACATTTTCTTTTGAGAGAGCAGTGATTGCAAAGCATGATCTGCAGAAGGTTTGAAGTTCCTAACTTTGGTAGTTTAGATGACCACAGAAGCATTAGACACCTGAGAGCTCCTGTGTATTGGCCACCAAGGCTCTTGGATCAATGACGCTGCTGAAGGGAATAAAATATTAAAATATCAAACTATTTAGTACCTAAAGAGTTTGGACTTCTGAAATGATTTTTGCATGTGTCTGCTTGTAATGTGCACTGAGAAGGAGTTTTGCTGAGATATGCATGATGCCTCCCGGGTTCCTGGGAAGTGTTTTTAGCTAATAGGGACTCCAGCAAAGTGCTGGAGCAGTTCAAGTGGTGGCTTCCAGTACACCTGCAGGCAGGTATCTGTGTTCTCCATGGATTTGGTACTTCTTGTGGTGGAAAATGCCTGTGACCACTCCACCAGATTGGCTTCTCTTGCTCAAAAGGCTCTGACTTACTCTGAGGAAGTCTTTATCTCTTGACTTACTGTGCTGCCGCATTTTTGCTGTGCACCAGGGTTCGAAAAAGACCTCCAGAAATCTGATTTATGGATGGAAAGCTTGCATAGAATTTGCTATCCAGGATATAGTTTTAGGCCCCCCAGATTGGCTTCTCTTTCTCATGAAGTCTGTAAATGCTCTGAGTTCCACAAGCCCCTGTTGTTATTTTTGCTATTAATTTAGCCGTTGGCAAAGAACCAAATTGCTGGAGCTTTGGGTTTTTTATTCCTGAAATGAAATAAGCAGTTTGAAAAGGAGGAATTATGACTTGTGGAAGGCAGTAGATTTACAGCTCCTCTGAAATTTCAGAATGGTGAAGAAGGAAGGAGAAGCTACAATGCCAAATGATAAAAGGATGTGATTCTGAACAAACCTGCTTAGTATCACTTTCCAGAAATCTGAATTGCTCTCTTCAGCTGCTACACATAAATAACTCTGGTAGCAGGATTTGTAATGCTGCTGTCATACTTCTGCAAGAAGGGTCTCCTTGTTTAGCTTGTATTAGAGAATGCCACTTCTTTTCCCCCTTGCATTTCCTTTTAATTTTTATCAGAGATAAAAATAACCCGAATTATGTTTTGAAGTATCTGCTGCAATCAATGCTGCTGACTCACATTGGAATGATTTGCTGAGGAAGTGGAGTTTTCTCCGTCATTGGGAGTCTTTCTTTAATCAATTGGTTGGCTTCCTAAAGGATGGCCCTTTATAGTTCAACACTAGGTTAATGGGCTTGATAGGCAGATTGGTGGGTAAAGTTGTTTAGCCTTGTGTGATATAAGGAATCAGATTATATGGTCATACTGGTTTCTCCTGGCCTTCCAATCTGTGAAGTAATAATTGGGGAGGCTGCCAAACCAAACCCAGGGTGAAGACTCATAATGAAGACTTGTGTACTGAGAAACTGGTTTATGTTTAAGTGTATAGTGTTACAGTGTATTCTTAATGCTAAAGAAAAATAAATACATTTCCTTTTTTTTTTTCAGTGTTTAGAAATGTGTGAAGTGTGTTTACCTCACAAACCTCTGAAGTAGGTTTTGTATATTGCATGTGGTTAAGTATTTCCAAAGGACTGTTAATGTATTATAAAAGCAAGGGTTGTATATTTGTCACTCAAAACATCCCTTCTGAATGAATTATTTCATCTCCTACTCTTCCTAAACAGGAGAACACACTTTTTCTCCTTTTGGGGCTAGGAGAAACAATACTGCCAAACTCAGATTTGGTGGTTGTATGGGGTTTTTTTGGGTTTTGATTTTCTTTTTTTTTTTTTTTTTGGGTTTTCCTTACCTGTCTCCACCACCCAAAACTTGCCTGACCCCACATGTGTGAGGACCAAAGGCCAGTTTATATCTGTAAGCATGTGAGAATCTGTTGAAGAGAGAATTCTCAAAGCTTTCTGCAAGCCTTTGGATGTCCCAGGCTGCAGATGGATGCAGACATAACATATGTATCAAAAATGCTTTGTCCTGATACACTGCCATGAAGTTTGGTTCAGTTTAGTTATTCCTCGAAGAATCAGTTTGTTTGCCTTGCACGTTGAAAATATTGCCAAAGTCATTCATTTCAGCAAGAGCAAACATAAGGGACTTGATAAGGCTTTTAATAGAACAGAAGGGAAAAATAATCTATGTACGGGTTACCAAATAAAGACAGACATTAAATGCAAACATCTGTTAGTGCAAACAAAAGCCAGGAAATTCAGCTGGGAGGGGGAGAGACCAAATCTGGATTCATTCCGAAATTACATCGGAATAGCTGAGAGGAGAACCTTGCCTGAAATTCCCACAGCATTTGTAATTTAGTTACAGTTCCTAGACTTGGACATTTGGGAGTTGATGGCAGGATGTTTTCACTGACATGCCCTTGGCTGAGGATTTCCCAACCCAGTGCAGCTACAGTGTGTTAACTCTGAAGGCTCTCGAGCAGACCCCGTTACCTGATCTGGTGGGGAAAGGGATGATGGAAGAAACCATTTATTTGCAGAACTTAGTCTGTTTATATTCAACTTTCTCACTAACTTGCATGAAAGAACTCTTAGGCCTGCCAGGTTAAAGGAGCTGCAATCAGCCCTGCACTGGTCTGTTATTATGGGTTTCCTACAGGCCCCAGAGCAGGCACAAGCTCAGCCCTGACTCTGGGACCTGTCTTCATTGCTGCTGCATCTACCTGCATGTGAGTAACTGCACCCTGGAGGGGTTTTGGGGCGTTTGGACAGGATGATGGAGGTAGATCCTTGTCCTCTGCCCTGGCTCCAAGCCTGATGCAGTCAGCATCCTCTGCCACAGGCTGTTGGGCAGCTGTGGGGCTCAGTGGAGAGTGCTAACCAGACCTCTGAAGCAAGCATGGTAAACAGACCACACTCTGTCACATCCATAGCTGGCTGGGAATTAAGGAAGTTAACAGATTAAACACTTAAAAATTACTTTCATTTCTTTCACTGTAAGTCTTTTAAGCCTCCAGCCATTTAGGAACAAAGGGAACAGTGACCCATAGCAGTCAGCTGTGTGTTAGCAACAGGCAGAGCTGTTTGAGATGCTTTGGCCCCATCATCTTGCTCTGAAGAAGCACAGATAACAAGGAACTCAGAACAGGGATTTTTAGAGCAAAAGAGTGTGAAATAGGATTAGCTGATTCACAAGAAGATGCAGTGACACTGCAGTGTATTTACTGGGGAAAGCGAAATCAATAGGACTACTCTGCTGCCAAACTGAGCAGAAAAGTCTCTTGAAGAAAATCAATCTTCTTTACAGACTCATTAATGTAAAGATCAATTCACATTAAACTGTAATTAAACAGAGAGCTAGAAGGAGAAGGGTAAGTGATCTGCTGTGCTCCAGGCAAAATATATCATGTAAAATTTGAAAACTGAATACGTGGAGAATCGAAAATTGGGAGTGGCAGGGAACATGCTGGATTGGAAAAGGGCTGATGAGCTCAGATGCTGGTTGGGGCAGCATGATCCTCATGGAAAGGAGGGTACTCAATGCTATTCCAGCTGGATGTCAGGTAAGACAGGTCAAAGACTTCAGCCAGTCTCTTCCATTTGACTTGCATGGTTTCTTGTAGAGCTTTTCCTCTTAAGTGCTTGGGATTTCATTATAACTCTAGTTAAATTAGCCACATTGTTAAGATTGTGACCCTTATTTCTTGTCTAACTTTGATTTTCTTTGACTCTCATTAGACCTTTGTACTAGATTAAAGCTTGACTGGTCTTGGAAGTCCATAACGTGGCAGAATCAGGATTGTATTATTGCGCTGTTGCCTCGTTTTTTCATGGTGAAGACTTGTGAAAGCAGTTGTTATTTTAGTGCTGTTTGCACTGCTTCACTTGTATTGTCAGATGGGGTTTGCAGAGGCGCTTTCTGAAAACCCATGTGGTCCATTAGATTCTTTGAGCTGCTGTTTTGCTTTCATCCAAGACAAAGGTGCCGTGCTTTGTGAGCTGAAACAATGCAAGCAGCCTGTTCTCTGCTGCTCTGAGTGGGATCTCGCAAATACACCTTCCTTTCTGCAGGATTTCCTGGGAGCTGGGGTGGTGGGCTTGAGATCTGTGACTCCACTTCATCTTTGCTTTTCAAGTTAAGATGTTGCAGACTCTGTTGAGCACCAGAACTGCAGCTGCAGCTCTGTCCATGGCAGCCTCTCGGGCTGACCCTGTTAGAGGGAAGAGCTCAGAGCTGCTGCCATCTGTGCTGTTTGGAGAGCACAGCTCAAGCCTGAGCTGGTCTCTACACGAGGTGTGAGCTCACTTCGTGTTCCTGGCTAGGCTAGAGTAAAAACCTCTGTGTAGGCGGTGTTGAGAGCTGGGAAGTTTGGCTTGCAGGAGGAATGAGGTTTGAGCTAAGAGACAGTACAGACTTAGCCTTGGAGGCCATTTGTGGCCTGGGATCCTGCTGTGCTAATTGCTGTACAAACAGAACAACTGCCTTGACCCCCAAGGGGTTTAATCTGCAAGTCATCTTTGCTGGAGTTAAAAAGGGATGATCTAACAATTAGAAATAAGGAGACTACTCTGTTAATTCCATCTGGGTCGCAGCAAGAGGTTTTGTGCTCTCAAGCGCAAACGCAGATGAGTCAGAGGCAGCCGTGCGCGGGGTCTGGTTGGAGTCAGCAAGCTCTGCTCGTGTGCAGGACGTGCCTTGGGCAGCTCGGAAAACCACGCTGCCTTCCACTCTTCCTCATTATTGGCCCCGAGAAAACTTTCTCTGGGAACTGAGGTGAAGTGGTGTAGATACATAAGCGGATTCACCCCCGGGCCCTGCTTGCATCACCTGCGAGGTGTAGTGTCTGCAGGGGCCAGTTCTCCAGTGTTTGCTCAGGCAATTCCCCTTGGGGATGGAGAGAGCTGCTTTTCTGAGAGTTTGGTCCACACTACAGGCTATACTACTGAGCTTCTGGGTTTGGATGTGTAAAATATTAATAGGGAAAGGGAAAATTAAAAGAATGCTGACAGGCTGGTCAGTGGGCAGCTATGTACAGGCATAAGATATTCTGAAACTCACCTCTTAAGTTTGTTTTGCTCAGAGTTCATATTAAGGCTGTGGTGTGTAAAGTCTGCAAGTTTTCGAGGCCAAAGACTGCAGGAGCCTTTCCCAGTGGAGGAAGCTCTCATTAATCATGTGCTTCTAAGGACCAGAAGAGATGCTGTTTTGACTTCTCTTTAGGGCTGTTGGAACTGTTCTAATAATTTGCATGTCCTCTTTGAGTTTTTAGATATAACATGAATGCATGGAAATGGCAAAGGATCTGAGGCTATTCCAGGGAAATGAGTAATAATTTCTTTTAGAAAAGCAACAGCAGGAAAGCACACAGTTATCAGACTCAACAAAAGAGTATCAGAAAGTAATCTGTGCACATACAGTGGAGTGTAAAAATTGGCCAGAGGATAAAGATAGTGAAAGTTGGTGGCAGCTCATGAAATACCATTTACCCCTGGAGGCTGCTCTATTATGTATTTAATAACAAGCATTTTGTACAGCCATGGCAGCTTCTTCTATGAGTAGAGAATTGCTTTGAGCTAGGCCAGATCTGCCCTGGCATCTGTGTGCTGCTTTGCAGGCCATGCTGGGTTAGTGTGTGTCTGGAGGGAGGAGAGGACACCAGTGGTCTTGTGGGACAGAGCACAAGGTTAGGAGTTGGAATACTGGGAGAGGATCTTTTTGTGCATGACCCACATATTCATTATACCCCAAAGTAAATTCCCCTTTGGGTGGATCTGCTTCCTCCATCTGCCTCAGGGCAGATGGAGCTCCTGGATGTAAAGCATCTCCAAGGGCAGGTGCATATTTTATGTACAATGCACAAAGTGGCTTCCAAATTCTGTCCCTCTGCAGATCAAGCCTAGATCAGTTGTTAGGGTCATTTGCAACCATGATCTTTTGTTAAGGTCAGTATGAAAAACAGCTTCATATTTGAGCCTTAGAATAGCCCAAAATTGCTACTATTAATATCTTTGGTGGATTGACTGTCTCATTTAATGGCATATGGCAAATAAAGCACACATCTACAAAAGCAATTCCTTTGTTAGTCTTCACAGACCAAGCAGGTTTCAAATATAAATAACCTGCTGAGTTGAAAGTTTTTTTAGCGTATTGGAGTTTCCTGCCTAAAAACTGCTGGCAGTGGCAATTAAGTTTGCTCAGAGGTGAGTAAAAGTGAAGTTGAAGCTACAGTAAAAAGCAAGTTGAATTATTTTGGGGTAAAATAGTGTAGGCTCAAGAAAATGTTCACTTGAATGTGGTCCTTTTAGGTTAAGGTTGGAAGAGATTAGCAAAAAAAGTCTGCAGAAAGCTCATTTCTAACTGAATAAAAACCAGCTATGTGGTGGATTTTCTCATATTTTTAACCCATGTCAAATTCCCCAATTAATTGCAGAAGTGAACAATAGAGATCATGTCAATAGTGATTATCTTGCAAAAGCAGCCATGCTGGGGGTGTGCAGCGTGGGAAATGTGATTGCTGGTTAAGACAGATGAGAAAGTGATCTGTCACACCTTCAGATGAAGTGATCACTTGAGAGGCCACGCTCCCTTACGTCTGTGTGCATAACTCCTGCTTGTTAACAGGAATTCCACGTGAATATTGATTGGGAATAAGTGGTTGTGTGAGTACATGTTCTGCCTGTCAAACCATTTAATGTTCAGTTGCACATCAGGGAAAATAGCAAAGGTGGCTGGAAAATGAAACTGGAGTGCAGGGCTGTAGGAATGAAGAGACAACTGTGTTAGTGGTCAGATCTGAGCAGATAAAATTAGTTGGGGAGAGGTAGAATTAAGAGTTGATGACAAAAGAAAGGCTTTATAAATGCCTCATGGATTTTAGACTTAAATATTGTTTCCTGTCCAGTCCATCTGCTGCAGATCACACACTCTGTGCAAGCAGTTGCAGAACAGGGTGGTGATTAGCATGAGCAATCAGGCCAAGGGATTGGACTTTCTGTAATCCCTCAGGTGCCCTGGAAAAGGAACATTTTTTGGTGATTTTTACCAGGATATTTTTGCCATCAAGGTTGTTTTCTTGAGAGAGCAATCACCTTTTTCAAAATAGGAGGAACTGAAGATGTAAATGGTCTTACTATAGAAGCTTGAAGAACTTACTGCCTAAGTGGTGGTGAATGCTTACACTTGACTTTACAAGGTCTTTACCAGGGAAGCTTGAACAGCCTGTTTTATACCAGCTTGGCTTAGCACAGAGGCAGTTCTACTGTAAAACCCAAATTTCCTCTTCCCTGGATGTTTTGACACCTTGTTCTGGGGTTTCCCAAAGCCACCCTTCCTACTTGATGAGCTTTAGCAACAGGGTGTGCCTGTCCTTGTGAAGAGCAGCTCTTTTCCTTGCTAACTTGACCACTGCTTTTCCACAAAGGAGCTCTTCCTTCTTGCAGGCTGAGCAGTGTGAGCCGAGCAGAGCTCAGTGAAGTCTGCCCAGAGGCAATCCCTGTTCCTGTGACCTTGCTGACAGGACAGATAAGCCCTTTCAACAGAGCACAAGTGTGTGTCATGTTGGAGCAGACAGGAACGCCAGCCTATCTACATCTCTCAAGTGTTAACAGGAATTTGACTGGCCAGTCAGAAATGTGTTTCTTCAAATGCTGCCTTTTTCAAGAGGCAGGTCTTTTAGCAGTTTCTGCTGCAAGTTCCATGAGACAGAGAGTTTGATGGTGTGGAAGATGTATTCAAGTGTGTTGTCCTTTCTTTACCTCCCTTAGCATCTCTGTAGTTAAATCCGCATTTTCATTGTGTTTCTGTCAAAGCTGGAAAAAGCCCCTGTGTCACATTGTGGCTTAGAGACACAGACAGTCCATGCTATCAAGAAGTCTGCTTGCAGTTGAAATTTGGATTAAAATTGCAGCATCATCATGGGCAGAGCCATTGCATTTGGTTTCCACTTGGATTCCTTCTCCCCTTGTGTTATTTTCCCCTTCTCACTCCTGTGGAGAGACAAAAGCAAAACAAAACCACCCACAAAACACATGTGCTCTCTAGGCTGTGGTGGATCTTATTTACTTTGATCATGTATTACACAAAGAGAAACTAAAATCAGTATCAGGATTTAAGGATGAAAGTGCCTCCATGCCCTGTGCTTTTGGATATTCTTGGCTTTCAAATGGAAATGCCATCCTTGTTGATTAGAGGCACAAAACTTGCATGCAATTAAATGAAAGGAAGCTGCTGTCTGCTCCAGCCCCTGCTCTGTGCTAGTTCAGTTGACATCTGGGCTGGATCTGATTTTTAGGTTTCTATTCTTCCTTATCACAAACCTGATTCATCTTTGAGGCAGTGATAAGGTGGGGGGCCTGGGCAGCAGCCCTGACATGGGCACTGTGCAGGTGTGGGGCTGTGGAGAGCAGGAGCTCATCAGAGCAGCAAACTGGTGGGGTGAAGCTAGCCTCTTTCTTGGCTTCAAAGAGTTGCTTATGCATTTAATTTGTGATAGAAAATTGAGTTTGGCTGGCATTTATCAGTGGCAGAAGAAAGCCCTTGGGGGAGAAACAGAAGAGGAAAAGCCAGTGGCAGAGCAACAGAGTAGCAGACCAAAGATATGAGATGAAGAGCTTGGAAACACTGACCTGTCTGTCATCTGCCAGCAACTGAATGACCCCTTTCAAATATTGATGCAGCTCTTCCTTCAAAGGGGCTCTGCTGAGCGCCACGACCCCGTTCAGACAGCTGGTGCAGAGCCCTGTGGTTTCCTGCATTCTTGTGTGAAAACTGCCATTTACCTTATATGACTCCCTTCCTTCTATTCCCATAGGACAGTTCTCCTCCTTAGCAGAGTTCAGCACTCAGAAGAGCCTGTCCTCTCCTTTGCAGCCTTTCTCAGTGCGTGCTCCAGATGGAGGTCAGGGAATGTGAGAAGTGATGGGAGCAGTGGTTTGGACAGAGAGCTGGAGGAGGGGGTGAAGGGCTTGTACAGCTCTGAGTGCTTGCACACTGCCCCTTTCAAAACCAGCAGTGATGGTGTTCAGTGGCTTAGAGATCCTGGCCCTCCCTTGTGCCTTTGGCCAAATTGCATCACAGGTTGGGCAGCCCCTGCTGAAGACACCTGGCACCCTTGCAGGTGCACCCTCCATTGAGGGGCGTGCTCAGGGCTCTGCAGATCATCACTGACATGGTTTGGGTCAAGTTCATAAAAGTTCAGGGAGACTTTTACAGAGAAGCCGTGCCAGACAATGAGAGATGCTTTGCACAGCTTGTTTAATGGATCTGTGCCCCTTGTGAATACATCATTTTAAAAGCTGCTGCAGAGCACAATCTTGATGAAACATCCACCATAACCAGAAGAGAGCTGGTCCTCTTAGAACCGCCCAGTTGCTGATGAGGGGACTGTGCCCATACCAGAGACTATCTTGTCTTCAGGAGTCTTTATTTGCTTTGATGTCACAGCAGGTTGTGTAATCTGCTGAAGAGATAAGACAGCCTCTGTTTTAAAGATGACTAATTTCTAATCCTGCCTGTCTCAAACATTTTGTTCTCTTAATGGAATGAAATGCTGAAGGCTTAGGAAGTTGTACGTTGCAAAAAGATATCCAAAATCATATGGTGGCAAGTCAAAGTCCGGTGAAAGGAAATGCAGATCAAAGTGAGGAAGAGAGCTTTGAAAAATGACATGACTTACCTCAGTGGATCTAGCACACAGTGTAAGGTCATGTAAGAAATCAGAAAGTTTACATAAACAGTGCTAGTACAGAAATATTCTAAGAGAATATGTATCTCACTGGGTATGTGGTGGTTTTGGTTACAATAGGAGAAGGGCTTTCCTTCATGCAGTTCATGCTTAACCCAACAAAAGCCATTAATGACTGTTCATCAGATCCAGGCCTTTGCTTATGTCCAGCTGCTAGGAAAGATTCTAAAGATAATGTTTGATCCCTCCTTCTTATCCATGTGGCTGCCTTGTGAAAGAGCTGTGGGAGTGTGCGGGGCAGCAGGATAACATCTGCCCATGCTCGGGTACCCCGGGCACGAGGATGCTCTGAGGGCACTGGGAGTGCAGCAGGGTCGGTGGTTGAAGTCCATCAATGTGAGAGGCAGATGAGCTTGGTCCCGTGAGTGGCCACAGAGTAGCCTTTAATAATAGACAGTGAAAACGTAGCCCCTGGGTCACTCTGGGCCCACGTGAACAGTCCTGTTGACTGCAATGGAACTATTTGTATGAGTAAGAGTTTGCTTGTGGGAGCAGGGTTCATAGCACAGCCCTCTGCAGGTGGCAGCTGCTCCCAGGCCCAAAGGGGTGAATTAGCAAATCTCTTCTCCCAGACTGATTTCTGCCTCCAAACATCCATGACATGGAACAGTGACACAGTCACTTCCCTGTGAAAGGTTCCATTTTTTCTCCGTCCCCTCCATCTTCAGAAAAACCCCAAAACCCATTTTTTTTTTTAACCCCCCCGTCTTATCCCAGCTGTGTGTAGCTGGGGGTAGTTTGCTTCATGCTTCTTCATCCTAAACCACAAAACAGGGTGAGAACATGACCTGATAAACAAAAGTCCTCTACAATATATCTGGTTTGAAGCTGATGTACAGCAGATGAATACATTGTCTTCAGATTTTCTGCTGTAGTTAGATATAGTTGGAATAGCTCCATCAGCTTGTTTCATGCATTGTTCCTTTATATGATTTTAAGTGAGAAATAGTGTAAAATGGTCATGGATTTTGTTTGCTTCATCTTAGACCTTTTTCTGAAGGAATGCTAGGGAGAGGGAAGATCCTGACTTATGGTCTTAGGCAAAGAATATAAACCTTTAAGGGAAAGTTAAGATATCCATTAAAAATTACACAAGTGGCTTTTTTTTTTCCAGTGGTCTGGGGTTTGGTTTTGTTGTTGTTGTTGTTGTTTTGGGCTTTTTGGGGGTAGTGTTTTTTGGTTTTTGGGTTGGTTTGTTTCGTGTGGCTGACCCTAAAATGCAGTGGCTGCCTGGCCTGCCACTGCTCTGCTCTTGTTGTGTGTGCAGCCAGCACCTGAACAAACAGAGCTGTATCTGTGACAGCCTGGGAATCTGCCAGGATTCCTCAGGGAAGGAGTGATTCAGAGCATCTGAGAAAAGTGGGGGCTGCTTCCACGCATCCTTCTTCCTGTCCAAACAGCAACCCATGCAGCCTTACTCTGAAAGGGCAGTGGGGCAGTTCCCATAAGCAAATGCAATTTTTGTGTTGGATAAAAATATGCATTCTTGTGACAGTACAAAATCTCGTGCCTCACGGATTATTCTGGAAAGGCTGATGTGACAGCACAAAGTGTCAGACAGCTAGTGGGGCTTTCCAGAGCACTTGGGAAGTGTGAGGGCTCATGCAAGTCAGGCAGTTCAGGTTTTCTGGGAAGGTCTCATGTGAAGAACCAGGGAATGGTGTGGCACAGACTTCCAACATGTCATCTGCGTGTTTACTTCATCTTCAGCTGCAGAGATAGCTTCACTCTACTCCAAGGCTGGCATTTCACAAGTCACAGTAAAGAAGAAAAAGTTTTCTGACAGAGGTCTTTGGAAGTAAAATTTGTGAGTAGAATGTTAAATCCACTTAAGAAGTTCTACACTGATAAATTGTTTGAACTTCGAGTCAAAGCTGATGTGGAGGTCCCAATGACATTCTTCCCCTTCCTTCTTTCCATATGTTAATAAAGATTGCTTAGGAGATCTTCGGTTATTGAATGTAAGAAGGTGACCAGGAAAAGCAGGAACATTCATGTTGCTGCTGTTGTAAACACAAATTCATCTTCCAAATTGTCAGTTAACGTCTTTCCTTGTTAGGAAAATTACTCAGGCATTGCACTCTGAAACCATGGTTTTATTTATTATTTTTTGTGTTTGTGTAGTGAGTGACAGGCTAAAATCAAATAGCAAATCATGTGAGGCGAAAGCTTAGGAACCCATGTCTTTGATCTTCTTCAGTGTTTCTAGAAGGATCAGTACTGGATCTCCATCTCCTCTGAGCTGAGGAGGAGGAGGGCAGGTAGTTCCAGGCATGTGTTAGTCACAGTGTGTGTGATCCATCTCTGGTTACGCTGCCTTTGATCTCCCTCTCTTTGCACAGCCAGTCTGTGACACCAAACCTTGCCTGTCCTTCAGTACCAAACCCCATAACTCTTCCTGGCTCCAGCATTTTGTTTCTTCAATACTTTGTCAGGGTGGAAATACTAACCAAACCCTGAACTTCTTAAAATCTCTCTCTTTCTTGTCCTGTGATCTCCCTCGTACGCTCATTTTGAAAATGTGCTGTTATATTAATAGAACCCTGCCCGAGGTGCAGAGCCCCTCTTTAGAAGCTCGATTTTATTTTTGATGCCTATAACAGGTGCTGGTTTAATAGGTTTGCTGTAGTACAGCTTTCCTTTTTCTCTGGTGAGCCGGGCCAGATCTGTAAGCTGACACTACATGAAGGCCAGGCATGTGACTTCTCCCTGCCTTCAGCCTCGCTTCACACTGCAGCTATGGCAGCCTTAATTCAAGCTTTGTCTAAACCAGGAGGTTTTGTGCTGATTGTATTTAAATCAGCCCAAGCAAAGCCCCTCGTGCATTCCTGTCTGAGGGTCTTGCTTTGATTTTCTGAGTGGGCAGCTGCTGGGGGGAGTGAAAGTGGCTCAAACACCAAAGGAACGTTTTTGTGCTGCTCTTTGCATCCATTTCACGCGGGGAGTTTGAAGCTAAGGTATAAATTAAACTGAGTTGTGCTCTCCTTGCTTGCTGCAAAGAGGAAGGTGAATTCCCCTATTAGGTTTGGTGGAAAATGTTTCACAGCCTGTTTATCAAATAAGTATTCACAAAGACACTTCGAATGAGGAAACGCACCGGGATTAAAGTGTAACTTTACCTCTAAAATACAAGCTGAGATTCCTGGAAATGCTGCAAGCCTTTGACTTTGCGCCACCTGTTATTTTCCTGCCACCCCCTTCAGCTCCCTCCTGACTCTGAGCAAACCCAAACAGCCTTTGGCTTCGCTGGAACGTTCTGCTTGTTTTTCTCAGCCCGGAGGAGCAGAGAGCGCGCATTTGTTTCCTCACGGGCTCGGTTCAGCAAGGAGCTGGCTGAGGTTGATCCAAACCTCCTGTAAGCCCAAGGGCTCCGTCCAAGGGCGGCACAAAGTGCAGGGGCTGAGGGGCTGTGCTACCTCGGGCTGTTGGAGTGGGGTTCAGGTGGGTTAAACTGAGGGGCCAAAGGGTGCATCCACCCAGCTCTCCACTCCCTCTGTGGCTGGAGCTGGTGCTGACCCGAGGGTGAAGAAGTTCCTGAACAAGTGCCATGTGTACAGAGAGTGCAGAAGTGGTCACTGCTGACTGAGAGTTACCTTAGCTTGGCACCGGAGGTGTTCCAGTTCCAGGTCTGCGTTCGCCGCAGATGAGGTGTCTCTGGGAATGACGTTGGCTATGAACTTGGAAGTTCAGTTGTTTTAGCCAGGTCCTCCCATATTCATAAACAAACCTAAATGGACTTGGATGGGCTCCTTAGTTCCTGTGATTTCTTTTTCGCTGGAGCTGCTTTCGCTCCAGGTTTTTAGCCCTCAGCAAAGGCTGCATCATCCTAGCTGGATAGTCCGTTTCCATGCACATTGGAAAGCCAGAGGTAGAGAGGGGTTAAAGAACTTGCCCAAGGCAGATGAGTTGGTGCCAGAGCTGGGAATAGAAACCAAGAAACTTGGCTCCCACTCCAGGCTCTAATTGCACAATCTCAAATTGAAGCCCTGTCATTGTATACTCTTGAGGTAACACTGGCTGAAGTGAGGCAGGGAAGGCTGTTTCCAGGCTGTGATACCTGAGGAGTGAGGAGAGGAAAGGATACCTGGAGGTGTTGGTTGTGCAAGCACCAATGATTTGTGCTTTAACGCCTGGTTTCGGCAATTGGTACTAAAATCTGATCTGTCACATTTGAAACCAGCCCAGTGTGAAGTGGTTGGGAAAAATCCAGCCCTTTTCCAGTCAGTGATAAAGGGGAGAGGCAAATTCATAACATCACTGGTCTTTTTTTTTTTTTTTCCCTGCAAAACTCCTTTGCGGTGAACAGGGGAGCAAAGTCAGGAGAGCTGAGACGATCCAAGTAGTAACAGTAAGGGTTAAATCCCATTTGGGCCCTTACCAAAAGTATGAAAAATAAATTGTAATCAAGCTAGGAAAAGGTTTGGGCTATGTTGCCTTCGTATCACATGCTGTGTATAGGAGAAGTCGCAGGCTTTGTTTGAAGTGCAGTGCTTGGAGAGGGTGCAGTGCTTTGCAGCGAACTGTCTGACATTCTCCAGCTGGGACTGGCTGGGGATGGTGTTTGGAGCGGAGAGTTACATTTGGAGTCAGCCCATGTTTGAGGGGGAGAGGGAGAGAAAGGAGCCAGTTTTTCTGCCTGTGCAAAATAATGTATCCATCTCATCTGCCAGCTGCAGCGCATGAAAAGCGAGAGGCGAACAGACAGAAGTCACCTGGAAACTGTGAACATGGCTCAAACAAAATAGTTCTTTCCTGTCCTTTTCTTCCCTTCTTCAAGTCTGTCTTCTGGGACGGGTTGGGAGATCTGGCAGGCGAGCAGAGTGGATATATGTTGAGCAACCAAAGCACAAAATATTAATACTCCAAAAAAAAAAAAAAAATACCATTGGCTTCTGAAGAGCATTTCATGTCCAAATTCACTCTGTGCTCTCAGTCCCTTGCAGACTTAGCTGCCCTGTGTAGGGATTGTCAGGTGATTTATAGATTCTCCACGTTCGTTTGTACAAGCCTTCATTTCCTGTTAATTTACAGCCAGATTCATCTCAGCCATCACAGCTTAGATGAGATCAGAGCTGAACTCGCAGCCCCTGCTTCAGGAGAGCTCCAGAAAATGTGCTCGTGGTTTGCTTTCAGTTATGTCTGTGTTGAGGTGCTTTCCTGAACCAGGCTTGGACGCACATTTAATGGGTGCTCTTCTTTTGAGGAGGAAAAAAAGATTAAAAATTTCTGAACCTTGTGATTGTAGTAATCAAGTTAATTGCAAAAAGGGAAAAAAAAAAAAAAAAAAACACTAGTCCCGGGGGAAAGAAATTCCCCTTGCCCATGTTTTTAGTTAATGAAGGTCACAAAATTCTGGATATAGTGATTTTTCCTGTATTTTGGTCTCACTATACTACAAATTCAGTGTACCACTGTCCTACCATGTGCATGGATGTGAAAATTCAGACTTTATTACCAGCTGTAAATGAATATTGGTCCTTTGGTTAAAAGCCACGTCATTACCTTTGGAACAGTTGTCGTTGTGGAGACCTGTGTGCCAGTAACCCATGGAATAACCAGTTTGGAGACATAAATTATTGCTTTTCTTTGATTTTTCTTGACACCTTGTTGCATTGTATTAGTAGCACACTGCTATAGTGCTGTAAAATTTGTCCTTAATGTTTTCTGAGCCTGCACTGAATTAATTATCATTTGAACTCTTCAGTCAAAGTAGTGTTTCTGTGCCTGTTTCCCCAGCTTTAAGCAAGGGCCATGTGCTGGCTGTTTAAAGGGTGAGTCTCCCAAAAGCAAATTGTTCTGGGGTTGCAGATTTTACACTCTTCCTGTTGTGGACACCAGCAAAGGTTGTGGTGAAACAATCTGGTTTTAATAACAGGGAGGGTAAAAGAGCAGATCACGGTGTGGGGAGTAGGTCCCTTGCCATGTGCTGATGGCATTTTCTGTCAGAGGGAGGAGGTTTTCTCCCAGGGGGGCTTGTCTGAACCCCTGGGAGAGCCTGAGGTGGGGGTGAAGCTGGAGAAGATGGGCTCCTAAACAGCTGAAAGCTTCACTGCCTGAAAAGCTGTGTCAGACATCCCTCAGTCTTTGTTTCAGAGGGCTGATGCTTTGTCAGGGGAGCTGGGACTTGCATTCAGGAGTGCTTTCACTGGCTGCTCTCCCTCCTCTGCTCATCCAGTAGGTATCTGGATGGATTGAGGCACAGGACTTGTCTCAACTCTCTTTACTATCTCTTATTATTCAGCAAGTTCCCGAGTGTCTGGTGAGCCTCTCTCTTTGGAGTGCCTCACTCACAGCCTTGCCAGGAATATCAGTGACTGGTCTAAATTCACATCAGGCATGTGCTCTGCCTCTTGTGACTAATGCACAATGTATTTTTTTAATTGATTACTGTTCTCTACTGACTCAGGCCAGAGAGGAGTCAGAGGAAAGGGCTCAGTGAGGGGATGATTTTTACTTAGACTTTGTTGAGTACAGATGAGGTCTAAAGGTATTTAACTGTTTGCTGGCTGGGGAAGCAAACTGAGGGTGGTTGGTAGGACTTTATCTAAAGAAAAACCTTAGGCTGAATCCCTCAGGCTGTCCTGGTCAGGCAGCAAACACAGGTGATCAGTGCAGGGTCTGATCCTGCAGCTGGTGCTTGGGCAGGCACTGGCACTGCAGAGTTGTCCTAATCCTACAGCGGGACAAAAGTAGCAAAAGATAAGGAAATGCCAGCAAGAACATTTGCAAGACTTCTTATTTGTGTGTTACAAATCATTGTAACACAGTGCAAAGCTGGGAATTTTCAGAAGAATCCTTAGGAATTAAGAATGTTATGTAACTTCTGTTGAGTTTGTATTTACTTATTTTCCTTCTCTGAAAGTCACATTCTCTGGATAAAGCCTTGGCATGTTGGCTAAGCCACCGATCTGCACTCCTTGCCTTTGGGGTTCAGAAACAGCCCTGTAGTCCTTGCATGTAACAAACCCAGTTTGGGAGTGCAGGCTTGTAGGAGAGCCCAGATTAATGGAAGAAAAACTGATGAGTGGAGTCAGTAGCTCTGTAGAAGGTAAAAAGTGCCAGGAAGCCTGCAGATACCTGTGAGCTGGCTCTAGCCAGAGGGGCAGCGAGGGGATGAGGGAATGTCTCTCTGCAAGGGATTTCTCCTCAGCTGTTAAAAAGTCACCACAACTCCGAGTGTACAAGCTCAGGGCCAGCCTGGGGGCCAGCTGCAGCCTCGGATAGTCTTTCTGTTTTTCTGAGAGAGCTAATCAGCCCCTTTTTCTCCTCCTGCCTGTTTCAGGCATCACAACAGGATCCGCAGCATTGAAGGCAGTCAACTGCAGCCCTACGTTACCCTGGAAACCTTGGACCTGAGCTTCAATGACATCACGGAAATCCGAAACGGCTGCTTTCCACAGGGACTTCACATAAAGGAGCTGTGAGTTTTTCTTGTTGGGAACTGCTTTTGTTGAGTTACCACAGCAGAGAAAAGGGCCTCAAACCTTTAGAAAAAGAAGTCATGAACATAAGAAGTATGGGGTTATTTGTCAGGATTTTAAGTGCAAAGGAGAGTTAGAAGGCAGCACGTTGTCACTATTGTCAGGTTATCTTTTGAGTGCTGTTTGCTTTCTGATGGAGCTATACAGAATGCAGATTATTATTAATTGTGTTGCAGAGAAAAGGTATCTCTCAGGTATCCTGCATCCTTCATGTGTAGGTGTCTTTGCAACTTTACAACAAACCCATGTGCATCTAGAAGAGTGGAGCCAGAACAACTATTTCATCATTAAAGTGGCTTTCTGAATATTGAGAACAGAAATGTCTCTGATTATTTGAACAAAACGGGGTCAAGCAGAATAACACTCTCCCAACAGGATGTTTGCCTATTCCAAGAAACATGAAATAATCTGTATTTTAGGTACTTTTGAAGAAGTGCAGACAAATAGTCTGCCTGCATTAAAGTTTACACCCAAATTTGTGTTCCTGGTTGCAAGAGGGTGTAAGAGCGTGGTGTTGTGACTGATGTCCTGCAGAAACAGCCCCCTGTGGCTCAGACGAGGATCCAAATAAAAAAGACCTCTGGGACAGATACTGAGGAGAAAATAGAGAATGAATAGCATCATCCTGCACTGGAGTAGTCTCCAGTTTCTGGCTTCCACTCCTGATTGCCTTGTTCAAGTAGGAGGATGTCAGGGAGCCCTTTGGAAGTGCCCAGCAATTCTCCACATTCACCACAGGCTCTGGGAAAGGCCCTATGCCCTGTGTGCAGCCAGAAATTCAGCTGCTTTGGAACCATCTCTGTAGTTTCACCAGCTTGTCGGGAGACCACCTAAATGCTGATAAAAGGTAATTTCTGACAGAAGCGTTCATTTTTCTGCTGTGATTTATTGCAGCTACCTGGGGAGCAACAGAATCAGCACCTTGGAGCCTGGTGCTTTTGACAGCCTGTCACGGTCCCTGCTGACACTTCGTCTGAGTAAAAACAGAATCACCCAGCTTCCTGTCAAGGCCTTCAGGCTGCCCAGGCTAATACAACTGTGAGTACAAATGTCCACTTTAATTAAGCTCAGCCACACTTCATGGAGATAAAACGATCCTGGGGGTATGCACACCAAACGTCACCCGTCCTCACCT
Organism: Anomalospiza imberbis; assembly: GCF_031753505.1. Classification (NCBI taxonomy): domain Eukaryota; kingdom Metazoa; phylum Chordata; class Aves; order Passeriformes; family Viduidae; genus Anomalospiza; species Anomalospiza imberbis. Next base: position 17,261,643 of record NC_089691.1, on the reverse strand, counting down.
ACTGTGTGTAAAATCTAGAATCCACTCTGCAGGAGTCTTCTGCCAGCTCCTAGGAAGACACACTGGGAGAGGGTCCTTTTTGTCTTGTAACTCTTGGCTTTTCAGGTCATTATTTGGATCAGGTGGGGAGGGAGGAATGCTGCAGCAGACATCAGCATCTTTTGCACTTGAAAGAGTAAGACAAATCCATTCACTTGTAAGCTGCTGGTGTCTGTGGTGCAAGAGAGGTTTGCAAGATGTTTCTGTTGAGAGTGACAGAGCCCAGCTGCCATGTCAGTGTTTCAAGGCCACACAGGTATCTTTATGTGGCAATAAAAAAGCAATGAGGGAAGGTTGTTAAACTGTGAGGTGATATTTGGGCAGAGAAAATTGCAGCTCAGATGAGTTAACACACACATGGTTGTTGTTCTGCCTGCATGGGGACACACAGACATCTGCAGCTATAAACACGCTTTATGTGTAAAAAAGTAACACTTAATGGTTGAGCTTTTCCCTTCTGCTGCTGTCGGAGAAATGGGCCCAGCCTAAGGCTCCTTGCAGTCTTTCCATCAAATTTGATAGGCAAAAGGTCCACCTCTGTCTGTTAACGTGAAGTCCACAAATGCTGTTGGAACTCGCACCTCCAAGTGTCAACCTCTCGACTGAGAGAGAAATCCTCAAGGCAGGGTGTGCCCATGGAGTGTGTGTGCATTTGTGTCTGCATACATGCAGGATTTATAGCCAGTTTGGGATGGCATAGGGGGACACAATATGAAAAGCCTGTTGCCTCTCAGTTGGAAGTTGCTGTCCATTGAGTGAGGGCTTCTAATTCACTGTGTTTGACTGCATCATGTGCAGAACTGTAATGCAAACAACTCGGTCTGTTTAGGAACATGGCTTGCACTGAGAGATGGAGTAATTGGTGCTCTTAATGACTGCCTCAGAGCTGGTTGTTTAACTCTACAGATAAACATGAATGAATTGCAAGTTATCCAGATTGGTGTGTTGTAGAATTTGTGTACAGTTCTTTTTCTGGCAAAGCCTGTTTCACTAATAGCCCAGGAAGTGCAGTACCACAAGGGACTTTAGGCCTGCAAAATCTTTATTGCTTACTTGACTTTAATTATCCTCAACTTGAGTGGAAGTTCAACATTGTTTTTTTAGGCAGTTGAAAAGTAAGCTTAAAGTCTCTATGGCTTCTTCATCTTTTCCAAAACAAGTTTGGATGTTGTTACCTCCACCATTTTCCTCAACACAAACAGTGAATAGGGAACTATCCTCAGCTTAATCTTGTATGTGTGGAAAAGTATTAGTTTTATTAAAAGCTTTAGCTTCAGCTTTTAGTGCATTGTGTTGAAGTTTTCCACTGACTTTACAGAACTGGATTTTCACCTGGTATATCTGGGTCAAGCAATCCATAAGACTGATATAGGTTGGTAAAGTGTGCTGTGATGGTGTTCATATTGCTAATCAGAAAAAAGATGCTGCCAAAATTTAGGAGTCTTTAGTGAGTTACAAGACTTCCCCACCCAGGAGAACTCAAAAGAAATTTAATGAACCAGGCTGGAAACCCTTGGATACACAAATACTAAGACTGCATTGTTATTGGAAACACTTCTTTCACTCTTTTATTAGTTTCTGATAGTAGAAAAAAAAAAAAGTGACAGTTTTCAGGGGAACTGAAAGCTTTCCTTTCAGACTTGGCCATAAAGTTTCCTCTTGGGTCCACACTTTTGGGTCACCTGCATGTTTCAGAGCACATTTTTACTGGGCAATTACAAGTCCTGTAAAAACAATGCCTTGTAAGGGAAATAATGCCGACGTTTGACTGCATTGGTTCAAATAGTGTCTGTGCTTGAGGGAGGATGAAGGGTGGAAAATGATGAGATGGATGAATGGTTTAAAAGAAATGCAGAAAGAGGAGGGATGAAGAAGAATTGCTGCACTCTGTAATTTCTCTGTAGTGAAAGTCTGTCCTGGGGTGAGTTTGTTTAAGAGATCACACCCAGCTGCCTTCTCTGGATAGCTCTGGGATTGAAACTTTCCGGTGCTCTTCTGCTGTCTCCTGGGAACCACTGACACGGGAGCTGTAGGCATTGCTGTCCCCATTGTGTGCTGCACAGATAACCTTGTGAGAAAGGACTGGGGTTTAATAAACTTGTATGGCCTTGGTGATTCTAGGGAGCTGAACCGAAATCGCATCCGCCTGATTGAAGGCCTGACGTTCCAGGGACTGGACAGCTTGGAAGTCCTGAAACTGCAGCGCAACAACATCAGCAAATTGACTGATGGGGCTTTCTGGGGTCTAGCCAAAATGCAAGTTCTGTAAGTTGGAGAAATTTTCCTTAAACACCTTCAGCTGCTGTAACATCCTTCTGTATTTTAGCAGTGTCCTATGGGCACCTGTGCCACTTCTTTTGTCCTGCATGCCCAGAGCTGCTGCAGCAGCTTCTCTTTTTACAGTTTACAAAAGCTCACAGCTTCAACAGGTGTTCAATAAAAACGACACTGTTTTTTATGCTGTGCCACTATTCCTTTGAAAGTTTGACAATTTGAACATTCAGCATTTATCTCAATTGGTCTTTAAATATCTGGCTTCTGCAAATTTATTTTGATTGGTAGATGGAAACTCTGTGTTGCAGACAGTATCATTCCACCTCATGGGATACCTAGAAACCAAGCTGCCCATTCTTGGTGATGTTTTCTTTCCATACCAGAGAATAAATTGATTAATCATTGCAGAGAAATACCTGAAGCTTCCAACACACTTGGCTTCCAGGTGTGTTTGCAAGGTCCCAGGTGATGAATGCAGCATGTTTCTGGGTGCTGCTGTCACACAACTGAGACTCTGCAAATACAAACTTGAATGGGATGTTTTAAGCCCAGTTTACTTGCAGTGGAGTTTTTCTCTGAAGTTACATCTCCTTCTGGGCATTTCCTTTGTGTTGTCCTTGAATTTCTATCTTTGTTTGACAAGAAATGCCCACACATGCATCTCTCCACATGGGTATGTAGAAAGGTGTGTAGGAGTGGCTAAAATACCAGTTATTTTTGGAAATTATTTCAGCATTTGACCAGTGCTGCTTATCTGTCAAGTCTTTCTGCTTTTTCTCCACAGCCACCTGGAATATAACAGCCTGACAGAAGTGAACAGTGGCTCTCTCTATGGCCTTTCCTCTCTCCACCAGCTTCACCTCAGCAACAACTCCATATCCCGCATCAACCCTGATGGCTGGAGCTTCTGCCAGAAGCTGCATGAGCTGTAAGTTGGTTTCTGTGGTGTTGTATAATGTTGGCAGGAGAGAGGGGAGTAAGGAATTTTTTCAAGGCTTACAGCTCCCACTGTATCAACCTGTAGAAATGCAGGAACTACAGGCTCCTAAGTGATGCCCTTGTTATTTATGATGTTATGACCTTCAGAGCACCTGGTTAAAACACATTTGTACCAGAAACAAAGGCTAGAACCTGCTAAAAGTGCACAGTGCCAAAGACCTGGAGAGTTTGTGAGCTCTGGCTTGCCAATGTTTTTAGCTAGCAAGTTACAAGACTTGTAATGTGCCATGTAATAGCTGTACAGCCTGAAGGTAGCTTTGCTTTATCCTCTGTATTTACAAAGAGCAATCATGTTTTCAACCAGCAGAGATTTGGCCCTTTTGAAGCAGTTCTCCTTGTTTCTCCTGTTTACACTTTATCCTTCCTGTAGGGTTGAGTTGTTGAAAAGTAAATACATGGGCTTTGCTCTCCTTAGGTGCTGGGAACACAGCCTGACAGATGAAGGAAAGCCTTGCTGCTGAGGGCAGCCCCACAAGGGTGTCTTTTGGGTCTGTGGCCCTGCTTAATGCCTTTTTGAAGAGACACACAGGGATGCTTGCAGTATTTACACAAGTAGCTGCCATCCCCTCGGTGGCACTGTGGAAAGCTTTGCTTTCTACTTTGGTGAACTTGACACGTGGCCAGTGGAACTGGAATTCATTCTGCTTGCTGCAGAGAAATGTTTAACTTTGTTAGGGAGTCTCCGATCCACCAAAAAGCAGTATGGTAAAGCAATTTCCTGCTGCCAGAGGCCTCACTGTGCTCTCACACTAGAGGTTGGTGTCTGCCCACCCAGCTGTGAGTCCTGAAACCTTTGGGCTGTGAATTCAGAGATGGGTGGACATGGCACATGTAATTTCTTTACATTTAGAATTAACATGCTAGCCCTGTGGTCTTCTGTTGAACCCAAATTATTTGTTCAGATATTGGTTATTTTTTGGGGGCACAAGGAAATACTTTATTTTTTGTTTTAATGAAATGCACACATAATTGTTTCATTACCTAATTTTTCAAATTGCTGCAGAACTGCCCATGCCTTGCACAGTTCTGTGGGCAGCTGCAGTTCCTTCATGTGCAGATCCTCACATGATATTTTGCTAGATTAGTGCAGTGTTAATGGAGAGATCTTCAAGGCAGAAGATCAGAACTGGAACTGTGCTCTGCCTTTGGTCTGTTAAAATCTGAAGCATCAGGGAAAGGGGAACTTGCCTTGCCAAGGCACTCACAGTTGAATCCTTGGAACAGCCAAATGCAGATCTCTGCACTGCACAGCTCTGAGAGCTTTCTGCTGTCAGGACCAAATATCTGGTGCCTGTGCTGAGCTTTATTTCAGCCTGGGTTAGATGGGATGGGTCAGGCCCATCTGCACCTCGCAGGGCTAATGTCAGAACTCTTTTAGGGGAGAGCTAAGCTTGTCTTCTCTACATGGGACTGTCTTGCAAGCCCTCAAGGTTTAGATTGGAGGTTGCTTGTCATGCTGAGTCCTTTTTCTCAGGTATGGATTAGGATCTCATCCAACAAGCAGTTCTAACAGTGAGCTGTCCTGTCTTAGAAGCAGTAATTGCAGAAACTCGGGTGCAGGATGGGGTAGATTTGGAAAATGCCTGGTGGTGTGAGGTGGTGTGAGCCACTGGGGTGTGCCTGACCTGACAGGCAGGATTGTGCTGCAGTCTGAGGCCAGGCTCACAGTGGCTGAGATGGGAAAGGCGATTGTGTGGGTGGTGGCACAGCTCTGCACAGTACTACAAACTCTTTCAGCTGTTGCCTTTAGGGTAAGGCTGCTGCAGGGAACCATCAGATCTCCAAACTGAAACTCCCACAGCCAGAGAGTACCTGTAGGAGAGGTCTGTGCTGAAATGCAAGGGTGAGGAAAGGAAGCCATGGATACATCTAGACTGACTCGTGCACTTTGTTAGTTGTGTATGTTTCATTCCTGATTGAAAGATCCTTGCTCACCTCCACTGTTGCTAAATCTGCTGGGTTTCAGTTACCTGAAAACACTGAATGAATTTCAAAGTCTTCTAAGGAGGGAGTTGATCATCTGAAGGAGGAGTTCTCTCATTCAGTTGCTGGGACAAAACGTGAACCCAAGGCTCTGGTCTGATGTAAAAGCTGACAAGGAAAGAAAGCTCTTGCCTTGTTCTGAGCATGAGAAAGGGCTGATTGTATTCACCAGTCAGGTGCTAGAGCATCAGCATCATGGAAAAAACCACAGTGGGAGCAGAGGATTTCATCAGAGGTAAACGGTGACTTGGCTGCTGGGTCTTCCCTTCTCCTTTTTACCTGTAGCTTGGTCAGTGGAGTGAAGTGTGGTAGGTGTTCCTGGTCCAGAACAGGCTGGCAGCAGCAGCTCCAGTTGCACAACAGGGTTCTGGTTAACCCCTTTCTACACCAATGCTGGCATGGTGCTCAAAATCTCCTACTTCTGGCCAGGCTGGAAGGGCTGTGTAGACAAACACTGCCACTTATTCATGCCAGTGATTTCTCTCTCACTGGTAGAGATGCCAGGCTTGGGGAAGCAGCAGGGATCTGCTGGCTTCTCTCAACCACATAATCCACACTGCTGAGCTGAGGGGGGAAACCTGATGTTTTGCAAATTGGGCCTGTGGCAGGAAGCAGAGCCCTGGCATGCTGAAGAAGCCACTGCCAGGTTGCAAGAGCTCCTGAAGCCTTCCATGTGTGATAGCATTGAGAGTCTCCACGTCCTGCTGCTGTCTGTCCATCTTGGGGTGACATCCAAACAAACAGAGGGAACATGCCTTCACCAGTTGTGGCAGGAACTCTTATGTGTGGAATCAAAAGGAACTATTTATTTTCTCAGCCAGGTTTAGGATTACTTTTGAACATTTTTTTTTTTTAAGCCAAATTCTTTAATAGCAGGTGAGGACATAATTTTGACCAGATGCCAGTTCTTCATAACTAACACTATAGCTTCTTTAGGAATGAAAGTATGTTGTCCCATACCTTCAAACTCATTAATCTTTGCTGAATTTTTTCCAGAGCTTGCCCTCTGCCCACTCACACAGTTAAAAGATAGACAGCACCTTTGCCAAGTAAATAACAGTCTCAGTGCTTTGGAGTATATGTCTGTTTGGACTTGGGTTTTGGCTTTGCAGTGAATTTCATGCAAGCCCTAGACACATTTTTAAGCAGACTCATTAACAGGCAGCACTAGAAGAGGAATTTGGAGGTTTGGAACTCAGTGAAATTTTTTTTCTCCTCTGTACAGTGAAGAATTTCAGTGCTTGTTCAAAGCTGTTTCACTTTTTCAAAAGCTGAGCAGCCCAAACCCTCACATCTTTTGAAGTGAGTTGTACTCCCAGGTCACTAAGAAGGTGGTTTTGAAAATCTGGTGCCTGCTGCTACTCTGAGAGGTCCCTCATTTGAGAATCCAGGCTGGCCTTCCACGGCAGGGCTTTATTCTGGGTAGAAGGTGGTTGCAGTGTGTGAGGGGGCTGCAGTAGCTTCCCAAGGCTTGCCCTCAGTGTCACATCTCCAAAGCCTCATCTGCACCTTGCTGGGAGAGGAGAGCAGCTGCCTTCCTGCCAGCTTCCAAACTGCAACAGCAGCAGTGCTTAAAAAAATCTCCCAGACCAGAGATAATGCAGGCAAGGGGAAGAGATAGATGGAAAACTAGGGAAAAAACCAACCCTCCAATAGTCTCTTGTAAGTGGAGAGGATTTAAGGCAAACTGTGCTCCTTGACAAAGGGGAGTGGGAGGAAGGAAAGGTGGCTGGTTTACAACAGACACCTCCTTTCTGTGGGTGAAAGGAAGCATTCAATTGCCTTGTGGTGAAATGCTTTTGGCTCTGGACTGGGGTGGAGCCGAGGCACCCACACCCAGAGCCTGGGGCTGGCTGTGCACAAGTGCAGAATGATAAGACACCTCCTGAGCACAGAAGTCTGGACCCTGCCAAGAGCGTGTGTGAAATCCAAAATCCATCTGTGTGACATCACTCTGCACCTCGCAGGGCGTGGGGAGCTGGGCTGTTCCTCCCCTGCTGTTCCCTGTGAGCCTCAGAGGGAGTGAGGATTGAGCACAGCCACCTGAGCCTTGCCTGTACCTGTGGGGACACAGGGCTGCTGCTCCCAGAGCCTCACCCAGCTGCATGGGAGCAGGAGGAGCTCTCCCTGCTGGGGCTGGCAGAATGTGTGTGCTGGGTTGTTGCTCTCAGTCACTCGTGGGGCAGCCCTCTCTCTGTAGCCTGCACAGAAAATCTCCCCATAGCTGGTGCCAGTTGCCTCCTGCTCCTTGGTGTCACCCAGGCTTCCCCATGGGCGTCTTGGGGCAAACCTGCAATCTTATTTCCTCATCACCTCGTGTCAGGTGGGTTTGGGAGGCGGGCACTGCTTGGCACAGAGGAGTTTGGAAGATACCAAATGGATTGACAAGAGCTGTTGTTGCATTTTTTCCCCTCAGGATACTCTCCTACAACAACCTAACAAGGCTGGACGAGGGAAGCCTGGCAGACCTTGGGGGACTGCACGTGCTGCGGCTGAGCCACAATTCCATCAATCATATTGCAGAAGGTGCTTTCAGGGGACTCAAAAACCTACGTGTCCTGTAAGTTGCTCTCAGCTTTTGTCAGACCACACCCATGTTGCCTCCACAGTTTGTGTTCTGCCAGATGGTTCTGCTTTGAAGATGCTTTGGGTGCCCATGTCTGGCAGTTTCAGGTTGCTGAAGCCACCTCAGCTGACCAAAAATCCCTGAGGTCTCATTCCTGCAGCTAACAGCAGTATTTCTCTTGCTATCACATTGACTTCAATTGAAATTCTTAGAAAAGCTTAGTTTCTTTAGGGTCATTCTGAACTCAGAAAGGAGCAGGGAATGATTCCTTGCTCTGACAACACTGGAAATTTGAATATCCTATTAAAAGTGATATTGAATACTTCTGTGTTGTTACTTTTTTTTAAACTGAATATTAAATATAGAATTATGATTAAATATAAAATTATTATTATCATAAGATGATGTTAAGGAAAAAAAAAAACAAAAAAACAATGGCAAAACAAAGAAATGTAGAGGTTAGGCTTGAGATTTGACTATATCAGAAGTGTAACAACACATGAAGCTTCACCCAGCCTTCAGTCCAGTCATAGAAATAAGAAGCTTTTGTAGGTACCATGCAAGTAAGCAGAAGTCTTTAATGCAGTTGAGCCCATGAAACATCCCGTGTTCTGATTTTCATGGCAAACCCTGAAAAACCAAAAAGCTGCCAAGGGCAAAGTTTTGTGTGCCCTAGTACTGAATTGCAGAAATGATCCATCCAGTGCTGGCTGTGGCCATTTACCACAGACTTTTGTTTTAAAACCACTGACACAACATAATACCTGGAAATGGGATACTGGAAATGAGCTTGCCTAGTCCAAATGCCAACTTGTAAGGTTTTAGGAGTAGCAGAGCCCATTAGGCACATCAGTGTGGCCTCCTGTGGGGTGCAGCTGTAGCATTGCACCATTATACACTGTTGTTAGACTGGAATACATCTGGGCTTGTCCTATGAACATGAGAAGATGGGGGATCCGGTTCCATTCCTGCAGCTGTGTTGCCTCTGTCTCCTTACTGGAACCTGCAGGGCTGCTGGCTGCTCTCCTCCTGTCTGGGAGCTGCAGGCTCAGCACCTTCATCTGGCACACCACAGAGTTCTCACAGTCCTTGTGACAGCACCAGACACGTTCCCAGGCTGGTTGGGTTCAGCAAACTGATTTAATTCTTCCTTCAAAAGAAAAAAACACACTTTGATACTTTTATTCCTCTTCAGAAGCCCATTGTGGCCTGAGTCATTAAAAGGCAATGGGAACAGAAAAACCTCCCCTCTTTACAGTACTTTTTGCATCTTACTCTTTTCTTTATTGAAGTTCATAGTGAAGGAAGTGACTGGAAAGTGAGTTTGGGTTTTGTTTGCTTTTTTTAAACTTAAGCCAAAGCCTTTCAGCCACTGGGCATTCAGAAAGGGACCTCTCTGAGGCAGCTGTCAAGACCGGAACTAAAGGTTTCCAAAGAAAAATGGAGGGGAAGGGAAGCTGGTCCTTCTCTTTGCTCTGCAGTGAATGTGGAGCCTCTTTTATGTCCAGGGCAGAGGGGGGAGATTGAGAGGGAGTGTGTGAGCGAGCTCTAATTTAATAAAGAGGAAGGCCTATTGGGTCCTGCACCTGGTGAAAAAGAGCTGAGCATGCTTTAATTATGGGCTATTGTTGGGGAGCCTTTGGTGGGTGTGAAACTGCTGAAATGTGGAGCTATTCAAATAGAGGTCAGGCCCGGAGACCTCTGAGCACAATGATTAACAAGGCTGCGAGCATTCAAGCTCAGCCAGCCAGAAAGAATAGGAAATTGGCAACAGGGGCTGGGAGAGGAGTTGGAATACAAAGAGAGCTGGGCCAAAATACCCCACTCTTTTTTTCTCCCTCTCTCTATTTTCACTCATTTGTTAAAAAGGTTTTTATTCCTCCTTTCTAACACTAAACCTTTGAGTTGCCACTGGATGAACAAGCAATACTAATTTTCTTTCCCTTTTTCGAGAAAACACAATGTGTGGCAGTCAATTAATAAAAGTGTGTGTCAGAGCTCCTACAGGCTGTTCCCACTTGTCTGTCTCTGCCATGGGAAAGGGTTTGCTGCTCCAAAGACCAGTAGCCCGTGGTGAAACTGAAGAGGAGAAATGTCTGAGAAGGGATTTTCCCTTAAAAAACAAACAGAACAAGGAACATTGGCTTGGCAAGCCAAGGGAAAATGTAGAAGCTGAGCTCCAGGAGGATGTATTTGCTCCTGTCCCACTAGGATGGTGCTGGAAATGCCAGCACATCAAAGCATTCTCCTGGGCTCATCTCTTTGGCCACCACAGCATTATGTGTGCCCACGCCCATGGGGATGTTGAGTTTTTGTTCATGCCTGTGGCACAGAGTAACCCACAGATCACCCTGACATCCACAGTGATGCTGGCTCAGGCCAGGGCTCTCCAGGGTCATGAGATTCAGGTCTCAGGCTTAAGCCAGCTGAGAAACAGGAATTGTGGCTTTTGGCCATCTTCCTTCACATCTTTAGTTCCCCCTAAAGCAGAGAAAGGAGCAAAGACTGAGCCAGCTGAGGGAAAACCATTCCCATATTGAAACTGGGGCTTTCTTTTAAATTTGTTTTCCCTTCCTGTGAGTTACTGTGTATTTGTGCTGCCCAGAAGCCACACTGTGTTGCCTGTGTCTGGAGTGTTGCAACATGCAAGGGGACTTGGTTTTCCTTTATTTGGTCTTAATATTTTTTTATCTGGAAACGTTCTGATAATCATCTTCAAAAGGTGCAAAAGGAGTACCTGAGGGCTCAGGGGTTATCTGGATGGTGAAGTTTGCTTTGGTGCTGTGTTTTGCCAGGTTTTAAATCAGAGTGATGTAACAAAACCAACAAAGCCTATTTAGTTTTTCTTTCTTTTTACTTAACATTGGAAATGATGAATTTCTGTCTGTGTTGCTGGGTATTCATTGCTAGCTGGATTTAAAAGCTGGGAGGGAAGGATTTTTAAACAGTCTGTTTAAACAGCTTTTGTGGATCTCTGTGTTTGTTCTGTGTGCTTGTTTTTCTTCAGACCTCTTTGACTCTTGTAATTGATGGTCAATTTGAAAGCCAAAAGAAGCTAACTCTGAAAAAGGAATTCTCTTGGTTTTTTTTTTTTTTTTTTTTAAAGGTTATACAGAATTAGGCTGGTGTAGTGATGCTGGCACTTTCCTTTGTTGAGTTTTCAAGTTCATTGCCAGAAAAAATGCAGCTTTGTAGAAAATACACCAAATCATCTTCCTAAGATTCAGCTATAGACAAATACGTGTATACACTGGAATACCCAAAGTGATCTTATTTCATGGTAGTAGCATTTAAGGACAGCTGTTTCTTTCAGTTTAATTGGAGCACTTTATTTTCATTTTACTCCTTCTGTTTGGATGCACAGAACTAGAAAAGGACAGAAACCTGCTTGGTAAAAAGTAGCTGTCTCAGAGGGTTTCAGCTAGGAACAAGCCAGAGCTCTTTGTGGAATGCACCATCCCACCATGTGTCAGTGCAGAAGTGATTGGTGCTGCTATTCTGCAGGACTCTGGTAACTGTCAGGAGAAAATGGGAAGCTCTCATGTGGCACTGCCCAGCTTCCTCCACTTGTTTGTAACAGTGACATTGGGACTGAGGTGCTGATTCTGAGCTCTCTCTTGTCCTCTCCCCAGGGAACTGGACCACAATGACATCTCGGGCACAATAGAAGATACCAATGGAGCCTTTACAGGCCTGGAAAACCTGAGCAAGCTGTGAGTATCCCTGGGCTTGAATTCTGCAAGCCAATTCTGTTGTGTGCCTGTGTGGGGTTGGGTCTGTCCCTTTTTATGCAAACTCCCTCAACTTGGAAAAAGACAGAAAAACAGCAGAAAATCTGAGCTGTAGTAGTTTTGCAGGCTCACTGCAAGAGTGCAAATGTGGTTTCAAGCACTGATATTTTTAAGCAGGTATGAGGCAATAATTTCATTTCTAAATTGTGATCAGACAGTATCACATACTGCAGTTCAGACACAGAGAGGAATTTAAGCTGTTTTCATGTACAAAATTCAGCACAACCATTCCTCACTTCTAAAAGCAAACAAGCGACAGAAAGGACCCCTTGCAATCTTCAGTGAGGCACTGATTGATGCAGCAAATAACAATAAACAGAAGAGAAAAATCACCCCACTTCCTGTCACAACAGAGGATTGAAACAGGATTCGTTTCTGTGGGATACTCTTTCTGAGAGAGATCTTTTGGGCTCAGTTCCATGTGCAGTGACAATAAAAGGCACCATGGGGCACAGGCTCTTAAAGAGATAAAAAGAATCCCAAGGCAAGCATGCGCCTTGCAAATGTTTATGGCTTGCTTGGCCCTCGCAAGGATTTTCACATTGCTCTGTACAATCCCTGTTCCATTTGAAACGGGTGATATAAATCAGCCCTGCCAGAGCAGTCTCTGATGGCTTGTGACAAATCAAGAGTCTCTAATCATTACCTCTTGCCTTTGTTGAAGTTCTCGGCACCCCCCATGCCGCGGTCTCTGATGCTGGGGTGGCACAGCCAGAGGTGCAGTAAAAGTACCTCGATGGAGAGCAGATGGCTGGAATGAATCCTGGCAGGCGGGATTTTGTCACGCTCTCATCAGAGACTCCTCGGGGAGTGGGACGAGCCGTGGCAGGGTTTGTGGAGATGCAGTGCTCAGAGGAGACAAATCTGAAATCACAGACAGAGATGGTATTTGATGGTTGCTGAGGGGAGTCGCTGGGTCCATGAGGAGGGGACCAAGTTGCAGCTGCAAGTAAAGTGGGGCAGAAAGCAGAGGAGGATTTAAGGACAGCAGGAGCCAGGCAGGGAAGCAGAAGTAGCGTGGGGGTGAGAGCGAAGTCAGTAAAAATTGCTGTGCATGCAGAGTCGGGGAATCTTCCCATGACTGCCAGAAAAAAGGCAGAGGAGCAGATGTGGTGGGTAGAAGAGTCCTTGGCTGCCTGACTGAAGTGTTTGGTTTGTCTGAAGAAACCAGTGAGACCGTGTGAGCAGCTGGAAGGGTGATGGGAGCAGAGACTTTGTCCAGTGGGATTTGCAGGCCGTAAGGATTATGAGTCTGTAGTGCTGCTTTGACAAGGAACAGAAGGTGGTGGAAAGGAGCAGACAGAGCTGTCCTGGTGGTACATCCCTCCAACAGGGCCACTGGATATGTTAAAAATTCTGGGTGCAGATAACAGGAGAGTGGTGAAAAATCTGGAAGGGACAGCATGGAAGGAAAGAGTTCAGCAAAAGGATTGACTTGGAAAGCAGGAGCAGTGAGCCCTGATGAGCTGTGGGGGTCAGGCAGAGGCCAGGAGGAACAGCAAGGAGTGGGAGGAGGAAGGAAGGGAGCAGGGGCAGCCTGTGGGGTTATGTGCTGGGAGCTGTGGGCAGAGCAGCTATTGCTCTCCCTTGTGAAATGCTGTGGCCTGATGTGATGTTTATCACCCAGCACAAGGAACACCTCCAAAAGATGGCTGGCTGGGGCTACCAGTAGCCAAGGATGCACTAAGGGCTTGTGCAAGTCTAAGGAAATTTGGTTTATATCTTTCTTTCCTTTGTTGACTGATGCCTGTCATTGCAGGTGGACCCAGGCCAGCTGGGTCTGGCTGAGGGATGTGTGCAGGGAAGGTTTGTGCAGGGGATTGCAGCACATTTCTTAGCCTGGAAGAGCGTGTGGATCAGGTTGGTTTGGGGCAGACAGGAGTGGTTTGGGTACATAACAGAGTGAGCTGCAGTGGGACAGACAGCTTGCTGGGATTGTTCACTGTCAGCCAGCATGTAAGGCTAAAAAACACCCAGAACATGAAATTATTTTATTATTATTTCTGGAGGCGTTTTGTGAATGCTTGTGAGTGGTCACTTTTAAAGGGATCTCCTCAGAACTGTTTTAGCTTATCAGCACGTAAATCCCAAACTGGTGATTTCTAAGGCTGAAGTGAGTATCAGGATTTTTTTGTAAATAAAAGATCAGCCCTTTCAGCAAACATTTCACTGTGTGATTTAGGGCCTGTGTTTAAACCGTCAACCGCTTTAAATGCATTAGCATACAAAAAATAAATGGGCACTTCAGAGGAGACCTTCCAATGAATTAATAATCACCTCAGCTCTGTGGAGATTGCCTTAAAAGCCGTTCCCCTTTGATCTGGCACAGATTAGCCTCTGAAAGGATTTAGCACAGAGAGGGTTGTTCGCTGACATGAAGGTGTTAAACAGAGATGGAGAGGCCAGTCACTTTAGCCTTCTCTGAATTATATATGAAGCTCTCCAGGATGGAGAGCACAGGCCTAAATTAAAATGTTGCTTGAAGAAAGAGGGAGTTGAGAAGCACTGAAGCATAAAAAGCACCGGTGGAATCACTGTGGAACAAGGAGGTTCCTAATTATTCAAGCTGCTAAATGTAACCGGCTTTTTGATGGCTCACTCAGCGAGATCTTCCTGCAGGTGCAAAACTGGCTGGAGGAGAAAACACTGCAATGAATTGTGTGCTTGGCATGTAATTACACTGGTGCAGTCTCCAGGAGAGCTTGTGCTTGTCTCTGCCCCGTGGAGGAGGTTTAGGCCAGCAGTGGGATGGCTAATTGTGGCTGTGTTCTGCTGCCTTCACATTCCAGCCTTCCACAGCCCTTTGATGGGGGCCTCTAGGTTCAAACTCTCAGATTTGTAGAGGCACTTAATTGAAATTAGTTGCAAGGAGTAATGAGTTTGCTGAGGCCTGACTAGTTATGTGTGTCAGGTATTTCTCATGTCCAGGCATCAAGCTGAGTGCACCTACACAAGTGGTGTAGTTGTCTATTGCCTTCCCCAGATGCACTCCTTATCTCTGCACAGATAACTAAACAGGTATCAGCAGTATCTCTGATTTTCAAAGACCAAAATCCACTGAACAGTAATAGAAATCTGCAGCTATCAAACCCAAGCTCAGCATAATTTTTTCAGCAGCAGTTGCCCATCTAACTTCCATTAGAATCATAAGGGTTGGAAAAGATCTTTAGGATCATCAAGTCCAACCATTAGCCTAGCATCATCACCATGTTCATCATTAAACCATGTCCTGAAGTGCCACAACCACATGTTTTTTTTAACAATTCCAAGGTTGGTGGACTCTGCCACTTCCCTGGGCAGTCTGTTCAATGCTTACAACCCTTTCTCTGAAAATTTTTTCCAAAAATCTAATCTAAACCTCCCCTGGCACAGCTTGAGTCCATTTCCTTTAGTCCTTATTTTATCTTTACCTTGTCCTTATAACACATTTATTAGGAATATGGCTGCAGAAATCAGTGTGTATGGATGCAGCCATTTGACCAGTAAATTATTTACTGAATTAATCATTCTAATGGATTTTTCAAAGCCTTCATTAATGCAACATCCCTTTTACCAAATGATGGCACACATGATTGCACACATCCTTTGGTGCTGGGGATATTTGAAACTGGGCTTTCCTGGAGCCAATATAGAACCAAATTATCCTGACATTTGAAAAGTGTTTTGTGGAAAGCCTTGACAAGTTCTTGGAAATGTGTTTGCTCATGCAATGGCTGCACATGCTCCATCTTGTACTCCTCTCCTTTCCCTGGCCAGTAAGCAAGCAGTGGGCCATCATAGTTGTAAGTCTTTTTGGGGTACAGATACCCTATACTTGAAGGACAGCTCTTGAATGAAAACTCCAAATCAAATGCAGCACCAGATGTGTCTTTTTTAACCTGAGGTGTGGGTGATGGCTTGCCCTGGACACCACATGGTGATAACATATGCACCTGGAGGATAAACCTTAGAGGGAGCTTGGGGAAGGAAAACAGTTCCTAATTAATGACCCTGGTTGATGCTTTATTAAAACAGGTGAGGGGACTATCCATTTGGCACAAACCCTGCCCCTGGCCATCAGCACTGGTCAATATTTATGGAGACCTGTTGCTCTGGAGATGACAGCTGGGCTGGGATCTCTCCAGCTGGCTGTTTTCTGGTGATAGTTCCCTCATGCCACTGCTGATTCCGAGGAATGCTCTCTGGTCACAGATGCAAGCAAGCTCACTCCTCAGCTCTGGATGTTACCTGTTCTGCCTTTTGCTCCTTGAAATTATCCCTTGGCTATGATCTGCTGCATGATGTTGCTTTGCTGTTGTATTTACAAGGAAGGAAAGAGCAGTGCCTGCAGTCAGCTGCTGTGTGAATGGGCAGCCCAGGGGCAGCCCTCAGCTCTGTGTGCTGGTAGCTGCTCAGGTCAAGCACCAGTGAATAAATCACCACTCTTCTTCCTGTTTGGGAAGAAGTCAGAAATGAAAAGCTTGTGGGGAGAGACCAATATCTTGTTGAACTGCCACTGCACTTAATCCTGTCCCCAGCCAGCCTGCAAAGGAACAGAGGGGACCTTCTGTTACTCAGCAAGCTGGTTCCCAAGCACGGGAGCAAACC
This sequence comes from Anomalospiza imberbis, assembly GCF_031753505.1. Taxonomy (NCBI): domain Eukaryota; kingdom Metazoa; phylum Chordata; class Aves; order Passeriformes; family Viduidae; genus Anomalospiza; species Anomalospiza imberbis. Next base: position 17,245,404 of record NC_089691.1, on the reverse strand, counting down.
TGCCTTTTTACATGATATGGCACATTCCCTTTGCCCTGTCATCACTCTTAAATTCAAATACAGATAAAAGCATTTCATTTCAGGAGCAGGAAAGTGAGTGTGCTTCATCCCTCTTAATCTCTGTGCAGTTCAGATTTCCTGGGACTTACACTGAGTGTGTATATCAGATAAAGCCACACTAATTCTGTTCCTTCTTTTTTTTTTTTTTTTTTTTTTTTTGCCCCCCTCTCCCCATTTGCTTGCTGTTTATCTGGCACTGGATGTTTGGAAACTGCAGAACTCTGTTTGGAAACAAGATCAAGTCGGTGGCCAAGAAAGCGTTCTCAGGGTTGGAAGCTCTGGAGCACCTGTGAGTAACCCACCATGCCTCAGAGTTTGGGAAAGGGGGTCTGCCAAAAGTAGCTGCTTGAGAAATCTGCTAGCAATTTAATAGTGTCTTTGTAAACTGAGAAGCCAGTCCATTTGTGGGGGCCACCTGCTTCCTTCTCATTATAAGCCCGCCTCAACTTTGGCCTTTTTTTGTGCCAGGAACAAAGTTATAGAACATATGGGAAATTTGCATGCTCTTAATTTTTGAGACTATCACCTTGACTTGCACATTACTGCTTTGCAGGCTGTTAGCAATGAAAAGAGGCTGGTGCAGGCATAGCATTCTCTCTCCTTTGCCCCAGCTTCCTCCTAAAGCCAGGCTCTGGCAGTGACACGTGTTACAGAAGACTGGTTTCTATGCATCCCCACTGAACATCCCCACTCAGCACAACCCCTTTAGAGCCATTTGCAAGAAGTAAATTTTGGCTGCCTCTGTGTAAATTTTTTTTTTGTGTCCCAAGGCTGATGACTCCAGCAGTGATTCATGAATAAACTCCTTTCTTGGATTAAGACAAGTTAAAGTATATGTGACTGTGCTCTACATGTTTTATTGGCTGTTGATTGTATGAAATGTTATGGCTATCATGATCACACTGAAAGATTTGGGCTGCCTGACTGGGAGTACATTCCCAAATAAAGGTGCCCTTAATGCTCTACTGAGATTGTCCTCTTTAAGCAGTGCTCGTCTGCCCTACATGTCACTTAGTAAACTTCAGCCCTAAGTCTGACACTGTGCTTTTTCAGAGAACAAATTATTCTTTCAATTAGCAGTAGTTGTGAGGGAAACCTTTGACCCTTTCCTTTGGAAACACTGGGATGTTTTTTTAAACTCAACAGTATCCTCTCCAAGCCATTTTCAAATAATTGCTCAGATGCTGCTTATTGCAAGTATTTGCTTTCTTTTATGTTTGCTGAAGGTCTAGCCTGGGGTACCACATTCCTGACTATCTTTGGTTATCAAGGGGGCTGAGGAATTTCTGAGCTCTGGATGATGGAGGTAGCTCAGACTGAGAAAGTATAGTGAGAAGATGGGGTAGGGAACAACTTAGTGATTCAATTAAGTGTAATTTTTGTTGGCTGGCTGTTGTTCAGCAATACTTTATTAATACAAAGGTGTTTGGAGGAACATTTCTATGCACTGTAAATGCAGAAGGGCATAACAAGGAGCTACCAAATCACCTGCTACTGGAGTCACTGCTTAAATCAATGTGGAGGGCTCTGTCCCAGCCATGGCATCTCTTTTGTTGACACTGCCTGTGGTTGTGCCTGCAGGAACCTCGGGGACAATGCCATCCGCTCCATCCAAGCCGATGCCTTTGCCAGGATGAGGAGCCTGCGGCAGCTGTAAGTGACTGCCCTGCTCACACCCCTAGGCAGGAGGGATCCTCCTGAGCCTGGGCATGAGCAGCAGCACAGGTGTTATCCACATTTATCCACATTACCACTCATTCATTTCCCTCTCCCCTGTGTCCTCCTCTGTGGGGTATTTTTACACATGAGGAGCTGTCATTGCATGTAATGGTGAGTGAAATTAGATCATCAGAACAGGTTCTTCCAGCAGGTTTGTGCCTGTGCAAATATTCATCTCCATTCAGGAAGTCCAGCCCTGGTCCTGGTAGCCAGCTCTCCTGCTCACAGCACCATGGATTTAATTCCCAGTGGCCCATCTGCTCCCTTGCTGTTCCTGTGTTTAGGGTTCACACACAGGACTGATACTGCAGTGATAAGCACCATTTGAACTGCATCCACTTGTCATTCAGCCTTCTGGTGTAAAAATACGGATGCGTTATCAGAGCTGCTGCTTGTGCTCCAGGCTGGGGCTCTGCACTGTTATCAGACACTGTTTCCAGTCTTGCCTGGTTTCCTTTTCTCTTCTTCCCCATAAATATTTAATCTGCTGTCAGTGTGTTGCTATGCCCCGGAGTAGTGCAGTGTCTGTGGAACACAAAAATCATTTATGTGGTATTTGGGCAGGTGCAGGTTCTTGCTCCTGACATTGGAAATGGGAATCAGATGGTCACTGCTGGCAGTGACACTTGATACCAGTGACTGGGAGTGAAGAAGATAAACACTGTGTCTGTTATATGATTAACTTTATCTTCTGCACTGGCACTTGAAACAAAATTGAAATGAAAGATTGATCTTATTAGGAAGAGATAGTGAGATCCCAGATATTGTGAAGGAATGTTTATAAAATTATATATAGTTCAGATAGAGGTTAGATAGTTCAGACAGAGGACATTTACATGCAGAATGCATTGTGCTGAAGGATCTCCTGACCTGTTCCAAGTAGCCAGGAGGGTTTTATGCCATCATACATGTGAGAGGCTGCACATGTTTGAAGAACAGGAGAGTGGACAGCTTTGAAAAATCAAATCCCTATATTCCCTCCCACTCCAGTCAATTTCTTTCTTTTCCCCTTCCCTTCAGGATTTCCTGAGGTATTGGGTAGAAAATTAGCAGGAGATTCACATTTTATAGTGCAGTGCTGGAGCTGGGATTCTGCTGTGCTAATGATACCCTGGTCTTGCATAGCTTGTAGGATTGCAGGACAGGAGCTCTCTGGGGCATTTTCCAGTCTCTGAGACATCCTCACATTCAATTCCAAGGATCAGACTGAGTTTTGCAAACCAGACCAAAGTATGAATGCCCTGTTTGTGTAAATGTACAGTTCTTCACTGGCTTTAGAGCTATGCTGAGCTGTAATTTGGCCCAGAATATTAAAAAGAACCCACATTAATCCCAAAGCTCCCTTTTTCTTTGCCCCTTTTTCACACTTATTTTCCTAACAGAAGGTGCTAAGCTAGTGTTGGATCAGGGAATTACAGAATCTTACAATGGTAGGGTTGGAACTCAGGATGCTGAGAAATGTTTGTGTTTTGTTTTCCAGACTAGTTACTGTTTCTGTGGGGTTTACACAAATATCATTGGTCATTTCTCCTGTGCTGCTTCTGTTAATCAGTAAACACAACTCCAGTGTCACCTTGTGGGAGCTGGGTGTCCTGTCTCTCTCTCTGGTCAGCAGCTAAATGCTGAATTTGGTCCCCACCATGGGTAATAATTACAGGGTGCTGCAGAGTGTCACTGCAGTACAGGAGGGGGTTTCTGTGTGGAGATGAAATGCTGTCTACCTGTGTCATGCCTGTAACCTCTTTAGTGCCTCGAGGACATCCCTGCAGTCCTTTTTCTTCCTTCCACCCATGCTAGGGGGCCAGGAGGAATGTGTTTAATGTGAAAGGGCTGTGAGCTTCCCAGCCTTCCCTCCATGCAGGACTCACAGCAGGCTCGTGTTGGTTTTGTTTCCCTGCAGCCACATTAACAGCGACAGCTTCCTCTGCGACTGCCAGCTGAAGTGGCTGCCCCAGTGGTTGGTGGAGAAGGAGCTGCAGTCCTTTGTGGTGGCCACCTGTGCCCATCCTGAGTCACTGAAAAGCAAGAGCATTTTTGCCATCCAGCCAGAGAGTTTTGTGTGTGGTAAGTCTTGCCTGCGTGTTTTGAGGTTGTGTGAAGGGTAGGAGTCACTTGGGAAACATTTTCTTTGAGTACCAGCATGTTATTATGAGAGGGTTTCTGTTTTGTTTTGTTATTCAGTGGGATCAAAGGAAGCCCAAGCCTGCATTTAAAAAATTTGTCATTGGCTACAATTTATTTCCCACTAAAACCACACACTGCATTGCTTGCATCCAGAGTATTCCTTACAGGGCTCCCTGAGTATTAAATCAAAAGGGACTAAGGCCTGCTCCACTTCCAGATGGGGCTGCACAGACACTTCCCCAGTCCTCTCAGTTTGATAGTATCAAGACTGCAGCTCTAATTTTTTCCCTTCTGCAGTGTTCTGAGCTCTTCTGTGGGTTTGTATTATTCACCCATCTTTTCTCCCTCTTGGAGACAACAAAGAGTTAAAAACAAAACCCAGATGAGAATCTTTTCATCACAGCTGCTTTCTTTGGGGCCAGTAAGGCCCACCCAAATACTGCAGTTGACTCTGCACCTGAGCTATGGTTTCAAGGCAGCTTTTCTTAATACCAGCACACATAAACTTCTACTACCTTTCTCATAAAGAAAAAGAAATTTAAATCATCAGAAGAGTCCAAATCAGTGCTGCTCAGGCATCCAGGTTTTGGGGAAAAGAAAGGCCTGGTTTGGGAGCCAAACCCTGTGCAGTGGAGCCAACCAGTGAGGATCCTGGGTGGAGCTGCACATGGCTCTTAGAAGGAAAAATGAGCTTTTGCAAACACTATTTACTGAGCTGAATGCATGACTTGCACTGAACACGGAGCAGAAGCTTTGTTCCAGTGTCCCTCCTGATCCCCCAGTGACAAGCTCTGCCTAGGTGGCCTCTGTCTGAGCAGGCTGGCAGGGAGGCTTGCTGTGCTCATCTGGAAGAAGAGATCCTGAAAGCTCCATCCCCACAGCAACATCACAAAGCAAAAGCAGCTTTGCTTCCTAGTGCCTGCCAAGTCCTCCAGGCACTAGTAGTCCTGGTTCCAGAGGCCTGGCTGTTTAATTAAACCTTAGTCAAATATTAAATTACACCATTTGTAGAAACCTAATAAATGAATCTGCTTGGAACCTTGCTAAAACCAACAGTCTTCAGGGCAGAGAGAGAGTATGCGAAGCTTTCCACCCCGGTCGGGTGACAGGCAAATACAGCTGCTTCTGCTTTGACAGCATGGGCTGCATGGAGTCCTTTAGGGTGGAAAAGACCTCTAAGATCTTTAACTTACTTGCCATTAACTTACTACAGCCAAACACACCACTAAACCAGGGCCCTGAGTGCCACATTGACACATCTTTTAAACACCTCCAGGGATGGTGACTCCACCACCTCCCTGATCCCTGGGCAGCCCGTTCAGGTGCCTGACAGCCCTCTTGGGGAAGAAATGTTTCCTGTTAGCTAATCTAAACCTCTCCTGACACAACTTGAGGCCATTGCCTCTTGTCTTACTGCCTGGGAGAAGAGACCAATCCCCACCTCACTAAAACCTCCTGTGAGCGATTTTCCCTGGAGGTGACGTTTGCATCCCTTTTCTCCCCTCCTACTTCATGCCAATACAGGTCTGGAGGTGAGGTTTTAAGTTTAGTCATGCTCTTCATGCATGGATTGTACAAGGAAGGACAATCTGAATATCTTCTTCAGACCATAGTATCTTTCTCAGATTCAGCTGGTGAAGGAGCTGGGTGTCTTGTAGGTGTCTGAGGTCACTCGGTAACCATCTCAGCCCACTGAAGGAACTAAAGGAACAACAATCCCACATACACCAACGACTCAGTGGAGCTGTGTGTGGCACACGTGCCCTACAGAGCACTGCTTATTTCTCATTTCATCTCTTGGCTTGCTCCAGTCTCCCCTCAGAGTCCTGACTATTGCTGCTGTTTCCCCCCAGACGATTTCCCCAAGCCACAGATCATCATCCAGCCCGAGACGACGGTGGCTGTCCTTGGCAAGGACATCCGTTTCACCTGCCTGGCCGCCAGCAGCAGCAGCTCCCCCATGGTGTTTGCCTGGAAGAAGGACAACGAGATGCTGCACAACGCCGAGATCGAGAACTTCGCGCACGTGCGGGCCAAGGACGGGGAGGTGATGGAGTGCACCACCATCCTGCACCTGCGGCACGTCACCTTCGCGCACGAGGGCCGCTACCAGTGCGTCATCACCAACCACTTCGGCTCCACCTACTCCAACAAGGCCCGACTCACCGTTAATGGTGAGTGGCAGCTGCCTGCTCTTCTTCTCCTCAGCCTGAACGCGTACGTGGTACAATTCCTTGGGACTCAGTTGCTCCTGAGGGTCTGTTCCTGATGGTGAGCTCTTAACCTCTGCACGGCAGCTGTTTGTATCTCAGTGGATGCTGGGAAATGCCCTGTGAGGAGCACACACCATTTTGTGTTGGCTGCCATCCAGCCAAGCACTTCAGCATGCATGTTCATAGCAGCTTGATCTGCTTGCTCTTTGCCCAATGAAAACGAAAATGCCAAGGGATGCAAAGAAGAGGGATGTAGCAGTTGGAAGTTCTCTGTAGGAGAGATAATAGATTTTTTTCCCCAGATTTTCACAGAAGAAAATCAGCTCTAATGATCTGACTTGGGGGTGTCATGGACTCTGCAGACAGGTGTGTTCTGTGGTAACATGGGGTCAGTCCCCAGCAGTTCAGAGATATCCTGCAGAAGCACGTGGCCATCCTCCATGTGGCAATGTGGGCAACTGTCACATTAACCCCCTCCATGGGAAGGAAGACAGGACTGCCCAGAAGATGGTGTTTCCCCACGGAATCGCTCATGCCCTTTTCTTGCTTTTCCTTTATCAGTGCTGCCATCATTTATCAAAACTCCCCACGACATCACGAGCCGGACAGGGACGACGGCGCGCTTGGAGTGCGCGGCCGAGGGCCACCCCACGCCACAGATCGCCTGGCAGAAGGACGGCGGCACCGACTTCCCCGCGGCCCGCGAGCGCCGCATGCACGTCATGCCCGACGACGACGTCTTCTTCATCACCGACGTCAAGATTGAGGACATGGGGGTCTACAGCTGCACTGCTCAGAACTCTGCGGGCTCCGTGCTCGCCAATGCCACCCTCACCGTGCTGGGTAAGATGGCTTTTGGGCTTTTATATGTTCTTCATGTATTTGTAATCCTGCAATTCTTTAGAGTATGACTCTAAACTCCATATAGAGCGTTAGATACTGTTCTCCCATTTTGGTCAGACAAAGCAATTCCTCTCCAGGCCTGGGAATCAAGGACACCTCACTGTCTCAGGCCCCAGGAGATGGAAACAAAAATGAGTTGGGAGGGGAAGCAAACTTGGGGTAAAGGACTTCATTACCTGAAGCTGTAATTGGAAGATTAACCCCCAGTGTGCAAATGGACCAAAGTTATAACAGTGTGAAAACCTGTGACCCGTCATCCATTTCTAGGTGTAGCCCCTGGGGGTGCTTCATCTGCCCTAAATGAACCTGAAGGCCCTTCAATAAATATAACTGCTTTCATTCCCTTAATTTTGTCTGGCCTCTGTTTTTAGGTAGTCCCAAAAAGGCATCACCAGTGCCCCAGAAGGCTGAGTGCAAGTGGGAACTGGGAGGGATGGCCATTTACCTGTTGGAGATAAGAGAGACAGAGTCAAATGGTCTGCTGAGTCTTGTTTCATTCTTTTACACTGTAGTTCACTAATGAAAAATACCTGTTAAGTAAGAGAGGGAGCTGTAAGTCACATCTCCTCTTGTGCTGAGGAAGCCCCTCCAACCAGCCTGTTTGCTGTCTGGGAAAATTACTTCAAAAGGAAATTGCACTTCATCTCTCTTGCTCTGTGAAATAATTCACATTTCAGCTGTTGGCCCACATCCTCACAAGTTTCTTGTTGGGAAAACCTAACACCAGTTGATTGTGGGAAGTGGGGCCTTGGCTGTGGTTGTTAGATCTCTTGTGGTGCGCAGCTGCCATGTTCCTGAGCACGTGCTTGCTTCGTGCATTGCTGTGTCTGCAGGAACACAAGGAACATTCAGTGCTGTTAAATCTGTTGTTACACTGTCCCTAAAAATTAATTTCTGTGTTTGTTATCCTGCAGAGACACCATCTTTGGTCCATCCACTGGAAGATCACGTGGTGTCCGTCGGTGAGACCGTGGCTCTCCAGTGCAAAGCCACGGGGAGCCCCCCGCCCCGCATCACCTGGCTGAAAGGTGACCAGCCCCTGGTGGTGACAGAAAGGCACCACTTCACCTCAGGCAACCAGCTGCTGATCGTGAGGAACGTGGTGCTGGAGGATGCGGGGAAGTACACGTGCGAGATGTCCAACACGCTGGGCACGGAGCGCGCGCACAGCCACGTCAGCATCCTGCAGGCGCTGGGCTGCCGCAAGGACCGCACCACCGTGGGCATCATCACCATCGCCGTGGTCTGCAGCATCGTGCTCACCTCCCTGGTCTGGGTCTGCATCATCTACCAGACCAGGAAGAAGAGTGAAGAGTACAGTGTCACCAACACAGGTAGCTGCAGTGTCCTGAGGCCCCCTCTAACCTTTTGTGCTGCCAGACATCCCACCGAGGCTGAGCCTGCTCGTCAGGGAGCCTCACAATCCACTGAACTGCAGCTGGCTTATCTCCCTGGTTCTCTTGGCTCACAGGGCTGGAACCAGCTTTCACTTGCTGCTGAAGCATGTTCAGAGCTGCATTTCTCCCCTTGGCTTGCTCTTCAGGAAGGTCTTTTCCACTTGGCAGTAGTTCCAGCCATTGCTTTGCTACTTTGCTTTTCCATGACCATAAATGATAACTTTTGAGACAGTCTGGATGATGTCCGTGATGCTAGGAACCTGTCTTACTTTTTGGAAATTTGTATTTTCAAATACTTTGAAGTCAAAAATTTAAAAATTACACTTAGAAGCTGGGATCCCTTTTTCCATGTTGGGTAACTCCCTGATGATGGGAGAGTGTCTGTTACTTTTAGAGGAAGAATTAGCATTTATTGCTTTCTCCTGATACTCAGAGGGGATAATTTGGTGCTGAAATAAGTGTTGCAGTGAAAATAACATCTCCCGCCCTCCTTAGGCAGCCTCTCAACAAAACAGAAGTATGGAAGAATCAGCCTAAGACTTTCCCAGCCTGCTTGGAATTTCCAGCCTTCCTACATTATGCTTAGCTTTAGATAGAGTACAAAAGGATTTTTAAAGACATGGGCTAGGTAGGAAGTCTTAGATAGCCTATTAGCAGTGTGATGTAATAGTGGGATTCTTTTATAACTCCTTTTTTTAGTCCTCAAAACCCAGGGCTTCGTGCCTGATATAATTGAGTTTCACTTGGTTTTGTGTGGCAAGGGAAACTGAAATTACCTGATAGAAAATGGAGAAAGCCAAGAGGCTTAAGGCTTATTTCCTGCTTAAGAGAATCAAACACCCTGTTCTGCAGAATACTTGTACTCCTGACTTCAGGAGGCAGAAGTAAAAGTCAAAGGAGGGACTTAATTTCAGGGGAAAGAGGAGGATTTACTTACTCTGAACAAATAGTTCTACTCCACCTACTATGTACTGACCATGCTACGTGCAAACACTCTAAGTGCCTTTATCAGCACACTCTCCCACAGCTTTAAGCTTTGAAAAATCAGCAATGGGGCTTCTGAGGGGAAGGGAATATTTAGGCAGTTCAGTTTCCAGTGCACCTACAGAAAATAACTGGTTCTAGATCTGGTCCCAAATCCCCCTTGAAAATGTGAATTAACTTTGAAAATCCTGCTGGGAATTGATTTTTCCATTCTCCCATTGTTCTAGATGAGACTATTGTGCCTCCTGATGTGCCAAGCTACCTGTCCTCCCAAGGGACTCTCTCGGAGCGCCAGGAAGTGGCCATTGGAGTGGACACCCAGCAGCCCAATGGGCACATTGACAGCAACGGTGAGAAATGGTTTAATTCTTCTGTAATGCTGCATCTGAACTTGATATGGGAGGTAGAAATCTCAGCCTGGAGTACTTCTGTGTTTTTGTTTGTTCTGAGTTATCTGGGAGATCTTTATAATGTAACTCCTGCATTTATGCAGAGCAGAGATCTGTGTTTGACTTCACAGAGCTCTCCTCTCCCAGGTGTAAGTGTTCCTACAAGCCTCAGAAAGTGTTCCTGACTGCCTCAGAAACTGCTCAGTCAGGCCCTAAGGACTGGTTTTTTTGCTAATTTTGGATTATTTTTTTGGCAGCAGAGTTACCCATAGCCATACCAGAAAATGCATTAACATTGCCTGTCCCTGCCTTCAGGCTTTGAAATTAAATGTTGGGGTTTTACACTATTTAAACACAGCACATTAGGAAGGAGAAGTTAAGAGTTCTGAACTAAGATCCTCCTGAGACTGTGCAGCATTTTTTTTTCTGTTAAATGTTGGCTGAAAATTATCTATTATCTTAATTTCTATTTTTTTCTTCCTTTCCCAGTGTAAGTAAGACCTACAAGTCATTTAACTGTGAGCAGATGGCTGTGATCTTTACCCAGATGGTTTTTTTGTTACAGGGATGTGTCAGGCTGATGTTGGAAGGTGTCCAGATGTTGAAGCTCCTGCTGTAGGTTGTAGACAGCCCAAGCTGTGTATCAGCTACAATAAAGACACTTGGAAAACTGAGGACATGGCCGATGGAATGCTTGTTCCAGATAAGACAGGTACAAAACCCATTAATCTGGGAAGGCATTTCTTGTTTGTACAGATCACAAAACCCTCCAAGTCAGACAGCATTAATAGAAGAAATTGTTACCTTCAGAGAAAAAAAAACTCAGAATTATTATCAGGTGCAAGCACAGAAAATTGACTTTCTCCTGCTTGCTTTGATCCTCTTTCAAGCTTGGATAGTTGGAATTTGAGGAACAGTCAAAAAGAGGCAGGGTAAAGCTCCCAATTGCCATTCTGTGCAGCTGGCTGATGGGAATTTTGATTTGAAATATTCTTAAATTATGAGAGCACTTTCAAAACTGAAAGTGTTAATTTTTTTCATGCTCTTTTAAAAGGGCTGTTGACTTCAAAGCTCAGATTTTTAATTTATTTTGAAAATTTAAAGGTTGTTTTGGGCACTACACCTGCCTCTGCTCTTTGCCAATTTCTATGGTGTTCCACTAATACTTTTCTATTTTTAGGATGTGCTTTCTGTTCTCACACTGTAGTGTAAAAGCCACAGAAAATCAGCCAATGAAACAAACTTTCTCTCTAGGAGAAACAACTGTAAAGTTTAATAATGGAAAGTTGTTGAGTGCACTAAGGAAATTAACTTTCAACATTTACAAATTCCTTGCTGCTTTGAATTCTGCTCATCTGTTGTTCCCACTACCAGTAATAACATATCTTGAGATAATGGTGCAAGCTGATGCTGCTCCCTGTAAAGCAGCAGCACAAAAATAAGAAAGGTAACTTGGAATTTTAAAGCAGCTACAGTAAAGTTCCACTTTGCACTTCTACCCTGATTAGAAAGTCTGGAAAAGGAAATGAATGCATAGTTTATTTAAAAAAAAAAGAAAGTTACAAGTACTTTGGGGTGAAAAAGAATCCCTAACTAACCGAAGCTGCTAATTGGAAGTACCTTGAGTGATGGTGGCTACAGATGGTGGGTGTGTAATAGCCCTGTGTAAGACCACAACGTGTCCACAGTATTTAGCGAGAGATTCCCCCAGTGAACTACACAGAACTGCCCTCTCCTGCCATGATTTATGTGCTCCAGTGCTGACCACTTCCAGCTGCTCCTCTTACCTTGTTGACTTTCCCTTCCTCCCCCAAAGGCTACGGGCTGCCCGTGGTGTGCACGGAGTGCAGCGGCAGCACGGACAGCGTGAACGTCCACATCTACCCCAAGGACTCGGAGAGCCTAAAGACTGTGGAGAACACCCACCCCAATGCACTGAGCAGCAGGGAGCACCACAGGAAGAGGGGTGCAGGCACCAGCCTTCTCCATGCTCAGCCCTGCAACGGGATTGCCAGTGGCCAGAGGGTGGAAACAGACGGGACCCTGTACCCCAGCAACCATGACAGGATAAGGGCGGAGGGCACGGCCGGCGCGCTGCTCGCGGACACGCACGGTACGTCCTTCCTCGGGGTCACCTCTGGTCCTGGGGCCGCCAGCGCGGTTGTAGCACAGCCCCATGTTGGTTTGAGCATAGAATAGATTTATTAAGGTTGGGAAAGACCTCCAGGGCCATGGCGGATGGGAGTGCTTGGCAGGCTGAGCATCACCTAACCATGCTGCTCCTTTGGGGTTTTGCAGGCTCTTCACAAGCAGCAGCAAAGCCTTCAGAGCTTAACAACCTTAATTTGGTGAGAGCTTCACCTGCAGGAGGGTCATTAAAGCAACTGAACGTGCTTCCTGAAATATCCCCAGCACTACTGGATCTGCAGAGGGAAGCAGAGGTGGAGCAGGCTCTCCTGCCCAACAGCACCACAGCCCAGCCCCGTGACTCTGCTCATGAGCCCAGGCTACCCAACAGGTCTCTGGACTGAGAGCACAGACTGAGTGCCACGTGCAAATCAACAAACACACTATTACTTTTTTAAATTTTTTTTTTTTTTTTTTTTGCACAGAGTATATAGGCTACTTACTTCTACCTCGAATCTTGAACTGATGGCCTGGCAAAGGCAACCAACTGAGGTATGAGAAACAAGCTTGTATGGGGAACAAAGTCCTGTTCGAGCGTCATCTGATTGTACATAGTTTAAAACTTCCCTGAGAAGTATGAAGTGTTCAAAAGTCAACTTGCATATGAAGCACATAAATGCAAGGGATTATTGTGTAAAGAGAAAAGTATTTGATACAATTGTACATAAGAGTTTTCATATATATATATATATATATATATAAAATATATATATCTTTTACAGAGGCTATTTTAATCTTTAGTGCATGGAAAACTGAGTGAAATTTTACAATTTTGGCAATATTGTTTTCAGTATCAGGTTGCTGTTAAACTTTGTGAGAGAAATAATTCTGGTGCCTTAAATGCATAAACAAATCTTTTAAAAGCCAGACTGTTCCAAAGGGATTGTCCTCTTTTCAGTGGAAGTTCCTTTACACCATGTACATCAGGGCTGGGGCAATCCCAGGTACTGGTTGGGTGGGAAAATGACCAGGAACTGACCTGTGGAGAGGGACTTGGGAGTGTTGATGGATCAGAGGCTGGACATGCCCTGGTCATGTGTGCTCACAGCCCAGAAATCCAACCATGTCCTGGCCTGCATCCAGAGCATTGTGGGCAGCAGATTCTTCTCCTCTGCTCCACTCAGGTGAGGCCCCACCTGGGGTTCTGCACACAGTTCTGGTGCCCTCAATGTAAGAAGTAATGAGTTCAAAGTGAAAAGGGGGAAATTTAGGTTAGACACAGAAGAAATTGAAATTCTTCCCTGTGAGGGTGGTGAGGCACTGGTACAGGTTGCCAGAGAAGCTGTGGATGTCCCATCCCTGTAGGTGTTCAGGCTGGATGGGCCTCTGAGCAACCTGGACTAATGAAAGGTCTCCTGCCCATGGCAGGGAACAAGATCATCTTTAAGGTCAGGGCAGGCTGGATAGATGGGCTAAATCCAACAACATGAAGTTGAACAAATCCAAGTGCCGGGTCCTGCACTTCGGCCACAACAACCCCTGCAGTGCTACAGGCTGGGGACGGTGTGGCTGGACAGTGCCCAGGCAGAAAGGGACCTGGGGGCACTGGTTGACAGTTGGCTGAACATGAGCCAGCAGTGGCCAAGAAGGCCAATGGCTCCTGGCCTGGACCAGGAATGGTGTGGCCAGCAGGAGCAGGGAGGTCATTCTGCCCCTGTACTCGGCACTGGTGAGGGCACACCTCGAGTGCTGTGTCCAGCTCTGGCCCCTCAGTTTGGGAAGGACGTTGAGATGCTGGAACATGTCCAGAAGAGGCAACGAGGCTGGAGAGGGGCTTGGAACACAAACCCTGTGAGGAACCAGTGAGGGAGCTGGGGGTGTTCAGCATGGAGAAAAGGAGGCCCTGAAATGTGGCTGTAGCCAGGTGGGGTTGGGCTCTTCTGTCAGGCAACCGGCGACAGCACAAGAGGACACAGCCTTGAGCTGTGGCAGGGGAAGTTTAGGCTGGACGTTAGGAAAAAATTTCCTCACAGAAAGTGATTGGACGTTGGAATGGGCTGCCCAGGGAGGCAGTGGAGTCACCGTGCCTGGACATGTGTAAAAAAAGATTGGATCTGGCACTTTGCTGTGGTTTAGATGATACGATGGTGGTAGGCCATAGGTTGGACTTGATCATCTCAAAGGTCTCTTCCAACCTAGTTAATCCTGTGATTCCATCCCTTCCAACCCAAGACTTTCTGTGATTCAATTGGATTACTTAGCACAAATTTCCTTCCCTTTAGAAATTTATTGTACTTAACACATTTAACTTCAACCGTGTTAAGTGAAATTTATAAAGAAAAAAAGCAGTGAGCAATTACATAGCGACCTGATATTCTCCTGTTGGTGGAAGAACTTAAATTCCAGTATTTTTCAAAACTTTATAAAAATTAGTATTTGAACTGTGACTGTGTGAGACTTTAGAGTGGACCACACAGGAGGCACTAAATAACTCTTCAACAGTGCAGAGCCCCAAAACAACCAGAGGAAAAGGCTGTTTTGACTGGGAAGAAGTTGTTACCAAAATAAATAACTTGTGCAGTAAACCAGGGGTGGTCTCATAACAGTGCACCTCTCAAACACGTCATCACAGAGGTTTTACCTGCCATGTGTGCACAGCACTGAGCACCACAGCCCTCACCACAGGCCCTTCCCCTCCCAGAGAGACCCAGCTCTACCTGTCTGAGGTGTGTGCAGCAATCCAGCCTTGCCCTGCTGAGAATAAATAACCTGTGCCAGTATAATGCATTTTCACACCCACAAACCACATCTGTTCCGGGGGGGTTTGAAACCATAGAGCTGTTTTGACAACAAAACTAAACTGTACTTCTAAGGGGACAGCTGTATCACTAATTCATCCAATACTCTTTTTCCCCTGCAACACAATATTACACTTTGTAGTTGAACAGCCAGACTCTCTATATGAAAATATCACCTCAAAGTGAGTTATGCTGCCTTGTGTAGCAATTCTGGGCTAGTTAGACATACACTTGTTTTATAAGGAAAACTGTGGATTCATGGTTGAATAGACTTTTAAGTGGAAATGTCCCAAATGTTTTTATGTGGTCTTTTTAAGTTCATCCATTAATGGCGGGGGGGGTATAAAGAAATGCCCACCTCAGTCAAACAGATCTTTATCACTTCAGACTTCACAGTGATGCTTTTTATTTATAGAAAGGTTGCTTTCTGTTGGTGTTTGTTGGTACCTGTGGATGGAGGACTCCCAGCTCTTTGTGATTTGAGTTCTGCTAACATGAGGTTGCTAACTCTGGTGATGACTACTTTGGGGCAGGTTTATCATGGGTGGGAGGGGGTGTTGTTACTTTTTTCCTTAGGAGCAACTCCAATACCAGTTCCACTGAGGCCAAGTCTGGGAATCCACCTTTGCCAGGACTGTGGTTCAGAACAAGCAGCAGAGATAAAGGGCACAAACACTTCATGTTCACTTTAGATCCATCACTGAGGGATCTGCCCCGGTGCTGCTGCACCTGTGGGGTTTCAGGGAGTGGCTGCAAGCTGCCCCTTGGTTTTAGTACAAGCTGGTCCTACCCAGCCTTAGCTTGAGGAGCCACCAGCTCCTGTAAGGGAAGGACCTCAGGCCCTGGGGGTCAGGGAGAGCAGCAGCTGCCCCTGGATGAAGCCAGGCATAATTCAGCCAGTACCTGTCTGTCCCAGTCCCTGACTATTGACATGTTTGCACTTTGAGACAGGTGGCGAATTATGTTGAGTGCCAAGTTTATTCAGAGCAGAGGAAATGGATGTTAGAAAATTATAAACCGAGCAGAGTTTTCCCTTTGCTGAAGGGAAAAGTGCTCCAGAAGTAACTCATGGAACCAGGGACATGGGGAAGATGAGAATGATTCAATGGGCTCGTTTTGCTGGCAGAAGTGTCATCACCAGTGCACATACAAAAGCATATTTGCCATGTTAACATTGAAAATAATGTTTCTGAATAAAGTTAACTGCCTAATGTTATGACTTCCACTAAATATGTGAATTTGCTGCTTCTAAGAGGCAATGTGAAAGAGGAAGTATTACTTTTGTGTACAAATTTATTTATTTATTAGAGAATTTGGTACAATGTTGTACATTGAAAAACATGTAAGATATTGAAGTGTCTAACAAACGGCATTGAAGTGTCTTTAATAAAGGTTCATTTATAATATTACGGCTGATCTGTTGAGAATGAGCTTTTGGGAGTTTCAGTTGAAAATTAAATAAAATTCTAATCCATTGCTATATCTCTTTTCTGTCTTTCTCTTATGAAAATGGAGATTAACTGCCAAAATACCTGCTCTTGAAATTGGGCCCTGAGATCCTGGGGAGCCGCGTGAGGCTGTGACAGCCTGGCATGTGGATGGGGTGGAATTTGGGGCTGGATTGAAAAATACAATACAGAACTTGTAAGAAATACATTCCCAATATATCAGCTTGCTTTAGTATCTGGCAAGTCCCCCTATCTTGGCAGTGAGAGCAGAACAGATGAGGGGGGTGTGTGTGTGTGTGCGCAAGTAAAAACAGGGCCAGGACAGCACCAGACCCAGCTGCAGTTGTGAACACCTCTGGTGTTCCCAAACCCCAACACCACCCTGGGTGGAAATTCCAGAGGTAGCTTTGGACATAAGCCTGAATTCCTGCTTTAACTAAAAATCTCAATTCAGCTTCTGTAGATTTTTTAAAAAATAAAACTAATTCCCCCTTGGAATTATCACTTCGTGTATAAAGCAAGTTGTCTGAGAATACTCAAAGTTCCTTAACACATCTAGGAGTTAAATTTTTTTTTAATTGAGAGAGGTTTTAAGAGGCTGGTGCCTGGTGTAAAATTTGTTATCCCACTTTATCCTAGTAATGGGCTACATTAAATTTTGGTAAACTTGAAATAAAACATTGCTAAAACCTAAGGCAAACAGTCATAGGGGAATCCATGCATTTTTTGGTCTATTTTTTCTCCCCACAGTCCCAAAACTAAAAATGTCCTTTTCATCCATATTAGGCAAACTGGTGCATGCAGAACAGCCCTGGCCACCTGCTGGGGCTGTCAGTTGCCCGCTGCCATTCCCAGGTACCTTTGGCCTTCTTGTGGTGCAGAGCTGTTCCACTGGCACAGAGGAAGGGCAATCACTTGAGGTCTGTCCCCTCCCACCATTAGCCTGGCTAAAACAGTTTGGCTGCTTGGTTGGGGTTTTTTATTTTAATTAAAAAAAAAAGGTGATGACAAAAACTGATTCTGCAGTATTAAATAAGAACAACAAAAAAATGCACCATTTGGACCCAGCGACATAAAGATGATTATTTACAGCTCAAGTAATTAAATGCATCAACTGCAGTGCTAACCTCCTCACCATGTTTAAAGAGCTTCAATAGAAAATGTGATAGGTTTTTGAGACAGAGTAATAAATCTCCCTCCCTTCCCAGCCCCTAAAATTGAATGTGCTATATGTATATATAGAATGTCATAAAAGAGACAGCCTCAAAGTGGCAGGAAGCACAGCTTCACCAAGCCATGGCAACGAGCAGTGTTACCAACCAGCCAACATGGGACTTGGCTGAATTCCCCATTTTAATTGAAGATTATTTTTAAGAATTATGTCCTTTGTTGTATGTCTTACTTGTCTGCCAATTATTTTCTACGTTTTGGCCTCTAAAAAAGTCTCACTACTCTGTCATGGATAGCAGTGTAATAAAACATCCAGCCTGTGTTGTAGGCACTCTGGGCAGGGGGTCTGGTGTCACTGGTGTCCCCTGGTCGGGCCACTGACCTGGTCTGGCATTTGTTCTTCCTCTCCCTGGACTCCAAACACCTGTACATTGTCCTCATGAGGGGAACAGCCTCACAGGTAAATTGCAGCACCCTAGGGCAGCACATCCCCCCTGGCACATCAGTGTTGGGATGACAGGGACGAGTGACCCGGCCCGGCTCAGTGCCAGGGCCCTGTGGCACCACTCCTCTCCCCCTGTGTGAGGAGCTGCCCGTGGCCCAGCCCAGAGCCATGCAGGAACCATCACCCACCACAGCCCCTTGGCTTTGCCTGCCCCCACAGACACCCTCCACAGCTAAAGCTCCCCAGCCACCTCTCAGCCAAGCTGGTGCTGTAAACCCCCAGCACCGAGTCTGGTGATAATGCTGAGTAATTCCAATAAGCTCTTTTCACCACACTCATCCTCGCACCATTTTGGCTGCTGCAGCTTCTGTTTCCTTACATGAGAACAACCGCAGAGTTTTTGCCTGCCAGCAACCCCCCGAGAGCCCTCAGGATCCACCCCTACAGCAGCAGAACTCTGATGTTCTCCCTGCCTTGCCCTCCCAGCTTGCCCCCCAGGCTTCAGCACTTCCATCCTCCTGCTGCTTCAGCAGCTGAGGGATGAAGACCAAAAGAAGGCAGAGCTCCGTGTCTTTGCACAAGCACAGCTGTAAAATAATACAAGCCTGTGCTTTTACTGGAGAAATATGAGTGTGATTAATAAAGCTGCACTGGCTCCCACACAGGAATGCTTGCTGAGCACCTGTAGGTATAAACAGGAATATAAACTTCCACAAACACAGCTCGAATCAGAAACAAATGGATGATTGTCTTTTACAAAGAGTTCTCCCAAGCCAGGATCCTTTCGGTGCTGTTGGAGGGCAGCAGGCTGTAACTCTATCGGCTCCTTCCCCTCCCCTGTTACGAGGCAGGTGCCACTGAATGATGAAAACTTGCTTTATTTCAGCCTCCCCACTCAGCCCCCAAGCCAGAGCTTTCCAAAACACTTTCCCTGCAGGAGTTCTAATAATGCCTTTTGCAGCCACCATAATTAGCTGTTTACCCCCCAAACATTACTTTTTTGGCACAGCTCTTCAAAATTACCTCACCCGCTTTCCATGCAGGAAAATTTCATGTTTGGGAAGCTGGATTATTGGAGGATTTACTTTTCTCTAGCAGAGAGAGTGGCTCTCAGCCTGCAGGACAGCTGCTGTGAGGGGTGCGGGAGGAAGGCTCTGCTCCCAGCCCGGCTTCTCCTCCGCCTCGGTGGCTTCTCCGGCTTCTCCCCCGGCAGGATCGGCCGGGCTGGCTCAGAGCAGCAGCTGCCGAGCCTTCTCATATGTCCCCAGGAAGATGAAGCCTCCCAGGCTGATGGCTGCCATCCGTGGGACAACACCTGCGAACAAGCTGAAGGCAAAGGAAAGGCACTTTGAGCGACGAGCGGGGAGCGGACGCAGGGGCTTCGCAAAACAAAGCCAAGAAAAACTCTCTCTTGCTGGTTTCTTACATCCCACCCCACTACTCTCTGCAGGAATCTGTCTGGACTTCTCTAACACAGCACTCCCTAGGCTTGTGGCTTTTAACCCCTCTCCACACTCCTCGGGTGCAGAAGGAAAAGGCAGAGGCCATCACGGACCACTGGAATGGGGAGCTCAGGCACATGGAATGTGGGCACATGGCCACAAAGAGCTGCAGACAGGTCCTCCACTGTCCCCACAGCCTCTCGGGGCCAGGGGCTTCCCCTTGCAGAGACAGCCCTACTCACTGCAGTGGCTCATTCCCAGGAACACACAACAGCCGTGAGGGAGCAGAAATATTCCATTTGTGGCACCTTCAGCTGCCACCCTTTTTAGGTGCCTGATCTTCATAGTTCTTCGAAATCAACAGGGAGCTCGTGCAAAGCCAATTGCTTGACACATCTAAACTCACAGCTGGTTTAACAACTTCAGGACGGGCCAGTCCTCCCAGAGGATTACAGGCTTCCTTTGTGGCAAGCAAGGATTAAAGTTGAATCCCACCCCTCTTCCGGATCTATGGCACTCAGCCTGGCTGAGCTCCACAGGGATCCTGTCCCTGGCTTTCCCAAGCACTGCATGGTCCCTGCTAAGAGGGTGTCCACAGTGGACAGCTGTAATTCCTGGTGAGACCTGGCTGCTCAGGAGCTGGCTGCACAGGGAAACCTCTGGCAGTAATGAGCTCTGCTAAGGAGCCTGGAGCACACAGGCAGATGGAAACATTTTATGGCTTTACTAGACAGCAATTGGGCCTATTACCATAATGACAGCTTTAAAACAGAGTAATTTGTACAAGGCATGTATGGACAGAGCACTGATAGGGCAAATCCTAGGGAGCAGCACACAGCATCCCTCTCCTGCTGAATTAGGGAGCCTCATTATGGGAGCAGGGGCAGACATTTGTTTCCAGAACAGCCCACTCGAGACACAGCTATTACACAAACAGGGGCCCATAACTGAGTTACCCAGAAGCTGCATCCCTGGCAGCCCCTATTACTAACCATCACTTCCAAGAATCCTGGCCCTGCTTCTCCCAGTTTCCTGTTCCCACCTGCCACCCGCGGCCTCTCCAATCCAGGCTTCCCCCATGGGCTCCCTTTCTGTGTGAGGGCAGAGCTGAATAGCTGCAGGGAGGTCCCAAATCCAAAGAGCAGAGCTCTGTGGCAGGTCTGATTCAAACTGGTCTCTGCTGGGCTATGCCTGCCTCCATCAGCAGTTGAGATAAACTTGGATTATTTCTGCTGGCCCCATCAGACTCTGGTGGGCAGAGGTCTGCTGTCTAGCTGGATTTGGTTTCTGTCTGCAGACTTCACCTGGCACTCTGCCACTCCTCAATTCCAAACAGGACTCCTGCATTTACCCTTTGGATCACTGAATCATTTAGGCTGAAAAAGGACAAGCCCAAAATGAGCCAGCACTCCCAAGCCCACCACTAACCCATGTCCCCAAGCACCACAGTTACATGTTTTGAACACTTCCAGGGATGCTGGTTCTACCACTTCCCTGGGAAACAGGGCAAGGCAATGCAGGGCTTGGACTCAGCACAGAGGAGCCAGTGCTGAAAAAAGCACTGTGTGTAACTTGCAGCCCAGTGGTGGAGGCTTTCTCTGCCCTGCTTGGCTGCCAGGCAAAATTCCCCCAGAGATGGGACCCCAAGGAGAATTCTCTCTGCTCTCCTCCCCTCGAGGGGCTGCCCAGCAACAGAGGCTTTCTCTGTGCATGTGCTGTTACTGCTGAGGCATGTGCCCTTCTGGTATTTTTCCACTGAAATCGAGATTCATAACCTACACTTCAACAAATAAAACTAAACTATGTCGAGGGATTGTTATTTCAAAATTAAATCAGTACCTCACATGTGCCAATTCTACTCAGGCTAGGAAGCTCATGGGAGGAACAGGACACCTGGTGTAACACCACCAGCTCCATCCCCAGCTCTACACAGGCCACCTCACCAGCATCACCACTCCAACAACCCTCGTGTTTCTCACCAATAAGTTGTGAAGTTTCATCCATGGCTTTCAAACACCACTATCTCCTTGTGTGAAAAGCCATCAGGCAAGATGCAAACTCCCTTTCCCATGAATGATTCCTCTACTCCTCTGGCAAGAGCAAAGAGGTTCACAGTTCCACTCACCCCATCCCTATCCAAACCCCTGCCAGTCCTGGCTCTCCCTTGACAGAAAGGGATGTGGAATTTCTTGGCGTGAAGCAGAGGGATTTACTAGGTGCAGACCAGGAAGCTGAGCCCTGTGCTCTGGTTTTAATAAGGTGGCAATAAGCAATGCGTCTTTCTGCCCTCAGAATTCCTCCTCTTCAAGTATGAGATTTATTAGAGGAGCCATTAATCATGTCATGTTGTAACTGGACGAAAAAGCCCGACATTTTTATTGGTTTTGATTAATAGATTTATAATTGGCAGCAGGCATGGCAGCCTCTGCGTTTATTTTTCCCAAGACTTTCTTCCTTTTCCTCGCAGCTGACGCAGCTTGGCCTCCTTTACACGTTACTTTTTCTCCAGATCTCTTATTGTTTTGATTTCAACTGAATTGTGTTCTCTTTGGTCCCAGTCCACTGGTGCTATCTTTGGGCAGAGATTAATTCTGGGTTGTTTAGAAAAGGGCACTGCTGAAACACCCTGAAAAGAGCACAAACACATTTTTACTTTCTGCTGTTGGCTGGGGGGTGGGTGGAGTTTCCTCAGTCAAATCCATGCCTCTTCACACCTTTCAGAGCTCAGCTTCCACTAGCAGCAGACATGGCCTCACTTCTCCCAGTCCCTTTCAAAACATGCCTGAAGAGCCCACCAAGCCATGCAGGGCCCAAAACAGCCACTGCCACATCACCTTGTCCCCTCCAAGAGGCAAACCTGAGACAGCCCATCCCCAAGTGCTGCCGGGGGGCACAGCTGGATGCCTTCCTGGAATCAGCGTTCAGGAACTTCCTGCAATTTGTTTGGAATTATTTCCCACATGTGTAGAAAGAGGGTTGAACTTTTATTAGCTGGGCAAGCAGAGATCAGATGTTCAGAGAAAGCTGTCCCCTGCAAAGCTGCGTTGTGCACAGTGCTTTGGGCAACAAAGGTTAGAACAGTGCCCTGAAAGAGTGAGAGGGCTAAAAATCTAGGGAAAACTAGAGGGAAAAGTGCCAGCCTTCCAAAAAATCCCTCTCTTTCTCTTCCAGGCCAAAGACAGGTGAGACATGAGCCCTACTGAAGGAAGCACAGGCTGAACTTCATGGACTGGAGAAGTTAAGACATACATTTACTTTCAGAGGCCAACTACTGGTATAAGACACACACTCAAAGAGGACAGGGTGGTGCAAGTGAGGCAGTGTCAGTAAAAATCAATAATAATTTTGACACCTCGAAATGTTCAAGAAACAGCAGCAGAAAATTCCGTGTTCCCACACTGCTCAAAGGTCAGGAGAGCAATTCTCTGTCTCAGGACTGGACAAAGTGAGGCACTTAAGAGACTGGATGGACATCACC
Organism: Anomalospiza imberbis; assembly: GCF_031753505.1. Classification (NCBI taxonomy): domain Eukaryota; kingdom Metazoa; phylum Chordata; class Aves; order Passeriformes; family Viduidae; genus Anomalospiza; species Anomalospiza imberbis. The sequence continues at coordinate 17,222,707 of NC_089691.1, read as the reverse complement.
TCAGACTTCCACAGCTGGTCAGAGGAAAGCCCAGGACATTTCTCCACTCTGGCTACAGCAGGAAAGCCCTGCAGAGCTGCTCTGTGGCTGCTCAGACCTACTCTTTGCACTGAAGCCTGGCTCAGGAAACTTGCACTTTTGCACACTGCAAAAATCTGGGGGCACGTGCTCGAGGCCAGACCTAAGAGGAGATTCAAAGCTCACAGCTCCTCCCTCTGCTTCAGCTTGTCCCCACTGCTGGCACCACACTGGCATTGCCTGCTCACACTGAGCTTCACAACAAGAATGGGGAATTGAAAGGAACAGAGGAGACCTTGCTGGTGCTGTCAGATCTGCAAGAAATTGCCAGGAGGAGGAAAAACTGTCCATAAGGGGCTTGTGGGTGCTATGCTGACCTTCCCTGGCACCTCAGGAGAGGGGATTCACATCCCTCAAATGAAACTGATGAAACTGCCACGAGATGTGCCTGAATTTAAATGGATACAAATCACAAATGTCCACAGGGAAAAGTCCATCATGGGTTAATAACACAAAGCCACCCTTGCCTCTGACACCTGGAGCTGGGCTTAGAGGTTGGATATGCTCCCAACAATGCCCCCTTTTCTGTACTCTTCCCTGGACACTGCCCTCAGCCAGGGCTAAGGTGAGGACACTCAACCTCCCTGAGGGACTTGTTCTTGGCTACCCGACTGTTGCTCCCTGCCCAGGTGTGCAGCAATCAAAAGGCTTTTCTGTATGCCAGTATTTAAACAGAAACAGATCCCACCCCATCCTCTCACACCCCCTAAAACACACAGACAACACAACCCCTGAGGTGCAGCAGGTCCTTACCCTGACAGGCCTTGTGTCCTCCAGATGCCACCAAGGGCAGCCAGAACATTCCCACTGGCGTTGCTGGAACCAGCCTGCACCGCAGAGAGAGATTGAAAACGTTGGCAGAGGTTTAGTTATTTACTGAGCTCCTGTGCCTGGTTAGTGCTACACGACAGGAATTACAGACATCCCAATAACCTCCTTACCCCAGGCACAGGCAAAAGCTCCTCATCTCCAGGAATGACAAAAAGGGCAGAAAGTGAAGCAGAGGCACAGAAGAACAAAACAATCAAGGTCCCAGAGCTGGTCATTTCAGAACTGGGCAGCCAGTCCCTTCTGCACTACACTCAGCTCTACATCCAGCAGCTGGCACTGCAGTTAGACCTTAATAAAAGCACACTCTCAAAGCACCAAGTGACTTTGCTGCTCCTTTAGATTTAAAAGAACAACAACGACAAAAAACCTCTGAATAGTGTATTGCATGTGAAAATTGTCTTGAGTGCAAAACAGAGGACAAACAGCAGGACTAGAGACACTTAAATTCCATGTGTGAATTCTTAATGTGAAAGGACTGATAGAAACTGAATGGCCTCAAAGCACCCTCATTTCTTTACCTGGTTGCTCAGGAGAGAGGCAGAGATAAAGGAAACCCAGTTTTTACAGGTTTATCACCAACACTATCCAAAGACAAAGAAGCTGCAGCAGACACGACCCAGCAATGACAGATTACACAGCAGATGTGACTCAGCTGGAGAGGTGCATGTTAGCAACAAGAAACACCCCAAATTGAGAGATCTGAGCAACAGGGTAAAGAACACCCACAGAAACTCCAGAATGCCCATCCTTCAGCAACACAACAGCTCTTTTCAGGGCTGGGAAAAGCTTTAGGAACATCCAGCTGCTGAGGGCCCTTATCTCGGTGGCTGTCAGCTCTGCCCTGGGTCAGTGAGATGACGATGGGAACACCAGACTCACGAGCAATTTCTAAGCTTATTAAACTTACTGATCTTATAAGCAGTCTTCCTTCTGCCCTGGTTGGCAGATGCTGGCCATCACAATCTCTATAGTTTAACATTTTACAACAGAAAATCCAGTACCAAGCCCTCCTCAGAAAAGACATACACACACTGTGAATTATCAAAACAGGGGAATAAATCCCTGATGTGCACTTTAACTTTGGGTTAACTCTGACTCTGCAAGGCTTTTCTCCTAAAGACACTGCATGAGACTCTGGAAGCTGAGCACAAGCCCAAGTCTCTGTCAGCTCATTTGGGAAAGGACCAGAGAAGCACTCAAGGAAAGGAACACAACAATTTCATTATTTCTGCATGCAATGCCTGTTCACATCTACTCCTGCCTTCTAGGACAGGAGCAGAAATGATTATTAATAGGTGCTAGATTTCATTCTGTAATGACCCTACAGAAACCCTGGAATGCCCAGGCCATTCCCTGGCCTGTCTGGTGGCTCCTTCCCTCTTACCTTTGCCAACATAATTCTCGTCTTTGCTACGTCGAGCGGTGTGGTGACTGCAGCTGCAAATCCACCTGAGAAAATTAAAATACCAAGCACAAGTGAGACATTGTTGTGTGAATATGAATGCCACACTGCCTATAATTCCCAGGGCTGTGGTCAACACTGCTCTGTTATTAATGCCTACAGCACGTTCCCTCACGTCAGAGCCCAGGTACGTCTGTCCAAGGTCTGTACACAGACGTTTTGTTACTGTGTACTGACTTTAGAAACAGCTCTCTGCTGCTTAACTGTAAGTCCAAACATCCCCAGGGACATTACTGTCTTTTTGTTCTGGACTCTGTACATAGATGAACATAGGAAGGTTGTAAGGATAACAGATTCCACTTCCAACATCTACAGCAAGTCTGGAAGGAAAAAAACTGCTTACTCATTTGCAGAGATGGGAAAATAAAGCAGCCACACTGTGTTCTGCCCAGAGAATTAAAGTCTGACCATTTAAATGCTGGAAGGACAGAATCATGCTCTGTATCTGAAACACATATGCTTGGGCTACTCACTCGATACACACAGACTGGATCTGGGACTGTTCCAAGGAAAAAAGACAAGTCAGTGTTTGGGATGGAGCTCATCTCCAACAGATTAAATCAGCTCCACTTTGGATAACAACAATGTGAAGCTCCCCAAGGGTCTTAGGAAATTGTCAGAAGTCTGCTGTCACAAGTGCCATCTTACCCTCAGGGGCATTTTTATTCTCTACTCTCTCCCAGACTTCACCCTTGGAGCTCATTACTGTCACTTGCCACAGCCAGCTCAGCTGTGGATTTCCTCCTGAAAGCCAGAAATCTTCAGCTTATCCATCTGCATGTCTCGCCCCGAAATGTGTGTGTCTGGCTCTGTATTTTAACCCTGTGACTACAGCCTGGCCTCTTTTGCTATCTAGGGACCAGCTCTGCTGCTTTTCCTCCCAGGATTTTATTCCTTTTGCCTAATTTCCCCATCCTAAAGTCAATTCTAATCTTTCCCTCATCTGTTCAAAATATCTCAAGAGAGTAATTCATACTGAGGAAGAGCCAAAGTGAAGGAAACTTCTAAAATGCAGGAGCAGCAGTACGTGAAGAATGAAAGGGGAAGAAAGGGGGGAGAAAAGAGAGCAAGAGACTTGTTCTGAAATCTTTCTTCTTCCTCCTAATTTTTTCTTTTCTCTGGAGCTTGTATAAATCCTGTATCTGCTACAGCCGGGAACAAAGTGACTCCAAAGACTGAAGCCTACACAGTACCCAGGGAATAAGCTAAAAATAATCTATTTCTGTTCCAAGTTTTATGGAATGTAGAAAAATTGATCTCTCTTTTTTTGGGATGGGAGAAGGGAAAGAGCATTTCTTCTAAAATCTGTAAAGTAATGAAAAAGAAATTCCCCTGCTGGCTTGTGTTTTTACCTGCACTTCTCTTTCTCAACCACCTTAACTTGAACATATTAAACCCCAGTTTTACGACAGAGGAGGCTGGGCCAGCTGGCACCCTACTTGACTTCTTACAGTTAATTAAGGCATGTCCCATGACAGTTCAGGAGATGCAGTAAGGCACATGTGCAGTCCCCTGGATCTCAAACAAGAATAGCAGGAAAGTTGAGTTAGTGAGCAGCCCAAAATGCCTGGTTTTAGGAGCAGCTTCCACTCCCATAAGGCTGGCCCACGTGGTTCACTCTGCCGGAAGCTTTCTAGCAGTGATACCTCACTAAAAAGCAGAAAAATGGGCTGTACTCAAGAAGTCAAAGCAGAAACTATGAGCAAGTTAAAATAAATTCCAGTCCATTCTTGGACCTTCTTTAAGGTCAGAAAATCTTTTTATTGTGAGCCAGTTTTTGCGTAAGTGACCAAAAGGCTTTGAGAATGGTCCGGATAGAAACTTTGGTACTCATGTCAGCAATGTATTTTTAGAATGGTAAAAATAATCTCCATGGAAAATAGTGGCTTTACAAGTCTGGATGTAGAAGGCCTTCCTTTGCCCACAGACCAAGCTAAAATAAACAGTGAACCACATGGCTGTCAGGCCTGTATCAAGCAAAAAAAAGTCTCAAAGCATCACCCAGCTCTGATGGCAACACTTTAGTCAGACTAACTTAGGTCCCTTATCAGATCCCTGTAACTTTTTTAATGCATTTATTCCTGAGAGTTTCTTATTGGCAGCAGCTTCAGTCTTGGCTGATAGAGTGGTTAGAACAAACACAATTTATCCTGGCATGATGTTCCCAAATTCTTATCTGAAAAGTTTAATCAAGGCTGATTGGTTTTCATTTTTTCCCCAGCTGACATCTGGATCTTCCCTAGTCTTTTGTTATTAACATTTCAATGTTTCTTTTTCCATCACTGGGAAGTATTTGGTACAGATTTACCAATCAGTTCAGAATGGCAACAGCAACAATAAAATGCTTCACAAGCACAACAAGCAGCATGATAGCGGCTAAATTAAAAGCAAGTTTGTATATGCTTGACAAAAACATGAGATTAAAGCTAGCATTTGTTGGGGACTGCTTTTTATTGAAGGCAGAGAGTCTGACAAAATGAATGTTCTCCAGCCTTAACTCTAAAGAGTCCAAGATAATTTTAGAGTGACCTTTTAAACTCAGTACACAGGTATCTAGGAACAGAATAAAGGAACTTAAAACTTGACTGCTTCCAATCACCAGATTGATACAACAGACACAAACTGTTAAAGCCAGTCTATTCATTGAAAATAGGAGGGCTGTGCACTGCACTAATCCACAATAGGGCCCAACAGATCTTTAAATCACTTATTTAATAATCATCCAGTTCCAGCTGTCACTGAACTCACCAAGAGCTGCCACATGAGGCTGGAGTCTGCTCCACTAATCAGCAACCAGGAAAAGCATCAGAGTATCACGTGCACAAGAAAGGCCCAGACACATGGAGCCTCCCACTCCTAAATCATCCTGGTTTCTCTGCAGAGCTGATGGAGAGAGAATAAGGCACCTTTGCAGGCAGACTGTGTCCAGGCTCACTCACCAACTCGCTCTTGGAGAAGGTCCTTTCTCCCTCGCCCTAGACAGAGCTGGGGATGACTTGGGCTCAGCAAGTAGGCTAACGATGGATTTTCACATGAGAGAAGGCTCGTGGCTCATTAATACTTCTAGCAGAGTGACAAATTCCTCTGCTGGGAAAATAAACCTTCATGCAGCAGTGGAAAATTCATCACCCATCTCCCAAGAAGTTACAATGGTCACTGTATATTCACACTTTACCAAGTCAGGGTGTTAAACAGAAAATCCCCTTGCTACTCACACTTTCCCAGTGACCAGTCCTTGATGGAAGTGCTGGTGACAGACATCTGCAGAGAATGATTTACCTTTATTTGGCAATAAGAATAAAAAGATTTGAAGACTTTAAATATTCCCCTAGGTTGCTGCTGGCATCTTCTACCATTTTAGCTGTCATACACAAATAAAAGCAGCAGAACTGAGGGAAATACTTCACCTGGGAACAATACACAACCCTAGGTTCTCACAGCCTGTAGAATTTGCTGCTACAGGAAAATGTTTCTCAGGTACTTAGACACAATCCTCAAATAAGATCCTATGAAGGGAGGAAGACAAGTTTTCCTATAGTTTTGGCATCTTGCTTTTCTATACCATTTTAACTTCTCCTCACCTTTTCTGCAGGGTTCAGGGAATCCTTCTGGCCGTTACAGGAGTTCTCCCTGAGTCTGAGTTCCTGTCATATGGCCAGACCTCTGCTCTCTCTTCGGCAATACCAGCCCTGTTCTGTAGGTCAAGCTCATTTCAAGAGACAGGAATTTGTTCCTTGTTGGGATTAGCCCATCTTAGGAAAAGAAAAACTATTCAGGTCAAACTGTACTATTGGCTTTCTTCATTATTATTTTCTGTACTGACACCTGGAGGTTACCCAGGACCTTGTTTTTTGTTAACAAACAGGATTTTTTTCACTTTCACCCTGATATTCATGTCTCTCATTGGCAAAAAGGGATTATTGGAGCCCTTCTCTTTAGAGGAAACATTAATTCCAGGGTATTTTCTCCTGAAATTTGTCTCAAAACTGAGACATGGGTTGAAAAACTGAGTGGCTCGGGTCCAGTGCTAAACCTCACAGCATCCTTTTACACTGACTGATCTTCAAGTTCACAAATGGTATTTTTCAGAATTCTTCAATCAGTAAGTTCTTATTTGAACTTTTATTTTATTGGTATAATTTATTTTTTTTTTTTTAAGAGGAAGTTTATTCTGGTCCTTTATCAGTGTGGGAACAGCACCTGCCTATAGTAAAGTGATCCAAGAACCTCTTTGGATTTCAGCAGAAATACCAAGACAAAGCACTGCTCCCTCCAGAGATTTAACCAATTCAGGGCTAGGAGCATGTTCCAAGCAGACTCTGCAGGGAAATCTTGAGAACTACTCAAAAATTTATTCAGAGCTATAGAGTTAAAGAGGCTTTTAGACACAGTGTGTAATCTTGTCAGAGCCAATTAGATCAAAACAAAAGTGATGGGAAATCCTCCCTGTTAATGTGCAAAAAGCTCTCCTTAGTGCATTATGACTCATTGGACTTGCACCTCCATTCCTGGTGACTTTGTTACCACAGAGCATTAATTATTAATGTTTAGCCACACTTTTTCTTATGGCAGTGAGAAAGAATGCATCTTAACGGGGGCAATTTTCAGTCACGTTAAATGGATATTCAGGTTCTTTGACAGGCTGGGGATCACCTCGCTGCTCCAGGGCAGTATTTTTCTTTTCCAACAGCTAATACCCAATGGCAGGATTTCCTTGCCACTGTCCCACTTGCATGGAGAACACAAGAAACCCAGAAGCTCTCCTGGGACAGCCTGCCTTGGTACACTGCAGTGCTGGGGTGGTCCAGCCAGGCAGTCTAAGCCCAGAGAAGACTTAAGCATGGGGTGAAACCAGAATCATGTCTGTGTGGGGACATGCCTCCTTCCTCTGCCTCCATGCCCTGCTCAGATCTGGAGTGGTGTCCAAACAGTTCAGACATGAGGCAAGGTTTGGTTCCAACACAATCTCAGGCTTAAAGTCTCATTTAGATCTACCCTTGGGTTCTTCCCCACCAGATGCTCAGGTATCACCTTTTCCCACTCCCCAAATACTCCAAACATCTCTGTTAAGACACCAAATATTATGATAAAGCTGGACAAGGCCTTGAGGGATTAAATTATTAACAGATGTGTCAGAGAGGATTCCAAATCTCTAACATTTATGTTCATGCCTATTACATTTCCATAAAAAGCCCATGGATCACATACATCCATTTTACATATGAGGTCTGAAACTGCTGCCATTTCACAGGTACTGGGGATGGAATTCAACAGATTGTTGCTCTTGGTTCTGCCTTCACCAAATAGTTATAACCAACTCATACGGACACACACGTGTGTGTGTGTGCCATAAAGGGAAGCTAAACAGGACTTTTCTTTCAGTTTCTTTCAGCTTATTACCCTGCCCCTCAGGACCTCTAACATATTTTTAGAAAGTATTGAATTCAAGCAAAGAACACAGGAGAAAAGCCTGTCTGTGTGATTTCACCATCCCACCACCACCATGGTGGCATTTGAGGGCATATCTGTGTGCAAAGGTTGTTTTTTGGACAACATTCTCCTTTTAAGGATAATAGAATTATTTAAAATCACTTCTATGCACACATCCATCTTGTTTAATTCACAGGGTACAGGTGAGGTTTTAGTTTGTTTTTTTTTTTTTGTTTTGGGATGGAAAGAAAGGGATAAAGAGTTTGGTTGGCCTTTTCTTCCCTCATCTGAAGCTACATGTAGGTATTTAATAATTTTTAACTCTGGAATCTATTGTTCAGAATGCAGGAAATTATTTTTCCACTGCCTCCCCTCAGCAAGAAGGCTAAATATTTTCAGTGAAATAGAATGGATGCGGCACCAGAGGAGATCAATATCAGAGCCAGCTTGTTAGCATTATCTCAGAGGAAGACAATGGAGACAGAGGGGAAGGTTCTGATCCAAAACCAGCTCAACCTCCTGAGCTTTGAAGCAGGTCCTCAAAGGACACATGAGAAAAAAAGATTACAATACTGCTAGTGAAAAGGAAATAATAGGGAGACAAAGAACAGAGAAGGAAAAGCTGGTTGGAGGAAGGGTAACCCAGAGAATATTTATCCTTACCAATTACAACATGATCTACAAAATAAGACTCCTGCTCTGCAAAGATTTGTGCTTGGGAAATAGAGCCTAGGTGGTCTCATCTACCACCACACGGACCTGGAAGTCTCTGTGCTGCTCCAGGACCTGGTGTCTCCTCCAGCACAAAGTGTTGGTGTCCCCAGCATGTGCCAAAGGACAGGGAGCACATGTCCATGCACAGCTGTGCCTCTGGAGGCTCCTTCTGCAAGATTTCTGCTAGACAAGGAGCAGACACTGCTGAACATCTATTAAACAGTAGCAAGTCCAAGCACAACTGGTCAGAATCAGGATATACAGAGAAGGAACTGGAGGCACTGGGCTAAATTCCCAACTGAGGCACCAAATTTGACCTCAGGAAATTACTCTGCAAGGCTTTGGGTAAATCAGATAACCTTTCCAGCTCTCTGAACATGCCTGAACACAGGTTTTGTATCAATCTAACTGTAAAGAAATCAACAGTGGTAAATTAATGATCACCATCACACCTGCAGACATACAGATTGCATTTTAAAGCATTTTGAGTCTGTTATTTTGATTTGTTTCAAAACAAAAATGAACTACCTGCTTCATTCGCTGTTACCTCGTTTGCACTGGTTGATGAAGTCAGTGTAAAATCCAACAGCAGGATCTTAAGCAGAATAAAACTCCCTTCTCATCAGCATAAACAGAAAAAATACAGCTGGACAAGACTACAAGAGGTCACCTAAAATATTCCCTCGGCCCCAAAATGGAATCAGTTCTACCTCAACCATTCCCTCATTTGCTCACACACCCGATCTACTTAACTCTGTGCAGCTACAGCCACGCTGCCTCCCCTCAGCTGTGCAGTTTCAGTGCCCTCCAAAACGAAGCCTCAGTCTCTGCTGGAATTCTGCTGCTATTAATACTTCATTTCCCCTAACAGAATTTATTTTTAAAAATTTATATACAGTGTAAGGGTAAGAGTTTGTAAGTTATCAAAGAACAAGCTTTGCTTTTGGTAATCTCTATTTCAAGAAATGCTGTAATTTCTCTTTAAACAAGATTTATTTTTTTCCACATATTCTGTTACTGGTTTGGAATCTCAAAATGTGTTTTAGCTCCTTGGGGAAAAAGCTCTGGCTATCCATCCCTTTACTATTAATCTGTTTTTTCTATTAAGACAGTTGAATCTCTCCTCCCTCAAACTTGTCAGCTATACTGATGAGTCATTAATTGATTTTTTTTCCCTCTTTTTGTTTTTTTGGAAGCAAGTACAGTAGGCTAAAATCAAGCAAGAAGCCTACTGAAGAATTCAATTAACTTCTGGCTTGTTTGGTAATAAATAGTGCAGCATTGTATTCTGCCACCCTTTATTCTTGTTGTAGTGTCTGGAGATTGCCCAGATGTTTCATCCTCTGGGTTTTTTTGCTGCGGAAGGCTTTTGCCTCCAGGCTGAGCAGTGCTGGCCCTCTGCTCTCCTGCCTCCAGTTAATCTACGTGGCTGTCAGAGCTGTCACAGGAATGGTGAATCACGGCCTCTGCAATCACTTCAGCCCCTGGGGAAGTGCTCGGAGCGAACAGCTGCACAAACCCCCACCCAAGAGAAGTTTCTCCTGGATGAGGATTTTACAAATCAACTTTGAAATAATCACAAAGCCTGACTGACAGGCCCACAGTTTTTAAATAACAGAAATTTGTCAAAAACAAATTGGTTGTCTTTCAAACAGACACCCTGGTTGAGTCTTTTTTTTTTTCCTCTTTCCTTTGCTGACTTTCTGATTTCCAAACAACGACTGGATCCGTTTTCTTCTAAACAAACTTGAATTACAAAGGAATGTTGTTCTGCTATACTTAATAGATTTGCACATTTTTCCCTTTCTTCTTTAGTCTTTCCCAGTAAAACATATAATCCTTTGCACCTGCAAAAGCTCCACAGACTGCTGACTGCCAAGAATCCACCACGTGACCCTGCTTCCATGACCAGAGATCCTGTGTTTAAAGAGAAAGGAAAATAAAAAGTTATTAAATGTTTGAATCTATCTGATCCCCATGTGAGTTAACTCTAAGGATGGGAACTTAAGTGAAATGCTATTTTTGTGGCATTTTTGAGTGATGTAATAAGTGATTTTTCCCAAGGAACTTGTGTACTTGAACAAGCAGATGGAGTGAGAAAGACGTCTGGAACTGAGGAGGGCTTCAAGCAAATTGCTTTCAGGGAATTCATATGTATGTATTTAAGCCTGTGGCCATGCAACTTTGCAAATATTTTGTGAATTTATTTTCTTTTTGGCAGATAAAACAGCACAAAGCAAAACACTGACCGTGAGGGTGGTGTGCAAGAACCAGTATCAGCTCAGCCCAGATGTACAAAAGGCTCCCATTTAAAATGAACAGCTCCCACTCCCACAAGATACAAGTCCTGTTTGCTCCTCGACATTTCTTAAACCAACCCTTCCCCTCACACTCCCCAAAAAACCCCATCATTAAGAAATTACTCTTATCACTTCCATTATATCCCAGAGCAGGTGTGTCTCTGTTTTTCACTTGGCGTTCTTAGGGACCACACACCCTCCTCTCCAAGGCTCCCACACACCCTGCTCCCGCCTATTTCCTCACAGCAGCATTTAAACACACACATTTAAAGCCCCAAAAAGAACAGTGCCTTCCAAAACACCTCTCAAGTCCCAATTTGATGAGCTCAGTCAGTATCAACAGCAAGGGCCAGTGTCTGCTGGGAGGGGTTTTCCCCGGCAGCTACAGTCACTGTGTTCTCCCCTCCTGCACCCTGCTCCATCACCCCTTTCTCATCTCCTGAAACACTTCACACTGGAAGCTCTCTGGAGGAGAGGGTTCTGGTTTATGATCAGCACTGAGGATCAGTGAGGATCAGTACTGAGCAAAAAGGGATGGGATCCACAGCCCTTCTGAGGCCCAACACTGAGAAATCAGCAATTTTATTTTATAGCTGTGGCATTCTCCTTCTTTTTAAAGTCATATTACTTCTGTACTATAAAATTTTCTTAAAAGCAACTGGATAGCAGTGCTAGGCTGAGATTATTGCTCTTGGGCTCCTGGTCTGCAGTACAGCCACTTTCCACTGGAGCAGGAGGACTCTGCTCTCGTTTGCTGACTCTTCATTTAACATGCTGTCCTCGTGACTCGCTTCTTCCAGCTTGGCTGGCGCTTATATTTCAGTTGAATGTTTTAAAAATCAAACTGTTCAAGCAACAATGGCCAGCCACAATGTTGTTTGGTACCCTGCCACAGCTAAATAGCTGCAGCTCTGCTGTACGAAAGCACTAAAGGGGTTCCAGCCTCTCTAATGCTAGCCATTCTTTTCCTGGTGTTTTTGGTATGGGCTGCTATTCTGCTGTCACCCACAGCAGAAACTGATTCTCATTTCATAAATAAATAAATAGAGATTCATGATTCTTCAAAACCATAATATGCTTTTCTGGAATAACTCACAGTCTTCGGACACACAGTTCTCTTGCAACTCAGTCCTGATGGAAGGAGGACACACTCCCGTAGACAAACTACCTTCCAGAGTATCTGGGTACTGTCAAAGCCTAAATCCCACCTTCAGCACCCATTTGCAAAACACTTCAGGTGCTTAAGAAACCTTGAACTGAAAGCCAGGGTTTAAAAACTGAGCTGCTGTGGCCACAGCTTTCTTTATGTAAAAACAGAATTATTGTAATTTTTTACTAAACGTTCTCCAAACATCTGTACATCTCCAGCTAAACCCAAGAACTCAGAACAGTTACTGCTGCCATGTAAAAATGTGCCGTGGAAGAGCTGCTGGAGGACTAAGAGGAAAACCAGCCCATTAATACAGACATTCGTGGCTTTGCCAGAAGCCCAGCCTATTCTCAGTCATGATGGGGTTTTATGTTAATGTCATTGTCGGAAGAAGAAGGAAAAGGTCGTTCTGATTCCTTGGCATGTAGCTCTAAAATCTAGTTTCTGATAAAGCCTGGCTGCCCAGGGCAGCTCTGCACAAAGAGCCTCTGCCAAGCAAGGCAAGCAGTGATCAATTCCCATCCATTACGCCTGCAAATTGACAACAGGTATTTGCAACAGTCATGCAATATGGAAAATGCTTTAAAAGGGTGGAGCCAGGAACAGTTCAATTAAATTAGGGAAAAGGAGAATTGAGGCTGGAGAACAGGAAGCAAATTCCCCAGCAGTGAGGTCTACCGAACCGTGGAGCCAGCCTCCCCAGGGAGGAGAGGAAAGCCCTCTCCTTTGAGTCATTTAAAAATAGACTGGAGAAGGCACTCAAGACTGTACTGTGGGGAATAATCCTGCACTGGCAAGGGCAGGATGAGATGACTTCATGTGTTTCTTTCCATCTCCAATTTCGGTGATTCACTCAGAGCTCCAAACCTGAACATGCAGAAGAGCAAGAGGGAAGCAGGGCACGAGGACATGATCCTGGAGGAAGCCAAGAGGAACAAGTGTCACAGGGCCAAGAGGACCAGCAAGACTCCAGTCCAAATTCCTTCTAACCACACGATGCTGCGGGCCAGGATGACGTGCTGGAGGTCACACATGTTTTCTCTCATAGCCCATGGACCAGCTAATTGACAGGGCTTTGTGGTAAGTCAGGCCTGTAAGTTCTTCAAAAACACTCGCCCTTTGAGCAGGTTTTAATACCATTAAGACAGGGCAAAGCACAGAAGCTGTTATGGGTTTGTAGATTACTATAAAACCAGGGCCTTGTTCCTGGAAAGAAACAGAGGATCCTTATGCATATCTCCCTAAAACACTGACTTTGAACAAAACTGCTGGCTATTGCAGTGGTACAGTGCTTAGGCCACACTCTGCCATCCTAGGTGCTGCACAGAAGCAGAAGAGCCTTCCAGTCGGGGGCATAATGGTGAGAGCTCAGGTCAGGCAGAGCTCAGAGCCCAAGGGGCACAGCTCATAGGGTCCAAAAGGGGCAGAAGTGCCCATGTAATGCCTGCAGAAGCCCCAGCAACACTGCTCTCTCTCCACGTGCTCCTGCAGGATGAAACACAACCCGGGAATTCCGAGCAACACGACCGCAGCAGTTGGCTCAGCCTGGGTCCCCCGCTGCCATCACCAAAAAGGCTTCTACCTGCTCTCACTGTGCTCCTGCAGCAGAAGGCTGCAGGGGATAACCTGACTTTTCCAGGGCAATACCCATTCCCACTAGCATTCACAGCCTAGGAAAGCAAAATGACAAGGAGCACATTACATGAAAGCGGCCGCCATGCCAAGCCTGTGTCATGTGTATTCTATTAAGCTGAAGGCTGAATAGAAGACTTTGTTTTCCACTTCAAAGGACCCCATCCCAATCTCTCTCTCTCTCTTCCCTTATGAATAACAAATTGGAAATAAATCTTCTGGCTGAAGTGCATGGAAACTCATACATTTGGGGCCCTCTGCAGCTTCCCAGCTCAATCACATGGTAATTTTTTTTGTAAACACTTTTCTGTGATATATATGCAAATCTTGCTGTGCATTGCTGCACCATGTAAAGCAATACAGCGGGTGTGGCCTCAGGGGATGGCACACAGCGGGAAGCCCGACTGCATATTTCCAATTATTCACAGGGATAATGTTCACAGAGAAGGGTCAAGTTTTATACGTGGGCAGAGCCCTACTTTTCTTCCTAGAGATCCCATTTCAACCAGCTCCATAAGCCAGTGTCCCCTAATTCTCACCACAAATGTTATTTAGCTCTTTTGATACTGACAAAACAAGGACATCCCATTTTGTTGGGCAGAGTGAGCATTGGAAAAGTCGCTCTCAAGATATACCAAAGGCCATTCAATCTAAAAAAAAAAAAAAAAAACAAATAAGGAAAATATTACCTCTGCTTTTAAATACTAGGGGGAAGTATTTAGTGCCCACAAATATGGACTCCTCAGTGCTGAGGGCACCTGGCCTCCAGATGGGCAATAACCCTTGACCAGTGCACACAACTCTTACCCGTGCATGCCTGTCACCTTTGCCACACATTTATAGGAGGAGTTTGTGGCAAAAATCAGCTGTCAGCAAAAATTGTGCTCCCAATGCAGCCAGGTCAGGGTCTATATTCAGGACATCTACATTTTGGTAATCCAGGAAAATGCAATACTCCCACATCTCTCAGACCTGATGACCAGCCCAACACCACCAATGCAGCAGGAAGCACTGCAGAGAATAAGACATCTCTGCCTTGGCTCTGCTATTCTGCAAGCCAGCAGAACTCATGGCATACACTACACTTGAGGCCTGCAGCTGAATAAATATTACAATTCATTCCAATGATAAGTATCTCTGTGTACCTCTCTGTTCACAACAGTGTTCAACTTCATGGTAACAGGGGAGAAAAAATCAGTACAAATGAATCACATGGATCAGTGTGCATGTGAGGTCCTGCAGACTGAGGAAAGAAAAGCAATTTTCATGTTTGCCTTTCCTGCTAGGGGTTTTACTCACAACGTGGCATTCTGCATGGCTGACCCTTATAGATGCATGGCACATTAGCTACAGGAGAAGCAAAAACTTCACAAGTTGACTGCTGCTTCTGTACATAAAGTCAACCTGGAGCAAAGAGCCAAATGTCCTCCTCAGTGGATTTTTATGTGCATATGTGCAGCATATGGGCAAGTACATGTGTATATTATCTTGCAGGAAACATGCAAGCCCAAACATGGGAAAAATTCAATGATCTAAGTTTACTGTTGACATAAATGCTGAGACTCCATTTGCACTAATGGAGTTGTGCTCATTTATGCCAGTACTGAATTCAGTCCTAGAATTAAACCCACCCAAATCCTAGATAAATTGAAAGAGAACAAAAGTTGGCCTATATGCAAGAGCATATTTTTCATGTTAAAAGCATTTCATTCCCTTTTTCTGCCCATATAATACTGCATTGATGTCTGTGACCCATTTGGATGTAAATCAAAATGGATGTGCTAAAAGCCTGGTTAAAGGAAATGTTCTTCGAAACAGTGTTCCCATGGCAAGGCAGAACAGCTACACTCAGTTTCCATGGCACAAAGGGACATATAGGGAGGGAAAATGCACTTCTGAAAAATCACTTTAAAGCCAGCAGGGTTTTTCTTGAGCACCTGCAATGCTCTTACCTAATAGATCTGTACTTCGTAGGGGTGTGTGAATAAATTACATGGAAAAAAAATGCAGAGATCTGCTAAGATTCTTCAGCAAATAACCAGTGTCCAAATCAAATCTTGGACATTCAAACATCCCCAGATGTCACTGGCAAGCTTAGCAACTTCTAGAGAACCTCTTGTGGCCTGGGCATGACCAAGAGCATCACAATCTGGCTCTGTATCTATAGACTGAGTGAGCCTGTTTTCCTCTGGTCTCTTGAAATGCTGTATTGATGATCTGAGGCCATCTGACTTTTCCCAAACGTGCCTGCAGTGCTGTGAGCAAGGGTTGCATTTGTTTCTCTGCCTTTGGTGCAGATGGTGTGCAGCATTCCTCGGGCTGTGCCCCAGGACGGCGTGAATGACACTTATTGTGGCAGCAATAAAGCCAGGGCTGTTTGCTCAACAGCTGTCGGGTGCATTGTTCCTTTGTGAGAAAAATGCAGCCGCTCTGCTCGTGGCATGGACACGTTACATCCCGCCCCCAACACCCCGTGCAAAGCTGTTCTCCTGATTCAGCACCTAGGCAAATGGCAGAGAGTGTTGTTTAACCATTAGAATTAATCCCAAAATCAGCCCAAGCGTTACTGCAAGAGGGAGCGAGGCATGGTAGAACACTTACTGCACTGCCTGTGAGGAAACGGCTTTAAAGCTGGGCCTGGCTTTCATTCACTCTTGACTTATATGCAGCTGAGCACAGAGGAAAGAAATACTAGACTGCTTCTCCAGGAAAAAAGGAGAATGGTCACCTACCTGTAGAGCAGGGAAAGAGCCATTTAAGGCCCAGTTTGGCTACATGCCTCTATTTTCTACTTGCCCTGTTAAGCAGCAACAGATCTGACTGTAAATTTTAGGAGGGAAATAGCATGTGGTTTATTGATTCAATGGTGGAGTTATAAACATGTATTACTGCTGAGAACCCCAGCTGCCTGGGCAGAAGTATTCTGTAAACTTTTTATTCTTATTAACTTTAAAAATCAGGTGCAATGAGCTTCAACCAAGGTTAGAGTGTTCACCCTCCACAGAAAGCCATCAAGCTGTCTTTGCACAGCAAGCTTCAAGATGTATCTCAAAATCTATCTGCACTGATGGCCAAGAGCAAGGCCGAGCTGATCCTAAAATCAGTTCACACCCTATATTGCCTATCCCAGCCCCCAGCAGCCAAGCTCTCTGGAGGGGAGAACCAAGAGCATCAAGCAGATGAGCACATGTGCCATTGCCCTCTAGATCTACGGCTCAGTTCACCAGCACGCTCCCCTTCACACAAGTGCCTCGTACCTACAGTGACAATTGCACCTGAACAGAAAACAAAGGACTTCATCCCAAACTTGCTCTCCATCGTGTGGCCAGAAACCAGCTCAGAACCAGCCCATGGAATTCCTGTTCTGACCCAACCAATTTTCTGATCCTGCTCAGCCTCACAGAGGAATGGCTGGACTCTCCCCATTCTCTTTTTGTATAACACCTTTTAATTTGTGAGACCTACAGATTTGGGAAAATTATTTTACTGCTAAAACCAGTGATAAAAAAACTTGTGGGCTCACTAGAACTGCAGAAAGTCTAAGAGCTCTAAATTTTGCTCAGCACTGAGACAAAGAGGGAAATCCTGGCCCTACTGAGTGCCAGAAGAGTCATACATCACCTTAAGCATGGTCAGTTGAAGATTTTTATCTTTCTTTGAAGCTCCTAGACCAGCAGAGCAGCACAGTGTGTGCCTGCCCTTCCAGAAAGGGTGGGTTTGTAGGGACAGGACTGGCTGGCCCTGATGCTCCACGGTCTTAGCAATGTCCAAGTGTCTCATCTTAAGAGTCAGACCTGTCTAATGAGAGAGACAAAAGCCTCCCAGGAAAGCAGGTTTGCTTTCCTTAAAAAAATCCACCAACTAAACAAACAAAAACCCCTTTGTTTTTCAAGTCAACTCATTTGAGACCTATGTCCTTCTGTCTTGCCTGCTCCTTCCCTCCTCGCTGGCTACCAAAGCCTTTTCTCCAGACATCCAATACATTTGGTCTATAAAGAGACCATTCTCCCTGTACAGCTGCATTTGAGTAACTCTCAGAGGCTCTGAAGCACAGCCAACATGCAGAAATATAAAACCCGAGAGGACCGAGTCTTGTTTCACCTGAGAAGGGTTTATCTTACAGCACTGTTCTTCAAGGGATCTGACCATTTCCACTGAGCCTTAAGAAACAGGCATTTTTGACAAGATGTTTCTGGACTCAAACCTAACCAGAGGCTCTTGATTTTCTGTAGGGTTTTAAAATGCTATTTTATTGAAAAAATCCAAAATACCTGATGCCCTTTATTTCTCTAATAGCCCCCCAGCAGAACTGGAAGTTTTCTTTTTTCTCAGTTAGTTCTAAAAGAGAAGGATTAAAACATGAAACAAATGATAAATCACTTATGTGCTGCTGGTAGGAACTCGGATATGATGATTATAAGCGCTGAATAAAATGTCTGAACAGAAGAGAATAAAAGATAAGGCAGAAGGGATGGGCTCCTCAGGACCAGAGTCATCTGAGCACAGACTGCACAGCCCTGGCAGCAGGGTGAACACAGGAGCTGCACCAGGCTCCTCTAACCCACAACAATTTCATGTCAAATACACAGCCCACAATGTGACATTCCCACAGTAAGGAACACACATATAGTATTTCCAAAGCAACTTACTGAGGCACCCTGGAAATTCCAGGGCAGAATACAAGGGGACTGTATCTTACAACATTAATTCCAAAACCTGAACTAATATGGAAGGCTCTGTGCTTGGCTGGTATTTGGGAAGCACACCACATCTATGCTCTGTTGCCTTTCAGGGCCACCTGGCTTTGAGATGGGATCAGAAGCATTAACCCCACATAAAAGAACCTAAACCTGATCAAACTGTCAAAGTAATATTGAACCATGGTGCTCTTCTGAGGACTGGTGTAGCAGAAAGTGAATAAAATTTGTTACATCCTTTCTTTCCCTGAACTCTGAGAAGAATTCAGGACTGTTTTACCTGTAAGACTCGGACTAAAGACACAGAAAAGAGCTACACTAACTCACCCTAGACGGGGATTACAAGGTCCTGAAATCTGATACACCACAGCAGTTTCCTTCTCTCTTTTGGTTTATAGCATTAATCTGTGCCTCAAACAAAATATGGAAAAATGGAGACTTGGAAAGAGAGAGGACATTAAGCACACCTTATAGCAGTGGATGCTACCTAAATAAATTAAAAAATAATAATAAAAAAATAAAATACTTTTTAAAATTAAAAGCACCATAATTTCTTTACTGTTGTTTCTTGAGTCACTGTGAACAAAGGAAGGAGTCTATTGCCCCTTCCTAAATTGTGTGTTCACCTGAGTCACTATCAGTAATGCTTGCATTTGAAGCAGCATCTGTGTCTTGCTAATTACTGCAATCCTCCCTTTGCCAGCACCCACAGCCAACGTAACCTTATAGCTCAGTAATCTGTACAATGCTCTCTCTTCTTTGAACATAGTTCAGTGCGTGGCATGCAAGTTTGCTCTCACAGGGGACAGCTGGTGCACATTCATGGACAGGAGAAAACTGTGCATGTAAACTCTGTGACTAAAGCATAAGGAATAACCAGAGCAGCTTGGAGTAAAGCAGATAGAGAAAATGGGATATAGAAACCCACCATTTGCCACCTATGACAAGCCTTTATTAGGCTTCTTTAAGCTTAACACCCTGCTGCTGGCTGCAGTCAGCACATATCTGAAGGAAAAGGAACCTCTCTTCTTCTTCCATGTGCCTCTCTAACTGTCCTTTCACAGTGGAAAGATTTTCCTCATTTTTATGGTGATTAGCTTGTTCAGGGAATCAGGACCGAGTCTATCTTCCATCAGCTTATGTAACTGCACACAAATGGTTTTAAAAATGACACAGCCACAGCTCTTGTTCTACTCTCCTCAGTGAGATGGCCCACACACATCATACACAACTGCTCGCACAGTTACTTTCTCAAGTAATCCTATTAATCCAGTGCAGAACAGTCCCTCAGGCATCATCTCAATAACTCTTTTCTGTTCAGGCTTTGTGCCACTTTTCTCTTGTCCTTTGCATTCTATTTCTTTGTAATTACTGTCTGTTCATGCTCCCTTTGTGCACCCGTGAGGAGCCCTACACCCTCAGCCATACTCCAGTGATGTTACTGGCCACATCCATCCTCTTGATGGGACCATAATGATTTTTGTCCTTTGTTATACTGTCAGGACAATTTTTAAGAGCTTCCCTCAGATAAACAAAATGTATTCTGCTTTCACTGCGTGGCTTTGATATGACAAACCCTGAGCTCTCTCCCTGTGCTGAGCCAAAGTGACTGAGTATGCCAGACTAATTTTTGCAGTTTTCTGCTCTCGACTTCACATCAGAAGAATATAATGCAACAGGTTTGTGGAACAAACTGACACAAGTTTTGCTTCTCTTCAGATCTGCACTGACCTCCTTAGATTAAACATGATACCTCATCCTGAGTGACTCACTCCTGTAGTTAGCTAAATTCAAACTGTCTTCTTTAAAGCCTGTAATGTAAACAATACATTTTACTGTCACAGCTACGTGGACATTAGTTAAAACAACTTTACATTCTGCAAACAGCTACATGATGTTGCTGGTTTATGTGGTTTTGGCATGAACACCACACTTTTTCCCTTTAAGCATTGCCACCTCTTGCTCCCAAACACGGCTGCTGCACTAACCACTAGCAGGTTGGGCCAGTACCACTGCTGAAGAGTTTACAGAAAGCCATTCCTGGACACTGGAAGGGAAGCAGATTCCTAATAAGGCAGCCCAAGCTCCCCTGAGCAGTGGCATGATACCCAGACCCCACAGCAGGCTGAGCTCATGCATTACCCACAGAATCCTCCACGAGCACAACTCAGTTCTGCAAAAGCTCTTGATGATTTTCATGCTCCTCCTGCCTGTGGATTCACCTTTAAATTGAAATATTCACTCTGTAGGCTTGTCCCCCCCAAACAGCCCCAGCTACAGACACACAGCAAGAGGACAAACTGTTGTCCCAGTCCAACACACAAGGACCCACTTTGGGTCTCTGTGCTGAGCTTGCTCAGAAGTCCAGCACTCCTAAGAAGAAGAAAGTTTCTCTCTCCAGCCCCTCTCTTATAAATATATTTTACTACAATGTTTTTAATGATCTGCAATAATTCTCTGTACTTCCACCCCATGACCTCCAAGTACTTGAAAAACCCTTCCTTCCATCTTTTGCAGTGAGTTCAAGGAAATACAGAGGGATGGAGAAATTATGTCTTCAAATCCAATCCTCCACTCAAACAACTAGATCCTGACTCTGACCATGGTAACAACTGCACTGTTAAAACATCATCCATTGACACCTTCTTTAAATGACCTTAAAATACAGTACATGCAGCCAATCAAAATATCTTTTCAGTGAAGTTTACAAAATCCAGGCTGAAAGTTTTTTCATTCACAATTTTCTTTTACCGTGAAGAGCAAAACACTAAAGAAAATTAAAATAATTTTTAAAAAAATCACACAACATAAGATGGTTCCCGCTCCTTAGTTAGAGCCAAAGATAAAATTTCTGGCATGCTGGGAGTAAAATCTAGCATGCATGCCATAGATCAGTGGTTAGATATTTCCTGTTATTGTTCAGATATTCAGGCATATGATTTTCACATGCACAGGTAAGTTGGAACATAATCACTGATTCTTGAACATACCCATAATTGCAATAATGCAGTTACATAAGTTACCATGGAAAGTCTTTGCAAAATATAACTTATATTTCCATCACTAAAAGAGAGCTTACCTTTAAGGACTCCCAGAGGGGAAACTGCACCAGAGAGAAAGGAATCTGGAGAGGTGGGAAAAGAAAAAAAAAAAAAAAAGAACAACAACATAATGTTACAAAAGTAAATTGGGTTAGCATGTTCCTCAACTGGCTAAATTAGGAACAGTTATTGTTCTCTCAGTGAACTGCAGCTTATTACACTTACAAATCTTTACGGACACTTTATGTATGCTGCCATTAAATGACTGGTTTCACTAAAGCAGTTTTACTTTGTTTATCACATTCCCTGCTGAGAGGTTAATGTATTGTTACCAGGGTGGCCTAGAAGTGCAATAAGCAGTGTGATCTAGTGCAGGGACATTCTTGGTTTGTCAGCCAGCCAAGAAAGCCATGAGGATGGTTCAAGAAACACGTTCCCAAGGCCAGGAACACAGCTTGGCAAAAAACATCCTCAGCAGTGCAGACTCTCACAGATGCTGAGCTCTTGTGCTGCAACCAGGGCTCTGCACTTGGGCATCAGCTGCAAAAACGTTCCTGAACGTGTCCCATGATCTCCCATGAACCAGCTCCCTTGAGAATCAAAAGCAGGCTGTGAGGAGCTACCACAACCCACCTAAAAGGGTTCTCACGGCCTGTGACACGGGGTTCTCCTGTCACAGGAGACCCCTGTATCTCTGTCTAGGCTCATTCCTGCTGCCACCTGTGCATTTCCATGTCCTTCACAGATCCTGCCCTGATAAAGACCTCAACCCCTCCGTCAGTTTGCATTGTGAACACACTGAAACACTGTGCAACAAGAGGCATCACATTCCAAGGTTATGCCTTCTATTGTATTTCTTCCTCCACAAAGCCCTCCACTAAATTCTTCCTTGTCCTTCACCACTCAGAGAAGTCCTGTCTAATACCTACCTCTGGTACCAACTCTGCCTATCTATCTCCAGGCTGAATATCTGTCCCAAGATATTTCAGAGAGAAGGGTCTCCAGGAAAGCACTGGCTTGTCCTAGGATTGCCCTACAGCTGTATCTGCAGGTCTGCTTTGCCCCTTCCTAAAGCTGCATTATCTCCTCCACTTTGTTAGCCAGTCAACCCCAGGCTCAAATCTTCCTCCAGTTACCTGTTTTCTTCTACTTTTATCTTTCTTAATTTCCCCCCTTGTTTAGGCTGATTTGGCAGTTCATATATCAAATTATTTAGTGTCAGAAAGCACTTACACATCTTTTACCATGAAAAGGAATAGACACTCAAAATGGATCATGCTTATTTAATGCAGATATCTTTGCTCTGAGTGATGTCAGGTTAAAAACATTCACTAGAGATATGAATGGCTTATTAAACCCAAATTCAGGCTACACAAAGGGTTCTGAAATGGAACATCCATTCAACATCACAGGAGACAAAGAGTATTGTCTGCTTCCCTGTGCTGCAAGTAATGATTAATAAATGAGTCTATTAAGTTAATCTGCCAGGCAAAACTAAACTTGACAGACACCTGCCACAGAAAATTTGCTATCTATTCAGGCAGGAAATGGCAGTGAGAAGAAATCAATGTCACTGCTGTACACTGAGCTGACAAACTGAAATCTCAGAGGAAGTTTGTCATCTTGGACAACGAGCAATATCCCTGGTGGCATCTCAGAGTCCACAATAAAGGTCAGACATGGCTCTTATTTATCAGGGTCTTGAAACTCTAGTGTAGCAATTAAATTTCATTTTTAATTCTGGGTGAAAAAGCCCAGCTCTTTGACACTAATGTGTGGTAATATATTTATGAGAAGATATATATACACCCACATGCTACTGCAGCATTGTTGAACTGAAATTATATGGAATGATTTCTCTGCAATGTAAAATGAAAAGCAACATAATCTTCTATTATCTAGACCAAAAAAATAGGGAAAAATAAGTAACAATAACCAATACATTTGCTTCAAATTTGTTAAAAAGAGAAAAGGAAATGCTCTGTATCCAGCTGTACACCAAACAAAACAAGCTTTCAAATACAGCCTCCAAGTTTTGCTTTTTTTATGCTCATGAATGAGTGGTAAAATTAAGCAGCTGTTAATAAGACAACAAGGGAAGCTTGTGACAAAATCCCCTTTATATCGCCTAGCTAGAAGCATTTCAATCAAAGGGGAAACTTGCTCACAAGTTTGATTTTCAGTGTTAGTGCTGTTTGCTTTCCGTGTCCTGCTCAGGGGCAGCCCGGGCTGGATGGGGATTATGGGTTTCCCTTTTCCCCACATGCCCCATGGGACGCAGATTTCAGATGTGTGTCAGGGTGACCTGAACAGCCACTGGGCTCCCTCCTCTCTGGAAGGGCTGCAGGATAAGGGTTTAAACATTCAAACATTCCTAAGTCACACTTTACTAGAGTTTAAAAACTTGCAAAACCCAAGCAAAATAGGAAGCACCACCACCACCAAGCAGAACAGCAGCATCTTTGCTGCACTAAGAAGATCCTAAGGAGATGTTCTACATTTATACACTCACCCATTGGATCCTGACATCCTGACTTAAAAACAAAACCCACACAAGCAATTTCATGGGTATTGGAATGAAAGGGAGTCTGTCTTCCTGCAGATTTGGGTTTTGTCATCAGATTCTCTGAAGCCAAATAATTTCCCAGCCGCCTTCGGCAATCTTCCCGTGACAGGGACCTCCATCACATTTCTTCTCGAGTTCTATTCCACAGCCCTTGTTGAAAGTTGAGCTGCTATTGAAAGCCTTCCCTCAAACCCTTTAATCACCTTTATCCTCCTCTCACACACGTATTTTCAAGAAAGTTATCAGAACTCCTGTTTATCTTCGCAGCCTCTGCCCTTCCGCCACATTTCCATGGTCAAGATGTGGAAGGGCTGCGCAGGCAGCTGTGTGTCCATGTGTGCAAACACCCGCTTGCATAAGCCTTGTCTCCCTAAGAGACCAGACTAAACAGCCCACACCCAAAAGTAGCATTAATATATGCAAAAAGAAATAGCTCTGCGAGGGTAGCTCATCCGACCATGAAAAAGCCTTTAGATGGCTTATTGCCCTTTATTCTTCCACCACGGCAGACGTGACAAAACCTTGCAGTCTGGGGACACTTCTTAATTTGAACACTTACAGCATTTCATTCCTTTTTGTATTTTGCTTCTTAAAAGAAAAGCTCTTCAGCAATGAACAGAATCACACCCTGTTAGGCAGAGATATTTCTGCCTGAAATAGGCTAAGGCAACAATAAAAATGTGGTCCACACATGTGGGTAACTGGCTGCCAGCAAATATGAAACCCTGGCAAGCTCCACCAACCTCTCATTCGACATTAATATAAAATAGACAGAGAGTACCAGGTCTCATGTCTGGCCTAATGTTATATAACTATGCTGTTTGCTCATCAGAGTCAACCCTTAAACACACACAAAAGGCAAATTTAAAGCCCCCAGACAGCTGCAAATAATTATTCTAAAATGTTTTATAGGTTAGTGAAATTATCATTTTCTCTAGTCCCTGTAGTCCTTAGCACCTGACGCCTAACTTAAGGTAATGAACATTGCAGATGCTTATTTCTACACATCTACTTAACTCCCCTGATACAAAGTATTTTAAATGATTATGTTTAACAAGTTACTTTTAGAAATAGCTGCACTTCCCCACCAGAGCAGCAGATACATCTCACTTCTAAAGAAAAATACCAACCTGTAAGTACTGAAGATTGATGACAGAGCAAAAGTCCTCCCACCAAATACTGTTTAATTAAATAAAAGAAATTTAAGGAGGAACTTAATAATGCTCTTTGTAACTACAACACAACACTTTAAAGTATTGTGTATATATAACACACAAAATTCACCCATTTGATATCTGATGGTAAATTGCAAGCTGACATTGTCCCAAGGAAAACAGCAGCCAGAGCAAGGGCAGCAAGCTGAAGGAGGGGCAAAGAACGGGGGAAAGAACCAAAAGAAAAAAACCAAAACCTCATCAGCCCCTTCAGAACTGGGATTCCCTTCCAAATATGAGAATTCTTTCACACAAAGAGGAAACAGATGTCCATGGCTGGAATTTGCATGTGGCTTTATTCTCTTCTAGGATACAATAAAACTACTCTTCTTCTCATCCTCCGAGCTAGAAATTAAACAGTGGCATGTCATGCAGAGTCCAGCTGTGTTTCCTACCTCCAACCTTTATTAGCAATATATTTAAAAAGAAGAAGAAAAGAGAGAGACAGAAAGGGAGAAACTAGAAAAGCAGAAGAATTGAAAAACTGTGGTATGTGTTCTCAAAACAATATAAAACCTACAGATGTTCTTACTAATCTGTGGCACATGTTTGTTTATTCAGGTTTTCCCTGTCCCTAGTTCAGCAGGCTTTGCTCTCCAGAAGACTTATCTATTTTTATAAACGTTAGAGTAAACACTGGAGGAGAGATTGGGATAAACAGCCAGAGGAGGAACAGGCTCACCTTGTAAGAGCTTTCTCAGTGTCCCTGAAAATGCACCTCCATCCCAGAAACTGCTCTCACCCACAACCCACTGTTCCCTACATTAACAGCAATGGCAGAAAAGCAAACACTTCTGAAGAGGACTTTGAGAGTATGAATATCACAAAGGCCAGCAGCAAGAACATCTGCTCACTTCAGGTAGAACCTATTTCATCCTCGAGTGGCAGCTCTCAAACTTGCTCCCAACCTGTCACCTGCACTCACCGTGACAAGGACAGAGAGGCCATCACTGCCCAAGTCTGTATTTATGAGGAGTATTGATATGCTGTGCCAAACTGTGCCTCCTCCACTGTAATTGCAAAGAAAAGACTAATAACTCACTTCTGAATAGCAAAAATATACTGTTTTCTAAGGATACATACACAGAAAATTTCAGGAGAACAATCTTCCATTTACCTAAGTCCCTTTTACAATCCCTTTTTTTCTAGCTTCTTTATAAAGGATAGAAGGGTTTTTTAATAGGTTCAAGTTAAAGGAGAATAAAACCCTGTCAGCCCACTGGAGTTAAACATCTCTGTTAATAATCCCAGCAAATTTGGTTCAGTGTCTTGCCCTCCTAAAATTCTTCGCACACTTGCCCAGTACATCTGGATTAGGATAAACTGATGTTCCAGCTATAAATATACTTTCCCCAGGATGGGCTTTGAAAAGACAGCATGAAATGAGGCAAGCCTGGCCCCTGGCCACGTCAGAGGTCACAGCAATAGCTACCATCAAGATTTGGAGGTTTCACAGCTTTTCTACTGACTGAAGGTAAAGGTGTTTAAGACCCATCATTGATGGGATACCCTAGATCTGACAAAGTAGACTTATTTTCTTGCAAAGCTTCAATTAATATTGTCCCCCAGGCCCTCCTTGAGAAACTGCAGACTCCATGAGGAACTGAATTATAAAATGGTAATTTGTAATCTTAACATGAATGAAAGACTGTCAAAGCCATCAGCTGTGTTCCTGCAGCTCTGTGAGATGGAAGGTTGGGAGCGTGGTGAAAGAACACACAAGTTTCTATGTTAAACAAATGATGGAGGGCTTTGTTAATAAACACTGATGCAAAAACAAACAAAGCTTTTCAGGCAAGTTTAACAACGCTGGCATAGCAATGACCAGGGGAGAGGTTTTGGCTTCACTCCTTAAGGAAAACAGTGAAGGACCAAGTTCACACACAGCACCTTCCTGAAAGACTGCACCAAGCCAGAGAGGTGGAACCCCATGGGAAGCTCAGCCATCACAGGGATAACTATCGAGTTGCATTTGCAACAAACAACTTTTCACAGCCCTTCAGTGTTGAACACCAGCTCTGCAGCACTGCCAGAGGCAAAGGAATAGGTTTAGGGTGGTAGAAACATCAATCTCAGCAATGCCAAGAGTATAATTAAAACAAAGGTTTCAGATCATGCACCAGCAGCCATCTGAAGTAATCAACAATTCCTTCATTTTCAAGCAAATAACATTAACCCTGTGTGAGCTGGGAGAAAACTGCAAGCTATAAACGGGAAGAAATACAAAATTCCTGAATTATAGTCATTTTTCTGGTGCAGGCATCTGCTAACTCTCAAATAAATATTTGCACCTTGCTTCCTACATTTCCCCAGCTCTAACCCCAAAATATTTCCACTTGTCACCTGGCATATGTGAATGGTTGGAACTAAATTTCTTTCTTAGACAAAACATTATGTGCCCCGCAGGGTTGCTTAATTTGGTTACAAGCCATTCTCACAGATGTCCTTTGGACCTGCATGGCAGAATTTCACACTGACATTTCCTCTTAAATAGCATCACACAGCCATTATAAAAGCAACTTATATGGCATATTATGTAGTAAAGATAAGAAAAACTCAGTTTTCCCTCCAGGAGAAAAAGGTTCTGTGATTTAAAAAGCAAAGAAAAATAAAGAAAAAAAAAGTTTTTCTGCAGGGACAATATTGACCAGCGAAGGGGAAAGACATAGTCAGAGATCCAGCACGACTGCATGTTTCCAAAACATGGGAAAAGGAGAGGCACTGAGGCAGATGCACAAACCCAGTGCAGGCTGGATTGGTTTAAGAGATCCTGATGATGACAGAGCCCTAACTTTGCACACGCATGAGACAGACCATCATTGAGCTACTGAAGGCTCCTTCCTCAAAGAAACAACATTAACAACCTCAAATCCCACCCCCAACCCCTTCTTGAACCAGCCCCTTCTTACTCTGCTGGGAGAACAGAATAACTATTAGAGATTGTATACTATCAGCCACAAAAGTCGATTTTATTGGATTTCAAACATGAGCTGGACTGACCAGCCCCTAATTACACAAATAATATCCATGTTCTCCCATTTTCCAACAAATAAGCATTAAAGGAGATGCCTGTTTTGCTATTCATTTTCAACAACATATTAAGAAAACCTCTCAGCAAGTAAATGAATATGCTGACACCGATTCGTAGATGCTGTTTTCAGGGCTCCGATAAAAATCTTGTAGGATAAAAGATGAGTTTAGCGGCTCCAAAAGAATGAAGGTATTGTTTAACAGGAAGCAGATGTATGTCAGATGGCAAACTCATTAAAGTGTCCCATCGTTAAAGGAAACGGGATAACAACGAACCATCTGAAAAAACCTGAACTGACCAGGAAATACACAAGCCGCAGCTAATCTCCCATTTATTGGTAGGTAATGCCTTTAAGTCATGCACATGCATTGAGTTTAGGAGCATGAAGGACTAATCTTTGTTCTCATGAAAGAAACAGGAGCAGAACCCAAGAGCACGGAGAGCAGCATTTCTGGAAGAAGTCTTCTGAGGAAAAACTCCCAGCATTCTGAGGAGCCATTACATCGACCCGTGGGTGCGCACACACACAGTCTGGGCAGCACGTCAGTTCCCTGACTCTGAGAGCATTTTAATGGACATTTTACATATATGGCACATTTTAAATGTAAATATTATTTTTAAAATGCCTTATGGGAGGTACCTATCAAGGAATAGCTTCTAAATACAAACTTGGAAACTCTAATCAAAGAGAAACCATTCGCTAGTGGGCACCGGACTGACGGATTTGCAGTATCGAGTTGAACAACTCCTCAGGTGAGAATTTTGCAGGTTGTGCAAGGACCTAAGCACAAGGAATTCATCAAACAGCATAGACTCACAAAAGCACAGAATCATTTAGGTTGGAAAAGACCTCTATGATCATTGAGTCCAACTGTTAACCCAGCACTGCCAAGCACATGACTAAACCACATCCCCAAGTGCCACATCTACATGCTTTTGAATCCCTCCAGGGATGGTAACTCAACCATTTCCCTGGGCAGCTTCTTCCAATGCTTGACAACTCTTCCAGTGAATACATTTTTCCTGCTGTTCAATCTGAACCTCCCCTGATGCAGCTTGAGGCCTTTTATTCTCCCCCTGGCACTTGTTACCTGGGAGAAGAGACTGATCCCAACCTAGCTACTCCTTCCAGGGAGTTGTAGAGAGTGAGAAGGTCCCACCTGAGCCTCCTTTCCTCCAGGTTGAGCACCCCCAGCTCCCTCAACCACTCCTTGTGCTCCAGATCCTTCCCCAGCTCCTTTCCCTTCTCTGGACATGCTTCAGCCCCTCAATGTCTTTCTTGCAGTGAGGGGCCCAAAGCTGAACGCAGGATTTGAATCAAGGACAGCATGTTGGATTCACAAGGCAGGTGGATCTGTGGAGAGGAGGGAGAGTATTGCTTCATCCAGCAAATATTCAGTCTAAAAAAATGGAAAACAGTGCAGCTGTAATTGCACTGACATCAGCAAAGGAACTCTTGTCCTCAGAGTAACAGCCATAAGAAAAAAAACAACAACAAGAAAAAAAAACAGTCTGGGAAGAAACATGTGTTTCTCCCATCTTGGATGTATCACAGCCTATACCAGTTTTGTTACAAATGTCTTGCTCCTACATTATGATTACAAATATCACACAGCAGTTCTCACCATAAAAATTAAATACATCTCTTGCCAGGAGTTTTCTAAGTATCACTAAAAAAAAATTTCCAAGAGGAAATCCATCTCTGCCTTTGCATATTGGCCTGATCCAAAGGCCATTGAAATAGCTGGGAATTTTGCACATGTGGCTTTGACAGCTTCTGGATCAGGACTGATGCTAAAGATGGAGAAAAGAAGAGAGGGTGGATGCAAAGGTTCTACAGCACAATACAAAAATCAACTAATCTGGATTCTACCAGGATGCGCAGACCCCACTCATGGTGAGAACAGGCTCTAGGATCTCCTTTATAAAAACTTGTTTAACAGGAACTGCTACAAATTCCTTGCTTTTACAGAAATCACAACAGCCTTAATTATATCTGAGCCCAAACCATTAACTTTTAAGTACAATTTTAAGTCCCAATATAGTTAATGTAAGCTAACCAAGTTTTTTTGAATGTTTTACCAAATACAGACTTCAGTATTTTGCTGTATCGCTACCCTTGGTTATTTGGTAAGACAATTCTTGTTTCTTTGCCCTTGTGGAGGGAAAAAACAAAAACCCCAAACTGTACCAAAAAGAACAAATAAGCAAACATTGTTTTAAACAAAACACTTCACGGATACTATTGAGAAATCTACCCCATCACTGCTAGTGCAAAACCAATATTAATGGAACAACTACTATAAACCAACTGAAACGTCTTTCCCTGAAGTGTAAGGCCTGTGCAGTACTGTTGTGTATCTTACACCATTATCTCCATCATGTGGCAGAGAGAAAGAATGCAGACTAACATCAAATTTAGGAAATACCGTGCATGTAAAGGTATTTTACTTCAGATTCAGAATTTTGTATCTCACAAAATGAGGCTTTGCTAACTTTCCTTCCGTGGGTGCCATTTTCAGCTGTTTTAATAAACAGTTGCATTGCTTTTGCCCAACCACAGGACATCATCTTGCAGAAGTGAAATGACCTACTACTACCTTACGACAAAGATTTCCCTTAACTTTTACATATTAAAACTTTCCTGCAGTGCAGCTACAATTCCACAAACTTTAATCTGATTCTACATTACAAAAACCTAATCTAAAACTCATTACAGAGAACTGAAAAATCCCAGCAAGCGTTTGGTTGATCCCAAAGGAGCAGTTAGACAATGCACGTACAGATACAGGAAGGATGGTTCCTTTATTTTTTTTTTTTTTTTTTTTACCCTCTATAATTCTTTTCTGACAGCTTAACCAATTCTGCAGACTCTGTAACTATTTAAACAGGAAGCCCCCTGGACCCAGCAGACCTCCCTGCTGATGCAGCTGGAGAGTTGCTCTGCTCCTAATGGAGCATTTCTTCCACCCCCATCCCAAGGTAGCAGCTGTAGGATGTCGGGTTGGACACTGCTGGGCCACCTGGGACTCGCTGCCCTCCCAGGTGTGGACGTGCAGCCTCGTCCACGGCAATCCAGCCCCTGGGGAAGCCTGCATCCCCCAACTTCCTGCCTGTCAGCAAGCTGGGAAAGAACTTCTGCGAGGCTGGCTGCACGCACAAATCCAGCGTGCACAGAGCAGGGAGGGTTTGATCTCAGGAACCTCTTGCAGGCTGCCTCAAAGGAGCCTAAACCATCCTTGTACAATGGCATCACCAATATATGAACTGTGGAAATAAAAGCCACGACTCTCAGTGATTTGTTTGAATCCAGTTATGGATGCTTTCATCATAAGCCTTTGAGCTCCTTTGCATGACTTTATACAGGCACCTCATTTCTGTCTGCCTTGAGAATCTCTCAGAACCAAAATGTTTAACCATAAAGCTAAACCAGAACAAATTCTCACACTTGGTTACTCAGCTCAGATGGGAGGAAAGTGTGCCAGGCTACAAATCCTGGGAATAAGAACAAGGGCAACAAGTGTGCTTTGGTGGGCAAGACAATTAAACAACTGGAACATCCCAGCACACACAAACCCTTATTTTCTTAATTTGCTTATCCTGCAGTCCTGTTCACACAGCCCAGGAATAGCTTTGGGCTATCAGCAGGGCCTGAGGGAACTGAACTGCAGAGCACGACAACAGTTCATGCTTCTTCTATGAAACCCTGCTTGGCGCTGTGATCTCCAGAGTAGACACTACCAAGTTTCCACTTTACCAGTATAAATCATCCCCTCCACGTTTGGCAAAGCACTTAAGCACATGCTTAGCTGTGCTAGAGCTAATTTTCTTCACAGCAGCCAGTATGGGGCTGTGTTTTGGATTTGTGCTGGAAACAGTGTTGATAACTCAGGGATGTTTTAGCTATTGCTGGGCAGGGCTCACACAGGGACAAGGCCCTTCCTGCTCCTAAGCCCACCAGAGAGTGGGGCTGGGGGTGCACAAGGAGTTAGGGGACACATAGCAGGGACAGCTGACCCCAGCCAACCCAAGGGACATCCCAGACCATGTGGTGTCATGCTGGGGAAGAAGGAGGAAGGGGGGATGTTCAGAGGATGGCATTTGTCTTCCAAGTCCCCATTCCGTGTGATGTCCCTGCTGTCCTGGGGATGGCTGATCACCTGCCTGTCCTTGCAGTGAATGAATTCCTTGTGTTGCTTTGCTTGGTTTTTGCTCTACCTGTTCAACTGTCTGTATCTCCACTGACAAGTTTTCTCAATTTCTCTCTTCCAATCCTTCCCCCATCCCACTGGTGGCCATGTGGGGATGAGCTGCCAGCTGGGATTAAACCATGACAACAGCCTTCACTATTGCTGAATGGGAACAAGATTAACCTCTAAAGATGTTAAATACCAAACACAAGTTCTCAAAACTCCACACTCTTCTTCACACTCCCAACTTCCCGTTAATCTAAAAGCTCTTCCAGAGCTGGAGCTGGGCCAAAGTGTTTTGTAGAACTGATGCCTGAACAAAGTGTTCTGCTAATTTGGGGCTGCAACCAACATGGTGACTGATGAGAAAAGCCAGCTAACAGTCTAATCTTTTCTGTGTGTTCCTTTAGATATACAGTGAGGAGCTCAAAGTGACCTCAAACACCCAAGAGAGGACAAGCCAAGGGAACAACACGACTGGAGCTCCACCAAGAAGCTTCAGCATCACAGCCAAGCAGTGCCTCGCCAGGGCCCCACGATGGGATCAGATCCCACCACTGCTCCTCTCTCACGCAGCAGGTCTGAGCACAGCATCTGCTGCACTGATGGTCCCTTTAAGAAACCTCCTTCTGTGGAAAACATTGACACCAGAAGGAGAAAGCCAAGCTGCACGCCCACTGCAGCACGGCCTCCAGAGGGGTCGGGATGGGAAATGCCATGGGATGGGAAATGCTGCTCTCACAGCTTAAATTCATTTAAAGGCCATTCTGCATCCAGAAGGTTTGACTGAGATGATTTCTTTTCCTCACTGGTTTTGCAGCCATGTCAAATGCCCGTCACAGCGGATTTGCCACTTCCCTGCTGTCACAGGTACATTCACAAAACTCACAGTGCAATGGCTCAGGTTGTGTGGGTAGGTACAGGATTTTGACTGGAATACACAGACAAAATCAATGGGATTTCCATATTATTATTTAAACCACAGTCTTCCCAATTTTTTCCAGCTGGGAAGCAGTCAGCAATTAAATAATTTTCATGCTAACAGGCATTACTGGAGAGGAAAGAAAATTGAATTCAAAAATGTTGCTTGGAGAAATAGTCAGACATTCCCTAGCCATGAGGAATCTCCTGAAATTTTACCTTTTCACTGGACAGTAAGGTAGAAACTTGTTGGGAAAGCTACCCTTAGGTTTCTAGATCTGTTTCTGTTCCTACAGCCTCGTGAATGGATTGGATGCCTTATTCTGGGTGCTATTCAGTCCCCATAATGCACTGATAATGATCCTTTCACCCTGAGCCTGGCTGGGATATATCTGCCTAAATTAGTTCAGCACAACTGTGAAGCAGCATCTGAAATAAAAAATATTGATCCTGATTAAAGAGATGGTGTCCCAGAAGTTGCAGTGCAGCTTGGACTCAGAGAACTGGGCACCAGGCAGTGCAGTAAAGAAAAATTACCAAGCAAATTAAGAACCAAAGAGAAAAGGAAGGAAAGCAATGCTACTGCCTAATACACTTGCTTTGCTGATGTCAAAGCAAGTGGCTTTTACAGTATAATTCTGTAACTTTTTGGGCTGAAAAGGAGCAGGCTGGTGTTAGCAGCATATAATATAACCAGGTGACTTAAGCCAGGATTTTTTCTAATGAGATTAGCAAGCTATACATTACAATTCCCGTAATGTTTCAACCTCAAGGCATTTTAATTACATTTTTCATTTATCTTCCCTGGGATTTTCTGACTCATGCCAAAATCCTTTCTTCACTTAAAAAGCAATTTTTATCTCAGGGCAAGTGCTAATAGACCACTTCAGACAAAACAACCAAAATCTGCAGAACTCATACAAGAGCAAAAATCAACTGTGGCTTTCAATCAAAGGATATAATTCTATTAACACCTTTCTTTAAATAGTATCACCATGTGCTGGTAGTGGGCTATGGGATCATGAAAAGAATTAAGAAACCTGCAGAAATGTGCAGATTCTGTCTTCTCACATGCAGCTTTAAAAACTCAGCTGACCTGATGCCAGTGAATGACCTGAGTTTGTCTGGAAGTCATAGACTCATAGAATAGTTTGGGTTGGAAGTGATCTTAAAGATCATCTCATTCCAATCCCCTTGCCATGGGCATGGAATTTCCATTATCACTGTCACAGGCCCAGGACTAACCTGGCGTGGAAAGGAGGTTCCCAAATTCATTCTGAAACGCTGATGGACATGGTGAAAACAGCCTTTTATGTTGGAAATTTCCTGTAGACAGAAAAGGCCCCGACATGATGGTTTGTGCCCACAGACCAGCTGAAGAGTGCCCATCTGGGAAGCACAGCTGAACACTGGGGAGATCCTACCCTGAACAAGAGCCTTTACAAGACGTGATTAAAAAACAACAAAAAAAGTAAAAAACCTCGTTATTTTGCCTTGCAACACAGAGCAACTCAGATAAATTCCAAAAGCCTTTACTGTGGTAGAATAGTTAAATAGGATCACAATAAAATTCCACCTGTCAGCTCCAAAAGCACCCCACATGTAGAATTTACACAAGCTGAACCAGAGCTGGTTCAGGGCATGTCATAACAGCCATTTCTGCACTGAGCACTGTTAAAATTGGCCTCAAGATGAATTGAGTGCCTGGAAAGGGCAACCATATTTCAAGCAAACCAGGACATGCTCAGGGTGCTTGGACTGCCCCTTCAGCTGCATTCCTCAGCGTTTAATTTTTGCCACTTGGTTTGCATGAAAAATATTTCCACTACATTTCCAAAAACTGGTGCAATACAGCACAAATACCTTGTGGTAAAACTTAGAAGAAGAAACATGTTAGTTTATATTGAAAGGATTTTGCACAGCATTTTTCCAACTTTTTTCACCCCTCAGTGAAGAGTCATCATCACAAGTATTTTTTGCTCACATGAGTTGTTTGCAATCTGCCATTTCTCACAGCTACAATATGGCATTGCCAATCTAATCACACCACAGGGACTTTTTTTTGGAATGGCACCCTGTTTTGTTTGTGTTTTCTGCTTTGCAGCAGAAGTCACCTCTGGTGCAGGAAATGGCACAGCTAAAATGTAAATCAAAAGGGCACTGTCACTGATTGCACCCTTGCTCCATTTTTTCTCAAGGGGTTTTAACTCAAGAAATCTCACCGTGTGCAGAACATTTGAATCAAGACAGTGGTGCTGAGCACCCTCACACTATTTTAAAGTCAACTCAACTTCAAGCAAACAAGTATGGGGGAAATAATGAGGCAGGGCCCTTCCCTGGAGCTGTGCATTAGAAAAGCCACTCTGACACGAATGAATAGAAATCCTCTTGGGCTTTTTCAGAAATAAATGCACCAATAATGTAAGATTAATATGCAATAATGAGACAATTTTCTCCCATGTCCCACAGACGACATGCACTGTATGCCCTTTGAAGCCAGTCAATTACACTGTCAGCAACAAATACATTTCAGCTGGAGCAAATAGAACAGTTGTTAGTGGCAATTTTGCAGGGAAGGCTGCAGTGAAGTCCACGTCACCTTTGCACATGCAGCTAAAATAAGTCTTCAGATGCTCTGGTGCACAGTCAGACAGTTTGGTAACACATTTTTGAAAGGGTATTTTTGAAGGTAAATATTTTTGTAAACTATTTGCTTTTAAAATGTAACTGTTGTCACATTTATCTGGATTTTTTTTATATTGCTCTCTCACAAATCTCTCTACACAAATCTCTTTAAACCTCTATCACAAAAAAAATAAAAAAAGAGAGAGAATCAGATACCTTGGATTTCCTCTTATTCCAGGTAACTTGTTCCATATGCAGTCCAGCCAATGAGTTAAAACTTCCTCCCTTTTCTATTTCCTGTTGCTACCAACATCCAACTCACAAAATCCACCATTTGAAGAAATAATGAGAAATCCAAATGGCCAGCTGGGCTGCACAAGTTCTGGTGAGGCCAGAGGCTCTTCACTGGATAAGGCATCCAGCAGGGATTGATGGGGCAGCAAGAAGTGATCACATATTAAAGAAAGAGAATGTTGGAAAGGCAGCTATAATATTGTTACAGGTCACTTTTGTACCAAACACTTCACAAACAACTGAAGATTTGCCCCAAGACCTGCAAATACGGGAAGGAAGGCAAACGTCATTGCTTAATTCACCTTAAAGAAATGCAGCACAGGCACTGCAAGCTAAGTGCCACTTTGGTGACAGTTTATTATTGATAAATAAATCATTTATACACCTGACACAGCTCGTTTCTCTCTTTCGTGATAATTATAGTTTTAGAAGCCTCATTTAAGGGGTGCAAATTAATTTCCAAATTCCACCTACTGTCAAAGAGTGTGTTTTATTAGGTGATTAATTACCTGCAGGAGCACTTCAGGAGACACCTTGGGGGCAAACAAGGATTGCTGTGACAGCTTCTTTAAGATATGGCTCCGCTCCTAAGGCCCGATGAGCCCAGAGATAAAATAACTGCATACAGGTGTTATCATCTGCAGCACCTTGGGATGTTTGTGCCTCAGAGAAGTGCATTTCCCTTCTGGAACGTGCAAGTATTTGCCTGGATGCTACAGCCCTTGCTTCGTGAGAAGTGCCACAAACTGCCTGGGGTGGGATCCACTTCCACAGCGAGGCAGAAAGCAGGAGCAGCTGTGGAACTGCTTTTCCTCAACCTCAGTATGCTCCTGACACCTTCTGTGACCCCAAAACACACACCACGGGGCCTTCCCCAGCTTATATGCCTGGATGTTTCAAAATTCTGCGCCAAGAATACTTTCTGTAAGTTCTACTTAAGTCAGCTACTTAAAGGTTGAAGGATTTACATCAAATTTTACCACAGTTTTTGTGCTGTCTTTCTAACCTCTACACTGAGCTGAGCTTCCAGCAGACCTACACTCACGTAGCTCCGCTTTGCAAGCAAGTTTGGTGCTCCAAGATGAGTGGGAAGAAACCAAGGCAGCACATACACACCTATGCACCAAGTTCAGGGACCTCTACACTCACAGGGAGTTTGACACTCAAGACAGTGAAAAAAGCTTCCAGAGAAAAACAACTCTCCAATAACACAAGTGGAGAAACATGGAGTTTAACAAACCCTAAAGTCTTTATCTGTTTTACCTAAGTCTCTTATTCTACACAACACCTAAAGAGCAGCTGTCAGAGGAGGAATTGCTCTGCTCCTGGCATTTCTCTCTTACAACTGCACCTGCCTTTCACAGGAATTACAGTCTGATAGAGAAAATAAGATCTGAAGGCCATTGACCAAGGGCAGGGCCTGTTCCCAGCCAGTCTGTCTGACCTGCATTAGCAGCCTCTCCTGATGGATGGACGGCACAGACATCAGCTCAGGTGCTGCTTTGTTGGATAGCTCCCCAGAGCAATTTAAGTCATTACTTCTTCACCTCCTCATCACAGACATAGGAACAGATTTTTCTTCTCCTACTTGCAGAAAATTTTCTAGTACTTGTCTTTATTTATCATTTTACCTTTGTGTGCTTTTCCATTGCTCTTCCCCCCCCTTTCCTGCACAAGGACATCAAAGACTGCCAAGGGCAGTTCTCACTGTGCTTTTCATCAGCAAGCTTAAGTCAGATTGTTAGAAAAAGCTGTTTAAGTTTAAACCAACATTAACCCTTCAAGTCTGGGAACAAAATAAAGCAGAAATTCAGAATAGTCTGAGAGATTCTCTTGTCTGATGGCAACAAATTTCTTCTGACCTCAGGGCAGTGGGATGTAAATCTCTCTTCAGTAAAGCGTGGAAGAGGGAACATCACAGATGAACATGTGTGAGGTGGGAAAAGAGAACAGAATAGCAGAATTCAAAAATCTGAGCATTTATCTCACTCTAACAAAGTAATAATGAGGGACACAAAGTCTTTTCAGAAGCATTTTGCAAAGCTTAGGATACGTGGCAAAGGGAGGATTGCCCTGGACTCTGAAAGGACCACCCGTAGCCATGATGGATCTACAACAGTTGTAGTTTTCAAGATGTGGAAGCATAAGCCCTTGATGTAACTCTCAGCCAAACACAATCAGAAAGCTACTTGCTGCACTTTCTTTCTCTCTCAAAAAGCAAAAGCCCCCAAAACCCATCAACAACAGCAGCCAAACAAAAAAGCCGAAAAACCAACAACATGACACCAACTTCCCAGAAAAACAATTAGATCCCAGTAAAGATCAAGCTGGAGATTATTGCTCCAAAGCTGCCCTTAATTAAGCATAGTCTTCCACCACTCAACAGTTGTTACAAGGTTAGAGAGAAACGTATCATCTAAAATATCATCTAACCCAAAGTAATTAACCAATTCTGACAACAAACCTACTTCGATTTTAACCCATGGTGTGTGCTGGAAACTCCCAGTCAAACATTCTGTATTTTCTCATTTGCCCACATGCACTTGTTATTAAAACCACATGTGGGCACTGAATCATTTCATGGTTCGTTTAGAGACGAACACGCAGAAAATTGTGGGAAACAAGTACAGTCCTAAGAGCCTGTGCAAGCCTGTGTAGTCTGAGGCACTCTGTGAAGCAGGAGCCTGAGCTACAGGGCTTTGTTATTCTGGGGCTCAAAAGTGGTCAGGAGAGAAATCCCCACACATGTACACTGAATTTCAGAGAAGATCATTAGCAGAGTCAGCCAATGTGACAGCTTCACCCTCAGCGCCCTGCAAAATGCCACGGGTGTGCTCAACTGCTAGTCCACAACAAAAACCCTTAAGCGAGGCAGCAGAATGGTCTTTCATTTCTGAAACTGCTCTGGCAATGAGGAGAATCCCCCAACTGCATAGGAAGTTCATAGCATAACCTCAACCAAAGCACTCAGTCTCTCTGGATCTGACATCTGGGAAAAATGGTAGCCCTTCATCTGGCCCACTGGACTAGAAGGTCACCAGCTCAAAGATGACCTTTTGCTGAAAGGACAGTCAGTTAACAGTAAGGCTTCGCTTTTGATCAGGATTCTGTGGATTATTCATATTCCAGCAGTGGCTGAAGGACCCAAACATAATGTGCCAGCTCAGATGTCAATGAGAACACACATGAAGTCCACCTGAGAACACAACCCCTTTCCGTTCACAATTACTGCTGCACTCAGAGGCATAAATTCCTTGAAGGTAAAAACCTTCTGGATAAGCATTTTCTTTAAGAATACATCTCACCTGTGGATCTTATTCGCCAGGAATACAGGGAACATTTATACTATGTCTGCAAATTTCCAGTTTGGTTTTGAAGCCTAAAACAGCAAGTACGTGATCCAGGTTTCTTGTTGAGCCCTCTATCAGG
Source organism: Anomalospiza imberbis (assembly GCF_031753505.1). Taxonomy (NCBI): domain Eukaryota; kingdom Metazoa; phylum Chordata; class Aves; order Passeriformes; family Viduidae; genus Anomalospiza; species Anomalospiza imberbis. The sequence continues at coordinate 17,183,102 of NC_089691.1, read as the reverse complement.
ATGGCAAAAGGTCAGATCCTAACACTGTAGCACAAACATCTTTAATAGGTGCAAGATCTCAGCTTTCCTCTTACAGGGTGTATGTACACACATACCAGAGATTTTCCATGGAACCCAAATGCTCCAGGAAAAAATTAACCCATTAAATTATTACATCTTCCAGGAAGTTGTAGGGGAGACCTCACAAAGTCAACTCTGATCAAACAGCTCTCTACTGGAGAGCCTCACAAAGAGGTCATTTGTGAAGAAAGACAAGGAAGATGATAACTGATGTATCTAAAAATTCTACAAACCTCCTGGCCAGATATGGGGCACACAGCTCTCCCAAGAACCCTGCAGCTTTACAAAGACAGGAGTAACAGTCGAAAACACTAATGAAACCTCAGCCCTCAGGCCAGTGCCGCCACTCGTGTTTCCACCTTGCTCCTGTTGATGTAATGCTGTAAAGCTGGACTTCTAGCTGGTATTGATGAGGCAGTAAAACATCCCCTTTCAGAAAAGGGTGCTGTAGTTTCACACAGCTGCATATGGAAAACTCTTATCTCCTTCTAATTAGCTGATTCCTGGAGAGGGAAAACAAAGAAATCTCAGCCAGGTTCCTGTAACTGGGACTTCTGATGCTTCTGATGGATGGTTGGAAAGGTGGAGGAGAGCAGGGAGGGAAGGTCACAAGATTAACAAGCATGTCACAAACAAAGAGCTATGGAGAGATGGCTTTAGTACCAAAAACCTAAAGCACAGAGTAAATTTGGGGGTTTTTGACCAATTTTTTGGGGTAATAGGAGCCTTTATTGGCTGTTTTTTACAGCTCTAGGAATAACTATTCATTCCCTTCCTACTTGCAATGCCAGAGAGCTGCAGACATAAGACAGTCCTTTTCTCCTTGTGTTTCTGAACAGAAACAAAGTTTTTTCCATGAGGAAAATCCATATCTTTGAAGGAAAGAACTTTATAGTGCAATCGAAATATTCATCAAAGCTCTACTTGTAACAGCAGGAACTTTGCACATGGAAGCAGGTGGGGTGAATAAGAATTTATGGGATGTCTGTAGCCATATTAAATATCTGAAGTTCTTCAAAGCACAGGTAACACTGAATGGAGTTTACAGACACAGTTGATTTAAAATATGCACAGTCTCAATCCGTACTCGTATTAAAACACAGTCAGAAGATACCATCTGCTCTTTATAGGCACTGGTAATCAAAGGTTTTCTGTTAGTCTGAGCACAGGCATTAAAAGATATATTGGGGTAAAGCTCAGGCTAAAAAGGAAGCAATGCTCAATGCTGCATTCTTTCATCCAAGAATACACCTGCATCCTTGATCAAAAAGTTCATTCAAGCTGTGGCATCTGGGCATTTGCACTATGTCCATATTCATGATACTTTAGTTCCTAAAACCTGAAAAATACTTTTGGTCAACAGGATTTTCTAATGCTATAATTCCTTTTAAATAGTCAAAGGGCCATTTAATAATTTCTTTGCTAGGCAACAAACTTCTTTTATCTCCTGATTATTCTCATGGAAAAATACAAGAAGGAGAGAGACAAAGTATTGGCAACTTCCTAATAATTCAACATGCTGCATCAAGTAAGGAAACCAGGATATCTTCCATCTCCATGCCTGGAAGCAGCCTGACGCTGAAAATATCTCAGTCAAGCAGTTCACACTTAAGTTAACAGGAGCTTGGAGAGCAGAACAGCTCTTGATATACAGAAATGCCAACAGTTCTGTTTCATTGTGATTTTTTTCCTCAATGTATTAAAACACTTTAAAACCTGCTTGTACAAAAATCTTTTCCAACCCAGTGACATGAAATGTCAGGGTGTGACTGAACAGAAAGACTTTAGGGTCACAAAATGCTATCCAATTTTACTGTCTCTGATCCAAACTCTAGCCTGGGTATCCATTTTCAAATAGAACTAAAACACATTGGGAGCTTTATGTTCTCTGAACTGTTATTAAGCTGCACTATACATTTAATTACGGAAACACCTTTGACAGAATTAAATAGTTGTGTTTGCAGTCAGAAATAAGATCACCAGTGGTGGAAATGACATTGACAGATTTACATAAAACCTCACTGACCGTGCTAAAGCTTAAAAGCAGCCAAGTACCAGATATCGCTTTAAAAAAAAAGATTTCTAATCCCATTCAAGTACCTGTGACCGTTATCTGGCATGGATACAATTAATTGTAAATAAGCCAACAATGGAAAAACTCCATCTCTGCAAGCACACAACATTTGCAAGTCTGATTCTCACTGGTTAAAGGCAACAACCCAATGCTCATACAACACCATGCAATTCTAATATCTTGGTTTTAAACTCCCTGATCCTCCTTTATAGGCTTTTTTTTTTTTTTTTTTTTGCTATTTCAGGCATTTCACTATAATAAACTACGGAATTTTGCTCATACAGACAAAATTCCATAACTAAATCTTCAATTAAAGTCTCATATTTAGCAGGAAAAAGAAAGTGGTGCCTCAGATGTGCATCACAGTTTGGTCACAGACTACCTATAACAACTCCTGAAAGGACATCTGCATAGATGAAGTCTGAGGACATTTTGCACCAACAAGTATTCCTCATTTTTCATACCTCAGTGGTGCCAGGAGTGCCCTGAACTAAACTTCAACTTGTTAATCTCCACAGGTATTTGGACTGCAGCCCATGTATTTTCAATGGATACCTGGCACACAACAAATGGCAACATTTGTTTTATACAGTAAAAAACCCAATGCCTTTGCCAATTATTAATACTATTATTACATAGTCCTGATCCAAATTTCACTGGTCTTGTTGGGTTTTACTTTCCATCAGCTGCAACTACACAATGTCTGGATGGTAAATTTTTAATTAATCACTGGGATAATAATACTTAATCAGTACTAAGGTTTCCATCTCTACTATATGCTTATAATCTCATGCTGGTCCTGAACTGCACCACGTGCACAGGTGATGAGCTGGATGCACAGGGAGGCTGCATGACGACAGCTGAACAAAATTCCAGAGTTTCCTACAGAATATAGAACCATCCAAAACACAGCGGAGGGGAAAACCACAGATGAAACAAAGAAAACAAAAAGCTGCTGCAGACCTGTGTAAATAAATGGTGAAGCTGCTCAAACCTCGAGGATTTCTGGTTTGTGGTGTTGGATTAAAGAGCAAAGCAAGACCTGAAGAGATTCTGCCTGCATTCTGCTCTCAGAGGAAACATAATGCACAAAAGAAAGACTGGCAGCAGAAAGAAGATCCAGTGTTTGGGGGTCAGTGTACAACCACTGAGGCTGAAGTGCTCTTTAGAAGGATTCTCTAACACACAGCCTCTGTGGGGAAGCTCTGGAGACCATTTACAGAGTGCTTTCCTGAGCTCAGGGCACCACTGAGTCGTTCTTGGCCACAAAATGTTAGCTCTGGCTGTTTAGGATGTTCAGAGTCCTCAGTCCTCCCAAGGAGATGGGGAAATCTGTGAGGCCAAGAGGCCATGAGACATCTGAGGAACAGCTGCTGAGAACTTCAGAGGTTCCAGGGACCTTTAAGTTGATTAAAAATAGAAATAATTTAATCAAGGTCACATTTCTCCTGAAAAAGAAGGAATTCTCTTTAAATACACAGTATTTTGTTACAGTAAAAGTATTCCCTGTGTTGGCAATTCATGGACCTTTGGAAAATAAATACATTAAGTCATTCTAGACTAACTTCTTTCAAGAGCATCACTTCCAAGGGGACTGAGAGGTCAAACATGAACCTCAGCAAGAAGTCCCATGGTTCAGGGTCTGCCCCATAACCCATGAAGGATCTTCCAGATAGCTTCTTAGGACAAACTTCCTAAAGGATCCTTGATTGGCTTCTTCCTTCCACTACTACTCAGCTCTGCTCCCCTTCTAAATTCAAAACAGGGGGGAAATCCAGAGAAAGGAAATTGTTTTGTTAGGAAAAGAAATAAGAGTAGTTCCGTTACACACACAGGATCAATTTCCAACTCGTATACTTCAGCTGAATTTTTCTGGAAGTTCTAAGCTCCTTCCTCACTGCTAGTGGGAGCTCTGTGTGTCTGATGGGGTTTGGGAAAGCATGAAGGTAAAATGACATCACAGATGAGAGGACACATTCTTTTCAGGTCACTTAGTAATGCACAAGATTTCTGTGGCCTGAATTAGATAATTCCCAAACAGCCGGGACTGTCAAGAAAACCATGATTTTGCATTCCCTTCCTTATGCTCCCTTCTGCTGAAGTATATTAACAAAAGAGGTTAATTTGTCAAACCACTGATATTCATATGCTGAGCTGAGATTCATTACACTTGGTGGTCTGGAAATCTTTTCTAGGACACAGAACTAAACACGAGCTGGACAAAACAAGAAGAGGTACCTTGAGTTACTCTGAGCAAAAACGGACAGATTGAATTTTCCTAGCCTTGGCCACAATAAATACATCCCAGGGCATGAGGGGTGACAGAACAGTGGAACAAGGAGGTATTCTTGGCTGATTTTGAAGGTTTTGTTTGTGCCCAATGGCTTAGGAAATTTGTTCATCCTTCCTTGAAGGCTACATTTGTAATGCTGTACCAATGCTGGGGTGAGTCAGAGGTTAACTTAATGCCCGGATAAATTCCAACTGCACAATTTATGTTCACCTGACCCGTGGATCTGTGCCACACGTTGACTCAAATATTAGAGTAAAACAGAGAACTAAAGGTCGTTTGCATTTTGCCTTTCACCCCTCTGAACAAGGCACAGCCCAGTGGGAACCTGGGCAGAATTCTCTCCCCATGGTTTGCCAACCTGAAGAATTTAGATTTAACTGCCTTCAGAATTCTTCTCTAACTGTTGTTTTTCCTAATTTATTTTCTCTCACAGGCATCTGGACTACTAAGGCAAGGTGAGTTTGCCTTCAGTCACAGAGGTCATGGTGGCTCACCAGCCTCTTAAGTCACACAACTACACTGCCTTCTTCAAACACCCTCCTAAAATTCTGAATCAAGCATCAACAATCATGAAATAGTCTCTCAAAAGTACAGGAATGAAAACAAACACATCAGGGCTCTTTTGTTGGCTGGTGTTTGAAACTTCACCACAGCATCCAGTTCATGCCTCAGACATTTTTTCCATGGTTGTTAGATGTATACACACTTCTGTTTTTTCAAAGCAGCTCATACTTCACATATTCACATCAGTCTGAGAGATGTGGATCATAAAAGGTGAGAAGAAACAGTAACATGCAAGTTTACCCAGAGAACATTTATCCACCAGGCACATTCATACTGTCTCTCAACAGAGTGTATGACCTGTATCATAACATCAGGGAAGGGGATGCTTCACTGATCTGCAGAGGCACTGTGAGCTTTATTCTTCTTCCAGTCAATGACAGCTGAGGCCAGAAGTGCCTGACCTGCCACAGAAATTCCTGGGCTTAGTTTCTAATTGCATTCCTTCAGACACTACATGCCCTCAAAATAACAGTTAGTGCCATTAAATATTCAGAATAAGTATCTCTCAACCATCTAAAATTCAAAATTAACAAATTAAACACACACCTAGACTCACAAGCAAAGTGAAAAAACAATAAGACAGCATTGGTGACAGAGCTGTGAATCCAAAATGGAATTTCTACTCATCACTTTAGGATGGAGTGTAAGCATTCAGAAAACGTGCATATTTTTCAGAGCACAAAAAAGGCAAATCCTCTGGGGAATATTACACTATACCTACATAACTCAGGGGGTTTTGGATGTGTACATTTTTACCTGCCCTGATACAGAAGTGAAAACCTCTGCCACCAGCAGGACAGCTGTGGGATGAAGCTCTGCCAAAGCTGCCAAGAATTTTCACGGTGAGAATTTCTTTCTGAAACATCTTCTCTGTCCACCGCTTTGTTAGATGCTCTTCTGATTATTATGTCTGGACAATGAGCTGCGATTTTCAAAAGATTTTGTAACAAAGGAAAGACACCTCCATGCAGCCACCCTGCAGAAGCCTCTGCTGTGCAGGGCTTGATATTTTGACCCAATTTGTCAGCCCACAGCTCTGCTGAGAGGGAAATCAGCAGAGAACAGTGATGGGAGCATGATTTGGTTATCAGAGATTCAAAGTTAATCCGTGTAAGATGATGTTTTGCAAGGCAGGATACAGAAATAAGTAAGTGTGTTTTGGAGCAGAGTGTTGAAGGGAAAGAGATGGGGAATAACTAGGAAGGATCATTTGTTTTCCCATATAATAAATATAAGCTGCCTCCCCCTCAAAATATCAATCACTGGTGTAAGAAGACTCTAAGCCAGCTGCATTTAAAAGAGTTAACGTGGAAGTTTAGGATCTGTAGTACCTATTTCTACAGTCATTTTGGCAGGGGTGCTGGTTAGAACAAGGACTCACTGACGGGAGGGCGAATGCTTGTCTTGTAACAGCTGCCAGCTGTGAGCCTGGAACACAGCAGGGCACCTTTCCCACCTCCTGCCTCCCCTGAGGATTGATTCCACAGCTGCTCCCAAGGAGGGACAAGACACTGCCCAGAACACAGGGCAGCCAAAACCTAACCTGCTGCTTGGGTTTTGTCTCCTGCCACCCACAGAAATAAAAGCTCCACACGTGAGATATAAGGGATTTTCAATGAGCTGTATAAGGGTTGTATAGGAGAAGAACTTTCTACCTCAGTAGAACTTTCTACCCCTCACTACTCCATTTGTGTGGAACTCAAGCAATTACAGAGCTCTGGGACAGAAAAACCCCATTGCAGCATCCCTGAATGCTGAACTTTTCTAAGCCAAGCACTGGGAGTCAAATTAGAGGAATGGAGTTCCTCAGCTGGAAAGCTGATGGTAAAACACCAAGAAGCCACAACTCTCCACATTCCTTTGCTACCAAGAAATCACACAGCTCTTTTACAGCCAGCTGAAAAGCACCGGGTAGTGCAGTTACCCAACTGCTGCAAGGCAGTGACTCTTACTGAATTAAGCAGCACCTGTGTGTATCTTTCAGGAGTGGCAAATAGAGCCTGCCTGGTCATCTCCAGCTACTTGTCTGCTAGCTGGCACATCACAGTTCAAACCCCAAAAAAGGTCAGAACTAGCAAAAACACTGGTCTGTACAAGATACAGCAGGGAGATGAGATTACCACATGGCACAGAGAAAATAAACCCTTGGTTCACTTGTTTTAGCTGAAAGAAGAGAGGAAGACACGCATTGCCAGCAGGCTGCAGAAGATCTGCACCACAGGAAATGGTCACTTTTGACTTCACAAAGCATCTGTTAATGTAGTTTGGGGTGCACATCACACCACAGAAGTCTTTGCTGCTTTTCTTAAAATATAAAGAAAGAGAAGAGCTATCTTCAGTAGCTTTCTCTAGGAAATCTCAAAACATGAACAGCTTTATTAGTCTGATCCAAAACTGGAACTAGAAGTCAGATCTACATGTAAAAGCAAAAGTCATGAATGCGTTTGATGTATTTTAAGCAAGACACTGAACCGCAGTTGTTATTTACAGATCAAAGAAGCCCAGCAGTGTCCTGAAACAATCTAAGTGAGAAATGCCAAAATCTGATTTCATCCATGTCCATGTGTTGCTTTGAACTCATAATTCACAGAATTGGTCACTATATTGAACTAATTATCAAGCTTAATGCGTGCCAATTTTCTGTGCTCCCTTATAAAAAAGTCAGGGAAGGGAAGTGGAATGATATACTGGGAGATGTGCAGCCTTCACTGAAGTCTGGGGGGGAAAAACAATCAATAAACCATAAACATCCCTTCTTGCCAAAGCCCAAACATAATTTACTTTTCTCATTAGTTAGTGCGGCACAGATTAGCAAAATAAATAATTTGCATTAACCAATACATTAAAAAAAAATAAAGTGGTTAATTTCTCCTCCGTCACAGGAAAAGTTTCTTGTAATGGTTAAGTGAGAAAATATCTACACTATCTAAAAAATCTAATGAAGCCACATATTGTACGTGGAAGTAAAACAATAATTGCACAGCACAGCCTAACACATTTAAATTGAAATACTAGCAGTGAAAAGATACACTGATAAAGTATTTCTGCAGGCAGGAATATAGAAGCAAAGTCTGTTCAGATATCATTGAAGACTTAAAAACTACTTTTTTTGGCAATTACTTACCGTGGCTGGAAATGATCACAAACACTGGTTTGCCAAAGAAGTGATTTCAGGAATCACACAGCTTAGGCTATAATTAAAAAGCAATCTTTGGGAAATAGGTTATTACCAGTATTTAGTAGCTAATTTGTTAGTTAATGCCTTAACAAAGCTCTCCTCTGATTGCAATGTAGGGGGAACAACTTCAAGAGGATTATTTGCTATTAAGACTTGTACTCAATTATTGAGAGTGCTGCTGTGCTGCAATTACAATGGCAGAGCAGTCATCAGGAAAGCTGGATGGATCCAGCCTGTGCTGCAGCCAGCAATTCCCAAATGCAGGGGCTCTGAATTTTAAGGATAATTTGCAGAATAGCTTCACAAATTTGAGAGCTTGCTGATTAACAGAGAGGTGCAAGCTCAGTGTTCCTTAATATCAATCACACATTCTTTTTTATGGGGATTTTTCCCCCCATATTAATTTCATTTGTGAAGGAGTAGTTGTTTAACTGCTGGAGTCTTTAGGTAACATTTTTCACCAAGATAATATGACAATAATTTGGTTTTCCTTCTGACAATACTTCAGAAAGCATTTTCTGTCAAATTCAATGAATACCCTATTTAAGTCACATAATGGGAGATAAATATAACAGTAACTTAGAAATATATGCCAAGTATTGACATGTTATAACTGACTCAAAGCTGCCACCACTTGTCACTGTCTCCTGGAATAGTTCCTGTTCTGCTGATCACGACAAGGAATTCAACACCTCACTAACCCCAGATTTCAATTCTGTCTTGGGAACCATAAAAAAACAAACCTCTAGGTAACAGGACTGAGCTAAGAAATCCAAACTCACCCATACTTATGAACTGCTTTTCCTGCCAATAATGCATCTTCAGTCTCTTATTACTGTATTTCAATAGCAAAGACTTTCCTACAGCAAAATCAGGGAATTCCTTTAACAACATAATTGAACCTGAGACATAGAGAGACAATTGAACCTTTCTATGTAAAGGTTGGTTTGGGGAGCTGCTGCCCAGCTGACACAGAAGCTCAGGAAGCCTTCAGCTGCAGAGCAAAGCAGAGAGGCCCATTAATCATATTTATCAAGACTGTCTACCCTGGATTTCATGCAGTTAGGGGAAATGTGCTATTCTACTTCAGCAACAAGGAGTGAGGCTAAAACAAACTGACCTAACTGCATGGGTCACTTCCAGAAATAGAAAGGATATCAGCAGCACAGCTGCACAGGCCAGGAGGCAAAATGCTGGGGTAAGAAACATCCACCCAAAACTTCTGAGGTATGTAGCCAGCGGCAAAATTAATAATGGGCTAAATTTCGCTTTAATTGGCATTCAGTACATTAAAGTCAGCAAGACAAGATTCAGCTAAGTGCCTTATGGTCTTGTATTTCATGAGCCTCCTAAAATGTTTTATTGCACTTCAGGATTTCATATCAGCAAAAGCAAGAAGGGAGCAGATAACCCCCCACTGAGGTATGAGCATATTATTTATTCTGATGCTCGTGGAACCTTCTTTATTTGCCCCTCTCTTTTACATTAAGAGACTGTACAAAGCCAAATGCAAACAAAAAATACAATGCACTGGCTGCTCTTCCATGGGAAAACAGGGGCAGTATCCTGGCTTATGAATACCTCTATTTTGGGGCTTTGCTCTGTCTGAAAGAACATTGAGATGTCTCAGTCTGCTCAGGACAGAAATCAACTCATGTCACATATTGTGCATCACTAGCAGCCTTTAACTGGGAAAGATTCAAGCCTGGGATAGCCGGATCTGGCAGAGGGACCCCAGCACTGCAGAGTCATGTCAAAACACTCCGGCCAAACTCTAGACCTGCTGGCTTTGAAAAGCAAGAACGCAATTGTCACATATTCAACCAACATAACAAGAAAATGTGCAGAGCTTATGCTTTATTGGCTTCCATAAAATTAACAGAAAAATAAAAGTGAGCTAAGAGCCTGGTTTAATAGCACTATTTCCATCTGCAGTACACACACCAGGCCTGCTTTACCTAAGTTTCTATAAAAATTATGAAAATCATGTTACCACCCTGCTCCATTCCTACAATATGCAATATAGTTGCATTTCCAAATATATTATCGCTAAGAAGTGACGTGAGATTTTCAAATTAAAGCACGCACCACATTATCCCAAAGATTATAAATTTAGTTGTATTTTTCTTAGAAAGAGATTAGCTAAAGAAATGCAGAATACTAACAGAAAGTGATGCTGAAGTAAAATTTGAAATAGATGATTACACAGCCCATGAACTCTCAGCACAGATACTGCCAGGTTTTGGGATCAGACATCCTCTTTTCTCTTCTTCATGGCACGCAGACATTATCCCATGGGGTGAGAATACATGGAGAGGGCTACAGACCTTATATAATCTATTTATACCAAATGAAAACCTCGTCAAAGCTAAAAAAATAGGAGCCCATTAAATCATTCCCAAGCTAAACCTCACACAAGTTCGGCCCCAGAAATTCAACAGGGCTAGCTCCCAGCATCAAATCGGCAACACTTCAGATGCTGCGTGGCCTTTGCAGGGGTGAGAGGCGGGATGAAAGCATCAGCGCCCGGACGCGCGGATTTCCCCCAAACTCCGCGCGTGCGGCGCTGCCGACGTCTGCGGGCCGAGCGGGAGTTCACCGATTTCCCCTTTCCTGCCCAACGTGTGAATCCCTACCGCGCTGCCGAGATTTCCCTTTGACCAAGCTAAGCTGTTTCATTTATTCCATCCGCTAAAACCAGCCAATTCTGGCCCTTAAAATATCCTGAAGCGAGGTATGGCTTTCAGTGTTTTCTCCTTAGAGGGGCACTTCTCCAGCACTCTGAACAGTGGGATCAATTCCTATTTCCCGCTAGGTAATAAGCAGGTAGTCTTTCAAAATAATTGAAGTATGATGTGTCTTAAACACTTGGAAGAATTGTTCTTGTGGCACTCTCTCACAAGTGTTTCTCTAGCCATTCTTCCAATCCTTAGCATAATTGATAAATTACACAAGCCCTCTACCATGGATCTGGTTTCTTTTTCACACCTTCACCATAATCTTTGGGTACAGATTCAAGTATCGGATTTCTGATTCCTTTAACTGTGCTTCTGTTTTTAGCAGGTGCAGAGAAACCAGAAAATAGTACCCTAAATATGAAAAAACAGGTAAGTGCTATCGACAGCAGCGTGATCCTGCAAGTGGAAGTCTTCCACTGTAAAATCATGTTTTGGTCTACTTCAGGCAAGAATTTCATCCTTGAAAAACAGTCCTGTACTTTCAGGAAATTGCTAAATTGCTTGCTGTTCCAGACCAATCACATTTACAGGACTAGTTGCTTCCGAGAGCCCAAGACCCTTGGAGAAGAAATTATTAAAAGCAATAGCACATTTTACATAGAGAACTATCCACGTGTATATTTGTACATATTTTATATAAACATATGCCCTACACATATATATCTTTCTGGGGTTAGAGAGTTACCCACTTCAGCAGACACATGCAGAAGTTGCTTCACCCACCAACGAAATGTGGAATGTGGCCTTCACCAAATGTGGCCCAGCAATCCTGTTAGCAAAACAGGAACTGAGACCTACAGAAAGTATTTAGACAGACAAAATAGAGTTGTCCATGTTGGAATGCAGCTGAGGAATTAACACTAAAAGCCACCACTCAGCCAAAAATTCAAACCATTGTGAAATGTAGAAATCAAAGCAGTCAGTGTAGCAAATAGAGTTTCTAGGTTATTTAAAAGACAAAAACAAATCAACAAAAGCAACAAAAATATCACAGCACAAAGAAAACCAGAACTTTTTCTTCATACTATTATTTTCTTCCCAACTTATTATTGCCCACAGTGCTGCTACCCACCCACAAAACACATTCTTACACCATGAATGCTGCATTTGCAGAAACACTTTAGTAAGCTGCTTTGAGAATGTATGGAAATGGTATCTTTGTTGGAAGCCTGGAGCAGGACACGCTTCCTGCAAGACTCTGCTTGCACCCACATTGAGCTGGACAGAATCTGCATTATCAAATCACACACCATGCTTTGAGTGCACATGGCTTTCCAAGTGGTTTTCTGTTCAAAGACCCCAGCTGCAGGGCTGAAGCTTTCAAAATACAGGAATACTCTGCATGTATGGAATTCTTTTCATGTGAATATACCCACTGATGTCAGAGAGATGCAGTGACTGTGTGCTCCATTGGTAAACAGCACATCCGTGGCACCAAGGATGGCTGAACTCTGCTTCTGGCCAGTCTGTATGGATACTGCACCTGGCCTGAGCAAGAGAGTGTTCAACCAGGACTTCTTGGTTGTAAACATGCTTGACCAAAAAAAAAGCCAAAAAAATCTCATTCCTTCCTCCCAAACTTCAAGGAATTTGCTTTAGGATTCTGTCCACCATTCAGGCGTGTCACAAAACCTATTTCCCACAACTGGTAAATTAGGAAAACCAGGGTTATTTTGTAGCCTGTAAAAGTAATTTCCAACTGCTTTGTGAGATCTCCATTTTCATCTCCAAGTACTATTCCAGCATTTGCAGGGAGAAGGTAATGAGCACAACCTACAGCAGCAGTTATTCATTTTACCCATTTACTGCTGTTCCAGGTCACAAACTAGGGTGTGCCTGAGGCCTTATCCCAGAGCACGGACTTGTCTCCTGCTCCCACCCCTCAAGAATTCCCTTTAACCCTCACAGCCCCCTCAGAATGAAAATCCCTTGAATATTGGTACCTAGGATGATGCAAGTGATAGAAGGGCTGATACAACTCCAGTGATGGGCTTTCCAAGACAAAGTGATGTTAGAGTGGGAAGCAGGGACTTATTTTTCAACTTCCTCACATTAATCCTAAAGTCACATAAGCTCTGCACAATTTTCCACAAAGCTCTTTAATCCATTTTACAGCCCCTATGCCTTTCATGAGGCTGCTGATGCTCTATACAGAAACACCCAAGCCAAAGAAATGCTGGCTGCTCAGTAAAAGTCAGAAACCAGTGTTACAGCTCCTGCCTGGCAAATTCCTGGTTAAACCTATCTAGACTCACAAAATAACATAAAGCCAGCTCGGTTTTCCAGAAGGTAACAAAAGACAGATACTGCACATATTTCACTAAGGAGGATGTTTATTTTTCCAAATATTGTATTAAGATAGTGTCCTGTTTGCCTGTTTCTATCGGCATCTGCTCTGTAATACACAGAGAATGACAAAAGATCAAAGTTTTTATTGTGCAAGTGAAAGAATGTATTAATAACATTCTTTCTGTCCTACAGCAACAGAGATAAACTTAAAAAAAACCCTCTCTAACAGCTCAGAGAACAGGATATTTATATAAAGATGTCCTAACAAAAGAAAAGCATTCAAAACTACCTTAAATGGATAAACAAACTCCCTGTTTGCAGTGTGCCCTTTTGAGCTCAGCTCTCAGAAATCCCCTCCAACCCTCAGTCAACAGGGTCAACATATCTCAGCTGGGTTTTACATTTTTATACAAACCTCCTCAGCATCCTTTGTTCACCAACCCTTTAAAATTAGGAAAACTCGAGCAGGTGTGCCTTTAAGGCCCGTTTTGCTGCTAGTTGCTTTAGTTTTCCTCTCCCAGGCAGTAAGTTGTTTAAGAGGGTTTTTGTTGTGTTGTTTTGTTTGTTTGTAGGGATTTTTTGTTGGTTTTTTTTTTTTTTTTTGGTTTTTTTTTTTACTTCTAACTACTTCTTCATCTGCAAAGGCTGCACTGCAGGTCCTCCACAGCCCTTTTGAGACACACCTTGTAAAAGTACAGCAGTTCTGTGGAACATGTACAACGAGCAGTACCTCCTCCTCAGGAGATGCTATTTCTGCTTGGCTCTCTGGAATTTGCTGCTGTTTGTCACACTGCTGCCACAGCACACTGTGACTGGCTGTCCCTCTCCTCCCAAAGTTATTCTCTCACTCCCTCCCTCCCTCCCAAGACAGCAGCAGCGCCTTTATCCACTCAGGGCTCTGCCTTGCATATACTGAAGGGAAAAACACAAACCCACAAAGCCCAAACCAACCCACAGCTGCTCTGACCTAAAGAACTGGGACTGCCCAAGGTGACAACTGGGCTACCTCACCTAAAAGCCAAGCCAACAGCGTGTGGTCCCCAGGTGGGGTCAGGTTTGTCAGGGGTTTCCTTTCAAACTCAACTCTGAGATCTGAAACAACATCAACAAGTAAAGCATCACTGCCACCTCCACCTGAATGGAGGCCAACACAAGCAGAGTTTGAGTTGTCTCAGAAAAGTCTAAGAGGACAGGTTCAGCCAGGGCTACCTGCACAGCCAAGACTGACATTTGAAAGTGACTCAGTCTCTTTCCAAGACATCTGTGAGTCACAGAGAGCCAGTCATTCTCCAACCCCTTTGTCTTCAAGAAAGTTTAATATTAATTTATCTCCTTTTGGATCTACTTCCAAGCTAGGGTCCAGGCCATCTGCAATATTTTCACAAGTGACAAACTGGATTAAAAGCACACGGAACACCCACTCTGGACTCACTCACTTCCTAACCATGGTAATTCAGGACAGAAGGGACACCAGATTTACTGTGAAGCTGCAACCTGCACATGGACATGCCAGTGAAGTAACTCACTGTACAGAGGGAAACTGGACAAAGCACTTCCTTTTCTTTGGTGCTGTCCCCTCGTTGACAATAACGTCCTCTAAGACATCTGCTGGAGTCCTGTAACAGGAACGGAAATGGAAGAGCTCCAGTGGGAACTCAGGGGTTTCTTTCTTTTTCCCATGAACTGAACATTATGGAATTTTAACAGATGTTCTACTTGGTCATAGTTAATAAAATGAATTATGCAGGAATTAAAAAACTGGCTCCATTTGCCTATATAAGATCTCAGCAGCAGAACTCCATTCCCATTTAGGAATTCTAAAGGATTTACAGTGGATTTATAGTCTGCTCCTGCCTTATTATGAGATGGCTGGAATTTTACCAGTTAACTTTTCTGTCTTGTGGAAAACGTGAATAAATTTACCTGTTCATTGATTGATCTTAGTAGCATGATCCAGTTTCCACAGTGGTGCACACTGGTACACTACAGCCATTGGAAGGGGCAATTCTCACCTGGATTTGCTTTGGAAATGACATCATGGGAACTCCACATCATTTCACAGCCTCTGATTTCGGCCATTTATTCAAAGTCTCATTGAGCAACCTAATAACCATACTCCCACTTTGTGCTTTATTACAAAAGCCTTCCTCTTGGAGCACAGATGTCTCTTTCAGGCTTCTGCTGCCAACAGAATGATGCACTGCCCCTCACCTCCCTTTCCATTTTAGGATTAGTTCAGTGTAACTCCATCAAAGGAAGATGTAAAGACCAAAATGTAATGGAGATGTGAGTGAAGAGGCACCAAAAAGGTGAAAAGAGTCACAGCCAAAACTTTCAAGTCTGGAGGTTCACTCAAAGTTATTTCCAAAAGCATTATGCATTTAGCCATCTTCTTTCTCTTCTAATATCCATCTGCTCAGAAAGCATTCTGAGAAGATAAAGGGGATAAGTCAGAGTGAGAATCAAAACTGAAGGATGAAACCTTGCACCAGCACAGCAGCTAAAGCCAATTACATGGAGCAGAGTACGGCTGTCCTGAAGAGATCTTCTATACCAAAGCAAGAAGATGAGGCTTCCACACCACACTCCATTTATAAACAGACTTATTTTCACTGAAATTCAATCAACTGGCAAGCAGATCCCTGTCCAGAAATCTTCTTGATATAATACACAAAATTTTATCCCCCTGTAACAGCTAAAATTAACCCTTCTTAAACTCCAGCTCAAGAACTTTGCCAACGCAAGAATATAATCATCTGAAAAGCATCAATATTCCCAGCCTCTTCCAATTTTTTAAAATTAAAAATCATGTATTGAAGACCCTCTATCCAAAAATTCCCACTCCATTATAACTAAATACAGGGGTTTGTGTAGGTAGAGAACCAAAGCATGTAAACAAACCTTGTAAGTATAAAAGTCAGCTGGAATTAAGTACCACCTGATATATGCTATGTAGCTATCAAGATGTGCCTAATAATGAATTAATATAGATTTTTATCTGAAAATAAAGACCCTAAAGGAAGAAGTGTACTCAAAGAGAAGGAAAAATACCAAGATTAAATGTCAGGTTTACAACAGCTCCAGCTGAAGGTGCAAAAAGCTGTTACTCGAGTGGACATTGCTTTACAAAATTTAGTGTCAGAAAAATGCAACAATCTTAACAGTGTTAAATTCAAAGATATTTTTTTTCTTTTTAAACATCACCTATGATTTGCTTCATTTTTAAGAGAAAGCACATTTCATTTAGTAATCATTTATTTCTCATTCTATTGGACAGATTCTTCCAAAAAGCAATACTTCAAGTGAAATCAGTTCTGAAGGATCTGTTATGAATACACATAAAGAAGAGGGCTGCCATTAAATTTCCAACAAAGTGTTGCCATTTTGAGTAAACAAAGTTATCTCAGCAGGGTCACACACTGTGCCATGAATATGGTCTGCAAATTAATTACCACCCTGACATATGTCAAAACAAATTTTAAGAAGAATAGCACACAGTAGCAACCATGTGCTTTATCTACCTGTTAGTATGCAAAATCTGTATTCAATGGGATCTAAATTTATTCATTTATTCAGAACCCCTCTGAGAAATCAAAATTATTCGTATTCATTCGCCTTTTTATCTCGTCAGCAAATGAAATCTGAGTGAATAACACATTTAGTGAGCCAGAAAATAAGTACAGGACAAAGCTATGGTGGGGGTTACATTTCAGAAAAGCAGGTGTCATCTTTGCACAAATAACTAATTTTTTAAACTCTCAAAACTGCTACAATAAACTGCAGTGCATTGGCACTTGTCAGGAACTTTAAAGAACACTAAGTTTGATGTTTCTTGTTTTAGGTAATACCCATCTTTATTCTGTACTTGTAACAAGAGCTGGCCAACATAACTATCCTGAAAACAGTTTTCAGCGTGAAGAAAGGCTTTAAAAAGCAGAGCTACTGAATGAAGATTAAAAAGCCTCTGCAACTGGATGTATTATTAATGGCAACACAGACAACAGATCTGAGCCTGTGTTTAAAACAAAAAGAGGGAAGATCCAAACCTACCTTTAGGCATCCAAACCTAACCTTTATTCACCTGAGTTACATAAGGAGAAGACAATCTCCCACACCACATCAAAAACGTCCCATGCAGAGCCCTTCCTGGACACCAGTGGCTGTGTCCAGGCACATGCCAGGAGAGAACTCCTGCCTGTGAGGGTGGGGAGCCCCTGGCACAGGGTGCCCAGAGATGCTGTGGCTGCTCCATCCCTGGAAGTGTCCAAGACCAGGTTGGACACTGGGGCTTAGGGCAACCTGCGGTAGTGGAAGGTGGGGGGTGGAACAAGATGGGTTTTATGGTCCCTCCCAACCCAAACCTTTGTGATTTTATGTTTTCCTAGGAACCAACTGATCTCTCTATTTCAGGTACACATACATCGTGCAACTTCTGTTTTGTCAGAAGATGATCTCCTGGGATCTGATACTGAAACAATTTTAGACAGGGAGTTTATCAGTAGGTTTTTCTACTTTTTATAAACTGCCCTCAGTTCACACAGCATATCAAGCACTTCCACGACACTAATTCTGGAATTCACAGTACATTTATGAAAAGATTTTAGTTTAGGAACTATTTTCTTCCGAGTGGCCCAAAATATTTTTAGCCCTATTTTTTTTTTCCTAACAGTGAAATACTTCTGATTTAGAGTTAAGTAATGCCATATCAAATCTACAGACTAAATGCATTTCTTTCACACATTAAAAAATAAGAAAAAAATATAGAGAGCACAGTCCTTTTTATATACAGATGACAAATAATCCCTTGGCATCTGCTGACAAATATATTTAAAGAAAGCCTAAATCTGTCTGTGCTAAACTTGGCCTGATGCCACCAGTTCACCATTGTTGGCATACATAGTTCACATGATGCAATCACAAGACTTGAGAAAGTTTCCAGCACTTTAGTTTATGGTTTTCTCATGTTAACATATACCTTTCCATCCTTTTTCAATTCAGCAGCAACAGAACAGGGAGACAGGATAGCAAATGAATTTTTGCATGTATCAAAGGTTTTCTTAGTGCTCGTTATCAGTGTTCTATTTAAATTACAGGCTGGTGACTAACCTAGAATTAAATATGCTGGGATTTAGAGCTTGAGGTTAGAGCAACTGATCTCAATTGTATTATTATCTCTTGTTAGAAAACTGAGGCAAAGGAAGCAATTGAAAAAAAAAATAAAAGAGAAAAAGACAAGTGTTTTACCTCTCTTAATATGGTGCTTTTATAACCCCGATAAAGTCCTTGAATACCCTGTAATGCAACAAAAGAAAGCATCATCCAGGGGAATGAGTTTGTCAAAGACCACAATTTATTGGTGATTATGAGGCAAGCATTACAGCCCTAAAGTGTCACACCTCAGCTTCAAATTGACTGTATTGATTATAACACTGTATACTGTATTCCATTATTTACAGTGCCAGAGGGTTTTATTTTCACCTCCTTAGCCCTGATTTCAGAGCCTTTATCAAGACAAATGCTTTATGTTTTTAACCAGCTGAAAATACTCAAAACAATTAAAACTTATTTTATAAGTGTATATAAAATTATGTTGTTTATTATTATAGGGCACTTAATTTAAGTGTTTGGCAAGGCTTATGGTTCTCTGGCCAGCTATATGGAAAGGAAAAAACATATGGTTTTGACAGAATCAACTTTTAAAGGAGAATCAAGTCACAGAAAGAAGTTCTAGTGACCCTCTTGTGCAGGGTTATCACAACAGTTTCCATTTGAAAGCAAATAAAAATCAAGTGGATCATTTGAAGGTCATATTTTTGTCTTCCTTTCCCTGGGTTTTACATTCAGAAAATGTATTACAATATTTTTCCCCACAATGTTTTTAGGAGCTGCTTTCTCTTATGGAACACAGCTTGAAAATCCCCCCTTGAGAAACTCTGCTAAAACAGACATGAACAGGTTTTCACAGGAGGGATCAGCATAACTCCCGAAAAGAAGACAAAGGCCCTTATTTTTCAAAAGTAACTAATACTGGATGAGCACTCATTTCCAGAACTCCTCCTGGCTCCTCCAGAGCCTCTCTGAAATGGTGCCTTTTGGACATCCCCTCCAAAGCCTGCTTCAAAAACTGGGAACCATTCAGCAAACTACACACAGAGACTCAATGTCCTGCTGCCCCAGACAAGGACTGTTTGCATAAATACAAGCAGAGCTTTGCAATCTGGAAGCTAAATCCCCCCCTTTTTTTTTTTTTCCCTCATCTTTAAAAGTAGGTATCCCATATAAAAAGAGGAGAAAAAATTGCTGCTTGGAGCATGCAGGGGGAGGTGGGGGCTTGGTTTCCTCAATCATATCATGCCAATCACTTTTTAAGAACAGAAGAATAGATGGAAAAATGCTGGGAAAGCACAGAACTGGAATAAAGTTGTAGGAATGCTTCTGGATGTGTATGGCACTGAGTGGGAAGGATGAAAATTTTGAGGAATTTTGCTCTGAACTCACCTCATGGTACAAGGTGTGGGAGAGAATCCGGAGAGTGCTCGAGGAAGGAGAAACCTGGGCCCTTTGCTTGACAACCTCAGATGGAACCCGTATGAGACAGGCAACCTGCAAAAGAACCTGGGGGTCAGGCAGCAATTGCTGGCTTCCTGTCATATAGCAAACACTCCTTCCAAGAATAGAAACCTGACAAATGAGGAAATCAGGTCTGTAATTATAGGACTTAAAAGGTGCTCATGAGCAGCTTATGTATTTGTTCTGAGAGCCATGCACTTTCTGATCACAAAATTATACCAACAGGAGCATGGAAGCACCCTTGGAATTTTTAACTTTGAAAGCAGAAGTAGATTTGAGTTGAGAAAACCACTGATAAAACCAAAATTTGAATCCATCCTGTCTTTTGGCAGTCACAGGAATTGACTGTTCCCATTCTACAGGACCGTTCCCTCCACTTTCACGGATCTAAAGTGGAGATTCAGAACTGTAAGACCAACAAATTTCTTTCTTTGGTAATTCCTTTGTGCCCTCTAGTGACTGATAGTAGGAGCCATTCTGGTCAGCTTTAGATACAACATATTCCAAGGTTTACCTTAAAATACACACCACGCTTCACTCAAGGTAAAGCATTGGATTGATCCCTTCCTGCAGAATGAATTTACTGGACTCTGCAGCTGGATATAATAATGTGGCTGCTGCCACAAAGCTCCAGCTTTGCTGAAAAAGCCAGACTTGGATTTTAAATATTCACCTGCCACTTTGGCTTGAGGTAGGGGTTAAGCTTGTGTGCACATCATTTCACAGAATGAGGATCCTGAAGTGTGGGAGTTACAAACCTCTCATCTCTCTAGAAAATGCCTATTCATCAGCACTTAAAATTTTAAGCAGAGTTTGTCTGCAGTTAGCTCCAGGGATATTTAAACCAGTGATGGACTGGTGGCAAAACACTGCAGACCCCACAGACCTTTGCCAGATTTTTAGCCTGCCTTGAGAGCACCCTGTGCCGGGCTCAGGAACACACTGTAGTTCCCAGACACAAAGGTAATCACAGAGCACTTCAAGTGCAGAGCAGCCCAGGTGAAAGCTGTCCATCTGAAGTGGCAAACCAAGCAGCTAACTGGGAAATCCACGTGTGCCAAAGAAAGTACAGGAATTCACCGGAGATTGCACAGTAACTTGAGTGGTCATTTGTGGGTAAGACAGTACAAGGTTTAAGTTTCATTTTCACAAAGACACCAAGAAAAAAATCTGTTATCCTGTTACATTCCTACAAGTTTACTGGACAACAATATCCAAAAGTCATTACAAACTGATCTAACTCCATGTGCTCTTCAATTCTCAGGGTCAAAAATAACAAGTGACCCCAATCTGTCAGGAAAATAAGAACTGTCAAGTTTTTTTGATAGTTCAGCATAAATATTTATGGAACTTCATGCTTCATAACACTCCGTGTCCTTATATTAGCTTTTTATTCCTTAAAAATATGGAGGCAGGAGGAAAGCTTTAAAAAGGCTGGGATGAAAACAATCTAGTCAATCAAGACCAGACAAAGAGCTCAGCGTGGCTTCCTGACATCTGGGGTGCTGCAGTTTTGGCAGGAGAAGGGTGGCTACAAAGTAATGTCTCCATTTCCCCCGACTACTTGGGGTGCATTTCATTTCAAATTAGCTTTGATGTTTCTTCCATTTGAATTTGCGCTTACAAGGGAGTCTGTGGCTGCACAAGAACAAAAACAGTGATTACATTGTGCTGTTCTGAAGGGAAATAAAGGCTCATGTCACCTGGGCAGTGCTGTCAGATTGGTTCCACAGGGCACTTCTGGTATTCAAAAAGCCACGAGTTGCAGCTGCCAACATCAGACTGCACGGTGACATTTCCACTGTGCTCCTGAACTTACAGCGTGTCACCTTGTTTGTTCCTACACATGCACCTTCCTATCAACAACAACCCCAGCAGGCTTTTGATGTGGAGAACAGGGCTCTGAAGGGAAGTATGCAAGATTAAGTTCACATGTATCTTATTAAAAAAGTAACAGCCTGGGCTGGCAGGTGCAGAAGAATCTCAACTCTATCACGCTCAGATCCCAATCACTGCAGCACCTTTCAGGTAATCCTGCCCAAGGTAAGAGA
Source organism: Anomalospiza imberbis (assembly GCF_031753505.1). NCBI lineage: Eukaryota > Metazoa > Chordata > Aves > Passeriformes > Viduidae > Anomalospiza > Anomalospiza imberbis. The sequence continues at coordinate 17,161,285 of NC_089691.1, read as the reverse complement.
ACACAATGCACCTCTCCAGCCTTTGCTTTCTTGGACAAGGCTGCTCAAGCAGCACCAGTATGGCAACACTGCACCAAGAGAGTCCACACTTCAATTTTCAGCTGTGAAAGCTACGAGCAAGTGGCACAGGGAGGGTGAGGGATGCAGTGTGCAGCTGTCCCACACTCACACTTTCACCTGCATCCACCACGGTTTTCACAGACATGGAACACTGACAATAACAGGGCCTCACGTGGGGGGCCCAATCAGCTCCCTAATCACCAAGGTCCCAGGGAGAAACTGCTTTTTAATCTCTTGGAGTTCACAAAGATGTAGCCTGTTGCTTAACACAGAAGAGCACAATGCAGCCCACCAGGCTCAGGCCATTCCTGATGCATCCTGCTGGATTTGAGGGTGACCTTGTGACAAATTAGCAGTGTGCTGAACATCTGCAGAGCCAGCCATGGAGAGGGTCCAGCAGTGGGCTCTCAGCCACCTCCGCTGACATTAGGGCATCAGACAACAGCACCCCACTGATAGGGGCCACACTCATTTTCCCAAGCAAATTCTGGAGCCAGGGGCTATTCCCATCTTTTGATGGGAGCAAAAAGACAGAATCAAGATCCTGGGAAAGTTCAGGTGCTGCCCTATAAGCTCCTTCTTTATTTGCCAGGTCAGGTAGCACAATGTCAGTGCACATCTATACATACCACAAGGGCAGGAAGACAATACTACTGAAACAAAAGGCTCAAGAATTTTCACATTTAAGCTATAGGAAAACCTGATTTTACAGCTACAAGCAAAGCTATTAATAGTTCACAGAGCAGGTGTGCAGAAATGACAATATCAGCACCTATTTCCTTTCCAGCTTTTTAATGCTATGATCACTTTTGAGCAAGAGGCTACTGAATTTCAAAATCCTTGTCTCAAATAATTTACTGGGTCAGAGGGTGACTCCAGTATTTAGACAAAAACTTAGGTGCATTTTAAATTTAATTTTATTTTACTGACTTGCATTAGCCAGTCAGGAACAAAAGCTAAAAACAGGTGTATTTTATTAACATTTATCTCTGTATTGCTAAGACCGTGTATGTTCTAATTAAATTAAGGCAATTCCTTTCCACTGTCAGTTCAGAGAAAAGCGTTCTACCTTTTGGGTACTCCTTGCACGAGCCAACGCTGCCATCTCCTGGTGGGATTTATGTTGGAACCAGACTGTCCTGGCTGTTGCGAAGAATGACCAGCGCAAATAAAGTCTCCAAAGTGCCAAGAAACTATATATATATACACATACACATACCAGTTGAAACAGTTTGTTTCAGTATAAATGTGGCTGTAGCAAACAGAAAATCAGATCTGCTGTCAACAGCACCAGGAACCCACCCAAAGCCTTTCCCATGGGCTCATCTAAGTTTCCTGGAAACACCTGATCTTAAAACTGGACCTTTGCATAGAGGCCAATCCCACCTAAAGCTGGAGCAGCTGTTCAGAATCAGGCAGATTCATCTAATTCAGCACAGGGGTACCCAGCACTTTTCTTTATATAATAAAAAAGAACAAAGGGGGCATAGTCCTGCTTACACAGAGGCTCGGTGCAAAGGGACAATGCCAACATCTTCAGAAAAGAACACAACAACTCCTAGTCTTCAGAGCCATATTATGATCCAAATATTAACATATCTTATTTGGATTAACAGCCTTTTCCTTCCACCCTTTGTACTCCAGGAAAAGTGTTTTCCCCCGGCTGGATTTGCAGGGTTTGGTAGAGAATCAAAGATAACGCACACACTTGTTTTTAGACACCTCCACTACAGTTTGACCACTGACCTTGTGAACTGTGCCCGAGGTGTATCCAGAACATTTGGAAGAGGACAGAGCAGGTGCCATAATTGCTATTAAGGACTTAGGCTGGGCATTTAGGCTGGGCATTTAGGCTGGGCTGGTGCACAGCTTTCCTCAGAAGCAGGGACACAGCTGGTACAACACTTTCAGCTTTGCAGCTCTAGGGAGAGCAGCTTGAGGAAGCATTTATCTCCTCCTGCAGCACCCTGCACAGCTGATGGTCTGACTCACACTCCCAAAAGCTCCCACAGCACAGTCTGAGCACTTGTTATCTTCAACAGGAGACAGACATTAGCCCTGCTGTAAGACAGCCTGCTGAAGTAACAGCCCCATTTCTGGCACCTGGTGAGCTCCTGGCTAATGAGCTGGACTGTTCTCTGCACTAACCTGGGCTTAGGTGAGCATCAAGACCAAATATTTTTCCACTTATTAATTAGCCAGCCATTCTGCTCCACGGCAGAAGGGTAGTCTGAGGACAAAGGCCTGTTGAGGAATTTGTGAGTAGCTGGTGATTTAGGAACCTGCACTCAGTGACTCTGAGCAAATCTCTGGCTTGCATAGCTAAGCCTACTTGAAAATTTAGTACAGAAACATGGAGTGGGCTCCAGAACTCTTTTCTTTTGTTGCAGCTTTAAACCCTTTAGAACCTTTTCTAAAGGATTTGATATTTGAATTTCTCAAGCAGGACGTTAGTTTTAAGGACTTTATCTGCCTGGGTAGGCTGGGAAACTTTAATTAATGTTCACCATATTAGTTCAGTACTTAACACAAAACTAAAGGAATATGCCTGGGGACAGTTTCTCTTAAATGTCATTTGCATAAGTTTATTCTTAATCAAATAAGAATATAATTTATGACACTATAAAATTTTGCATCCGGAGAGCAGAAACTTTAGGCTAAACGTCACAATACCTGTGCAAGATAATCACTAACCCATTAGGGAGGAAAAGCTGCTGCACAAAAATAACAACAAAGATGCTATGATTTATCAAAGGACATATGTTTAGGCTGCAGTCAATCTGCTAACAAAATCCTAATCTCTCACCCAATTTCTGAAGGTCAGAAGGATTGCCTGATGAACAGAATGTAAAATAAGCATGAAAAATAGAACAACTCTAAGATCCTGTTCAAAAAGAAGCAGCAATAAATTGTGATTTTTGGGGTTTTTAAGTATAACCTGCATTAGCCCTGAATATACTGCTGCAGACAAAAGCTACCTTGGAGCTCAAGTTTGCTTTGTTGCTGGTTTTCTGCGTGTTCTGTTTCTGGGGGTTTTCTAATATTAAAAAAAATGCTACTTCTAAAAATAGGTTAATATGTCATAATCTGAATGTCTCACTTTCTATGTCAAATGCTCCCTTCTAAGTAGGAAGTTACTATTTTTAATCTAAAACATGAAAAACATCCTTTTCCCTTTCACAGATAACTGAATCATTAAAATAATAGGCAAGTTTAAAATTGAAATATCTCAAATTGCACTGATTTCCTTTGGATCTGGAGAATAAAGGGGAAATTTCCCTCTTGGTTCATATCAAAGGCTCTCAACAAAACTTGAATTCAGCGCTGCAGCTTCCCATGCCTCTCCAAACCCTGTAAATTTATGCTTGGTTCTTCAACTCTCCCTGGGATGCCCCTCTTCAACAGAAGGGAAAAAGGAATGCAACATCATGAGATTAGCAAAGTATTTCATCCCCCAAATAACTGCTTCTAACTGTGGTCACAGCTCTGGGGTTGGAAACATTAGCTAGCAGGGAGCATGAGCTGTGAGCTGCAGATGGAAGATGAACTGCCTCACCCTTCCCACCACCAGGAAAACGAGCAGGAAAGAGGAGGAATACAAAATATACTCATATCAATATATATGGTTTCATATATTCCTTGGACAGAGCATCTGAACTGCTGCAATCACAGACCCAAAACATTTCAACCACTAATAAACCTTCATCTAAATAACTGCTGCCCTTTTGAGCAAGACAGAACAAAAATACCAGTTTCTCTGGTCAGTAATTCACTGGGGGTCACAACTGCAGTTGTGAAGAAGTCCTTCCATGTGCTTGTCAGCAGGCTGTGCTAGCTGCTAGAGCACAGCTAATCCAGAATGGAAGTGTTAACTCCTGTTTTAATGAGGGAATTGCCTCCAGGGATGACAGAAACTGCCCCCTACATGTACTGTCCACTGTCTTTAAACGCCAGCCCCATGGAAAGTGTTCACCTTCAGCACAAAGCCTCAGAATATGCTAAATCTCATTTTCCCCACACACAGCACAGAGTGTCCTTCCAGCACAGTGAAATCCAGTCCTGTGTAAAGCTGCTGGGGTCATCAACAGGTGACTCCACTCCTAATTTAAACCCCATGGAGAGAACAAGTTTTGACTAATGGGCTCTGGATGGGAAAGTTTAGACAATGCCAAGCTCTTTGTCCCATCTTTTCCCTGACTGACACAACAAGGTCTTCATTAATTTAACTGCAGTTCCCCTGTATGCTGGTAGGAAACATTTCTTTAAAGAACAATCTCACCCAGCAAGATCCCTCAGATCTCAGCACCTCCCAGAGCTTAACAACATCTAATTTCAGAGATGAGACCATTCACAGGGACCAAATGTCACAAGCATTTGGAAAACTGGAGTTTCTGCACAAACACTTTCAACTTCTTCCACGTTCCCACCTTAGATGACTTTACCTGGAATCTGCAGAGCTGTTTTGCAGATTTATTTCGTCCTGTCATTTTCAAATCTAGGACAGCTCTGTTTTATTCCTTCCCAGAGCTGCCTCCTTCCTGCTTCAGAGCCATCATCTGTACCACCACACACTTGTTCCTTCACAATGGCCATCTTGGCTGAGCCTTTTCACCTCAGCTGCCTGAAATCCCCAGCTGGCCCCTCATCCATCACTTCAGGAGCCCTCTCAGGACTACTGGGCTTCGGCCCCTCTCAGATTTCCTTCCCCACACATGGCTGTTCAATTGCCCAGATCCATTCCCAGCAAACCCTGCTGTGGGTCCCTTGCCTCCCTTTCCTTTAGCCATGTCAGATACACCTCACAAAACTTTTGTCCTCCAGCAGTGGGAATTTGTGCCAAGCTCTGCTCACAGCAAGGAGAAACTCTTACTCCAGTTACATCAGCTGACAGGCAGAGAACAGGGAAAGTTTGTGAAGTCTGTAAAAACTTCTTTGCAGAAGTACTTCTCACTGCAGATATTTTGACAGTTTATGTGCTTTGCATAAATCAATTGGTCTTTTAACATTTAAACAATGTAGAGTTTTGTTTCCTTTTTAAAACTAGACCCAAAACTTACCAGAAGTAGCCTGATGTTACACACCTCTTGTACCCCAGCACAAACTGCGTCCCAGAGATTTTGAAGTTCCTCAGTACAATCACAAGCAGTTGGTTTAACTCAAGCAGTAAAATCAGGCAGCTGAATAACTTGAAAAAAATCTTCCTTAACCTGGTGGATGCTTGAATCATAAATTACTACCATATTTAAAGACAGAAATCCTTAAAACCTAAGAAAAAAAGACCCTTAAGTCAATGTATAGAACCATCTGCATGATCCAATCTATTCCAGCAACACTTTCACCATGAAAGTCTGTTAAATTTATTTTAAAAGGCTTAAGAAACTCATTAAATCCAGCAGCCAAACCGTTCTTTCAGCAAAAGTGGTGTGGTGCATCCCATCCAGCATAAAACTGTTTCCAAGCAGCCAAGTGGGGTCAGGCTGTGTTACAGGAGGACAGACAGTAATGAGATTCCAGGCAAGAGAACACAGGCAGTATTTTCTGAAAACACATTAAGTCTCCTGTTGAAAGAAGACTAGTATTTTGCAATTTGCTCACTCTCTTGGGGTTACATTGGCCCAGAACATGGAAATTTCAACTACATTGTATTTTATTAAGTATTTTTCCTTTAATTGATCCCTTACTCTTTCCTTCAGCCTTTTCACTTAAAGAATTATGAGCTTGTCCACATATGGAGCTATTCAGAGTTATTCCTGACAAACTCTGCATAGAACAGTGGTTAAGGTAAGTTTATTCCAAAGTGTCTCAAACATTTCCAAAGTTGACTGGTACAGTAAGTCAGGCAATCCATCAGGAAATACTTTTAAATTATTTACTTCTCACTTACAACTTTTTAATCCCAATTTGCTTTCCTCTGAAGACACTCTGAGCTACAAATACTTCTAAATCAACTGATTATCAGCCCTGTGATCAAAAGACATGACAACCATCCAGCTGTACTGCAAAGCAGCATGTTCTCTAAGCCCTGAACCGAGCGGGTAACACAAAGCAGGGTGGGGAGAGCAGCTGATGAAGAAGATGCAGTTAGCATGGAGCATACAAGAGAAGATCAGCATGGGTGGCTGGCTAGGGATTTGACAGTTCTTAATGTGCTGTTTTAGCCTCTAATTGCATGATGAATTTGTTGGCAGCATTTGTGGATTCATGCCCCCATTCATCTTTATTTACAACCAATTCCCAACCGCTGCTCCGAGTTTCCATCCGTTCTCTGTTCTTTCTCCGCTACCTCTCAAAGGCAGCAGTCTCACCTTCCCAACATCTCCTAACCACTGCTTCTGCATAAGGATTTGGCAAAAATCCTACCGCATCTGTACTGCAGACCTGACCTCACATAGATTAATTTAAGAATATTTCAAACCCCACCACGATTAATTCAGAAGACCACCTACATTGCTGCACTCCCCACCACTGCTCATCTTGCCAGGGTCAGAGTATTCCCTTTCTTAAAGCCTGTGTGCAGCCAGATTTGCACAGCACAAAAGGCACAGTCACAGCTAAAATGACAGGCACTGATCAATGAAAATAGAAAAAAAAGTTTCAGTATTGTGGAAGAGGTCCCATCACACTTTGACTGCTGTCATTTGCACACTACTTATGAATACTATGATCTGCCAGCACACGCCACACTGGTTGAGAGGAGATAGGATGCAAAGCACAAAATTCAGAACAGTTTTGTCCATTTCTTAGTTCAGTTTCTAGAAAAGGGATAGCTACAATAGTCAAAGCCATTAGCCCAAAGTCTAGACATAAGTACATTATTGCTTCTTTGCTGAATTGAAATCAGCTCTCCCTAGAGTGCCCAATTTTCCTGTTGAACTGAAAAGTCACATCTTCCAACATGGCAAGTTCTAGAATTTGAAATACCTAAAATTTTAATTTAATGTCTGATCTAAGTGGCTGTCTTGTCTCTGTTAGATTGGGCTCCTGCAAGCTGATCTTCCAGAGCTTACCATGCTGTAAAACCCTGGCCAATTATCCTGCTGGAGATTTTCATTCCATTACTCTGCATTCCATTACTCTACACTACTCCATTTGTCTGACTCATGCTTCTGCCTTTTCCTCACAACAGGCATTAATAACAACTTTCTTCTCTGACCTAGCCAGTTAGTCTCCTGGAATTCACACCAATACACTTGGAGATTCCCACTCTTCTCTTAAACTGAAACCAGTTTGCTTGCTGTTCCACGCAATGTGCCAGGGCAGAGGGATGAAGTGGGTGATTTGTGGACAGAGGTAGAGAAGAGTGTTGTCCATCATGTTTAGAATGCCTCTTTTTAGGCAGGAAAAAAAAAAACCCCACAAGCATAAAATAAGGTAAAACATACACTTTCCTCTTTTATTTGAATTAAAAGCACACTTAAAGTGTCATTTTACAGAATCATGATTTGTAAAACTGCAAACTTGCTTGCATTTGAGCTTGCTTTTTCTAAGAAACAAGTTCATACTAGAAGAGAAGGGTAAATGAGAATTCCCCAGGAAGATAAATCCTGCATTAAGAAGTTCTCCTATTTGATACATCCCAACAGCAGATTAAAAAATTCCAAAGCTATTAATATGAAGGGTCAGATATTAATCATAGATGAACCACACACTTTGCTCTTATCACAGAAGTCCCTCAAGTTGTAACGCACTGGAATTCCAAGTGAGCTTGGAATTTCACCTTGAAATACCTGTCCTCACCTTGCCCTGTGGAGTCACATGATCCCCTCTCCCCACTGAAGTGACACATTTTTGAGCTTTTCACATCTCCAGACTTTTAATCCCGAAGTACTCTAGAAACTTGCACAAGGACAAAAGCAGCTCAATGACCTCAGCTGGTGAAGATCCAGAGCACGGTCATTCCCACCAGCTGCCAAAAGAACAGGACATCTCCCTCCCATGCTGGTCCTCAGTCCTCCCCCACACTTCCTCTCTGAAAGTCAAGGTAGTTTGCTGTCTTGCACAACAGGGGGAAAAAAAGAAAGACAGTGTCATCAAAACCAGCCAATCAAGAACAAAAGGTCAGAAAGATAAGAGTGAACCCACAATTTACAGGCAACAACCCAAAACTTTCACTAATATCCTGCAAAGCTCATACTGTAACCATAACAATATCTAAATATTAGTTGGGAAAGGGCTGTTGTCCGCTCCCTTCTCTGGAATGTGTGCCAAACGACTTTATTCTCACCTCCATGGAAAAGCCAGTGGGATGTAAAATTATCTGTGCTGAATCCAAATTAGCTGTGCTGAATCCAAATTAGCTGTGCTGAATCCAGCACTCCTGAGTGAAACCTCATTGGTCAAACAGGGACAATCTTAAACTTGTCCCATAAAACCACATTTGCAGGAGCCTGGTGGGACAGGCTCTGAGGGGGAACTTCTATTCATCAAAATTGCTTGTAATTAATACACACATGCATATTATACTGACATTAAAAAATCTGTACAGTTAACTCTGACCCTGCAAGACACACCTGCTTACTACTGAAAATGGGCAGTAGGAGCTAAAAAATGCTGCTCCTTCTCAGAGTTACTTGCACCACCTTAGCATATTAAAATTTCAGAACATCTGGTTTTCCTTTCCACTCCCTATGATATCATGTTTTCCAAGCACATTTGGCAGCTCACTGTAAAGATACAGGCAGACTAAACATCCAGGGCAAAGCAGAGTCAAGATGAAAAATTCCAAAGTCCTGGATGCAGTAAGTGTGTTTTCTATCTCCAGATTTCAGTTACACCAGTGGTGTAATAAGGGCTTTTCCCCCATAGGCAACTCATGTATCCTTCAACCTTCTCCTTCCTTGATGAAATGATACAACGTGTATCTGCCCTCTGGAGTTTTGGATGTGCCTTTGTAAGCAGTTTTTAATATATTATGGGATAGTTAGCGTCCCTATACAGCGAGATTCAGTTGTAGGAAAAAATAATTATGCTTAACAGGGTCAGATTTTGCATGTACTTTTCTTTATCTCACTCTGGAAGATGAGATTAGCTTTCAATATTCCTCCTGCCTAAAAGGAAAAGAAAAAAACCAACAAACACTGTACAACCCCTGCCTTTTTATTGCTTGACTTTGTCTCTCCCAGCCTGGAACTGGAAAAATGGACCAAACCAGTTCCTGGGGACTGTTTCTCCTGTAAATTTCCACAGCCTGTAAACAATACAGGAGAGTGGCTGTTATAAAACTAAAAGTTCCCATTTGACAAATTTCTCACATATATTTTATCATATCTTGAAGCAACCTTTGTATCTCTTCCTCTTTACCTATTTTATTACTTTTAACAGGTCACATTCAAAACACAGATTAGTCAGCACAAAAACACGTTTAAGATTTGCACATACTCACATTTTATTGATGCACCAGAAGGTATCTGACTCATTTATACTCACCAGTGAAGGAACAGCAAAGCTAGAAATGCATCAACACTTTCTTGCTCTAAATTCTAATTTCTCTGTTTTGCAAAAAAACAGTGTGGAAATGCAAAGACATGCCTTAAGAATCTTAACATGACAGTCTCTGGCTTAATGCTTCACATGTAAAAGCAATTTAAATCATGCAGTATAAAATGGAAAAAAAGTACATATTATCAAAAAAACTACTGACAAAATAATAGTCCCAGTGGTTATGCCCTGATTGAAACTTAATGACTAATCAATAAAACTGTAATTATAACTTTCTCCCTGATGCAATTTGGACTAGTTTATATATTTCTACTGCTCAACTAAGACTTTACATAAAACATACATGAGAAGGTCTTGATTTGTGGTATTTTATTACACATTTGTTGTAGCAAATCTCTAAATATCAATCTCTAAATATTAAATATCAGTTATTTTAGAGCTTAGTTCTCTCCTCACACCATCACTCCAAGAGGGGAAGTAAAGCTATCAAAAACAGGAAAATGAGGTGGAAAATGGCTGTTACAGCATTGTAATTCCCACACCATAAAGCCACTCTGCCATTTCAGTGGCTACCATTACACATTTCTCTGGCCTTAGAGCAGCCAGAGCATGTGAGACAGCCCTGCAGCACAGCATTTACCTGTGCTCACCACCTCTGCCAGCCCCAGCATGAAAGCAGCAAGTGCCTGAGCCGTAAAGGTCACAGACCAGCACAGGGAACAAATGGCGACAGGCTCTGGTGGAAGGAGTCATTTGTAGCCAACTGGCCTTTGGCTACTTCTGATTCAATTACTGGGCTGTAATTTTCTCACAGGATCCTCACAGGCACAGGGAGTGTACCATGAACAACCTGTTCCACAGAGAAGAGACTTTTTCTTCTGGTGGATTTTTTTGCAAAGTGCTCTCTTCACGAGCCCCATTGTCATTTTGCTTGATTCTGCAATAGCACTTGAGAAGCTCAAAACACCTCCTGGATCTGCTGTTCTAAGACACATCAGGCAAACAAGGAGTTTTAGGGCTGTGCATTGGTGGTAAAGAACCTCATGCTGATTTTTAATAGCCTTTAGAGAATCTTCATGGAAATAAGTTCTGTGCATTGCCTTAAGTTAGAAGTTACAACCTGATGGCACAGGCTCTAACCAAGCTCAGAAAGAATCCACCTGAGGCAGCAACACAAAGAAATCCCACCCAGCCCTACCTCTATCACCTCCTATCTACCCCTACCAGAGTGGTAATAGGTGCTGCACTCTTCTATCTTCATGTACTTGGTATGTTAAATTAAGTTTCCTGGCTAAATCTCATTCAATCTAATCAGTAATATTTCCACAGAAGAATAAAAATTACTTGGGTGTCAAAGCTGATCTCACAGAGAGCAGGGAGAGCTGAGCTGCTTCCCATGGGAAATAGCCAGGCTGTGCTGCTGTAGTAGTGAGGCACCTGGTGTTCAGCTGAAATAAATGGCATCTCCACTCTCCTGGTAGCTTAGCTAAGCTAAGCCCCCACAGGAAAGAAAATTAGAAAGTCAGTTGATAAAAGCAGAATATGGAACCACAAACACAACAGATTTTTCTGCACCATGCCATCAGCTAAGCTTAAGTTGCAAAAGAGCCAGAAAAGCCTGCTTGTTTCCATACAGCCCGTTTCCTTTCCTCAAACCTGCAGAGACAACCTGCACCCCATTCTATCAGTGCAGGGCCAGGACACACTGTGCCAAAACCAGGAGAGCAGAGGTGGCCAGGGCTGGCAGGAACAGCATGGGGTGTTAAGAGCTCAACACCCAGCCCCAAGGCACTGTGCCAACAGCGAGAAACCAGGCTGCTGTAAGAACTGCCACAAGATATGACACCAAACCCGAGTTTCCATAACTGAGTGGTTTCCTCCCCTCCCCTGGACACACAACAGATGAATTTCCTGCTTACCACTTCCCCAAGGGAGGCAGCCACCATGTGTGTTGCAGGGGACAAATAAGATGAAGATCCATGGGGCAGCAAGGATTTCACGTTCTCGTAGGTGATAAAAAAAGCAGCAGCTGAAATTCAAGGATACATGCAATCATTGCACTGCTCCTCCATCACAGGGCTGTAAGATTTTTACACCAAAATAGTATCAACAGAATCTGTAAGAGAATTCCTTCAGAAGCTTATGCTTCTGGCTACCCCTGGCAAACTTCCCATTAATATCGAAGGTGTCAGGACTCCAGGCCACCGTTTTGTAGTGAGCTACAGAAAGATGTGTTAATTAGCCATGGATGTCCAGCACATTTTGAAAAACTGGTATCTTCCATATCCATAGGTAGAGGGACTGCCTCTTGGTTGAACTAAATGAATGGTCCTTTTTTTGAGTAGGGGGAGGAAGGGAAAAACAAACAAATCAGTTGATTATTGAAAAGAAAAACAACCCCAAAAAGCATAAATTGATAATACATAAATTGATTCTGTTATCCTGCAATGTGCAAAACTGTTTCAGTAGCAGTTTATTAATAACTTCTTCTTAACTATTGTCAGTTAAATATTTTGAACTGAGCTCCATAAATTTTTTTCCAAGCTTCTGAAGGATTTGTAAAAGTTCTGTGCAGTGAACAAGAAATGCACAAAACTAAATAGAGCACAGCAACTTGAGCTGTTTATTTACTGCAACAGTCAACTACAAAGGCACTTACACCTTAAGGGTTATTCCTTTTCCTAAAGATAATTTCAGTTCTCAGTCATACGTTGGAAAGATAAAACTACAGTGCAGATTTTGGAGATGTAAATACTGAAAAAAATGACATGTCTTGCGGGGGAACAGATTTTAATTGTAGAGAAGGGCCATGTGAATTGCCTTCTACTAATCAAAAGATGCTTATCACCTCAAAAGGAGATAACAGAGCAGCCAAGATAAAGAACTGAATTTTTTTATATCACCTTATGAAGGACATCAAACATCTGAAGGTGTCAGTGGATTTGTCAGCAAAGTTCTCCTAACATTTACATCCTACAGCACAGATTGCTGTTTTTTCATCCCTCCCTACAAAGACAAAATGGACAAAGGCATCAGGAATTTCAGAACCTTTTCTCTGCAGGGACTAAAAGTATCTACTTTTGTAAAGCCTTAGTTTCAAAAGTATTCCTGATGTCTTTACAATTTAAGCAGTTGCTGCTTCAGGGAGATGGGCAGAGCATCCCCAGGGCAATTAACTCAAACACCTGCAGTGCTCAGGCACTTTGAAATTCCATTCACTTCCAGTGCCAAGAAAGAGTGGGTCATGACAAAAGAGTCCAGGACTGTGGCAAGCAGGACAAGCAAGACTCAAGCCCTTCTCAGCACCCAGAAATGCTTTAGTGTGCTCCTGTAGGACAAGCTTATATCCAGGAATACTTCCAAGGAATTAGGGTTGCTTTTCAGAGCAAACCTGCAGCAGCCTTCACTCCAGTTTGCTCAATGCTGGAATTCACAGAATTCACAGAATGTCTGGGTTGGAAGAGACCTTCAAGATCATCGAGTCCAACCCATGCCCTAGCACCTCAACTAGATCATGGCATCGAGTGCCATATCCAGTCTTTTTATAAACACATCCAGGGACGGTGATTCCACCACCTCCCCAGGCAGTCCATTCCAGTACTTTATCACCCTTTCTGTAAAAAACTTTTTCCTAATATCCAACCCATATTTCCCGTGACGCACCTTGAGACTGTGTCCTCTGGTTCTGTCAGTTGCTGCCTGGTGAAAGAGGTCAACCCCACCTGACTACAACCACCCTTCAGGAAGTTGTAGAGAGCGACAAGATCACCTCTGAGTCTCCTTTCCTCCAGGCTAAACAACCCCAGCTCCCTCAGTCATTCCTCATAGGGCTTGTGTTCCAAGCCCCTCACCAGCCTCGTTACCCTCCTCTGAACGCGCTCACGCACCTCAACGTCCTTCTTAAACTGAGGGGCCAGAACTGAACACAGCACTCGAGGTGTGCCCTCACCAGCGCAGAGCACAGCGGAAGAATGACCTCCCTGCTCCTGCTGGCCACACTATTCCCGATACAGGCCAGGGTGCCGTGGGCCTTCTTGGCCACCGGGGCACACTGCTGGCTCACATTCAGCCGACTGTCAACCAGCACCCCCAGGTCCCTTTCTGCCTGGGCACTGTCCAGCCACACCGTCCCCAGCCTATAGCATAGCAGGGGATTATTGCGGCCAAAATGCAGTACCCGGCACTTGGGCTTATGAAACTTCATCCCACTGGACTCTGCCCATCCATCCAACCGATCCAGGTCTCTCTGCAGAGCCCTTCTTCCTTCCGGTAAATCGACACAAGCTCCCAGCTTAGTGTCATCTGCAAATTTACTAATGAAAGACTCAATTCCCTCATCCATGTCATCAATAAAAATATTGAACAGAATTGGTCCCAGCACAGACCCCTGAGGGTTCCAGAAACTGCTCTTCACAGCTGGACATGGACTCACAGAATCCAACACCCATTGGAGAGGAAGCCACAGAGACAAATGTCCTATGTGACGTAAATGACTACTTAAAGAAGACAAAGCATAATCTGAAGAAAATTTACCATTTGGAAAGGATCCTATTGCAGTGGAAGGAACACCAGCATAGATGCCACGAAAACCACCAGCTTTCCTAAATCCTTGAGGACTCTGAAGTCTTGTTTTTACAGTATCCAGGGGAAAAAGGATCAAGTCAACACACACACCAGCAACTCCACCAGCCTACAAGACAAAACCATGGACAAAAGTACATTAATATTCTCACATAAGTGGTGCTTAGATGAATAACTGAGGCATGTGTAAGCCAAAGCACTGCTGACTGTATCCTTCCTGAGGTCAGTTTATAAACTGATAGTCTTACACACAACTCAACAGCTTCCACAGCTATAACAAGGAGGATTCAACAAAAGAAAGTAACAGATATTACAACTATTAAACCATTTTAAGGTATTTTCAAAACAATCTCAGTGTTTAGGCATCTCTAGAAAGCACACTCACATTTTTCCAGCAAACATCTTCATGTAAAGTGCTCACACTCCCTCATTGCCTTTGTCAAACAAAGCCTAAAGTAAACATTTCTTTTTTTATTTTTATAAAAGCCTATAGAAAGAAAAAATGGTCAAATCATTGAAAGGTTTACATTGGAAGGGACCTTAAAGATCTAGTTCCAGCCCCCTGCCATGGCAGGGACACCTTCCAGTATCCAAGCTTGCTCCAAGCCCTGTCCAACCTGGCCTTGAACACTTCCAGGGATGGGGCAGCCACAGCTTCTCTGGGCACCCTGTGCCAGGGCCTTACACCCTCAGACTAAATAATTTTTCTTTAATATCTAATCTAAACATACTCTCTGTTAGTTTGAAGACATTCCCCCTTGTTCTGTCACCAGATGCTGTCTCCAACTTTCTTGTAGACTCCCTTAAGGTACTGGAAATCATATTAAATAAATGAGTTTTCAAAGTCATAAAGAAAAGGGGAAAATTTTTATCCAAAGAATTCATAAAACAAAATCCCAAAAAACTGATTCAACTAGGGCTCAATCTTTTTCCATTGTCTGTGTTTCTACATGACTGGGGTTTTGGGTTTCTTTAATTACCCCATGACATGGCTGATTGTAGAAAGTAATTATTTCGCAAAAACATGAGGAAAAGGCTGAAATAAACAGAAAAACTGATTGAAAATAAAACACCATCAATAGTTAACATTAGTCCATTATGAGACATTACTTAGATGAAGTGCTACTCAGAAAACACACTTTGAAGGCTACCTCATATAGATCAGCACCCAACAAACAGCTGCACAGATTTTTAACTCTGCCTGAAAACAAATCACATGTGCGTTACTCTGATAGTTTTTTTCAGGGTAACAGAGGATTCAGAGAGGTGCTCACTATCTACCACTAAAGGTTTAATCAATAAGTTAATTACTCTTTTAATCTAGTTGGCTATTTTGAATGCATTGATTCTTCTTCACTCTTTTTCATCAAAATCCTTATCTGCTCAAAATAGCATTGATCAGATTTAATCAGATTTAATCTGGCCATCTGTTAAAACATGAATCAAAAGTTACTAATTGCTTCTTTAAGTTCTCAAAGTTCTGTATATTAAATGTCATTTAAATTCATGAGGTAGCTAACAGAGCACCTGCCAGTGGGTGACAATAGCTGTGTGTTTGCAACAACTGCAGAAAAGAGAAATGGCTTTTGGTTCATAAGGCACCTAGAACACAAGTCCTCCCCCAGCTGTCAGCAATCAGGGTGACCAAAAGAACCTTCACCAGGAGCTGGAGGAGGATCAGACCTCACAGGGCTCTGCAGCTTCCTCCCAAGGGAAGTGGAGGGGCAGCTCCAAGCTCTGCTCTCTGATCAGGGACAGGACCCAGGAACAGCTGGAGCTGTGCCAGGGGAGGTTGGGGTGGGGATCAGGGAAAGGCTCTGCCCCACAGGGTGCTGGGCACTGCCCAGGGAATGGGCATGGCCCCAAGGCTGCCAGAGCTCCAGGAGAGTTTGGACAATGCTCCTGGGCACAGGGTGGGATTGTTGGGGTGTCCTGGGCAGGGCCAGGGGCTGGAATGGATGATCCTTGTGGGTCCCTTCCAACTCAGGATATTCACTGACCCTATAAACTCCATCACAATGATCAAGCAAAACCAGGACCTAATTCCAACACATGGAGCCACGACCCCCGTGCTCACTTCCATCTGCCCCAGAGCATTTGGGGCAGGCAGCTGAACACCCCTCTCCTGCAGCTTTCCCCACACCAGCCCAAGGCACCACATCCCTGATTTTCCACACAGAACCCACAGTGAGAACCTGGGTTTCCAAGGGAGTCCCCAGCTGTGCTGACTGGGCTTCACCCCTTGCTGAGACCACACCTGGAAAAGCAGCTTTTAGGGTGGGCAATGCTTCACAGACAGGGCCAGGGGCTTCCTGTGGCTCTGGAGTGGCTGCTGAAGCCACAAACTGTGGCCAGCCCTCAGCGCAGCACCCTGGCAATGCTCAGGCAGGCCATCTGCAAAACGTGGAGTATGTAAAATATTTCCTATGAAAGGACGTTCCTTGATGTTAGAGCCTTGGAACTTTCAAGCCTGATCAACAACAAAGGAGATGTAATTGTTGAAACAGAGGACCCAACAGGCTCTGCGTGACGTCCGCGTGTTCGAAAGCCAAAACACTTGTCAGCAGAATTGCTGAATTTCAGGGCTGCATACGTTTCAATAATGTCAGACCTAGAGGGAGAGTAACAAATGCTGGGAAGAGGGATGTACCACTGATGGCAGACACAAAGGATGCAGAATTTCTGGGCCACACGGACATCTGGCAGAGCCCCAAAGAAAAGGAAGAAACTCATAAAGGCAGCTCCTCAAGGGAGCAGCATCAGCTCCCATTGGGTAAGAGGCAATTCCAGCAGCGGCACATCACAGCTGCCAGCCCAGAAACCCCCCAGCCAAAAGGAAGAGAAGCACTGAGCCTGTGGATCAGCTGCCATGGCAAGCCAGAGAACCATTACCCAACAGAAGATACAATACTAATTAAAAAGAAAACCTGTGCAACTTGCAACCAATGAACATTAATGCTTTTATTCAGCAAAGGGCAGAAACACTGAAAAGTTCTGGTGGTGGCAGTGCTGCATTGTTGTGGATTTGCCAGCCAGTGACCCTGTCTGCACACAGAAAATATATATACGCATATATATAAGACATATATGTGTGTGTGTATATACATATTAAAAATATATACGTGTATATATATAAAGATATATGTGTATATAATATATAAAAATATTATACACATTAGATATATAAAATATATATTATATGTATAATATTTATTATATATACACATAAATAAATAAATATATATATATATATATACATATAAGTTATATTCCCTAAAAATACTTCTACGCTGTTTGTGGACCGGGCTCTTGCACACCGGGTAAAACAACATATTTTGGGCCCGCTCACTCACCGCCAAGGCCGCCCAGGACTCCCGCGGCTCCATGCCGGGATCAGCGGGGCCGTTCCTGGCGCTCCGGGCCCACCCCGTGCGCGTACATGGGCGCAGCCATATTGCCGCCCCGGCCCGCGGTCACGTGGGCGCGGCTCTCTCTGCGCCTGCGCGGGGGCCGGCGCATGCGCACGGCGCGCGGCTCTCAGCAATTAGCGCTAGATGTTAATTAATTAGTTCGTGCTTAGTGGCGCTTTGCTGCGCAACACCGGCACAGCCGCTTTCGGCTCTTCCTGGAGCCCCTGAGGTGCATGGGATGTGTTTGGAAAGCAGTTTTTCCATGTGCCCTGGAAAAAAAAAAAATAAATCCTGAGGGAAAAAGAGTCCTGAAATCCTGGAATTGAGTTTTTCCTCAAGGGATGTTGATGCCTTCCAGCTGAATTTTCTGTCTCCAGGGTGAATTTTCTGCCCTTTTGTGAACGTAACTGATGACCTCAGATAACTTCTACAACAAAACTTTGTGTTTCCAGCATTGCATAAGATCATATTACACAAATAAACGTGCATTGGCCAGGTAGAGGATAAATACCAGATAGGCGGCTTCATGTAAATTTTATTATACAATGGATGGACCATTCTACCCCTTGGAGTGCTCCATTTGTGAGACCTTCCACCTCGCACTCCATGGGGAATAAACAATGCTTCCTTTCAAAACTCAAGTGTTTCTGTGTTTGGAGAGCTCCTAAATTCGGCCCAGGGTCTGTGGCACAGAGCCTGGCGTGCCGGTTCTCACACCGACCATGGGCTGTTCCCCCAGGGATGCTCCCACCAGGAATGTTCAGGAATTCCAACCAGGAATGAGCTGCCAGGGCACTTCACAGCAAAAGCAATAAACCCTCCTGGCCAGGGTCATCGCTCCTGCCTCTTCCCAAGAGCTCTGCTGGCTCTCCTGGAATGGAAAATGCCATTTTTCACCCGTATCCCAAACGCTTTTACGTTTTGTGTTTGTGTCCCGCTGGCTCTCCCCCTTTCTACAAAAGGCATTCAATTAATCAATGGTTCCAAAAGCTGCAGAGAGGATTTTGGCACAGAGCCCTCACACAATCCTCACCCAGCAGGAAACCACGCTTGGAATTACTGGAAATGTGATTCTAGAGGAGGAAGAAAGGGTGAATGTTGGAGGGCACTGCAGTGTGTGCAGAACGAGAAAATTCAGACAGGCTCCAATTCCAAGATTTCCTTGGCTGCAAGCACGTCTCTTGGGATGAGTTTTGGATGTGGAGTTTTGGATGCTGAGAATCTGATGATGCCTCACATCCAGCTCAGCTCCTCTCCATCAGGCTGCTTAGGGTGTTTGCAGGTGGCAAGCACTGTGCAGACCTGGGCTGGAACATCTGCCCACAGCAAGCACCCTGACTGGCATGAAAGTGCCATTGCCAACTCCAGCAAATGCATTACAGCTCTCCTACAACCCTGTGATTTCTTTTCTGAGCTGCCTCAGTCCCTGGAGACAGGTGATGTTAGAGCAGTCTTCATTTCATTTAGTCTTCATTTTCATTTTGAGTGAAAACCTCAAAGCTCTACAGGCAAAAATATAAAGAACCCAAGCGTGTTGCCTTTCTCAACCTCCTTAGATTTTTAAGGCAGCTCCGTGGTTTTCTGTCTCTAACTTACAGTTTTTACGGTAGTCTGGTGGGTTATCACTACTTTGCTTTCGTTTGGGCTGTATTGTGCTTATTAAGAAAGACTTGTTTGTTTCATATCAGGCATGATCAAACAAGTGGGCTCCTTTGGCACCTGTCCCCAGTATGGATGTCTGACCCCCTGAAGTCTAAGGCAGGCCGGTTTGCTGTCCTAGGAATTAATCCCTGAAAATTCCCATGGCACGGGGGTTAGAACTAAATATTTAAGGTCTCTTCCAACCCAAACTATTTTGTGATTCTACAAAAACTTTGATCCTGGTTTCTGGAAGAAGCAGGAGCCACAGTTCCATACTCCAGCTGTAATATCGGGATGACTGGACTGTGAGCAGTTATTACAGGAACACCCGTCAGAGCACCTGGCTCTCTGAAAGAACCCTGCTATTTACATAGAAATAAGAAGAATCTGAAACCTACCATTTCCAGATGCTTTTCTGTTGAGTGGCTAAATAAACTCAAAAGCTGAAAGTTCCTCACTTTCCAGGTCCATGTCTGTCATTAAATAAAGCACATTGGAGCCATATTGAGGGAAAAAATCAGACATCTGCAGTAAATGAAGCGGGCTTTTGGACTCACTGCTATCCCCCAGAACCCAGCCATGGCAGCACTTAAAACAAGACCTTTTTACCCCCATGTGCCCAGGAGGTTTCTTGATGTAAAGGTTCTTGGGGTCATAGCAAGCATTCTTCACATTGCAAAGCTTTCAGATACACTCCGTGGCACTGACTCCTTTATTTATCACCTTCTGTCAGGAGAACTGCTGCTGCATCAGAGAGGTCACAACCTTCTATTCTTCCAAGCCACTGTCCTGTCTTAAATGAACAAGTTCTGCTTAATGCCATGGGCCAGACATCAATCTTTGTGCCTAGTCCTTCAGTGGACTCCCCCCAGGCTTGAAAAGTAAATTGGGTGAAGAAGGAGATCTGGTTTCTCACAGCCTTTCTTCCCTGTGAGAAAACGCTGTGGGTGCTCTCCAGCATTGCTCCACTGTGAGGAAAGAAGATGGGCCCAGCAGAACCTTGCACAGGTAGTGCCTGACTGCCCCTGAACGGCAGATGTTCATGGTGAACCCTATTTTCAGCTTCTCCCAGGCCTGAGTCCAGCTGTGGCTGGAGCTCAGGGGCTGGAGGGCAGGCTGGGGAGGCTGAGGAGCAGCCACATGGGGCTTGTCCCAGGCACTGCAGGGGCAATACCCTGAAGCAGAGGAGAGAACTTCCTGCTGCAAGTGTAGACTCTGCCGGCACCACAGCAGTTGCTGGCCAAAATTTTTTTGCTCAGCCCCTCCTTTCATCTTCTTTTTTTTTTTTTTTTTTTTTTTGTTCCCTGCTCTTCTTTCTCTGCCCTTCCTTGCCCATGGCTGCAGGTTGGTAAGAATGCTTTTTAAAAAGGCCATTATGCCTACTCCACCTCACCTGCTTCCCTCAGCCTTTGCAGCACATAAAAACCTTGGTAAGAGATAAAAAAAACCTTTTAATTGTGGTAGGGTAAGGAACATACTGCATCTCTGGATGCACTGAGTGGGATATGAGCTGCCAGCAACACAGCTACCCTCTAGCTTATATTTTGCAGAAAAAGAGATTGCAGGCAGTGAGTATCAGCCACTCATGGCTCCTGTTTGTCAGGGCTACTAAAGCACCATTTTGCATTGATTTCACATTAATCCTTCCACTAGTACAACAATGCACCTGCACAGAAATGCCTGTATGTGTGGATCTGTGAATATGTAAGCATGTTACATATTTGTGTGTATTTCCTCCCAACTCTCTGGCTGCTGTTGGACATCTGACAGCAGCAGCAGAAGATTTATTGATCTGGTCATAGCATATTAAGGCTGCTGAAGAGCAGATGTTAAAAACAGACTTCTTGGCATATATCAGCCCTCGGTTGTATTGGTCTCACACATGTTCCAGTTTATTTATTGAAGCAATTGCTCTTCTCATTCTCTTCATTATCTTCCTTCTGGGCAATTCAGGCACACCAGAGCCAACCCCTTCCAGTCAGTCAGTCCTTCTTGGATCATCATTTTGGCTTTAGCTTGGGCAACACCCAACAACTTTTCCTTCCTGAAAAGGAAAAGCCCATCCCACTGTTCATAAAAGCAGATGGAAATTTATCAGCTGCGAAAATTTATCCTGGCATAAATACAGTGAAAATAAAGACTCAGGGATCCCCCTAATTTGATAATAAGCAGGTGCATAATGGGGCCAGGGAAGCCATCTGAAGGGGGAGCTTCAGTGGTGTGACCATATGCAGCACCCGAGAGGCTGTGATGCACCACAGCATTTTGTGGCAGATGAGGAACAAAACACAGCCCTTTGACCATAAAAATGTTGTTTGTCCCATTTTATTACAAACAGCCACAGAGCTGTGAAATTCATGCAGAGCAAAGGGTTCTTCCTGTGCAGGAGAGCAGCGTGGCTCCAGGCACCAGAAAAGTGTGACCCTGGTCCTTCTCCAGGAGACAGCCTTGTCACAGCCTCCTTAAACACCTGGTGTGCACGCTCTAAGGTGAGGGCTCCTTCCAGACTTGCAGCAGCACAGGTTTGTATTCTGCAGCTTATTTCTCACAGGGATAGGGCAGCAATGCTCCTGGCCACAGCTTTGGTGTAGTAAAATCCACAGGCCCCCTGACAGCAGGGCTCTGGCACAAGGAAGCAGAGTCCTGTTCCCCGTAATTCCTCCCAGGACTGGTACTTGCCTCCAGCTGTCACTCCAGCACCCCATGGCCTCTCTGTATGCTCAGCAGCTTTGCTGCAAACCTCTGCCCGCATGCTTCTGGAGCTGCCTCCTTCACAAAAATGAAAATTAACTAAATATTTTCCTAATATCTAGCCAGCAGTGGACATCTGTGGACCTGGATGGGCAGGAATTTTTCCAGCTCCCCTAATTTTGTCAGTCTTCCTTTTCTTGCCTGAACCCTCATGCAAAATACAGGCAAGTCTGGTTTAATCTGGATTTTAGGTGATTTTTTGCCACTCCTATGCCATTAGCTCCCCCTCATGCTTACAGTAGCATTCCCTTTTCTTAAGTCTGGCACGGTTTAGAAATTCTGCTGAAATAATAATTGCAGTAAATTTTTATGGAAACAGATGGGGGAACCAGACAGCCATAAATTTAATAACTCCTATGAGTACTTAGCAGCAGAAACACGAGTCCCCAAATTCATTAAGAAAAAAGTGATTAATGATGATATAGATTTTGCATAATTATAGAAAGCCTTAAAATGTACAGCTTCTGAATGCTCCTCATTTATTCTGCCTTATTGGCTGCCTGGACAATTGAAGATGAAAGGCCTGGGAAAGACAGAAAACACACATTTTAACTGCTGGGTAAAGTAAGTAAAATAATGATCCAGTGGCAATGCAGTGACCTTTACACGTGAACATGTCTTTCAGACCCTCTGCAGTTAGTCCTACAGCACAGATGAGTTAATCTAATATTTCCATTTTAGCTCATAAGAGAAATGAAGGAAAATCTTAATTACGCCTGTAGTTGTGGTTATAATCCAACCCCCTGACACAGGAATTACTCACATCTGTTCTCAACTCATTTTGTGGGCCAATGCAATGGCTTAGTTGACTCAGGAAGCAGAGCTAAGAAAAGGTTTACAACAGAATTGCCCTAAGCTGCCCAAATTGTGCATTTCCAAATTATCTCAGAGGAGCCTCCCTGATATTCCCACAGAGTGGCTGGAACCAGGAAACATGGTTTCTTCAGCCACTGCTTTGCTTCAGTCATTCTGGTGATTTAGGCCCTTCTTTTTAAAAAAAGAGTATTAACAGACCTGGTCTTTTACAAAGGTTGTTGCTGCAGTTAGTGAAACGTGATGTTGTCCCTCCTAGGAGAAGTGTGGATGCAACATTAGTGCTGGACCTGCTTTCCCTCCCCTCCCAACCAGTATGGACCAGCACAAGATCAAGGCCCTCCTGGTGCAAGCTCAGCATGACCCCTTGGGCTATTTGGATGGACCTCTGTAAGAAAAGATTCAAGTAGAAGAGGATTTCCTTGACTTTTGTGGGTTTGGAGAGCTGAACTCCTCCCTGTTCCATGGGGTTGGATGAGTCCTCCATGGCAATGATGTGGCCCAGCAGTGCTTTGCAGAGATGGTGGCCCTGACTCCTGGGAGAGGTTTGTGGCTCCAGCTCAAGGGTGACCCTCACCTCCACTGCTCAGCTCCCTCAGCCTCCTGGCAGAAACAAGCTGCAATTGTTTCTGGACAGAAAGGAGCAGTATTTTTAAAAACCATTGACAGCTGTTTGCTCATCTTGGAGTGTTTATCAGCTAAATGCCATTTCCAGCTCCCAGGGAGTGGATGGAGAGTGCTTGGAGTGACATACAGAGCAGCCACCATGGCTGAAACAATCCCCCTATTGGGAGATGTCACTGAAGAAAGGAGCTAGGGGGTTTATTTGAACAACTGAACTTTGGCATGCAAACTACAGCTATCTTTTTAACATAAACTGCAAAAATAACACAGTTTTCTTTAGAAAAATGAGCTGTGTGGTTGCAACTTGATATAATTCATTTTTAGTATTATCTAAGTCAAAGAAAAGAGTTTCTCAATCTGCTTAGGCTACTCAGAGAAGGACAAAGAAACCAAAGGACATGGGTGACAGGGTAGGGACAGGGAGTAGAGGGCTGGAGGGAGCACAGACTCTCATAGCTGTTGGGGCACATGTTGACTGTCCCAGAACTCCTGCACATCCCTTTTTGCCATCACTCCACACTGCTGTCCTGTAAGACCACATGAAATCCTGCTCCATATTCCCTTCTAAAGAGCTGGGGACAGGAGTGGGCTGGATGGGGATGACAGCTCCTAAAGAGGAGGTCAGCAGTGGGGAGGAAGGTTGTCTAACTTCAGTCTTCATTTTCCATTTCCTGTTAAATGTAAGTCAAACCCAAAGCAAAACCCCTGGAGACGTGTGAAGCAGCAGCTCCAGAAGATCAGGGAGTGGGTCTTTGTCCACACCCAGCTGCACCTGTCAGGCTGTCCATACACCACCATCAAAACCAAACTAAACAGTTTTATTGGTACAGGTGAGTGGCTTTTACAGCTCCTCCAACTCTGTCCAGAAGATTCACTTTCCAGTGTCTCCAGCAAGCTGAGATCTCAAAGGGAGAGCCCTGACCGCCTTGCTTGTTTTCTTTGACATTGTGGAGCACAACCCTTTGGTGAGAGGCAGCCGAGAGGTCCTTCCCAGGACCAGCGGAAGGAGCCTGCTGACAAGAAGTTTTTATTTACCTTCCTGTGACTTTCCAGGGCCCTTTTCCTTTTCCTTCTGTTTTGAAGAGAGAAACTTGCCAGTTCTTCTCCTCTCAGCAGGATTATCAGAGCTGGCTTCCGATGTAAAGTTTCCCATTGCTGAAAGTCCCTGATGGTCCCTGCCTGCGGTGCCATTGTGAGAGGCGTTGCCATTCCCAGCTGATAACCTCTGGCTCAGGTTCTGCTGCAGAAAAGCCATTTTATCTAAGGGAAACAAAAAGCTCTGGGAACAGGGGCTCTGTACATGGGCAAGGAGCAGTGCATGACATGTGAATTTGCCAGATGTTACCACTCTAAATCTTTCTAAAATATGCCCTGACCACAGCTGCTTTATCTGCATGGAAGGAGTTGGGAGATAAGAGGTGATTTTACTGACAGTGCTGTAATGGCCTGACCAGGCAGCCTGGGAGCAGCTCCCTGACCCAGCGTCACAATTCCTTGCAAATGTGCCAAATGTTGGGTTTTGTGTGGTCCTGAGCACTGTTTCATTTGACAGTGTCCTTCCTTAATGCCTATTCAGAGAGATTGTTTTCCAGAAAATTACAGCATCTTCTAAGGTGTACATTTGGTTTATAAAGGGCCTTGACTTCTTCTGCAGCTCAGTTGATGCCTCAAGGCCTGTTTTAATGCTCTTCTGACAGTGTCTTGTGTTTGTCTGATTGGAAATATTCCAGGTAATTAAGAAATTACACACCAACTGCTGCTTAAAAATATATTGTGTGTATATTTATTTTGCATATTCTGGCTTTGGAGGAGGCTGTTTCAATTCTCCATCCCCCCTTTCTGAATCTCCCATGTCAAGCCTGGAGCCCAAGCTCTGCAGAACCCTGCAAAGCCAGAGAGTGCCCTTAAGTGAAGCCTGTTTATTTCTTATCGCCTCTTATTCTTTACAGGAAATAATATGGGGAGGCCATGTCAGAAATACAGATACTGTAATTATTATTTTTATTATTCCAGAGTATGCACAGGAACTTACTATTTTTAAGTCTGGTCATCCCTGTAACCTGCAGTGCCTTAATTTGGAAGTTCACACTTGAAAGGAGAGAGAATTGCATCCATACTCATTGTCTGTCCTTGTCACAGGCATGGGGCTGCACTGATGAACTCTAATCACACACGTGAGTCCAGAACAGGGAGAGGAGGCATTTCTCTGTGCACAGAATAATCAACTCTGAGTAAAATGCAGAGCTTGAAAGTGATTTGTATCCATCCTTACCCCCACCTCCTCAGTCTAATTAACTCCTCTAATAGAATTAATCAGCACACTAAATACGAGACTCACTAACAACTGAAAAAAACACACCACTATTTATTCCAAAATACAATTACACTGACAAACTCAATTACATGCCTCAGTCACTTCTGAAATTACTCACCAGTATTGGACTGTGCACAGTTTAAGTTTCATTGTTGAAAGAAATCATAAACACTTTCTAAATTGTACAATGTTTACAGAAATACACAGAAGCACAGCTTTTATTACCCATGTGGCAAAATTAATTTGACACATTGAAAGCAAATGAATAGAGCTGGAGGACTTTATTCAGGCAGTATTCTTCCCACTGATAGAATTTACACTGGGGGAGCATCTAACACATTAGACTTATTAAACTCTGATGTAGGTAAATAGCATTTCAAAGGGGATGAGAAAGGATCCAAATCAAAATCCTTATTGCATTTGAATGAGAAACATCCAATTCTGCATTTCTAACTGTTCTTTTAGTTTACAACCCCCTTGCACCAAAGTAGGCTTTTGCTCTGGAAGCTTTTTCAGCAGAAGCAGTCCACAATATGCAGTTTTGATTTTGGGTTTAGTCTTCTAAGTCTGTGGTGAACTCTACAGCTGAAAATAAACTCCCATCAGATCTGGTTATGTGAGTTTAGGTTAATTTGCAAGTCAAAAGAGGAAGATAAATGCTGCTTGTGTTTTTAATAATCCAAGTTTATCTAAGTTCATCTTGATCTGAAGATACAGAAATTCTTCCTGAACTTTTTATTTGTCTGGTCGTATGCAGCACCTGCTTCTCAATTTAGTTTATTTTCAAACTGTGATACCAGTCAAACAGTAATATTTCTCACAAAAGAGAGAGAGCTGCTCTTGCTTACAACTGGGCACAAGTAGATAAAAATTTGAGCTCCAGCCTGACAAAGTCTGTGTTGAACTTGAAATACCCTCCTCTGACTGAAAGAAACATCCTCCCATCCTTAGCAAGGGCCCACATCCATGTAGAACCAGTACAACGAACTTGTTTTGAGCCTAAAAATTACAGTGGCACTTGCCTAGTAGGAAATTCTCAGGTCAGTAGAGTTGGTTACTGAAGGAGCTACAGATTGCTCAAAATTCCTTTGAAAAAAGAGAGTCCAGCACTTTGAAGAGTTCTTCAAGAAGGCAAGGAACATCCTGCTGGGTCTCACTTCATGCTGAACCTGAAAGAGACACGGGACCTGTCAAGGGAAGAGGGATCAGAACTCCCAGTTTCAATCAAAACATTGGAAGAGTTGAGCAGATGCATTCAGGACCCAACACCAGCTCCACAGGGATGGAGTGGCACTGGGATGGCACTGGGAAGTTGTGTTTTTATGGACGGATCACACACGGTGTGCTCTGCCAATGTCCATCCCTGTGGGCTCTCCCATTCCATCCCCTGCTCTAAACCAGGGGAGCAAACAAATCACAGGAAAGGAAGATTGTTCAGTGCCAAATGATGATTGGCCTGTGTTAGTGAGAAACCTTTTCTCCTTCCACTTTCCTTAAAATTATGAATTCTTATCATATTCTGGGACAGTAACATTTGAGGAGCATGACAACAGAACAGAAAGGATCTCCAGAAAAACTAATCCCATATCTTCTGGATGTATATAACAAATATTCTGGGAAATATTTGTTATATTTTGGCTTTTTGCCATGCCCATTTATTTCACAGCACGCCAGTCATCCCTATCCATAGTCCCCTTCCCACTGGAGTTCTTTTTATGTGCAGCCAGGCAATTCACACCCACTACTCCCTTCCTACTCCTTCAGGTGTTTAAAGGTTGTTTAAAGCAAAGTATTAAACCAGATTTTATTCTAATCCACATGTTTGCAGCTCTATAGCCATTCCTGTTAGAAGTGCTGTGACACAACCACACAGTTTCACAGCTGAAGATGCATGTTGGGATAAAGATAAATTCATGGTATGAAACTGGGGCCTTCTTTTGCTGGAACTCAGGAATAAGACTCACTTTTTGACTTAATAGATTTTATACTTTCATCAGTGGAATATCATCCATCAAATCAAAACCTTTCAGAAAGGCTGGAGCTATTCCACATCCAGGCACCTCCTTTATAAATTCTGCACATTTCTGCAGTCATCAATGCTGCATTGGATGACACTTGCAAAGGATTACAGACCTGATACGATATTAGATAAAAATTACAAGTCAGAAGCTATTTTATTGCTATTTATTTTCATCAGCAGAGCATCCCTCTCCCAAATGCCATTCTAGTTTGGTTGATATTGACTTTTCAGGCTGCTGAGAAGTTTTGTAATTCTTTTTTGTTCATAGTTTATGTATAGAAATCAATACTAGTTTGCAATTTGTTGAAACTGGTCACTGTAGGAGTAACATGTACCTGATTTATCCTTACATTTTATTCCCAGTCAGAATTTGATTAATTTTTCAGTCAATCTATGATATCTAATAATTAAAAATGGTGATTTCTACATCTTACGTGCACTTTTTATTAACCTCACACTAAAACATAACTGAACAAAGCAAGCAGGAACATGGCTGTGAATCTTCCCTAACATCACTGATTGAGATATCAAGTGATCAGTGATTGAGATATCAAGGGTCTGGATTTCTTTTTTGATCAGAATTTGTGCTCATACTACCAGAAATAGAGATTTCACTGGTTTTCAGGTAGAGCAGTAATGATTAACTGCAAAATTATCAGACTCAAGGTCTCATTTTCTGGAAAACAGTTAGAAATTGTTTACAGCTTTCTACTCTAACTGCAAAAAGTTTGGGTCAGAATAATGTTACCACATCAACCCAACTATTCGCCTCAAATTTCGTGTTGCAAGGAGCAAACCCCACTGAAAGAGCCATGATTTAGTGTCACGGCATTGTCAGACATCACTGGAATGTTCCTGGACTGACACTACCATCTAGTGTCCCCATCACAGACTGCAGCTTCTCTGGGGGGAAAGATGCCAACGAGCTTGTTTGTTCACTTCTATAATTACATTATCATAAATAATTCATCTCCCGAGACACATGTACAAATAGAAGACAGACTGAAGGCCAAAAAATGCCAGCTTCCTTTTCCTCTTGAATTATAATAGAAAAGTCAGCTAGGCACACAGTCCTGGGGGAAAAAATCGTGAGCTGATTTAGCAATAGCTCTCACAAGAAGACTAGGTGATGTGTTTGGTTTCCACACTTTTCTCCCAAAGGTCCAGTAAAATTGAAAACCACATTAATGCTCTTGTAGCACACCTGGGATATTCAGCAAAACTGGCACAAATGAAGTGTGGAGCCTCAGTGCCACACAGGGCATCTTTTACTGCCTTAGGAGCATCTTTAGCTTTCCTGGGAGAGGCTCATGAGAGCTCTGCTGGACCAGCCACACTTGAGGACACTTCACATTTCCTGGTGGGGCTAGTGAGCATATTTGGAACCTCTCCAGGATGCCAGAAGAGGTAGCTTTCCTCTAAAATAAGTTTCCTGCATCAAAAGCTTCCTTGGAGCCCCAGCCCCACAGTTTTCTGCCCTGTCTCCTTCAGCAAGGGGCAGGTGACTTCAGCAAAATCAGCCTCCTTAAGCTACAGTCTTTGCCTGCTGTGCCCACTCTGGAAAAGTGAGTCCAGCGAGCTACCAAGTGAATTGCAACCCCTGCAAAACTGCCTGAAGGGGAAGAGGACTCTGTTCTGGCCAGGTTGCTGCAGGGAGACTGGAAAATACACTGGAAGCCATCATGAAACCCTGAATGCTTTTTTTTTTTTTTTTTTTTTTTTTTTTTTTTTTTTTTTTTTTTTTTAAGAAAAGCCTTTTCCAGCTTTTGACTTTTATTACACTTTCCAAAACAATTTCAAGAAGTTCCTCCTTTGACCTATGAAAACTCCTGTGCCTAAATATGCTTTACAATCCTCTCATTCCCCCACTTACAGTTTCAATGTGCTGTAACAGTATTTTCAGCCAGTAAAATACTGCACTGGGGACTGCTGAGGCAGCTGTGCTTTACTGCAGACACTGAATGGGCTGTGACAGACTGCACCACACCAGGCTCATTATACACATCTTCCACTGAAACACTGCAGTCCAGAGAAGCCTTTAACCTGCTGATCACAAAGAAGAGCCATTACATTGCTTTTGATGCTGCAGCCATAACAGCACCTTATTTCTTCAAATTATTGACACAATGTCACAATGCTGTCTTGACATCCTCAGGCTGAAGGTACCAATGCTCTTGAACTCTTTCTAGAGCACTAGCCTTTCATTTGCAGCACACTTCAAACATGCTCTCCAGTGGACTTTGAAGAAATCTCAAACTTCTCCTGCAGCTCAGACATCCCAGCTGTAATCCCCAGCACTTCTAATGGTCCTTCTCTGATAAAGCCATTTGAAGATTAAAACTACTCAGTAATTTGGGCCAAAATGCATTTTGTTACTCCAGGATGAGAGTTAAACAGTTCCTGCTATGGAGATGAAGGGGTAGAGCAAAAGTTGCTGGGTTGCAGAGCCCTCTGCAGTGAGGGACTGGTAAAAATGCCCTGTACTGAAGCCAGGGACAGACATTTGGCAGGGAACTGGGGCAGATCCCTGTGTCTCCCCACAGGCCCGAGGGTGCCAATTGCCAGCACAAGACTGCAGCAGTGTCAGAGAGCAGCACAACTCTCACATCAGCCAGCATGGAAGAGACTTTCCTCAGCAAAGAGGGACACAACCAATGGTACCTCTTACTCTGTGTTGCCAGAAATGCAATCAGGAATGACATGGAGGCAAGTCCTTCCCCCTGACATTAAAATGACATTGTTGACATCTAAACCTGATGGCTCTTTTCTCTCTCAACGTGAACCTTGTGGCAGCAGCCAAGGAATCCCTTTTTAAGAGAAAAGCTTATTTGAGAGATTTGCCACCAACATTCTCCCTTGCTGCAGATATCCACCAACTAGAAGTTGAGTGACCATTCACAGAGTGTTTCCATCAGCATGGGAGTGATATCAGTAGATTTCATCATGTCCTTTCTCTCTCCTGCCACCCGTTAATGCCCTTATTAATTACACAGACACAAACAAACCCCCCCTTCTGTGGTTCCCGAAGTCCCTTGAAACCACACAGCTACTCAGGTTAGGCATGCCAGGAGATTATTTCAGAGCCTAAAACCAACAGGAGATCTCCATCTGATTGATTAAGAAAATAGATACAAAGGGGAGATAGAGCACAAATGCACCTGTGACAGCAGAACCCCTCTGTGAAACAAAGGGGGCCAGACTACATTCAATATACTAAGGGGAAACTACTTCCCTGGGCACAGGAAAATGTGCTAGATGGGTTTTTTCAGACTCTTGAACACCTTGCAGAAAGTCTGGGATACCCCAATGTTCAGGGTGACTCCAAAGTCACTAGGATCAGTATTTGTGTTTGTCTTTGTGTTTAGACATCCGTGAAAATTAGGAAACAGAGTTGTCTTATATGAACAACAAAACACAAGCCAGAACTTAAACTGTGGGCTTGGTTGGTAGCAGCAGATTAGAACATTAGAACCCTTTCAACTAAGGAAAATACTCAGGAAAGGCTTAAGATCCACTTACTGTGCAAGAAGAAAAATCAGTGCACCAGCTCCTTCATCCTGAAGGCTAATCATATAAGATTAGCAATGATTCTACAGAGCTTTGCTGTACCTTGATCTTTGAGAGCAAAAATAAAGTGAAAATGCAACTCTTTCTTTCCAGCCCATCCTATTGATGTGCTCCAAGAGCACCATACAGCAGCACTCCTCAACTGAGAAACCTTTTGGCCTGGAGCAAAACTTGCTGTAGCCCAGCCTGGTAAACCCTCCTTGGGTAACTGTGCTCAGCTTTACATTTGATGGATCAGTGATCCCTCCCTTCCTCAGCTGATGCCTGAATCATCTGGGAGTCATTCAATCACTGACATGGCTGGGAGTGACAATCCCTTAAAAAGGCAGATGGGAGAGTGTTACAGAGAAGTTGTGTCTTTTCCTTTTCTCAGAGAGGACTGGGACAGGAGAGAAAAGAAGTATCTCCAAAGTCAGCTGGTTATTAGGCAGTGAGTTAGAAGAACAGTCTGACCCAGGTGGAAGGAGAGGGAGACCTGGGGAGGGCCCCATGAGAAAATAGGCTGAATAGCAAGAGCAGGATGGTGGGAGGTTTTTTTGCTTTATGGTCAAATTTGTCCTATCTGAGAAGTGCTGTAGGATATTAACCAATCTCTGCTTGGTTAGCAGCCTGCTCATGTAGGAGTATGATATTTAAGACCATAGATATTGTTCTTGTACTCTGTCATGTGCTGTGCCACATCCCTCCAGGCTGTGCCCCCCAAAACTGACCCTGCTGTCAGTCAAGGGTAATTTACTGAAAGTTTTGCAGCAGGTGGTGTCCAGGTCTTGGTCTTTGAACTCACTGAGTACTCTGAGAAAGCCCTTCAGTGATATTATTCAGAGTTTCAAATTACTTGCCATGCTCTAAATGCTTAAATAGATGCTGGACCCAGTCTTCAATGTGTTTAAAATTGTATCTGAGCTGGAGAGATTGCTTTAACTTTCACAGCTAAGACTTTGGACAGATAAGAAGAGCAATAATATGTTCCAAGAGTCAGAACTAGGTGTTTTGACAGTGTTTCTCCTGTCATTTTATTTAATAATCCATTGCCCCTCGGTTAATAGCTTTCTGCTTGATTAGCCTGTATAAATCAAAACTTCACAGCTTTATCCCTGACATGTTATACATTCTGAGCTGAGGGTAATGAATCGTGCCATGGGTTGATGTACTCTGCCTTCCGTTCAGAGGCAGTCCTGTGTGAAGGAAACACCTTGGCTTTCAAATTGAGTTATCAGTGCACTGTCAAAATCCAGAGGAGGAAACGCAGAGGATCCTAATACTGTGCATGAGGGATTGCACAGCCCCGAGCAGAACGTGGAGCTGCAGGGACTGGCTCAGCCTACGCTGGCAGCTCTTGGGTGTCTTCACTAAGGCATGAAACTGCCTGCTCTGCATTTCCTGCCTTTCTGCTCGAATCTCCTGCCCACACTGCCCTGTTGGGAGTGGTGCAGCAGCACCAGCCTGGTTTCATTGCAGCTGTTCCCATGGGGATCCCCTCCAGGCTCTGAGGGCTGCTGCAAACCTGGGTCAGGAGGCACCTGTGGCACCTCCAGAACGGGTGTAGCTCAAAATGCTGAGCTGTGTTCAGTGTGAGCTGCTGCTTTTCCTCGGGCAGGAGGATTGCTGTTGGGTCCCACTGGGGGCAGCAAGGACAGAAGCATTTGTTCCACTCCTGGAGCTGGCTGCTGCTTTTCCTGCCAGGCTGACTCGCTCCTCCAAAGCCAAGCACTGCTCTCCTTGGCCACTAGATGCAGCTCACGCTGCACTGCAGTTTGCTTTACCTCATTCTAGTTCTTT
Source organism: Anomalospiza imberbis (assembly GCF_031753505.1). Lineage (NCBI taxonomy): Eukaryota > Metazoa > Chordata > Aves > Passeriformes > Viduidae > Anomalospiza > Anomalospiza imberbis. Next base: position 17,128,287 of record NC_089691.1, on the reverse strand, counting down.
GACGTTAAAAATTATTTCCCTTGTGTTTCTGGGTGTGTGTGGTTTGAGGAGGTTGAATCTTTACCCTAAAATCTTCCTGGTTTACTTCTAAGTCTCTTTTCCCCAAACTTCTTGCTTGCTGCATCAACTGTACCCATTTTGAAAGCCCAATCCTGCCTCCTCACGTCTCCATACAGAAACCCACTCAGCTGCACTGCTCTGGTGGACCTGCCAGGGTAATGGGGAGGCAAGAAATCAGCTGAGTTAATAGGGAACACACTGATTTTCAGCCTCAAGATGAGCACAGAATTTTACACTGAACTTCCCACTCCTGCCATTTCATTTTCCCAAAGAGTTTTTAGGCTGCAGATGCTGCACATCAATGCTGCCTCTCATCAGACATCCAGGGTAAGGAGTCTCCAGCTCCCACTTCCAGTGTGAGGAAAACCTCAGCACAGAGCCCAGGAGCACACCAGGGGATGGACCAGGAGCTCTGCTCTGCTTTTAGTGCCCACCCTGCCTAACACAGCAGGGTGAGAGTGAGTCCCTTGGGGAAACAGGGAGTCTGCAGCCAGCAGCTGCAGCAATTAGAGATCTCATTAAGAGCTATTTGAAGTTGTCTTGAGAAGAGCAGAAATTGGGATGCCATTGCAAAATTCAGAATCGCTGAAAGCTGGGGCTGGACATCAGAAAGACAAAAGGGCTGAGGAAGCAAAGGAGTGACACTGTGGCTGTCCCTGCCCTTCCAATAGTCCTCAGCTCAGGAGTCACACGTGGTGCAGGGGTAGGGGTGCTGGGGAAAGACTGATTGATGCTGTGAAAAACCAGCTTTGCCCTGGGCAACTGTGGGAACACAGGGTCACAGTGAGAGACTCCCTCACCTGCCCTAGCACTGCCTCTGAGCAGATTTTCCAGAATGACATAAAATCTTCCAATTTATCCTCTGCTTAAATGTGCTTCCTCTTGAAGATGTGCTTTTGGTCTGGATGCTTATTCCTTCCACTTGACCTGCTGCTCAGCCCAGGGGTTCAGGTGGAAAAGCAAAATCTGAGGAACCCTGAGCTCTCTCCCCTTGCATGTTTGATCCCTGCTGGCTGTGCTTGCTGGGATTTCAGCAGAAAGGTACCTACACCAAAGCAGCCCATCACCTCCACGTGGGTGCCAGCCCTGGCTGCCACTGAGGCTGGATCTACTCTGATTCTCCTGGAACACAGAACCCACAACTCTGGCTGTCACTGTGGAATCAACTCCAGCTTAGTATGGACTATTTTCTTACACAATGAGGCTGCTTGTGGAGATGATATTCTTGTACTGTGGCATATAAGGAGCCAGGGTGCTAGAAATTACTGGCAGCAGCTGTGGGTACTTGTAGGTAACAGCTGGGGAGAAGACCTAAAGCACCTGGTTGTTCTATTTTATTTGACACAGTGAGATATTCCTATTAAGCAATTATCTCCTAGGAGAACCAGCAAGGTAGCTGCACCATCATTCCTGGTTTGTTTGGGGTTTTTTTTTTGGGGGTTTTTTTTTTATTTTAGAAAATCGAAAATATTTTTTTTTCATAATGCACCAGATGAGATGGCTCAGACCTGCTGTGAAGGAAGCAGAAAGTAATGCTCACAGTTTGTAATATTTCCTTGAGCTTCTGCTTTTGCACTGAAAAATGAGCTTCCTACCATTAAAATGCTTTTAAATTACAAATCCACAGCTGCTCTCTCCAGCTTGCTTGAACACAGTAAACTCAAAGTGATCTATGTGATGGCTGTGGGCTAGCCAGCATGTTCTTCCCTTGCTAGGGGCATGGGGATGCTGTGGCAGCTCCTTGGGCTCTCTAAGGCCACACTGCTATCCATCAAGCTCTCCTTTCCATCACAGATAGAGCTGAACCAAGGAAAAGCTCCCTGAGATGGAGCTTTGGGAAGCATCAGCCAAATGCAGAAAGAATTCTCCATCCAGCCCTTCAGGAGAGGCTGGAGCTGAGCTCTGTGGCTGGGAACAGCAAGGAGCTGGAGAAGCAACTGCAGCCACGCTGGTCTGCCTGAGCATGCTGGATCAAATCCCACAGATCACAGAGGGGAAGCAGAGCCTGGCTTTAGGAAACCCAGCACTGTTGCTTTGTGCAGGTGCCACCAAGCCCTCCCAGTAGAGGCAGTCCCAGCCCATAAGCCTGGCTGTCAGCACAGGACCATCCTGCCTCCCCTCCATAACAAGAATTTGATTGGTTTCATTTTGCATTGAGGAAAAATACAGCAGAGAAGGAGAAGCAGATGTTTTTAGAAAAAGTCTACAATTCCTGGAGCTTCAAAGAGCTTTTTGATTGCACAGACATTAAAAAACATATAAAACAAAGACTTTCACTGTATTTTCACTAGGGTAAAACCCTCACTGAAATTTGTATGAGAAGTTTTTGGACTGAGCCTATATGGGAAAGTCTTATTGCTCACAAACCATTTTTAAAGTCCTTTTCACTGTTGTCTGGTTATTCTTCTTCTCTTGTGCTGCCTTGGAGGCATGTCCAACTCCTGCCTGTGCTGGTCATTATGGACAAAGCAAGGCAGGCTTGCAGGTGGCAGAGGGTTTGTTCCCCTCCAAGGGCCACTGCCTGGTGCCACCAGGAGCTGCATCACTCTCCGGTGGGAGAATGAAGCAGAGAAATTGCAGCTCTACCAAGTACAGCATTGGTGCTCCCACCTGCACTTCTTTACCCATCTCCTTCAGCTCACAGGAAATAACAGTGACATGGGGAAGGCCAAGTCCTTCCAGATGGAAGTGCAGCTGCCATCCTAAATACAATTTCAGGAGCAGCAGCATTTTGGGAGGCTGGCTGTGTCTCTCTAAGAGCTGGAGGACTGTTGTTACTGCAGGGAGGACATGGGGATATCATTTCTTCATGCTGAAGGAGTCTAGGAGATTCCTCAGGGTTTTAACTGAGAAATTTTCTTCTCTGGCCATTTTGAGAACTTTTGTCCTACTCATATGAGGACCTGAAGCAGCTCTGAATGTCACAAAGCAGGCACAGGGCTGCCAAGCAAAAGCAGAGATGCATGACTGTCAGAAAATCCTGTCATCAGCTTCAGATCCCTTCTGCATGAATCCCACCTGCAGCTCCACACATCCTGCATGTTGCAGGGTCCTTCCCAGAAGTTGCTTTAAATGCCTGGATTTCTGTTCCCTTGCCTGATAAAGGAGGAAGTATTTCTACTTTGGTTGTCTTAAGCTTCTATTTCTCACAACAAATCCTCCAGGAAATGATAATTTTTTTGCTAAGTTACCTTCTGAGTGAATTTTATTCTTTAATAACAGAAATTCAGTTTAAACTGGGCATCCTTATTTCTTCATCCTTAGTTCTCTGCCTTCTCAGAAGGCTCCTGAGAAAGATGCTGCTGGGAAAGGTAACACACAGGGGCTGTAAAGTGGTGGTAGGTGCCAGCACTGGGCCTCCTTTTGCCATCTTTAAAATGGGAATGATGTTCACCTGCACATTTCCTTACCCAGATTTGTGGCCCTGTAATGATCCCTATGCCAACAGACATTTCAGCAGAGGGAAACAAGTGGCTCTGTTGTCTCCTGGTTACCCTCCTTTCTCATCATTTCTCACTAGATTTCATCTCCCAGCCCCTGGTGCAAGGAGGAGCTTTTCCTGGGGAGCAGGTCACACCGCTGGGCAGCCCCCAAGGGACAGTTCTGTATTTGGGAGACTTCACTGCCATGGGCCTCTCTCCTCTGCAGAGGCTTGTAAGCACCATGATGCTGTCTGAAAGCAGGGCTTTTGTTCAAGCTCTTTATCAATGAGTTAATGAGTAAATGAGCTAATGAATAAAGCACTGTAAGCCCTGCTGAGAGCCCTGTGTCCTTAGTAAGCTGGCCAGGGTATCAGGGTTGAAAAGTTCAGGTCAGGTCCAGGATGGCCTTTCTCTCCATGGCTACTCCAGGAACATCCAACACCAGCAACTGACGTCCCAAAAGCTACTTTTCCACCATTCTTTTTCTCCCAGGGGCTTCTCCTGCTTGGGGTAAGGGCTGCATTTCAGCCAGGGGCCTCCCAGTAGGGGCTGGAACATGGCAGGGGCGTGCTTGGCCATGCACTCTCCTCTCAGCATTATTGTTTTTGTGCTCTGTATGTGCATCCCATGTGGAGGAAATGGGAGCTGGCTGTTCAGGCAAGCTGGATTTTACACTGGGATAAAGTTTTGAGATTGCCTCATCCCATTGGGAGCCTGTCCCTTAAGTCAAGGGGAGCTTCACACACATGTTGGCTTCAGTGAGCTGTTCTTGTCTCCCTGAGCTCACGGCCAAGAAAATGGACAAATATCTGCCCTGCAGCAAGGCTTCCCAAAAGGTTCCCAAAAGCCCGCCCTGTCTATAAAAATCACACATTTCTGCAGCCAGCTAAAGGCAGATAATGTATAAATGCTCCCATATGTCTCACAGGGCTTTCCCTACCCCTCTGCAGGGCCACCTGACACTGCTCTCCCACAGCTCCAGGGGTCCTGTGAGACCACAAGCCTTCAACAGCAGATTGCAGCAAAAATGATAGTTTGGAGCTTTTTCACTCTCAGCATAATTTTTCACAAGCACAGTTTTTAATTTGATTTCTTCTTGGCTTGTTTCCTCCTGTGGCGTACACACATCTTGCAAGCAATGAGGAATTTGGATGTCACTTCTCATTTCCCCTCAGCCTTCCGGATCCAAGTCCTGGTTATCCTTTTTCCCCTCAATGTGGAGAAACAGAACGGCATGTTGGGAACCAGCTGTGAAGCTCTCAGCCAAAAGCTGAGTAGGAAGTATCTTAGGATGAGCACTGGGTGCTACGTGTCATCTCTTCCCCCACCACCAATAAACGCGCCACAACAGGACTTTGGGTGCCTAGGGAAAAGAAGTTGGCTCTGTTGGCTGCCCTTTCCCTTTTTTGCACTCCTGGGAAGAGTCACCAGCCAGAAAACTTGTCTGTTCCTTCTTGCAAGGACAGCAGCATGCATGACTTCCTGAAGAGGAAGAGGTGCTGATCCCCATGTTGAGAATATGTCCCTGTCTTCCCTCTCTACCTGTGCTCTCCTTTGCCCTGCCTGCACACTCACCATTTTGCAGCTGGAAGAAGCTGGTAGGAAGCCACTTGTACCTGTGCAAAACCAGCCCTGGCTGCAGGGAATGCTTTGCCAAGGGCAGAGCAGCAGCTGATGCAAACCATTGCTCAAGACTGCAGATAAGCTCCATGCTGCCAGGCTTGAACGGGCTTACACTGCTGAGCATGAGGATTATTCCTGTTCCTGCATGAAACATTGCAAAGAAAGAGGAATCTGTGTCAGACATGAAGTCAAAACTCTCAGAAACCTATCTGAGCTCCTTGGAATGACCACTGTCTCCTGGTATTCCTATTGCAGATCTCCCCTGCTGGGATCTGCTCCCTGGGCCATTCTCATCCTGTGGCTCCCTCTGGGATGCCTGAGGAAGGTGTGCTGGTATTTCTCAGTCCCATGATTTCATATTTTGGGGTTATAGTAAGTTGTCTCCCAGGAATGTCAGGCCCTGGCACAGGGTGCCCAGAGCAGCCATGGCTGCCCCATCCCTGGCAGTGTCCAAGGCCAGGTTGGACAGGGCTTGGAGCACCCTGGGATAGTGGAAGTTGTCTCTGCCCATGGCAGGAGGCAGAAGGAGATGGGCTTTAAGGTCCTTTCCAGCCCAAACCATCCTTTGATTGCCCTTCCAGTCCCATGTTGGTCCTGTCTGTGTTTTTGGCAGGTCCAGGGGTGCTCAGCAGGTGGGATGAGAAGCACTGAGAGCTGAGATGAGCACTGTGCCTGTGCCATGCACATCCCTGGCTTTCCCTGCTTCCAAGAGCAAGTCGTGCCCACAGACATTCACCATAAGAACTCTCCACCACAGACTTAAAGAGGAGGGATGTACAAGGAATTATATTTACAGTAACTAAGTGCTGGTACGGGGCGTGCAAAAGGTGATTAAAAAACTCTCCTCTCTGCCTTGCTTAACAATCTGGAAAAAACCTGGCATACTCTCAGGGACTGCAGAGTTTAATATCTGGCTGATGATGCTAATGTAATTACATGCCAGCAGGTGGTGCCCAAGTAGAAAAAGGAGACAATTTAATACAGTATTCTCACAATTTAATATCATATTCTCACTCCAAGTGAGGTTGTGAGTGGCGTTTCATTTTGGAGTCATGATCCAGCCGTTCAGACAACATTTAACAACTCAATATTGGTGTTTTCATCTTTTCTGCTTCATCCCATCTCCCCAGACAGCTCCCAGATCTTCAAGGCTTGTGAGAGGGCTGGGAAGTACCAGCTGATAGCAAGGAAAGCAGTTCTAAATGCACACCCAGTCTGAAGGGGTTTGCTTGGTCCCACTGCAGTTGAAGCTGTGGGAGGGGACAGGTCAATCCAAACGAGTGTCTCAGGGCTGGTAGGTTGCAGTTTTTCTCAGGTGCACTCATTGCTTCTAGAGATTTTTACAAAAAATGGGCCAAATAATGAGTTGGGCACTGTTGAATGTTTTATGCAGGAGAGAGAAGTGGCTTCTCTTGCCCTCCTTTTAAAAATACAAGGAGAGGGATTTTGTGTCATCTGCTTTCTCCTGCAAAAACAACATGAACCTACTCAGCTGGTTCCCACTACCAGCCCATACTAAACAGATGCAAAAATACCAGGTTTATGTATTCTGTAGCTCTGGCAAGTTGCTGATCTGAGTGGTTTTTGCAGGTGCTAAAACACAGAACACAGGCACTGCCTCTGCAGGGCTTGCAAGCTCTTTAAAGGAAAATACAAACCCCTGCAATTCCATAACTTTGGTGAACAATGAGAGTGATTTCTCACTGGATTGGGACAGGAAACCTGTAAAGAGCACTTTCATGGTCTTCCTTCCCTGCACTGAGAATAGGGGAGCTCTGCCACTTTGCTGTGGTTACACTGGCTGGTGTTACATGAAGATGGTCACACTCAACCCAGCCTGGGCCATGGGAGAAGCAGGACAACGTCCAGGCAGCACCAGGCATCTCCCACCTTAAAATCAGCCTTGTTAAATATAAGCTGGAGGGAGATGGGGTCTTGTTACTGCTGAAAGAAAAAGGACAAAGTGGGTAGTGCCTGGGAGTGACTTTTCCCTCTGATCAATGAAGAGAGAGGGCCTGAGCCTTCTGGGAGCAATCTCTGCTGCAGGAGGCTTTCTGCTGGTTGGGAGGCAGAAATCTCCTCTCCTTCTTGTAGAAATTCCTGACACAAGCAGACAAGCCTGATTAGAGTCAGTATATACTAGTCCTTTAGGAGCTGAACAGACAGGGAAGAATGTCAGGGAAGAGATTGCTTCCAGTGGTAATTTATGCAGTTATTCTCCTTTTTTTTTCCCCTATGGAGAACATAAAACACTTCTGCTGGGGAGGAGATGAGCCACTTCAGCCATCTGCAGACATCACCAAACACAGATTGCTCGGAGGCCTGAGTGGGTTGGGCCCTTTGCAGTGGCACTACCTGTGAATTAGCCACATTTATCTCATTGCAGTGGGGATCTCAGACATTTCATCCTCTAAACAGCTGAATAAAATAAAAACTAGAACCTCACAGGGTCCAGATACATATGCTGGGAAGAAGTGGAAAGATGTGGGTACTAAATGATGAGCTCTTTTGTTTTACTCCTTGGTAAGCTGGTTTTCTGATCCTTGCTGAAAACATGCAGTGCTCTCATGGATCAAGCCTGGCTTCTGTCAGTGCTGCAGATGGTTGTGCAGCTTCTTCTGTTGTATTAATTCTTCTGCTGACAGCCATGCATCACTGAGAGGCTTGCAGAAAAGGTCCCACATGTTTTGTGTTGGTGTTTGCCCTGGGAAACCAGTGCAGGAACAGCAGAGAAAACACATGGAGGGTTCATAGGCAACGATTTGTGCTGCTTTACTGGCACACATATACCAAGAGTAGTTTCAAACCTTGGTGGGCCTCAGCTTCCCTCATTATGTGCTCTGGACTGCACCAAAACCCCAGGTGCTCGCACTCCTTGGATGTTGGACAAGCCCAAATGTAGTGGCAAAGAGCTGCAGAAAGGCAGAGTGGTTGGGTGGCCCAGAGAGCACCAAATTCCCCCAAGTCCCAAGAAATCAGGTATAGAGGGGTCCTTTGTTTCGTGCCCATTGCAGCATGACCCTCCCCAGCTGGTGTTTGCTTTCCCAGTCCAGAGCAGCTCTCTGTTAAGCCAGGGCTGCTGCTGTCCCTTGCTCAGCTGCCAGTCCAGGACGTTGGACGTTGTACGTTTGCTCCCCAGCTGGGAAGGGGACACCTGGACACGTCCCAGGTGCTCATCTTCAAATCCCCTCTCAGACACCAGTGCTTGTGGTGGTGCTACAGGGGCAGTACCTCCAAGGAGGCAATTTAATCATGTACCCTCTCCACTGCTTCCCACAGAGGCAGAGGCCAAGTGCTACTGCACAAGTCAAGACAACCACGCAGTGTGTTCAGCTTATCTGGGAGATAATGCTTTATCAACATGCCAAGAGCTACAACTAATGAGGCACAGAACAGAGGAAGCAGTGCAGCAACTGGTGTGCACCCTCTCTCCAAACACTGATAGCAGTGCCTTGCAGGGAAGAGCACACAAAGAACTAATGAGTAAACACCCAGGATCCAGGCGCAGCCAGCAGCATCCCTAGACATTTGGTCTATTCTTAACAGAACTGAAAATTGCTGCTGTGCAGCCAGCAAGAGCTTACAGGGTATCTCACTCGCCTGTTTTAAATTTGTACAAAAAATGTAAGGTTTTCTGAACAAAGGCTGGACCTTGAGGGTCCCCAGTCACAAAAAAGCTGCTGATGGGGCCATGAGCAAGTTTCTGCAGTCAGTCTGTATTTTCATGATACCCTTTCCCTGGCCCTGCCAGGGGGTGCCAGCAGGTCCCTTTGTTTGTGGAAATTCTCACGACAGTGCCAACAGCCAAAGCATTTACAGGGAGCCAAATCAGTCCCTGATACAGGGGGATTAACACATCCCAGGCCAGCCCTCTAGAGAAGACAGACAGCAAAAGCTCCAGGAAACTTGTGTTCACTTCAGTCTCTTCTCGCAGGGCTGCTCAGGGGTGCAGGGTTTCCTGGGGGAGAGAAGGGAGCTCCAGAGGGAGCATGGCTTACCCATTGGGCTGGAAGCACCAGCAAGCAGAAAGCCTGAGCCCAAGAGCAGTGTGTCCTTGACAGGCAGGAGGGAAACATCTGTTTCTGTAGGAGACTCTGCCTGTGCCAAGAGCAGGAGGCTCAAGCAAGAGCGAAGAAAGTGTGATGTGGGCAGAGAGCTAAAATCTCTTTTGTAATGCATGCTTGAGAGAGAATAGGTTTGAGGTTTCAACATGAGATGGAAGAGTCAAGTCTAGAAAAACCTGCTCTGGTGCACCAATAAACTCCTGGGTGGACATCGACTTCTTAAAGCTCCTGTTTTCTTGTTGGTGATGTTATCTGAGACAAAAGATGAAGAGCCTGATTGCTCAGCTATGGCTCTTTTTTCCCCACTGGTTCTCTGGTTAAGAAAGAAATTATTTATCACCATTGACTAAATGCTCCACTTCATTACTGGCTGCTGTTTTTCCCAAAGAAATAAAGCTGAACATTAGGCATAATTTAGCAAAGTGCTGCAGATTGCAGTGCTGAGGGCAATTAAACAATGCAAAGCAGTCAATCCCTTTGCCATCCCCTCCTGCAGCAGGGCTGGGCCTGGTGTTAGACACCAAATCTCTTCCCAACCTCCCAGGGCCAGGACTCGATGCAATCCACACTCCCTGTACCTGCTCTGAGGAGAGGTTTAGCTCCAACTTTACAGCGAATGAAAGGAGAGCTGTCTGTATTTTCCAGCACATTTTACCTTGTCAGTGACTCAAGCTGTAACACTGGCAGCTTCCCAAGCCCTTTCCCCTTTCCAATTTAAATAAAACCAGAAAATCAGCGACGCTGGAACAAGAGGCTGCTGCTGTCAGTCTCACTGGATCTCACTCTTCTGCCAGGGGTCAGGTAACCATCAAATCACAGCCCTCCTCCAGCCCTAGGCCTCAGGTCACATTTTTGGAAAAATCCAAGCAAGGCTTTGCACAATCAATCACACCTGGATTCAGACTTTTTTGTAAGTAATATATTTTGTATTAATATAACACATTTTTAGGGATTTCTTGCCCCCAGGAATTCTGACCAAGGCCAAGAATGTATTAAAGAGTTTTAAAAAAAGAGATATTTATACCCATAGGAAGGATATCCAGGAGAATAGTTACCGTACACAAGGCTGCAGACTTTCAGAAAGGATGTAAACTCAGTCAAACATTAATAAACAATAAGCTGTTTTCAGTCTTTGGTGTTTCTTTCCCACCATTCCTACAGATAAGAGGTAAAAGCTTTCATTCAGGGACTTGGGACAGATGGTTATTGCTCCTGAAAGAAAAGAGTGAACACCAGTTTCTAGTAGAAATTCAAAAAATGTCAGAAACATTTGCAGACAAAATTTACCCTGCTGAAAGTAATGAAAGTAATTTGCCTTAGAGATAGCAAAAATCACAGAATCAGTGAGTGGTTGAGGCTGGAGGCAGCTCTGGAGATTGCCTGGTCCCTGCTCAAAGCAGGGTCACCTACAGCAGGTTGCCCAGGAATGTGTCCCATTGGGCTTTGAACACCTGCAAGGAAGGAGAAACCACAGCCTCTCTGGACAACCAATTTGAGTGCTCAGCCTTGCTCACAGTAAGAAAGTTGCTTGTTATGTTTAAGTAGAATTTCCTGTATTTCGGTGTATTTCATTGTTCTTCCACAAAGAAGAGTCTGGTTGTGTCTTTTTTACTTCCTCCATCAGGTATTTGCATACACTGACAGGATTCCAAGGCTCCTCTTCTCCAGGCTGCGTAGTCCCAGCTCTCAGCCTCTCCCCATCAATGAGATGCTCCAGCTCCTTCAGTGTCTCCTTGGCCCTTCACAGGACTCACTCCAGCATGTCCCTGCCTCTCCTGCACTGGGGAACCCAGTGCTGGACCCAGCCTTGCAGATGTGTCTCACCAGTGTGAACTGGGAGGCAGGAGCACCTCCTTTGACCTGCTGACAATCCAGGAGACCCGTGGCCTTCTTTGTCTTTGGTCCCTCTGCTGCCTCAGGCACAGCTCGGTGTCCATCAGGACGCCCAGGATCTTCCCTGCAGAGCTGCTTTCCAGCCCAGCAGCACCAGCCTGTCCTGGTTCAGGGGCTGTTCCTCCCCAGGCACAGGACTTTGCATTTGTTAGCCCATTTCTCCAGCCTGCCAAGGTCTCTCTGAAGGACAGCACAATCATCTGGCACACCACCAGTCCTCCAAGTTTTGTGTGGACCATGAAATGTCTGTCCCCTCTCATCCCTTAAGCTCCCAGCTTCCAGGACACCCTCATTTTTCATCAAGGGGGGACATTTTAATGTGGCTGCAATTGAAAGAAGCTTTTGACAAACCATTTCTCAGGTGCTGCAGCCCTTGATCCTCCTACGGACTCATCAGTGTTCCCACGTTTCATCACCCCAGGTCCTCTGAGCTCTGATGTACCGGTCTGACAGAAAAAGAACACAGGGAAAACAGAAAGGGCGAGGGCTGCATGAGCAGAGAGAGGGAATCTGGAGAGTACCTCTAATTAAGTTATTAGTGAACAAAGCCAAACACCTTTACAAAATGAAAAGATCATCTGTGAAGCTGGCACTGAATCCAGCTTCTAAAATTAGTCCAGAGAGGAAAGACTGATAGATAAACCACCAGCCAAGGAAAAGCCATTAATTGCCAGGACAGGCTGCTGCTCTCTCTGCACTGCAGGCATGAACTGCGGTTGGAGGCAGGAAGAGTTGGATTAAGGGTACCAGAGATGATAGGAACCACCACCCTTGAACTGAGATCCCAGGAGAACCAAAAGGCCTGGAGGTGAATTAATAGTTACAAAAGTTCCTTCAGCCTGCTTGGCCACCCAGGGCTTTGATGAGGCTTAGGAAAACCAAGGACACTGACAGTTCAGGGAATAGACACAGCCATGGAAGATGAGCTCTTTCACACAGCACTTGGCCAAGCACCTTCTTGGACCATGATTCCCAACCCAGGGCTGTGAGATAAGTCCACCTTTCCCTTCTAGGATTTGGCAGTGCAGCTGCTTCCAGCACAAGCAACAGCAGTAAGGAGCAGCAGATTAAGTGGATTTATGTCAAACCTAATGCTCACAGAGCCACTGGCTGGCCAACACCTTTGTTGTGCTGCAGGAGGGCTCAGCAGTAACTGTGCTTCAGGAGGAGGAGTGAGATTGCAAACCAGCTCAGTGAATTCTCGCCTTCAACAGTCACCAAAGGATGAAACCTATTTAATAACCTTCCTACAGGTCATTAACTGAAGATAAATGCCATGCAATTATGAATATATCTGATATTTATTATAATGGTACCGATCATAATGAATTAAGCCAGTGTTTAGGTGAGTTATTTCTATAGGTAATTAAAAGTAACTTAAATTTTCCTTTACCAGATCTGTTTTAAAGCTTATAACTTTATCTTTAATGCATGATCAATGACTTAATGACAGCTTTTGGCTGTGCATTAGTGAACTCCAGCTGATGCAATATTTCTTCCAGGTAATTTTTCTAGTAAAGGAAGTATAGCATTTTATGCATTTTCAGGCAGGTCTTGAAAGAGGGGCTGAGAGTGAAAGAGTAGGTTCATATTTCTCTACAATGGAAGTGAAGATTAATATTTTGAGAACCTTTTTAGAGGAATTCTACAACCTCTGTTTGCATGTGGTCAAGGATCAGCGGAATACAGACCATGGCTGCAAAACTGGACTGAAGGCAATTGTCCATCAGTGTCAGGGATAGTGGTGCTCATGGGTTCTTTCCTGAAATTTAACTAGCACAGACTGAAACCATGAGGAGGATCTTATTTCTAACAGAGTTTAGGAGCGGATGAGAGAAGGGCAGGATGGTGTGACCTTCAGAAAACTGAATTAATTCAAGATGAGGAAACTTATTCACAGCTAAATTTCAGTGTAATTAAACTGTGATCAAAAGGGACATCACAAAGTGATATAATACCTAAAGTATATAGTTGAAAAAATGACCTCTCCTGGGGGCTACTGAACTTTGACAAGACAGGCCACAAACACCAGCTATGAGCTAGATGTGGTATGGAATTGAAAATTGAACTATAAAACTGAGAGCCTTCAAATAATAATGAAGAGGGCATTTGGGATACAGAAGCACACAATAGGTGCAGAACAAGGTCTTCAAAGGTGCTTGGAGGCCTTTTCTTGGACCTCATAGAAAAGAAAAGGCACTTTTTCTGTATTCTGCACCTCAATATTTAAGAATACTGATTTGGTTGAACATTTTCTAATGTACTTCAATTTCTTTCTTATCAAGAAAGAAATGTAGTTTAAAAGGACTGCTGAGCTGCAAATGTCTTCTTACAAAGAGATTTAAAATTTAATCTTTTCAGAGGAAGAAAAAAATTAAGCTTTTTAGCCTCTGAAGCTACTTTCTAAATCAGTATGCTGGGCTTCCAAATGAAGTTTGCAGAGCTCAGATTTGTACTTGCTGCTGAGCAGCAAATGCCAGCAAGGTAAAGCATTTTGTTAAGGCCCTGATGACAAGAACAATCTATTAGGAAAGCTGGGAAGGTCAGATGTGACACAGTGAGACCTCCCAGCATGTCATGTTTGAGCAGCCACAGGGCTGCTCCCTGCCTGTGCCAGGGATCACACCGTGGTGTGCCCAGGAGGGATGGGGGTCATGGGATGGGCTCAGGGACTCTGTTCGGAGACGGTGTTGGCCAGTCTCTACTCCCCAGGGAGCTGCAAGCTGCCACCTGTTGTGCCTAATGAATAATATTGTGAAAAGCTGTTTCAAAGTTTGATCACGACCATGCTCTGCACTCAGAGGGGCAGCCCAGGGTCAGGTTCAGCTGTTTCACCTGCTGGGCTGACTGCCAGCACGGTGTCCCCTGATGCTCCCTGCCTCAGACAGGTGGAATGCTGCTCTGAATTTTGTGTCTCTAAGCTGCTTCTTGTCCCCTGTACTTGGGCTTTTCAAAATATCTTGAACCTTTTGCAAAAGGAAGTTACAGGTTCTTGCCATTAGCTTGTGTAAGTTCATACAAAGCTCCTGATACCATAAAGCCTTTCTGGAATGATGGAATTATGGAGTGTTTGGGTTGCAATGCGTGTTAAAGACCACCTAATTCCAACCCCTCTGCCATGGGCAGGGATAATTTCCACCAGAGCAGGTTGCTCAGAGCCCTGTCTAGCCTGTCCTTGAACACTTCCAGGCATGGGGCATCCACAGCTTCTCTGGGCAACCTCTGCAGGGCCCCACCACCCTCACAGGGAAGAGTCACACTGGTTTTACACAGAAAGCTTATTTCACTAAAAACACCAAGTAAGGAAAGACACAAAGACCATCTACATGGCTTTGTTCCTGCTTTGGTTCTTCAGCAGAAGCACAGTCCCAGTGCAACCCTGATTAGGGCTGGGTTGTAGGCTCAGCAGCACAGGAGCACACCATGATGTAGCTACACTTCCAATATGAGGTCAGACTCAGATCATGACTGAACTCCATTAGCTGGGCTGTTTATTGGAGATCTGGACTCAAACCAGATTCTATTTCAACACAAAGAGCCCCAGTCATGGTGGCAGGGTCTGTGGTCCTTCTCAGCAAAGTGGTTCACAAGTGACATTGTTACAGAAATCTCCCTGCCTTCTTACTGTGGCAGCAGCTCTCTGGCCACAGAGAGCAGGCACAGACTTTCCCGGGCATTTTCCTGGGGAAGGCTGTGAGAAGATCAGAGGAGAGAATGAGAAACAATTCTTATCTCCACTTGTTGCACCTGCTGTTGTGCACACGTGGAATGTGTCGTGGAGATTTGTTTACCAAAGGGTGATTTCTTAATTGGACACTGGAGGGTGTTTGGGTGGATTGACCAGGTCAAAGCTGTATCGGACTGGCTGGAAGGGTTACTGAGTTTCTTAATAAGGATAGTATAATATAGGATAAGATGATATAATAAAGCAATTGATCAGCCTTCTGAAATCATGGAGTCAATGCTAATCATTACCCAGCTGGGGGCCTGTGGCGACATCTTACCTGCAACCTTCTCTCTCAAACAAGCAAGGAGGTTTCTACACCGTGGCTCACCATCCTCGTCAGGCTCTTTCTAGCAGTCCTGATTGCCTTTGGGTGTAAAAAAATAGGATGTCTGGACATTAAAACAAATGAACAGCTTTTAACAGTGTAAAACATTTTGTGCTTGCTGCCAGCCAGAGCTCAGCATGTTTAATTAAGGTGTGTGAGTTTGAAAGAGGCTAATCTTTGCTGCTGAGGCTAATTTTTGCTGGTTTATTAGATAATACAGTAAAAGACAGATTGAAGCTCCTTTTTTTCCCCCATTTTCTTTTCCTTGTCACCACCGGTAAGCAGGGGGGAGATAAAATCCCTTCACATGAAATCATTTTAGTGAAGGACCAGAACCAGGACAATTAAGCAGAGGCACAGCTGTACACCTCGCTGTGCATGCCAGGTCCCATTCCCCATTTCCCCTGTGAGGATATTTCCAGAATGACTGCTTGGGCTAAAGTTCATAATTAAAGCTGTAAATCTTGGCTCACTACTAAATTTGCCTGCACAGAGAGAGAGAGAGTGGGAGGGAAAAGGAGGAGAGTCTATCTCCCTCCTGGGAAGCCTTGTTTACTAGTATTTTGTAGGTTTTCTTATGCTGGTGGTGCTTATCAGGTATGAAAAGAGGTGGGTACTGAGAGCACTCCAATATGGAGATTTTCTGGGGCCCTGACAACCATCAGCAGTGCTGGCTGGTTTCCCTTTTGCAGCAGTGACATATCAGGGGAGCCAAATGTCTTCACACAGGGTTCCCATGCTGGCAGCGAGATTTGGGATGATCAGGGACATCCTCATGCCATGAAGAAGAGCTGAAAGCCTCAAAGTAAAGATTTGGGGGTGATCAGGGATGTCCTCATGCCATGAAGAACAGCTGAAAGCCTCAAAGTAAAGATTTGGGGGTGATCAGGGATGTCCACATGCCATGAAGAACAGCTGAAAACCTCAAAGTAAAGATTTGGGGGTGATCAGGGATGTCCTCATGCCATGAAGAACAGCTGAAAGCCTCAAAGTAAAGATCTGGGGGTTGGTCAGGGACTTCCTGGTGCCATGTAGCACAACTGAAAGCCCCAAAGTGAAACACTTCACTGTGCACTAAATCATCCCCACTGCCACCCATACAGCAGCACCCTGGGAAGAGCAGGGCAGAGTTGGCAACCCAAGAAAGACCTTAGGAGGTCCCTGAATAGCCATGAATGATTGTAGCCTAATTCCAATGAGTAATCTGCTGCCTGTAATTCATCACTGCAGTTGAATGTGTTTGCAGCAGAAAGCTGGTGAGCACAGCTCCTGCCGGGGACAGACAGATGGGCCAGCTGTGACCTACCCCATCCCCAGCACGGGCAGAGCTCCCTCAGCTCTGCAAATCCTCCTCTGGAACTATCTTGACATGTCGCACTTATGGACAAGATGAAGTATCACGGCAGAGTATTTACCACATTTGACCATATTTAACATATTTACCATATTTAACACACTTTCTGATAGACCACCTGAATTTTAGAGTTTTTTCCCCCACAGGAAATGGCATATCTAATTTACCAGAAACTATGATCCTCCCTCATATACTTCTGATGGGGCTGCTTATATGCAAATCCCTTCTTATCGTTTGTCCATAATCTGTCTAAATGTGGCAGAATAAGGTTTTATTAATAATATTTTCATGCCCATGGCACAGGGCTGAGTCATTGCTTGCAGTACACAAAGCAAGACAAAGCAGTGGAGCATGTCTATTAATAAACATGATAGGTTCATACCTTTGTGAATAAAAGTTGCACATCTCAGCTGAAGAGACAGCCCTTTGTTGAAAAAGTGATCTATTGCTATTAAAATTGTGTGATTAGCCAAGCTTGGAAAGCAGACCCAGAAAATCTCACGGCTGCCTACTCACATGATGAGTTTCACCAAGCATGGAAATGCAGGAACATTTTATCAAGTCAGAACTTCAGAGGAAAACATTTAATTCCAAGGTCAGTTCCTGATGATATGGTTGTATCTTTTCAGTCACAAAATTACAACATGATTTATAATGAAGTTTGTACTTGAAATGCTAAAAGATTCACACACGGACCCCAAAAAAAGTCAGGAGAAAGGCTGTGATAAAGCTAAATTACATGGCGTCAATCAGCCATCTGTTGTGCACTGTGGTTTCTAATGATCAAGGTGAAAACTTCAGTAGGCTGCAAAAATAGAGAATTGCAACATCCACCCTCCCTGCAGCTAATGCTTCCAGCATCATCAACAGGATATAATGTGCTGTGAAATTACCACTGACTTCAGTCCTGTCGTGCACAAACCTGAGCACCTGATGGCCAAGGTGGGACATTCAGCCAGGACACACTATTAGCTGTGGATACACAAAGCAGGGCTTTGTTGTGAAGGTCTGGTGAGCTTTGGAAAGGAAGGGAGAATCCCTGAGGTTGGTGTGAAAATCATCCTTCTCCAAGTGACCCCGCAGAGCCCTGGATTGTGCCATGTGCTCTCTGATAATCTTCATGTAATCAGTAAATGAACTTTCATTTGGAGACTGTCCTTTATGTGCCCCCCTTTGCTGGCTCATTTTATTTATCTCAAATATCTCAATAACAGAATAATATGAACCCATCAAAATCCTCATCTAATTAAAATTCAGTGAAACCTTTTTGGTGGCTACCTTCATGCACTCATTTTAGAAGTCTCCAAAGGCAATGTTTTCTTTACTTTTCCTCCTATAGGGTATCTTCCTTGTCACCTTCGCGTCAAATTGGAAGAAAATGTCCTTTTTCTTACAGAAATGGTTGCTCTTACTGTGTCTTCTCACTGGGGTTGAGCTCATCATGATGGTTTCTCATTCTGAAGTGATCAGGGAGTCAATTTGGCCACGGAGGAGTGAGGCCCTCGGAGTTCAGAGAAAGGAGCCAGGGTTTGTGGGTTCATAATGAACAACTCAGATGTGGGAGCAGGGAGACACAAACTCTGCAGTAATTACACAAATACCTGGCCAGGAGGAGACCTTCTGTGGGAAGATGCAGCTATTTTTCATTTGCCTCATACATGGATGATTTTTTCTCTTTATTTTACACAGGACACTTTTCTCTGTGAATATCTGATACGTACAATTGGGAATTCGTGTGCTGATTCCATGAAGATCATCAATGGATGGATGGATTACCAGCTCTTAGAAAAAGATAGTGATGGATCTGTGAGCCTCAGTTCATTTGACTTGTTGCAAGTCTTGGGGCCAAGGTCAGCAGGTGCAGGTTGGGTCAGATTTCATGAACATAACTGATTAAATGCTGCCAGGCAGCTGCCAGCCAGAACCCTGCAAAAGCATGCTCCTTGTGCCAACCTCTCTGCTTGAAAGCACATTGCAAAGTATCAATCTGAATCTGTGATAGAGTCAGCCCATTTCATGGGGCTTGGCTGCAGCTGCTGGAAGAGGCTGCAGTCCTGGGGTGCTGGACTTGGGGTGCTGGGCTCAGCATCTGCTCCATCACCTGAGGAATAAGAGAGTGCTGCTAGTGGAGCCTGTGGCATTGCAAAGGCTCCACAGCATCCATAACTTAATGTGGGAGCCTCATCTGCAGCTGGTGAAGGCAGAAATCAAGATAGAGGGGACTACTTACTGTCTGTCCCTCCCTGGACCCTCTGGACAGCATCAGCCAAGCTGAAGAGCAGTGAGGAGACCTCAGTGGTAACACAGATCATAGGTCTCAGGCTGAGCAGAGTGACCCAGATTACTCCAACAGGAGCCACCACAGCAGGAGGTCAGCAATTATCTGCTTCGTTGGGTTTGGGCACAAGTGAACAAGTGTGGGCTGCTGGCCAGGCAGGGAGTCACAGCTGCTGTGGCTGCTCCAGCCTGACCCAGTGGAGCTCAGAAGATTTAGGAGATGAGGGAACTGAAGGTTTCCAGGCTTCTGGGCAGAGGCTGTAGTGTCCCATTGCTCATGGGCTGATGTACTCTGGGGCTGGGGTGAGGCTTGTGCCAACGTGCCCAGTGTACCACAAGGTGATCCCAAAACTCTGCACGGAGGAGCAGCTGAGGAAGGATGCAGTGCTGGAAGAAAGAGAGAGGCAGTTGCTGTTTGATCAGTGTGATGCCCCAGGCTCTCATCCCTGCAGAGTGCTTTGATCCCACCCTTGTTTTTCCCAATACCCTCCTACACAGGCAAAACTGGATTGAGGCCATCAAGCAGGGCAGCATTACTGTTTGGCTCTCTGCTCTGATCACTTCTGTCGTGCTGCTCAGCCTGCCCTGTGTCCTTCACAGCACCCCAGACAAATGGCACCAAGAAGCCAAGTCTGACCCCAAAATGTGATGAGATATGGACAGGGACAGTTTCTGTTGGTGTGGCAGAGCATCCTCCAAGTGCAGCATCCTGCAGCTCAGCACCACAGAGCCAGGCACTAGAAATCCGGCAAGATGTTAGATTAAAGGCAGATGCTCCAGGAACAAAGAGAGAAGAGAAGGATTATATTACTACTTCAAAAGGAGCTGATTCTGCAACTAATTAAATGTTTTTCAGGTGAAAGCTGATTTTTAATTTTTTTTTTCATGTACTCATGAAAGTGTTGCATTCAAAAGGCCCTGAAAATATATGGAAGCTGGCAGAAGGAAAGGCTGCACAAGGTGGGGTTTGCTGGTGAATGGTGCATCACAACCACTGCACAGAAATGCAGCAGGGCACTGCACTGTCCTGTGCTGGATCACAGGAAGGGCTTTGAGCTTGGAGCAGTGCTCAGACCCCTCTGTGTGCCCTGACCTTTTCCTGGCTGTGATGGGCTCACACTTCGTGGCAGCCCACCAGCTGTCTGGCCAGCAAGCATCTTCTGACCAGAGACCATGGTAGGTGCCTGCAGGAAGGCAGAGCTGATTACGCTGTTTTCTAGTGAGTTGTTGATTTGGAGAGAGAAGATCCCTCCTGAAATCCAGCCTCTCTTGCTGGAATCCATCCAGTTTGCTGCTGAGCAGTGGAGCCCAGAGCAGCTCCATGCAGCCTTGCAGAGCAGCCCTCCCTGCAGAATAACACCACAAAGAGGGTCCCAACCAACAGCCCTAATGATGGAGCTGTTCTTTTAATGGTCCCCTGCACAGCCATCAGTTCTTAAAGAAGATTTACATTACAGCCAGCTGCTATGAAGATATTTTATTGGTATAGTAAATACAGAGAGAGAAATTATGGCTTTTAGTCTCTGATTGCTTGTGCTTTCCTGCCCTGTAATTCACAACCTTTTGCATCAGAGGCTAAAATCTGTGTGTATGCTCTGAGGTGTCCCCCTTGATCCCCCAACATGGCCCATCCAAAACCACCCTTAGATGTCTCCCACCCCCTTCATCCCAGAGTCTCCTGCTTTGGGATGGGTGGCAGAAGGATACCTGGCTGTGTGGGGATGGACCCAGGCACAAATTACCACAGCAAGTGTGCCAGGAGTGCTGCCTGCCTGTGTTAAATGGCCATGAGGGCACTGACAGCAGTGCAGCAGCATGTGGGCTTTTCTCCCTGCCCAGCCTCTGTGGGCACCCTTTGGCACCTCGGGCAGGAAGCTTGGCCCAGGGGGTTTATCAGCGTGGGGTGGGAAGCTGAGGCAGGGTTTGAAGTTGCTCCCATTCCCACAGGGCATGTACACAAAGACCTGGGTTAACTGCAGAGGGTCAGTGCCACCTCTGCAGCTCAGAGCAGCATCAGAAGACTTCACAAATGGCCCCCAGACACTCCACAGATGAGGGAAGGCTGAGAGCAGAAGCAGAGCTGCGGAAAAATGTCTTCTGTGTCTGCCCACTGAGGTGTGAGCCATTAGAATCACACAGGATGTTGTTATGCCTCTTGCAAGTCATGCCTGAAATCTGGTCTCATAAATGAGCTTGTTTTTATTAGAGGGAACTCGCCTTTACTGGGTTATAAATCTGAATGTAAATGCTAATTTTATAACCCTGCACCTAGAGAATAGCAGAAACACAAACATTACAATCCAGATAGCACGGCCAAAAGCACAGACACCACATCTGAGGGTGTTCTTGAGGAATTTCAAGCAGGACATGAGCTCTGCCTCCTCCCTCCCTCTCTGGCTGGCTGCTCTAGATCTGCTGGAGGTGAGCAGGACCTGCCTGGCAGAGCTCAAAGCACACATCAAGCAGTTGGGAAGAATCAGTAGAATTCCATCGTTTAGCTGGTTTTTGGAAATTCCTATGGCACTTGCTGATGGTGCAGGTTATGACAGTAGGGGAGGTTGTCTCTCATTCCTCTCTGCTGTAGCAGAACCAGCTGCTGCAGCTGCTGGGTTTGGGCATGGGGAGCTGTGGCTGGACCTGCAGCGAGCACTGTCTGCCGTGGGGAAAGTGCCCGGAGAGGCTGATGCCACTTCCTGCCTCACAGCTCTCCAACAAGTTTTCTCCTCACGCACAAAGTGGCTCATCTCCTAAATTATTTGCTTGGAACATTTTCTTTGATGCAGAGATGCTCTGGCTATATAAACCAAGAAGAAAATTACTTGATGTTAGGGCACTGCAAATAGCAGAGTCTAGCACAGAATAAAACCTCTGGGAGGTACCTTGCCTACCTTGCTAAGAAAAGTGATTTCAAGTGCAGTAGATTACCCTGTCCCCAGTGCTCAAATTACAGCTATGTTTCTATGCTAGAAACTTCTCCTGGGAAAGTAATAAGAGTTAAGAATTTAAATTTTTTGGCCAACACTTCTTTGCTGGCAGAAGAAGTTTTATGCTGGCATAGCTGCCTTCACATGACTTGTGCTGGCTTGATGTCATGAAAAAATGGGATCCCTAAGGAGCATTGCTGTGCTGGTGGAGCTTTTATCTATAACTCAGTCCGGGAGATAATTTGTGTCTGTATCTAGAGTCAGTGTATTTCTTGCTCTAGTTTATGTCATTTCTTTGAATAAACTAAGCCATCACTTCAGTGTTACCTTGGCAAAGCTTTCCAGTGCAGACAGAACCTATGTGTTGATTGAGAACAGATACAGGGGCACACAACACTCACTAGAAAGGTATTTTTGTGATGAATGCTAGGGACGCTGACTAACTCCTCTGGCAAGTGTTAAAGCTGTGAAGTGCACTGACCCTGAGGCAAGCAGGGCCCTCAGCAGATGCTGCAGATCAAAGGGAGGAGCAGAGCTGTTCAGTGGTTTCATTACTGACCGTGGCAGGCAGCAAAGTGCTGCCTTGTCCCATATGGAAAGTGGCTCAGCCATTAAGCAAGGTACAAATTTACAGTTGCACTGTCTCTTGGTAATTATTTCCAAGGCTGATTTAAAGTAATAAATAGCTTCTTGAAGTGGCGTTGGTTCTTTTGAGATTAACTTGGGGAAAGTAAAATTTGATGCAATCACTGCAGCCACGAGCAAAGACAGAAATGACTTTAACCAAGGGCCAAAACTGTGATTGACACAGGGGTGCTGATCAGTCCAGCTGCAAGACCTCAGCTGGTCTTGTAGGGCACTTTGTGTTTTCCTCTGAAGACCTGTGTGAAGGTGCTGAACTCAGCAGGGAGAGAAGGATCTGAATGTCCTGGAGACCTGTCTACCACTGTGATTATGTAACTCAGCTCAGAAACCCAGGATAAATGATTTACACTTCCATTTAGAGCCTATTTGTAGCTTCTCATCCAGAGGCCGCCTAAGCCGCCTCCTTCCCCATCTGCACTTCAAATGTCTCAGAATGGAAAAGAGTGTGGAGCAGGATCTTCCTCCCAAGACAGTCCTGAAAGCCATCTTAAATTATGGCTCTTGTGTGAAAAATGAGTCATTAGGAACCACAACATAATCTGCCTTCTTTGAGTAGTTTCAAGCCAAATTTTCATAGTATTCTCTTTTTATTTTATCTGGATGCTTGTCATGCACTTATTAAAAACGTTTCCCTTTAAAACACTGTTTGTGCTCGTCGCCAGACTTTAAATATGTTTAAGGGGAGAGGGCTGGAACAGATGACTATGATCTGAGCGCCTCACAGTGCCAAGTACTCGGTACCTTGATGGCATTTACTTCCAAACCCTGCAGTCAAACCAGGCTTCCACTGTCCAAAGCAAACATCACACTGGTCCTGGAGAGCCACAGGGCTGAATGACTACCACCATCCCCCCATGCTCTCCCCTTGCTGGGGACGGGGAGCAGCCATTCCAGCAGCTCCACACTTGGCTGTTGAACTGACCTGTGGCAAGTCCTTCCTATCCTGCTCAGCCTTCCCAAGGAGATACCAGGTCTATGTAGAATGAGAAGGATCTGCCTTTTTTTCCCTCTGCAGGTGCCCAGTTCAGCCCAGTGCTGCCAACTTCTGCCTGAGGGGAAGATCTAAAGAGATCTAAAGAACTGGAGTCCACCAGAGTTAGGGCAGGGCACTGGTCAAGTGATTCCTCCATCCCCACTGGAAGGGAGAGTTATGGTCCAGAAATATCTCCTGCTGGCCTGCTCCACGTGCAGCCACTGGACCACACAATCCAGGCATCAACATGCTTCCTTGGGGGAGGATGCTTCTCCAGGTTCAGCCGTCTGTTCTCAGGCCCTGTTGGCATAGAAACACCCTTTCCAATTAACCTTCTGCAAAACACACATACAGAAACATTCTGCAAACAAATGATCTTCTCTTTCCTTTCAGTCTCTCTCTTTCCCTTTCTTTTTTCCCCTTGGTCTGTGAGAATGAGGAGTCAGGAGGTGTGAATCTGGGTCTTTTTAATTTTAGAGCATTTCAGACTCTCTGCAGGCTGTTGCCAGGCTGTGTAGCTGCTCCCTACCGATAGTAACAGGCAGACAAAATACTAAGCAATCAAATTTTCCCTCTCATTCAGCCCTGTCCTCATGTTTTAGAGAAGAGAATGAGAGCTGGACCTAATAACTATGCAAATTGCCCAAAGCAGGAAACAAGTGAGGATTGGGAAACCCGGGGTTTTGGAACAGGACAGATCCAATACAAAGGGAGCTGAATGGCTGCCAAATGCCCCATCCTACTGGAAAGAGTGTGTCCTGAATACCTGTCATGGCCCATCAGCACCAGACTCTTGATGGGTCATGCTGCCTCTGCCAAAGCTGCAGGGAATGGTGTCCAGGGCCTGCCTCATCTCTTGCTGAAATTCAAATTGTTGAATTCAGAAGTCAGGAGAGCAATGCCCTGAATTACCAATCTTCTCTGCTCCTGCTGCCTCTATCCAATTGCTTTTCAAGGCCCATGTTCAAGAATCAACCTTGATATTCCCCTGGAAAGAAAGGGAACATGGCTCACCTCCACAGAGTGGTGGAAAGGAAAAGTTCTCATCTCCAGAGGATTGTCCTGAAATCCAACAAGGGATGGGCTCCCACTGGTGAGCAAAGTTGGTTTGCTGGAGGAAGGGGAGCAGATGAACGCTTTATCCTTCACCTCAGCATCACATTGCCTTGTTTGCTCCTGTACAGCATTAATCACACAGCTTTTCTTTCAGGTGAAGCTGTTCCTCCTCCCAGGATGGATTTGGGCACAAGCAGTGTCTTCAAAATCCACAAAAATGTTGTACCAGCAGAGCTGAAGTCTAAACCAACTTTTCCTCAGTTGTTCCTAGGACACCAGCATCTTAACTGTGTAGGGTCCAGCTGTGCCTTTGTCTTGAACAAAGGAAACAGTAAGATTTGCCAGGGGATACAGAAAGCAAGAACACTCTTATTTTTGCTCCTGTGAAAGTTCAGGGAGGATTATGGTATCCTAAAAGCTGGAACAGAGGAAAAGGTCAGTGAAGAACATGCCTGCAGCATGACAGCTGAAGATGTGTGCAATGAATTTCATTTCAATGCATTATTTTAATCTGGTCTTGCATAGAAAAAAATACATGCATCAAATGTGACTGGTTACTGGCTCTGAGGAAAAAACTATGCTGCACTTGGTGTCTCTGCCCAATTAACTCCTTGAAAAGAGGATGTGTGATAAAATGTTTGTGGTGTGAGGGGCTTGAAATACCATCTAGGTGATGGCAGATGCAGCACATGGAGTGAGTGACAGGCATTTCTTACCCAAACACCTGCAGACAGACTGCTGACTGCTTGCAGTGCCCATGGAAGGGACTGAAATTACAGCCCATCATGGGGGTACAGTGACATTCCAGCATGCTGCCATTTTCATTACAGCCTTTGACAAGAAGATGGATAAAGGTTCTGTGTACTGTTCTTGGTATAAAAATAAGAAAGAGATCTTTTTTTTTTCTTTCATCTTCTGTTCTCATCTTAGCTCAGCTCTCAGAGTGAGCCATCAGTCAGCTGGCAGTGCTGATAGATCTTCATTTTCACTGCATGCTTTCCCTCACTTTCGTGACAAAGATTGCTAGACTAGAAAAGAGTGTGCCATTAATCCATTGCACTGTCAGTATTGGGACTAAAATGGAAGGGGGAATATGGCACAAGATGTGCCTCTGCAATGAGCAAAGATAGCAGCATGAAAGAATGAAATGACTGGAAAGGAAGCAAAGTTTGGCTGGAAGGTAAAATCCCAGCCATCCTACCATGCTGTGATACCTGTAGCTCTGCCATTTGGGTCCATCTCTTCAATCTCTGGTCCTTGTACCGTGTCCAGCACAGTGAGGCACCAACCCAGGCTGTGCCAAAATATGAAAATGTGCTGAAAATAGATCCTGGGTGATACATCTGAGCAGATATGCCTGTGTCTCCATGGGTCTGGAGGACCTAGCGTGGCTGTGAAATGCCTCATGGCAGGGTTTGAAGAATGTATGAGTTCAGATCGTGTCCTTCCCTCCCTCATTCCACCAGGGACCTTCTCTGCTCATTTTAGCAAGGTTGTCTGGGTTTTCTCACTTGCCTGTCTTCCAGGGCATCATTAGACAGGAAAGCACAGCCTGAAAGTGCAGCAGAGCACAAGAGGCATTTCAGCCAGCAGCTCTAGTGGGGCGCTACACCAGCCTGGTGTGTTAAAGGCATGTGAATGAAAGAGACAAAAGCTACATTACAGTGTCCTCAGCAAATGTGACATTCCTCTGCTTCATGCTCCTCCAGAAAGGTCAGGTGCATGTTCAGCAGGACTGGCTGTTGCCATGGGCTGGGATAGGGCTCAGGCAGAGCAGGACACATCAGCTGTTGTCAGCACTCCCTCTCCCTGGGAAATCTGCAGCAAAGGGTCTCTGAATTATAAAATGTCATTCTGCTGTTACCAGCCTGTCACTTTACCTTCCTGATGGTACCCTGCTCTTCTCTCACAGGTCACTTCTCCCCAGTCATTCTCTAAATGCATTAAATATTGATTCTAATACATAAGGGGGCTGTAAACATTCAAAAAGGAGTTTTTTTTAAGTGTTAAGGCTCATATCAAAAGACATGTGATCCAGATATTAGGTCTCCCCGCTGAGGTCCAGGAAGAGTTAAGGTATGAACTCTGACACCATAAACAGTGAAAATTCACTTCCCTCTGAAGGTCTTACAGCCCGTTCTGTCAGCCACACTGCAGTATCCATGTCTCTCTCCTGCGGCTTTTGTAAACAGTAATGAGGGAATAATGCTGCTGTCTAATAATCAAATAATCATTACTCTGTACTTGGAGGGAAAAAGCAGCCTTTGTAACAATGAGTAATGTCATTGCAATATACAATGTCTGAGCTAGAGATAAGTGTGGCTGAGAAACAAGCTGCAGCATCAGATCCAAATTCAGACTACATATTCTTCAGGACCTTTAGACCTGGAGATGAAAAGACCTCCAGCTCTGGGAAC
Source organism: Anomalospiza imberbis (assembly GCF_031753505.1). Classification (NCBI taxonomy): domain Eukaryota; kingdom Metazoa; phylum Chordata; class Aves; order Passeriformes; family Viduidae; genus Anomalospiza; species Anomalospiza imberbis. Next base: position 17,101,527 of record NC_089691.1, on the reverse strand, counting down.
AGTGGCTGTTGATCATACTTCCCTCTTGCTTTCTGGTTTTTGCTGCTTCCTTTCACCAAGTCCACTGAATTCAGTGAGAAAACACTAGGAAAACTGAGTGAGACTTCCTTTTGATTTGCCCATCTGGCCATCCCCCTTGCTATCTGTTGAAATAATGGTGGTTTATGGCTTGTATTTGCCATCTGCAGCTGCAGGAAGAGGCACTCCCCACCCACCTTACACTGCACCATTGCCTGTCCCGAGGGAAGGAGATGCACCAGTGTCCTTAACACATTTCCTTTTCTGGATCACTGGAAACTGCCTCAGGAGCTGGAGCAGCATCCAGAGCTGCAAATGGGCAATGTGCTCTCTAACCCAGATACTCTGTGCAAAAACTGAGATGACTGGCTCAAGTTTGGACATCTGTCATGCCCATCTTCCCCTTGCTGCTCCATTTCCCTGCACTGCAGGAGGACCAGGGGTACACAAAAAGGAAGGCACTTTTTGGCAAAACTGCAGAGCCAAAGATTTGGGGTTTTTTCTTCAAAAGATAGGCAGGCCAGCCCAGAAACAGATGGAAAATATGTGTATTTTCCTATTTCTAGCTGCCTTAATATCAAAACCCAGCTCACAAAACCAGCCAGCAGACACCTTTCTCATTTGAAGATCCTTCCTCCAAAGGTAAATCTCTATATATTCATGGCTATGGCTGTGTCCAAGCCTCTGCCTTTTTGCATTTTGGCTCTTTACCCACTGGACTCCAGTTCTGAAGCCAATAAATTTCTTTCTATCAGTGGCTTTCAAATCAACCTCCAGGATGGTACATTCTCAAGGGAACAAGCTGGAGATTCATTCTTTATTTTAATGGATATAAACCCTAGCAAATTTCTAAACTTTGCTTTTTTAAAACACACAGGCTGATAAGAAAGGTTCTTAATGGAGACTTACCCGTGTGCCTTGCTTACACAAAATCACCCATTATGATCCATTAGTATGTTACCAGAGTGAGGACTGAAGATCTTGATCTCCTGTCACTTCTCATTCCCAGGCTGACCTGCAGGCTTCTCTGGAGATAATTTTGTAAACATACATGACAGATTGCTGAGAATGTGTATTCCTTGCTCAAATCAGTCCATCCAGGAAGCAATCCCAAGCACAGAGCTGGGAAAGGCTGGCAGGTTATGCTGCTGAAAGCCTTGTGGGATTTCTCCAAGCTCAAGACACTTTATGTCATGTAATTTGTATGCTGGTAGTGGATCTGTTATAAAGAAATGGGCTTAAACATTTTCAGGCACAATTTCTGTATGTAAATCTTTGCCAGCAATTATCACACGTAACCAAGGAGTTTTGCTAATGATCGAATAAAATAAACGATCCTGTTTATTCTTTTCACTCTGTTCATTATAATGTTTTGGCCTCAAAATCTAATTACAGATAGTTTGACTGTGTGCTAAGTTTTGCTTCCAGCTTCTTTTGTAGGCCCATTCTCCAGCCATATTTCAGCACTCTGCTGACAATGCTGCAGTTTCTTCTGGACCACGAATTTATAGGCAAGGAAACAAATGGCTCCTGCAGACAGTGCGAGCAGAAGAGTAAGCAAATCAGAAAAACAGATGGTAAGTGAAACACTTAGTGTAATTCAGGTTCTTAAAGAGAGTAAGTTCACTGCATTGAGCAATTCCAGTATCTTATGAGAGGCATCTATCCTGAGCAGAACGTGGGCAGCACACGGTAATGACACCTGATTGAAATTCAGAGGGAAACAGCAATGCAGGCTGTTACAGCAAAAGCTGGGAATCACTGGGGACTGAGCACAGGTTAGTTTGATGGCTAACAACCCAGCTGAAACAAGCAGAGTGTGTTTGGGTTCCTTCTTTCATAAATCAAAAGCCCGTATCCACGACTACTTTTCCCCCATTAAGTGAGGAGGAGGGCAAGAAGTGAAGATCCCCCAGGAAGTCTTGCATCTACATTCTCCTGTGCAGGGACTCTCATCTTCTTCAGACACAAGCTTAGTTAGGGCAAGTGTAGGGATGAAATAGCAAAGTACTGGGCTGGTACAACTGAAGGACAGAGGTCATGCTTGCTGTTCCTCCAGAGCATCCGAGCCGTCTGTTTATTCCAACCTCTTTGCTGGTCCAAGCTCTCCTGCAATTACCCCTGCTCCTCCTCAACAGCTTGATGGTTATGTAGCCAGGGAGTGAGATGGCAAAGGTGAGCTACCAAATATTTCCTGCAAATAACCCTATCCTCTCTCCTCCCCTTCTGTGCTGAAGGAAGACAGGAGAGAGGCAGCACTGAAATACAGGTGTTAGTAGGAAAATAAGTCTTCATTGTAGAGAAAGAGAAGTAAGTGATGGAGAAATGCACATAGTGGAAAATGCTAGAGGGTAGAAAAAGTGGAGGAGGATGTGAACAGTTTCCAGCCTCAGCATGTCCCAGGCATCAACACTTGCAATCAGCACATTTCTGTGCATTACAGAATCTTCTTCAAGTCACTGGAGGTATTCCAGAATTCTGCTCATTATCATTTTCCTTCCTGAACTGGATGTGGCTGGACTCTGAAATGAGGGAGCCTGGCTTCTCATCACAGAGTGGTGAGTGCCAACAGGTAGAGGTGGGCAGGAATCTCTCACTGGCTCTCTTTTAGGATGGGCACAGTCAAGGATGGGGAATCTCTGCTGGAGCCTACTCCCCTTTGCAGCTCCATGCCAGCTTGTGGCTCTTCCCACACCACCCACCCCGGGCCAGGCACAGCCCCAGTGCCTTTAGGAGGTCCTGTGGATGTGACCTGCCCTTGCAATGCCTTCTAAAGAAGAATTTTTATCCAGACAGAAGAGGAAGAGGTAAGAGCTACAGCTCTTTAACTCTTCTAATGAAAAAGGATCTACATCCTACTGCCACTGAGGTCACCCACAAAATAAGGTTTGTCAGTAAGCAAGGCATGTGGTATGGTATTTGACCCAGACTCACTTCACTTTAAACAAGGTTGATGCAGTTTTTTTCTGCCTTTCTGTAAGGCACTGAGGGTAAAATTGAAGTTTTCCTGTCCAGAGAGACTTGATGAAGCAAAAGACCTGTAAATTAGAGGGACAGAAGAGTTTCTCCTTCTTTCTAGCTCCATTTTAGCACTGGCAATACTGCACAAAAGCTCAACAGCAGTTCTGGCAGCCAGAATCACTGCCCTTGGTGCTGGGCTGTTCAGGACATCCCTTTTTCCTGCTTAACTTGTCTGCAGCTCAGGCCTCTCAGAGGTTATTGATTTTTTTCCCCATTCTCTTCTTTCTCAAGCTCTCCCAAGGCAGATGATTTAAACATTGTTTTTAAAAGTTTATGGCGAGACAATTTAAAAATGTCGTTGTAGGCTCTGATTACTTGGCAGGGATGGGAGAACTTGCTTATGGCTTCTGCAGAGAAAAAATATTGGTGTGCTAATCCCCTGAACGACTTCTTTCACCACAACAGTTGTTACTCCACAACGACCACCCTGAATGCAAAGCACTGCTCTTCACTGGTGTGGGCAAAACCTGGAGTCCTCAGGGGTCTGAGGTAAAGCTGGGGGATATGGAGCAATGTTAAAGCTATTCTGTTGTTATTACTTAGCCAGTTCCTGTGCAGCTACATTTCCTTGAGCGTTTTAGCAGCAAATTCATCAAGTTTAGAGGATCTCGAGGGGTCCCAATGGTTTGGCTGTGTGAGCAGTGGTGCAGAAAATGCTCAAGAGCCTGGTTAGGTCCCACTGAAGCAAACCCTACTGAGACACATCCACAGGCTTCTCCATCCATCCTGAAGTTCTTTCTAAAATATGAGTCTGTCCACTGTGCTGGCCTTGTGCACATTTGTGTATTAATAAAAAATTAGGCATTCAGCATATCCATATCACACATATCCACTCAGGGTGCTCCAACCACATTAGGAATTTCAGAGGTGGCCACCAAAGTGTTTTACAGCCCTGACAGTAATTTATTCCAGCTAAAATTGAGCCATACCTGGTCATGGCTCCGTGCTACCCTCAGTCCTGGCCACATGCTCTTGCAGAAGAGGAAGAGAGTGCTGCTTTCAAATATCTTCAAAGTATTGAATTATTGCAGGATTTAATGTTCAGTAGATTAAATTACCCTTTCAAGTGACCTCAAATGAAATGAAGAACCAAGACTAGTCAGTGCAATGGTTTTATTGCAGAAAATTACAAAATGATGTACTGTAGCAGCATAAACTTGTAATAAATTACCTTGAGTAATGAACCATGAAAAATACCAAAGGCATGTAAACTGTGTATTTCTGAGGGAGGGTGTCTGTGCTGGGTAAAATACATACACAGATCCCATAAGAAAATTGTAGGTGTGATTTAGTCGGATTTGTTACTTCCTGCTTAGACTTGATCATGTTGAGTTGACTGCAGTGTCGTTGTTATAAATTAATGGAAATGAGCTGACAGCATCAAAAGGTATGAGAACCATAAGGAGAGATTTTTTTTTTGGTTCATTGCTTCTGTATCCTCTACATTTTGGGGTTTTGTTCTAGTTCAGTCATTTAGAACATGTTTCCTTTTCTGAAGTCCTGCTATTTCTCTAGAAAATATATTAGGGCTAGCTCCACATCTGATATAAACATGGAGAGTCCCATCACTTCAGTGGAGCTACACTGATTTCCATCACAGCCAGGAGATTCTTGCTGAGACTCATCAGTGTAACTGCTTCATATTAACTGGTACAAGGGAGGTTAAAATGCACAGTGACTTTAACTTCCCTGTGAATCACCCTTTCCAGGCAGTGGAGCTTCTCACCAAGAGACACATCCTGCATTAGGAGTACATTTAGACATTTTTTTAGGGCTCTCCTTGGCCAGGTCAGACTATCTCTTGTATGAGGGGATTTAATCCCTCCTCAAAGGGACAGGCAATGGTACAGGGGTTTTCTTGGGTTGATGTGCACAAGCATCACGTAGCATGTAGCCTCAACTGCACAAGTGTTGGAGTGCCAACACTGCAAAGCCAAATAGGCTGTGATAGAAGGAAGAGGGGGAAAGAATTACATCCTATTTGTACCTTAAATACAGCTCCATGCGTGGAGAAAGTTCCCTGCTGAGCAGGAGGGATGGAGAGCTGAAACAAGAGATGTTCTCACCAGCCAGTGTGTTCTGCTGGTGCACGAGGGCAGAGTGAGGACATCTGTGCAGCCTGGACCTTCGGGTCTGGGGTCTGGCTCCTCATCTCCAGCTGTGTCCTACGAGCACTGGACTCAGAGTGACCCCTTTGTAATGAAGGGAAATTCCTGCACACACAGGAGCAGCTGAGCAATGGGTGTCTGGTGTCTGGTGCGGAAAGGTCTGCAGGTCCCCTCCTCTCTGTGCCACCACCCACCACAGGGCACAGTGCCCTGAATCTGGGGCTGTGTGAGAGCCCAGCTGCAATGTGAGCCCTGGTCAGAGCCCTGGGTGCAGGCAGGAATACACAGAAAATGCCCTGAGAAGCTGCAGAGGAGTTATTTACTTTCCCATGCCATGGTTGTGTATTTTGGTGTAAATGATGGGCAGCATGGGAGTCCAGACATGCTGGGTGTGCATATGTAAAGTGCCCATATGACTCCTGCTCTTAGCATTACCCGCTGGGAAAGTGCCAGTGAGTATCCTTGTAGAGTTAATACGGCTCACAGCCACCTCCCAGCCCTTTCAGAGGATGTGCAATAATACTCAGAGGGCTGGCTCTTGAATGAAAATTAATTAATTCAATTCTGTTAATTGAAATGAGAATAATTTTGAATGCAAACTTATTGTAATTGATATATTTTTTCTATTTGTAAAAGATGAAGAAACAGTTCTGAACTAACATATCAAATTTGAGTTATCTCACAGCTGGGTGGATTTGATCCAGCCTGTTGGTGAGATTAAGTCCACCATCGAGTCCAGCATTTAAATTCTTATTAAATATTTGTACAGCAACTAGAAGTCATGGTTGATAGCAAATTGCTAGCACGTGAGTGCCATGTATGTGCAGGAAAATCCTCAGCTGGAAGGAAGATATGATGGAACCAGACAAGGCAGACAAAGGATGTGCTGTTGGGGCAGATGGCAACAGAGGGAGGGAGTTATTTGCCCAAGGTGACAGAGAATGGCTGGGGCGGAGCTGGGGATTGAAATCAGACCTTAAGGACAGCAAGGGTGCCCACTTGAGCAAAGCTTGGCCTAAAATAAGTCTGATTTTTTAGTCAATCACTCAAACCCTTTTCAATGGATGTGGTAAATTAACAATTAACTGAGCTTGAGACAGCTTATGGAAAATTCTGTGCTCATTGTAGTCTCTGAGGTAAGGTGGGTTTCTTTCTCTTAGACATCTTCTCCATCAGTCACAAATTCCTGGATTAAATCTGTGAAGTGCTGGGTACATTTCAGAAGTTTTGGTGCTTGAGAGCCTGAGCTGGGTGACAGAGATGGTCCCTCAGGGCCTCCAGATGTATGAACTGGAGAATCTTCTCAGTCCTGAGCAAGACCTCGAGCATGGGCTGTCTGAACTTCCATTTTTGAGATCTTTGATTTCAGTTTAGGGCTGGTTGCAAACAGTAAATCAAACATAAATGGATACAAATTATAAATCACTGAAATAATAAAGAAAGCTGAAATGCTCCAAGATTTAGTCTCTTTTGAGAACCAGGCAAAAGAATGTAGAATTTATTTCCAGTTTTACTTACTGTGAAACAATTACCGTGAGTGCCCAAGAACAGAGAGCAAAGTTTCAGGTTTGCTGTATCTTTGAGCTTAGCCTCACATCTCTGAGGATGAAGCATGGGAGCAGAGATTGGGATATGGACCAGGCACATCACTGCTGCCTGCTTGCCACAAGACTATGAAAAGTATGCTTGCTGAATTCTCCAATCCCCACAGCACATGATGAATTACTGGCATTTATCTATCTGGCCATAACAGCCTCAGAGCTCACAAATCATATGTTCATGCCACTGCCTTTTGTAAACATATATTTTAAATATGCATTGATTGGGTATGCACTGTTATTATTCATCAAAATATTCTCATCTCTTAACACTTAATAACAATAATAAAGATTAATGCCAAGCTCCAGTACGGATAAAGGCTGCATGACTATGTATTCATTTTGCAAGTTTAATTAAAGCTGTTTGTTACAATAAAAATTAATGTTACTGTCTTTCATGTGCAGCACAGCCAATATGAATAACTGGATTTCACACTGCAGCTATTTGAAATGGCACTGGGCTGGAATCAGTCAAAGGAGATGATACTGTGGATGTATGTGTGTTCGTCTTTTTGAACTGATGAATGATAAGAAAACAAAATTCCTGCAGTTTTCTTTTGGTGGGGGTGCATGGGTGGTCTGAACCACTTTGTTTCATTTGTCACTGTGTGAGTGCCACTATGGGTGACCTCTGATAATCCATTTACCCTCCTCAGACCTTGTTCACCCTTCAGGTACTTGCTGGACTGGAACCAAAATTAAGGGAGTGCTTAAATGAATGAAAGAGATGAAGTTGTTGATGGCTATATTGTGAGTAGTCCTTGATGCTGTTAGAAGCAGGAACCTGGTCTTATGATGGGCTGCAAACTGCCAGGTGGTGTCAGTGCATTTCTCTTTCCTCTGGGGGTATCCTGGCAGAGAGGGATCAGTCACATCCCTGGCAAGGATGGACACAGAGGGGTGTGCTACGACCAGGGCAAGCAGCCCTCCCCTGCAAATCCAGCCAACAGCACCTGGGAGGCTTCCCCAACGTGTTCGTGGAGAAGGAGAATGCTCCTGTCTCTGGGAGTTATCTCCCATCCAAAACTCCTTCTTAAACTCCCAGTGCTGGTCCCAGGCACTGGGTCATCTAATGATTCCCCAAAACACTGGCACGACCTGGAATAGCCATTGTCCTTGTCTGTGCTCTCCTGCCAGTGCCAAGCCAATCTTGTGGTTTCAGACAGCCCTGGCACCCTGTCCCCCATGCCCACCCTCAGTCAGGGCCAGCCAGTGAGGGCTGTCACACAGGAGCTCCCAGCTCCTCATCCCCCAAGGGATGGTCTCTGCTCCTGAAGCTCCATATCTAAAAATGAATAAAACCCTTCACATTTCCCATATGTCTCTGAAGCTGATGTCTCTGGCCTGTACCACTGCAAGAAGCAGATGGCACATCCTGTTACTGCAAATAGGCTTCAAAGGAAGATGTATTTGAGTTGCTTTATTTGAATCAATACCTCAAATATACTTAGGATTTGCCATCTTGATAGGCTCACTTGAAATTGGTGTGAGTATATTGGGTTGCAAAGAAACAAGGACAGTCACAATAAAGAGTAGCAGACAGACCCTGACAGGTTTTTTTTTGTCGCTGTTTGGGGTTTTTTGCCTTTTTTTTTTTTTTTTTTTTTTTTTTTTGTATTGTGCAATGCAGTGTCTGTGTCTCCCACTCCCTTAACTTCCATCAGTGCTCACAGACCCACTCCTTCCCAGCCTGTTCGGACCCTGAATGTAAATTTGCAGCTGCCTCGACAGAGTAAGGTAGTAGGATTGAAAATACTCATTGGGGCTGAGCTGCTGTCTAAATGCGATGCTCCCCTTGGCAAAAAGATCTGCTATCAGGAGAAAATCAGCAGGTCTGGCTTTATCCAGCAGAGGGCAAAGCCACCCGCAGACTGCCCGGGCTGGCAGGAGACCCTTCCCGGCTTCTTCCCCCCAAAGCAAAAGCACAGAATAACCTCGGCTAGAAAGGAGCTGGCAGATCATCGAGCCCCGCCGTTCATGAAGCACGCAGAGCCCAAGGATGGCGCATGAAAAACGCGCTCGGGACAACGGGTCCCTTTGGAGGTGCGTCCCTGCGGGGGGAAGCACCCTGGCTAAGCAGGGGGTGCTTTCCTCATCTGCCCTTCATTAGCCTTTCCTCTGAGCGCTGCTTTCCATCGCGGCTGACATTAAGGACCCCTTCTGCTGCGATAGCCGCAAACCGAGGCGGCTTTGGCTGGAAGGAGCCCTGAGCAGAGCAGGGAAAGAAAGGGGGAAGCGCAGGGAGGAGCCAAGGGTGCACCCAAGGAGGAGCTGTGTGCTTCAGCCCTTCTGCCATAACCTGCCACCCCAAAATACCCCTCTTTGTGGCTTATTCCCTACCCCAGTCACTATTATAGGGTTGAATATATATATAATATATAACACATAACATATAATATATAACATATAATAGATAGTATATAATATAAATATAAATATATATAATATAAAATGTATTATATATTATATATTATATTGTATATACTATATTCAATGACATTAGATAGTCTATATGTGATAATATATGATATATATAATATATATAACATATAACAAACTGCCACCCTAAAATACCCCTCTTTGTGGCTTATTCCCTACCCCAGTCACTATTATAGGGTTGAATATATATATAATATATAACACATAACATATAATATATAACATATAATAGATAGTATATAATATAAATATAAATATATATAATATATAATGTATTATATATTATATATTATATTGTTTATACTATATTCAATGACATTAGATAGTCTATATGTGATAATATAATATATATATAATATATATAACATATAACAACCTGCCACCCTAAAATACCCCTCTTTGTTGCTTATTCCCTACCCCAGTCACCATTGTAGGGTTGAATATATATATAATATATAACATATAACATATATAATATATAACATATAACATATAACATATAACATATAACATATAACATATAATAGATAGTATATAATATAAATATATAACATATAACATATAATATATAATGTATTATATAATCTATAATCTATAATCTATAATATATATTATGTATTATATATTATATATTATATATTATATATTATAAGTTATATATTAATTATATATTATATATTATATATTATATTGTATGTACTATATTCAATGACATTAGATAGTCTATATCTGATAATATATGATATATATAATATATATAACAGAGCATATAACATATAGCATATAGCATATAGCATATAATATATTAATTATATATTATATATTATATATTATAATTATATATTATATATTATTATATTATATTATTATATAATATATATAATGTATAGTGTATATTATATATTATATAATGTGTAATATATATATTATATTATATACATTATACATTATACATTATACATTATACATTATGTTATGTATTGTGTTCACTGTGTCTGCCCACTGAAAGGGGTTTTCAGGGTGGAACTTTCTAGGGACAGGCTGACCCACTGCTGCCACTGAGATCCACAGGAACAACGTCCTGCTCACCATAAAAGTGGAGATTTATCTACCATCCATCTGCATTATTAGCATTTGGACAGGCACATGGTGTGATTCTGGAGGTTGCTCTGTGCAGGGCCAGGAGCTTGACCTCGTAATCCTTGTGGGTTCCTTCCAGCTCAGGAGATTCCATGGATTCTATGCCAGCTCTGGCTGTGGCCAAGAGCATTAGAGGGTGCTTGAGCAAATTGTGCTAGGAGGATGCTGAGTAATTAATGAACTGACAAAAGTCCTTGTTCCAATCCTAAATTGTCAGGGATCGCCTCACTCTGCTCAGCAGTGGATTTTGATCCTTTCTAAAGCTCCTTGCAGAAAGTGTTGCTAAAAGTTATTCCTTCCTCAAATCTGTTGAGTTCTTGGCTCAGAAAATGAGATCATTTTTATCTGTGTTTTATAAAGTTATGATCATATTCTAATCAAAACACTAATCCCAAGGCATTTCCAGACGCCTTGCCAATAGCTAACAGAGACAGTAAATATGATTTGATACCTTAGAGCTCCTCTGAGTCTGATTCTCATTGAGATGAAAGCCTTCAGGCAACTGAGAATTTGGCTCCTACTCTGCTGATGAAAGCCTAATCAGAAATAGGGGTGGGATTCCCAGCAGTTCCCAAGAGATCTTTGCCTGGCTCTGAAATGAGCATTTAGGATTTCATTTCTGGCAGTTGTCTTTTGGAAAAATAAAGCCTGACATTTTAATGCAGGCCCTTCATACGAAAGGAGTTTTTAGAAAGCAGAGAGATCTGCAAAGCCACACACAAAAAGAGGAGAAAATTAGATGGAGGAAACATCTGCTAAAGTTTTCCTGCTATTTCAGGAATGTTTGTATAACTCAAACATTCCCTACCTCTTTTTGTATCACAGACAACATCTTTGCTAAAAGATTATCTTGTGTCCCACTCCCCAGCACACAACCTCTCTCCCTGTTTGCTTTTGCTTACACAGAAAAGCAATATTGGGAATGTACTTAATGCATCTGAGTTTTGTTTTAATGGAGCAGCTGGGGACAAGAAGAACACTGCAGCTTGCTCATCTCCAGCCCCAACTGGAGACCCTGCATCTCCTCCTGCAGTTGTTAAAGCACATGGAATTATGGTATTCCATAACCTGAGACTAAAGCCCTCTACGTCCAGTGTAGAGCAAACACCCCAAACCTGAGGCAAGCTTGTGTTTCTTGTTATGCAGTTAATGCAAAAGGCTGGTCTCGTTAAAGTTTTAGTAGCAATTGGGTTTAGATCTGTGCATAAAAAGTGCTGAATACTGGTCTGATTATTGAATTTGCTCAGACCTTGCTGAAATTGGAATGCACAGAGCACATTACATTGAGGATAAAAGGTAAAAACTCACTTGGATTGTCCTGGTGCCATCATAAATGAATCATCACTTAGCTATTAAGAGCCATGCTTGATCATGCAATTTAAAGCATACCAAAAAGAAGCACTGGCTGATTCATATAGCGGTATCAGAGCACAGCACATTTCCCTGTGAAATGTCTGTGAGGTTGGGCAGAGTCAGATGCACTTCAGTTGCAAAGCTGGAAGAGTGTTCCTGATGGATATATCTACTTACCTCCAGGCAGACAGAAAATCTGTTTTCTGTCCAACCAGAAGGAAAAGAAAGTAAGGAGAGCTTGAGCTGTACACTTTGGGGTAGGCTGTCCCTCTGGGTGATCTGGTGCCTGTCACCATCTCCAGCTCTGACTTCTTCACTGCTGCTGTCACCTGCAATGTGGACACCTGCCCGCAGGAATATGGACAGAAACACCAAATTGTCTCAGTTTTAAGAGCAGCTTTCTGAAACAACTCCCCTAGCTGGGTTTTACACAGTAACATGGGGTCTTGGTCCTGATCCTAATCCTCTAAGGGTTTCCCCTCCTCCGTGCCTGTACAAGAGACATAACAAAATCCACGCTGTAAGGAAATTATTTTTTTTTCCTTGCTCAATCAGAAACATATGATATTAACCTTTGGAGAAAAATACATCAAGTTTTATGTTTGCTCCTACAGTAACATTAGGAATTGATTTCAGGACAGACTGCAGCAGTACTAGTTAGTACTTTAGCAGGACTGTAAAAATAGGTATCAAGTTACTGGTATGAGAATCATTGCCTAGATACCATAACAGCAGGCAAGATGGGAAAACCCTAAATAGACAGTGATTATGTATGTAAGGGAGAGCATGCAGTTTAGTGTGGAGATGGCTGGGCTGAACACCTGTAGTTAGTCCTTAAGTTCAGCAAGCTAATTTCCAGAAGCTGAAATTAATAAACGGTGTGGTGTTTTCTTCTCATTAGAGAGACTTTAGTCCATGTTCCCATTGCCTTTACATGCCAAGTGAGGCACTTCTCTCCCTTGGGACCAAGGGCTGAGTAGCAGTTTCATGTATAAAGCCCAGTCCAAATGCTGTCTTTCCTCTCATTCATATAAAGCCCAGTCCAAATGCTGTCATTCCTCTCATAATGTTACTCATACAGTAACATTAGGAATTGATTTCAGGACAGACTGCAGCAGTACTAGTTAGTACTTTAGCAGGACTGTAAAAATAGGTATCAAGTTACTGGTATGAGAATCATTGCCTAGATACCATAACAGCAGGCAAGATGGGAAAACCCTAAATAGACAGTGATTATGTATGTAAGGGAGAGCATGCAGTTTAGTGTGGAGATGGCTGGGCTGAACACCTGTAGTTAGTCCTTAAGTTCAGCAAGCTAATTTCCAGAAGCTGAAATTAATAAACGGTGTGGTGTTTTCTTCTCATTAGAGAGACTTTAGTCCATGTTCCCATTGCCTTTACATGCCAAGTGAGGCACTTCTCTCCCTTGGGACCAAGGGCTGAGTAGCAGTTTCATGTATAAAGCCCAGTCCAAATGCTGTCTTTCCTCTCCCCCTCCTCCCCTCATTTCCAGGGGGAGCAATAGGATGAGGGTCTCATCCAGAGCTGCTCTTCTGCTCACAGGCAGTACAGAGGCTTTGGGCATCAGGCTGTCTGGACAAGGAAGCATGCCAAATATCCTGCTGATATATATATATTAAAAAAAAAAAAAAAAAAAAAAGATTAATGCAGACTTACACCTCCCTTAACTCCCGCATGTTTCAAACACCAGAAAACACTATCTGCTAGCAGTTGTAAGTCTCTTTCTAGCACAGACACTGCTCAAACCTTCCATCTTTACATATTTTCCCAGCTGTGATATTACCTGTGTGTCTCTCACATGCAGATGAGAGATTCCTGGCAGATCTCCTCTGCTCACACAGCTGCCTTCCTGCCTCATGTGTAACCTTTGGGCTCTGGTTCCTGTCCCAGCTCCATAAGGAGCTAAATGCTCTTATATCTCTCCTGAAGTAGGGTAGTTTGCCATGCCACCAGTTTCAAGGAAACTTTCCACAAACCTCAGTGGTAGCACAATGTGAATGACAAAAAATGTGGGATCAGCCACTTCTGCTGTACAGCAGAGCATAATGTAAAACACTTACAACTCTTAGTTTCTTCTACATGCATGGGTATGGATGTACCAGTGCACGTGACTTTGTATTTCTCTTTATAAAGCAAGCTCTGAGAACATGAATGGAATAAAAGTACTAATTCACTGGCTGAATTCTAACTTTTGGGTAAACAACAGGGATCCGCTGAAGGCAAAAAGAGCTTGCAAAGTTTTCTCCCCTTTATATGTCTGTGACTGAACTCCTCTGGAAATGAGAGTGTGTGCTAGATATGAAAAGCAATTAACGAGCATAAAATGATTCAAATCTTTCATCTAGGAAACATTTTCCTGTATTTATTTTTCCCCATAATCTTTAAGAAGCTGGGTTCTGCTTTCTGTCAGGAGCAAATTAGTGACCTCCATTTCTTCTTCCCTGCCTGAGGAAGAAGGTTTTTGTCAGTAACAGATCAGAGAATGAGCAGAGATTTCGGATCAATTTGCAGCTGATGTTTGTTTGCATTGTTTCAGAGTTCAGTCATCTTATTAGATATCCTTCAGCCATCACATGAAATATCCTCTGGAGCCCAGGGGAGAGCTTGCAGCTTGCCTCTGCAGGGGCTCTGTTCTCCTTGAGAAAGAAAAACCCTTTAGCAAAGAGCTGAGTGACTGTGCAGTGCCTGCCCACGTGTCCTCCTCCAGCTCTTGGCCACTGATCCCAGTAAGCCGTGTGCTCACTGACTGCTTTGACAGATGCAAAGCAGAAAGCAGGTTGGATCTCCAGCGTAGTGCATTGCCCTGAAACTGGGATGAAGGTTTTCAAAAGAGATTGGGGTCTGGAAAGTAATGACCCTGCTTATATTCATGAACTATGCTGCAGGAACTGATTTACTGCACACCAGTTTGGAGAGGTACAGCAGCCTCTCCGGAGGCTGAACAATTCCACAGCCCTGGAATTCTTCAAGGTCAGACTGGATGAGGCCCTGAGCAAGCTGACCTAGTGACTGCCCTCTCTGCCCACAGCAGGGGGGTTCAAACTAGGTGTTTTTTAAGATGCCTTCCAACCCAGGCTTTTCTACGATTCTATAATTCTGAGGCTGGAGTCTGGACAGGCCAGAAATTTGGAAGCAGGAGGAGCTCAGGGCTGGCAAAGACTCAGTGTGGCACTGCCCTTCAGAATGGGGGGACAATGAGCCCCCCGAGCCCTTTGTTAGTACCACATGAATCCAGGGCTGGGGCACTCATTTGGTGAAGAGGTTTGGTGTTAGCAAAGCTGCTGACCAGCTCCTGTCACACTCTGCCACCGGGCAGAGAAAGACAAAGGTGTTTGGACATGCAGGGGAGTTAACAGATCAAGGCACATCAGTTGTGACAAATTCTGCTAATTGCTATCGATTGTCAGGAAATTTTACTAGACCAGGATGCCAGCTCAAGTTTAGCCATAAAAATGTGTATTTCAGCTAAGATAATAATCAATGGTAGCCTTTAAACGCTACAAACACTTTTGTGATCAAGCAGATTGAATGCTGTGCTACTGAAGTTGCTAATCTAACACATTGCTTGGCAGGCATAAATCATTGCCTGCATGAACACAAACTTCTCAATCCTTCAGCTAAAGCCAGTATTTTTTGGAGGCATATTTGGACACTTTATACTGATCATTAATAATGTAGAAAACTAAACAGCAATTAAAGACAGAAAAATATATGTTCTGGTTTGTAGGACTGCTGAGTAACTGCAGTCCTAGTTAGAGATAACAGATGTTGTGGGTGTTCTGCCCTTAGAAAATATCCTTCCCATGGTCCTCAGGAAAATGAATGGGCCTAATTTAAATGAAGAGACTCTTCTGGTTTTGGAAATGTCATGTGGATTCATTTCATTGACTCATTCGTAAATTACTTCCTTGAACCTTAAGGTTTTGGATCAATGAAATACATGCCCAGGAGTGTTTAGGGGCTTCTATGGCTATTACATTTTTTTATTGTATTTTGTACAATGTTTGGGCTGCTTTTGTCTGTTAATTAATATCTTTGCTTTGGCTGTAAACCAGGAACATTTTCCAGTGGGCATGGAACAATTTTGGGGAAATGGGGGAATGCCCTTGGCCACTTGCACCACAAGTTCAGCCACCTTGCAGCTCAGCATACGCCATCTGCTCCCCCACCTGACCTTTGGGATTTTCTTATTTCCCTCTCCCGTAGCGTGCCCTTGCCACGTGCTTGCCTTCCTTTGCCATTTCAAGCAGCTCTGTGTTTGCCAGGCTGGCTGTTCACAGCAGTTGTGTGATAAAGAGTTATGTTTTGCAAAGGTTAGGATGCGCCTTTTCTCTCTCTGTCAGGCAGCAGAGGCAGCTGCTTTCTCACCCCATGTCGGATCGCGCGGTAAAACATGACGGGTCAAGTTCCCTGGTCTAACCCAGCTGCTCTCAGCCCAGCTCTGGGAGCAGAGTGGTTAGACTGGTTTTAGGTCACCCTCTCTCAGCACTTCTCCTGCCTCAGCCTTAGTCTGAGCTCTGGCAGAGGTGAGGGGGTCTTGGAGGCTGCAGGGGCTGCCAGCAGCTTCAGCGAGGGTGTAGGGTGATGGTCACAGCCCCCAGGGGAGACTGGACCAGCCGTGGGCATTCCAGGCAGCCCCAGGAGCCCAAGGTGGCCATTTCTCCCTGCAGGTGTTGTTCCCAGCCTCCCATCCAGGTTGGAGACACTTTACTCCTTTCTCAGACCTTTAGTTCAGGAGAGCTGCAGAGCTTGTACCCATTTTGGATGAAATGCAACTCCTCGGTTTGACACACCTCGGTTATGTTGTGGGCTGGTCTGGAGGGAAGTCGTAGGCACTGGAAAGGCATTATGCTCCCTCCAAAAAACCTTCTTTGAGAGCTCCCTTAATTTCCTGGGTCACAGCCAACCTTAGGACATTGCAGGTGTTTTGTCTCCTGTAAGGATTTTTGCTTCTAAAGGCTGGGCAATGAACTGGTTTATGCCAGCTTGGACATCAGCTTTACTTCAAAAATGACCATTTTATTCTTCCTCATAAGACAACAGAAGACATGATATTCTGCTTTAGCACCTGGAGTAAAGAAACCACCATTTCCATTTTTTCTAAACCC
Organism: Anomalospiza imberbis; assembly: GCF_031753505.1. Lineage (NCBI taxonomy): Eukaryota > Metazoa > Chordata > Aves > Passeriformes > Viduidae > Anomalospiza > Anomalospiza imberbis. The sequence continues at coordinate 17,084,721 of NC_089691.1, read as the reverse complement.
AGCGCCCTAAAAAAGGGCTGGCTACACCAGTGCCTGCTGCAGGCCAATGTCCTGCAGAGCTGTAGCTCACCCAGACTTCTACATTTCAGGGAATTTCATGTGCTCTCAATTTTTTTTCTTTTTATCACAAGCACTAAGGAAAATGGGTGGACTTAGATAAAACTATGTTGATTGCTTATTTTTCAGTTACAAATGTTTATTGTCTGTTGGCTAGGATATACAGATGTATTTCTTGCTCAATGTTTCAAAGATAATGATCAAGAGCATTTACTGCAGGAGGATGGCTCTCCTGTCTTCCACCAGGAGCAAAAGTTTCAGGTTTTAATCTGCTTTATTTGGAGATCAGGGCTGAAAACTGGATTGTACATGTCTGTTGAATGCCAAAGTAAAAGCTGTAAATCTTTGTAGTAAGCGAAAAGAGCTGATCTAAAATTAGGCAGTTCCATAGGAAAGGAGTCCTGTGGTCTTGCTTGCCATCCCAGCAGGGTCTGGGAAAGTTTGGTGTTCTTATTCGTGTGTTGTACTGGATAGAATAAAAGCAGCCTCATTAGCTCCATATGATAAATTATAGATCTAAAAATACCCATCACATTTAGATGCTGCAATGAAACCAATTTTCACTCAGGAGCAGAAAAAAGAGGAATTTGCTAAGAATCAATTGGATAAGACATCTGCTGAGACTGCTGTGCTGTTTCTGCTAAACATTAAGCACAATTAGTTGCTGGTGAAAAATGCCATTTTAACCAGCCCCATACCCAGGTGTGCACCAGGGCCTGTGCATGATCACAGAGCTGCTCAAACCTGAGTATCACAGGGAATTCTTGCTTTCTGCTCAATTTTGCAGTCTTGTCTGTTCAGAACAAGGACTACAAAATCCAAGCTGACTGTGGACATATTCCGTGCCTTATTGCAGATATTTCTGGTCACACATTATATTTGATGGAGCTAACACACTTCTAGAGACTTTTGGCTGAACGTGCTTTCACTGCCAGTGACCTTTAGAGATTTACAGTTGTTGTCATGCTTTGCATGTGAGTTACATTCCTGAGAGAGGGGTAAGGAACAGGGAGCTGTGTTCTGTTGGATACCCAGTGCCAAGGATGCCATGAGAGGCTCATGAAGGAAGGCTGGGTGGCCACAGCAGGATGTGGAGCCACAGTGTGAGATAAGGACTGAACAGCTCCTGGATTTTGAAAAACCTGCTGAGTCAAACTTCCACCTAGCAGCTTGGTAGACATTCCCAAAGCAATCTCTTGGACTGAAAAGGGCTGAGGAGCTGTAGGCACTTGGAGAATGGAAGTTTACATTAGCTGTGACAGGTACAGCAACAACAAGCTGAAGAAGCTCCAAGGCCAAGCAAAGCCAGTGAGATACTACATCTTGTTCAGGAGCCACATGTCACACCACTGCCTGTTACTTAGAGCCCTGTGGGGTGTTTCAGCCAGTTCCTGCCATTAGCAGAGGTTTGTTATTTGTTACTGCAGACCCCAGTATTGACACAGGATTGCTTTGGGTAGGACTGTCCATACTGCTTTTCTTGCATTAATTCATATTAAGAAATCCATCAGATATCACACCAGGTTCTCAGTCTAACCCTTCAGGTCCAACAGCCATAGTTCCTTAGTTTTATTGCCTGTATATGTTGTTTTTTGTCCATGTGCCTCCTTCAAGTAAATGGTTTTGATCTCGCTCTCAGTGTGTACCCTTTGCTTCCTCCCACTCTTAGTGAAAGGCATAAATCAGCAAAATTAATTAAGGATTCTTTGAGAGCTCTAACACTTCCAAGTCTTTCAATGACTGTATGTAAACAGTCAAGGATGTGAAATGCTTTTCAAACCCTCTGAAGCGATGGTGGTGTGTGGACTGTTTATGTGGGGGATGGCAGGTCACTGCCTTTACAGTTTTACTCAGTCTTCAGGCATTTACTGCAGGCCAGAGCTGTAATGACAAGGAAAGAAATTTACTCCGTTGCAGACAGAGCTATTAAAAGAAAATTCTTGTCAAAGTAATTCTTATCTCATGACAGGATTGCTGAATTACTGTGTATTACGGGAAAGGGAATTGAAAATGTGTTGGCTCTTCTTCCCATTAGAACTTTTGTTTTATTACAATTGTCATAAGCACACGCACACTTTTTTATAAAATCTTTTAGAATATGAAATCATCCTGCATTAGGTACTGAACGTAAGATAATGTTATCAAAATTAAAGAGCAGATTGCTCAGATAGGTTGGCAGAGTGAGCAATTCCTTTTTTTGGCAGTCTAAGTGCATGTCCCAGACAAAAGCAAGAGCGGGGCACTGAGGAATAACTCCTCCATTCCTCTGGGATACCAGAGAGGTAATTCTTCCTAGGAGAGACAGCTCAAACAGTCCCTTGCACTGACCCCTCTCCTCATCCCATCCCCATGTCACCAGGATGCAAATCCATGGACTCCGCAGGCCAGTCCCACAAGCTCATCACGGTGAGAGCTCTGTCTCCAGTTAAGGTTCCTGGATGAAAAGGGATGGCAGTGCTCAAGGTTTTATGTGGCCCCACAGGCAAAAAGACCTTTCTGGTGCCTTCTCATCACTGGGTCATTTTGCATTTGTGTTCCAGCCCAGTTCCTGCCTCTCTCCACTCAACTCCTCAAGTGCCTTCCCTTACCCTCAGTGGAAGTGGCAGCCCCATTTGCAGGTCTGCAATGCAACAGAGCAGCATAAGAAACATTTTCACTTGCTTCTGGTTTTAGACCAAAATACTAAATCTAATTGTGCTTCAATTTCTATTCCAAATGTCCAAGGCAATGGTGTGGAAATAATATGTAGCTTAAAAAAGAAATCAGAAGAAATACTCTTCTCAGCCTCTTGTGTATTACAGAGCATTAGTCCACCGACACCCTCCTGCAGAAGCTGTGCGGACTGAGCTTTTTGGGATCGTTCCCAAAGTGTGCCCCAAAGGAGCACACACATCCAAAGGTGCTTGGGATGTATCAGAGGAGGAGTGGCTGTGGGTCTGTGTCACCCTTCCAGGTGTGGGCAGCAGCACAGCCTGTGCTCTCCAGGGGTTGCTGACCCCAGAGTCTGCAGCAGCCACAACACTGAAACCTTTTCCTGTTCACCAAGGGCATCATCAGCTCTTCTCCCACCTTTAGTTTCTATCTCCTAAAGCTTCTGTACGATAACAGGACACAAATGTGAAATCAGGAAACTGCCTGATACACCCTGGCTGACCAATTAATCACTGGTCCTTGTGCCTGTGGTGACAGGCCCCGATAAACTGCAGTGCCACTAACCCTTCACTTCCAACTGCTTATGTCTCCCAAAATCCCCTCTCCATGAGATCACCCTCTCCTTCCCAGCACAGCATCACACTCCAGCAGCAGCCAGCTCAAGGGCACAGCCTGGAGTGTCTCTCCAGAGGTCCCTCTGTTAAGGCAATGGGCCATTCTCTTACTATAATGTGCATTTTTGTCCCTAAACAAACAAGATGGGCTATTCTCTTACTACAGTGTGCATTTTTGTCTCTAAACAAACAACCTTCATAAGATCTGTACGTGCAGCTGCCTGTTACCAGCTGGGGTGGGGTCCCCTCCAGCCCTGGGAGGCAGAAACCTGATAAAGTCAAGTGTGCACCAACCCCTTGGTCATGTCTTGATCTCCTCCTGGCATGAGGACAAGGACCCAGCTTGGTACAAAGCCTTTTTGCTAACCTGGCCCCTCCTGTAAATGGTGTAGGAACAGGAAACCATTTTCCTCCTCTTTAAAGTTTTGGTGTAACTTGAGAGTCAAGCTTTATGCAGATCGGAACATGTTAGTAATGTCTGGAAAGTAATTACGGCATGTATTATTATTTTAATATTTACCAAGTGCTGACAGAGTAATGCTTTTATTAAATCTTTAGGGAGAGTGAAATACATACCACAAGGCATGGTGAGATGAAGATAGTCTTCTGAAATCATTCATTTAAAATTCAATTTTACAGTCACTTCCCTGTGATCTACTTTTAATCATATATTGGTTTCTTTGCATCTTAAATAATACAAGGTGGCTAATGATTCTAACTTAAAGTTCTTTATGAAAGAATGCAAATAATATTTCTGCCTAGTCAAGGCACGCCATGAACTTCTTACTAAAAAACAATTTATCATTATATTGAAGTGCAATGGAACTTTGCTGCAAGCTTGAAGTCTTTCTTTTCACTTATTGCAGTTGTGCAAGAGCAATATGCCAAGGGTTTTCAGCAGATCTCTATGCTTAAAATGGAGAATATGAGATTAAATAACTTTTGGCCTATGTTTTATTTTTTGGCCTCTGTTTTATTTTTCTCTACAAGGAGGAGAATCTACTAAAGTAATCTTGCAAACTCAAAGATCAGAATTTCAATATTCCTCATGTCTAATTCTTTGGATAATCCAATCCAATTCAATCCAGATTTTCAACTGATTTTTTTTTTTTTTTGCTTAAAGAATATTTATCATAACCAAGCATTAGGGTTAGACTTTTTAATCCAACTCGCATACTCCTCAGAGAATGTATAGTCTTCTGTGACTTGGCATTGAGTTTAACATATTAATTGGCTATCAAAGTGATTGTAAGAATTAGTGAACTTGATTTAGATGCTGCATGAAGATTTGAGTCACAGTGTTGGTGAACCACTGAGGCTGGGTCCTGGAATAAATGTTTGTGATGTGTCCAGTCTAGTCTTCACTGTAACATTTGGTAACTCAAGCAATTGGCCCTTGACTATTTTAATTTAAAACATGTCCACAGACTTGAAAGAAAAATCTATAGCAATATAATTATATGAATATATGAACTTCAAGACAGCTGAGGGACATAAAATCACTGAGAAGCCCACAGTCTAAAAGAAATGAGTAGCTGATAGGTGGAGTTCCCTGACATCTGGATTTCACTACAGCAAACCATTGTGGAAACCTGACTGGGTTTCATTTGCTCATATCCCATGGCTTTAGCTAAAACTCCTAGGTTTTATACTTTGTTTTAATTCCCAGTTTATTAATTGCCAATACAGATAAGATGTCTTAATGTGCACGAGCTCTCCTTCCATTGCATTTCATTAGGAAGATATCATTCCATTTCAGCCACACATCATTAAACATTTCAAAGCATATCCAGAAAGGCAGTTGTATATATGAGCCACATTATTACAGGTAATATATTTTGCTGAGCTGCACAGCCCTGCAGATAAAGAGGCAGGGCTGCCCTGGCCGCTGGCACCGGTGTGTTCAGGGCACACGCAGCATCCATCGCTGTCAAACACCATCTCTAGTCCTTTTTCAACTTCTTTTTCTTTGCCTCTCCACTCCCACCCTTCAGACACCAAGGCTGTGTGCCTGCTTTTGCAGGGGAAGAGAACAGACTGCAGCCTGAAAGCCAAAATCCACAGTCAATACAAGGATGAATGCTTCACACCAGACCCCTCGTGTAGTTATTTGTGTGAGAGTAAAGTTCAAAGGCAGCGAGCTACAAAACACTGCCAGCCCCCTCGGTGTGAGAGGATGGGGAACTGAGCCCTTAATCCACACTGGGCTGTCTGGGAGCACTCGCATCGATGGATTTCAGCTTTCCCCGGAATTGATTAGCACTGCAGCGCTGCTTCGCTGCCTGCCTGGGCTTGAGCGAGCCCTGTATCTGTTACCAGCCACTCTTATCCTCAGAGAACCTCTCTCAGAGTTCAGCACAGTGAAGCTGCCCACAAGGCAGCATTATTCTTGTCAATACAAATATAATAAAGGCCAGCAGGAGCACGGGCAGGCTCCTTACACTGAGTGAAAGCTCAGGAGAGATGTGATTTCTTAGAATAAGCAGCAAATACACAACTGCCCTCAGATACAAAAATCATTAGGCAGTCAGTACCACATTGAAGGTATTTTGTTTATTTTTTTTCCCAGCACTTGTGACTTGTGCATCTTCCTCAGAGACCTTTTCTACAGCTGTATGTCAGATTATACTTAACACCATTACCGTGGTGAAGGCAAGAAGTCTCTATTAAGGGACTCCTAGCTGGGCACACAAGCTGGCATATTAATTTTCCAGACACTGCAGTACAACTGCACTAATCCACTGAGCTGGCTGAGATATATAAAGTCCTCCACAAGTCAGAAGATGCTCTCAGGTGCTTCCCCCCTGTGTGGTGCAGCCCCACAGGGGCTAAAGCTCAGTGGTGCAGAGCTGGGTAATCACAGCAATGGCTGTGGTGAATCTGTGCTGGCCTGGAGTTCACATTCATACAGTCATGGGATAAAGAAGGGACAGGGTTATTGGGAATAACTGAGCAAACTGGCTTTTTAAAAAATATTATTCTTTGAGGGAAGGTAAAGAGAGATTTAGACTTGACTCATTTCTCCCAGTCTCCTTTGCTGTGGTGGTGAAGTAAGTGTTCTGTGCTATTGTGAGCTTTATTAGATGGCTTCTCACACACTTAAACGTAATCCTTCAGACAGGAGATGTCTACAAATCTGATTCTTTAAACATGCTTTGGCTCCTGGTGATCTGCTCTTTGTCAGCCATCCATGCACCTATTTTTCATATTTATCCACTTTAAATTGCATTAGCACCAACACTGCACCAGTGTGCAGCTCCTGGTCTGGCTGTGCCCCACTCATCCTGCTGGCTGCCTGCAGCAAGGCAGTGGGATTTAAAGGAGGCTTTTCTTGAGTCAGTTACTGTAGCTGGATTAAAGAACTGACATAACTATCACTGCTTATTCTGGCCTGATAGATTTACTGTGATTCTTTCTCTAAGAGTCCCATTTAGAAGGAGCCTGGTGGGGTGTCTTAGCACATGTCTAGAACTGCAGCTGGTACGGAAACACGGGGTGCTTAAACATGGTGCTCTGGGTGTAACCAGTGTTGGCACAGTTCTGGGAGGAATTTTCTCCTCTTTCCAACACACAGTCTGTTACAGAACTGTCCTTCACCCCATGGGCTATTCACTTGCATCTGATTGACTGAACATCGACTATCTCTGAGTCAGAAACCAGGATTTTGATGAGAGAATTATTTGAATGGGGCTATCGAATCCTGCTCCCTCTGTCTTCAAAAGCTCTCTCTGTGTCTGCATTGCTTCCTTTCCATTTGCAAGTACAAAAGAGCAGCAACAAGAAACTCTCAAACCAAATGGAAAAGGAATAGCATTGACATGAGACAAAACAGTCAAAACCCAGCCCTGCTCCATGCAAAGCAAGGTCTCCCCTCAGCAAACAGCCTGGCCAGGATTACAGAAAACCCCAGGATTTTCTTTTTTAATCCTAAAAGCTGTTACTTGTATTTGATAAATAAACAGTTGCTTTTATATACCAGTGAATGGTGTAAATTATAGCAATAACACCCCAAGGTGCTGGCAAACAAACTGTGTATTTCAAACAGTGGGTAATGGGGGAACTGGGGAGGAGCTTAATTAACTCTGCCACTCTGCAGCAGCTGAGTTTTGTCAGTCCAAGACAGAGCAGAGAAAGAAATGCATTTCCCGAGGGGGCCACAGGATGGTAATAGTGATGGGACAATTTGTGTGGCTTCGCACCCTGGGCACCATCACCCACCAGGGAATACAGAGGGATGGGGGAAGGGAAGGGACCATGGAGCAAGCAGGAGTGGAAGGAAAACTGTGATCCTCAGAGAGATCTTGGAGGCAGCAGAGGGAAGAGGAGTATCCTGGAGAAGACTGAATGTGGCAGGAGTAGGAGTGGGTTACATTTCACTCCTGGTTTGATCACACAGGGAGGATTGCTTTGGCACCAGCATCTGTATGGGCACAGGTACCAGCCCACGGTACCAACCCCTGGCCACAGGCAGCAAGGAGCAAAAGGGGAGAGACTGGTTTGGAAGGAATTTGGGGTACATACCTGAGTGTAGTTTGCTGCTGGCAGCACCCCATAAAGGAAGCACAAATATGCAGTTTTCAATGGAGCATCTTAATTAAGACTGAATATAGAAAAATATCCCTCAGTTCCTCCATGAAGTCAGATTACTCCAAACACAAAAATTCCTCTCCCTCTCTCCTAGAGCAGCTGCTTCATTTAGGTAATTCAGACCCCTCCATTTCTGCTCTGTAGGATGCTAATGGCTGGAGATGCTTTGCAGAGGGGCTGAGTCCCAGCACATGCTGAGTCCCACCTGTGCCAGCTGCCCAGTGGGCACCGACTGTGGGTGACTGCCTGGGGAGGGAGATCTGGGGAGCCCAGAAACCTCCCTGCTCTTCATTTGCTCTTTGTTTCTGTGCAAGCTGCTGCAGAGGGAAAAGCCATCAAGCCTTTCAGAGGGAGCAGGGATCGATGCCACACAGATCAACTCAGTAGTTGGGAAACTTTGGGTGAAAGTGTAATATTGTGAGTGCTTCCAGCTAGGTTTCATTCATGTCCTCATACGGAGGTTTTAGTATGATGCCAATTTTAGCTTGAATTGTCTGACAGCTCCTCTTTGTGAACAGAAGCAATATTGACAGAATGGTACTTTTTGAAAGGTGAGTGATTTCTTTTTTTCCCTAGAGAAAACGCACACCATGTGTAATGGGATGACGCTGTTTCTTTTCCTTCTGAACTAAGGCTGTTTAAAAAGAAAGTCTGAGAGCTGGCTTTCATTAAAGTCATGGCTTTGAGTTTTCTGGGAAAATAGGTATTAGCTATAGGATCTGAGGCCATGCTATTTTAGGGAGGTTCCCCTTGGAGTTACTGTTCAGGCGCCTTCTCTGAGAAGCTCCGTGGAACACGTGCCCTGGGCACCTCCTGGCTAAATCCCAAGGGTCCTGGGAGAGGAAGGACAAAAATCATTGCATTTTAATGGGGCTCTCCTTAATTATTCTCTTGAGCTGAAGGGGACCATGGTATATTAAGTGGCATCACTACCATAAAGCAGAATATGACTTGAGGGAGATGAAAAAACCCTTCATATGTGCAAAGGCATTCCCACTTCCTGGGTTCTCAAAACCTGCATGGTAAATCCCAGCCTGCTGTCCTCCAGACAGACAAAACTGTTTATGCTGGAAAAAAACAATCTGATGACCATAAATTTATGTGCTAGGTTCCTTTTTCCTTCATCACATAATTTTTTTCACATCTTGTCATTCACGTCATGCCACAACGAGAAGCAGCAAGGAATGAGCAGCTATCAATGAGTCCTGAAATCACAGTACGATGGTAAATCACAAAGGCAGCGTGGCTGTGTCACCTCTGCAGCTTGGAAAGGGTGGGGGGGCATCAGTGGACACTGGATTTCCACCCACCTCTTCTGCCTGTGACCTGCCTGCTGCAGCGAGCTGCTTCCCTGGTGAGGGGTAGATAATGGGAATACTCAACACTCTGTTAAACAATGCTCTGACATATTCTGCCTAAGCTCAACGAGATCCAGAGATAGAAAAGTCGGTGTCATAACAAAAATTGTAATTAAAGTTATGGTCAGATTGAATCCATTACATCTCTCCCAAGTACCCAGTATTGATTTCAGCCCCAGCCCCAGGGATATGTAGTCTGATACCTCTGTAATCCTCCTAGCAGAGGCCTAAACCCATTGCACATGCCATTTGTGTGGCTTAAGCCCAAGAAAATGCTTCCAAGCAACTTCAGCTCCATAGGATTCCTGTTTTATTGACTCTGAGCAAAAGCAAGCAAGCGGAAGCTGTATCTGCCACAAGGAGGATGACTTTGGAGACACCATCTGTAAATAGAAGGCAAAGGGCTATTTTGGCTATATTTTTGTGTTGGCATAAAACTGCAGCAGATTGCATTATTCAGTGGTTAATGTAATGTTAATGCAGCCCCGTAGCTGGGGGCGAGAGAACTTAAGGTTTAATCATTTTGTAATGCACTTACATTGCCCGTTTTAGATTTGTCAGCTGTCATAAATGAACTGCAGTTTTATCCCAGGACTATATATAGAATTACTATTTATATATTTTTTTCATCTGCAGCTTATGCAGTTTAAATGGAAAAAAAAAAAAAAAAAAAGGAAAGGAAAGAGCCAGGATGGAGCAAGGGGGGATGCGCTCCTTTGAGAGAATTCCTCAGTGCCTCCCCAGGAAAGTGCTGCTTTCACCTAAGCCTCGGCTTAGGTAGCTGACATTTTCAATAAAACAACACCCTTTTTCAGCAGACTTTTAATGCTGTGGGGAGTGAGGCACAGAAACATTGCATGTGAAAATGCAGCCACATAGAAATGGCAGTTGGTGAACTTCTGCTTTGTGTCTCACGTATCTATCATTCATAAGAACCTAACTCCAGGAAATCCCCTCCCATGGCATCACTCCTCACCAGTTTTTATTGAAAAACCATAATATCCTTTTGCATTCTAAATTCTGACTAGAAGCCACCCACGTTACAGCTTTTTGTATACATATTTTTAGCAGTTCTCAAACAAAGACAATTCCTCCTTAGACTGCTGCTGCTTTCCCCGCTGTGGCTCCTCACAGCATCACTGGAGATCTCATGGTGTGTTGCAGACTGCCCCAGTGCTGATTAATGTCCTTGCCAAGAAAAGAAAGAAGGGGTTTGCAAATGGATTCGCCTCTCCTATCAGCTCAAAGTACTTGAATGTGTTTGCTTTTTTGGGGCAGCCATTTGGAAAAAAATCCGAGGGAAATTTGAGAAAGTAGAATGTCCTGCTGGTCTTAAATTCCAAATATTCCCATTGTCTCCTCTTTTAATCGAATTCTTACTCTGAAAGTGATTTCTGGAGGGAGTTTTGCCTTGACTGTTCTCTCTGCTGCTACATCCTACAGGCCAAAGGAATTCTTTTCTCCAGCAATAATAATCAATGTTTTTTAAGAAGCAAGAATACCCCTGTTTTCATCCATAGCATTTACCTACAAAGAACATGATAATTTATACAGCAAATGCAGCCTGTGCTTCCTGCTGGACAGCCTGATTTATCGACTGTGCATCTGTTTCATATAAAGTGCCCTGAGCAGAACAAAAACCTCCATTCTAGCAAAACCAGGACAGTTTCTCCAGTTTTCAATAAATCATGTTCTACCTGTGGGATACCTTGTTAACGACTATACACTAAATCCAGAGGGGTTTTTCCTTTTTCTTTTTTTTTTCCTCTTTCCTTTTTTTATTTTTAACAATCCATCCCAAATATTCTGAGTTTCTGGGGCCATTTTAATCCCCCTTGTTGCCCAGGCAAAACTCCTTCTCATTTCTGAGGGGGTTTGGCATTAGTAAACTGGCTACATCAAATATCTCATTAGTAACATACATCTCATAAACCAGCTTCATAAGACCACAAGGCAAAATCTTCCTTCATTCTGCTTGTAGTTTACATCTTTGCCTTTACTCAGCCAACTTTTTTCCTGCACAGGATGCAGCTGAATTTCCATTAAGGAGCCTGATTTCTGTATCCAGGGAAAATACCTGGATCCCCTCTATGGAAAAAGCTTCCTTAGAATCATAGGATGGTTTGTGTTGGAAGAGAAGCAGAGGACAGTTGCCTAAGCAGGACAGTGAAGGGGGTGAAGAGACTGACAGTTATGGAGGAGTGGGATGAAGTTCCAGAGAAAATGCAGTTCCCCCTTTGAGCCCATGCCTTCCTGGAGGAGATCCCAGCCCAGCACAGCCTTGCCACAGGGAATGGCTCCTCACTTCTGCTGCCAAGCTCTCGCTTTGAATCTTCAGCACCAACTTTCCCCAAACCACCTGAGGTTTTAGGAAACTGAAGGATGGGAGAAAATCCATGTTCCCAGTGCAGCTCCACTGAAAATGTGTAAGTGCTGCCAACCCAGGCCCAGGGGGCCTGTGTCTATCAAAGGCACTGATACAAAGCCAAAATCGTCATTTGAAGATTTAAATTGATGTAACTGGGAGTAGAAATTGTTTTTTTACTGAGGGCATAATTCATGCAGGAGGATGCTTATAGCATCCAAAAGGCTTTAATCTAGTGTTACAATACTGACAGTGAAGTACAGAGGTGTCTAGGGAAAAGGGGAATACATTCCTGCAAAACACTACCACAGGGAGCTGTGACAGAGCTGGATCTCATTTCCTACCCTGTGGGCTGGAGCCCCACTGCATCTGCACCCCCCTCATCCCCCTTATTGTCTGGTGAGCCCCAGCCAGGCCAGAGGTTCCTCAGCGGAGCTGGAAGGTCTTTGCAGCACCAGATCCCTCAGATCCACTGTGCCCCAACATCCCACTGAGTGAACTTCCCTGAAGAGGGCTCTGGGAAGCTGACCTGGAGCACATGGCTCTGAGGCACACACTGCTGCTCATCTGGGGCCTTTCCTGGGGACGATGGGGGTCTTGATTTCTGACAAGACCTCTTCTTCCCACTGTAATATAAATTGCCACGTGAAAACATCACAGATGGGATGAGCGAAGTCCTTGACCTTGTTTCTTTGCCGCACAAAGCCAGGTGGTGCTTCTGCCAGTTTCTCTATTGCCAGTCAGGAATCAAACAGTTCCCTGTCATTAAATTGCCAGTCCTTTGTCCCTGGGCATAGTGCAAAACAAAGTCACCTTTCCAACAGTTTGCCAGCTCTCGAGACGTGTTGCTATTTCAGTGTTATCTGCAGGGTTATTGGCTTTGCCCAGGTGATGTGCCACCAGGCTGCTGGGCCAGACCTTGGGGACAAACCGTGCAGCCTGCATGTGACACTGCTCTGCAGGGGACACGGAGAAGCCCTTGGGCTGGAGGACACCTTGCTCTGCTTGTTCCTCTTCTCCTCAGCAGGAATGCCCCAAGCTCCACCTCACCCTGCTGCAAGCTCCCAGGACACCTGGCAGCAGCACAGGGTGGCCAGGGTGCCATACTGGGCTTCTTCCTCCAAGGAATTCTTTCCAAAACACTTTGGTCTGTGGTGGTTGAGTCTATCCAGTGTTTTATAAGGACAGTTTCTGTTTCAGCCTTTTTTCAGCTGTTTTGTCTGTCTTTCTGATGCCTTTGCCAGTCTGGCCAGGACTGACTTTGGCCCCTGATAGAAACTTCTCCATTAATCAGAGATTTGCCTCAGTGGCAGGGTTGTTCTGACGTCTAATTAAGTTTACCGTTTCTAATTAAATTGATTTGAGATCCTGGGGTGGAAGGCCTTTTAAGAGAAATCATATATTAAAAATGTAAGATTTTTTGCTCCAACAACCTTTTTGTGTAAGACTAATTTTAACATCTAGACATGAAGGATGAGTAATCCTTTCTCAGGCTTTGGCAATGTTAGCTGAAGCTTTTTCTCATTCACCTTTATCAGAGAAGCAATAAAAATTTGCTAATCACCTTGACAAAGGTGCTCGTGCCAGGGTGAAATATTTGCCAATCATACACAGCCAGGATCAAAAAGAATAAAGTTGCTGGACTGAGGAGGTGTGTGAGACCCAGACTGCAACTGTTTTGCCCCTCTTCCTGTGGTGGTTTTTAATCCCAACACCCAGATAATTAATAAGAGACGTTTGAGAGGGTGTCTCATATCCCGCTCCTGAGCCAGTCACTTTGAACGGGCTGTGTGCACATCATCCTCAGTCAGATAAACTTATAACTCCATTTCTTGAGACTCAATCAACCAAATCAAATATTTCCCATGGAAGATTTGATTAAATGTCATTAAGATGTGGCAGAGAAACTTTCAAAATGATGAAAATTGACCAACACACTCTCCTTGCTTTTGTATGTCAAAGTTATCTTAAATCTTAATAAACCCTAATCAATGCCTACTTTATACTCACACATAAAACAACCCTTCAAGGGCCTCCCTTGGGAGACTTTAAAGGGTGTTTGGGGTCAGACCAGGTCCTTACATGGTGTTTCCTCCAGGGCCAACTGCACATTTGTTCACTTTTAGTCCTAGAGAGCAGGGAGCCTCATTGCCTTTGTGCCCTGCTTGTGTTACAGCTTTTTCTGATGGGAACTGAGCCACTCCTTTGTCATTTTGAGGGTCCACTGAAACATTATCTCCCCAGTCTTGTCTTTGGAGAAATGCTGAGGGTTTGACTCATTTAAGATCACTAAGATAATGAGAAGAAGAGCTGTGGATTGAGATGTAAGAGATACAGAACTGTGATGCTCCTGTCCTGCTCCACTTGGTTATGCTCTGTTCCCAATACCCGGACAATTAAAAAATGCTGTTTGATGGGTTGTATCATTTAAAGTAACTGAGAAAACTTGTCCTCCTCCAAGGCTCTTGCCTTTAGAGATCAGTAATATGCAACAGATGAAGGACTGAGAGGGTAATGGATTTTTAACTGGGAGATTTTTTTTTCCCCCCAAAGTAATGATGACATATTGAAAATGATTTTTTTCACCTTGTAAAGAGATGTTTTGATAAAGCTTTTTTTTTTAACACTCTGAAATGTTTTTGATGTTTAAAATGAAATTGCTTTCCAGATATGCAATCTGAACCACATTCTTGATGTTAAAAAGTAAAATAATTATAAAATTGAATTATAATAAGGCCAGAGAGGAAACAAGAAACATCTCAAACTAATGTAAGCAGATCCAGGATGGATCTTGTCTAAATTTTCTTTCACTTTTCAGTTTTTATTCCTTTTGTCCTAAGCTAAAACAGAGAAATATTTCAGAATCTGCCACATGCAAAACCATTTCCTTGCCCAGCTCTAATTGCTCAGTTGAATTATTTGCAGACAGATCACAACTCCCTTCAATTAATCAGTTCCATGCATGCTGTTTTCCCCCAATCCCTGACCCATAGCTCATTCATGGAGCCCATGCTTGTGCTGATTTAATGTAGCTCACGTGGCCTGGGAGGCTTTCCTGTTTGCACAAGCCCTCACTAAAACTCAGGATTTGCATACAGCTTCTAATTCTCCCTTAACATCCACCCTTTTCTGCCTCTGACCTCCCATGTTGGGATGGATCCATGTGGGAAGCCGATGCAGGAGGAGCACGAACCCAGCTGGAATGAATTTGTTTAAAAAGCTGGGAGGACTTTCACTGAGGGTTTTTTTGGAATTGCTCACCCAGTCCTAATTGCTTTATAAATTTAATGGAGATAATTCTGGCCACTGGATGTGGGGGTATAAAGACAGCACAGAGTCACAAAACCTCATCTCTTGGCACAGGGAAAGTGCTGAGGAGGAAAATGAGGAGCAGGGAAGAGACCTCATGCAAGTGAGACTTCAAACTCCTCTGCAAGAAGTTGAAAGCCAAGGTGATGTTCCTGGAAATTTTTGAAATTCAACTCCCATAAGCCACTAAGGTGGTAAGGAGCTGGGGTTTTTTTTTGGTTGGTTTGGTTTTTTTGTTGCTGTTGTTTTGGTCTGCTCCCTTGTTCACAAGAGCTGGTTACTGGAAACTACAAGAAAATCAGGGCTGCCAAGATATCTCAATGGTTCATGAAGAATTGTTGAGTTTGGTTGTTTTGTGAGTTTTTTGTCTGTGTGTTTCTTGTTAACTTGCTTTTGTAGGGTTGCCATAAATTCCAGTTTAGGGTAAATCTGTAGTTCTCCTGTTCCTTTGTCAGTGGAAGAAATCTTTAAGTATGTTAAACCTTTCTGCTGCTGATTACTGCAGGGATCTTTACTGCAAGGTAAATCTGCATTTTACAAACAGGAGTGCTGTCCAGGTGGATGTTTCTGATATGCATCGAAGGCTATATCTGATAATGTTCTCCTCAATTGAAGGTGACAATAATTATAGGAAAGAAATTGGTCTACTTCTGTGAATATCCCAGAATATTAATTTCTCTGGTCAAACCAAGAACAAAATACTAAAATTGCTTAAGAAAGGCTTAACACTCAATCAGCCAAATTCCCTTTGTGTCCCTTACCTGCTCACCCAGAAATAAATTGTAATCTGCTTTTGCACATGGATAAGAAGAGTGAAGAGTGGGGTAATTCACAGAAAGAAAAATATATTTGCAAAATACCTTTTCTTGGAATGTTGCCCACAGAGTCATGCAAAGTTTAACTGCTGAAGAATCCCTTCAGAGGCTGGCCTGGTGCAAAGGAAGGCTGCTCTGCTGTTGAGCTGCCCCAGGCCATGCACAGGCTCTGCCTCTGCTTTGTCCCCTGCTCTGGTCTCAGCTACTGTAAGCAAAGCCTCAGCAGCCAATTCACACAATGAACTTTGGAGAGATCTGGCTTTATTTCTAGTTCTTTAAGCACCAGGGCTGTCTTCTGACAGAACTTGTTTTGGATCAGCTCAGACTGGGCTGGGCAGTCCTTGACCACACCAGGGCAGCTGCAGAGAATAAAGAGCCCAGCCATAGCTGAGTGTCAAGGGGAGCAATAAAACCTTATCAAGAAGGAATCACAAGCACCTAATGAGAATCAGATGCAGCATAAAGAGGCCATGGGCATGCTCTTATCCAGATGCACAGTGAATTATGTACATAAACAGTGGATAATTTGGTTTTACATCTTATTTTTCATCCAAAACTTCAGGGAGAAATGACTTGGTTACTGGAAGTGGGAAATTTTTCCTACTGTGTAGGAAAGCTGCTGTTAAAAGCACTCGGGGATTGCTCCCACAGAGCTTGGGGTGATGGAGCTGCTCTGGGGAACCTGACATCTCCACTCAAGGTGGTCTGGAGCAAACATCACAAAGTCCCCTGAGCAAAGTGCCCAGCTCTGGCTGGGACCCTGCAAATGAGAAGCCTCTGGGTCAGGAGAGGTGAGCCAGAGTCCCCTGGAGCTGGGCAGTGGTGGTGTAGGGCTGTGGTCCCTCAGCACAGGAGGTCCTGCTGCTGGAGCTGTGCCATGGACCACGTGCAGAGGTGGCTTTGGATTCAGTCCAGGGGCTGAAGGAAGGTTCTGCCTGCTGTGCTTCCTGCTCCTGATGTTCTGGTTTCCAGGCTGGAGGGTCAGAAGGCTGTAGTGCATTAGTGGAGATTTGCTTCCCACATGAAAAGGAAGTTGCTTCCAGCTTTGCCTGCCTTGTGGTTGCAGATATGACTGCACTTGTTGTGATAAATGCAGGAAACCCTGGACTAAAATACAAAGGGAAGGGTGGCTGTCAGTCAGCACAGAGGGCTGGAAGGGTGATGATGGTGTTAGGTCTTGCTTGGCCTTAGTGAGGTACATAAAGCTGGGCAAGTTGCAGAAAGCTCTTGCCTTTAAAATGAAACGTGTCTTGGGCTTCACCTCTGAGTGCAAGGTACCATAAAGGGGTCTGGTTTGATGTAATGGAACTATGTCTCTTCTGAGGCTGTTTGAGGTTGCCTGACTTGTTCCCAGGACTGACATTCCCAGTGTGGTTTAAGAGGGCTCAGTCTAACCCTTGCACTGCAGAAATCATTTCGCTCAGGGGGCCTGACAACAATGAGACTTGTTCTCCCCAAGGATCCAAACCTGCCTGACAACCTCATTCCTCTCCACCACAGAGCTGACTTCACAAAACCCCTCTCTGACATGCACCACAGAGCAGGCAACTGCTTTGAGCCAGCCCAGAGCTGTGTGTTACCACCAGCCCTCTTGCCAGGAAGGCTTTTTACCACGTGCTGGCGTCGGTGCTGACGCAGAGCAGTCAGTGCTGCTTGGAGAGAAGAATAATGTGTTTAGGGCAGATCTGCAGGACTGGAAACGCTGCTGCTTCTCACTGGGAAAGTGATGCCCTCAGAGATTTGGCCCTCTGTTTCCTATGTATTTTGGTGTGAAATTCTTTTCCAAGGATGCATCTTCCCTGTGCTCCAGGAGCACCACAGGAAAGCCAGCCCCTGCTGCTGTTACCCAGAGGGGAGCCCAGCATCCAGCAGAACCCAGCTCCATTACTGCCAGAGCAGTGTAGTTGAACCAGAATTGTGTTAATTACCTACTCACCTGTGAAAACCTTAAGGTTCAGGATTAAGGGCAAAGAAATTATTACTCAGGGGATATTTTAATGGTCAGAAAAACCCATACTTTGTTTCACAAGTCACTTTTTTTTACATTAAAACTTCCTGGGCTTATAATTAGAAATTTAATGTTTTGTGAACTGCAATTGTTCAGAAACTATGGGGGAAATGGTTTATTTCCCAGCTGCCCTCTTGCTTAATGAATCCTCTCAGGTTTGTTTTCCAGTGGTTAATAACATAACACTGATGCCCACCCTGTCTCAAAGAGGAATTTTTAAATCTATAGGGCACTTCTGATTGCTTTACACACATATGTATAAATTCAGGGAGTCAGTGAACTATAACTAATGCAGGTGTTTGGCTGCTTGGGAGCAGAGGAGAGAGTGAAGGAAAGGCAGGCAGTGTGGGGACCACGGGCCCCCCAAGGACTGTCACTCTCCTGGCTCATGGGAGCCAGTCTGACAGGCAGGGTGGCGTGGGGGGATATTCTCAGGGCAAGGACTGTCTCTTCCAGAGGCCATGGCACCATGCAAAACACTTAATAAATGACACAATTTAGAGGCAATTAGGTAATTGTACCTCTCTGCTGTGCTCCTAAGCTCAGCACACACTCCAAGCTCTCAGGCTTAGGCAGGTGTTACCTTGATCTCTGTAAAGCTGAATTTTTGGAAGGGTCTTTTTGTTTTCCCTCTCTTTAAGTCCAGAAACTGTGGCAGGAGAGCTGCTGGCTGTTTGCTGCCCCTCTCAAGGGCACCCAACTACTCTGCCCTTCCAAATATCCACAGCCCATGCCATGCCAGGGGAGTATTTTAATGCACAGCACTCCCCATTTCAGGGGTAAATGCACGTATGGTGGTG
Organism: Anomalospiza imberbis; assembly: GCF_031753505.1. Taxonomy (NCBI): domain Eukaryota; kingdom Metazoa; phylum Chordata; class Aves; order Passeriformes; family Viduidae; genus Anomalospiza; species Anomalospiza imberbis. Next base: position 17,066,156 of record NC_089691.1, on the reverse strand, counting down.
AGACTTGGGGCGTGTAGAGACACCTCCCTTACAGAGCTGTGGCAGACAGCACCACTGAAAGAAGCTGCACAGGGAGGAAAGAGTCAGAAATAGCAACAGAGGCTGGGTATAGCTTCAGACTGCCTCCTCATTAATCTCAGAGCAAAGTCACTTAAAATAATCCTGACCTTCCCTTCCCCATCCATTTGCAAGAGGCTGTCTAATTGTCCCTGTTCCATGGCAAAGGACCATGGCTGCCTGGCTCTCCAGTGAGCTGGGCTCATAAGAAGAAAGGCTGACAGGGCTTGGACTTGGCACTTTGGAGCTCTGATGGCGATTTGGCAGGGAAAAGGTGCTTATCTGAGCTGGGTGGATTGCAGGAGGGCACATTTTTTGGTCTGGCTGCGCACACTCTTCCCCCTTGAGGGAAGCAGGTGTAAGGAAGAGGTGTCTAGCAAGAAGGCAGCAGCACAATGAGCCTGAAGGATGCCTGGCTGCAGGAGAAAGCTTGCAACCAGAGAAGTAGGTTTCTCCAATTTGGGGTCTGGGTTTTTAAGTGCAGAAGCTGGCTCCTCAGTGGAAACATTTGGGGAACAGCTGGTATCAGCTATCACTGCTCCTCCTTGTCCATGGGGATGGATTGCACTGCTGTAAATCACTGCCTTGGCAGCAGTCCCTGTTCACACCCCATGCCTTGGTAAAATCGTAGGCTGGGAGTGGAAGTTGTGGAGAATCAGTCCTGGCTTTATGCCACCTGGGAGTGAAGGCAGTCCTTGGGTACCATTGGGTGAACTATCTAGGAGGTTTTTACTGCCTGAGAAGTGGTTGTGAGGGACAAGCAAATTTAGATCTAACCCACATGATCTACATATAGCAAAAATCCAGATACACCCAGAAGGAAATAAGGGAAATTAGGACAACAGAAGTTGATGGGCTGAAAACTTAATTAACATGTTGAAAAATTTGACCTGATCTCAGGCTTTTTCCCTTTCTGTTTTCCTTTGTTGCTATTGGTTTGGTTTTTAATATTGCTGCTTAGGATAAATGTTGGTCTGAAATTAGGAATAAATTATATCAGCAACATGTCAAGATAATGTGTTAATTCTGTTGCAACACAGTGGAAACATGATATAACAGAATTCCCTCCATGTACCTTCCTCTGGTTTGCTCTGGGGCTCAGCTAATAATCTTTCAGCCCTGTAGCTTCAAGAAAGCAAATAACAATTTAAAAGTTTTCTCTTTATTGCATTCATCTGTTGTGCAGGGGTGAGGAGCAGCTCCTTGTGATACACTTGGAATAGCACATCTGCTGCTGAGTTATTCTATTCTGTGTTACATCCCAGCCCTTCCCTTGCTTTCCATGGCAAACAAGAAACAGAATGACAAATAAAGCCATGGTTGCCATTGTCAGTGCCAGCTCCTTGTGCTGCAGGCTGGATGAAATATCCACACAATCATGGCACCATCCCACATTTATTTAAAAATATTAAACTATTTATAATGGAGGGGTCATCAGCATGCTGCATTCATTAGCCAGGGCTCCAGGGAAGAGATGGCAGCACACAAAGAACACAAACAGGCTCTACACAAAAGGAGCAAAGAAGTATCCTTTGGAAATGTCAGTGCTGAGCAGCAATTAAAACCAGCAAAAGTTAAAATACAGGGAATTCCAGTAGTCTGAGCACAGCAGCCAGTCCTGACTGTCAGGGAACCTATGGTGGGATTCCCATGGATGTAAGGGTAGATGGTAAGGTCTGTGCTGCACAGTAAAACATGAATGGATTTTCTTTATGAAAAGAGGAATCAAATTGCAGCTTGTGTGGAGAACCAGCAGTGCTGGAGGCAGGCAGGTGTGCTGCAGGTTGGAGAGGGAGACAGGGCTGGGTTCATGCCAGGGCTGCATCCTGCAGGATGCTGAGCTTCTCTCTGAACTGTGGGGAGGCTGCCAAGCTGCACACAGGTGAGTGTGAGGTTTCTGCCAGGAGCAGGCTGGAAAACATCACTTGAGGGGAAGAGACTGCTCTGCATGATGTGGTGTGAGCCCAGCATTGGCTCAGGCTGCTCAGAAATGGCCATTTGACCTTGCAAAGCACTTCTGGGCATCTCAGGGCAAGTGGTGTTAAGAGTCAATGGATAAAAGGAGGGAGTGGGGGATGTGCTCTCTTGTGGAAAATGTTTCTGAGCAAAAAGGTGTTTGTCCAGCAACTCCATTTGAAGTTACTCCATGCTATTGCAGTGATTTTATAGCTCTTAGTCCCCTTCACTCCATCTCCCACTGGAATCTGTTCAGGAGGGTTGTTACTCCTCGTGCCATTCCATCCCTCCTGATTTTGCATGCAGAGAAATGCTACCATGGTCTTGAAGCTTGCAATTAGGATAATGAACTGAAAGAGGTCAGAAGAGATGAAATATTCATTTTTGGCTTGCCATGCCCTTTCAGGAATTAATTTACATTGGGCAGTTATGTGGTACTTTTCCTTTTATATTTTCTTTTCTCATTCTTTTTTAAAATAGCCATGGATCACATCCAAAACCCAAAGTGCTCAGATGGGCTTTGGAGCTGTCCCTGGCTCTTTATACTTCCCATTTTCCAGGCTGCCTTCTGAAAATGTGTTTTTAGAGGTTTCTCACTCCAATTTTCCCTTTACCTGCCCACAGGATTTTAATGTTTTTAGTGACAACAGAATTGCAGCTGGTGCAAAGTGGCCAAAACAAAAGCAGGAATTGTATTACCCTTCCTTCACCTCAGGGTCTTCCACCTCCCCGATTTCTGCCTTTGCTCTTTCTTCCCTCTGCCCTGAAACTCCACTAAACATTTCCCAGATTTTAGCAGTCCCTGCAGGCACAGAAAGAATGATCCTTAATTCCCAATTTCCATTCTGCTGCTGGTCTCAGGGCTTTTTATTTCAATGCAGAATTATACAGAAATTCCTTCGGGGACTTTTCACATCCATATTTCCTTGTAGCACTGCTGCTGAATCATCTAGGAACTGAAACTTGCTTGGCTGGAGAGCAACGTGTTTTTATAAATTATCGACATGCTGAAATTGGCCCTGGTCCAAGGCAAGCCTTCTACTTTGCTAATGTGCCTTGGGTCTAATCCCCATCACATTGAGGAGGATGAAGATGACTCATCTCCAGCCGGAAAGGCTGGATCTAGGACCTAGTGACACATATGGGAGGTGGAAACTGGGAACAGATATGCCAGGAGTGGGTTTGTAGCCAACACAGAGCTACAAACACAACTCTGTTGGTTCAGATGTTGTCTCCAAAGACTCACTGGGGAGCAACAGCTCCCAAGAGCAAGTAATTCACTGCAGGAGCACTGATGGGCTTGTTTTCCCCAGTTCTGGATCTCTGCTGGGCAGTGGACTGTGTCTGTCGTACAACACAATTCTTTCCGTGGATCTGGATCTTCACCTAAAAGCTCGTTTGATTCAAGTCAGGAGTTTTAAGACTTTATTCTACAGCAATAAAAAAAAGAAATGAGCCTGGCAGTAAAAGGGTGTTGAGGGATGTATGGAGATATGGTGTCCATCCATACGTGGTGCTGCACAGATGGATTTATTGCCCAGGTTTCTGCGCAGTGCTCTTGGGACTGTGGAAAGCCTCCATGATGTCATGCTGAGAACTGGGAGTTGAGCTGCTCCTGCTGTGTGATGGGAGCAATATCCTGATTTATCCCTGCTGCAATGGCTGCCTGTGACAGGTCTGGCAGAGCTGTGCAGTGGATGCCGTGACCTCTGTGGGCAGTGCAGGAAGGTGGAGCTGCTTCCTCTCGGAGCCTGCCTGCCAGGGACATGATTCAGTTTTACAGCTAATTGACTGCACTGATCTTGCTGCCAGAAAGGGATAATATTCAATGAGTCGCTTGTCTTTCAATAGCTGCTGTCCCAAACTCTGCATGCACCTTATAAAACCACTCCTGTGACTTGGCTGACTGGCTGCTCAGGGGCACAGACTCTCCCATGACCCCCTCTTTTTCTTTTCCCTGCTTCTCTGTGCCCTGCAAGCAGTGCCTCACCTGGGCTATGTGCTGTGTGACTCAAAGACAGGATTTGATGTGATTCCCCTGTACCTTTCTGTTTCTGTTTAAATCCTTGCTCCACAGAGGCTAATGAGCCTTTCCATTAGTGGAAACTAATGCCATCAGCCCCTGCTAGAAGGAGGAGATGGACTCTAAGCCAACCAAAACTGCTGGGGGCACTGGTTTGGAACCTCATTAGCCCCAGCCCCCTTGTGCTGAGGGCTGGGTGTTTTTGTGGACAGGCCTGAGCTTGTGGCTGGAGGGCACAAGATAAGAAGCTCATGTGGCAGACAAAAACCCATCAGCCCATCCACCACTGAATGCAGCGTGAGGAAGGAAATTCAGAGAACTTGTAAATACCACTGTGAGGAGGCCACTATGTGCTGCTGCTGCTGCTGCTTTCTCCTTGGCCTGCTCATCTGCCACCAGAGTTCATTTGTTAACACTTCTTCCCCAAGCTGGCACCCAGCAGAGCCACCACGGAGCTGGCTTCCATCCCTGCCCACGCTGGGGAGCGATGCCAGCTCCAGGATACAGCCCGTCATACTTTGGGGATGATGCTTGGAAAACATGGAGCAAACAATGCTGTAGGAATAAGTGAGCCCACATACACTCTGTGAGGGCTGTTCCCATGATGTTTGCTCAGCCCCTGACTGATTTAGCACACAGGATGGGCTGGCAGATCATGCAGCGAGACGCGCTAATTCGGGCCTGCAGCTCGTGTGAAAGAGCGGCGAGACGGGCTGGGAGACAATGCGAGCTAATATTAGGACAACAGGCAGGGAGTCAGGAATCCCAATCCCAGCTGACCTGCTCCCAGGCCCCAAATCCCTCTTTGGAGCTGTCTGGAGAAAAGGAGCATCTCCCTTTATGTTAGCCCTGGGAGCTGTTTGTCCCGGCCAAGGCTGCTGGCTGTTACTCTGTATAAATAGTAATGATGATGATAATCTTTCCATAGGGGGTAAGGCATGCCGGGGTAGTGCCTCGTATCAAAGCTGCTGCTTTTGTTGGACCCAGCTCAGATGTGCAGTAGATGCTGCTTTAACATCAAGATGCTCTTGTGGGACCAGCGAGCAGGAAGTTGATCGGGGATGTTTCTGTGAAGAGACAGCATCAGACACCGCCATGAATTCTTCTGCTTCACTGCTTCAAAAAGCAAGATGGGGTTTGTATACCTTGCAAATCACAGAGTGATATCTCGTGGTGCATTAATTGGCTCTGCTCCTGAGAATATTTGTGTGTGCTCAGCCTTACACATGTGGCTTGTCTGATGCCTGTAAATTACTCTCACGAGCAAAGTACAGCCAGGCCCCAGATGGCTGCAGGATCAGGCTGTGCTGTCTGTTGCTGCCTTGTCTCTTCTGCCTTTTGCCAGGATTGTAATTCTGACCCAGAGAGGGATTTCCCAGCTACTCCTCACCATGAAGGAATAGCATATCAATACTGCTCCAAAGGAATTCCTTTTCCAAACCTTCAGCTTGTCCCATCATTGTGCCTTACTGCTACCTTTTTATTTCTTTTAATCTTGCTGAGGGTACTTGGACAAACCTTTTGTGAGGATGAAATCAATTCTCTATTACAGAAATCGTTCCTCAACTCAGTGTTTTTATGAGGGAAAAGGAATTTTTGCTGTTTATTCTTTATACAGAATTGCTATTGATATTCTGTGTATTGATTCTTTAGTTTTGAGAAAAACAATCCCCTTCAAAGTGGAGTTGGTGGACAAGATACTGCACTGATGTGCCAGTTGGTTTTGGGAAGCTGAGCCTTTGTGGCTAGTTTTATTTTCAAACCAAATCACGAGATCAATAACTCTACTCAAGTTTTTTGAACCAGACTTTGCTATGGGGAGAGATGGGTTATTCCCAGCATTTTCTTCCTGATCTTTTCCCATATTTAAGCCATTAGACTTTAATACATACCCACCACAAGGGGCTACCAACTTACTCAGCATGCAGCATGTTTGAAAAGTGCAGACTTTGCCTCTTCTTTATGGCTCCATAAAGACTTAAAGCAGAAATCTTTCCTGATACAGTTTTAGTTTTCAGGATTTTTAGGGGAAATGAATAGCAAGGTTTGTGTTCAAAATACATAGAGGAAATAGAAAGGAGAGAACTGGAGAGATGAGGCAACAGGGGAAGGACAGGGAACAGCATCTCCATAAGCCTCAGCAGAGCAGGGGTGGAGTTCAAGGATGAAGTGAGGCTCTCTCTGTATCTGCAGAGGGAACAAGGACAATAAGAAAGGAGGACAGAATGAGACTCCTGAACAAAAGTGAGTTTGGGTGAGTGTTGGTGCCTTGCAGTTGCATTGAGCTCTTGCAGCACAAATCAAAGGTGAGCCCTTTTTCAAGCAGTAGAAGTGGGAAAGTGGAGGTTTATCAGCTGAGACAGGTGAATTGGGATAGCTTATCTTAGCAGGACACAGCTAGTGTCTACTGAAGAGTCTTTGGTGACAGTGTCTACTGAAGAGTCTTTTTAATGTGGAGACATTAAAATAGCAAAGAAAAATTTCTGGGGAAGAATGTGACTTAATAAGACCCAATATCTACCAGACAAGGAGGAGGAATTTGCTTCTTCTATAGCTTGATGATGGTCAGGAAAGACTAGGAAAAAAAACATTATTTTATTTTGTTTTCTCTTTTTTTTTTTTTCTTTTCTTTTTGGAAATACTCTTGAGGGTACCAGAGACCTCCACTCCAATAAAATCTGTCCCAAATGAACATTGACATTTCCTTCAAGTCTCTTTCAGAAAGTTGAAACATATGGCAGGCTTAGCTTCCCCTGCAAAGCCAATCTGATCCCTGCTCTAACCAAGAGGCTTTGCCTGCTCTGTGCCCAACTTCTTCAGAGCTTTTCAAGCCTGGCTCCCTCCATGCCAAAAAGCTCCACCCACAACAATCCTACCCTGGAACAGAACAGCTTCTGCAGGGAAGAGGTGCCTGAATGAAACTAGTAAACCTGGGAATGCAAGTGCTAATGAAAGGTAATGAAATTTGTGATTGATTTTCTAGAATCTTGCTTTTTTAAAATGACTGAGCCCCCTGAGTCTAGTATCCTCACTTCCAGGTGGTCACTCTGACCCTTTGCTCCCACCCAATAAGCTCAACCACATCCCAACATACCCAGCCTATTGTGTGTTATTTAAGCCATAGGATATGACAGAGCATGTTTTATGGAGCCATTAATTTATGCTGTGGGTGACTTTAACCACCCAAGAAGTATATTAATGGTCCTATAAAATACACCCCAGAGTGTCTTAATATGGTTATGAGATTGATCTTCAGCTTTATATTCCACTATGTGTGATATTATTGAAATAAATTGTAGAGGAAGGTGACATGAAGTCCCACTAAGGGGTGAGTTTCCTTTTTCTTCCCAGCATCCTGTGGTCACAGACTCACTCTGAGCCAGCCCTGGATGGGACTCCAGCCACCCTGCTGCAGGAGGCTGGAAATGCCCTACACCAGGGGCTGCTTTTTGGGATGGATCTTGCTGGCCCAGCTCTGCCACTGAGCTTAGGCAGGACCTGTCTGTCCTAAAGCTACTGACTGCTCAGTAGCTTTAACCAGAGCTTCTCATGTCCTGACACTTGGAAGGTTTGCTGTAAATACAGGCTTTGTTCAGTACCTGGAGCTGGGTCATCTGTTGAAATGCAGCACCAGCCCAACTCCTCCTTGCTACCAGAGAGCAGCACCAGCCTGTTGAGAAAGCCTGGATGCTGCACAGAAAATTCTCCTCCAATAAGAATTAAGTGGGATTACTATAAAAACAATTCTTGTTTGGGAAATAACCACAATACATGGCTTTCCTACTGACAGATTCTGGTAGTGTGAGTGTGCCCACAGGAAACTTCAATGTCTGAGAAACTGGATCTTGTTTAAAATCTTTCTTCTCTCTTTTTTTTCCAGGATCTATGTGCTCAGGTTTTCAAAGCCTTGAGGCCCATGATATCAAAGGTTTGGGGGTTTAGGGTTTATCTGGAAATTAGCAATAAATTCTGCTGTATTAAATAACCTGTACTTTCATTTGTAGTTTTAATCACTGTCATCTTTCTTTATGCTCTCTGGTGGTAGTACATGGCTGTGAAATGCCATAAACCCACAACATTCTCAGTGACTAGACATGGTTTTCTATTCCAAAAAAAGTCAAACTGTGGTTTCCTCAAGTTTCAGAAGGAAAGCTGAGAGAATGAGTTGATGCTTGGGGGAGCTTTGACCCATTTTAGAATCCAGGACACAGCACGAAATTTCAGAGACATTTGAGACCAAGACCATGGGTCAGTATCCTATTTGAAAGAACCATTTGAGCTGTTGTGTGTTTGTAGCAGGGCCCAAAGCATGCAGAGCACCTTCTGAAGGAGGAAGAAAGCACCAGCCTTCTCATCCTGACAAATTAGCAGCTGCCAATGCCTGGGCCAAAGTGACTGCAGACAAAAGAGCAAGAGAATCGGGCTCTGCTTTAAAGCCTGAGCCCACCCTAATCAGTTTTCATAGTGCTGTCATGGGCTGTGAGCTGGCAAAGAGCATGCAGACCTGCACGAGGTGAGGCTGGACCAGCTGCTGCAGGTGAAGTAGCATGGCTGCAGTGAGCCATTCTCGGATGAGGAGTGTGCCCTGAGTTTCTCCCTGCCCCGTGTTCATGTTCAGCTGTTCCCCAGGCTGGTGCCCTCTGAAGATTCCTTAATTACTCTTTGTGAAGTGCTTAGAGACCCTCACAAAAAGCAGAGTATCATTATTAGAACTGCAGTTGTCAGAGATGAAGACAGTCTGTTAATCATTAAATCCATCCCCTGCAAAGGCAGGACCACTGTCCCTGGACGAGAGGCCAGGCTCTGCAATGAAATGCAATGCCAGGTTTGTATGGAGTAATCACCCAATTATCCACCCGACGGTGTCAGGGACCCTTCTGGGCAGGAGCAGCCAGGCCATTGGTCAAGGGCTCAGTACTCTTAAAGGCTGACCAAGAGCTTCCTTTAATAGAGGTGGTTGGAGCAGCTGTGCCCTGAAATAATCTCCTTACAGCAGTAAGGTGCTGGGCAGTCACAGAGTCAGCAATCAGGACAACAAAAAACCTTGGCTGTATTTGAGCTGATATAAGCAGTGCCAGCTTCCAGGATCTAGGGTTATCCAGACTGACCACCTGGATGCAACGAGGCGATAAAATGGTAGGAAATTGGTCCAGGACAAAAACTAAAGGGCAAATCTGAAAATCAAGATGAAGTTTTGGTTGAGAGTTGCTGGTTTAGTTAATTATCAGCAAGAACAATTTTGGCAACACAGTGGCCCAGACATGGGTACGGTGTTAGGATTACAATGGGGACAGCTCACTTTTGTTACAGTCGCAGTGTTTGCAAGCAAACTGAAAAGGGCCCTTGGAAGTCTGTCATCTCCTAAGTTTTACTATCAAAACTTGTTTTTCTAAATAGTCTTTTCCAAAAATTTTTCCATGAGGCCTGAGTAGTTCTGTAAGATCTATTCAGGGCAACCACAGCTCATGTGATGTTCACATGGATCCCAGATGATTTTTAGCTTAGCAGGGCTGTCACATAAGACATCCTGCAAAATGATGGTGATGAAAATACGTCACACCCAGCTCTGGGCTGTGAACAAGGGGCTCCCTGCACCATGAGCTCATGTGTGTGACACAACTATCAGCCACTGCACAGATGAAAGAGAAAGCCTTCCCCACAAGCCATGCTGCTGCTCTGTAGGGTCTAGAGACCTCTGGAGCATTTATTGCCCAGGGGATCCAGCCTGATGACCTATCCACGCTTTACTGGTGAAGGCACAGTAAAAAGTGTGCTGTCATCCTAAAAGTGACAAATGGGGCAGCTGGTTACTGAGCCAGGAAAAGCAGATGTGAGGCAGTTATTGCTGCTCAAACATAAGGGATCAGCACAGCTTTAAGGATGAAAACACAGATGAAAGTTCCAAATGGAAAGAAACATCTTAGAAGCAAAGTGGGGCTAGGCACAGCAGGTACATTGAACTCCATGAGTCCACTTCTACCCAGGAAGGCAGGCTCTGCCTCTCAGTTGGAAGGACTTTCCTGAGCTCTGGTAATCCCATCTGCTTCCCGTGGACAGAGGTGCCTGAGGCACAGGGGATGGAGCTGAGTCACTGCTGTGCTATGTGACATTGGCCAAGCCTTCCATTCCCGTGCCTGGATGTGGCTGTGCCGCTCGGGCCGGGGAGTGCGGCTCCCGCGGCTGCAGAGCAGTGTCCGCAGCGATGGGAGTTCTACAAGATAGCCAGATGAGGGATTGCAGCTGGGGAAAGGAGCGTGGAATGCAGGAGGTGAGGGAAGGACAGGCTTCCCAGCTCCATCAGGGACAGGTGCGAGGGCAGGGAAAGTACCCCGGTCACCTCTCAGGTCTGTGAGCTAAGCCGGCTGATCAGCTGGGCCAGCATCAGACGATGTTAGGCTGAGCTTCTTCCCCAAGAAGCGATGATTCCCGAGCCTGCCGCCTCTCCTGCATCGCAGATCACCGCGGGACGCGCTTGCCTGGGGAGCTGAGAGGTGAAAGAGCTCCGCGGGCAGCAGCGAAAGTCTGCGGGCTGTAGTGTCTGAGCACACATTGGGGCAGCACAGGCAGCCAGACCAGACTCTTTGTTTCCCTGTGTCACTCCTCAGTCCCGATTAGCGGCAAAATAGGGCACGCACACATCTGACAAGTGAATTCCTTGCTGGAAGGGGTTCGGTCATGCATAAGACTGCTCAGAATGAGGCCTGGCTTTCAGGTTTGGAAGCATGGAGCATGACCTGGAAGGGACAGCTGGTATGTGCACTCTTACTTATTTTCCCGTTTTGAGTTTTGCACCAGTTCTGGGTAACTTTGAAGAGTTTTGGCGAAGGACAAACAAATGGATGCTCGTCCCTTTCCCCAGCAGCCAGACCTCGCTATTAGTCTGTCCAGCTTCTAAACAATTACACGAGCACAGGTCAATGTGAAAGCATTATTAATGTCTCAAATTCGAGCACTCAATCAAAAACTGGAGTGGAGATCTAAGAGTAGGAGAGACGCTTTCACTCAGCCTTGTGCAAGCCCTTTGATACCATTTTAATGACGGGCTTGTGCAAGTTTTTCCTCAGGATTTGTACTTTGCGTACAACCACCTGGAAAGCGCAGGTAAGAAGTGATCGCAGAGGTTTGCAACTGGGAAAATCCTAGAAATCCTCTCGGGAAAGCAAAGATCTGCCATCCCCCGTCCCCTGGAACATGAGCATCTCCGGGGGCGCGGGGCAGAGCACCCGCGCTCCGGCCCCGATCGGAGAAAGACGATTCCAGCCGGGGGGGTTCACCCTCGCCACCGCCCGGGGGGCGCCGGCACCGACTTCTCCCTCCGGGAAAGTTGTCCGCGGGAGCGGGAGGAGCCGGGGCCGCACGTGGGGCGGCGGGGCCGCGCCGGCCGGGCCGTGCCGGGGGCGGGGAGCGGGCGGGGGCCGGGCCGGGCCGGGGCGGGCCGTGCCAGGGCGCCTGCGCCGGCGGCGCGGAGCGCGGCGGAGCGGGACGGACCGAACTGGAACAAAACAAACGGCGCTTTGTATCGCCCGAAAGGCTCCGCGCCCCGCGCAGCGCCCGCGGAGAGGGGCGGCAACACCGTGCGGCTGCCGGATTTGCTTTTTCAGCGCTTTTAAATTATTTTTAATTTTAATTTTTTTTTTTTCCTTAATAAGAGGGGAGAAGGGACGGCGCGGAGGGGCGGGCGGGAGGCGGTGCGCGCCCTCCGCGGGCGCGGAGCCGTGCGGGCGGTGATGGCCTGAGCGGGCGGCGGGTCCGCGCCCCCTGCGCACCTGCCGAGCGCGCTCCGCGGGCGCGGAGGGACGCGCAGCGCCATGTCGCGGGTCGTGCAGAAGAAGAACCACTGGTCCAGCCGGGTGCGGCAGTGCGCGCTGACCCGCGGGCCCGGCGGGCAGCTGGGCTTCGCCCTGCTCGGCGGCGCGGAGCACGGCGAGTTCCCGTACGCGGGCGCGGCGGCGGGGGACGGCGAGGCGGCGCTGAGCGAGGGCGAGCTGCTGCTGGAGGTGCAGGGGGTCCGCGTGTCGGGGCTGCCGCGCTACGACGTGCTGGAAGTGATCCGGAGCTGCAAGGACCCCATCGTGGTGAAAGCCGTCCGACAAGGTGCGAGGGGGACGCGGCGGGACAGGGGGATCCCGCCGGCTTGGCGGCCACGGGCGAGCGCGGTGCCGGGGGTGGCGAGCGTCAGCCCTTCGGGGCAGCACGGGGCCCCGACGGAGGCACGGCCGCGGGTGCCGATGCACCCACGCGTGTGCGCACCTTCTGCGGGGGCACTGATGCACAGGCACCTCCTCGTCCGGACCCGGCTGCAGCCGCCCCGCAGTCCCTGCCCTGCGCTAAGCGCAGCGAGCAATTGCGTGAGACTTTCCCAAAGGCACCGCGGAGCTGCCAGCGCTCCCTGCGGAGAACCCGCGCTTGTCCGGGGGAGCTCGGTGTCCGGCTGACCCTTGGAGAGGCTGAGGGAGCTTCACTGCTGGGGGAGTGGGGCAGGGATCCCCTCCTCCAGCAGCTGAGCATCCTTTGGAGCTGCTGAGTGATTAGTGGAGTCTTGTTCTGAAAGTGCAGCGTGTGTGTTGCCGGCTGCCAGAGTGGGAAGAAAAAGCTTGGACCCTCCTGCATCTTCCCTCTCTGGCTGAAAGGCTGCTCAGATTTACCTTTCTTCCCCCTGGTTTGCCCTAGGTGAGGGCACATCCGTGCTGCCAGCCCTGCAGTGCGCAGGTACAGGAACAGACAGGTAGCTCTCCTGTTTGGCTGAGGAAGAGGCTACGAAGAGTCCTCCCATGCTGGATTTAAAAGATGCCACTTCACATCCGTGTACACTGCACAGTCGCTCAACAGGTTAGCTAACAGGCCTGGCTAATGGGCTTGTGATTTCCAGGACAGGACTTCAATTTAGTGCCAAATGTTGTTGGTGCTGCCGCAGCCACCGAGGCTGGTTGGACAGGCAGGAGGAGCAGGACTGCAGCTGGACAGCCGGAGGTGTGAGAGGTGGAGGAGCTCCCCGAGGTCAGCTCCAAGTGCAGGAAGGAAGGGAAGTTTTCTTCGTGTTGCCCAAGAGATTCCTTAGGGGAAAGTTTGTCATCCAGACGTGTGCATCCTAAAGGTGGGGGTTTCGCTCTGGCTTGTGTTGCGAGGGTTTTTTCCCCTGTACTTCGTTCAACCCAGCTGGTAGCTGCAGACAGAATTTCTGGCCAGCTGGCAGGACTGTCACCTGAAGTCTTGTCCCTGGGCTCACTGATGAGCTGAGATGAAGGGCTGCAGGCGCTTGTTTCATCCTTGGAGCCTCCGGAGCCAGAGCAGATGACAGCGAAGGTGTCGGAGAGGAGCTGAGCCTGTGCACTGCCCCTCCACACCTGCCCCGGAGCTGAGCCACCAAAGCACAGCGACTTGTTAGTCCCTTCCAGGACTCAGCAGCAGTATTCCAGCAAACACTGTCAAACTTCCAATATACCCAGTTTGTCTTAAACAAATGCCTGTTTTCCCTGCTGCCTTCACTCCACTGGGAAGTGGTGAGGGAAACTGAGCCTGCTGGTTTCCCTGCCCAAGTGGGAGGGGGAGAAAAGCATGAAGAAAAGTATGAGGAAATTAGGCAGAGGTTTTTTTTTTTTTTTTACATACTGATTGTTTTAACAGAAGTATTAAAATACAGCTTGTGGTGTTGCAATGTGATCGGTGTTTGTGGAAGGAAGGTGTGTGTAAAACCCTTCCCAGCCAAACAATTTGTGATCAAACTTCTTGCTGTTTTGGAAACATGACTTAGTATAAATAAAACATGTCCTGGGAATAAGCTGCACATGATAGAACTTGGTGGTAAATGTGTCTCAGCTCCAGGATATGGTCAAAAGAACGGGCAGAGAGCTGAGTTTTAGCGTGTTTGTTGGGTTTACCTGAAAAGTGGGAGAAAAGGCTTCAAAACCCATCTGTAAGTCAGGGCAGGCACTTAAACCTTGCACTATTCCCATCTAGAGCTGAGAACCAAGCCCTTGGTTACTGTGCGATTGTAGTTTCTTTTTTTTTTCTCCATATTTTTAAGAAATGCTTTATTAGCTAAGAATGTGGAATAGAAATAAATATTTGGTTTTTAAATCACTAAATATTTTTGTGGTCTGGAAAACCTGTTAATGGTAGCCTGGCATCTGCACGCTTCTCTGTGCAAAGCAGGGATCTCCCTCATGTATCAGAATCATAAGCATAGAAAAGGAGAGTATTTTAATTAAAATTCATTACTTCTGTGTTGATTAAAAATCTGATTATGGGAATGGCAACTGTCATTCAACAGGAAAAGTGTGGCACTAGAACAGACAGCCACGGAGTGTGCAGATAAGATTGTAAACATGTTTTTAACTATGATTTTCCTCCTCCCAGTTGGTATTTTCTAAATGATTGGTGCTGAAGTGCTGGGGCAATATTAGCTTGGAAATGTATACATTTTATTACCTGTCTGTTTTCTATGACATTTACAAGGCCAGAAAAACAGGAAATTTACTATAAGTCAGTCATCTGCAAGCATGAGCAGGAAAATAACGGTTCTGACCTTGTTCTTGATGAAAGAGACCAGGATGGAAATGTAGGTGGAATAGGCTATGCATGGACTTTGTCATTAAACCAGAGTTTGTAAACTTACAGGTTCACATGCAACATTTTTTTACTTGCTTTTGTGAGTGGTAAGTTTGAAAAGTAAGTACAAAAAGGAGGAACCTCTATGAAATCTCTTAATGGAAACACTGGTGTTTAATACTATGTTAATATATATGTTAATACATATGGGATTTATTGGTCCTTTGCTTACCCAGGGAGGAAGAGTGAAGAAGGCGAAAGAACTTGAATGGAGCTTTCCCTTCCTTTTCCCCTTATGCCCCATTTTTTGCTATGACATTTGAGAATAAAACTGTGCCATTGTAGTTGCCTGTTTTGGGGGAGAGAGAGGAAGAATCTTGCTGCCATGTATCTTAGTAACTTTCAGAACTGTCAAATGTGTGAAAAAGCCTCAGTTAACATGTAGTGCTTTTATGACTGACTGTTTCCATCTTACATATGTGCCTAAGTTCTGATGAAATTGGCAGTTGACTTCTGTGGAGTTAATAAATGCATCTTTATTATTACTTGGTCAGAGAGTATGGAATTAATAGATTGAATTATAGGAGCAGTGGTCACATATTCTAGTGTAAAGCTGGCATTGCCTTAACCTAGTGATTTCCCAGCTGTGCTGTGAATATTGTAGCTTCCTTGAATATATTTCACATTTGTCAAAATATCTCACTTTGATAAATTGATAATTGATTGCATTGGATAGATCAGTTACAAAATCAGGCACACCATTTCTTCTCATAGGTCTTGGTTAACAGAGTCCAGCACAATAGAAGAGAAGTTTGTTGTGCCATCTTCCAAAAGAGAAGAATTAAGACAATCTGTAAAAAATAGACCATGTTTTGTTTGAGGCAGGGTATCTGGGTTTTCATTCTCCCTCAGTGAGAGACGGGCACTTTCAGAGAGATTTCCAGGTTTATTTAAGGCTCCTTGGTTCGATGACCTGTGCCAAACCACACCAAGCCAGATGCTTGGTATGGGAAACTGTCAAAGTTAATATGCTTGTAAATGAAATTGGTGTTTCAGTTCTCATTTCAATGCTTTGCTTCCCTAAAAAAGTCTCAGAATCCCAAGCTCCTAATGACCTATTGCTTTGAAACCAGGAGGTGCAGAGAGCAGTTTATCAATTAATAATTTTGACAGGACTTTTCAGCTGGGATGATCCCACGGTAGGGAGGGATTGAATGTGCTTGTGGGGTTTTTTTAGCCCTGTACAAGGCAGACAGGAGCAGGCGTGATCCCAAGCAGAAACAGTCACTGTTTACCCAGTGCTATCAGCTGCATTTGTTTCTTTTCAAACATTAACTTGACCCTAAGATAAATTCTGCAATACAGTGCAGTGACTCAATGCTTCAATGTCAGGCTGGCATCTGCTGTTCATGAGATGTTAAACTCAGTTATATTTATTAATGTGAACAAAACCAGCTTCTTTCAAAAAGTTTGTCTGAGCTGGTATTTGAGTATTTTCCTTTTATTTTCCTGAGAGAGCTTGTGAGATAATTTCTGTTTGTTATTTTGGGATTTTTTGGTAAACATAAAAAAAAAATAAAGAGTTGATGCATCTATAAATTCCTGCGTGTTTGGTGGTTTAGCACACACAGGGTAGCAGAGTGTCACTTTGTGAGTGGTGATGCTGAACATGCCATGCTAACTGCCCGTGCCTGGCTCTGCAGAAGCCCAGCAGTGAGTGTGGAGCAGAGCTTGGGGCTGATGTGCTGGGCCAGCAAAGGGAGAGGCTGTTCAGAGAGTGAGCTCTTGCTGTTCCCAGTTTACCTCTGCAGCTCCAAAAAGTGTTTTCCTTCAGTCTCTGCAGCTCAGGGCCAGTCGCTTGCATGGTGAATCCTCTCAGTCATTTTTCCATCTGACCCAAATTCTTTTTGGACCCAGGTGGGTTTCAAGTGAAGAGAAAGAAATGTTGCCATCCGAAAACCTCGGAGGTGTTCTTGTATTCTAGATTTATAAGGCCTATTTTCAGCTGTCACAATTGGAGTAGTCGTGAATGAAATGTAAAATAAAAAAAGGCAGAATCTCTTCTTCTCTCACTTGGAGCATATTTTGCTATAAATAAGTAGTCTTCTTTCTTTAAAGAAGTACTGCACTTAGTAGTCATGAAATTTGTATATCTTGTATTAAAATACTGCCTTGAGGAAGACCTTATCTTTGCTGTGCCTGAATTTACAGTGTAGGACTTGCCAGCATTTAGAAGTTGATCCTGCTTGTGGCAAAGCAGTCATCCATCCTCTCCAGCCATGGAGTAGCACCCCAGAGATGGAAGAGAGAGCCCAAGAGCCACATTGTGCCTGTTATAAAAATTTCCAGGAGTTGATATGATACTTTTTATGGCATGAAAGGGGGTTATGCTTTCCACAATAAAGTTAATCTTTCCACCTATTGAGATGGGACTCCTGGCTCCCTCTTTATGGCCAGTCAGATCACAGAGCAATTAAATCACAATTATGGTCTAATTATGAGCAGTCATTCAACACCACTGCAAAATAAGATGTTAACACCATCCTGCATGTTGTTCCACGTCTTTAAGACCGAGTTACAACTCCTGCATGAGTGAATTATTGACCTGCTGTCATGAAATTTAAGATTCATCTTCCATGTTAGAAATGTAAGAACAAAGAAATGTAAGAACTAAGGTGTGAAAGCCAAACCAGTAGTAGCTCCTTGCATTCCTGGGCTTGGGATTGTCATTTTCTTCTGGTTCAGCTCAGACTGTGATCATTCATGCATCTCTTCTGGCTGTTTCTGTATCTCTTGATCTGATGCCTGAGAAACAGCACTTGCTCCTTTGGCAGTGTAGTGCACAGGGAAACATTTGCCCCAGGGCAGCTGCATTAAGGTGTAAAGATATTCAGAGCAGCACTTTTGTGGCTGTGCAGAACTGATGATTTGAACCCTCGCTCATTAGATTTCAGCATGGCTCAGTTTGAAGTAATGTGGAAGCTGAGAAGATGCTGCTGCCTCAAGGGCTTTTTTCTACTGCATTAGCAGGGTCTGGGCTGTGGGCAAGGACAGGATCTTTGGGACCTCTCCTGAGGTTTTTAAAAATAATTGGCCACGTTTTTTATTTGCATTCCTTTACTTAGCTCCAGACACGAGCTATGCCTGCTAGTTATTTCAGGTGTTTGGTTTTTTTTTTTTTTCCACGCTTCCTCTGACTTTGACTGAAACTTGTAAATCAAGGCATTTGGTTTTGATCTTTGTGTGCTGCAAGTGACTTAAATTTCTTGGTGAAAAGCACGGAGTAGTGGTTCTGTAAGAGCAAGTGCCATGAATTTATAGAAGGACTATGAAGAATTTGAGGCAAAATGTTAGCTGACGGCATAGGGATCCGTGCTGTGAGCACTCAGTGGTACTTGGAGGGCTGGTACTCAAACTTCTGCATCCTATCTGAGCTCCTTCCAGCTCCATGTCCCAATTCCTGCAGCAGCAAAATGCACATCCTCCTGGTCCATATTTCTCCAGAGTTTTTCTCTAGCTCAGCTGTGTCAAAGATCTATTTTTGCCTTTTAGAAAGCGAGCATGAAGTGACCTTTTTGCACCAAGGGCGCAGGGCTGGGTCATCCCCCCTGTGATCCCTGAAGATTCTCTCGGCTCACCGGGGGCATCTCCTGCAGGATGGGAACAGCAGCAGCTCCTCAGTGCTGAGTGACAGCACTGCTGAGCCTGCAGCTCCAGCTCCTGCAGAAACATCATTTCCACCACTCTCATCGTTTTCTCTGTCTCTCTGGACACTTGGTGTTTTGCTTTCTCAGTTTGTGTTGTGGTCTCGCGCAGTTTGCCTGGGCGTTGGTTTGACAGGTAGGGGCCCAGAGCTGGCAGCCCAGAGAGACCCGCAGCATCAGTGCCTTTGGGGGCTGCAGTCTGGGGCGTCCTGCAAGGATCTGCTGTTGGGAAACAGACATAAGCCTAGGCTATCATCCAGACTTTATCTGCTGATCTGAGAGGGAGCTGTGGAAGGGGCTGCCTGCTTCCAGGGCAGTTTGGCAGCTTTTGCATTGCACTGATATGTTGGCAGCTTGGGATATTTATTTTTTTCCCCCTTAACTGTAATTTTTTGCTTTTCCTTCTGAACCAAATAGGTGGGCCAGCATCTCCCTTGGCCCTGCAGGAGCAGTATGGCTCAGGGTAAATGGGATATTTTTGTTGAGATCCACCCTTCAGTTTCCAAAGGTCACACACTCCATCCACGCTTCCTCTTGTGACATTTTAAATGGTTTCCAGAACTATTCCACTGCTGCAAGCAGTAGTGATGGCATCATGCTCTCTGTTAGTCCCCAACCCTTACTCTGGCATCATTTCTGCTGAACTGTTTTGTGTTAGCAATAGTAGACCTTGGAGAAACAAACCAGTTTTTTTCTTCAGATCCTGATGTTTTGGGTTACCTTTTTACACACTTGGCTTTTGGCTAAAGACAGTTCCAGTTTTTATGGTTGTGAGGGTTTGTATCATAACTTAAAAGAAAAATAAGGTTTTAAAAAATATGTATTGAATTTCATTAACTGTCCCTTATTAGACTAAACAGTAATGCTTACTACACGGTGTGAAAATAATGCAAAGTGCCCTGTCTTCATAATGGGACAGGAAATCAAAACAAACAAAGCCTTTGGGATGACTTGCAAAGTGGAACAGATGCCCTTACAATTGCAAGGCATTTGAATAAGGAATCAGTTTTGCAGGGTTTGCTAATCCTTCAGTAAAGAGTTCATTGTCTTGGATTACACATCTGTAATTTTGGAGCCCTCAAGTCAGTGTCTCAGTACAATTAGAGTGGGAAGAGACTGACTTCTTTCTTCATATCCTTAATCTCTGCCTTGTTTTTTAAGAGGAAAACCTCAACTCTGGGTTTTTCATTTAGTTATTAACAAAAAGCCTTTGAAAAAGAAGCTGCCTAAAATCCAGCCACTCCCTCAGCACAAACAAAGCTGGGCAGATATTGTGTACTTTGAAAAAACCTATCTTTGATGTTCAACCTGTCTTATTCCAGCAGTACAGATCCTGCACCAAGTGGGTGTTAGACCAAACTGATGACAGACACAGATGTCTCAGAGGTTTTTGGATGAATAAGAGAGGAGAGTTACTTCCCAAACAGGCTGAACTGGACAGGTGGGGACCTGGGCTGCAGAATAACTGCAAAATGACTTTTCTCAAAAATAGCAAGGAACATGCCCATCATCCTCCTTTCCCAAAGGCTCAGCTAGAGCTCCCAGTTAGCAATTGAAATTAGCAGGGGTACAGGTGGAGCTTCCTGAGGCTTGGAGCACTTCCCTGGAGCCCTGTGGGAAGCCAGGGATGGCTGGAGCAGAGGTGGAGAGAGCAGCAGGAAACACATAAATGATACCAAAAGCTTTGGGTTGGGGAAGAGTTTCCCTGTTCTCTAGTGGAGTTGTTCATACTGAGGCTGTCTCTAAAAACAGGCTGAGTGTTTTCTGCAGGACCAGCCAGGCGCATGGCTCTTTCTAGCTGGTGACAGTCCCCAGTCCCACAGCAGTCCTTCATCTTGTTCTGGCCTTACAAGAGAGCTGGAGAGGGACTTTTTACAAAGGTGTGCAGTGATAAGGGACAATGACTTCAAGCTGAAAAAGGGCAGAGTTGGTAAGATACAAAGAAGAAGTTCTTTGCTGAATTGGTGAGGGTGGAGAGGCCCTGGCACAGGTTGTCCAGAGAAGCTGAGGCTGCCCCTGGATCCCTGGAAGTGCCCAAGGCCAGGCTGGATGAGGTCTGGAGCAGCCTGGGACAGTGGAAGGTGTCCCTGCTGTGGCAGGGGGTGTCAGAGCTGAATGATCTTTAAGGTCCCTTCCAACTGAAACCATTCTGTGACTCTGTGATGCAGCTTTGCTGTTGAATATTCTGTTAGGCTGTGGTGCCTAAAATATCTTGTGCTGCCCCAAGACAGCACATGGCTCCCCTGCGTGGCACAGGGACAGTGGGGGGACAGTGGGGGACGTGTGGCAGAGCCCTGGGGGAGCTGATCTGGGGAGCTGGGGGGTGAGAAGTTTGCAGTTTGGCTGAATTTGGGGAAACTGCTGTCTCCAAGCTGGGTCTCCTCTTTGCAGTGCTGCTGCCTGGGGGAAAGCACTGAAGACAAGACACCTGATGGGGCTTTGGCAGCCACTGGTCCAGCCCAGGCTTTGTTCTCTCCCTGTCCTGTGGGTGAAAGAGGGATTAGTCTGGTGCAAAACAAAGAATCACGTTCTTCTCTTTCCCCTGGTACGCATTTTTCCTTAAACAATGAAGTGACTAATACAGAATATCTTCTCAATGTGCTCTGGTGGTGCTTTAGAGGAGCAGCAACAGCCTGACTGCATGAGCAAGTCCAGAGGCTCTGCTGACTGCTCAGCAGGGACTCTGAGGATCACAGCATCTGCTGTTTCTGAATAAAATCAGTAAGTTGTTTACTTAGTGGGAGGGGATGGCTTGCTTTGTTGTTGTTACATTGTCTTCTGCTGGTACCCCAGCAAACCCTGTGTATGTGTTTGATGTGCAAATACCAAACTTGCTTAGCAATGGTATATAGTGTTCTGTTAACTCGTGTATAGTCTGTGTGCACTGAGGAGTCCTCCCTGTCACCTACTGTCTGCTTTTATTAATCAAACTGTTTCCAAGTGGAGATCTGAGCTGCCAAATGCTTTTATACATGTACCTTAACTTTGCTTCTATTTTTTTTTTTAATGAAGAGATATGGGCATGCTGAGATTGTTCCCCCAATTTCATGTGGAGCTATTTTTGTCTGGACTCAGCCACAATCTATAAATCCCTCATTTTGCAGGAAGCTTTGTTTGCTCCAGGTGGAGCGAGGCAATTAAACCCCCACTGTCTGTCTCTGGCTTTCCGTGGGAGGCTGGAACTGCTCTGGGCAAAATCCAGATGGGCACTGAGGATATCAGGGCTGTGCTGGTCCAAGGGTTGGCTGCTTGGTGAGGTTACATATAGGAGAAAATTTTATATCTACACACAGCCTACACCCAGTCCAAGAGGAGGAGCTTGTGAAAATATTGTGACGCCCATCAAAATAGTTTGAATTCTTGGGTGAGACTCTGAGAATACATGATGGTGTGTATATATTAATATATATATATATTTAACTTTTTTACTTTAGCATCCCTATTGTCAAATGCTGCTTCAGTGAAAAGTTCCAGAATGTCCTTTACTTCACTTTTAATTTTTCCTTTATAATGGAAACTAATCCCACAATTTCAGCAGCTCAGGTTGCTAAACAGCCAGTGCCATGGGTTTCACCACGCTAAAATGAGTGCTAAAATTCCTTGTTGGCACAGCTCTTTGGAAGCTGGAAAGGAAGAGTATGAAGCCACCACCATTCTGGCTGAGAACAGCTCCCATGCCCATTATCTCATCACGAGATGCACGAGCTGCCTCTGATCCTGTAAAACCTTGGAAAATCACTATTGTGGTGTTGCTGTGGTGAAACTGTTTCGGTGATACTTGTCCTGTAAATCATCTGCAGGAACATGTTGTTTTTGGGAGATGGTTTGCTCATGAGACCTCAATGGCTCTCAGGTTCCGAGATGCAGCTGCTGAAGAAGATCCAGATTCCCCTTTCCTGACAAACACTGGGGGCAGCTGCTATCTAGACCTTGGCTGGCCCCTGTGAGTCATCCCGAGCGTGCAGGAGGGAAATCCAGAGTACACCTATAAACTGTGTCTCGGAAAGGCGCCCAGTTTCGTGGTGCACAGGGCCCTCTGGCATGTTAAAGGCCATAAAATGGCATTTAGCTCCCTCATTCCAGGGGCAGGTGGCAGTTACACTTTAACACAAGGTCATTCCTTTATGAGGATGGGAAATGTGGTGAATACCTGGATGCATGATGTCAGCCTGTCAAGAGTGATAACTCCGGGGCCCTCTTGTGCCAGGCAGCGCATGGAGCTGAGAGAGTTGTCCCTGCCTCGGTGTTTACAGGAGAATGAGGGCTATGGAGAGCTCCGGTGATGAGTGCAGGGGAGAAAGCCAAGCACAAAGGCTGTGTGGCTCAGTTGGGATGTCTGTGACAAGGGCATGGACCCACAAATCTTGGCTCCCTCTTGCTGTGCTGTGGGGCTCAGATCCTCATTAAAAGAGGGGGAAAGGGTGATTTGCCTCAGCTGGAACAGCTCCCTTGTTGCATTGCCAGGTTGTCCTGCTCAGGTGGAGCTTTGCCACAACAGTGTTTCCATAAAATGTCCTATAGTTTGTTTGTTTTTTTTTTTTTTAACTTGTGCTTGTAAAACGTGTCAAAGGCTGAAATTTTTATCTGCAAAAGAGATGGACCAGGGACTAGCCTAGGCGACCTTTACATTTATTTTTGTTTTCTGTTGCCAATTTTCCAGTTGTATTAGTTGATGCTGGAAATACCCACGTATCAGTTTTTCCAGGAGCTAAGTACAAAGAGGATTTTTTTACATAGTTCTGAGCTGGGATAGGATATCTTGGTCATATTGCAGACTGGCAAATTTGGATGTGCTGAATTGTTGCACATGAGACAAGCCCCAGTAAAAATGAGAGTACTTAAATTTAAGCATGTGCTAACGTAACACATTGCAGAGGGCTTTTTGTATCTTGTCTGTAAAAGATGCTATAATCAGCACTGAGGCTTGCCTAAACCAGTGTGGAAATTGCTGTTTGCCTAAAAAGCCAGACAAGTTGTCACACTCCCAACATTAAAAGGCTGCAGAGGATTAACCAAAACCTATTTCCAATTGATTTAGTGCAGCTGATGCGCAGCTCAGCTGTGTCCTGCCGGGGACTGTGGCGCTTTGAGCTGCCCTGAGTCCCGAGACCGAGTGGGTGAGTTGGCACTGCATCTTGCTGCGATGGCTCTGCCTGCTGTGCCCCTGAGGATGCTGAGGAAGCAAGGGAGCCCTGGCTCCCAAACGGGCTCCACACAGTTAGCTTTTATTTGCTGTACTCTTCTCGCTCGGCGCAGCGGCTGCTGCAGCGGTGGCTGCCCGGATGGGATCTCACCCCTGGCAGTGAGTACAAGCATTTTTCCACGGTGCAGTTGAGTTGGCAGGGAAGGTTCCATCAGCTGCCTGGCTGGAGCCTGGCTCAGGATGTGCTGGCTACAATAATTCCTTGGTGGATTTCTGACAAAAGAGTGTTTCTGCTGCCTGCAGCACCTCCTGCCCTCCAGGCCCTGGGTGTGTGCTCAACAGGAAGGTTCAAAACTTTCCTTCGAAAAGCAAGGGACTTTTTTAGCGGTCTTACTGACTTAATTAAAGCTGGTCTTCCTCTTTTCCTGTATTAGTTGCAGATGGAGGTAGATTTTACAAATAATAGGTGACTTTTGATGCTGTTCTGCTCCAGCTGCTCCATTTTTGTAAACCTCAAGCATCTTCCAGCAACCTGTGGGCTTTGTCAAGCAGAGCCTGCTCCTCCCTGAGCTCTGGCTGAGGAAAGGTTTCCCATTAGCAGCACCAACTGATAAACAAAACTTCATCAAGGCCTCCAAAAGACAGAGCTTTCAAGTACTGGGACACACAGCTGCACTGCTGAATGCTGAGAGCTGTCTGAACTGGTGGCAGAAACAGCAGTGAATATTTATTGTGTGCTTATTTCTCCCCAGAGTCCCTGGTGTAGAAGAGACTTCAGCATTATGGCCCATTGTAGTGGATCATGTTCAGAGGACTTTTTGCCATAAAAGCATTGCTTTGGCTCAGGTGTATCTAAAAGGTACTGTCAGCCTCAGTTTTCCTTCAGCTGGTATTGCACATTGATGCCTTGTTATACACAGGTGAGCTTTAAGTTGTAATATTTACAGGAAACGTGGCTGAAGCTCCCCCCTCTTGGAGGTAAAGATGCAATATTTGCATTTCTTAGCACTGGCTCACATAGCAGCTGCCTTGGAATCAAGTTTAAAAAATGACAGAATGGTAAATGCATTGTTTTCTCCTTCTCTCAACTCTGCATTTCCTCTGCACTGGTCAAATGAAACAGCAGTGACATTTCAAAGTCTTCCTGAATGGCAAAATTAGAAATACTCCTTTTCTAAGGAGTCTGTGAGAAGTAGTTTAAACATTGCATGCAGCCGTTCCGGTAGGAAGTTGTTTAACTTGTCGAAATCTCTCTTTTACTGCAGAACCTCTATTGAAAATGACAAATTGCTTAAAGCGGTTTCCATGTTAGACTTTAAAAAATTCAGTTTCTTTCCACCCAGAACACGTGGAAAGCATTTGTGCACTTGCCTGACTGTTTCTCTGTCCTAAGGCTCACACTCGGTGGCTTTGGACTTCATGTAATTTTCACATGCAGCTGCTCGGGTTTGCTTTCCTCAGCTTTCTATGGAATGGGATTTTCTCCTGCCTCAGCTTAGCTGTGAAAACTCAAATATCTGCCTGGTTCAGCCTTTGGGGACCATGGAGGGAGCAGAGGAGCACGCCAAAGTCTGTGCATTTTAGAAGTGATGTTCAGAGCATTATAAAATCCATAATTTAAGCAGGACAGTCTGGATCCACAGCCAAGTTGTTGTAATGTCCTTTAAAAGCGTTGAGCAGTGTTAATGCTTCACAAAATGACAAAGCATCTTTTGCTTAAACGTTTTCAGCTACTTCTCTGTAGCTGTCACTGTAGCAAAGGACATACATGGCAGGTACCAGATACTGAGCCAGGCAGTTGGCTGCAACTGCTGTAAAAATAAAAAATGCTCAGTTGAAAAGGTTTTTTTTTCTCTCTCTCTTTTTTTTTTTTTAAAGAAATATTTCAGGTTGTGCTCAGGTGGCCCTGCAGAGAGCAGCACTCTGTGTAGTGTGTATCCCATGAGGATGCACTGCCAGGCCTTGCATTTGGGTTTGTGAAATGAGAGAGGGTGCAGAAGAGAAGTGGCTCCCCTTAGCAGTGCTCAATAAATGTCAGGCTCCAGAAATAAAGTGGAAATTATATTTCTGGAACCTTGACAGGCTGAGATGGGGCTTTCTGTGCTCTTCCTTTTGCCTGGAGTGAGTTGCAGCAGTGTATAAAT
Source organism: Anomalospiza imberbis (assembly GCF_031753505.1). NCBI lineage: Eukaryota > Metazoa > Chordata > Aves > Passeriformes > Viduidae > Anomalospiza > Anomalospiza imberbis. The sequence continues at coordinate 17,040,581 of NC_089691.1, read as the reverse complement.
GTGCAGAGTTGTTTTTTGGTGGCTCTGATGCAGCTCCCGTGGATGGAGATTGGTCCTGCCCCAGGGCCACGAGCAGAAGGTCGTGTGTGTGTCCCCTCGTGTCCCCTTGGCTGAAGGGCAGGCTCAGGCTGCACCCAGGTCTGTGCAGCCGAGGGCACAAACTGCTCCCTGTCTGGCTGGGAAGGTGCTTTGCCCCAAATGGCATCGGATGAAAAGAAGTCAGCATTGCCCCATTGCTCTGCTTGAGACAGCCCCGTTGCTCAAGAGGGATGATTACTGAGTTAGACAGCAGTCAGGAGGGGATCTGAGGACAATCCAGATGCTTTTTCTATAACTCCCAGGCATGTCATATCCTGGCATTTCTATTTTTACCCACTTTTCCTCCAATACTTTCTTTTATCTGTTATGATTCCTTCAGTTTTGGCAGGTTTGGGCTGATGTAATATTTTGACTTTCTTTGTGTAGCTATGCCTTTATTTACCATTTAACATTTTGCTGCAGTGTTGTTTTTTTTTCTCATAGTGGTAGTTAAAAAAGTAACAGTTACAAATTTTCTGGGTTCTGTTTTTGTTGCTCTTCTTGTGAGTGGTTTTTTAATTACCGTGTTGTCAAACACTGTTTAGTTTGGTGTAGGATGTGTCACAGCAGACTCAGGTGAGCTGTCCTCTCAGTTGCTTTCCTGATGCAAATACTGGTTGATATAATCTGTTTTAGAAGATAGCATTAGAAACAGGTGCCCGCTGGGAAGAATAACCCATTCCTGGTAGGGTGTCCTGGTCTCTTGTAGGCAGAGGGCAGTTTATGCCTGCAAGCTGGAGGCTTTATGTACCTTGTTTATAGTGTTTGTTGCCTTTTGTGGAGTATCAGATGCTGCCTTCGGCTCTTCTTGTTATGTGAAGAAATGTCTGATCCATTTCTGAGCCCTGCAGAGCTCCCTGATACCAGGCATAAAATATTTTTTTAATGGGCATTAAGCCTGCCTTGCTGGTCGTGGTGACTCTGGCTAATAAAGCCATTGCACCCCAAATACCCTGCAGATACAGATATCTGTTTCAGAAGCAGCTTCTTTAGTTATGTTACAGCATGAGAGCTTTAATCCCTTTCCTCTTGCAGCCGGTCTGGATCCCTTTCTGCTTGTCCAGCAGCCAGCATCATCACCAGCAGGACTGGGCTGCTGCTGTGTTTCCACAGTTTCAATTATCAACCCGTGGTTGATAATTAACCCACTTCTTTCATAATGGTGCCATGTTTGCTCTGACCTTTTTTCTTTCCCGCTCTCCCGATTGCAATCCAGATTAAACTCAGCCTCTTTCCAGCTAAACGCTGGAGTTAATATTCCACCAGAGGTGTGCTGATAAACCCTTTTGTTACCTGGAAAAAACTTAGTGTGCATGATTTAATATCTCAGGTCAAAAGAATGCACCAAAATATAGGTGTAAGTGCCTTTGAAATGCAAGGTGAGCTCACAGCTTCAGTTTCCTGATCAACAGTGTTTGTCATAATTGACACACCAGCAGGTTTTTCTCTTTGAGGGGCGTGTTTGACTTTTAGAGAATACAGACCCACATTCTGTGTGAACTTGTACAAGCTGGGAATGCGAACAGGCTCTGCCTCAGCCTCAGTGTCTGGCTTTGTTCCCTCTCCCTGACAGGGTGGTGGCTTTCAGAGGGTGCCTGGCTGGGGATGTGGTCCTGGGCAGCTGTGGAGGTTGGCAAGGTCAGGTCTAAAGGCACCAAAGGCAGTGTGCTCCTGCAGCCCACTTCTGGAGCAGGGCTGAGTGAGCAGGACTCATCCCTCTGCCAACAGGCAAATGCTTCCAGGGCTTGGTGCATTCCTAGGTATGGGCATGGCAAATCACACAGCATTAAAGTTAATGAACCCTCATGCAATTTTAACTAGAATGAAAACTGTTGCAAAACTTAGGTACTGGATAACACCAAAGCCTGTTTTACTGGGAAGAGATGGGTGTTTGTGAAGCCACTGGGGCTTAACTCCCACACTGCTCCCCTTTCAAAGATGGCATGTTTTATCTTCCTTTCCCAGAACCTTCTTTCAGCCTTAGAAAAGCAATGCTTATCATCACTGTTGTTGGGAGCCTGTGCAGCAGTTTGAATTACTGCCTTTCCCTTTCTAGTGCCTTGTAAGCCAGCATAAATCTGTACATTACACCAATTTACATTTGGTGGGATTTGTTCTGACACGTCCAAAGCTTCTGACTCTTGATTCATTGTATGAGCAACTCCTTTAATATGGAGCCCTGGGGACAAGACCCAATTTAAAATAAAATTGTGCAGGTAAAAGCAGAAAGGCATGGACTGTACGCCTATGGTCTGCAGCTGAACTAACTGAGGAGTTTAAATCCAGCTCTGCATTTCATCTCGAGTGCTGCGCTCCAAAAGGCAATGCCAGCTTCTGGGCTCAGCCTTGCCTTGGCCAAGAGAGAAGCTGCTGGGTGTGAGCACCCAGGATCTCACAGCAGGAAGAGGCTGAGAACAGCAATTCCTCAGCTGCTTGCAAAATGAATCCGTGTTGCTCTTCTCATATGTATTCATTTTATTTAGGTTAGCCTTGCTTGTTGAATTAAAATATGTATGCAGAAATCACTTCAAGTTCATGTTAATGTGGGTTTTGGGTTGTTCTGTTATTTTTATATAATTTTTACCCTGCCTAATGTGTATTTCTCTGTTTGAGAAAAAGGTAGTTTTAAGTAAAGTGTAAACTGTAAAACTTCCATTAACTCCATCAAGGGGATAGGATAGCAATGAGCCCCAGCTACCTCTGTGAAACACCTTGGCTTGAAAGTTTACTGCTCTGGCTTTATAAGATTGACGGCTCTTTGCCCCAGATGAAAGGAAGGCTTTGCTATAAAACCCTGTTCCTTACTAATCTGGCTGTTCTGAAGTTAGATGCAAACTTGCTGTGTGCTTTGTAAACCTCTAAGGGGGAAATTGGACATGTGTGAAAAGCTGAGTGATGTATTAAATAAATGAAGCAAGGAAATGTGCCATCACCACTTGATAGAGACTTCTGTCACTTGGGACTGATTTTTCAAAGGATCTAATTTCTAATTCTAATAATGTGATTTTTAAATATGTACCAAGCCTCTTAAAATCAGTATCTCTAAAAGGGGCAGATTTTAAGTGACACCTAAAATACACAGATTTCTTGTGGAGAATGTTATATATATGTGCCTAGTAGAAATTCATCCGTATAAAGTCTACAACTAGAAACTTTTGGAGAAAAAACTTAGTCTATTGCCAGTTCCGGGCTAATACTTTATTTTTCTTAGATGCTTCTGTAATTCTTTTTATGGGTACTGAATTCTGTTACACACCACGTTGCAGACAAGGGCAAAAGTTTAGCAATCTGCCGTGCAGAAGGGCTGATTTCATTGCCAGCTGCTGATTCTGGCTGTGCAGCTCTTGTACCAGCCAATTAAACCACACTCATTACAGCCTTTGTGGTTTGGAAGTGAAGTGTTCCTGCCTTTAACTCGTAGTTTTACAGGATGTTGGTTTAGGCTGGAGGTTTGCAAAGTTTGAAATCTTATATTTTCCTCTCCTGTGTGCTCCAGAGTAGGAGAGCTGAAGGAGAGCTCCATGGAGAGTGGAGTGGGAAGGTGAGCCTCTGTCTTAGAGCACTGTGAAACTGCAGGCACCTCTTAAAATTTTCATGAAATGCCATGGTATCTGGTGTGCCAGGCTGCTACAGACAGGAATGGTGTTGGCTGCAGTGTTGGTCTTGTAAAAAAAGTGTCCAGTGCTGTAGGAAGTGCTGAGCATCCCTTCCTAAGCATGTTCCTTCAGCTTCCTTCTGTTCCTTCAGATTTTTGCCTGCCACCCTCGTGGGGAAATCCTGCCATGCTCACAGGCCAGTCTGGGAAAGCTGCTGGGCAGAGATGGGAGGAGGCAGAGATGGAAGAAGAATGTGACCCTCTGAGCTGTGACTGGTGACTGTGCTATTTTAAAGTCAAACTTAATTTTTAGCTCTCCATAAACAAATCTCCATGCCAGCTTCTTGTGTAGCTCTGAAATCACTTGTGTCTGCTGTGTCCTCCGTGGGTGCCACAGGGAGAAGAGCTGACCTCTCCTTCCCCAAATGCCTCTTGGCATTCAAGAGGACCTTTGAAGAGGTGCTTTGCAGAGGGATAAACCCTTCAGCTCTTCTGAATGTTGCATGACAGCTTCTTTATCTGGGGGTAAACAGATTTAATGGATTGAGTAGGATGCAGGTTACTGTGGGAGCTGGTGTCCTTCACCCATACATCCAAGGGACTGTCTTTGCCCCCAGTACTTTCATATTTGACCTAGAAATGCAGTATTTTCCTTGGAAATACCACGTGCAGCATGGGCAGGGAAGCAGAAGGGATCCTGTCCCTCAGGAGGGTCAGTGGTGTTTAGTTTCCTTATGACATTACTGCCCTGGTGATTTTAACTTGGAGACTTCAGTGAAAACCACACACACTGCTGTGAAAATTCATACTTAGTAACAAGTAAACAAGTGATCCAGCAGTCTGACTGAGTCAGGAAATTCCCTCCAGACCTTGTGGGGAGGAGGGGCTTTGCATTTTTCTTGTCCCTCGTTTATTTTTAGTCTTGCCTCTAACATTGCTGATAGTGCCATTACAGCCCTGCAGATTAAAGCCCCAGCATGGGGTGGAGTTGAAAGAACCGTGCTGCAAAACAGTCAAAACCTCCAGGATTTTCCAGCAGTGTCATGCTAAGGCAATTAATTTAGTCCATTATTTGCCTGCCTGGGCACAGCTCAGTGCCACACTTCTGTGAAAGTCTTTGATATCCTTCTGCACCTCTTGTCAGAAGCCATGTCTTCAGTGACTGTCTCTGTGACTTGAAAGTGCCACCTTTGTGATACTAATATTTTGGGTGTAACAGCTGTCTTTTTAGGCCTCTTTCTCCCTCAAATATATTTTGCCCTTGCTCTGAGGGTGTGTTGTGTTTTAGAGTGGAAAGTCAAGAATCTAACTCCTATACAGCTCCCATCACCCATAACCTTGGTCTGAAGCTGTCAGTAATCCCCAGAGGGTTTTGGGTGTCTTGGAGGAGCCAGTCTTGGCAGAAGCACCCATCTGCAAGACCAGATGATTTACCCAGGAGCTCTTGGCATTTCAAGGAGGCCCTTTTTTTTTTTTGCCATGGCTGACTGTTAGTCTGAGTCAGCAGAAGGGTATTTAAGTCAAGTAATGGTTGTTGGGTTTTCTGAGTCTTTGTTTGCTGACCTGTTAGTCAAAGCCCTCAGACATGGCAGAGGATGTTATTCAGGACTGCCTAGAGCTTGAAAACTCTTAGAAATAGCAGTTTCTGTGAAGAGCTGGTGTGCAGTCTTGGTTGCATTGCATCCCTTTCATAGTTAACAGTTTTACCCAAAGTATGAATCTAAGGTCGTTTATCTTCTCCAGCAGTGGAATCTGTACCTGGTCTGTGATGAGAGAGGTGACGGAACACACAAATTTCACTGTGCAGGTGGGGAAGTGTCGCTGTTATTTTGGCAGGACAAGGCTTGGGGAGCACACAGAGGAACACTGACAGTGCAGGACCCAGAAGCAGCATCCAAAGCTGGGCTGGGCTTTGGCTTTGGGCTTGGCTTGGAGAGCTCTCATTGCCAGCCAGCCTGGCTGTCTGCTGCCCTGGACAGAGCCCTGCCCTCTGGGACGGCTGGGAATGGGAGCATAGCTGCTTAGCCCTTTGGTTGTGGTGTTTTGGTTTTCTATGAATTTATTTATTGAGATTGACACAAGCATTTTAGTGCATTTAAAAAAAATTATATAATTTATGTAAGATTTTGATGGCCACATGTTCCCTTCCAGTTTGATTTCACCACACACGGACATTGGCATACAAATAAAAGGAAATGTCTTCTGTGTCCTTGTGGATATACCTTAAGGCATATCCTCAAACAGTGACTGAGGAGCCTGATTGTGTAATAAGGACCTGGCTGTGCTCAGGTGCAGTTCTGCTGCTGCTCGGGTTTGGCCAAAATGTCACAAATCTGCTGGATTGTGGAGAAGGAGGCTGGTCTGTCACAGGGAACCTGAAGAACGTGTTTGAAGACAAGACCTGCTGCTTTGCTCTTTTGGGTTTTTGTTGTAGACTTCTGCCAAGCATCTGCAGGGTCTGATCAGCCTCTTTATACCTGAGCAGCTTTAACAAAAACTTTTTGTTTTCAGTTGAACTGGCTGTTGGGTTTGCTTTATTTTTAAGCAAAGCAAGATCTCTGGGGGCTGGTGCCAGTGGAAGTCTCTCTGTGATAACAGTTAAAATGCAGCTGAAAAATAATTTAAAAATACAACAGTGTGTGCAGGGGTGGTTACAGAAACGGAGGAGATCTGTTTCTTTACTTGGGAATCTTGGATTAAAGTCTGTTGTTACATGAAAATCCAAATGACAAGTTTTATTCAGTCTCCATTATTCATGCAGTGAACACTTCTTAGAGCTCCCCATAAATATGTCCTTTTCTAGACTTACAATGAGTAGACAAACACTATGTGTTTATACCAAATACTGGAGGATTTGCAAGTAACTACTATGTGGTTTGAAGTAACAATATACACAATGTATTGTATATTTTTGTATTTGGCCTATGTTCAATATAAGATTAAATGCACGGGATTTAAAAAAAATTTAAAAAATCTTTCCATTGCTGAAAGCAAAAAGCATGATCTATAATGAGGCTTTACAGTATATAGATTTTTTAAGAGCAATTTGTAATTTCCTTAATATATTTTCCATGTACAAGCGTGTATTTTGCACTTCAAGTAAGATTCTGTTGGTTGCACTTAGCAGCAAACAGCTGGGGATTCTAGTGCCTTAACCACACAGCAGCTGCTAATTAAAAATATATAATTCTACCCTGATTAGTTTATAACTATTATAATCCCCTTAAATTTGATTATTACCACAGCGTGGTAACCTCAGCCACCCCCTGCTTCACATTGTGGGGCCTGTGAGTAACAAAACTACTCATTAAGAGCTGATATCTGGCTCCTGAATGATTTCTTCCCACAGAGCAGCACGGGGGAATAAAGGCACCCCGTTCCTGTGTGGCTTTGGACATGCCTGTTTGGAGTTTGGATTTTTTTTGTTCATGCGCAACAGGCAAGCAGTGCACTCAGTTCTTCGCAGGAGTGAATTTTCTTCAATGCTACTCTGGCTCTGATAAATTTATTCAGCTTATTCTTGTTTTCTGATCTGAATTTTCTCTATCCTCCTTTCCTTCTTTTCTTCTTTGTTTAAACCACCTGGTCAGCTTTGCAAAGCAAAAAAGCTTTACAAAACATAAAAGTCATGCTTTCAGCCTGAGGACTGCTTTGCTTTCATCTTGTGCCCATCTGCTTATCCTTCACCAGTTTTTTCTGAAAATATTTTGTAACTCTTGATATCAGGGAATGGCCTCCTTCTTTCCTCTGCAGCACCTGGGTGACATTGCAGGGCAGAGCAGTAATAAATAACTGCTGCTGGAGAGTAGTTTGGAAACCCTGAGTTCTGGGCAGTTTTTTCCCCTCTTGCTGCAGTCCCGAGACATGAAAAGAGGCTGTGTCAGAAGCCTGTCAGAGATGCCCTAATCTGAAAGTGTCAGAGTCACTTAGAGTTCACCTCTGACTTCAACGTCTGGTATTAATGGAAGAGCTGAAAGGCCAGCTTTAATATATACAGGAGATAACAGAACCTGTCATTAAAAAAAAGAAATAACATCTCCCAGAGCACACAGAAGGGGCTGCATCAGTGTGTTCATGAGGACATTCCCCAGCAGGGGAAGGCTGGTGCTGGTCCCAAAGGTTTGGACAGCAGAGCTGTGCTGGTCAGTGTGAGCTGAGTTTCTCCCAAGTTCTCTGTGTTGGTGGGACAGCCAGATGGGTCTTACCTTTTTTTAGAGCAAATTAATTATGAATTATTCTGTATTTCAAATAACAGAGCCTGGATGTCTTCCTGTGTAGCTGTTGTACTTCAGAGATCAGGGCAAGCCTAAGTGCCTCATACAAGAGACACAGGAAAGAGGTTTTTGGTTTTTTTTTTTCCTGAACATCGTTCTGATTATTCCTCTTAGCTTTTTAATAGCTTGGTTGGTTGGTTGTGGTGGTTTGGATTTCTATGAATTTATTTATTGAGATTGACACAAGCATTTTAGTGCATTTTTAAAAAGGTATGTAATTTGCATAAGATTTTGATGCCCACATGTTCCCTTCCAGTTTCATTCCACCACATACGGACATTTGCATACAAATAAGAGGAAATGTCTTCTGTGTGTGTGGATAATTGATAGCTATTCCTTAGGTAAAATTGGCTAATATAATGCTTGTTAATTTTAAAGCTCTCCTGTGGTTGGCAAGGAACTGAAGGAATCGATCAGGCCCTAAGAGATGCAGTTTCTTGCAGCTCTGAAGGATGATCTGTCTGAGAGCCACGAGTCCACAGTCAACTTGTTCTTGGGTAAAAGAGAAAATTTCAGTGATTTCCAACTTTGCTTTCCACTCTGCCCGAGATGTGAGGTGTCTGTGCACAAACAGAGCAACAGAGATTTATGGTTCTCCTGGTGAAGAGGCGACTTGCACTGCCGTGACATCTTGTATCTCAGAAGTTAATCACAGCTTTTCTCTGTGTTGCTGGGTTACGTTGCTTTGAGAAAAAACAGAAACTGCTATGAGCAGTATGAATAGCTGAAACCACAAGTCCCACTGAGATTACAGCCAGCTCCTCCTAAAGGAAACGGATTCAACCACCAACATAGTTTTTCATTAGATGATTTTTTTTCTGAGTGAACAAAATACCCCTATTGTGGCATAATTGTTTAGTTTTTGGAGATGTAGGCAGAGTTGCAACTACATGACTGGTTGAAATAATAATTCAACTAGATGAGGGGGGAGAGCACAGAGACATTTGGCTTTTTATTACATTTTGTAGCATGTTGCAGACTAATGCAGAAGGTTTTAATTTTCTTGGTTTTTGTGCATTTTGGCTCTGCAAAGGGGGGAAGGAGGAAAGTCTGTCTTGCATTTCAGGACAAATCTAAATCTGATGGACAAAAGTTTTGGCTATCTGATTGAAACCTTTTGTTGCTGAGACTGAGTGACTCTACCAGGCTGGCATGGCTGAAGTGATTTCTGTCTTGGATTCAGTGTTTTGAAGTGGTAAAATATATTTGTTTGTGGTTAGTGGAAAAGTTAATACTTTCAGTGTAGCAATATGATAATGGCTAAAAATCAAGCTGAGTTGTAGGTGGGGAAAATGAAGTGTAGAAAAACCATGCAAGCAGAGTTTGGACCCACAGATGTAATTTAATATAAGCAGTTTTTGATTTCTGGTAACTTGACCTTTCATAACAGAAACACCCAGAGCTGTACCTAGTTCTCTGAGATGTGCAAAATGATGGTGATTTTAATAAATTTAATTAGACAGAACATGGTGAAGTTTACCATAATGCTTAATGCTTGTCATCTGAAATTACTTCTATGTCTTAGCTGAAGGCCCAGAAATCACTATGGTCCATTCTTTTCCTGCCCTTGTATTGACAAAGTACATCACTCATCAACAAAAGATGTTGCTCTTTCATCCAGATGAGCACATCAAAAGGCAACATTTTCTTAGGGGTTTAGGAGGTACAGGCCGTTAGGAATTTAAAAATATGGGCAAAGAATGGTGGATCTTGGATCTGTGGTTGTCAGTGTGAGGACAACAGTTTCCAAAAAGTGTTTGAATATCTACCCACTGGAAGCTTGATGATTTAAACAGCCTCACATTGGGATATCTCCATCAGTTTTAATTTTACAAATCTCTGCTGTGTTCATGTACTGTCTAGGCTAAATGCAGCAACCATACTTTAGGAAATTTTTGAATAGAGGGTTGGCCAGCCTCTGTTTCTTTGGAGACTTTTCTCATGGGAATTGTCTGGCTGGTTACACCATGACCACCAAACATCAGACAATGCAAGGAACTTTTCCCCCTTGCCCCAGTTTATTTCTATCTCTCTTCCCAAAGGCAGTCCCTTGGAGTGGTGGCTGTGGTTTGCTTGTTTTTTTACCTCTAGGAATTTTGTGAGGAAACTCTTGGACTTACTCATAAAGGCCTTTCTAGCATCTGATCTTTGCTAGAAAGTTTTCCAGAGAAAGCTGTGCTGTGTATGTGTTTGTTCAGAATTCCCTTGGGAATTAATAACAAATGAAGGAGTAAAATTATTTTGTTGATCTTCTTCAAAAGCTGCTGAGCACCTCTTGAGTGTTTCCATGGCCATTGCTGGGTGTCTGTTAAAATGACTGAAAACTGTTGGGCTTGAAAACTGCACTGTGAGCCTGCCCATGTTTAGAGCCTCTTTTTAGGCAGGCTCTCTCTCATCAGAGCTTTGGAAAGCCAGCGGCATGCAGTAGGCACTCTGGAAAGTAAAGAATGTCTTTGCATAATTCTGGATTTAAATACTCTCATTTATTTGGTCTTTAATGTTTTATTAACCATCTAAACCAGTTTAGATTGCAGCTAGAGATTCAGCAGCAAAACCAGATAAGCCAGTATGTTTTGCTCCCCTGAACATTTGTTGATAGGAAGATAGTCCAAGCACTCCTGCGTGCTCTTGCAGAGAGCTGGGCTGGAGAGGAGCAAGCACAGAGCCCTGGCAAGCCAGTGCAGAAGGTGAAACTCCAAAAGAGGTGGAAAACGTCCAGAGAAGACATGTACTTCAAAAGGAGTTTTCCTAATGAAAATAATCCATCATGAGTAAATGAGTATGTTTGAGGCTCATTCAGTGAGTGGGAATACAGCTCGAGAAACTGATAAAAGTAAACTCTGAATTGCAGAGGAAATTAGTACTGACAGTTGATTAAAAATATGACAGAACTTTGAATTTTAAACTTCATAAAAAGGACAAATGAAACGTTTCCATAAGCAAAGACAAACCTGTGAAAGACAAATCAGAATGGAAAATAGATAGCAGGTTACTCATTTAAAAACAAACAAACAAACCCCTCAAACCTATTAGAAGCAATGAAGAAAAGGGAAATTGCTTTTAGACCATATGAGATGGCTTGTGACTGTTGGTGCAGTGGCCTGTGAGATTTTGGAAATTAAGTCTGCTGTGCTTCTGGTCACTGCTGTCATCTGGAGCATGGGGATGTGCATGACCCCAGGTGATTTGAGAGCAGCTGTCATCCCTAAGCCTCTGACTCCTGCATTGCATGATTTCCTAGAGGGGGGTTGGGGTGAAAATTCAGGACTACAAAAAACCCCAAATGTGCAGTTTGATGGAAAAGTACCTATACAGCCAGTTTGGGCCCTGCCTGGCCCTTTGGTGTGGATTCATTGGGTGCAGAGATGCCCAAAATGAGGAGCAGCCCTTCTGGAGCACAGTCCAGCTGTGCTGCACACAGGGACAGTTTGGTTTCTGCCTTTTCCCTGCAGTGTCAGCAATTCAGAAGCAGGCACTGAGAAAAAATCGAGCAAGACTGTAAAACACTGCTTCCAAGGGCCTCTGGAGAAGCTCAGCCCTCCCCAGTCTTGCCTGGAGTGGGAAAGCTGTGCTGTGACATGAGGTTGGGCAAGTTTGTCTCAAGGACAGAGCCAGATAGCAGAGCTAGCTCCCATCCATGCACCTGCAGGAGAACAGTGAGGGCATTTATACAGAGCTCCCTGCAACTGTGCAAAATTGAGAACTCTGCCTCTAAGGCTGCTTGGGGCACGGAGGCTTCTGGGCTGTGTCAGGGCTTGGAACCACCTCTGATTTATTTGATTTAACTTGCCTGATCATGTGAGAGTGCTTGTGTGGGGTGTATTAACCGTTGCAAAGCAAGCAAAGTTGTTTTAGAATCATAGAATCATTAAGGTTGGAAAAATCCTCCAAGATGGTCAAGACCAACCCTTCAAACAAACACCACCATGGCCCCCAAGTCGTGTCAGGAAGTGCCATGTCTCCTCCTTTTTTAACACTTTCAGGGATGGTGACTCCACAGCTTCCCTGGGGAGCCTGTTCCAATGCTTGATCATTCTTTTTCTAATATATAACCTAAACTTCCCCTGGCATACCTTGAGGCCATTTCCCTTTGTCCTAAAGGGGAAATGTTTTATCATCTCTTGCAGCTTTTAACACGGGGGATGTGCATAACATCATTTTATTTCTATGGTTTTCGAGGCAGAAGATTTTTAACGTGCTGTGTTTTGAGGTGCAAATGGATCCCCCATATCTGCAGCAAGATCACCCTTCTATGAAAGGCGCCTGTTGGGCACCCCGGCAGAATGTGGAGTGGGCAATTATCAATGGCCCTGGCACACCAGAGGCAGATCAAAGCAGAGGCTCAAGAATTAACATAGAAAAAGCCTGGGTTTGCAGTAGTGAAGTACATTTACCTGTGTGTCAGGGTGGTCTGGGTGTGAGACTCCTCACATCCACAGCTCCCAGCACTCCCATCAGCATGTAGCCCCAGGGAGTGGCAGGGCTATTTGCATTGATAAGGAAATGTCAGCTTCTATCATATGGAAATGTATTATTGTTTTTATACACACACACAGACACACAGAGATATGTATGAAATCTCTATCCTGTTCCTCAGGAGCCAGCTTTATGAGGAAATGTTTGTCAAACTGAAGGTAGCTGTGATGCAAGTCCCCAAAGCAATAAAAGAAGGTTCAATGTGCACAGCTGCTCCGAATGTAATAAATTGTGTCTCAGGGCTGCAGGTGTGTAGCAGTATCTGGGGTTTGGTTTTGGTATTTTTTGTTTTATCCAGTTTCTTCACTAGATCTTTAAAATGGATGTTCATGCTTTTCAATGTGTAATGCTTTTTTGTAAGTACATGCTCTAGAGGGAAGATGAAGGTGTCTTACAGAACCCAGATTTGTCCTTTCATGTTGCAGAGGCAATTTAAAAAGTCTGGAGGGCTGCCCCAAGGACAGCACCTATCACCTGGGGAAAACTAGGTTATCACATAGGAGTTGGGCACCTCATCAACTGCATTCCTGGTAAATCTGGGAAAGAGGAGAGGTGACCTACTTGTAAATGGCAGCAGGCTTTGGTTGGAGAAGGCTAATTGCCATTTGGAAGATAGGATATAGATATCTATCTATATCTGTGTAACTTTACCCACTGAAATCTCTGTAGTCTTCCTAATTTTTCTGGTGTGTAAGCACAGCTGGACCTTAGGCAAAATGCTTGTTGACCTGAGGGCAGTCTGGTATCTCAGCTCCTGGTTGATCAGAGGAGGTGCAAAATTCTTCCTGGACAGAGACATTTGGGAATCTTACCCCAGAAATGCGTAGTGCTGATTTTCTGAAGTCATAACATTGTGACAAAATTTTGCCAAAGTTTTTCCTTTACCAGAACTCATTAGTGAAGAAAAGCAGTCAACCAGCCTATTCCCAAATATGTAAGGGATGGTCTTCCAGCAGAGCTTCCATTTGCAGCAGTTTTCAAAGATTTTTTTTGGTATCCCATCAGCACTCATGGTCCTGGCTCAGAGCAAGTGTTGATATTATCAATCCCTCCCCTGCTCAGGAACTGTTTGTTACATTTGTAATTTTATTTGACTCCTGGCGAATTAGAAATTTTACTGCTGAACTTTTCGCTGTGTCTGCATGTTTTCTTTTCTTTGCCATCCTTCTTCCTCTGCTGCATTTTCTTTGTTGCCAGACTGGATTCTCACAAGGTGGTGTTCATCCATCTCACCTGAGGGCTATATTGGGTTAGGCTGGGCACCTGCCAGCATTGGAGATAGCTGGGTTAGTCCCAAGCAATCCATTGCAATTTGCATACTGATGAAGGTGGGGCACTGTCTCTCATTTCATGTTGTGAAGTGAAATAATTATTTTCCCACCCAGTGACCTGACATGGCTTTATAATTAATTTTTGTAATTGGTGGAACACATACTTTCTAATGATACCAGTCAGTTGTCTGCCAGGACACAGTGATGTATTTGCTACCAGCTTGCTGCCTTTGACTAAATCAACAGTTCTACTCTTTGAGCACTGGATGATCCATGACTCTGTGTCAGAGTAGTATTTAATTGACTTACAGGGTTTACTCAGAAGTTGTTGGCTATCCTTGTAACCACCACTTCTCTGAAAAATCATTTGTAGCAGCTGGCAAGCTCGGTATGAATTTTGTGTGAATTTTTTTTTTTTTTTTTAACGTTTGCAGGTGTTTCTTTGCCTCCCTCCCAGGGGAAAGTTATGTTCTTGTAGTGTTTGTGAAGCAGGGTTGTTTCTGCTGTGGGGCACTGTTATGTGCAGGAAGGACTGTTGATGGAGTTAAGTGTGTGTAAGTTTGTATATATTTGTATTTTAGGTCTCCATCTCTGCCAAGCAGAGATGCTTCTGGTGCCAAGAGCTGCTGAAGGGTTACCAGTAGCTCCTCAGGGCAATGTTTAGTTCAGCTCTGGGCATAAAATAGCTGAGCAGAGTGTGGTCATCCTTGAGATGGGCATGAGAAATTAGCACTGATGTGTTGGATAAAGATTGCTTATCCAACAGTTCAAATCTGATAGGGATGAAAAGTTGATTTCCTCAGGTGATTTCCAGGTTTTCTGTTTTGTTGGGAGCTTCTGCTCAAAACTGTTCTTATTTCTAGTATTCATTATCTTTCCCAACAGGGAAACCACTTTGTGTTTAGCAAAAGGGTGAGGCAGAATCACCTTTGATGAAAATGTTGGTTCAAAGCCATTTAATTACAAATCAGTGCAAGTTCCTGCAGCACTTTGGCATTTTTGCTTGCAAATGTCAGCACACAGCCTGAGTGATGTGCACAAACCCCTGGAATCAAGCTACAAAAGTGCTTAAATAAGAAAATATTACTGTGCAGGTGAAAACATTGTGTGGTGGGAAGTAAATGAGGATGATAAAGCTGTAGGGTCTCCTGGCACAGATGGTATTCTACAATGTGTAAAACCATCTTTTGGGGACTGGGCCCACGTGTACAAGGTCACAGGTCTGTGGTAGCTAGAGATGTCCCTTTCCAGGCTGCCAGGTCCATGGCAAGATGAAGGGAGCATGTCCTGGGATGACAATTTGTCCACATCAGTGGGTCAGGCCAGACTGCGGGGTGGAGATTGGTGCAGGTCGAGTTTAGGGGATGTTTTGTCTTACTATTGTCCCAGTGAGCTGATGGGGTTTATATCATCTTCAGTCCTGAGGGAAGCTGTGTGGGTCTGGTTTTGTGCTCAACCAGCCCTGTATAAATTCTGAGGGGTATTTGAGCATTCTGCACAGACAGCAAGAGACGATGGTTCCTGACCTAGGTTGTGGTGGAGAGAGGCTTCAGTCAAAGGGCTTTGTTGGTGTTTTTTGCATTTCCTAGATGATGTGGCTGAAAACACCTTCCTGCTTTGTGCACACTGAGGTCTCTCTCACATGGATGTACCTGAGTGAGCCTTGGGAAAGGCCCTACAGACATGACTGTGAGAGCTGTAATTAATGCCCTGCTCTGAATAGTCCTGAGCCATTCCCCATTCCCTCCAGCTCCAAGCAGGGGGCTGAGAGGGCATTGCCTCCAGGCAACGGGTTTGGGGCATGCCATGAGAAAGAGGGGTTTATGTGCATCCCTTCAGGTGTGATCCTGTCACATGCTGTCCCTTGTGTTTGCTGCCCTGGCCAGAGCTGGTGTTGCACACCCCTGTTTGCTGAGCTGCTTTCCCTGCCTGCTCTGCACCTTGACTTTATGTGTGGCTGCACAAACATTTGACACATCACAAACAGCAACAGGAATGGGTCACACAGAGCCAGGATTGCTGCTTCCACCCCCCAGTGACAATTTTGGTTTCAATGCACATCACGCGGCCACCAAAGGGAAGGGGAACAGAGCTGAGAGCCTGAACACTGGCCAAAGGTACACTATCACTATGAGGAAATGTACTGATGAAGCTGACTGTGGGAAAAATTGCTGCTATTTCAGATTTCAAGGTGTGAGGAAATTCTTACTTTACCTAGTGCTAATTTGTAAATTGTAACCACATGAGTGTGGCTGTTGCAATTCAGGAATGGCATATACAACACTCTTGATGGATGCTGTGCATTTCATTTCAACCACATAACCTGCCTTGGGCTGGTTTTTAACATACCCCTTTTGAGCTGAAATTTTTTCTGGAGGTCTCTAATTTAGGGTGGCCTACATGGATTTTAGCAACCCAGCCCAGTAGGGATGAGTAAGAGGAGAGACAGTGTTATTTCTGAATTTCCTTGTCTTTGAAGACTGAGGTTAGATACTTTGTTCTTCTGGCTGAAGTGGAAGCCTATGGTTTAATTTTTCTTGAATATGTGTATGTATTTCAAGTCTGTGCTTTCCCATAAGGGGTTTGCTGGCCTTTTAGAGGTTTCATTTATTTAAAAAAAAAAAAAGGGTTGGAAGCATCTTTTAGACTGCAATTGCTTTTGAAATCTCACAGTGAGGAACGGGTTGAAGAAGAGCTGTGGTGCTGCATAACATGGGAACCTCATCTCAGCTGTATGTTCAGGGCAGCTTTTGCTCCAGCAAAGTGCTCTGTTCCAGTGGTCTGGCAGGAACCCAGCAGTACTGGGTATTTCATTGTCAAGCAAATGTAAAAACAAACAGTTTTTGTGCAAAGGGGCCCCAGTAATGCCAGTCACTCCAAACCTTGCTTTTTTGGAGAATTCTTGGCCCAGGCAGGAAGACTTTGCCAAACAGATTGAGCCCACCTTCTGTCGAGGCAGGGCTCTGCTGTGGGTGATTTGGGAGCAGCTGCAAAGCGCTTGTTGGAAAACTGGAGCACTTCTCCTATAGACTAATGCAAAAATATAAAAAAATGGACACGTGAGGTGTCTGCAGCAAGAGGGTGCAGGGGATGAGATGTCTGGGTGTGTCTGGTGGCCTGGGCAGAAATGCTGGGAGGTGAGTCTTGTTCTCACCTTTTTCTGAGGTGCTTCAATTCTCTTCCACATTCATTGCCCTTTATCCTATCTCTCTCCTAAAAAGTCACAAAAATTCAAGACCATCACACCAGCATCTGCTTGATGATTGTCTGGGCATCTGTGTCACCCTTGAGAAATCTTATTCTGAGTTGAACGTGTTTGTATAAACTCCCCCAGCTTTGGACCAACTGTCTGCTCCTGCCAGACAACCTCAACCATTCTGCATCTGTCCTTGCCTTGTGTTGGGAGAGCTCCTTTTGCATTAAATGGAAATGAAGGGGGTTGTTTCATTTTGTGTGACAGCTCTTAAATGGGAAATTTCCTTTTCCCATTTTTTCACTTTTTTAACAGTGCATAGGTATGGTCTTGCCCATCTGGCAACTTTAGCTAAGGTTGCCCAGGACTTTGCTGCGTCTCAGAGTGGGGAAGTTGAATTTTTTGTGAGTCAGTTTCAGGAGAGATGCACCTGTTGGTTTGCAGTCCCCAACCTCTTGGAAATGTTTTAATTGCCAAGATTTAAGGAAAGATCTATGGGAAGACGTTTCTTACAGAAAGTGATTTTATTTATCATTTTGCTGCAGTTACATGGCCTTTGGTTCTTTTCTATTAAAGAATGAAACTGAATAAAATTTAGTTATATTTCCTTGGCATTTCCTCTGCAACAGTTCATTTATTATGTATAAATGCAGTGTTATGTATTCCAGGTAATTTATATAATTACTGTGCCATTAAATGTGTCTAGTTAGAATCAACAAAATTAGAAAATGTGAATTTTCAGTGTCTGCATTAGTGATTGCCTGGTTATGTTATATCCTGAATGGGATTCCCATGTGAGATCCTTTCTCTTTTTTTTGTGTGTGTGAACCTTTAACACCAGCATGAGTTGCATTAACACTAAATGATTAAACAGGAAAAATATTTCATTGGAATGACATATATGTAAAACATGACTTCTTTAGTGATGTTATTAGAATATTTAATGTTTTCATTTCCTGGCCTCTGGGAATTTAGCTATGCAGCTTTAACATTGCACTCCAAAGGAAACAGGGAATGGTTTCCCCCTTGTTAATTCACAGAGCTGCTTGCCATGGGGTGTTACTGAGGGCCAAAATTCAATGTCTGAGACGATGCCAGTAATTAAATATACATGAACTGCTGGAGTAACAGAGATTTAAGGCAAAAATCCACCCAAAACAAAACCCAGCCCTCTGAAAGTAAGAATATTGGATGGGATATGTCTTCATGCTTCAGGATATAAATCAGTATTAAGTTTGGATTTGGGAAGAAGAAGATTTTTCTGAAGCACATCAGGAGGAATTGCTGTCACTGCTCTGAGTGTTCTGAGCCTCCCCTGCTCCAGACAGGATGCTCTCCCTGCCAGCAGAGATCTTTAGCATGAAATATCAGAGCATCAATGGTTTGTAAAAGAGAAGGGATAGATAAAAAAGGGATTCCTCCTTCATTTCCCCACTGTTTCTGGAGCTGGTTGCAGCTCCTTTCTGGGTGCTGCTGCAATAACCAAGACCTGTTTGGTCAGTTGTTGGAACCAAATAATCTTTCAGGTCTGTTCCAGACCAGGCCTTTCTGTGATTCTATAATCGTTATCCATCTGTGTTCAGGCCACGGTTTCCACCTAGCCAAAAATAAATAATTAGGGACTGCAGGAGTGCTGGGGGATGTCTGTTCCTGGGTGGGAAGCTCTGCTGAGCTGTTTAAAAAACAATAATCTGAAACATTTAAAATATCTTTGTCGTTATGGGTTTTACGTGGCCATCAGTCATCATACTGCTGTGTTTCTGCATGAAATCACTGCACTGGGAATATTTCTCAGTGTTTTCAGCCAAGGACTATCAGGCAGCCCATGGATGTCCTGAATTCTCCCACACTTCCCTATCAGCAGTTGTCCAAGACTTGATGGCTCTTCTTTCATTTATAAAGATTGGAAGCATTGTCAAGCCAGGCTTTCCTGAGATTTAAACATGCTTTTTGACTGTTTTCTTTGGAGTTTTCTGTTGCATTAGATTATAAAAACTTGGTGGATCGAAGTGGGTTGAATTCCAGCTGGCACCAAAAAAAAAAAGGCAAACTAAGAACTGTGATTTTTTTTCATCCAGGATCTTCCCCAGGTACTGTACTGTTCTTGGTTTTAGAAAGCAGTATTTTTCTGCAGGGGTTAGAATTGGTTCATTCAGCCTTTAGGCCTTTCTTTGCTCCACAGCTGTTTTTATCAGTTCCAGTCTGAGAGCACAGTGCCCTTTTCCTTGTGAGAAAATGTGAAGCTGTAGAGGGAGGGAAGGAAGAAAAAGAGCAGGAATGTTAGTTCCTCTCTGAAGTCATCACCTACAGAGCCAATGGCATTTTAATAGATGAGGTGCTCCCCATCCAATATTGTGATAGAAATTCATTGTGTGGAGGATCAGGGAAGTTGGGAAATAAGAAGCACAGAAAAGAAACAAGAAAATACTGATTTGAGCTGGAAAGAAGGGGAAGGGCAAAATGTAATGAATGGGATAGTTAATATTTAGTGATTTAATGAGGTCCTGTCAACCTTGTCTAAGAACTCTTGGATCCTAATAAAAGAATTCAGAAATGTTGGGTAGAAACCAGCTGCTCTTCATAAAGCTCTTGTCCAGCCAAATTGTAGTCAAGGGGTTTTTAGATGTTTGCTTGATTGTACATTCAGTTTTTCTATTTATTTTTAGAAAAGAGTTTGACTGATATGGGATTGATCTCAGGAAATTAGGGTGACACATCAGTTTTGGGGCAACAATTTGCTTTTCTGTGTGGGTGCTTTGCTTCTGTGGAGAATAATAGATCAGGCTTCAACATCTGAGCAATTGCCTGAGTTTATTATTTAGCTGTGCTGGTTTCTGTGTGTGAAATCTCCATTTTCCCACAGATTTAGCTTGTGGAGGCAGCTTTGGGGAAAGACATTACTTCAGAGCTTCGAAGAAACAAAAAGTGCAACTTTAACAAATTTCATCTTGGCCAAAAGCATTTAATACCAAGAATATTATAAATGCTTTCTGCTGGAATTGCTCCCTCTGGGCTGCTAATCTGGGAGTAATTCAGGCGTTTGCTTCTGACCTTACCCCCTTCCTGGAGATCCAAGCACTTTGCTCATGAGAGTGCAGGACAAGGGAAGGAGGAGCTGGCAGAGCTGTTGTTTTCCAAAGGAAATGAAGTCATGTCACTTTTGGTTGGAATTACAGCCTCTGCAATGTCTTCAGAAAAGGTGACGCTCCTCAGAAAGGAAAAACAGCTGATGGGAGGTCCTTGAAGGTTCCTTGCATGTTTGCACGCTTTCTTCTCTGCCAGCAGCGCAGGCTGGCTGTAGCTTTATGTGAGTTGGTACTTGGTAATTTTATCACTTTATCTGTTTGTTTTCTGATGGATGGCAAATGCATCTCTTGGGATTAATTCACCGAGGTTACACCTGCAGGAGCAGGACGCAGAGCTGTGAAATCCCCAGGGCATGGGAAAGGTGGCCCTTAGTTTCCCTACAAACTGTGGTGTGTGATGTGGTCCTCCTTTACCTTATCTTGCATAATCTGCATTTTCATATTATTCTTTGTGAGGATCGTGGTCCTGGCAGAGAGGCACTCAGGCTGCACACCCAGGCACCTGCACGGGCCTGTTGGATGGGTTTCCACCTGCAGGGCCCTGTTGTTTCTGCAGTGTTTTAAATCACGAGAGTGTTTAGAAACCTTTCAGCCTCGGCAGCGATACGCAAACAGCGCTGAAGCCAAGACTGGCCTCCTGCAAATGGCAGCTTTGGGAGCTGTCAGGAGTCTTTGGTATCTGCAGCAGGTCCTTGCTTCTGCTGCAGCAATGTGCTCCTTGGGACTGTTCTGGAGGCTGGGACTCACTGGGGAGAGCTTTTGTTCTGCTGGAGATAACCATACTGCTGTGCCCCCAGCCTATTTAAGTGATCAGCTGCCTTTTGTCGTTGTTACTTTCTCCTTTTTCTTCCCCTATATGGGAAGTTTCAGTGCTAGTGGAGCACGGAGGTTTTATGTACTTGTTTTTTGGAACTAATAAAAACTTCCAGTATTCTTCTCCTGAGCTCACAGCAGCCAGGCAGCATGGTGCAGCTCCTGGAAGGGGCTGAGTGTGTGATGGTGCATCTGGGATGTTGGCGTTTGGGTCCCTTAGTCCTCAATTTGCTCCACATCCACCAGGCTTCATTTGCATTTTCAGTGAGCTCTTGGCCGTTTGATGCAAAGCCTTTGCACACCCTGTGACCTGTGCAGGGGGCACCTTCTGCAGTTCATCCCTTGTGAAGGCTCAGGAAAGGTTAACAGAACTGTTTATCCATTTTTTGCTCAATTTTTTACTTCTTCCTGCCTTTCCTGTTCTTACCCAGCCACTCAGGCTATTGGGGAAAAAAAAAAAAACCACACACACACAACAGGTTTCCTTGCAATATTGGTTTGAATGTTCTGGAAAACAGGAATCATGAGTCATTGGCCTTAAATTAACGTTTGTGTGCAAGGCTGAAATGACATGCAAGAGATGGGTCGCCTCTGGAGACAGGAAGAGTGTGCTAACATGCCCAGAACTCTCAAGGCTACAGTTCAGCTCTTCCGTTTATAAAATCCTCACTGGGGAGGCTTGTAAACACCTCTGTGTACATTAGTGTGGCTCTTGAATCCAGGGTCTCAGCCTGGGAACAGGTTTTAAAAACAAACACCCCTCTTCTGTGGCTCTTCCACTTTAAAGTTTCTTTACATGTCCTTGGAACTTGCAGAGATCAGCAGTTTCTGGAGCCAGGTTTCTTTTGCAAAGTGTAAATGCAAGCCACGGGGTTGAGATGGATTTCTGGATTTTGAGTCTTGAGGATCTGGTTCTGAGCTACTTGCTGGCAGTAGGAAAAATGGGTTTCTCTGCATCTCCTAGGGAATTTTTATCAGTTGAAAGATACTGGGGTTTCTTTTTTTTTTTTCCTTCCCTCCCTTCGTCCTTTCCACTATTGCTAGACTCTGCTTTCCTGTTGTAGCTGGGCCATCATCTCCTCCTTTTCAGTCACCTGGACTGGAGCACACTGACTGCTCCTTCAATCCTCTGATGGGCAAAACCATCTGTGTAAATGTCCTCATCTGCACACGCTGTGGAGCCAGAAGAGATTATTCCAGCCAGCCTTAATTGCCTCCCATGACCAGGAGGTCTGTGAGGGTCTTCTACTGATTTCTGAAGGGATATTTTGGCCAAGCAAGGTCTCTCTCACTAATTCAGTCCTCGCTTTGCTCAGGTACTGTGTACTATTTTTAGGCACTGCTGGCTTTGGCTTTCTTTTTTCTTTCTGACAGAACAAAAATAGAACAATATTTATGCATCATTTGGTTCCATCCTGAGGTGTGTTGTTGTTGGTTTTTGTGGTGTTTGGTTCCTTGTTTGGGATTTTTTTTGTAGCGCTTGATCTTTGTCATTTTGGTAATCGGCATTAACCTGAAGGGTGCTGATTTTATCAAGCCTTGGAGTTCTAATTGGTTGATATTGTTTAAGAAACCAAAAAAAAAAAATGCCCCAGAACCTACAAATATCCTAAGTCAGGATGAAATTCCTCCTTCACTGAAATGTGGTGTAGAAAAGTATTTCACCACTACAATGCCTTTCAAGAGCTTGACCTTGGACTGTTAATCTCAAAAATATGCAGTGCAGATGAGGTTTTTCTTTTCTAGAGAGGGAAGAAATGCCATGTTTCTCAAAAGACCTCCCTAGAATTAAGGGAAACAAAACCAAAACCCAGAGTGGATGATAAATGGAGTACAGGCTAATCTAGGAGTTACAAGAATTTCATGCCATCAGAATCAGCTTTATTTTGTTAATTTGCCTTCTTTTTTTCCTTGCTGTCCCATTATTCTTGTTGCAATTTGCTATCTGTCAATGTACACACGCTAGTAAGTGCTTTAATTCTGTGTGAGAAGCTGCAGCCTTGGAAGTTGAAATGCTCCATATTTAGCCTCTGCTCATGTGCCTTATACCCAGATTTGATCCAGGCTGCTCGGCTTGGGTGGGCTGAACCCCTCTGAGCATTTGGCACAGTCCAGTTTCTGCTGTCTCAAACTACTGCTGAGGTGCCGATTTCACATCTGCTGCCACACACACCTGGGGCTGGGTCAGGTTGGCTCCCTTTGGACAAAGAGCTCTGCCCAGCCTCCCAGCAGTGACCAGTCCAGCCTCTCAGGAGCAGAGATGGTCACTTGCTCAGGCCATTCAAGGGACAGGAAAATGCCACTTTGGATGCTGGAGCTGGGTTTGAGGGTTCAGCTGCATTACAGCTGACACTGCCTCAGCTGCTTTGAGCTGGTGGAGGGGCTGGGTGTGCCACTGGATGGTCACATGCAGGGGAGAGTTCTGCATCCAAAATGCAGTTTGTGGTGGGTGGTTTCAGCCATCCAACGAAAACCAGACAGCTCTTGGTCAGGCCAGGGTGCCCTCCCCGCTTTGCCTCCGGACACTCGGCCATTGCTGCACGCTGCTGGCAGCACAAACCCGCTTTCATCTCTCCTCCTGTTCCTGGTTTGGTAATCTGCTCTTCCTAAATACACTTCCTATAATTATATTTTTGCTCCCCAGCTCTTTTGAAACTGGAGGAGTCAGACAGGGGCTGCCTGCACTCCTGGGCACAGGGTGTTGGTGAACAGGACGTGTGGGATACCTGGGTGTCTTAAACACAGGGGTTAATGGGGAAATGGAGCTGAAACCAGCCATGAGCAGACTGGCTGGAGGAGGGTGATCAGTAGAAAAAACAAAAGGTTTTGAAGGCAGGGCATGAAATGGAGGAGAGCCTGCTGCCATGGCATGGCTGTGCATTTGGGAGAAGGAAGATGCTGTGTTCCCAGTCCACCTTGGGAGCGTGGTGTGGGGCTGGGGGGCCCAAGGAGAAGCGTGTGGGTCACCTTGGGCAGGGGTCTGACCAGGTGTGAGTAGGGTCTGCAATCCCCAAAGACCTGCCAGCCACCTGGGCTTTGAAGTGTCCTTCTTGAGGCTGACAAGGAGAGAGGTTTGAGAAATATTGTTCTGGGTTTTAATTCAAAAGACCTATGTTTCTTTAAATGCTTTTTTTCAGGGGGGGTCAGTATTTGTTAAGGCTCTTGCTGATGGTGAAAATTGGAGGTGACTTACTTCTAGAGCATTTAGTCTTCTACTGGCCAGAGCTAAGGCAGGAAGCAGGGCTTGTCACAGCATTTGCCACTGGCAGTTCCCAGATTTTACCCTGTTAAACTGCACATCATTTCCAGTTACTTTTTACGAAACGATGAGGAAATTTCTGTGTATTTATCAAGGAATTTTATTCTCCAGTTTTTCTTTCTCCATTTTGAGAACTATTTTGCAGGACTGAGTTTCTGTGGAAAAATGTGCTGGGTTTTTAGTAGCTTATAAAGCACAGATAGTGTGACACCACAATTGTGGTGTGGGACACCAGGGGTGGCTTGATATTCTTGCCTCTGTGTAAGGATATCATGGCAATATGGTACCTGATGCCAAGCACTTGGCTATGAGAAGGTTGATGTATAACAGGGAAGAGTTAATTTCTAATGAAGGGAAAAACTTCGAGGGAAAGGGAAGAGAATTCCTATAACAGAACAAGTGGCAGAATTTCAGCTCCTGCAGAA
Organism: Anomalospiza imberbis; assembly: GCF_031753505.1. Classification (NCBI taxonomy): domain Eukaryota; kingdom Metazoa; phylum Chordata; class Aves; order Passeriformes; family Viduidae; genus Anomalospiza; species Anomalospiza imberbis. The sequence goes on along the minus strand of NC_089691.1, from coordinate 17,016,111 downwards.
AACAGGAAAACAATAGAGAGGTAAAGAGGAGAGGTTAAAACATTGCAGCTGCAATTGGAAAAGCTGTGTTTCCTGGGGAGTCTTAGGTTAGAAGATGCCCTAAAAAAATAAATGAGAAACAGAAAAAAGAAACGTTAAAAAATGTACTCTTCTTCCCATCTCTCCTGTGCCAGATCCCAGTTTGATTTCTGCGTGCACCTGCAACCCAGTTCAGGCTGACAAAGATCTGAGTAGGCAAAGGTCTGCTGGAATGGAAACATTAGGAAATTAGAGTTTTTATATTATACAGAATTATTTTGAAGATTGGTTTTAAGTTTTTTAATGTGCAAATGCAGTTCTGAATATATATGAGGTGTTGTACATCTATATTGACTGTTTCCACTATACTATTTCCTTTTGGTAATGCTCAAGGCCTTGTTAAAATGGGGTTTATTGCAATGCTTGTTCGCACATTTATAGAAAAAGGGCATGTGTATAATCATCTGTTTCAAAATGAAGCATCAAATGGCAGTTCCACATTGGAGTGTAACAGAATCTATGTTTGAAGGCTTTTCTGTGGTTTTTTGGGGTTTTTTTTTCCCCTCTACTTAGAGCCCTGTGCAACCCCTGCCTTTGTCCTCCTGGCTTGCTCACTGATTACTGTTTACATCTCCAGGTTACAACAAAACAGTCAAATGCTGTGGTCGTTCATCTCTGAAACCTTTAATGAGCTTATCAGGAAAGAACTATAAATATGTATCTTGTACTTCTCTTGTATAGGGAGATGCTTCCTCAGGCCATGAATAATTAGGTTGGCCCACCTAAGCTAATTACAAACTGTCTCACTTTTCAAAATAGCCTCTGGGGAACATTGTTAGGACTCTCTTACCAGGTTAATGGCTTCTCTGTAGCCTGAATATTACCTTGGCCTTTACTACCCTGATCAAAAATGCACTGTATGGGACCTTGTGACGTGCCAATCTGGGACTTGTTTTCTGCTAAAAGCATCATCTTTCCTCCTCCTTGAATGATGATCTGAGAGGGACAAGGCATCCTGTCTGGATCAGGCTCTTTGGAGTCCATCCCTCAGTTCAGCAAACTGCAGTGTAGTTCAGCAGTGCAGCTGTAAATGCTTCTGTGAGAGTCAGTTGAGGGGCAAGGTGGAAGACAGCAAGTCCTAAATGTCCCTGGTAAATCTGATAGTCTGTGCTTCTGCCATGATTACCTTTCAAATCTGTTCAGTGTTGTCTAGCAAACTTAACTCACCCGCTTATCTTCAGGAAAACAAATGTACCAGTTATTGCCTGCTAGAAAGTGTGAGCTGAGCTGTGTGATTTTTTTCTTTTCAGTGGGCTTGCTGTGATTTTGTTTTGACAGATTGAGCTGTGTTTCACTTTGCTTTCATTTTTCACCCTGTCAGAAGAATTTTTAGTGCATTTTTTTTTTCCCCTTCCCCAGCCTCTTGCTGTCTGTATGGATCAGTGCACTGAAGCAGTGACTCCCTCTCCTCTGCATTGCTGTTTTGCAGCTTCTCGTGCCACAGAGGCCTGAGCTGAACCTTCCCCATGGGAAGCTTGGGTCAAACCTTGGCCACCTCAGTGGGCAGCATCTTCTGCCATGGCCAGGAGAGCTGGTAGGGGCAGGTGAGCCTCCAAGTGGGAATGTCTTAGGCAGTCTGAAAGTTTTCTTTATTTTTCACTTGAGAGCTGGTAGGGGCAGGTGAGCCTCCAAGTGGGAATGCCTTAGGCAGTCTGAAAGTTTTCTTTATTTTTCACTTGACTTGTGCTGTGTCTCCCTGACCCACCCCGAGGAGCAGAGTGCCCTGGGCTGGATCAGCTCCTGTGCTTGGGGTGTGCTGTGCACGGTCCCTCTGCCTGGGTGTGGAGAGGATGTAGGGCTGTTGCTGTTCCCAGCTGCACAGGGTGGTTTGCTGAATTTGATGTGTGTGAGGGTTTAGGGGTTCAGCTTCCCCTGCTGCCCTCAGCTGAGGGACACCCCTTCATGAGCCCCTCAGCAGTCACTGTGGTAATCTCAGGAAGCTTCATGCCCATGTCCTGAAGTGCTGCCATGTTAGAAGAAAGCTGCTGTGCAATAACCAGAATAATTAGAAAATGAGAGGGTTCACACCAAACTCACTTGAATACTTGCCAGGCCTAAACTGAGCTGGTGCTGAGAAGTTTAGTGGTGAGTGAGTGACTGAACAACACCGATTGAAGCCAGGGGAAAGCTGAAGTCAGGTTTAACTGTGCCATCTTCATGACAGCAGTCTCTGTAACAGCGCCCTGCAGAATGGGCTGTGATCAGTGGTGTACATCTCTCGGTGATGCTGCAGTCTCTGCCCTGGGAAGCCTCTGCTCCAAGGAGAGCAGCACAGGAACATGAGCTGCTGCCAGCACTGCAGCGTGTGTGCTGCTGGAAAATGAGCTGCCAGATCCCTCCTGCACTGAAGGCAGTCTGGGTATCATAACCACGTTGGACACATCTTGGTTTGTTCTTTTTATTAGCAAAGGCCCTGTGTTTGTGCAGGGCAGGCATGTGGAGCTTTCCCTCCCCAGGCTCCGTGTCCCTGCCGTGCTCCCCCCAGCAGCAGGTATGGCTGGTTCCTGTGGGTCCCTGCTGGGGCTGCAGTGGCACATTGCTCCCATGGCTCTCACTGCCTTGGGATGTGTTCTCCAGGGACCAGATACTGCTGCTCTGCCTGCAGGGAGCTGAAGTGATCATGGTCATGTATCAAATTCTTAAGTACTTTTTTCTCTTCTGAGCTTGGATTTCTTTTTTTGGCTGCAGACCTCCTTGTTTTATGGGCTGTATGTGCCATTCTTGCCTGCTTAATACTTCATTTCTTGAGAAGTTCAGTCGCAATGCAGTGATCAGCAGGTCTGGCTTTATTGTGAATTCTTCCAAATTCTCTCTCAGTGTCTAGCAGTGTACTTAGGATAAGCAGAGATTTATTTGCATAACTGGTCAAACAGAGGTTAGTGTGAAATAAAATACATGCATGTGCTCCTCTCGGCCTCCCCCAATGCGAGGTCAAGGCTGGCTTATTTTTTCTGAGTCCTCCCATTGTCAGAACCTCTCAGGGATCTGGGCTCTGGTCCACTTGCTGTCAGTAGTAGTTTACTTTGCTTCTCAGTAAATTGTCCAAGTTTGCAAACCTCCCCCAAGGCTATCGTATGACAGCATCCCTCACGTGATGGGTCTGGTAGCAGGAAAAAAAAAATCTACTTTCTTGTAGTCCAAACATAAAGCCCTTTCAATTATGTATGAGTGAAGTGCTCAAAGGATGCAAACCCCTTGAAGTTGGCTCAGGTGTCTCTTCTCCCCCCATTCTCCACCCTCCCTGGTGCTTTATCATAATGGTGGGGTGAATTTGCCATTCACTGGGTGAAACAGAGGGGGAGAATGATCTGGAGAAACCCAACCAGGGCTATACCAAGATAACATTTCTGGCTGTGCTGGTCCTTGAGGCACAGCCTCTGCCAGGTGGAGTTCTCTTTGGGGAAGCAGTGCCGTGCACTTGTCCTCCTCTGGGATTCTTCCTGAAGCAATTACTGCTGCTGTTCCTTGAGATAGAACTGTGGAAGGGGAGGACACATGTTCTGACAACCTCTGGCCTTTCTTCATGGACCATGTGAAGCCCTGAAGCAAGGCAGTTCAGTGCCTAAGTGATATAGAGCTCTCTAAATGGCTGTGGGCCAGTTCAGATTTTGCCTCAGTCCTGACCCTGGGGTGAGCCCAGGCAATTCCCGTCTCAGATATCCCTAAAACTGGGGCCCAGTGTGTTGGTTACACCTGGATCTGCTGCATGAGGTGCTTTGGGCAGGGCCTGAGGACAGGCTGAAGGGAGGAACTCACCTCCTAGAAGGTCTGTCCCTTCAAAAGGTGGATGATTATTGGCATGTGCACCTCATGCCCTTTCTGGTCCTCTCCTGCGTCCACAAAAAGTAACCAGAACTGTCCTCAAGCCGTGGGGTGATGCTGGAGAAGGGACTTGCCAACTACATGTAAGGCCAGTGTTCACAGTCAATGTGTCCACAGCTTTCCAGTCCCAGATCTCCTGAGTCATTGTTTGAGAGATTTGCTACTGGAATTCCCTTCCCAGATGGCTGGAGAGGGATTGGAGATGAAAGGAATGTAGTCATAACAGTGGAAAATGGTTTCTCCACTCCTTCCCTTTGAATGTAGAATGCTTCATTCTGCCTGGAAGTTTAGCTACAGGTTACATTTAAAATGTTTGTTGAAGCTGGAAGTGGTTAGACTTAAAATAAATAAAGGCAGTGACTTGAGACAGTGAGATAGGAGACAGTGGCAGCAGAGTTGTACCTGACTTATTTATTGCAGCCTTGAGAGCAAGAAATATTACAGAGGACAAAATTCTTGTAATGTTTATATAAGGCTGTAAGAAATTGATTACAGCTCAGGTATGTTTTGTTGCATGCTGCTGGGAGGAATCATAAAAGTCATGCAGCAAAGTTTTGAACATCATGTTATTGCCAGTCTGCTCAAAAGCCCCATTTGCCACAATGAAAACCTTTCATTTGTTCTTTTTGCTAATTCCAGCTGTGCTGGCTTCCAGCTTCTGTGAGTTGCTGCTTGCAGGATTCAGTTTTTTCAGGCTGCAGTCCTCTGGGGGTGATTTGTTTCTTCTATTCTCAGCCATTTAAAACAAACAAACAAACAAAAAACTCAGGATTTTGCAGAAGTGTTTCCCCACAGATGTGTTTTCTTTTAGTTATTATTTGTAATTTCTATTATTTGTCCTCTTCTGTCATACTAAGAACTTTGGAAAGGAAAGGCTTTCCTAATGTTCTCCCCAGTTTATCCCACCTAATCCCATTCTCCCACTGAACCATGCAGGACCAGCACACGGTGCCCAGCAGCAGCTCTGGGAGAGGGCAGCTTTCCTGCAGCCTCTGCCCTGGAGGGACCAAGCCCTTCACTTGCATCCTTGTCCTGGAGGATGTTGGGGGTCCTCAGCAGTGGCTTGAACCCCTGGCCACCCCCTTCATGCAGCTTCAGAGCGAGTATAAGCAATAGATCTTGTAAAGACTCATTTGGGCTTTGGCATTTACGGTGCTCTACAGCCAGAAATTCATCTCTCCTCTTGCTGTCCTTCCACTTGCCCAAGGCAGTGTGTGATAAATCTCTGTCTCTGAGCATCCATAAGCCTCTGCTGGTAAATGAAGTTACTTTTGCCTGTTTATGTTCTGATATTCTTTCAGGGAATGTGCATTAAATTGTTTTTCAGGTGGTTTTCCTCTGAATAAATGTCATCTTGTGTCACTTCAGGAACTGCAAGGAGCAGTAGAATGAAAGCCATAAAAATAAAATATATGCATTGCTGGTGTCCAGCAAGACTAAAGACTAAAGCTGACAATAAAAGGGACACAGGAGTGCTGTCTTCCTGCCGAGCACCTCGCAAGGTCTCTGCAGGCCTGATGGAAGGTGTGGTGGAGCAGGTTGGCTTGCTCACAGTGATGCTGGGTGATCTGGGGCAGGGATTTCCTAGCAGTTACCCTGGATTTGAGTTCACCCCTGAAAACACACCGCACACAGTGCCTTGCTCTCGTTTTTGTTGATAGCTGAGTGTAGAGGCTGGTTTGGCCTTTGCTTGGCAGAGGTTTGTGTGCAGAACAGACAAGGTGGTTGGAGGTTATGAAGCCCACCTGCTGTTTGGCAGTGCTGTTTGAGATGAGGGAGGGTGTGTGGGGGCTGAGTGTGCTGACAGACTGTTCCAGCACAGGTAAAACGGGTTTGATCCAAACTTGTTAGTCAATAGCTGCGCTCATGTGTTGCTGCAGCCGTTCTTAGCACACCTCTGCCCAACTCCTCACGTTACTTCAAGGAGAAAAGTCTGGTAAGCTGGACACAGGATTGCTGAGCCGCACAAAAGCAGCTCTGAAATTGTTAACCTGCTAATTTTAAGCCATTGCATTACTTTGTCACTGGCATCAATGAAAGCAGCACTTGCCACTTATCTCCTGGCATATGCCTATGACTGAGCAGCAGAGAGAGGGATTTAAATTGTCATTTCCAGCTTCACTGATGATCTGACACTCTCTGAGCAATCATCCCACCAGATCTCAGAAGATGGAAGTGCAAATCCCACTCAGTCTGTGTGATCCAAGAAAGAAAGTCAATGGAAGCACATCTGAAATAGCTGCAACCACGAGGAGAGGATTAAATAATACGGCCCTCAGACAAAAGGATTCAGTTGTGTTTATTCTGACATTAAGAGAATGGGGTTGAATGAGAATGTGTGTGGCATTGTTTTCAGCATGTCTGGCATTTTGAGGTGTAGTTTTGTGTGAAAATGAAGCACAGTCTCTGGTTGCAGAATCTTAGATATGATGATAATTTATTTGAAACTTCTCAAACAGTAGAGGTGGTACTTTTGGGAGGACTGAAATGTTCACAAATGGTTGTCTATGAAGCTGGATTTCATTTCAATACTGCAAAAAGTGCCTGAACATTTTTTATTGTTACTGCTTTTATTATTATTTTGCTATTAAGTTCTGAGTATCTTTGGGCCTTCACTGACTAGAGGGAACTGTAAGACATTCAGTACATCTGATACTTCCTATGTACAAGATCCAAGCATGGATTTGAGTGCCTGCCTTCTCTAGTAAGAATCTTGATTCATGTAATGTAAACTTAGAACAACAAAATTAGATTCAGATGCTCCCTTAATTTTCTTCCTTTTTTTTTTTTTTTGTCCCTGTTGCAGTCCTAAGCCAAATGATTTACTGTGGAATATAGTTGAATTGCTTGTTTTATCTCATAAAACAAATACGCCTTTGTTGCTCTTTTGGACTGATGTTTTCCTTAGCTTGCAGTTGTGGCTTAGCTATACCCTTCCTTCCCTGCTGGACTTTTTAACTTTTCTCACACCATGCACAGATCTTGAGTTTGGCCTTCTCTGCTGGTTGATGAAATTGTCTTTGCCATACCATAGGAGCCTGCTGCCTAGGCAGTGGAGATACACTGATAAACCCTTTGCTTTTGTGTTAGAATTGGTGTTTTGTTTTGATACAGTGTGTATCATTTCCCATTTGAAACCGCTGTTATTGTATGCTTGGAAAAACCCTCTTACTTGGCATTGGCAAAGGAAGCAGAGTTTAAAAAGAAAGAAAAAAAACACCCTTTAATTTAATAAGCAGTATTTCAGGGTTCCTTTTGTTACGTTCTACCTTTTGAACTCTGCAAAGCAGCATGCAGATCTAATCCACACCAGCGTCACTGCGCTGGGCTGCACAAGTAAACACTTTAAATGGGAGGAAGCACCTGCGCATCGCTATTGTCTCCCTTCTCCCATTAGCAAAAGTCTCGGGGCTGACTCTGCTCCAGCCAAACCCTCCAGGCAGTGGGAATCCACAGGCAGAGAGCAAACCTCCCTGCCCTGGGCTGGAGCAGTGGGAGCACCTCGGGGGACAGCCGGCCATGGAGGGGAGCGTGGGGCTGCGAGTGGACGCCCGCACACGGGTGGGGTACCGGGCACTCGGCCATCGCCTCGGCAGCGTGGGATGCAGGGATTACAGGGATCACAGAAGCCAGCAAGGTGGGTCTGGGCAAGGCATGCTCTGCCTGGGACTGTTCTGGGGCTGGGGAGGCTGATGGACCTTGAGAGCCACAGTGCTCTCAGCATAATGCTCTGGAATCATCGCTGTCGTCCCACTCGTTTGATTAACCCAAGTGCTTGACTTGATTGCTTTCCCATGGAGTTTGTGTTTTTACACCATTCCTTATTGAGGAACTGGTGAAATGTGTTACGGGTGTAGATATAACCTGCAGCAAGGTTACAAGACAAAGTTTAAAGCTGAAAAAGCTGGTTTGAATAGAAGAGCACTAAAGGCTAAAATCTCTTTAATTTACCCAAGACAGGTCAGCTAAATTGCCATGTAACTTAACATGATCCAAAAGTATCTGCAAACAGAAGTACTGGTATAAAACTTCTTTTGAGCTAGGAAACCAAAACATTAAAAAGTTCCTTGTTTTGAAGCTAAATTTGGCTAAATTCAACTTAGAAAATACTAGGATGAGTCTTCTGTTTCCATTGCTCTGTTAACGTTGTGCTCTGTGCCTAGTGAGAAATAGTGAGGAGGCATAGAAATCACAGGATAAAGTGCTTAGTGTGATATGGGACATCTTGTTAGAGTAGCACCACTTTGGGATTTTTAGGTTTTCAGTCTCTATGAGACATTTTATGGTGGTGTAGTACCTGGGGAGCTGGAACAACATCTTAATTTATTGAGTGTTCATTTATTGAAGTTTGAGATGCCTTTGAAGATATGTTAGTAATTATTTTATTAATCCTTCTAACATCAGTTTCCATTTAGGAGAAATTGTCTTTGTGCCCTCTAGTGGAAAAACTATTTTCTTGAAAACTTCTAAATTGGGTGAAGTTTTTGTAAAGAAAGGTGGAATGTGTGAGAAAAGACATAGAGGAGCAGAACAAGGCTGGAGAGATGAAGTGCTCTGTGCTTGCTCTGCTTTAGTCCTCCCAAAACTGTAACGGTGATGACATGCACAGACTTTGTCAAATAGAGAAGATATTATCCAATATTCACATCAGCTGGACTTGGTGAAATTATTCTAGGTATAATTATGAGGGAAATCCAGTCTCAGCAAGCTCTGAACACTGGTCAATCATTAGTAATTGCCATCAATGTTCCCCAGGGATGTCATGGAGAGGGAAGAGCAAAGCAAAGCCCACTCTGGACCTTAAAAGGGGGGAGAAGGAAAGACCCAGAAAATGAAAGATCAAGGAACATGACACTGGTTTCTCAAAAAAGTTCCAGAGCACTTTGTTCATAGTGGAGAGGAGGATGGGATCCAAAAAAAAAAACTAGCTTAAAAAACAAATAGGTGAATCTATCCAACTTCCCTCTTTAATGGGGTAACTCATGAATGTGTGAGAAGGGCTGCTGATGTGACTGAGGCTTAGGAGCAGATTTGGATCATCTTGGTGAACAGGAAACAGCAGGGCACCATCGTGATGAGGAGCAGGGAAGAGGAGGGTGCAGAGGTGGCTCTGAGGGAGCAGGAGCTGGATGGCCGAGTGCAGTGGCCAGGGTGGTACCGGGTGGAGGGGCCTGTTGTGCATGGCCAGCCCAAACAAGCCAACACCCTCCTGAGGTTTGAGGAAAAGACTCAAATCTCTCTCTGAGTCATCCTTACTGAAGCTCTGTGCGTAAGGCAGGGCTGGAAATCCCTTCCTGCTGCACCAAGGGTTGCTGGGCAGCGCAGGGCAGGGGGAGAACGGTCACGGTGGCAAGTCTGGGGATGAACCGCAGAGACGGGAGGCTCAGCAAATGAGGCTGGAGAGGGAATACTGAAGGAGCTGTATTTGGAAATATAAGCCTGAGTGCAAGCAACACATTTTCTGATGCATAAAAGATTTCTGTAAAATGGATGATCATTAGCTCTTAGTTGCTACTGGGGAAAAATACCTTGATTTGCCAGAAGAAAAATATTCAAGGTGCAGACTGGAGAAGAGTTTCTCACTAAGAGGTAATGAAGCAAGAGCAAAAGAAATTGTGGATCTGCTTGACTGGAGGATTTGCAGAGCAGTTAAAGCAGTGCCTCTTGCTGATGGTGTGATTTCTTCTCCTCTGTTGCCCTCGGTCCATCCACCCACTACACAGGGTCTATTTCACTCATTACCCTCCCAAGCTGGACTTTTTATTTCTGTTGCTAGAGTTGGTTTCAGGGGCCAGGGGTCAAAACCAGTAGCAGTGTAGTAGGCTGTTGCATGGCTTTGAGATATAAATTCTGCTCTCAGTGCAGTCATGAAAACTTCAAGCACGGATGTAGATCACAAGAAGCTGCTGCTGTCCCATATATCTTCCCTCCTCTGTTTCTTTCTGGAGCTGCTCATTCGGGATGCTACGAGGGCAACAGATGTGAACGTGATGGAGTCCCCACACCCCCCTCCCATCACTGTCATCCTCCCTTTCCTCGTACTGGACTGTCATTTTTGTTTATTTTGGTTTGAATTATAATTGCAAAGGCTCTTGCAGTGTTGTTTGTGTGCTGTGTGTCGTGAGTCACTGTTGGTGTTTGCTGCCGTTCGCGTTGCCGATCCTCTCCCCCGTCTCACGCTTGCAGCCGCAGTTCCCCTCCCAGAATCCTGGAGCCTCTCCTATTCCGAGTCTTCAGCACTCCTGTGAGTGCAGGGAAAAGCAAGCTGGCAGGGAAGATCCAGGATTAGCCTTTTTTTTCCCTTTGTTTTAGCTTTCTTGTGGCATTTTATTTTGTCCTTGTTCAAATCAAAAGATTCCTTGGAGATTCCCTCCCTGAGATCTCTGTGCTCAATTAGTCTCCTCTCGTATTTCTACCAGGCAGCGAGATCAATACTGTGTTTTCTGGCTTGCAGATTTCAGGAAGGGGGTTAGAAATCATGTTAAAAAGACCTTTTTTGAAGTTACCGAGGGGCTCATGTGCAATTCCAGCACCTGCCATCACAGTGGAGGTGTTAATCCCTTCACATGCATTGTCACTGGGGTGGAAACTTCAGCATCCTGCTCAAGATCATAAGTTTGGACCAATTGGGGCTGACCACACTGGCCTCTGAGAAGGGCTGTGGGTGCTCTGGGTGGATGGGGAAGAGACTCTCCATGCCCTCATGGCCTTGGGTGATTCCTTGTGCTGCTTCTTCATGCTCCTGGTAAAGTGCCATCATTGCCATCAAGAAATCCTCCAGCTCCATGCCTGGGCAATCTGAATGGCAATGGCTTACAAGTCACTCTATGGATTTATCAAGGAGAAACAGACAATTTCTTTGCATCAGCTTAATGGAGCTTCAGCTCATAGAGCTCCATGTGGAAGAAATAACAGTGGGAGTCTCTCTCAGGTTGTCCAGAAGCTCAGCAAATGTTTGATTGTGAATCTACTGTAAAATAGCTGCAAGATTTGTGTGCCTCAATTAGCAGCCTTGATAGAGAGCAGGCAGATTTTCAGGTTAAAAAAATGTCCATTTTGACTCTTTAAGTGTTCTCAGGTGGCCCATGGAATGTAAATGTTTTACTCTATTTGTAATGCAAAACCTTTTAATTATCTCCAATTCATAAATCCCTAGTTTGTTACTTCACTGCTTGTAAGAGAATGCTCATCTTTTAGTGGGTAGTAATCAGTGTCAGAGGAAATGGGGAATAGATGGTGTGTTTTAAATGGTGTCAGTTCCAGCAACGGGAATGTATAATTTAAGTCACTTACATTTAATCATCCTTTAAACACTGAATCCCAGCCTCTGCTGCTTGTCTCCCAGGAAGCTGACAGCTTTTTAATGCCACTATGGCAACACTTGAAAGTTCCTTAAACTGCTCTAGGCTGTGATGTGGCTCTGTACCACGTGTATTGGTGCATCCATGGCTGATTCTCTGAGCCTGGATGCAGCTCGATGCAGGGGTTGGTTGGGCTCTGCTTCACTCCCTCCCAGCCCCAATTTTGGAAGTCTCAACTGTTTTACCTTTTTACGGAGCTGTAACATCTGTTGTAAGTACCACAGCAAATGTAACAGCTGCTGAGGCTGGGATTATGGATCTGGGGTGTGTGTATAACAGCTAAACATATTCTAGTAATTCAGCAGGTTGAAATAAGGCAGATCAAGCTGTGTTCATCATGCTCTCAAGATGTGTGGTGGGGATATTTCCTGATGGAGTGAAATTGTGCTGGTTCAGCCTAGGTTCCAGTGCCTGGAAGTGTGAGGCTTTGACCTCATGCATTTCAGCAAGGAAACAGGGCAGTGTGGAGTGCAGCAGGTCCTGATCCTGCCTGGGGAGCAGAGCAGCAGTGCCCTCGGTGCTTGTGGGACCCCACCACTTGTGATCCTTGTGTGTGGGGCTGGTGACATGCATACAAGACACTTGCTGTTCACTTCAGTGACAATGTGCATGGTTTCAACCTGCACATGTAGATGCATATATAAATACATGTGCACATATATAAGGGAGACTGCAGGCACTTTTAAAAAGCAGCTGAGAAACCCTGTTTGGGATCACGTGGGATTCTGACCCCTGGCTGCCTCCCCTCTGCCTGCTCCCTTGGCAGTCTGGCTGCAGATGAAATAATTTAATGCAATTCTTGCTCCCAGCAACTGGTTGATGGCATTGATGGAGTGAGTGGAATTTCACCCATAAAAAAATACCTCTGGGCTGCTGGGGGGTGGGCCCCACAATCAGAAAGGGTCAGTGGGTTCAGAATTGGTCACCTTTATTTGTGATTGCCTGTTGAGATGGCATTAGAGCTGACTGACCATCCACGTGGGCAATAGGTATTTTTTGTTGTGCCTAGCGGTCAAATGGTATGGTCTTAAATTAGAAGCTGCCACTTCTGCTTAGAATAAAACTTGCTTTTCTCAGTACGTATGAAAATGGGAGCGTTTCAAGCCCGCTGCGCTCGGCGGAACGCAGCGGATATGCCAAGGAGCCCATTAGTGCTTGTGGAGGCTGAGAGCGAGGAGGGGGCAGCGGGAAGGAACATCTTAATGAGCCGGGTGAGGAGTTGATGTGAGGACACGGAGCGCTCGGAGGACACGGAGCGCTCGGAGCCACCTTCTGCTGTGGGGAGGCTCCGGCTGTGGCTGGAGGAGCGGCAGACTCGGTGAGCGGGCAGCTCAGCGCTGCTGTCGCCCAGGGGAGGAGGAGGAGGTCTCCAAAGTGCCTCTCCCAGAGTGTCCTGCAGTGTTGGAGGTAGTTCAAATGTGGATCAGGAGATGGTGGAGGAGCTTTGGTTCTTTGCTGGCGGCAGCCACTGAGTGAAGCAGCCACAGAGGAGGGAAGAGCTGCTGCTGACCCCATTTCCATGGGGCTCAGGGGTCTCAGGTCAAGCAGGGTAGGAGGGTGGCAAGTTCAGCCTGAGCTGTGGAAAGGATTCTGCTCCCATATGATAGCCCAGGAAATGGGTGGGAGAACAGCAAACGTGTGTCAGCCATGGTCTGAACCCAGCAGAGCCCCATGAGAGTGGCGCTGGCTTCACTGAAGCTGCACCTGCTTGGAGCGTGGGCAGAACTGGCCCCTCTGGCTTCTAAAAATCCTCTTACAAACACACAGGCTCAGCACCAGCCGTGGTGTGGGCTGCCCTGGGGTTCCCCTGTGCTGGGACTCCTTCCTGGCAGTGCTGCCGTGCCACATCTCCGTTTCCCCACACCAAAGCCATCCTGGATGGGGACAAGACCCCCTCTGTGACCCTCTCTGGTACCATGGGAATGACCCGTGCCCATCAGAGCACATCTCAGGTTTCTGTCTTGAGGGGTCTGCTAGAGGTGTGGTGGAAAAATCTGGTGGAGAGGGACACAGGGGTTTGTTTTTTATTAGTATTCCGTAACTGTTGTAAAGCTGCTCTTCCTGGAGTGGCTCAGAGTTGGCAGGTGCCACCAGGCTATGCTGCGTTGGCTTTCAGTGGCAGGCTCACCTCAAAAATTGGGGGATTTGTAGGGTTTGGGGGAGAAGATCTTAGAGAACATGGAGTCTTTTGTCTGTGCCTTTAGAGCTCTCCAGGTCGTATTTAATTTTTAATTTTATTATTTGAAAGATAGAGCACTCTGTAGTGACAGGAGGAACTAAAGGTATAATTGGGAGTTTGTTCTGTTCATGTCACCTTGCTTCATATTGCTGAAGGAGTGGTAGAAAGAACATAATTTCCTTGAATTTATTCACTGCTCAGAATTACTCACAGCTTAAAATTCTGAGGGAAAAAAAAACCAAGAAAACAACTTAGATGTTTATGTAATTTGTGAGATAAGCTCCAAAAAAAAAAAAAAATCATTTAGCTTACTTAGTGCCCACTCCCCCTGAGATTTAAAGCACCAGTAACTGTTGAAGGGTTCTTTGCTGTAGGATTTTTCCAGTTTTGTAATGTAAAGGTTCATTTTTCTTGTATCCTGGGCAAAAAGATGATCTGAAAGCCTTTTCCTTAATAAAAGTGCATGTTTGTTCTTTATCGCATGACTCCAGGAGCTGAGTTTTTTTAGGAAAACCATCAGATATGTGTGAAAATCATCAGTGTTGGCAGCACTGAAGTTGTTAAGGACAAGTTCAGTGCTGTATTTGCTCAGATCTGAGTGTACTGGGACCAGGGAGGTTGCAGCAGTCTGGCGTGCTGAACAGCCTGGCTGTTTGAAAGCTCCTGCTGCAAGTGCTTACGATTATATTTTGAAGTCTGTTTTGTGCTGCACTTGATAAAACTTTGTTCATTGCACTGTTTGACTTTAAAAGGCAAAATCCTGGAGAAGTGCAAGTAGCTTCTTCAGGGAAACATGGATTTTGCTCTTGGCAAGCTGTTGATGTCAAAGCTGCAAGTGGAGGTGTGCTGTGCACCTTTGCTGTTCGGGGTGCTTGGAGTTTCCTCATTTTCATGTCTCTGGTGACACGTGACTGTCCAGTTGGGTGTCTTGAGCTGTCCTGTGGTCCCAAAAGCAAGTCCTTGTGCAGGAGGAGGCCAAAGCCATTCTGATGGTGACTGGCGTGGCCTCTCACCCTGCTTTGCTGGGTGTTTGTACAGGAAGACCCAGTTTCAGCTGAACATCTTCGAATTTATGACTTTTTGAGCTGGACATTGACCTCTCCCTGCTTCATGGTAAAGCATGAGGCTGCCAGGTCCTTTCCTGTTATCACCAGATCCCCCATGCTCAACATCACTTCCCAGCCGTGCTCTGTGGTGACAGTGACCCCTGGGGAAGGTGTGTAGCTCCTGTTCAGGGCTAACCCACACCTGCACCACTCCATCCTCCTCTTGCCTTTTCAGGTAGTTTAACCTGTGCTAAATTGCAGAGTAAAGCGAACCAGTCTCATACCACAGCTCCTGTGGGCACCAGGAGAGGTCTGGAGAAAGAAGAGGGCAGGATCACACCTGTGTTAGCTGTGCTCATGCTGACAGCTTCTGTCTGCACTGCTGTATTACCAGTGCAGGTACTGGTAATACTGGACTGGAGTCCTCTGCTTTGAGTGTGGCTGAGCTGCTTCTGCTCCCTCTGAGACCCAGCTCAATTAAAAGGGCATAATTACAGGTTTGGAAGGCCTGGGGAAATGGCATAATTTACAAGGCAGATATGCTAAAAATGGGCATTTCTGTGGCTGGACATGCACATCAGCATGCCAGCTCAGCCCCAGCTGGCTGGGGGGACGTCAGGCACTGCACAGGCACTCAGGGGAGCCCTGGTCCCCATCCCAGCCATCTGGCCAGTTTGGCACCGGAGTCTTGCATGGAGAGTACATTCATGAAAAGTTGGCTGGTTTAGGGTTTTCACCTGAGGTGCAGCATGCACGTGTTGTGGGGATCTTGCTGTGCAGTGGGCACAGAGATCCCTCCAACTGGGAGAGCAGAGGCTGTTCAGCCAACTGTGGGTTCGTGTGCTGGAGTGAGGCCGACATAAGGAGGCTGGATGGAAGCTGCATCAGATTCCGATGCAAGATTTCTGGCAAACTTCGACTCCAGGGAAGCAGTAGTCCCTGAATCAAATGTGCACTTCCAGCTGTGGGGAAGCAGCCTGCCTTTTTCATCCTTCTGCCCGTTTTCCTTTCTGATCTGTAAGGTTTCGCATCTCGACTCCAGCAGCTTTGGTTCTATTGCTGGCGCTGTTTGGATACTAGAGGAGACTTTTTTTGGCAGCCGCTTGAGAGCTGTTCCTTATTTGCCCAAGTTCCGGGTTTACAGTGATGCAAGCAACGTGATACTATTTAGCAGCTCTAATAGAGGTCAAGGTGCTGTTGTCTTAGGTATTGTAAAAATGCCTTGTAAAAGGCTGTACATTATCCACATGGGCTACAGGGAAGGCAAGCAAAAGAAGGAATAAACCAGGCCCTCACAGCTGCTCCTTATAGATGTGAAGCTGAGGCACAACCAAACATGCAGGTGTGTTTTGTCAGCACCTGAAATGGGATCCAGCTCTCCTGAGTTTTGCTCTAAATGACTTGTTGTTCATATGGGTTGATTCAGAGTTAGTTGCTAAAGCAAGCTAAGGCTGTGTGCACTTTGTCATTGCTTTATCCCCCTTTGAGTTTAAATGCTTTGAAAGGGATCCTGGGTAGAGCTCATCCACTGCTGGGACATCCCTAATCTACTTTCAGGGAAGCATTTTTTCCCCCTGAAACCTGGCCAGGGAGGAGGTGGGAGCATGCTCAGTGTCCCAGGTATGAAGCAGAGGCCGCACCCTCTGCCAGCAGCTCATCAGTCTCTGCCTGGGGGTCCCAAAACAGAGCGAGGGAGCCACAGAAGGCAGCAGGTAAGGAATGCTGAGCACGGCTTGCACTGAACCTGGGCAGGTTTTGTCTTTTCCCTAAGACACAAGGAAGAGGCTTGAGTAAGAGTGAGTGAGTCTGGAAAGAGTTTCTGAAGGTGCATCCCCCAGGCAGCTGCTGCGGCTCTTTGTTTGCTCCTTCTCCCCATCCTTTGGAGAGCCATGTTGAGAGCTGGGGTGATTGGGTTTGTTTCTGGTGAAATTCCTGCTCTGTGGGCTGTCAGGGCAGAGCTTGGTCCATGTCTGCATGCTTAGTGCCATTGTCAGCTTTGGCTCCAGCTTACATTTTTGGAAATTAGGTTTACAAGCGGCAAGTTTTATAAAAAAATCTGTTGGATTTTTTTTTTTTTTGGTCTTTTAAGAAAAAAATTACTTGATTTCTTGCTTCTCTGAAAATAGTAAAGTTCTTGCTCTGGCTGTTGTTAGGTGGCTGCCAGAAAGGGCGGTGCTCTGATCCTGTCCTGGTGTAGCTAAGAACTTGTGTGTGTTCTTTGCTGCATTGAAAGCCTAAATATTTATGTTACAGTTCTGGTTCCTTGCCATGATCTTTACTTATATATCATTGTGGTTATCGTTCCTAAATGATTTGAGCTCTAATAAATAGTTTATTCTGTTTCATATCAACCAGCCAAAACAATAATTGATCATTCAGGATATAAACTCCTTTTATTACTTGAGGTATTGTTTACTTTTACGGTTCAAGTTGTTTACAAGGAATTGTTTTTATGCAATATATTGTTCGCTTGTGTATTCTGAAAGAATAATAATAAAACATCATTGTGCTCCTGATTTCCCTTTGAAAAGGCAAAGCAACCCTCCAAGCATGGTTGCTTTCCGTGCTCTAATGGTTCTGTGCTCTTTACCATTGTGTTCCTTAAATAAAAAGCACAAGATGATCCTGCCGTACAGAAACACAACAATTGTTTCTGTAAACTGTGCTCTGGTATCTGAAGCAAGTAATTAGTGTCTTGTTTATTATTTCATCTTCTTAATGAGAAATCAAGTTGCTGATACTTCCTTTCTTTTTGGAACGAACTGTTCCATGATTTTAAAAAGCACTTAATATAATTGGGAGCCATTAACTTCTAAATGTGATGTAAATGGAGGAAGTCCTTATCTGAAGGGCTCTCATGGCACAGATATCCCAGCAAGGATTGCTCTGGGAGTGTGTTCAGTGAATTCCTTAAACCCATCCTCCTGTTCCTTGTGCAGGAGCAGAGGTAGGGACCAGCCTGTCCATGGGCATTGGGTAAGGCTCATGAAATTGGGAAAACTTGTGGTTCCCAAAGCTAAGCAGGGGCTCAAACAGCTGACAGAACCCAGCCATGGCTTGTTCTGTGTTACTGCCTTGCACCTGCATGTCCTGGAGATCGCCAAGGGGCTGCGGTGGGGAGAGCTTGTTCTTTGCTTTGAAGAGCTGGTGATAAATGTCAGTCCCCACCCCCAGTCATCCTGGTGGGCGATGGAAATGATGCCCAGGTGACTGATGGGGAGGGGAAAGGTCGGCATTTAAAGCCCTGACTGCGGCGCAGGGGAGTGCGCCTAAAAGTGCAGAAAATGCTTGTGGGGTGAGCTTGTAGGGCAGCATCCCTGGGACTGAGGGACCAGGGCAGTGCCAGCAAAGGGCCCAGCTCTGGGGAGAAGAGAGACATGCCCGAGAGGTGCCACAGCTGGGTAAGGGCTGTAGATCCTTCTGGAGCACTTGCAGATGCTGGAAGGTGCTGCAGCAGGACAGGTGGGATGCTGGGGGCTGAGCTGTGTCAGTGCTGCTGAGCTGTGTCAGTGCTGCTGAGCTGTGTTAGTGCTGCTGAGCTGTGTTAGTGCTGCTGCTGCCCTGCCTGCCCCTTGCCTGGGCAGGAATGCAGCAGGCAAATTGTTTTTCTGCATCAGGCAGAAGGCATTGATGTATTTTCACGTCCAAATCTTACTCAGTTTGGTAAGCATTACCCCAGCCTAGAGATACTGACTGCTCTCACTTGCTGGTGTGCTCAGTGCTCTTTCCAGCAGCAGCTTTGTCACAGTCTGTTGGTGACAAAAGCACCTGAGGAGGGCATGGGCTGGTTTCCCTGTGAGGATCCCTGGGTCCTCTGCTGTTTCCAGCACTGCTGGCAGCTCTCCTGGGTTCCTGAGCTTGTCTGACAGCAGGGCAAACTTTGCGTTATCTCATCATCCATCCTAATTAGGTGTTTTTTAAGGCAGAATGTTTTTCTTTTTTTGTCTTGTTCCTTCTCCTTTTCTGTCTTGAAGTAGCACTGCTGCAGCCCAGAGGCTTTATGTTCCCTCTGCAGAATCTTCTGACAGCAAAGCTTGAGGGATGTGTCCCTCCTGTAAAACACTCTCAGATCACTTGCAGAAAAGAGAGATTACAATCCCTGCTATGTTTTGCATGCCACAGCTTGAAGCCTTCAAGCCTGGAAGGTGGGCTGCCCAGCCTGTCTTCCAGAGAGAGCCTCTGAGAGGAGAAAGCTGCTGTCTCTTGTTGCTTCCTATCTCCATCTCCAAAAGTGTTTCCCTGTGAATGAGTGTAATGGTAAAACAAAGCCTGGCAGTAAGTGGCCTTCCAAAACTGTGCATTTTCAGTCTGCTGATCTTGCTGCCTTTTGTCTCTGGGCTGTTCTGACCTATTCATGTCAAGAGAGCAAAGAATCTGTGAGACTCTGATAAATTTGTACAGCCCCTGCATAGTCTAGGAGAAGGTTTAATTTGATCTGACATTTACTAATCTGCCAAGACTTTCAGTGATTTGTTTTCATACCAAGTTGAGTCTTCTATCCCATAGAGAAATGGGTAAACATATTACATTGGTAACAACAGCAAGTGTGTGAAGCCAAAAACTTGTATTCATGCACTTGAAAATTCCTTTCTGCTTGCTTTTTATGGGGATTTATTCCTCTTGCTAATTGTCAGGTTGCTAATTTCATTCACCTGGTAAAATGCTGGCAGAGTCTTAGCTGTGAATTATGCGAGCCATTTTGTTTGGTTTAGTCTTGCATTGCATTCATATTTTCCTAAGGCTGTTGCCTTAACACACTGGCTGTTAAAGTGATTCCAAATATCAGATCATTTTTCTACCCACCACATGTGACTGGTCTGACAGCAGTTTGTGTATAGATATTCTTGAATTTATGTCCTTAAATGGCTCTCACACAGCAGTGGGAAATTCCTTGATTATTTATGTGTTTCTCACACTTTGTGAGTAAATTAATGAAACTGTAGAATTCTCCAGTGCACTTTTTTGTGTGTTTTCTTGGTTTGTGTGTTGTTGGTTGGTGGTTCTATTTTCCTCCTTTCAACTTATTTTCAATTTCTATTATTTCTTTTATATATTTTAGGATACCCTGATTAGGTACTAGTAGAAAAAAAAATTGTGTTTAGATCTGGAATCTGCATTCAGTGAAGTCACACTAGGAGTTTACTTTAACCCCTGGATCAGAATAAATAATTTCACAGTTGTAATTGTTGTATCTGAAGCCCAGAGGATGATGATCCCTTTTTTGTAAATACTGTTCCCTTACAAAAATCTGTAGTGATGGCATAAATGTGGCATGGGAAGTTTATGCATGAGAAAAATCAGTTGAAAATCAGAGAAAAAGTTTTCCCTCTAAAGGAAAAAATAAAACCCCAAACCAAGAACATGCACCCTGTCCTTACACTGCTAATTTTGACTGCAAGCCTAAACAATGTATTGCCTGCCACAAAGTAAAGCATAGTGATGGATTTGACTGTAGAGATTCTGCGCCTGGGACACCACAGGTGCTCATCTGGATTATCCCCTTGGTTTAGATTTGTTTTCTTGCTGTGAGAGGTCTGTTCTGAAGTTGAGACATTGGATTGAGGTTTCCAGGAGTGTGTTTGAATGTGTGGGTGGATGCAGCCCCACTGGGGGTGCTGCAGTGCTCGTGATCCCCCCTCACCGAGGTCTCTGGTGTCGCTGCACCGGTGACTTTGCTGCTCCCTCCGAGGAAAACCCAAATCAGTACCCAGTGGGTGACCTTATGTTATGTAAGCCTTTATTGCTCAATTTCCATATCTCTTTCCTTCCTTGCAAGCCCTCCAGCTCCTTGCTGGATGGAGCACAGTGGGGACTCTGCTCCCAGCTGGGAATGGGGCGATGGTGCCTGCAAGGACATGTTCACTCCCACCAAGACAAACAGAATCAGCCTTATGCCCCTCTGCTCTCCTAACTCCAGTAACGTCCCCTTTCTGTGGAGAAAGGGCTCCAGCCAGCATAGCCAGCTCCAGGGCCTTGTGGCAAGTCATCAGTGTCCTTTTTTATTTCCTCAGATTGTATTTCATTAACCTTCAGCTTGCTTGCTCACTGTAAACTAATTTCTGACAAACACCTGAGTGAGCTTGGGGTTCCTGGCCTCCTCCACCCTGCTGTGCACACCATCAGTGTACTCCACCTTTCAGTGCCTGCTTGGAAGTGCCGGCTGAGCTCCTCAGCATCCTCCTCCTCCTCCTCACCTGCTGCAGCATCCCTGCCCAGAGCCAGCGAGGGATGCCTGCTCTAAAGCACTGGGGAATGGCTTTCAGCCTGGTAAACCCAACAGCAACTGGGAAGGTGATAATTCTTTCTGGAATTAGTAAAATGTTAACTGGCTGCCAGTAAACCTGAGTCAAGCACAGCTGCCTGTGGGTTTGGTTTGGTTTAAAAACTATTCAGGATAAAATCTGTTGACAGCTTAAAGCTGTGTAGTGCTTTTTAATTTTTTTAAATTTCCATATTCTCACCCTGAGTAAGTTGGCAGAAGGTCTGGGATGCTCACCAACCATATTACTCAGGTTTTGGTATCAGCATATTAACTGCACACTTGGCACTTTATAGTTGCAATGGCTTTGTGTTAAGCAATTCTTTTGATAATAATCAGAGGGATTCTGATGAATTAAGAGATTTAATTAATCATATCTCGGTTCTTTTTTAGGGTTTAAAAATTAATACCAAGTTTCAAAAACAAAAGGCTTTTTAGAAAGGCAGCTTGATTTTTAGAGGGACTTCTAATAGCTAACAGAACACTCACATCTTTTTTGAACATGTAGGGAAACTCTGAGTTACTCTTTACAGTAAATCCTCATTCTTCATTGTGATTTTTGCTATGTATAAGTCATACTTAAAAAAAAAAAAAAAAAACAAAAAACAAAAGCAAAAACACTAGTTTTTACTTTCTCTCCTCCCAAAAAGAGATTGTCCATTTTGTCAAATGCTGTGAAAGTGGGTAGGAAAGGTAGCTCTGAGTAGAACTCTCTGCTCTTACCAGTGGTTCTGCTGGCTGTCCAGAGTGACAGAGGAGAAGTTTGTCTGTCCATTTTGGGGAACACAGCCTACCTTTGCCCAAATGTAATGTAATTGTGAGTGTGGCATTAGTGGGGAATGATGCTGAAAGCCAGCGTGCTCTCCAGTCAGGTGGGGCAGCCTTTGCAAGACTGTCTCACAAAGCCAGTGTTAGTAAATACATTTAAATGCACTAATTGTCAGTATTTTGGACTGTAAATGGGAAAAGATGGTGAACTAAAGGGGAGTCCTCCCTTAATTTTGGCTACTGCTGATCTTTAGTTTTGCAGTCCCTGAAACACATTCCTCCTCTTAACTCCTCTTATTTTGTGGGGCTGTGGCCCATCCAGAGTGCAGAGGCACCAGCAGAGAACTGATTAACCTAGTAAAGAGTCTCTTCCCTCCCTTTCTATCTCCATTTCCTTTTTTTTTTTTTTTAAATGACATGGCCAGTGCACTAAAGAGTTTTATTCTGAAAGCCTTAAAAATGCTGGTTCAGGCCCAATTGCCTTTATATGCCAAGGTTAAGTATGATGTAGGTCTTAAATGTGTCAGAAGAAGCTTATGCATGCATAGCTTGCTTTATGTCTTCAAATATTTGACATATGCAAAAAAAAAAAAAAGCTGTAACTCTTTGCTCACTGAGATGCTTTTAAAATAAGCTAAAAAAGAGAGATTCTTCAGTTGCTTTCACTGTGCTAAATGTTACCTCATTAATTCAACTTGATACTCATCGTTAGACAGTGCAGTTGGCAAAGTTCATCCCCTCTTCACCCAGGCAGGATGGACCTGGGCAATTAATGGCAAAGTGGAGCTGTTTGAATGGTCTTTAGAGGCGGCCTTCTGCAAAGGAGGAGGTTTTTACCAAGAAATATCTTGTTATCCTGACCAGGAGGCCGTTTGTTTAAAGGCCAAGAGCATCACAGGGGTCTTACTTCTCATGCCCAGAGTTCATTGTCCAGGGATTTAACATCTTTGTTAACTGTTTGCTGAACAAAGTTGATTTTAATGCTGTATATTAAGATAGGCTTCCATGGCCAACTGTCACAGCTGGGAGAGTGATCTGGGACATGTTGCTGTCTGTTATTATGGAAAGTCTCTTTAAACATCTCTTACTCATCTTTTCTATACAGAAGTACCTTGTTTTGTGTTCTTTTTGTTCAAGCTATTGGGAGATTATGTTCTTATGAGTCCAGTCTTAAACAGCTACAGATTAAAAAAGGCTCTTTTATTAAAGCTCTGTTGTAATTTTGCAAGTAATGCATTGTCGGGAGATCGAATACTCTTTCTTTTTTTTTACCAGAGTGGATAATTAACCACTGAAGCAATTTATCAAATGTTACCCAGTGGGTTCCCTGTCATGGAAGGTGTTAAGTCAAGGATTGATGTATAGGGGAGTGCTCTAGTTAGAGCAGAAGCCAGGGAGGGATTGATTAATATGATGTGGCCTGTGTTACGTGGGGAGATGGGAATAGATCATCTCGGGATCCCTCGAGGCTATAAATCCATATGAATCTGTTACCTATAAATACTGATAGGAGATTACATCTGGATGTGTAAAATGCCTCTAATTTCTCCGAGTGACAGCAATGCCATGTTGAGGCATTGTCCTGGTCCCAGCACGGTGTCACCTTGTGAATTAGGGGTGATTTAATGAGCACTCCTGGGTGGCTGCCTCTGTGTGTGCTCACCAAAGTGAGCCTGGCTTAGCTGGAGAGAGGGGAGATCAGGTGCTCAGAGACCAGGATGTTGTGGCAGAAAAGATTCCACAGTGAGAACTATCCTCCTCCACTGTTAGCTAAAAAACCCTCCAAACTGAAATAATGAAGACCTGTTTGTTTTATGCTTTTTTCCCTGAGAGAAAGTGTCAGTGTTGAGGAATTTTATATTTTATATATTTATAAATATATATATGTGTGTGTGTATATCTTTATATACATATCTATATGTCTATATATATCTAAAAGACTAAATGGATTTTTTTCTCTGTGCTTTTTTTTTGTTGTTGTTGTTGTTGAATGCATTTACTTGCTCGCTTTCCTTAATAGGAGAAAACCTTGGAAGCTTTCAAGTTTTAATAAACCCCTGGCTTTGAATTCAATCCAGTTCTAGTTGTAAAATGAATCCCCCCATTTTACAGCTGAGTAACTTTGGGAAGTGTTAGAAACCTGTGACCTGACTCGCCCTTCAGCATCAGGATACTCCACATGTTTTGTAGGATTACTGGGAGCGTGCTTAAGAAAATGTTTTTTTATTTGTTCTTCTCTGCCAGTCATTGGATTCATACTAATGGTTGTCTTTACTTTGTATTAGCATTTATATAATCACAGATTTATTTGAGCTACAGCCTGTTTTGAAAGCAGTTGCTGGCTGTGGTTGGTGCGGGAGGAGCCTGCCCATGAATACTAAATGCTCATGGAGTGGTACTTTGTGTGTTGGGGCTTAATGGAAGGGCTGTCTTTGATCCAATCACTTCGTTATTAAGTGTTGAGATGTCACTATGGGACACGAGAAAGAACGACACCAGCTACTGCTATTGTCACGGTAAAAGACTAATTTATTTTTTTCTGACTCCAGCATTTATAGTTTTCCAAAGGTGCCAGTGGGTTGGAGAGTGAAAGTGCCACCTCTCCAACAACACTGAACAAACCACCAGTCCATCAAATCTCTCCACCTCTATGAATGACTGCCAAACCATAAGTTATTTACAGAACGTGTGTGAGGAAGTTTGCTACAAGAATGTAAACTCAGAAGGCTTTAGAAAATCTTAAAAAATCAGGGCAACTTGAGAGGGCACATACAGTTGAATGAGGGGGTGAGAACTTAGTCATGGATTTTAGAATCAAAGTGCTTAGGTGTAAAAACAGATTAAAAAGAGCTCAGAGTTGGTTGTTTACATGGGGGTTTACTGTGAGTGGTTTGTTTTCCAGCAGTGATTCTATATTTTCTTCTCTCCTCTTCCTGCAGCTCGGTGTTGATGGGACTCTGCAGGTCCCAGTCCTCCTCGGGGAATGTAGATGCTGGGATTTGGGTTCTGTCCCTGTGCTCTGCACATGGGGAATGCTGCTGGAGCCTCGGGGAGCCCAGCTCTGCTTTCATAAAGCCAGGGCAGCAGAGTTGCCCTTAACTGGACTGTTAAGGGCAGTGATGAAAAACCTTCCCCTCTGTTTTTTTAAGGAATTCTTATGGTCATGTCCCTCCCTGAGCACTGAGTCAGAGCCTTCCTGGGGCTTCAGCTGCCTCCCTCTCCCCATTTCCAGGCAGGGTGATGCTGTCTGGTGGGGATGGGGGAGCAGGGTGCTGCAGGGAGCCTCCAGCACTGGGGACCTGCTGCAGTCTCTTGGCCAGGTCCCACAGACAGATCTGCACCCTGTCTTTGAGATAGAAATTTTCTTGACCAGTGGATTCAAAGGTCTATCTGTCTCTGCTTTATTACTGCTATTTATTGCCTCAGTGTTTGTTTGGCAGAAGGTTTTTGTGTTTAATACCAGCCCTGCTGCCCATTGCCTGGAAATTTAGAACCTGTGAGTGATTTCAAAGGCCATATGACTCCAAAGCTTCCAGCAGGATTTATGTTTCTGCTGGTGCAGAGTTACAGTGTCATAAGCTTTTTATTTGTTCTTATTATATCATGGGCATCTGCAGACTGTTGAGTCCAGTTTTCTTCAGCTGTTTATGTGCAAATACATCTCTGATCTTGTGAAAGGAGGTCATTCATTATTTCCACTGACTGCTGCTCCAAGGAAAAGGCTTCCCCCCATAAGTCATTAAAAGAAAATTGAATTAGTTGTGCCAAAACTGATGGCTACAAAATACATGTGACTCCACTGTTTGTATGAAGGCTGAAAAAAGCTTTTGATTATTTGGAGTGTACTCCTGATCCTGTGTCTGATCATGTTTTATTCTGGTAAATCTGGCTTGCTGTCTATAGTTTAGCTGGCAATGGAACCTGGGGTGTGCTGCCAGGGCTGCAGTGGGATCCCTGAAAGGCTTAATTTAGTTTCAAATTGTTGTAAACAAT
This sequence comes from Anomalospiza imberbis, assembly GCF_031753505.1. Taxonomy (NCBI): domain Eukaryota; kingdom Metazoa; phylum Chordata; class Aves; order Passeriformes; family Viduidae; genus Anomalospiza; species Anomalospiza imberbis. Next base: position 16,990,605 of record NC_089691.1, on the reverse strand, counting down.
CATTTATTAAACTCCTACTCTGTTTCCTGCCTGGCCAAAACAGTAGCAAGGTCCCTTCCAAGATTACTTCTAAAATTTTGACTTTTGGTGAAATCCAAAGGTTGCAGAGTGCAAGACTTGGGGTCTGGTCCTTCCTCCCTCTGGTCCTTGCAAATGACTTAGGAATTCTGAGTCAGGGCTTACTGGTTAAACCCATTTCTGTCTGCTTTCAAAGTAAACCTGTTTATTAATGCAGTATGATTTAAACAGCTGCCAAATGTAACAGAATAACTAGGTTTAGTTTTTAAAGTGCTTTTCTGGAGATCTTCACTTTTTATTTTCTGATATTTGTTTTCTTTTTTCTTTCCTAAGGAAAAAAAAAGGTTTTGCTGACTGATATGATATGTAATCCATCAGGGGAAAAGAGATACCCCTACACAGACACCAGACCAGTACCTAGAAAATGTACGTGGTGGGTGCTGGGTCACTGTGGCATGAAGCAGTGCAGTCATGGCATGAGCAATCCTGACCCTTTATTTCTGCTTAAAGCTTTAGTACCTTCTATCTAAGGATATGATGCATCCAAATAAAGCACATTTCTGTGCCACTAATAAGAGATCTGTAACAGAGCTCAGATCACTGAGTGATAAAATTCCATTTTTACTCCTCCCCCAAGTTTTAGCCATGTCTTTCAAATGTCATCTGGAGGTGCTGTCATTATCTGTATCTGCTTGTTGTGCCTCGGACAGGCAACAGAGATTTGTGTGGGAAAGCAATATCCTGTACAAGGTAATGTAGCTGAATGGCTTGTTCAGCTTTTGTTAATGCCTCTGCAGAAAAGATGGCTATGACTCCCGAGTCCTGGGCTGACAGCACTGTTGGAGTGTGTGCCACACTGGCAGTGTAATCTGTCTTCCCAGCATTTCATCTAGAATACATTTGCTTATCCAAATATTACTTTGTTATTTTTATAGCTGTCACTTGCAATTCAGCTCAGAATAGCAAATGTCAGAAAAGAGATACAAACAGCACCAGCATTTTTGGTGGTGTATTTGTTTGATGGCTCCTCCACATAACTATTGGAAAAGGGAAGTATGGAGCAGTGGAATGATTCTGCAAGGGCAGTCAAGGATTTCTGTTTTTTTCATCCTAGGCATCCCTAGCAGGTAGCAAAGATGACAAGTCTTGTCCTGCAGAGCTCCATTTTTGTCTATCAATGTGTATTTTTACCCTAGTATTGATCCTTCTTTGTACAAGGATTTCCAGCATGGCAGGGAGGGAGGGGAGCCTCTGTTGAGCCCAGCTCCAGCTGGTCTGGAGGCACAGTCACAACCTGCTCTGATATTCTGAGGCACCAGTCCAAGCAGTTCTCCAGTGTGGCCTTAAGGCAGCATTCCTAGAAATCTCTCTTCTGGATCCTTCGCCAAATGTTTCAGATGGGGCTTTTTGAAAAATAATCTATATTATCTTTGTAAGGAAAGGTAGTTGTTCCGAAATGCGTATTTCTCGTGTAGTCATCTTTCTCCCTGAGAAGGCTCTCTTGAAAATGAGCCCTGCTGTGCTTCACTGCTAGAATGATGTCATCTGGAACCTTATCTGTGAATTTTGGATGTGTTCTTGTTGTTGGAAAGAGCACTGGTGTTGATTCTGCTGATACATTCCCAGATATACTGCTGGGTTTTCTAGTAGGCAGATTGAAAGGGAGCTCTGTGGTATCAATTGATGCTCCATGTTCTGCTGTGAGGAATGGTGTAGTAATGATTTGTAGCATGTAACTGCACATCTTAGCATGGATGCAGATGTGTAATGCCAATTCTTGAACACACTGAGGTGGTTCTTTTGAAATCAGCATTATTTCAGTTTTCTGGCAGGCACTGGAATAGATAGGGGATCTTGCATATTTTTCTTGAAGTCAGTGGACTGTTGGCATGGCATTTGAAGGTGTTTGAGGCTGGGAAGAAGCTTTATAAAATCTTAAGGAATCTTTCAGTTGTGGTGAGGAGCTGTTGGGAAAACAGGGTGGTCTGGTGGGAAGGAAACTCCAGGCATTGGCCTCCAAGGTGGTCTTAGCAGGCTGTCCCTGTGAAAGGATGATAATGGTGGCAGCTGGTTTCTTTGAGCTTTGCTTGCAAATGGCTATTTCCATAAAACCTAGGCCTACAAAAAGCAAGTTTTGTTCTCATTGTTGCTATTGCTATGGAAGTTGTTTTTATGCTGTTGCTCCATTTGTGGGCTCATCAAACAGGACCATCCAAAAGCAGAAGTTTCCAGCTTGGCTGTGTGATTTGTACACCCAGAGGTGCCGTCCCAAGGTCAGGAGCTAGGGTGGTTGTGAGATGGTCTTTGTCTCCGGGGCTATAGGGAATGACTCTGGGGAACCTGAGACTAATTTCAGCCCCTCTGTTATTATTTTTTCCCCTTCTTTCCCCGAAATGCAATCTGGCTATTAGTATTTGTGGAAGTTTAATAAAAACCAAAATAAATGTGGACTATTACTTTTTGCTTCCCCTGTAATTGCCAGCCCATATCTCCCTCCATTATCCTTTCATCTTCTTTTCAGACTGGCTAATAGTTGCTTAGTGATTACATTTAATGGTGTGAGAGCCTTTTAGTTTGGATACCCTGCTTTTCCTTCCCTCTTGCTTATAGAGATGTTTACATTTTAGCCAGAGCTATGATTTGTCTCCTATATAATTGCGTGGAAAGCAACAGTTCACATTCCTAGACGGGCATCCTGAATTTATTTTGATATCATTCTAATGCCTTTCCCACGCTCAGTTCACTCTGTAGAGTCTCTTGATTAGTTCAACTAACTGTTCCCCTTGCCATAGATTTATTTCTTTGCGGTGAACTGCATATTTTAGCCTGTCTCGTGTGGTCTGTAGGGCTTTCAGAAATTCGCAGTAAGCAGGTTGAGGTGGAGGAAACTATGGTAAAGGAAATATTTTACCAGGTTGTGCTTCAATGTAGCTGGAGTCTGTGGAGTCCCTGGGATGCTCTCCTTGCCCAGGTGCAGTTGATGCTCGGAGGGCTTTGCCAGTGAAGGTGCCTCACTTGGAGCAAAGCAAGTGCTGGCAGAAGCTCTTTGGTGTTGGCTAACTGACCATGCTTGGACGGTGTGGAGGTGTCATTTAAAAATTATCCACTTCATCAGTGTTATTGGTGCAAATGACCAGGATGGAGCTCATCCAGGGCTGACCTTCCATCCCACCTGTGTGGCTGCTGAGGAAGGAGTGGCCCTGAGCATCCTGACTGTGCCAGCACATCTCTGGCTGTGGGTGGGGGAGAGGGCTCAGCACAGCTCTGAGAGCTTAGACTCATCCTTGAGCTGCTCCACTTGTGAGATGGAAAAAGGGGATGGTGTGAACACACAAGGCACAAAGCAACCACCTCTGGGATGAGAGCTGCAGGGTTGTTTCTTCAAGAGAGACGTGCTGTGCAGTACAAGGCGAGCAAGAGGCTGAAGCACTGCAAGCCCTGTAAGTCTTCAGTCCCCCGTCTCTTAAGGCTTTTATCTGTCTGTGTATCTCCTGTTCTGGCACCAAGAAATTTGGAGACTTCAGGAAGAATGTCCACTCTTAGTCTTTGATGTAGCAGCATGGCTGACTCATCATCACTTAAGCCTTTGTTAGGGAGTGAGGAATTTTTGCTTTTTGTTAAAGAGCCAGGAGCTGTCTGTTTTCATCACTGAGTTTGCAATCCTAGCAGTTGGAATGAAGCAAAATTCAAAGCTTTGGAGAAGTGGCTGGGGGTGTGTGGAATGAGTAATGATCCAATATGAGGCCTCAGCAGGGTGAAAAATGTAAAACTAGCATCTCTTCTGCTGTTGGGGTTTTTTTAAGATAAATTCACTAGCAATGAGAAGTATTTTAAACGTTGCTGCTGTTGCTGATAGAAACAGGCCATTAAATTGCTACCGTCAACATTCCTTTGGGTCCTGGTCATAAGCCAAGCTGCCAACTATTTGTAAATTTACTGACAGTTAGTAAGCAGAATACAATATTTAAACTGTCAGAAAACTAATATTCACTCATTTCAGGGAAACACAGCTCTGTTTCTCTTGGGCTCTGGCTTTTCAAAGTGTTTGGTTAGTGCTTTTATTTTCTGCCTCTCTGAACTCTGAGACTGACCCAGGAAAAAGCAGTGAGGAGATGAAGAAAAGGCTGCCTGTCTCCCCCTACCCTGTGCACCCTGTTCTTATCACCCTTAACAATATCCCAGTCCTTTTTGGCAGAGATGCTCCAGATTGCAGCCAAATTCCTGGGATCCCAGGGCCAGGGTTCTCAGTCTTGCCATGGCTTGCAATAGATGCCGTTCCATCCGAGCGAGCTGTAAATATGAAGACAGACATTCACAAGTGCTAACTGTAAATGCGTGGTGGCTTCCTGTGGTGTGCACTCAGAGATAGTGCAAAGCAGCTTGGGAGAGCCTAGACAATACTTTGAACTTATTTTTCCTACTACTAAAATGTTGTGGGAAAAAATGGCAGAATCATTTGTTTGCTGCTTGCTGTTGAACTGCAGGCCTGGTATGAATTACCCGTGCAAAGAGAGCTCTCTGTTGTGAGCCAGCATTGCTGGGAGAAATCTGCTTTTCTTTACTGAACAGCAGCATTATGGGTTTACCCTGTTGTGGACCTTCATCTGAAATAGCTTTTTCTGTAATTACCTATGTGGACACTCATAAAATATGAATCCAGGTGGATTTTCCCCAGGCCCTGCTGAGCAATAACTCTCCTGTCCCATCAGAAGAATGAGGAGCTGAGCTGTTTGCAGGGGTGGACCTTTCTCAGCATGGCAATCCTCCCCTTCCCATGCCTTGCTGAGGGACAGTGTGTTATTTGCCTCTGAAAAGTAATAATTTCACTGGGCACTGTAGGCTGTGGCCTTGAAAAGCCAGGAGGATGAGTTTGAATGGACTGCTGTGGTGATTAGATTACAGGCAACAGCAAAAGAAGATATTTACTTCATTTTTGTTGTTTAATTTAGAGAAGTCTTTTTTTTCAGACCTCAGGAAAGCCCCTGTTCCTTGTCAGGATTATGCCAAGCCTGAAATGTTTGGACCAAGAGGATAAAGGGCACAACACTTGCTCTTTGCAGAGCAGTGGTGATCCCTGCTGAGGGTTCACCAGCACTGCCAGACACCTGGGCTTGAATTCTTGATTTCAGCTGGGTGCTGCAGAGCTGGATCCTTTCCCCTTGCATGCCAGAGGATCAAGCATGCCTCTATCCTGCTGGTTTTGTCAGAATTTTTTCCCTGAAAATAAGGAGCTTTCCTCCTCAAAAGCAGCATTCTGCCCTGAGCAGTCCTGGCTTGGGTGAATCATTGTGTTCATAGAAGAGATGTGTTGTAACTTGCTTGCATTCCCCACTGTCTGTGCTCCTGGGGCACAGAGTGTGTGGGAAAGCCATGCTCTGAATTTCCACCATCACCTCTGAAGTCTGGCCCAGCCAAAAGATGTAAGAAATTGGTAGGTGTTGTGTGATCTGCAGAATCCTCGAGTTACAGCTGACATTACCTGGGCATGGAGAGGCCACTTGTGTGGGCTGTTGCTGCTCAAGTGCAAATAAATATAATATTTATCACCGTGTGCTGTCAGTGTGTTAGAAATTAAGCTCAGAGCCTGCTATACCAATAAGTGTTTTACCAATCATTATAGCATTTGTCAACATTATGGGCTGCAGTCTGGCAGTAGTAAATGCGTGGTGTTCCTGCTAGAGCAAATGGCTTCTCCAAGGAGAGGTGTATTTAATGAAGAATGAACAGCACAAGCTGTAAAAGGAGCAAGATCAGTGATTTTTACAAAATGGTTGTAAATGGCATAAAGCAAGGTGGCACAGGCTGTGGAATGATGTCCCCAAGGGTGCCCCAGAGTGAGCTGGGTTGGCCACCCCCACTCTTTGGAGGTTGCATTGAAATGAAGAAAATGATGCACTGAAATTAAGGAAATGATGCATTGAAATGAAGAAAAAGAAGGCAAGCCACTGGTTGCTGGCACTGCTTGCAGGGCTGGGAGTCAGGAGCCAGCCTGGTTTGTGTTGGCAGCCCCTGGGGGAGCCTCCTCGCTGGGAGAGATGCTGAGCCAGAATTTCACCTCCCACCTGCACTGGGGCAGGGATAATGGGGTGGGCTCCTCACAGGGAGGGGATGGGTGTTCAGTAATGGCTTTAGAAAGGAGGAGGGAGCTGCCAAGGCTCCCTCCCTCCCTCTGGCTGGAACTGCACAGCTTGACTTTTGGTTTCTGCTCCCTTTATTTCAAAAGGGCAGTTTTGATGTGTGTTCAGCTTGCCAGATGGTGGTGTGCAAAATAAGGCCCGAAAGCATGAGGGAGGAAGGAGGAGGGAGAAGCATGTCCCTGCCTGGGACCTGGTGAAACCTGACTTCTGAAATTGCTGTCAGCTGCTGGAGAACCACAGGGTGTAGCCTGGACTATGGAAATTGGGATTGTGGTGTTCATTAACAGCACATCTCCGTCCTGCTACAGGTGGTGAGGCTTTGATATATGGGGTTTATACCAACTTTTTTTTTTCTCCATTAGCCCT